>NC_056062.1:37147500-38397500 GCF_016772045.2 Ovis aries
TTTAATTAACATCTTTTATTAAAAACAAAGTGTGTTTGGGTAGCATATGAATTGTTATTTCATTGGACTATTTGATACAGAAACAGACTAGAAAATTAAGAAACTTAAAATCACTGGGAAAGCATGACTTATTAACATTGTGTAAATAATAACAGCATTTTAAGCACATAAGTATACATTTAAAACGTATGAAAATAGCATTGCAATGGTGCCCCCTTGTCCAAAACCCTCAGTGTATGCTTGAAATCATGGATAGTACCAAACCCTATGTATATTATGTTTTTTCCACTACTATAAACAGGTAGCATAGAGAGAAAGAAGTATGATTCATGTCCCAGGGAGCACAGGATAGAGCAAGTGTCATCACACTACACAGAATGGAATGAAATATAAAACTTTTGAATTGTTTAGTTCTGGAATTTTCCATTTAATATTGCTGGACTATGAGTTACTGAAACCCTCAGAAAACAACACCAGGAATAAAGGAGGACTACTGTATATTTCAGGTTTCTTTGGTGGCTCAGGTGGTAAAGAATCTTCCTGAAATGCAGGAGACTTGCACTCGATCCCTGGGTCAGGAAGATCCCCTGGAGAGGGAAATGGCAACCCACTCCAATATTCTTGCCTGGAGAATCCCATGGACAGAGGATCCTGTAGGGCTACAGATAATGGGGTCACAAAGAGTTGGACACGACTGAATGACTGAGCACTAAGCACATGTGCCTCCTGTTGTATTTAAGGACATAGTATTGCTTAAGGCATGTGACCCTGCCCCAAACTAAACCCAACAAAGCCTCTGAATCCAATGCTATGCAAATGCAGGAGGAAAAGGGACTTGTTTAAAGACAGTACAAGTCTGCGGTCAACCAAGGACAGAGAATGAGAAATTTTACTGAGAAAATGATCTATATGCTTGAACAAAAAAACTGGATGTGGGGTTCAAGACCTGGGACAGATCTACAAAACCTACCAACCAAATGCCATGGCATCTTTAGAATTTCATTTGAACAAAGTAACTATTAAAAGTTTGTTATGAGACAATTAAAAAAATATTTAATGCTGAACTGAACTTGAAAGTTATTTTTAAATTACTGTTATTTTTAGGTGTGATAGTTTTGTTTTTTATGGTCCTATCTTTTAGCAATATATATAGATGTGTTTAGAATTGCATGATTTCTTCAGTTTGCTTTAAAAATTAAAATTTTAATCTATTATAATGATATTCTGGTAGTGTTAAAATATGATATTCTCTTCAGGATACATGTTTACATATTTACAAGAGAAAACATTACAATTCTAAAATTTGCTTTAAAACAATAAGAATGTGGGGGGAAAATATTAAAAGAGGAAATATGGATGAAAGAAAAAAAGCCAAATATTGATCACTGTTGAAGCTGGGTATTCAACTGATATTATTATTAACTCTATTTTTGTGTATGTACAAATCTTTTACAATGAAAGAACGTAGAAACACTAAGTAGTGGAAAAAAAGAATGAAGAAAAAGTTTCCTAAGAAGTACTCAACTTTCTTTTAAGAATGCCGATTAACTGAGATTATTCTTGAATTTTTAAAAAATTGAAGTCTAGAACCTGTCTTAAATTCATATTCCGAGGGCATGGCAACCGATTCCAGTATTCTTGCCTGGAAAATTCCATGGACAGAAGAGCCTTGCAGGCAACAGTCCATGGGGTGCAGAGTCATGCACGACTGAGTGACTAAGCACACACACAGCACATCTTTTAAGATACTAAATATATTTTTATCCTTTGAATCCAATCTCATTCATATATATCTTTCCAGGAATATATATAATGACAGAAGAACATTTAGTAGTAGGAATAAAAACCAGATAAGCTCTTAATGAGAGCTATTTACTTTATCATCCTGCACAACAGGAACTGGAAATGCCTCCCAGTCTAAATGACAACATAAAGAGGGCAAATAAGGTAATATTGAGGATGACTTCAAGGTAAAGTACTTCTGAAGTTCCAATTCTGTAGAACTTGTGTATTCTCAAGGCAGAGTAAAATTGCTCTTCAGTTGAAGGAGAGATTAAACCTGAGCCTCTGTCAGGGGTGGTTTAGTTCTGCCGGGTGAGCCGGCCGTATTGTCCCTGCGGCAATGTAGTCCATCCAGCCTGTTCTCTCTTCAATCTGAACACTAGTTAGCCCGGACCCTGAAGTGCGGTTTAAAATACTGTAGCATACATCTTCATTTGTAAAGCTACTTGTCAAGTACTTTTCAAAGCCTGAGTTGCTCAGAAAATAGTCTCAGAGTCCAAGAGATCCTGGGAGATAGTTGTCTGCCTTTGACGCCTCCACTTCCACCCCCGCAAGCATCCCACTATCATCCCCACCCGGGACTTGCTTTGCCGCCTCAGACCCCACCCTCTCAGACGCTCTACCCTGTGTCCTAAGTGAGCTCCCACTTCCTATGGATTTATACTCTGCTGGGAAGGATAAAGTAGAGAAAAGAGAAAGAGAGGAAGGAAAGAAGGAAAGAAGGGAGGGAGGTGTTACTGAAAGCAGGTCTGGCTACTTGATGCTCAAAGGCCATTAAAGAGGTAAGTATGGTGGAAAGCAAAGGTGGCTCAGATGATAAGAATCTGCCTACAATACAGGAGACCCAGGTTCAATCCTTGGGCCAGGTAGATTCCCTGAAGAAGGGAATGGCTACCCACTCCAGTTTTCTTACCTGGAGAATTCTGTGGACAGAGGGGCCTGGTAGGCTATACCATGGGGTCACAAGGAATCAGACATGAGTGAGTAACTAACACACAAAGTCTGCTTTATTTTGGATGCTGGCAACCATGTTAGCTGGGTGGTGGTGTTCTTCCAAAGGCAAACTCCCCCCCACTGACAAACAGTGGGCAAGTGTTGAGGGAGTGGGTTATGTGCAGAAACAGCATGGTCAGCTCTGACAGCCATCTTGAAATTAGTCCTGCAGTCTGACAGTTTTTAGCTCCAGGGAAGTTTGTTCCTGTTTCCTTGAGGCCAGTTCTCAGAACTGTGGCAGCTTATGGCAAGGAATCCACTGGCAAAGCAGAAGCTGAAAGAGATGAAAGTTTGATCCCTGGGTGGGGAAGATCCCCTGGAGGAGGAGTGGCAACCCACTCCATTATTCTTGTCTGAAAAAACCCATGTGTAGAGGAGCCTGGCTGGCTACAGTTCATAGGGTCTCAAGGAGCTGGACACGACTGAGTGACTAAACATGCAAGCAAAGCATTTATTTCATTGCTACTTTATTTTGTGGCTCCCACGCATTTATTCTAATGGTATTTTCATCCATTAAAATTGATTGGATTGGATCACAAAATGCCAACACTTCCACTACCAAGTTCAGCTCTTGAAGTCTCATATCTCCCTAGTTAGTCTTTCAATGACATGATTAAAAATGTTAAATTGGAAACAATTCCACTTACATCTGCCAATGATCAAAGAACTCTCCAATTGGCTATAAGTATGTTGACAAACAGCACTAAATGAAGCAAAAATGCTCCTAAAGGCTGTTAGAGCCCACAAAACTATTGGCCAAGATGGTTTCCTTATGTATGAACCACAGTTTGAAAATCAATTTGAGTGCATTAAATTAATAGATGCTTGTTCCTACGGGAAAAAAGCTATGACAAACCTAGACAGAGTATTAAAAAGCAGAGACATCACTTTGCCAGCAAAGGTCCAGGTTGTCAAAGGTATGGTTTTTCAGGGGTCAGGTACAGATGTGAGTGTTGGACCGTAAGCAAGACTGAGTACTGAAGAATTTATCCTTTCAAACTGTGGTGCTGGAGAAGACTCTTGAGATTCCCTTGGACTGCAAGAAGATGAAACCAGTCAATAATAAAGGAAATCAACCCTAAATATTCACTGGAAGGACTGATGCTAAAGCTCCTTTGGCCACCTGACGTGAAGAACTGAGTTACTGGAAAACACCCTGATGCTAGGACAGATTGAAGGCAAAAGGAGCAGGGGAGTGACAGAGGATGAGATGGTTAGATAGCATTATTGACTCAATGGACATGCGTTTGAGCAACCTAAGCGAGATAGTGAAGGACAGAGAGGCCTGGTATGCTGTTTATGGGATTGCAAAGAGTCAGACATGACTTAACTTCTGAAGAACAACAATATATTAAAAAGTGATCCTAACAAAGATTTCCTCTGGAATTTCAATGAGAAAATAGCCCAATATCAAAGAGCTATCAGATAGTATAAGCTGACAAAGAGCTTCTGAAAGAATCTTTTGGTTAAAAAGCGGACAGAGACCATAGGAAGTCCCAGCAAAATTACAAATGAGCCATAGAATCCTTTGTGTACTAAAATATTTCATGTGTCCTCTAATATACTTCAGTGTAGCCATTGACAATAAATGTTTGAAAAGCGTTATTTAATGAAGTTGAGAGACTAAGTTGCACAGAATAGATTCCCTAAGTGTGATGATGTCACCACATATCCTTTGTAAGTGGTCCAGTAAATCTGCCTTGCTCTTGGATCTGACTGGTCTACCAGGGATGCTCCAGGGAGGTCATATGTGTACAGAGACAAAATAATTTTCTCCATGTAAATATGTTCAAGTATTTAAGAAATGCCATGTGCCGTTGCCCTGGAGGTTCAATGTCAATTTACAATCAAAATTGAATTTGACCCTAAAGCAATCTTTTTCATTTACTAATGATGGAAGCTGGTCTTTAAATGTGTCTGGTTATTCAACGGTCATGAGCAATGGTTCTGACCGCTAATTCACAAGGCCCTTAGAAAGAATGAGCCCTGCTACAAAGAGTCTATGGATGCAGTTTCTGCCTGGATCACCCCATGCCTTCGTTAAACAGGTATATTTGTGTTTCAGGTCTATTCTTCTTCCTCTGCTCAAGTTGAGAAACAGAACTGCTAGCCCTTCATGCTATGTACTTTGCCATCTATGTTTATAATGATGTCCCTGAGACAAATCTGGCTTTCTACAACCTCCGCACAATAATCAAAGGAAAATGCAGGTAGTATCTACCTAATACTGGATGAATGTTGTCTGTTTTCACTGTTCAGTTGCTAAGTCATGCCTGACTTTTTGCGACCCCATGGACTGCAACACACCAGGCTCCTCTGTCCTCCACTGTCTCCCGGAGTTTGCTCAAATTCATGTCCACTGGTCACTGATGCTATCTAGCCATTTCATCCTCTGTCGCCCCATTCTCCTTCTGCCCTCAATCTTTCCCAGCATCAGGGTCTTTTCCAGTGATCCAGTTCTTAGCATCAGGTGGCCAAAGTATTAGAGCTTCAGCTTCAACATCAGTCCTTCCAATGCATATTCAGGGTTGATTTCCTTTAGGATGGACAGGTTGTACCTTCCAGAAACTGATGGCATTTGGGAGGCAAATCAAAATCACACAAGAAAAATAAGAATCTTCCTCTTGAGGCTGTGTCATAAGAAAATTGGGTTCTTTTCATTCCCTCCCATGAATCATGATGTAAACAAATGCAAAGATACAATGATATACTATAGATTGATTTACTATAAGCTTAATATATGTTAGTTAAAATAAAGAGATGAACTGTCAATTACTCACTATTTCTCATAGGGCTATGGGCTTCACTGGTGGCTAGGCTGGTAAAGAACCTGCCTGCCAATCCAGGAGACACAAGAGATGCAGGTTCAATCCCTGGGTTTGGAAAATCCCCTGGAGAAGGAAATGACGACCCAATCCAACATTCTTGCCTGGGAAATTCCATGGACCTGGCAGGCTACAGTCCATGCGGTCACAAAGAGTCAGACATAACTGAGCACACACACACTCACACATTATGTTAATATATTCTTACATGTTTATGTAGCAGCAATAAAATCATTTGTTGAGGGAGAAAAAAAAAATCAGTATCTCCCACATCGGGAGTTATTTCCCTCAAAAGTTTCCTTAGAAGAACATTTGCCCAAATTAGCACATTCCTGAAGCATAACCCTTTCATTCATTACCAAGACACAGTCTCTCTTCTTTAAAAGTACCATCTCATTGACATCTCTGTAAAGTCATTTAATGCATGGTCACTGGTCAAAGTCCAGCCACAAACGGGAAGCATTTACGCTGGCTGACAGAATATACTTTGCAGAATTTTATAACAAAGCTCTAAGAGTAAATAAATGTGACAAATTTTCCAGCAAAAATTCTTATTTATTTGTAATTTTGCATATTTGTTGATGTGTTTGGGGTTAACTTGGCCTAAATAAAGCTTGATATTCATAAACACTGAAGCCTGAGCCCACATGAAAGATTTTTTCTTTCCTTCTTATGCTTTTTATCCTTTTTAAAATCTGAACAAATCATTTATTTTTAAATCACTACTATTCTATAGAGTTATTTAGCATTCAACAACTCTTGCTGAAAACAAAATTCCATCTACTATTAAGTAATTAAATTAACAAAAGCAAAAGGCATACTATAATTTTTTGTTGCTGGTGTGATAAACACAAAGGAAACAATACATTATTCTATAGTATCACTTTCTCGCCAACACATTTTAGAATTATGTTAAATTTCTTAGGAGAAAATGATACTAGGAAATAGTCTCTAGAATCTGCCTTTATGTCCATCAAAGGTACTGGAAAGTTGACAGAATTTCTCAGCACCTTTACAAATATTTTCATTCTTCTAACAGAAAAGTAGAAGTCCTGATAGAGACCAATAAAAAATAATAAGTATCATAGAGATAAACAGAACATTCAAAAATATATTGAAAAAAATGCATGAACTGAGTTATTAATAGCATCAGCTAGATTTATTTAGTTAGATTTTGGTTTTGTTCATATCTTCTTAGCATAAGCTTGCTCTGACTGTGGAATTCTTTTAGGGAAAAAACCCGGAAGAGTCATGAACCCCTGACATTAATGAGAGCTCTGTGGTCTGAGAAAAAGTACCTTTGAGGGAGAAGGGAGGAGAACTGGGCTGTAGGTCAGGTCAAAAGAGTTTAAACAAAGGTGTAAAAAAGAAATACCATTTCAGAGTTGGCAGTACTCTCCAGAAAATGCCAGAGCCTCTGGAGGGTAGAGGGCAGGGAGAAGGTGTGGTCTGGCTCCTTTCAAACCACAAAATCACAGGAACCAACTTTCTTTACATTTTGGAAGGAACTAGCAGTCACACCGACAACAAGGACAATATTTAAGTCTAAAGTTCATTTTAAATAAGTACATATGGTTAAACAAAACGATCTGACTTAACAGACTGATAGTCGGCACCAAAGAACATAGAGAAAACACAGGGCAGAGACAGTCCCCGCCTCCCTGGGAGAGCAGGGCTCTTGTGAACTCAAGGCCCTGTGGTCACTCAGCCTTGTCTCATGGCCTGGAATACAGCCAGCATGCAAAAAAAAAAAAAAAAAAAGTGGGGGGAGTTGTGGGGAGCAAGGCTGTTAATGAATAATGGCTAGGTAGTTATGCGATTAACAGAAAGGAGCATTAATAATTGTAAATACTGCAGAATACAGATTTGGCTTAGCATTAAACATGGATTAGGTAATAACTAATTGGAAACAAATGTGTGGGATTTTATACAGTTGGCTCTTTAAAGCTTGCGTTTGTGCGTGCTAAATCACCTCAATAGCATCCGACTCTTTGCAACCCCATGGACTATAGCCCACCAGGCTACTTTTGTCCATGGGATTCTCCAGGCAAGAATACTAAAACAGATTGCCGTGCCCTCCTCCAGGGAATCCCAGGGGTTGAACCTGCATTTTTCACGTCTCCTGCACTGGCAGGTGGGTTCTTTACCACTAGCAGCATCTGGGAAGCCCCTTTAAAGCATGCTTTTCCCCTATAAGTATTTTCCTCTCTTGATATAAAAGATACTGAATAAATCCAGAAACTGGAAAAATCCTATTTTACCCTTCAGCTGTGACCTCGTTAATGTCCAGAGCATGCCTACCTGTTGCACAAAATGTCCCTCCATTTCCAAACTTCTGAGTCTTGAAACGCCAACATTTCATGATTAGGAGGAAATGGTCACACAGCAGATGCTAAAAAACTCTGGCAACCTCATTAACTAGAGCAGCTTTTGGAGAACAAAACATTTCCTGCCACATCAGATTCAATTTCTCTTCTGTCTTTCGTGGGATCCTGCAACCCATTCAGCCAATCAGCTTTGTTTCTGTAAATCCACATCAAGGTTTTTCCACAGTTCACTGTGTGTGGGAGATACATCAGTGTTTGCTGAGGCAAAATCTTCAGAAAGAGACTCAACGTGTAGGATACATTCTGCAGAGTGAGAGGACATCTAAAGTAAATGTCAGCTTCCACCCTTCCTATAATGTACTTCACCTTGTCTTTGTTTAAAATATTAGTTACTTGATTTGGTGCGTCAGATCTCGGTTAAGGCCCGTGGATCTCACTGCAGCACGCAGGATCTTTCATTGTAGCACTTGGCCTCAGTAGTTCTGGTGCAAGGGTTTCCTTGCTCCCTGGTATGTGGGATCTTAGTTCCTGGATCAAGGATAGAACTTGTGTCTCCTGCATTTCAAGACAGATTCTTGACCACTGGACCTCCAGGAAAGTCCCTAATTCACTGTGTCTTTTCTTTCAACCTCCTTCTCACCACTAGCCCAGCGCTGAGGGCAGCGGTCTTCAGTTGGAAGATGGTGGACACTGGCTGCTCTGAGGCAAATCCTCGTCACTTGCTGGGGGAGGGGAACCACACGGCCAAACAACTTTGCCCTCTGAAAGTCCATTTTGCATACTCACCCCCAGAAGTGTCACATCGAACCACTTTTCCTGATGGGAGTGTGCCATATCTCTGGTGGTTTAATGCGTGAAAAAAAAAAAAAGAGGAGGTAGAAATAGATTCAAGGGAAGGAAACTCTTTTTAGGAAACCCACAAAGAGTCAAGTCTTAGAGGAGTGCAGGAGTGAACCGTGGGCTACATTGGTTATTTAACTGGGAAATGGTGTGAAGGTGGCAAGCTTCGAACTGATTTTTTAAAAGCAAAAACCCAATACATGGTGAATAATGAGGATACAAAGTCTCTGGTTCTTAAATCAACTGTTTCAGTTTTCATGCTGACCTGTTTCATGTAAATGTTTAGCACAGAGAAATTCAATTCAATTAATTTTAAATATTACTGTTTCAAAATGAAAGATCCTGTGGAAACTTGGAGAATTAAACAAAATATGAGAAAAGAGTATGAAAAGTGAAAATAAGTTCCGATGCTGTTTGCTTTCTTCTCACATTTCATTTCTAGATACTTTTCATAGAAAAAATATTTAGTTTCTGACACATATTTAGCATCTTCTAGCCTTCTATGTTCACCTTTGAAATCCTTCTTTTGCCACAAAACCTTTTCATGTGCTCCTTTAAAAGTTTTTTATGATAAAATATTATTTTTTTTAAAGAAAAGCCACACTGAGCAACACGCATTTTCATTTATGGGGTTCTGGCTCTGAGCTGTCCACAGACTATCTTGATTATTTTAAGAACTTGAGGCAAGAACATATCGGTGAATTTACAGCGCTCTGTTCTCCGATGCCATGTAAGAATAACTGTAGTAGTATCTTTACAGGGGAATGCTTTTGCTTTCAGATCTCCTCTAGCTTTAGGAAAAGAAAGTGAAGTCACTCAGTTGTATCCAACTCTTTGCGATCCCATGGACTGTAGCCTACCAGGCTCCTCAGTCCATGGAAAATTTTCAGGCAAGAGTACTGGAGTGGGTTGCCATTTCCTCCTCCAGGGGATCTTCCCAACCCAGGGATTGAACCCGGGTCTCCCACACTGCAGGCAGACGCTTTATCGGCTGAGCCACCATGGAAGCACCCTTCTGAGGGTATGACTGACATAAAAGCTTTCAATTCTTGTGATATAGAGTTCTGTGTTTGCAATTGGTGTTCAATACCTCAGGTTAATAGGATTCTAAAAACATTCAATCTATTTTTGGACATTTTAATTTGTCAGAAATTGTCTAGGCTGTCCCCACTAACAAGACACTGGGTTTGGCAATCTGGGAGACTCTCTGAAATCTGAGAGTTGAGACAAGTTCTCAAAATTGTTGTACTAACATGAAAAGAAAAGGAAAAAAAATTTTTCCAAGAATCTAAGAGGGAATCTGAATTACAATAAGCCTCAAATGACACAAGTATTTATAGACTGAATGAGAAGGGGCAGATGTCAAGAGAAATAAAAGAGAGAGAAAAAAGAAATGGAAATACATGTGGGTTTCCATGGTGGCTCAGTGGTAAAGAATCCTCTCGCAATGCAGGAGACCAGGTTCGATCCCTGGGTTGGGATGATCCCCTGGAGAGGGAAATGGCTACCCACTCCAGTGTTCTTGCCTGGGAAATGCCATGGACGGAGGAGACTGGCAGACAGCAGTCCCTGGGCTTGCAAGAGTAGGACACAGCTGAGCAACTAAACCACCATAAGGAAATACGTAGAGGCTGTGGCAAAAAGAGAGGAAAGGACAAAGTGAAATTACAGACAAAACCTAGAGGAAGAGCCCAAACAAAGGAAAGCAGCCTTGAGAAAGGAATGGATGTCGCAATAGTTTCATGCAAAGGAGTATGATGTGCAATCTGGGGACACACTCTTCATTTCACGAGTGTTATCTGGTTGTGATGTGCCATTCAGAGCTTTTGGGTATTTTTCATCATAGAATCTCTTTTTCTTATAGGTATACCAAGTAAAAAAATAAGATCTCTTTAAATAAATACTTCTACCGATTTACTTAGAATCACAGCTTGAGAATCTCATAGTTTTTTAAAGAATCAATGTCCTAGGGATAAATAATTTACTTCCAAAGGGACAAATATTGATAATTTAAAGAGAAAAGTTTAAATCCAATCTCTTACTTTGGGTTCCTACAACAGGGCTTGTAATCGGGAGGTTGATAAGAAGAGAAGTAACAGGGACTTTCCTGGTGATACAGAGGTTAAGACTTCACCTTCCAAGGCAGGGGGTGCAAGTTTGATCCTTGATTGAGGAGCTAAGATCCCACATGTCTCAGGGCTAAAAAATATATATATACATATATATATATATGTATATATATATATATATATATATATATATATATATATATAAAACAGAAGCAGTATTGTAACAAATTTAAAAAAGACTTTAAAAATGGTCCATGTCAAAAAAGAAAGAAAAAAAGGAGAAGTGAGGAACAGAAGGAACTCAATAAAGGAGGAGAAACCTGGAGACTGCGCTTGGGTGAGGGTGTGCCTGTGAGAGGCCTCCTGGAATTTTCCAGCTAGGTACCCACAGGATGTGTACCCACCAGCTGCCACCACTCCCTGACTCCCCAAACCACCTGAGGGTTGTTCCTAGGAGTGCTAAGTCCCCTGCATTTCTCAGCTGTGTGTATATCTGGGCTGAAAAGGCTTCTGTTTCTTAAACAAATAAACAAAAAGGCCTGAGACAGGAAAGCAGAGATGGACAGAGGGTGATGGAGATGGATGCAGTTGGTAGCCTGCAGACTGTTCTCTAGAGCTGTGGATAAGGTCAGAAATGCCTTAGTTCACCCTCAGGTGGCTCAGATCTGCTCATGTTCCCATCAACTTATCACTGCCTCTTCAAGGTGGCAGTCGGCACCATCTCTAACAAATACACACACAGCAACAGGACAAAACTTAGTCCCCAGTCATGCAGCTCCTACCAAAGATATATCATCTTGCTCCCGCGTTCCAGTCCCCTTCTAGATTTTTCTCATCCCCAGCCAGTCTTCAGCTGCTCCTAGATGGCTAGACAATTAGAAGACTCCACCTCCAGGGTCTGAGCACACGTGGTAGCTTGGTTTGGTGCTGGTGACTATTATCACTGAGCATGGGAGAACCAGGAAAGGATCTCACCAAACCACTGATTTCCAGATACACGTCCCATACCTGTGTAACAGAAGCACCAGCTAATCATGGTGAATTACCCTGGCCAGTGACTCCCTTCTTTGTTCGTCTACTAGCCTGAGCATTCCAAAGAGACCCAAGTTGCAGTTGTAGGAATAGCTTCAATTCAATAGACTTTTTTACTTTACTCCTTGAAATCTTAGCTCTCTAATCCAGAAAGATGCTCTCTTCCCCTTGCATCTTCCCGTGAGAGAGCAAGCAAGCTCTCTCCGAATTGTGGAGTCTAGATTTGCTTTAATCCAGTCTGATCCTCTCTATGGCAGTATGCATTGCTAACCTTTGGAAAAGAGCATTTTATGAATTGCAACATAGTTCTAACTGACTGAATGAAATCAGTCAGTTACAGCTTTCTGGACAATTCTCTTTTATCTTAATCACGTCCCCAAGGCACATGTTGATTATATATAGACAGAAATCTTAAGGAAATTCTCATCAATTATTTTGTGCAATATGGAGATGGTCCAGTTTGAAAATACGTATGTATATGTGCATGTGCGCCCAGTCGTTTCAGTTGTGCCCAACCCTTTGTGACCCTATGGAGCACAGGCCGCCAGGTTCCTCTGTCCATGGGATTCTCCCAGCAGGACTACTGGAGTGGGTTGCAATGCCTTCTCGACGCAGGGATCAAACCCTGTGTCTCCTGCATTGCAAGCAGATTCTTTACCCACTGACCCACCAGGGAAGCCCATGTAGCTATACATGTACTGTATATCATAATTATATTTTGTCTCCTTTTTTACATTTAACTAATAATTCTCCCACAAACAAATGTAATTCCATTCTACTCTAGGAATCTGAGTAACATAGAACCAACTTGAATGAGAAATTTGGCACCTGATGAAAATAAAAAATACCTAGAATACACCGATCATTTAGCTTTACAATTTGTTTCCTGTTTTTGGTTGTTTGAGCTCTTCCCTAGGCTTCAATTCTATTAAATAAGTATCTTTTTTAATTTTATTTTATTTTATTTTATTCATTTATTTTTTTTATAATTTTAAAAGCTTTAATTCTTACATGCGTTCCCAAACATGAACCCCCCTCCCACCACCCTCCCCATAACATCTCTCTGAGAGAATGGGACAGTTACTAGGAGTTTTAGAACTCGGGTTCGCAAAACCATTTTCTTGACTTCATACCCAGTGTATTTTTTGTGTGTTTTTTATTGTTCTATATATCATTATTGACAAATCTAGCAGCAATATACTGCCAACTAACGTCACTACTTTCACTTAAATCATGGCATTGTTTTAGAGGAAATTCCAGTAGGACTGTCAATTCCAGCTCTCTGATATAGGCTGTAAATGCAGTTCTTCAGCTCTAAATATACCCTACCATTGTCTCTTTTAGGGAAAAATATTCAGCAAATTGCATTTCAAGTGGTGGTAGGGATAATTAAAAGAAACAATAAGGCAAGTTTGGTTGACTATATGGAAACTATAACACAATTTAAGTCTCTGTAGATGGCACCCCACTCCAGTACTCTTGCCTGGCAAATCCCATGGACGGAGGAGCCTGGTAGGCTGAGGTCCACAGGGTCATGAAGAGTTGGACACGACTGAGCAACTTCACTTTCACTTTTCACTTTCATGCATTGGAGAAGGAAATGGCCACCCACTCTAGTGTTCTTGCCTGGAAAATCCCAGGGGCAGGCGAGCCTGGTGGGCTGACGTCTGTGGGGTCGCACAGAGTTGGACACGACTGAAGTGACTTAGCAGCAGCAACAGATAGTTTCATAAGCCAATAAATCACAGGGGATATGAAACAACTTGCTAACGAAGAATTGACAGGAAAAGATCTGGAGATCATGAGTGACCACTAGCTTCCACATGTTTTATTAAAAGAGTTACATGTTTTATTAAAGTGTGGCATGAAAAATAACATTAACAAAACTGAATTCTGGAGACTAATAATCATGAAAGAGATCAAAACCTGTCAAAGAACTATCTAAAATATTCCCTGTGTACAGATGGTAAACTCTATCAAACCTCAAGGAACAGATAATTCTGATTTCAGTTAATGTGTTCCAAAGGATAGAAAATGATTTCAAGCTTCCAAATTTATTTAGGACTTTGATATTAAAATCTGACAAAGATCAACCAAGAAAAAATTACGGCCAACTTTTGCTTATGAATATGGATGCAAAATTCTAAATAAAATATTGGTGACTTGACATATAAACATTTAGATGGATTAAAGATGGAAACACAGCTAATGTCTCGTTTTCACCCTTTCTCTGCCCTTCTAAAATGATGTATTATAAACATACTTCAGCACTGATTGGAAGCAACTGAAACAAAGTTCTTGCTGTTCTATGGAAAGGGGAGGTCATAGGCAAGTTGCTCACAATTCAGGCAGTGGATTAATGGATCATAAATTCCTCCTGCCTGGCAAAGCCCCAGAGAGAAGTAAATTCAAGGTGTGTCTACAGAGACAGGACCATGGACCTGGCATTCTTAGCTTGCAAATGTTCTGAAGTCCCAAGACAGTCATGGAAGTAGCAGAAAGCCACTGGATCAGAAAAGATCAGGGTTTAGAGGGTGCCTGACTATAACTGCGGGGACAATCTGAGACAAGCATTTAGAAATCAGCCAATAGTAGTCTTCATATTAGTATTTTAAGGAGGATAATATTATAATTACCAAAGAAATGCCAAAGAAGTAATTGCTAAAAGACAGCTTCAATTTATTGCTAAATGTAAAATCTTTTATTTTTTCCAGGAATGGTAGGATATTCTTTTATCATAATAAAAACCCATCAGCTGCAACCATATTTTATAGTGTAAAACAGCATCATACCCATTATGATAAGAATAAAACATTTTGGGGCAAGTTTTAGCCAATGCAAAGCAGCAAGAAGAAAAAACAAGTGTGAATATTGAAAAGGAAGAAATAAAATTAGTGCTATTTGCAGATGATGTACACTGCTCTGGAAATTTAAGAGAGATTACATTTTTAAATTGTTAAAAGTTAAAGAGAGTTGGGAAAGTAGCCAGACATAGTTAACTAATTTTAAACATATATTCTATTTTTAATAATGTTAATTAACACATATAGCACATAAGTATTTGCAAGACCTAATCTAAAGTATACTGCCTTTACAGACCATATACCACATGGAACTCCACTCAGTGTTATGTGGCAACTCTGGTGGGAGGGGAGTTAGGGAGAAAATGGATCTATGTATATATATGGCTGAGCCCCTTCACTGTTCACCTGAAACTATCACAACATTGTTGGCTAATTGGCTTACCCCAATACAAAATAAAAAGGCTTAAAATTAAATGAAGAATACTAACTTTAACATCACTATATTAACAATAGGAAATGGAGATACAATCAAACTAAGTGATTTTTTACACAGCTAGTAGTAAGTGGAGGAGTCAAAATTTGATCCCAGGTGAACCGGCTCTAGGGACCACGACCAAGACACATTGACATGTTTGAAAACAATAAAAAGATTATCTAAAAGCTGAATGGAAAAAAAAATGTATGTGAAATAGGCAGAACCCACAAGAATAATGAAACTTTATAAAACTATTCTTCAAGGTCTTAGACAGTTTTTAATGGATAGATATTTTAATGGATGAACTTTCAAAAACCTACTTTCCAGAAATATGCAAAATATTGTGTTTGTGTATATGCAATTTTTCCCAGACGTCAGTGTTTTATGCTTCAAAAAATTTGTCAGGAAAGTTTATAGCTCCCAAAGGCTTATCTTTGGTTATAAAAATAAAGGATCTGAGTAATTCAAGAAACTTACATCTTTCCAGGTAGGAAGACAATATGGTAAAGATGACCACACTTCTCTTCCCCAGAGAAACATAAATGAAATGCATTTACAATAAAAACACATATTTTTTTAAGAGGGAAAAAGTTGCCAAGAAGACTTAGAATTTCACAAAAAGGAATAAATGGGCAGTTGTGGGTTCAGTTCAGTTCAGTTGCTCAGTTGTGCCCAGCTGTTTGTGACCCCATGAATTGCAACACACCAGGCCTCCCTGTCCATCACCATCTCCCAGAGTTCACTCAGACTCACGTCCATTGAGTTGGTGATGCCATCCAGCCATCTCATCCTCTGTCGTCCCCTTCTCCTCCTGCCCCCAATCCCTCCCAGCATCAGTCTTTTCCAGTGAGTCAACTCTTCGCAAGAGGTGGCCAAAGTACTGGAGTTTCAGCTTTAGCATCATTCTTTCCAAAGAAATCCCAGGGCTGATCTCCTTCAGAATGGACTGGTTGGGTAGAGGGTTAGACAGTCTTAAAAATAAGATTGGAGGCAGCCCTTTCTTTATTCAAACTTACTCTAAAGCTACTGTAACTGAAAATCCATGGCACTGTTAGAGTAAAGCCAAGATTCTAAAAATGAGATCGAATATACACATGGACATACAGCACAAACAGTTGCATATACTTTATAATCTAGTAACTATGTCCTGCCAATAAATGGAGAAATTATAAGTTACTCAGTAAAAGGCAATTGGAAAGTTGATAACTTTTTTGAAATGAGAAGTTAAGCCACTACTGAATACCTAAAATTCAATTACAGATGATTCTTTAAAAATTTTTTATATGAATTAAATTTTTAAAAACTGTAAACAGGAGAAAAATGGAGTTTTTTCAGTAACAACGAAGGTGGAAGAAGTTCACATGACAACAAAGTTAACAATTAAAAAAAACTACTAAATTTGTTTATATAAAACTTAAAACTGCTTTATGATAGAAAGAACCATGATGCTCTGGCTGTTTTCCTACTAAAATAGCAAAGTTGAACAGAGCCACAGAGATTATATATGCCTCACAAAGCTAAAATATTTACTCTCTGATCTTTTCCAGAATATCTAATCAGTATAAGGTTGAACAATTAAAAACAGAATTTAGAATATAATTTTTATATAAAGTCCAAAACCAAGTGAAACTAAACAACATATAATACAGCAAAAAAAAAATAAAATAAAATAAAATAAATGCATGGTAAGGCTATATTTTTTAAAAAGTATAAGAATGGTGAATATAAAATTCAGGATTGTGACACACTGGGGTGAAAGGAGTCAATGTGATACAGAAAAGAAACTCACCCTGTTTGCACCTTATCAGTACATGGGTTTGAGGTTTCACCAGTGTTTGGTTTTTTTTTATTATGCTTTGTTATTTACATTGTTGTTGTTTACTCGCTTAGTCGTGTCCGTCTCTTTAGGAACCCCATGGACTGTAGCTCGCCAGACTCCTCTGTTCATGGGATTGCCCGGGCAAGAATACTGGAATGTTCCCATTTCCTTCTCCAGGGGAGCTTCCTGACCCAGGGATGGAACCCTCTTCTCCTGCATTGACAGGTGGATTCCTTATAACTGATCCACCAGGGAAGTCCTTATAATTTACATGCTGCTACTGCTGCTAAGTTGCTTCAGTCGTGTCCGACTCTACGCGACCCCGTAGACGGCATAGACATCACATAATCTTGAAGGTGTTAAATATTACATATGAAAGAAAGAAATGAAAACAAGTTAGGTACTAACAAGCTGACGAGGGAGTCTGTATGTGGGTTGAACAGCTCCATTCACAGATATGATACCGGGAATGACCAGCGTGATGCTGAGTGACCCAGAAATGCCAGACTGTGGATGTCTTTTCTTTGATGCTATTAGATCTTTCTAGAGAAGGTTTCCTCTGAATTCCTGCCAGAGGTTGGGAGGTAGACCCTTACCTACTTATATTCTGTTAGGGTGCTGGATTTAATGTTCACATGTAGAATCCAGTTGAATCCAGTTAATCTTGGTCATTTTTTTTCCTGAATACTCTTCCATCCTCTCTGTCATCTTAGATTTTTTTTTAATTCTTTTGTTACAGTTTTAATGGCATCTCTGGGAAAAAGCAAATCATTGCCTGTTGTTATGTTAATCCACCATGTTTAGCTAGAAATAAATTACAGACCAATTTCTCAGTTTTAGATGATAAGTTGCCCTGCTTCAGTTTTCTTCCTAAGAATGTTTGATAATAATTCTGTTTTCAGTTACACTCTTTGTTACTTTTCTAAACTTAAACAGTAGCTGTTCCTTTTTTAATCATCACCTTGATAATCACTATGTAAGCTCTATTAGTTCCCTTTACCTTTCTTTTGATGCCTTTATGTAGTTTTTGTTCATTTATCACCAACATCTTCCTTATTGACAAAAGAATAGCATTCATTATCATACCCTCAAAATTTTCCATCACATCAGTTATTCTATCTGTTCCTTGGAATCTTTATTTTTCCCCATGGATACCTGTCTTGCAGAGGCCTACATCATCCAAATCCCATCTCTAGCTTACTATTTTTGTACATTTTTTTTTTTTTTTTGGAATCTGAAAATCATTGTCCTTTTTTAAGTTCTATGAAATTATTTTTTTGATAATTTCCTCTCATTTTTCTGTTCTCTTTCTAAAATTGGCCATAGTCTGATATCACACCTCCTGGTTTGACCCTGTAGATCTTTTTCCTCCCCTCTAATTCTCTTCATTGTCTTTCTAAATTTTTTTCTCTACATCTTGAGAAATTTTGCCACTTATTTTTTAAGTCTTCTAATTAAGCTTTTTCTTTTTACAATAATATTTTTAATCTTTGAAAGACCTGTCACATTATTTGAGTATTCTCGTCATCTTATTCTCATTTTATAAGAAATCACATTTTTAAAAATTTTTCTTAGTATTCTAATTAGAAATTCTTCCAAGTTCCCTTTGTTTTTGAAAGCATCTATTTCCTCCACTATTAGTTTTCTTTTAAAAATGAGATAAAATTGACATAACATTGCATAAGTTTAAGGTGTACTGCTTGCTGGTTTGATGTATTTATGTATTTATACATGACTACCACTCCTTGGAAAGAAAGTTATGACCAACCTAGATAGCATATTGAAAAGCAGAGACATTACTTTGCCAACAAAGGCCCATCTAGTCAAGGCTATGGTTTTCCCAGTGGTCATGTATGGATGTGAGAGTTGGACTGTGAAGAAAGCTGAGTGCCGAAGAATTGAAGCTTTTGAACTGTGGTGTTGGAGAAGACTCTTGAGAGTCCCTTGGACTGCAAGGAGATCCAACCAGTCCATTCTGAAGGAGATCAGCCCTGGGATTTCTTTGGAGGGAATGATGCTGAAGCTGAAACTCCAGTACTTTGGCCACCTGGTGCGAAGAGTTGACTCATTGGAAAAGACTCTGATGCTGGGAGGGATTGGGGGCAGGAGGAGAAGGGGACGACAGAGGATGAGATGGCTGGATGGCATCACCGACTCGCTGGATGTGAGTCTGAGTGAACTCTGGGAGTTGGTGATGGACAGGGAGGCCTGGCGTGCTGCGATTCATGGGGTCACAAAGAGTCGGACATGACTGAGCAACTGAACTGAGCTAAACTAAACCACTGTAGCATTAGCTATCTCTTCTATTATGTTACATAATTACTGTGTCTTGTTTGTGGTGAGAACAGTTAAGATCTAGT
Source organism: Ovis aries (assembly GCF_016772045.2). Lineage (NCBI taxonomy): Eukaryota > Metazoa > Chordata > Mammalia > Artiodactyla > Bovidae > Ovis > Ovis aries. The sequence goes on from NC_056062.1 coordinate 37,166,827, forward strand.
GTCTTAGCAACTTTGAAGTTTATAATGCAGTATTATTGACTACAATTACTATGCTATACGTTAATCTCCAGAACTTATCTACTAGGTTTTTCATTTTATTAATTTTTTTACAATCTTCCACAATCAACATCCATGATTCTCTAAGTCCTCATTATGTGGTCATCCCAGGAGTGTGTTCACATGTAAGAATGAAATACAAGCTGGCCAGTGTGGGTTTTCTTTGCTTTGTTCTAGGAAGATTCATGTCCTGGTAAGATCCACCTCTTTAATGTGAAGCTTTTCTGGAGTCCTGGGTATTACTGGGTGTCTTCTCTTGGATGTCTGTGTTGGGGGTGGGAGTGACCTGAGATTAAGTGTGCAGTCCCTCAGATGTCAGAACTAAAAGGTTTACTCTGATGGATAACCAACGAGGACCTACTGTATAACACAGGGAGTTCTGCTTAATGTCATGGGGCAGCCTGGATGGGAGGGGAGTTTGCGGGAGAATGGATACATGTATGTGTATGGCTGAGTCCCTTCACTGTCTACCTGAAACCATCACAACATTGTTAATCAGTTATACCAACATAAAAAATAAAAAGTTTAATTAACGTAAGAAGAAGCAAAAAAGCTTTACTCGGGAAATAGAAATTTGTCCATTTATTTCCTGACTTAGCAGCTTTAGATAACAGTTCTTCACCTTCCCAGAAAGAAAGGTGAAAATCTGGCTGTCTCTGACTCTTCATCTTTCTTTGCACAGTTACTAAAAGGCTTAATTCTCTCTCTGCTCCTATTTCAAAGCGAGCCCCCCTTGTTCTCTGCAATAACCCTCTTGCTGGTTGTTCTGTCATCACTCAGAACCCCTAATGGAGTTCATTTCCTTACTGTTCACTATCCCTTCCCTTATATCAAATCTTTAATTTAAGCTAAGGTGACAACCACTTGACATTAAAAGATGCTTGAGTCAGCTTCCCTAGCAAATGGTTGCTTTTTGACTAACTCAGATCAATGGTTCAATCCACGGTGCACTTCTATGGATGAAGAAGGATTTCATGATTTCAGATTCCAAGCAAGGTTCCAAAGAGAAGTACTCTGAATAATTGGATGCTAAAAATAAGAACAGTATATTTAGAATGTTGACAGTAAAAATAAATTAACTAATTGTCATGAACAATATGATAATTCTACTTTCTTTAAGAGAAACCCCAATGCTGAGCTCCTTTAAAGTTAGTTAATTCAATAGCTTAGTGATGTCATTAAGGAGTAGGCTGGCCACATCTCTCTCCTCTGCCCGCCCTCAGCCAGTACCCTCAAGCTCTGAAGATGGCTTTCCCAATTCCAATTCATCATGCTGTTTCTTCCTCCGTGTCTCTTTTTGGCTAAGAAACCCTCCAAAGCTCTCCAAGTTGGCGTCCCCTCTTTTCTCATTAACCAGCATTGAGTCTCAGATCCTCTTCTAAGTCATCACTGGCGAAGGGAATAAAATCACTGTGATTAGCTTAAATTAGTAAGAATTTACTCCTGAGCCTGTGTGTACTGGGTCAGGGGCTGAACACACTGACAAATATGGAACTCTGCTGGAGGAAAGAAGGAAGTGATTCAGGGACAGCTGACAGCCAATGATATCTCCTTCAGTCTTTTTTTAAAGTATAGTTGATTTTACAGTGTTGTGTTAATTTCTGCTGTACAGTAAAGTGACATATATATATATATATATATATATATATATATACACACACACATCTTTTTCATATTCTTTTCCATTATGGTCTATCCCAGGAGATTGGATATAGTTGCTATACAGTAGGACCTTGTTGGTTATCCATTCTGTGTAAGACAGTGTGCATCTGCTAATCCCAAACACCCACTACATCCTTCCCCTACCTTCTTCTCCCTAGTCAAACACAAGTTTGTTCTCTATGTCTATGAGTCTGTTTCTGTTTTGTAGATAAGTTCATTTGTGTCATATTTTATATTCCACATATAAATGATATCATATGGTATTTGTCTTTCTCTTTTAGACTTACTTTTTCTAGTATGATTAACTCCAGGTCCATCCAAGTAGCTGCAAATGGCATTCCTTCATTTTTTATGGCTGAGTAATATTCCATTACATACATCATTGTCCCTTCATCTGTCAATAGATATATAGTTTATTTCCATGTCTTGGCCATTGTAAAATGTGCTGATATGAACAAAGGAGTGCATGTATCGGTTTTAATTACAGTTTTATCAAGATATATGCCCAAGACATATATCTATCAAAGACATTGATCTGTCAAAGAACTTAAGGAGAGCAGCTTCCTTTTCTCTTTCAGCAGCTGGATGTGGTAATAAGATGTGGATATAGAGAAGACCATAAGAATATTAAGATATGATTGATCAGAGTCAGAGACAAACATTCTTCATAAAATTATATATTTAGTTCATAAAGGGAATCAACAAGTATTTTTCCCTCATCTGCAAAATGAATGTTCTCTCTTCCTCTCAAATTTATGAATTCTGATACATCTTCTTATATAATGAATAGTGTAGACAGTGTCAGATACAAGTCTTCGGATATTTTCTAAGAACTCAGTATACCAGATGGTAACAGTCTGAAGCTCTTTATTCAGTGCAGGGTTGAAGGTATTCACCAGCAGCCTGTACAGCTTGATAAGAGTTGTCAAGGAGACAGGTGGCTGGTTCAATGATCGCTGATAACTGTCCTTTCAAGAGCTGCACACAGTCAAGGAGGGGAAGAAAAATGGGGTAGGAACAAACGAGGCTGAGATGAATAGGTATATTGAGAAACTGTCTCTTTACCCTTGCAATTCCCCCTCCCATCTGGGTAGTAAATGACACAATGGTAATAGAACTCACATAGGAATGAATAGCTTATTGATAGGTGCACGATGCTCCCTCACCAAGTTAATCTGTGTTCTGCTTATGCCAGCTAGTGCACAATACAGTAGAAATTGTATGGCTAATGAAAGAGTGAGGCAAACTCTGGAGGGTCTCGTTCAATTACTTTCTCTACAGAACACCAATATGTGTAAATTGACATCACCAGTGAAATGGATCCTCCCAAGACCACGTGGGAGCAAAGCCTGTGGTGAACAAGAGATTCAGAGTCTCCCTGAATTTGTTATTCATGATGTGAGAAGTTTAATTTATATGGCCTCGTGTCTTTTGATGGCTTGTTATTGGTAGTTTTTGAGTACAGCGAATGCTATTTAATTAACTGTTTTCAACATAGGCTGAGAAGAAAGACCCTATGAGCTAATTTGTCTATTAACACAGAAGTGAGACAAACTTAAGAATTTTTGCATACCCAATTGGAGATTTTTTCTTTAAATCAGATATTGGATTATTTACACAATAGGAAGCTTAACATGTACCTACATTTTTCTAACTGACTTTATTATTCTTTGATCTTACGGAATAAGTCTCATGTTCTTTTCTTTTTTTTTTCATGGATAATACATTTCACATTTACTATCCCACAAGTCCTGGGTCTGGCACCATGAAACGCTTCTGTCCTCCCCATGGTCCCTCTCTCCAAAATCTGAATAATGAGCTATTTGGTGTCCTTACAGATCAGATGCATCTTCTAAGTTCTCTTGAAGACACTAGACTAATTTCTCCAGAATAAGTTTGTGGACACATGCAGTGAACCTTGAATACCCTTTTGCTAGTAACTGCTGGATTCAGTGATTAGTAGGAGAGAAGTTTTGACTGAGTCTGTAGCCCACCCACAATTGAAAACAGGAAGTTTAAATCCTCCAAATGTGAAGGATTTTAATTTATTAAGTTTTGGAAAAACAACAAAGAGTATAATTTTTTATGATTTACTAATCAAGTGAGGAACTAAAAAGCCTCCTGATGAGGATGAAAGAGGACAATGAAAAATCTGGCTTAAAACTCAACGTTCAAAAAACTAAGGTCATAGCATCTGGTCTAATATATGTGTTGTTTTATCTCATTGTTGTTTTAATTTGCATTTTCCTGGTGACATATGAGGTAGGGGCTTCATTTTATATGTTTATTTTCTATCAGTATATCTTCTTTGGTGAGGTGTCTGTTAAGCTCTTTAGAAAGTGAAAATGTTAGTCACTCAGTCATGTCTGACTCTTTGAGACTCCATGGATCATATCTCTGTCCATGGAATTCTCCAGGCAAGACTACTGGAGCATGTTGCCATTCGCTACTCCAGGGTTGAACCTGGGTCTCCTGCACTGCAGGCAGGTTCCTTATTATCTGAGCCACCAGGGAAGCCTGTTAAGGTCTTCAGTCTATATCTTAGTTGAGTTGTCTATTTTCTTACTGTTGAGTTTGGGGTTCTCTGTGTATTTTAATAACAGTTCTTTATCAGATATTTCTTTTGCAAATATTTCCTCCCAGTCTGAGATTTGTCTTCTTGTTCTCCTGGCATTGTCTTCCACAAGGCAGAAATTTAATTTTAATGAAGTGCAGCTTATTAATTATTTCTTTGATGGATCATTCTTTTGTTGTATCTAAAATGTCATCATGATACCCAGGGTTATCTATGTTTTCATCTTTGTTATTATCAAGGATTTTTCTAGTTCTGTATTTTTGATTTAGGCTTATGACCCATTTCAAGATAATTTTGTGAAGAGTGTAAAGACTGTATCTAGATTCACGGTTTTGCCTGTGGCTGCTTAGTTGTTCAATCATTTGTTGAAAGACTATCTCTATTCAATTGTATTTCCTTTGCTCCTTTTTCAAAGTTCGGTTGATTATATTTATGTGGGTCTATTTTGGAGAAGGAAATGGCAACCCACTCCAGTGTTCTTGCCTGGAGAATCCCAGGGATGGGGTAGCCTGGTGGGCTGTTGTCCATGGGGAGGCACAGAGTCGGACACGACTGAAGTGACTTAGCAGCAGCAGCATTTATGGACTCTCTATTTTAAAATGTAATTTTTAAGTAGATTTTCTTTTCTGAGTCTTTCATGACTTTCAGTTTCCTCTTTTCCTTTCCCTCTGTGCTCTGGAAGATTTTCTTAATTTTTCCTTCGTATCACAATTTAATATTTGTACCACTTTGCTTTCTTCTCTAACTAGTCCCAATGCAAGTTTTGATTCTGTCCTTCCAGTAAATTTTTTTCAGTTCTTGTGCATTGCACTCGAATCGGTTTTAATTTTATCATGAATCTTTTCATGCTTTGCTGCACTGTAATCTTACCCTAAGTAGTGGGTCTCTGTTTGCCTCTCCAGTTTTCATTTCCACTGTTCCAAGCCAAGTCTCCTGGGTTTACCTTAGAGATTTATTCAAGTCTTTGTGACCTGACAAGTCTCAGGGAAAGGCAGGAATCTTGCACCAAAGCCGCTCAGTGAAATCAGCCTCAGCAACTGATTTCTAGAAAGACAACCTGACCTGACCAGCCAATGAAGTTACAAGAGCGAGGTGCTGGGTGAGAGGCACTGCTCTGTTTCCATGGATACAGAACCTGAAAGGTGTGACTGGAGCTCACAGCCATCCTTCTATCCAAAAGAAAGAGATTTTCTGATAGAACCCACAGAGAGGATGGTAGTTCTCCTCTTAAAGAGGAGCAAGACAGCAAGAAATCATTCTGTGAGAACACAGTTTGGAGTCCTCTATGCAGCAGCGTCTAAAACCAGCACACTCCCGGGCATTTCATATAAGGGAGTTGGTTAAATCCTTTTTGCGAATGCCAGTTTGTCCTGGGCTTTCTGTCTATTGCAATGGAATCATGATTTATACAACCCATTGTCTTATTGCCTTTCGGACCTGTTTCACAGAGGTCTTTTTTTTTTTTTTTTTTTTTCTCATCCTACTGATGGAGATTCATTTAGGCGCTATTCTAAATAGTCTGCTATTTCCTGTAGTAGACATTTTAGTTTGCTGTTCTACTGACCCTTTACAATAATGTTTTGTGTTTTAGGTGTCAGGAAAAGTGAAGGATGTTTTATTTATTTCTGGAGAGATTTTGGCAAAATGTGTATTTCTTTTGGCCCCATTGCAACGTTAATTAGTATAATTTTCAGCTGAAATCCCAGGGCCCAGTCACATTTATCCAGTGCTGCTCTGGAAAAGGACCTCCACTCTATCCACGTGGACCACTGGCTTTGCACAATCTTAGAGTAGCTGCCACTTTCTAACTGGAATTTTATTAACCTCTCTCTGCACCTTCTGATTAGAATCGTGTGGATGCAGAGGAGGTCAAGGGCTTTCCAGGCGGTGCTAGTGGTAAACAACCCACCCACCAACGCAGGAGACATAACAGACAGGGGTTCGATCCCTGGATCTGGAAGATCCCCTGGATAAGGGCATGGCAACCCATTGATGTATTCTTGCCTGGAGAATCCCCATGGACAGAGAAGCCTGGCAGGCTACAGTCCATGGGGTCCCAGAGTCGAACATGATTGAAGCCACTTAGCATGCACACACACAGAGGAGGTCCGGACCCCCAACCGGATACATCAGAACTGGCAGGATGATAAGGGAGCTAGTCTTCCTATAATTTAATTGAATATCACAAACAAGCACATGCAATGTTTTCAAGGCTTTTTATTTCACATGTACATGTGTCCTTTCTTCAGCTTTACCGAGGCATAATTCATGAAAATTGTATATACTCAAGGTGTGCACTGCAATGATTTGAATCATTGTGAAATGATTACCAAAATTAAGCTAACAAACGTTACCTCACATAGTTAGTTTTTTCTTTGTGGTTAGCACATTTAAAATCTACTTTCTTCATAAAACTAAAGTATGGCAATGCAGTATTATTGACTATAACCACCATGCTGTACATCAGATTCTCCAGAACTTATTCATCTTATAAGTCAGAGTTTGTAGCCAAACTCTCCCCATTTCATACAGCCCCCAGCTCCTGGACACTTCTATTCACTGCTCAGATTTCTGAGTGTTAACTTTTATGATTCCACACCTAAGTGAGATCATGCAATATTTGTCTATGTCTGGCTTAATTCACTTAAGGATAATGTCTTCCAGGTTCATTCATTTGTCCAATAGCAGTATTTCCTTCTTTTTACAGCTAAATGTGCTGCGCATAGTCGTTCAGTCCTGTCTGATTCTCTGCAACCCCAGGGACTCTAGCCTGCCAGCTAAATAGTATTCCTTCATAGATGATTGACAGATAGATAGATCACCTTCTTTATCCATTCATATGTTGATCAATGTGTATACTGAGTAATTCACTCAGTCATATCTGACTCTTTGCAACCCTATGGACTATAGCCTGCCAGGCTCCCCTGTCCATGGGCTTTTCCAGGCATGAATATTGGAGTGGGCTGCTATGCTCACCTCCAGGGGATCTTCCTGATCCAGGGATCAAACCCAGGCATCCTGCATTGCAAGCAGGTACTTAACCCTCTGAGCCACCAGGAAATTCCTGATAGATGTGTAGATTGTTATATATTGGCTACTATGAATAATACTGCAGTGAGTATAATAATATAATGATGATTTCAGTTACCTCTTGGATACTGATTTTATTTCCCTTTAGATATATACACAGAAGTAGGACTGCAGATGCATATGGTAGATCTATTTTTAATTTTCAAGGGAAACTTCTTGCTGTCAAGAGACTGAATCTTAGCATTTCCCATCCTTTTAGAGTTGCGTTAACCGAGTCCTGAGCCCCTCCCCTACTTGCAGTTGAGCTGAAATCAAGTCTTCAGATTAGGTGTTGAGCTCTTTCTTGCCAGTTGGCCCCAGGTGCTCTACAGAAAATTTCCACTGCTCACCTTATGAGACACTATCACATTTCTCACCTTGCAAGCTCCACAGCCACTTCTACTGAAAGTTTTAAAAGGTTTTTGAGGAAAAAAGAATGCCAGAAGCCTTCAAAGCATAATGCTGCTGCTAAGTCGCTTCAGTCGTGTCTGATTCTGTGCGACCCCATAGACGGCAGCCCACCAAGCTCCGCCATCCCTGGGATTCTCCAGGCAAGAACACTGGAGTGGGTTGCCATTTCCTTCTCCAATGCATGAAAGTGAAAAGTGAAAGTGAAGTTGCTCAGTCGTGTCCGACTCCCAGCGACCACATGGACTGCAGCCTTCCAGGCTTCTCCGTCCATGGGATTTTCCAGGCAAGAGTACTGGAGTAGGGTGCCATTGCCTTCTCCGTCACAGCATAATAGCGGGTTTAAAACCATAGTATCAACAGAAGTATTCTAACATTATAAGCCCTACTAACAAATGAAACTATTTACCAAAATACCCTAAATCATATAAGATTATACTAGTAATCTAAACTATACAAATAGATGGGCTTCCTCTGTGACTAAATAGTAAAGAATTCTCCTGCAGTGCAGGAGATGAAGGAGACACAGGTTCAATCTCTGGGTCAGGAAGATCCCTTGGAGAAAGGAATGCAATCTCCCAGTATTCTTGCCTGAAGAATCTCATGGACAGAGGAGCCTGGCAGGCTACAGTCCACAAAGAGTCAAACACGACTGAAGTGACTGAGCATGTATGCTTACAAATAGATTGGATAAACTCCCAGTGGCCCCTAGAGAGCTGGGGAACTCTGAAAATGAACAGGTCTATAGCCTGATATTTCTGCCTGGTATTTTATTACATTCAGAAACTTCAACTGCTCTTGCTTTACCTTTTGGCGTCTAAAAACAAAGACTAGTTTTATGGATGGTGCTCAAGTTTTAATGGTGATTATGAGTAATGAAAAGCATTCATGTTTAAAATTCAGAAGTTATGCCAGGAACAACATTAGGGTTTTCTATTAGCACAATTGAAGGAGATTTCATGTTCGTAATTTAATTGCGACTCACAGTTCTAATTTCCTTCCCTATAAAGCCATGGAAATCTGATGCTGTCGGACGCAATAAACAACTCCACATTTCAGTGCCTTTCTGTGCAGTAGCTTATGTGCTATTTTGGTGTTTACTGGGGTTACATAACTTTTCTGCCCTGGGACTGTTTTTTCCTTATCGTCAATAAAGTTTGCATCTGAAAGTCTCCAGTTAACCCCCTGGGAAGGGTTAAAGAATTGCAAGTACTTTTTTTTTTTGGATAGCTACTGAAAGGATTCTGTTCCATTGATGGTGATGTCTACATTCAAAACCTCTAATATCACTGACAGAAGACTTTGATGAAAATCTAAATTAATATAAAAATTTAGATGGTGCTGGAGCAAACAATAGAAGAGCTGAAACAAGGCATCATGGTATTGCATTTTACTTCAGTATCTTTTGTCAACTGCCAAGAGACTGAGTTCTAGGAGAGGGCAAGGGGATCAAAGAAACATGTTAAACTGAATAAGAAAATAAAAGGTTAAAAATGGGAAAAGCCCTGGTATGTTGCATTCTTCAGAGTACATGAGATGATATTACGGTCCAGACCTGCATATGACTCCAGTCAAGTGATGGCCGCAGCATCTTCCCACCATCTGACTACATCTGAAGCCTGGGCATTCTCCCCATTGTTCAGTACCATCTGGAAGTCTAATGCTGGTCCCACAGCTGATCATGTGCTGTGTATAGGCACTAAGTACGTGTCAACTACTGTGCTGCTTAGGTTTCATTACACATTGTTGAGGTTGTTGTTCTGTGGCTAAGTTATGTCAGACTCTTTTGCGACCCCATGGACTGCAGCACTCCAGGCTCTTCTATCCTCCACAATCACCCAGAGTTTGCTCAGATTAATGTCCATTGACTCGGCGATGCTACCTAACCATCTCATCCTATACCACCCTCTTCTCCTTTTGCCTTCGATCTTTCCCAGCGTCAAATTCTTTTCCAATGAAAGCTGAACTCTAGCAAATGCTACAGTCTCATCCCTCTATGCCATCATTTGTAGACACGTGGATGGACCTAGAGACTGTCGCACAGAGTGAAGTAAGTCAGACAGAAAAAAAACAAATATTTTATAATATCACTTATATGTGGAATCTAGAAAAATGGTACAGATGAACTTATTTGCTAAACAGAAATAGAGACACAGACATAAGGTCCATACATTTGTCCATACACAGAACAAATGCATGGAAACCAAGTGGATATGGGGGTGAGGGGATGCATTGGGAGACTGGGATTGACATATATACACTATTGATATAAAATAGATAAATAAAATAGATAATTAATGAGAACATACTGTATAGCTAACGGAAAGGAAATCCAAAAAAGAGGGTATGTATGAATGCCTATAGCTGATTCACTTTGCTGTACAGTAGAAATAACATGGCATTGTAATGCAACTATACTCCAATAAAAATAAAAAGCAATAAATAAATAAAATTCAAGAAATAGAACTTTAAAAAATAAACCCATGCCAAATATCAGCTGGGATCATTAGTCACAGCATGTAAGTATGGTATTAGTTTCCTAGGATTCTCATAACCAATACCACAGACAGGGGAGCTTTAAACACAGAAATAGGACTTCCCTGATGGTTCAGTGAAGACTCCACACTTCCTTGCAGGGGGCATGGGTTCGATCCAACATGCCACACAGCATGGCCAAAAAAAACCACGAACAAAAAACAAAAATAGACAATCTCACAGTTCTGGAGACTAGATGTCTGAAATCGGAGTGTTGTCAAAGCCATGCTCCTTCTGAAAAACCTTCAAATGAGGACCCTTCTAGCTCCCTCCAGCTCCTGCTGGCCCAGACGCTCCTTCACTTGGGGCAGCATAACCCATCTTCACTCACCTGTCTCCTTCCTTACTAAGTATGTCTCTGTGTCCACATGTCCTCTTTGTATAAGACGTCAGTCATACTGAATAAGGATCCGCTCTAACAACCTCCCTGAAACTTGATTACCTCTGTAACGACTCTCCACATGAGGTCACATCCAGAGTCGCTAGGGGTAAGACTTATGTGTATCTTTTTGGGGAGCACACAGCTCAACCCGTAGTTAGCACCTCCCATTCTCCTGACATTCCAACAGAACTCAGAGAAGACTGGGGAGAAGATCATGCAGACTGTAGCCTTGAAAACTGGAAGTAGTGGTGACACTTGTCCTTGAGAGGTCGACTCGCATTACCAGCCACTCCAGCACTGGGACTGCAGTGTCCACCTCAGACTTCCCCCAACCCCATGCCCTCTGAGTATCCTCCTCACTTTCCAAGCCAGTGACTGAAAGGATTGTACGTTATACACTCAGATAAGTGTGAGTCAGTTTACAAGAGGAGCTAAAGCAGTCTTTGTTCTCTGTGACTGACTTCTTCCATACCCTGATAAAGAGCTAGAAATCTAAACTTGGTCAAACACAAAAGTGAAATTACATCACACAACACAGCTAAGAAAACTTCTAACTGAAGAGCCAAAGAGAACATGTCTGCTTCCAAAGGCTGATTAGCATTGAAGGTTGACTGCTAATTATAATCTTGTGATAAAAATGCAATCAAAGGTTTGCATAGAGGAACACCAGTTTTAGTAATATTTGTAATAAGAAAAAGTTAAAACCCCAATGACTCTTAATTAGAAATTGACTAAACAGATTGAGTTGTGTTCTCCACAGAGTGGGGATCTGATGCATTTTCTATATTGCAAGCACTTTGTTGATGAATACTTAATGTCAAGAGAAATACTGAGCTGTGTTCAAAGCTCAAAAACAGTGCATTTAATATGACCTTGATTTTGCAAAGACTCACTTAGTATACATTCTTATTATTTACAGGTCTATAAAAGAAACCAGAAGACAAAATATTTATACAGCACATAGCTCACATATAACTATATATATCAAAATGCACGTGTTTATTTATACACGTGGTATAGACTGATGTGTAGGAGACATTCAAGGACTATGTGTTCTGGGTCATCACAGAGCACCAGGCTGGGTTCCTGTATTATATAGCAGCTTCCCACTAGTTATCTATCCTATACCTGCTAATGTATATATGTCAACGCTACCTTCTCAGTTCGTCCTGCCTTCTCCTTCCCCCACTGTGTCCACAAGTCTGCTCTCTATGTCTGAATCTCCATTTCTTCCCTGTAAATAGGTTCATCAGTGCTATTTTCCTAGATTCCACATATAAGAATTAATATGGGGGAGAGGAGGCTCAAGGGGGAGGGTATATATATATATAATTGCGACTGATTCGTGTTGTCATATGGCAGAAATCAACACGACATTGTAAAGCAATTATCCTCCAACGGAAGAAAACAGTCTGATTCAAAAAAAACCAAAACAGGAATATGTGTTGAGTGAAATGAGTGGACTTGATCCGTGATGATAGAAAGACAAGGGTGTGCTCTGAGCATATGTGGGGAGGGAGCCTAGGACAGAAGTGAGAGAGAGGAGACTTTCTGAGAGATGTCACACTGAGCTAAACTGGCCCCTTCTTACATACCTGTCTATCTGCCCCTACACTGTGACCCTTTGAGGATAGAGACCATGTCTAAATAATCCCCATAACTCCAGCATCTAGCCCAGTATTTATTACTTAAGGAGATCCTAATGAATATTGGTTACCTGTGTGACCTAGTCCTAGTTGGATATAAACTAAAAAAATAAGCTACTTAATCTATTTTATGAAGTCAATCATTTGGCTTCCTCATTTCTTCCATATCATTGAAACATTTTAGAAAATTTCTTCCCATGAGAGTTTAAAATGGAAAGAATGCCCATATATATGGCGAACATGCTAAGTCGCTTCAGTCGTGTCCGACTCTTTTGTGATCCCATGGACTGTAGCCCGCCAGGCTCCTCTGTCCATGGGATTCTCGAGGCAGGAATACTGGAGAGGGTTGCCATTTCCTTCTCCAGGGGATCTTCCCAAGCCAGGGACTGAACCCAGGTCTCTTATGCCTCCTGTTTCGGCAGGTGGGTTCTTCACCACTAGTGCCAGCTGAGAAGCCAATATCCATACCATCATGTCTCAAAATAAAAATAAAAGCCAAAACTTTTAATGAACATACAGTTTCAAGAAAATGTTGATTTAGACTGCCTCCTTTCAGTCACTTTGGTTTCTGTGCTTGCCCCTTTCTTGTGCAAAAATGAAATTGCTGTCTCAGAAAACTATGGTGGACTCAAACCTTGGCCTTGTAACCAGACAACAATGTTGAAGGTGGAATCAGATGTCTGTCTCCATGAGGAAACTGCTGATCCTTACATTATCCCCTAGTGCCGATGTTGGCAAGCTATCAATAAGAGTTATTAGGAATAGTGACAGCAGTTAGTAAAAGCTGGTGGAAGCCAGCTCAAAGCTGGCCACTGCAAACACATTCTTCCAAAGACAAAAGTAAGTCAAGTTAATCTGACAGTCTTCTAAGACAGCTAAATACATGTGGATGTGAATAGCTCTTGATACTTATCCAGATCGTTACCATGCCCAGTCTGTATCATTTTTATTGCCCTTCCTTTTTGATGTCTGTCTCACTCCCTAGAAGAAAGTAGAGAATTATTCCAGGCAGTCTTAAATAAATAGCTATTCATCTTTTTATTTATCTTCTTTTCAATCTTAATGAGTTGTAGTGATAAACATGCTACTATGGAAAAAAGCAAATTTGTATTTATCGGTCTTGTATTCCTGAATTTGAAGAATCACTAGCAAGGTTGGAAACAGCCTTGTGTGTTTTCAGTATTATAAATTATATATGCCAAATAGTTTACCTTTCATTAAGTTGGAATGAATATCTATTATGTTTATGGAAATATAAACTATTAAATTTATACAATAAGTGAAGACTTTATTCATATGTTGTTGTAATAACCACCATAAAATCAGGGCATGAAAATAGCTGAACTGCAGTCCAATCTCAAGTTTAGTAATAACTTTATAGTTTCTTTTTCCTGAGATTCTTGTTACCCATAAATGATATCAGAGGCAATACATGTATCAAACATTCAGAGATTTAAACACTGAATCATATGAATGTGAAAATACATAATTGAAGACTTCACTCCACAACTAACTTTCCATGCAGCACCCATGATGTCCTAGGAGCTGTTCCAGGGGTGGAGATACAGTCAGGGCAAAGTGGAATAGGTCCAGGTTCTCATGAAGTTTGACTCTAGTGCCTAAAATGCTGTGTTTTATAAATTGTTCTCAATTGTACATTTAAAAAGACATGGACATGTTATTGACTCTCTTAGCAAGGAAAATTCAACATAAAACTATGCTTTGGAAAACAGAGTTTATTTCAAGACAATTTTTTACCCTTTTAGCACCACATTTCAGTTTCTCATTGCTTCTGTCCTGGCCTGAAAAACCTGGCAGTTCGTAAGTACCATACATAACCAAGAGACAATTATTTTTCTTATGCCTACCATTTTAAAAACTCTTAATTTTTGACTCAATGCAATTCAGAGCCTTGGTGAACATCAGGCAATTTAGACTATCTGCAAAAAAGATGGTCTAGATGCCACGGGTCCCATCTGCATTAGCTCAGGTACACCTAACCTGGGCGTGTTTGTAAAGCAGAGAAGGTGGATACTTGGTCCTGCTTCCAAATCCTGCATCCTGAATTCATGTGCTGTAGAAGTTTTTCAACTGCTGTTCGAAGATGATGGTTTCTGCCTCTGAACTCAGTAAAGCCCCTTCCAGTCTTAACAACCAATCACAGGCTGCCTGACTCCTCGAGCAGGAGGCAGTTTCAGGAGCAGGTGGAGGAGATGTCCCTTCTTTGATGTCTTCCAGAACTCATTTTGTTGTTGTTCAGTCACTCAGTCATGTCCAACTCTTTGCAACCCCGTAGACTGTAGCACACCAGCCTTCCCTGTCCTTTAACATCTCCCGGAGAGTACTCAAACTCATGTCCATCGAGTCGGTGATACCATCTAACTATCTCGTCCTCTGTCATCCCCTTTTCCTCCTGCCCTCAATCTTTCCCAGCATCAGGGTCTTTTCAAATGAGTCAGTTCTTCACATCAGGTGGACATAGTATTGGAGTTTCAACTTCAGCATCAGTCCTTCCAATGAATATTCAGGACTGATTTCCTTTAGGATTGACTGGTTTGATCTCCTTGCAGTCCAAGGGACTCTCAAGAGTCTTCTCCAACACCACAGTTCAAAAGCATCAGTTTTTCAGTGTCCAGTTTTCTTTATGGTCCAACTTTTACATCCATACATGACTACTGGAAAAACCATAGCTTTGACTATATGGACCTTTGTTGGCAAAGTCATGTCTCTGGTTTTTAATAAGCTGCCTAGATTTTTCATAACTTTTCCTCCATGGAGCAAGCATCTTTTAATACCATTGCTTCAGTCATAATCTGCAATGATTTTGGAGCCCAGGAAAATAAACTGTCACTGTTTCCAGAATCCATAGTGAAATTTATAGGTGTTTCAGATGGTAAAGAATCTTCCTGCAATGAGGGACACTTGGCCTCAATCCCTGGGTCAGGAAGATCCCCTGGAGAAGGGAATTGCAACCCACTCCAGTATTCTTGCCCGGAGAATTCCATGGACAGAAGAGCCTAGCAGGTTACAGGCCATGGGGTTGCAGAGAGTTGGATCAGACTGAGCGACTAACACACACACACGCGCATGTGCACACACACACATACACACACACAGAGGGAAGAAAAACTAAGCTTGTGCTACAAAAATATCTTCTATTCATGAGGCTCTTCTAAAATATTACACTATCACAAATCAGTCAGACTCCTCGCAGTTCACAATTTTAGCAGAGAGAGACGTTAATAACACATTCCTCTCAGGAAACAAGAATGTGTTTCTACCCTTGGAAGTAAGTCCTAATTTCTATGTAACACATTAAGCAACACAATTATTTTCTGTTTTAGTAACATAAAAGAATTATGAAGCATTTAGAAATATAGGCAAGTCAAATGAAAATAAAAGGGTTTTTCCCTCCTAAAGTCTACTCTTCTATGTGATTTCATCACTGTGATTCATTTTTCCCTCTTAGGGAAGATGTGAGTTACCTAGGAAAACAACAATATACTTAATAGCAAGTCATATCTATATAAACTCTGATACTAGATTGTTTGAGAGACTTAATAGCATTATTAAGAAATTATGTGCATAACAGATGAAAACCTAACCAACTAGGCCAATGAAAGATATAAATTTTTTTGTTGTTGTTCCCAGTTATAAACAAAGACAAATGCTCAGATTCAAATATCCAGTTTTTCAATGATTTTTTGGGGAAGCGACATTGATTGGCTAAGTCAACTGATATTCAAGCCCCACTCTCCTTAGCCTGTCTTCATTAGAGGTTGTGGATATTAAATACTTTCCAGCCTTCCTTACAACCCATGGCAGCCAAGTGCTACAAAATAAGATGAAAGCCAATGTCTTTGCTGGGATGAATGAAGGGGCCTCTTGAAAAGTGCTTGGATTCTTGATAGAAGATATCCATGTGACTGTTCCATCCATTTTCTTTCTTCCTCTCTTCAAGATGCATGTAATTCTTGGAACTCTGCAGTCTCATTGCAGTTAAAAACAATGTGTATAAATATGAATGACTAACACATTAAGGATAGTCTAACAGAAAGATTTTAAAAAAAAAGAATTTGAGTCCTTATGATATTGGTGAGAAATCTAACACTAAAATCTAACTCTAGCAACCAGTTGCCTCTAGACTTCCTTTTATACGAGAAAAATAACTTCTTATCAATCAGTTCAAGGGCAGTTGGTCTGCTGTTTTCAAGTTAAATCATTTCCAACTAATTTTTGATCCCAATCACTCACTGTCTCTATTGTTTATGAGAGGATTATATCTTCACCTCTTGTCATGTAGTTGGCAATGCTTCCTCCATTTTCCCACTGCTCTTGGGGTTGTCCAAAATATACACTTTGGTCGTGCAGGTTCAATCCATGAGTCAGGAAGATCCCCTTGAGGAGGAAATGGCAACCCAGTCCGGTATTATTGCCTGGGAAATCACATGGAAAGAGGAGTCTGGCAGGCTGAAATCCAATGGGTCGCAAAGAGTTGGACCTGACTGAACAAGAAAACAGCAAGAAGCACCAGGAGTTTCTCCTAGCTATCTTGCTCTCTTCTCTCTGCCATGAACATGGTTTCTCATTCATCTCATATCCCAGAGTGAGGAGACATATAGAGAAGAGGCATGGCCTTCAACTCAAGACAAGTCCTGTGCAATGCAAGCAAGATTCGGGAGTTATTTGCTACTGCAGCTTATTATAAAGCAGACAAATACAAAACCAGTACCAGAAATGAGTGTGGTTATGTGACATGCTTTGGCCAAGGAAATATGACCTAAAGTGATATAAGCAAGTAAGAAAGCAAATCTTAGAGGATTTCATCCCAGAATGAGAAGAAATTAGGATTAAGCCATGACAGTCAACCTGCATTTGCAGACAGGTCATGTGAATGAGAGATAAGTACTACTGCAATTGTGGGATTATTTTGGTTTAGGTTATCAGAGTAAGACTAAATGATATATATGCTCTTAATGAGTGAACCATGGTTGTTGTTGTCATTGTTCAGTCACTAAATCATGTCTGACTCTTTGTGACCCCATGAACTGCAGCATGCCAAGCTTCCTGGTCTTTCATTATCTTCTGGAGTTTGCTCAAATTCATGTGTATTGAGTTGGTGATGCTATCTAACCATCTCAACCTCTGCCATCCCCTTCTCCTCCTGTCCTCAATCTTTTCCATCATCAGAGTCTTTTCCAGTGAGTCAGCTGTCCGTATCAGGTAGCCAAAGTATTGGAGCTTCAGCTTCAGTCCTTCCAGTGAATATTCAGGCTTTATTTCATTTAGGATTGACTGGTTTGATCTCCTTCCAATGCAAGGGACTCTCAAGTGTTTTCTCCAGCACCACAATTCAAAGGCATCGATTCTTTGGTACTTAGCCTTCTTTATGGTCCAGTTCTCATATCTGTACATGACTGTTGGAAAAACCATAGCTTTGACTATACGGATTATAGTCAGCAAAGTGATGTCTCTGCTTTTTAATTTGCTGTCTATGTTTATCATAGCTTTCCTTGCAAGAAGCAAGTGTCAATTTCATGGCTGCAGTCACAATCTCCAGTAATTTCGGAGCACAAGAAAGTGAAACCTGTCACTTCTTCCACTTTTTTCCCTTCTATTTGCCATGAAGTGATGGGTCTGGATGCAATGATCTTAGTTTTTTGAATGTTGAGTTTTAAGCCAGCTTTCTCACTTTTCTCTTTTCTCATGGTAAAGCTACCCAAAGTGTGTTCATTGTTGAAATATTTGGTCTGGAAAGATCAGCAGAAACTGGCATGGAGAGTTTCTGCCAAACCATCCAGGTAGGAATAGGGTAATGCCAGCACAGCCACCCACCTGTTTGGAGGATGGAGTGAATCCAGCCAGCACGCTCTTGATGGAGGTGGTAGCAGTTGTTACATGCTGAGCTCAGACTGCCAGAGTCAACTTTCCTCATCCTTTAAGTTGGCTTTGAGGAGCAAAAAGTCAGTGCTTCCTTAAATTCAGAGCTTCCAGAGGCTCCTGTCCAAACCCTTTCTGTTCCACAGAAACCCTTACTGCCAGTAGTCTCAATCTCTTTTCCTTTGAAAATAAAATGTGCTTTCTGCATTTAATATTTCTCAGAATTCCTCTAATGTGGAGTAGACAAAAAGCCATGGAAAAAGCCTTTAGGAAAACACTGGAAGCTCTCTCATACATAAGAATCTCTGAAACCCAGTCCATTTCTTGATTTTATCCTGAGTGCATCATACAACTGAAAAGTGCACATATTCCAAGTGAAGAGTCTGATAAATTTTCACAAAGTGAACTCACCCTGTAACAAACACCAGATTAAGAAAGAAAACATTACTAGCTTCCTAGTAAATCCCTCAAGTCTGCTTCTATTCACTTCTCACCAGCAAGGATAACCACCATTCTTAACTTCTATCATCAAAGATAAGTTTAGCCTGCAATGGAAAAAAAATGGCGTTTTGTCTTGTATACTTCTATGTGTTTGGTTCTTTAAGCCTAGCCCTATGTATATGAAAATCATTTTGTTGTACATGTTCGTTTATTCTCCTTGCTCTAGTCCATTGTAAGATATAGCACAATTAATTTAGCCATCCTATTACTATGGGCATTTAGGATGTTTCAGTCTGGGTTTATTACAAATGATGCTGCTATGGACATTCCTATACATGTGTTAGATTCACAAATATACGTAAGTATCTGAATTATCTAGGAGTGAAATTGCTGTCATAAGATGGGCTGCCCTGGCTCAGATGGTAAAGAATCTGCCTGCAGTGCACAAGACCTGGATTCCATCCCTGGGTCAGGAAGATGCCCTGGAGAAAGGAATGGCTACCCACTCCAGTGTTCTTGTCTGAAGAATTCCATGGATAGAGGAGCATGGCAGGCTCATGGGGGCCACAAAGAGTAAGACACAACTGAGCAACTAACACACACACACACACACACACACACACACACACACACACAAGATGTGATATGTTCATCTTTTTATAAATACTGCCAAATGATTTTCCAAAATGGTTGTGTCAATTTATATACCATGAGTTGTAATACCACCATGCAATCGGTGCCTAGTGGCATTGAATTATAGCTTGCATTTCCCTGATGGTTAATGGTAAAACTCAGCCATTTTATGAGGTTCTGATAGAATTTACTTCTTCATCCTATGGAGAAGGCAAAAGGAAAAAGAAAAGAAATCTTCTTTTGCATATCAAAATATTATATTATTTCTTCCTACAGTAAAAGAAGGGAGAGAGTTTGTGGGGAAGGTGACTAGTCCTAAAATGCACAGATTTGAAATAAAGTAAATGAGTGGCTAGGCTTCACCTTCAACAGTCTTGGTGGGCGTTCTAGATCTAGGGACTAAGCTGTGGGGCCTTAAGTCTTTGATTTTCTCTGCTCTGCAGCCACTATCACTTCTGTAGCTTCCTCCACTTCCCCTCATCTGCAATTCAGGGACAGCACAGGAGGAGGAGCTTACAATAAATCAGACCTAGCACTTTCCTTGTGGCTCCGATGGTAAAGCTCCTGTCTGCAGGGCAGGAGACCCGGGTTCAGTCCCTGGGTTGGGAAGATCCCCTAGAGAAGGAAATGGCAGCCCACTCCAGTAGTCTTGCCTGGAAAATCCCATAGACAGAGGAGCCTGGTGGGCTACAGTCCATGGGATTGAAAAGAGTCAGACAGGACTGAACGACTCCACTTTCACTTTCAGCACTTTCCTGTCCTTGTCTCAAGGCTGCCAGGATGCAATGCTGTGATTTATCATCTACACTGCCAGCTGCATAAGAGAGCTGATCGTGGTCGGTTCAGCTCAGAGATCAGTCACTGAAACTTAAACAGCTACTTCTGAAACAAGGAGGCAACAGCTAAATTAAGTGAAATTGCATTTTAGAAGTGACCTTATATTTGATTGCAATTTGCAAACAAACTGGCAAAAGAAAGATTGAGTTGAATAGGAGAACTTTGGGAAATCCTTGGAGGTGGTGAAGGAAAGGTACAAAGGCTTGAATATAACTAAGTAACATCTACAGGAATACAAGCTGAGTGGAGGGTCAGCAAGCATGGGATTAAGGAAATGCCTTGGGACAAATGTGGGAAAAGTCAGGAAGTCTAGACTAGTGTTTTGGTCTTTGAGAATCAATAATGGGGAAATAAAAAGGGACTAAATAAAAAGTAAATAAATATGTGCCTCTATGGTTAAAAGATTGGTCCCTTTTCTCTTTATTGATTTCCAAAGTTAGACCATTTCCCCTTAATGGATTTGGGCTTTATTTTTCCTGCTGATGTGGTCATATTTACTGGACTCTTTTTAAAATGTCTTTTTACAACTCTTCAATAACAATGTTAACTCCTATCACACCAGAAAAATCCCTCAGCAAGCACCGCTAGCTATTCTTTTTCTTTTCTCCACCCCTGTCCATACAGTCCGCACTTCATCTCCTTTCCCCTTTTGTCTTAACTTGCAGAGTAATAGCATACACAAGCCTGCTTCGTGGTGCACAAAGCATATTCACATACATTACCCTCAATTCACTCAATTAGAAATCACTGGGACCACATTATGCTAGTGCTCTACTTGGTGCTAATCAGACAGAACCATCATATTAGGTACAAGCAGTAGCTTCCCATGTGGCTCAGTGGTAAAGAATCCACACTCAATGCAGGAGAGGAGGATCTGATCCCTGGGTTGGGAAGATCTCCTGGAGAAGGGAATGGCTACCCACTCTAGTATTCTTGCCTGGGAAATCCCATTAACAGAGGAGCCTGGTGGGTTACAGTCCATGGAGTTGCAAAGAGTCAGACACGACTTAGAGACTCAAAAACAATATCTGGGACAAGGAGCAGGCCAGGTTGCCTGCATTTCATAAGTAAGCAAGCTATGTTGCTGATCAGTAATGAGATGAGGTGAATCTAAAAGGAAAAGCAAGGCACTGATACAAGACAACAACCCACTTGAGACAGGTACAAATCAAAAGATCCTGAGTTCACAATTTCATCCCTCCAAATCTATTTGTTTTCACCTATGACAGGAAGACAGGGATATTTACCTGCTGGTGTATTCTGAAGGTGAAATCAGATACTCCATGCAAAGTGCCTCCTGCAGTGGTGGCTCACATATACACTCCATAAAACAGAGAGCTGAGTGGCCTCGTGAAAAGTTTAAACACTGTGTTCCTGCAAACATGTGCTTGAATCCTTGCTCTGCAAACATTTTTGAAATATAATTGACCTATAACACTATGTTAGTTCCTGGTACACAACACAGTGCTTCTATATTTTGATATATTTCAAAAGGGTAAATTTAGTTACCATCTGTCCCCATCCAAAGATATTACGTAATTATCGTCTGATTTCCCCACACTCTCTATTTCATACCTGGGGCTCACTTATTCTGTAGCTGAAAATCTGTACCTCTTCATAAGTTTCTTTTATCACCTGAAAAAAGAAATTAAAATAAGAAAAATCAGATATTTTCTAAAATTGAACTGAAAAGATATAATAGAGCATGCATGAGATAATACAGTTTCTCATCATTTTTTCCACAGTGTTGCTTAGGTTCAATCACGTCAGCTGGCAAACCTAACTCTGAAGTCTCTTGGCTGGGTATATGTATTCAAGTTTGAAGATCTCCATCAGTAGAAAGCAGGGAGCTATTTTAAGGATATTTTTGTCCCCATGTGAGCAAAGGAAAGGCTAGGCAGGGAGATAAAATATTGTGAAGTCATTGCAGGGGGGGGGGGGAATGGCAGATCCATTTGGAAAAAATTCCGTCATTTCTGGAGGCAAAACTATTTTAAGTCATACTTCCTGTATGAGAAAATAAATGACTCTTTTTGAGTGGATACGACAATGGCCTTGTGCAATAATTTATGAGGCTTATGTTGTAGGTGTTTACTGTGAAAATAGTTGACATCTACATGTAAGTTAAGGAAGGAACAGTTTGTGTCATAGAAAAGCGCAGCCTCCTCGCCATCCGGTTTTCCAGCAGGATCTCTGCATGCCTGCAGTGGCTAGGAGATGTGCCAGCCATTCATCTGCACCAAGGCCGAGAGAACTCATCAATCTGCCTGCATGTTCCATTTCCACACTCTGAAATGCTGTGCAATGCCCCAGCCACACTGAATGGCCCATGCTAAGAACAAAAGGAAACCTGCCATCCTCTTCATCTCTCAAGCCCTGGGAGAGTATGCTCCTAATATACTTCTGGGTTTTCAAAACCAGCTGGGGTTGGTCCACAGGAGCCTTATCCAGTTTACAAGCACAAGCTCTGGGATTAATTCAGAAAGTGCTCTTAAATCGTTTCCTCTATTCTTTTTGCTTTGAAAGAGCATGCTTGTCTAAAACTATCCTGAGCATTTTATTTTCTAGCAGAAGAAATATTTTAATCTTAAAAGGAGCATCTCTTCCTTAGGTCAGTAGATTCCTGCAGAGACTGGGTTGGGGTAGTAGTCTAAAAATTAAAACAGACTCAATTTGGCTGTTTTTGTTTTTGTTTTTCCAGAAGACAATCTACATGTTATTGTGCATATGTGCTTAGTCGCTCAGTCATGTCCAACTCTTTGCAATCCCATGGACCATAGCCCGCCTGGCTCTTCTGTCCATAGGGTTACCCAGGCAAGAATACTGGAGTGGGTTGCCATGCCCTCCTCCAGGGGATCTTCCTGACCCAGGGATCGAACTCATGTCTCTTGTGTTATCCTGCACTGGCAGGCAGGTTCACCACCACTAGCACCACCTAGGAACTCCTATGTGTTATTAAAGGCAGGTAATCCTAATGCCTGCTAGTGCTAAGAATCTGAGCCCCACAATAACAAGACCTCATAACTGTCTTCTCCCTCCAGAAATAGTCTCCACTTATTTCTTAGAGAGCCCAGACAGGTTCCTGCCAGTGCCACAAACTAATTAGCATCGTCTTCCCCATCGTCCTCTTCCTTCTGACCATACTTGCCACTTGAAAAAGCTTTCTCACCATCACATCACATAACGAAAATGCCACTGTTCATCCCAAAACAGCATCTCTGAGTGTCCGTAAAACATAGGCTTCAACACGCTAGAGGCACAGGTCCAGGGCAAAACTAAGGGAAATTCTCTTTTCCATTCGATGACAGTCCTTTCACGTCAAACGAAGTGTCTTATGGATAGTTCTGTTGACTCCTTGTCTTTGCCTCATTCCATATTTCTCAGGAAAATTATTTTCAAACAAATTATTTCAAAATTATTTGCTTGGTACCTCAAGCAAAACATGCAGAATTTAAAGAGGAAGAGTTGCCATCATATCTCCTGCATCTTCTACCACTCACCTAAAACCCTCCACCCTTTCCAGTTGCACAAGTTCCCACGTGGGCATCAGTAGATCCCAGCAGACACTGGGTTGGGGGAGGAGGTGAGGTAGAGGAGGATGAAGACATCCCTATGGATAACATCCTGGTCTCAGCTCAGCCAGACCAGAAGCCCCTGATGTAAGGTTCAGGATCGTCAGTTTTCACCTGCCCCAGGAAGATGAAAGATTCCATTGTCAGCAGCATTTATCACACATGGCACTTGCCTTGCAGCTGAAATAACATACTCTAGAGTTCAGAGCTGTTGTTCAGAGTAAGGAAATGTTGATTCCAGTCCTGGATCTGCCCCTTTCTTGCCTGCTGCCCATGGACACACAGGAGGGAAAGCACTTTGTCGTGTCCAGACCTTTGTCCTCACAGCCAAACAACTGTTTGATTAATACTTTTAGCTCAGATTCCTTGGAGCTCCCCACATCCTTATCCCATAAAGCTGAGATGATAACACATATCTTATCGGCCAAATGGGGCTGTAAACTTAGATGTATTCTGTGTGAACATGTCCACCAACTGTCTCCCTTTGCCCTATGAGGCCAAACGTAATCCCCCTGGAGTCTGATGGGCTTAGGATCACGCGGCTGGACTTGCTCACCCAGGAAAAGGACTAGTGCCTGGCTTTTCAAATCCTTCCTTGCAAGTCCTCACATATCTCCTCCATAGCCTCCTTCACAATCTGAATACATGAACACTTCTTGCTCCAAAGAAGCCACCTTTGTTCAAGCACAAGCCTTGAAAAAGAATCTTTAATGTGTTTGTTATTCATTTTATCCCAAGTATTTTCCACTGTTTTCCACTATAAAATGGCTTGTGCCACCACCACCAAAAGGACCACATGTGGCTGATAAAGCAACTGAAAGGCCATGAACCCTCCGTTCACAAGGTTTCTCTAATGTCCACAGAGACCAGGGCCCATGGCAACCCATGCCACCCAAAGGGAGAGAGGAGCCAACTTTCCTTGTGTTCAGTCACAGGAATTTCAAGGCTAGTCTCCGGTCTCAGGGTAGCCTAGGCTACCAGAGAGATTCAGGCTCCCAATAAAACCCCAGTTTTGCTGGGATTTGAAAATAGTTTGTAACCAATGCATGAGTTGAGAACATGCTGTGAAACAGTGATCACAGAAAAACTCTTGTACACTAGGGGTCAGGACCCCAGACTCCAGACCCACTTGGACCATTTATTGTTGTGTGGCTCTGATATCTCGTTATATGGTATAGGCCTCATTCTCTTTGTTAATAAGTAAGGAAAAAGCACTAGATTGTTTTTATTGGTTTTCAGGTCCTGGTAGCTCAGATGGTAAAGAACCTGCCTGTAGTACAGGAGACCCAGGTCCGATCCCTGGGTTGGAAGATCCCTTCGAGAAGGGAATAGCAACCCACTCCAGTATTCTTACCTGGGGAATCCCATGGACAGAGGAGCCTGGAGGGCTGCAGTCCATGGGGTTACAAAGAGTCAGACACAACTGATGCAACTAAAACTTTCAGGTCTAGCATTCAATAAATGACCTTCAGGTTGCTAGTCTAGGAACCTACCCACTGTGGCACTATGTGTGTTTAAAAGTAAAAAAACAAAAGCAACAACTGACAATCGTTTGGAATACAGCAAATTTATAAGCACAGGATTGCATTAAAGCAAAAAAATCTCATCTACTGTCATATTGCATATGTGCTCAGTTGCTCAGTCATGTTCAACTCTTTGAGACCCAACAGACTGTACCCCACCAGGGTCCTCTGTCCATGGAATTTCCAAGCAGAAATACTGGAGTGGGTTGCCATTTCCTGCTCTAGGGGATCTTCCCACCCCAGCTTGAACCTGCATCTCTTGTGTCTCCTACATTGGAAGGCAGATTACCACTGAGCCACCTGGGAAGCCCACTGTCATGTTACTTATAATAAATCCTGTACTGGTACGGAAGCAGTTCTGCCTTATGAAGCAAGCTTTGTGTGTGTTTGTTTGCTTGCACGTGTGTGTGTTTTAAACACTCCTACAATTTGTACAATTTGCCAGTTCAGTCGCTCAGTCATGGCTGACTCGTTGCAACCCCATGGACTGCTATGCAATTCGAGCATACAAAAATTTAATTCTACAGAATCCAAAGTTAGCTGCATGATCAGCGAGTGAACTAACAAAGTGATAATAATCATATTCAGAGCAATAAAGGAGAAGGTGCTCTATAAAGAAACATTAATGAGAAAAAATGAACCTAAGCTGTTGTCAAAGCAGATGGAACCAAGCCTGCTGGGTAGTTTCCCATATGACAGGGAAGCTAGACTTTGAATCCCTAAGGTCCAGCTCGGGCTTCTGTTTATTATGTCACAGAGCTTTAGAACTTTAGAAAAATTGGATTACTACACGAGCACAGACGTTTCTGGAAAGGATGTGGGAAAGCCAAGTCTCTTTATTTTAATATGAATTAAGTCTTTGTCTCTGGTTTTGAGTTGAACTTGCTCTTGTTCAGGTTTTCCCGCTAACACTTGCCTTGGCTGCAAAGCTGAGCTTCAAGGCATCAATTAACATCTCACACTTTGCCTCATCCGTCTCCTGCTTGTCACCTAACATTTTACTTGAATCACTTTCAAATTCTCTCTCTGAACAAACCTGTACTTATCCCATGATTGGGCTCTGACTTAATCAAGTCATGCTTGTTCATTTATTCTTTCTGTTTATAACTGTGTCTGGGAAAATGAATACCTTTTACTTTTAAATTGTGGATTAAAAAATACAAATGTGTACAGGTTAAAAATAGATATATATTTTGCTTTCTGACACTACTTTATATTTTATAAAAATATGGGTAAAACAAGGAAAATAAATATTTGAATTGTGTCATTCCAGGTGTTATACATTTTCTTCATAGACAATTTTGAAATTACTTTCAAAGTTAGCATTACAATATTTTTTATGTTTCGCTGTCATAGACACAGATGTCACGTTCTATAACAGGTTTCTGTCTGAATATAAGAATATAAGAAGCTTTTGGTAACCTGCTACATTACAAAAATTTTAAATAAATTTATTATTTAAAGTAACTTTCCTTTTACTCCTTGAAGTGTTCTAAATGTATAATCACATCATCTACAAGTGCAGACAGTTTCACATTTTTTCTTTCCAATCCTTATGCCTGTAATTGCTCTATTTTTATCTAATTGTACTGAGTAATTCTTCTAACATAATGTTAAATATAAGAAGAATTTTCCCACATATTTAATAAGAAAGCCCTTAGAGTTTCTCCATTAAGTAAGATGAAGGCTTTGGAACTCACAAACACACACACAGAATGGATATAAGAATCTTTAAGGATGTATTCATTGATTCCTACTTCATTTAGTCTTTCTCACATGAGTGGGTGAATTTTTCCAAATGTATTTTCTGTGTCTATAGAGACAATCATATTATTTTTCCCCAAAATTCAATTAAAATGATGAATTATACCAATGGATTGCCTAATATTGATCTATCCTTGTATTTCTGAAATAAAAAGTATTTGGTCACAGTTTCTTAATTTCAATTACTATTAGCTGTATTTGCTAATAATTTATTTAAATTTTTTATATCAATACTAATAGGTGAAATTGCCTGTAATTTCCTTTGTGTTGCAATCATTGTCAAGCATATGGAACAATGTTATACCAACTGCACAGAAAGAATCTGGAAATTTCCCAGTTCTACTCTAGTTTGAGTAGAACTGAAACTATCTTATTCTTAATAGTTGAGTTGATGGACCCTCCCTGGAAAAGGAAATGGTGACCCGCTCTAGTGTTCCTGCCTGGAATATCTCATGGACAGAGAAATCTGGTGGGCTACAGTCCATAGAGTCGCAAAGAGTCGGACATGACTTAGTGACTGAACAGCAACAAAGACAGAGCCTATATGCTATGCAGACCAGTTTGGAAGGAAGAACTCTAATTTCTTTATTCTATTGTAATTAGTTTGTTTAGACTCTATATCGCTAGTGAAGTCAATTTTTATAAGTTGTATTTTTCTTTAGAAATTATTATGTTTCATTTACTCGTCATTCAGTTATTTCACTTACTATGAGATTCATTCCGGACAATGGCATTTTGTCAATGTGACACTAGCTGAGGCTGGAAAATCACTTGTGCACTGAGGTTTGCTCTCTTGCTGTGGTTGAAGTGCTGTGACCACCATGTAAACAAGCCTGAGCCAGCCTGAAGGAGGCTGCAAGGCCACATGGAAGAGCCAGGATGCCGCACCGTCAGCCTGCCAGCGATCAGACACCCTGGTGAGGCCATCTTGGACCCTCCAGACTCCAGCTGATCAGAGAGCCCCAAGAAGATTAGGCATGGTGGTCAAAACCAGAGGACCATCCTATCTTTCACACAAAGTGAAAGATAGGTGATCATTTTCAGCTGCTGACTTTGAGGTGGTTTGTTTTGCATCATGAGCTTAAGCATACAGAAGTCAACATCCAACAGAATTGCAAAATTCCAGGAGGAGGGCTGTTTAAACAGAGAGTCACTGAAGAGACTACATCCTGGAGGGTGAGAAGAGGTGAGGTTTTGAATGAGGTGAAAGTGGGGTCGGTGATGAGAATGAAGAGGGAAGAGAAGAACAGAAGCTGAGGGTAGAGCCGTGGCACTGTGCTGCTGCTGCTGCTGCTGCTGCTGCTAAGTCGCTTCAGCCGTGTCCGACTCTGTGCAACCCTGCAGACTGCTTTTCCAGGCAAGAGTACTGGAGTGGGGTGCCATTGCCTTCTCTGTGACACTGTGCAGGGGAAGGTAAAACAACTTGGAGTTTGTGTTTACAGTGAACTAAGAAGCCATTGCCTGGAAAATCCCATGGACGGAGGAGCATGGTGGGCCGCAGTCCATGGGGTCGCTGAGGGTCAGACACGACTGAGTGACTTCACTTTCACTTTTCACTTTCATGCATTGGAGAAGGAAATGACAACCCACTCCAGTGTTCTTGCTTGGAGAATCCCAGGGATGGGGGAGCCTGATGGGCTGCCGTCTATGGGGTCGCACAGAGTCGGACACTACCGAAGCGACTTAGCAGCAGCAGCAGCAGCAGCAGCAAGGCAGCAAGAAGCCATTAAAAGGGTCATGAGGAAGAATGTAACATGGGGTTTCTTTGAAAACTTACAGATGATTCCAGTGTTTAAATCAAAGCTGAGAATCAGTGGTTTAGATTATAGGAAGAGCCAATGACAAGACTCTGAAATACATGGCTAGCCACTTTAACCTTCTTTTGTTTCTTTAGTCACTTACTAGGCTATCATTTGAAAGCATACACTCTGCAAGGTGGACAAACCAAATGCCAAAAGTGTAGGAGCCAAACAAATAAACAAAAGAATAAAGCAGGAGAGATTTTTAAGTTGGGACATTCTGCTACGTCCTACTGGTTAAAAGCAAGACAATAAGCCCCAAATGGAGTTGCTTATGCTAACCAAGCCCCATGTAACCAAACTGAGATTTAGTTAATTATATACTTGCAGTTTTTCCAGAAATGGAATCTCCAACCACTTAATCAGGAATCACCTGATCAGTTAGGTCATCTGCCTGAGAGACTCTGTCTTCCCTTAAAGGAAAATAACTTTGCAATAACCAATCTGCTTTTTAGCCTGGTATAACTTCCTTGTTTTCACTTACTTCTACCAATAGGCTTCTGTTCAGCTCCTCAGAGCTCCTTTCATTTGCTAAATTGTATGCTGCCTAACTCGAATCAATTTTGCTCAAATAAACTCTTAATTTTCTAAATATGCCTCAGTTTATCTGTGGACATATTGGCTCGTATTTCCCATGTTTCAACTCTGGGTTGGAGGGTAACAGAGAGAGGTGGAGATTTTAGCAAACAGAAACAGACACCAGTAACTAAAGACCAAATGCCAGACGCAATGTTACAGCTTTTGAATTTTTAAGAAAAGCCAGGAAGGAGATAACTAAAAGAAATCTACAGTTTTCATTTTTTTAATACATGATAATTTCTTTAAAGTTTGGTTGCAAAAAAATAAATTAAAAAAAAAAAAGTTTGGTTGCTCACCTTCCCCTGAAAATACTGCACAGATAATACAACCTATATGACAAATTGGAACCTCAAGGCCCCAATTTAAGACTTGCTATCTGTAAAAATTTCAATTGAATAAGAGAAAAGGGGCAGAGTATGACAAGTGAGATTTTCAATAAGAAAAAATTCCTGCTGCTCCAGGGGACGGAAAGCAGAGGTTCAGGACCTAAATTTGATGGAGAGGTAAGAACTGCACGATGGTGTGATCACTCACCTAGAGACATCCTGGAATGCAAAGTCAAGTGGGCCTTAGGAAGCATCACTACAAACAATGCTAGTGAAGGTGATGGAATTCCAGTTGAGCTATTGCAAATCCTAAAAGATGATGCTGTGGAAGTGCTGCACTCAATATGCCAGCACATTTGGAAAACTCAGCAGTGGCCACAGGACTGGAAAAGGTCAGTTTTCACCCCAATCCCAAAGAAGGGCAATGCCAAAGAATGTTCAAACTACTGCACAATTGCACTCATCTCACATGCTAGCAAAGTCATGCTCAAAATTCTCCAAGTCAGTCTTCAACAGTATGTGGAACTGTGAAATTCCAGATGTTTAAGCTGGATTTAGAAAAGGCAGAGGAACGAGAGATCAAATTGTCACCATCTGCTGTATTATCAAAAAAGCAAGAGATTACCAGAAAAACATCTACTTCTGCTTTATTGATTATGACAAAGACTTTGACTGTGTGGGTCACAACAAACTGTGGAAAATTCTTCAAAAGATGGGAATACTAGACCACCTTACCTGCCTCCCGAGATATCTGTATGCAGGTCAAGAAGCAACAGTTAGAACCAGACATGAAACAACAGACTGGTTCCAAATTGGGAAAGGAGTACATCAAGGCTGTATATTGTCACCCTACTTATTTAACTTATATGCAGAATATATCATGAGAAATGCTAGGCTGGATGAAGCACAAGCTGGAATCAAGACTGCTGGGAAAAATATCCTCAGATATGCAGATAACACCACCCTTACGGCAGAAAGTGAAGGAGAACTCAAGAGCCTCTTGATGAAAATGAAAGAGGAGAATGAAAAAGCTGGCTTAAAACTCAACATTAACAAAATGAAAATCATGGCATCCAGTCTCATCACTTCACGGCAAATGGGGAAGCAATGGAAACAGTGACACACTTTATTTTCTTGAGCTCCACAATCACTGCAGATGGTGACTACAGTAATGAAGTTAAAAGACACTTGTTCCTTGGAAGAAAAGTTATGACTAACCTAGACAGCATATTAAAAAGCGGAGACAGTATTTTGCCAACAAAGGTCCATCTAGTCAAAGTTATGAGTTTTCCAGCAGTCATGTATGGTTGCGAGAGCTGTGAAAGCTGAGCATGAAGAATTGATGCCTTTGAACTGTGGTGTTGGAGAAGACTCTTGAGAGTCCCTTGGACAGCAAGGAGATCCAACCTGATGTGAAGAACTGACTCCTTAGAAAAGACCCTGATGCTGGGGAAGACTGAAGGCAGGAGAGGAGGACAATAGAGGATGAGATGGTTGGATAGCATCATCGACTCGATGGACATGAGTTTGAGCAATCTCCCAGAGTTGGTGATGGACAGGGAAGCCTGGCATGCTGCAGTCCATGGGGTTGCAAAGAGTCAGACATGACTGAACTACTGAACTGAAAGTCCGCATGCTTGATAATATCAGTCACTGCTTCAGGGGTCACTAGAACTTAAAAGCAGACCTTGGATATAGAAACTTAAAGGAAAAAAACTCAGATTGTTTTTTATTTTAGGACTCTGTTTTCTCTCTCTCTCTCTTTTTCTCTGGCTTTTTTAGCAAGTTTTCCCTCTCTTGCTTCTTTCTAAATCCTTCTAGCTCCCTAGTCAACTAAGTATATTGTATTCCTTGCCCATTCCAGAATTTATTGCTTCAAGATTCTTCAAATGAACTCTTTTCTCAACCGCAGCAGTACATCCCATGGCAAATAAGAACATTAAAAGATGTTTAACATCATTAGTATTCAGGGAAGCTGAAATGAAAACCACAATGAAATATTTCTTTTTACTCATCAGTGTGGCTGAAATAAGGAATCGTGACAACACGGAACACTGGCAAAGATGCAGAGAGACTGAATCACGTATGTTGTTATGGGGAAAGCAGAACGGTACAACCATGGTGGAAAATAGTTTGACAGTTTTTTATAAAACTAAACATGGAATAACCCTGTGATCCACTCATTTCACTTGTGGGCATTTACTCCAGAGAAATGAAAACTTACATTCATGTAGAAATCTGTATTAAAATGCTCATAGCCACTGTATTCATGAAGTGATGAAAGAAAGCGTTAGTAGCTCAGTCCTATCCGACTCTGTGACCCCACAGACTGTAGCCCACCACCAGGCTCCTCTGTCCATAGAATTCTCCAGACAAGAATATTGGAGTGGTTAGCCACTTCCTTCTCCAGAAGATCTTCCCAACTCAGGGATCAAACTGGGATCACCTGCATGGCAGGCAGATTCCCTACCCTTTATTCATAATAAGCCCCAAACTGAAAACACCCCAGATGTCCTTCGTGAGGTGAAGAGTTAAATTAAGGCACAAACTAGAGACTTCCCTGGTGGTCTAGCCGCTAAGATTCCATGCTCCCCATGCAGGAGGCCTAGGTTCGATTCCTGGTCAGGGAACTAGATCCCACATACCACAGCTAAGACTTCACATGCAGCAGTCTAAGATTCTGCACGCCTCAATGAGGACCAAAGATCCCACGTGCCACATCTAAGACCCAGTGCAGCTGTATCTTGTTCTCGCACATGACTTCAGCCTATCTCCTTTGTGTGACCCCCAGAATTGCTTTTTGCTCACTGGTCTCCTCACTATATTGCACATGGCATTCCATCCACTGTCTGTGTAACAAATTCCCTACATTAAATTTCCCCTGTTGTAAGTATCAAAGTGCTTTCTGTTTTTCTGTTTAGACCCCTGGAAAGTTGGATAAAAGTTAGAGCCTTCATATGGCTGATAAATCTCCTTCTACGGCTAGTTTTCTGTAAGTGTTTTCAAAATAATAAGCAAATATTACATTTTGTCAAATATTTCTTCTGCACTATTTGAAATAATCATACCCTTTTTCACTCCTAGTCTATGAGTGTAGAGATTATACTAATATTTTCTGCTATTGAATCATCAAACCATTTGGTTACCTGCTTTTTTCATTTAGAATGATGGAATTCTCCTGCTATGTCTGATTACCTGAGTTGTATCTAAGCTTCTGTGCTCCTTGGACAAGGCTGTCCAGGACAGCCTAGCAGCTCTTCTTTGTTAGTCTCTGCAGCCAAATCCATCCTGCCAAAGGCCTCCTCATATGCTTAGCCATCCCTTTTCCCCACCCCCATCCCATCAAAGAACAGAATTCTACCTAGAAACAAGCTTCCTTTATTGATGGACCAAATTTCTCTGGGCCACCATCATGAATTTCCTGGGCTTCCCTGGTGGCTCAGCAGATTAGAATCCGCCTGCCAATGCAGGAGACTCAAGAGAACTGGGTTTACTCCATGGCTTGGGAAGATCCTCTGGAGGAGGAAATGAAAACTCACTCCAAAATTCTTGCCTGGAGAATTCCATGGACAGAGGAGCCTGGTGGGCTGCAGTCCATAGAATCGCAAAGAGTTGGACTCATCTGAAATGACTTAGCATACACGCACGTGGAAGTTCCTTAAAAAACTAAAAATGCAGGTTTTAACTGAAAGCCTGACTTCAAATTCTTTTTCCATTTCAATACATATGTTTTTAAAAATTATTCTCTCTTCAGTCGATTTTTATCTGGGAGAATAAATGCAAGTAGGATTTTATTTAACACCACTGATAACGTTGTAAATGATTTTAAAGCTTGCCCTGAGAGGAAAGTAAACCTATAATCAGCACAAGATAAATCATCTTTATCTTTCACAGAAATAACTATAATCAAAGCTGTTCTCGTAGCTCATGCATGCTGACCCCCTTTTTA
The DNA here is from genome assembly GCF_016772045.2 of Ovis aries. Classification (NCBI taxonomy): domain Eukaryota; kingdom Metazoa; phylum Chordata; class Mammalia; order Artiodactyla; family Bovidae; genus Ovis; species Ovis aries. Next base: position 37,200,464 of record NC_056062.1, read on the forward strand.
ATGGCTTGTATTTCAAACTTGAGCTCAGGCACAAATAGAAGACAAAATGGAATATGAATACATCTGCATCAGTAAGAAGAATTCTCAGATTACCTAGTATCAACCGTTTTTTTTTTTTTTTTTTTTGGCTTCCTTGGTGGCCCAGATGGTAAAGAATCTACCTGCAATGCAGGAGACACAGGTTTGATCCCTGGGTCTGAAAGTTCAGTTCCTGGGTAGGGAAGATCCCCTGGAAGAGGACATGGCAAATCACTCCAGTATTCTTGCCTGGAGAATCCTCATAGGCAGAGGAGCCTGACTGGCTAAAGTCCACTGGATCATTGGATCGCAAAGGGTCAAACACGACTGAATTTAGTTCCTTTTCGTATGCGTAGAGGCCATTTGGATACCTGCTTCTGTGAAGTGCCTGTTCAAGTCATTTACTCATTTTTCATTGTAATGTTTTCCTCATACTAATCTATCAGCATTTTTTTTACATATTTGGAGCATGAGTAGGAGGTACATGTATTATAGTCATCCTCTCAAAGCCTGAGCTTGCCTTTTCACTCTCTTCCTGCAGTCTTTTGATAAACTTCAGTTCTTCATTTTAATAAATCCTTTTTTCAGGTTTTGAGCCTATATTCTTGTAACCTATATGATTAGAAAGTTTAAAAAATATATAGAGATATAGGAGAACTGAAGGGTGCTAACTTTAACCTTCTAGATAAATTATCTAAACTATAAATCCACACTCAGTTTTTTAAAGGAAGAAACTATTATTTTTAAGGGAAAGGATGTCAATTTCTTTTTCGTTTTGGACCAAAAATGTCCAAGGAAAGATGAAGTGATTACAGGGAAAAGTCCCACGTACAGCTGAGAAAAGCTTGGTACATGTATGATTTTAAGAATGTACAGTGATTCTTGTCAGAGATGGGGTGGTAGGCCCCATAGGCCATGCCAAGTTGGTAGCTTAGCAGCACTGAAACTTAGGAAAGGAACTGTCTCAGTCATTTGTTTTGAACTCCTAGCAAGATCTGGTTAAAAAAAATAAAGTGCTTCAAAATATTTTTTTAATGAATCAATAGAAATGAGTCCTATTTCAAAATGGAATATGCTCTTCCAGCAAAAAGACCCCCTTTAGCAGGGAAAATGTGTTTTGCTGAGAAAGGTGAAAATTTTAAGGGAAAGGTAATTTCAGCAAAATGCATATTAAAATGGCTCTTACGCATAGATCGATACAACAGTCCATGGAGCCAGGAAATAAACCCACACATATACGGTCAATTAACTTATGATGAAAGGAGCCAAGAATATATGAGAGGAAGAGACAATCTCTTCAATCAATGACGCTGGGACAGCTGGAGAGTCACATGCAAAAGAATGAAATTGGACTGTATCTTATACAGTTTATCTCACAAAAATCAACTGAAAATGGATTAAAGACTTGAATGTAAGACCTGGAACCGTAAAACTCCTAGAAGAAAGGCAATTAGTTCCTGGACACCAATCTAGGCAATGATTTTTCAATTTGACCCCAAAAGCAAAGGCAACAGAAGCAAAAACAAGCAAGTGGAACAACATCAAATTGAAAGGCTTCTGAACAGCAAAGGAAACCATCAACAAAACAAAAACAACCTACCATATAGGAGAAAATACTTGCACATCATATATCTGATAAGGGGCTAATATCCAAAATATATTAAAAACTCAACAACTCAGTAGCAAAAAATTACTTAATTAATTAAATAAACCAAGGGGATTTGAATAGATATTTATCTAAAACAGACACAATGGAGTATTACTCAGCCATTAAAAAGAATTCATTTGAATCAGTTCTGATGAGATGGATGAAACTGGAGCCGATTATACAGAGTGAAGTAAGCCAGAAAGAAAAACACCAATACAGTATACTAACACATATATATGGAATTTAGGAAGATGGCAATGACGACCCTGTATGCAAGACAGGGAAAGAGACACAGATGTGTATAACGGACTTTTGGACACAGAGGGAGAGGGAGAGGGTGGGATGATTTGGGAGAATGACATTCTAACATGTATACTATCATGTGAATTGAATCGCCAGTCTATGTCTGACGCAGGATGCAGCATGCTTGGGGCTGGTGCATGGGGATGACCAGAAAGATGTTATGGGGAGGGAGGTGGAGGGGGTTCATGTTTGGGAATGCATGTAAGAATTAAAGATTTTAAAATTTAAAAAATAAAAAACTAAAAAAAACTAAAAAAAAAAAAAAAAACAGACACAGAATCAACAAGTACACAAAAAGGTGCTCATCATTACTAATCTTCAGAGAAATGCAAATCAAAATCACAATGAGACACCAACTCACACCTGTTAAAATTGCTGTTATCAAAATGATAAGAAATAGCGATGGTGAGAATGTAACAAGAAGGAAATACTTACGCACTGTTGAAAGTGAAAGTGAAGTCGCTCGGTCCTGTTGGACTTTTTGTGACCCCATGGACTATAGCCTACCAGGTTCCTCTGTCAATGGGATTTTGTAGCTTACCAGCTAGGAGTTCTGGAGTGGGCTGCCATTTCCTTCTCCAGGGGATCTTCCTGACCCAGGGTTGAACCCAGGTCTCCTGCATTGAAGGTAGATGCTTTACCATCTGGGCCACCAGGGAAGCCCTGGTGGGAATGCAAATGGGTCCAACCACTATGGAAAACAGTATGGAGCTTCCTTTAAAAAATTAAAAATAAAACTACCATATGTATGCTCCAGCATCTCCACTTCTGGGTAGTTAAAGGAAACAGAGACCTTAATTTGAAAAGATATCTACATGTTCATTGAAGCATTATTTACAATAGCCAAGATATGGAAACAATTTAAGGGTCCATCAATGGATGAAGGGATAAAGAAAATGTGATATAGGTGCAATGAAATACTGTTCAGCAGAACAAAAGAAGGAAGACTTGCCATTGACAACCTGGATGGATCTTGAGGGCATTAATGCTAAATAAGTCAAACAGAGAAAGCCAAATATTGTATGATCTCACTTAAATGTGGAATCTGGAAAACAAACCAAAAAACCCTCATAGGTACATGGAACAGATTTGTGGCCACCAGACATGTGGGGTGCAGAGTGGGGAAAGTGAAAGAAAGTGGTCAAAATTCCAGGTATAAAATAAATAAGCCCTGCATTCTATATTTGAAAGTTGTTAAAATAGTGGACAGTAAAACTTCTTACCACAAGAAAATTGTAACTATTAGTGGCAATGGATATTAACTAGACTTAATCTGGTGATCTTTCTAAAATGCATACATGTGACAAATCATGTTGTCCATCTGAAGCTAATACAATGTTATGTGTCAATTATATCTCAATTTAAAGTAAAATACTCTAGGAGACAAAATAATGGCCTCCCAAAGGTGTCCACGTCCTAACCCTCAGAACCTTGAATGTGTAATGTACACAACAAAAGAGACATTGTTCAAGTGACTAAATTAGAGATGGGAAGTCTGTCTTGGATTATCCACATGGGCCCAAGGTAATCATTAGAATTCTTAAGAAAGGAAGACAAGAGATGAATAGCAGAAACAGAAGGTGTGAAACAAGAGGTTGGAAATAAATGTAAGGAGCCACCAGCCGAGGAACACAGGTGGCAACTAGGGGATGAGAAGGGACAAGGAACAGATTCTCCCCTCAGAGACACCAAGAAGGAACCAGTTCTACGAGACATCTTGACTTTAGTGCCATGAAACAGAGTTTGAACTTCTCCAGAAATGGAAGATAATAAATGTGTGATGCTTTAAGCCACCAGGGCTTCCCAGCTGGCACTAGTGGTAAGGGATCTGTCTGCCAATACAGGAGACATAAAAGACTTAGGTTTGATCCCTGGGTTGGGAAGATCCCCTGGAGAAGGGCATGGCTACCCACTCAGGTATTCTTGCCTGGGGAGTCCCATGGACAGAGGCATCTGGCAGGTTACAGTCCATGGGTCCACATAGAGTCAGACACGACTCAGTGACTGAGAACACACACTTTAAGCCACTACAATTTTGATAATTTGTTATAATGGCAATCAGTTCAGTTCAGTCACTCAGTCATGTCCAACTCTTTGTGACCCATTGAACTGCAGCACTCCAGGCCTCCCTGTCCATCACCAACTCCCGGAGTTTACTTAAACTCATGTCCATTGAGTCGGTGATGCCATCCAACCATCTCATCCTCTGTTGTCCCCTTCTCCTCCTGCTTTCAATATTTCCCAGCGTCAGGGTCTTTTCCATTGAGTCAGCTCTTCTCATCAGGTGGATAAAGTATTGGAGTTTCAGCTTCAGCATCAGTTCTTCCAATGTATATTCAGGACTGATTTCTTTTAGGATGGACTGGTTGGATCTCCTTGCTATCTGAGGGACTCTCAAGAGTCTTCTCCAGCACACAGTTCAAAAGCATCAATTCTTCATGCTCAGATTTCTTTATAGTCCAACTCTCACATCCATACATAACTACTGGAAAAACCATAGCCTCGACTAGACAGACCTCTGTTAGCAAAGTAATGTCTCTGCTTTTTAATATGCAGTTTGGATTGGTCATAACTTTCCTTCCAAGGATAAGCATCTTTTAATTTCATGGCTACAGTCCCCATCTTGGAGCCCCCCAAAATAAAGTCTGCCACTGTTTCCACTGTTTCCCCATCTATTTGCTATGAAGTGATGAGACCAGATGCCATGATCTTAGTTTTCTGAATGTTGAGCTTTAAGCCAACTTTTTTACTCTCCTCTTTCACTTTCATTAAGAGTCTCTAGTTCTTCTTTGCCCTCTGCCGTAAGGGTGGTGTCATCTGCATATCTGAGGTTATTGATATTTCTCCTGGCAATCTTGATTACAGTTTGTGCTTCATCTAGTCCAGCGTTTCTCATGATGTACTCTGCATATAAGTTAAATAAGCAGGGTGACAATATACAGCCTTGACGTACTCCTTTCCCAATTTGGAACCAGTCTGTTGTTCCATGTCTGGTTCTAACTATTGCTTCTTGACCTGCATACAGATTCCTCAGGAGGCAAGTCAGGTGGTCTGGTATTCCATCTCTTTCAGAATTTTCCACAGATTGTTGTGATTTACACAGTCAAAGGCTATGGTGTAATCAATAAAACAGAAGTAGAGGTTTTACTGGTATTCTCTTGCTTTTTTGATGATCCAGTAGATGTTGGCAATATGATCTCTGGTTCCTCTGTCTTTTCTAAATCCAGCTTGAACATCTGGAACTTCATGGTTCACGTACTGTTGAAGCCTGGCTTGGAGAATTTTGAACATGATGTTGCTAGCATGTTAGATGAGTGCAATTGTGCAGTAGTTTGAACATTCTTTGGCATTGCCTTTCTTTGGGATTGGAATGAAAACTGACCTTTTCCAGTCCTGTGGCTACTACTGAGTTTTCCAAATTTGCTGGCATATTGAGTGCAGCACTTCCACAGCATCATCTTTTAGGATTTGCAATAGCTCAACTGGAATTCCATCACTTCCACTATCTTTGTTCATAGTCATGCTTCCTAAGGCTCACTTGAGTTCACATTCCAAGATGCCTGGCTCTAGGTGAGTGGTCACACCATCATGATTATCCGGGTCATGAAGATCTTTTTTGCACAGGTCTTCTGTGAATTCCTACCAACTCTTCTTAATGTCTTCTGCTTTTGTTAGGGCTTCCCTTGTGGCTCAGCTGGTAAAGAATATTCCCACGATGTGAGAGACCTGGGTTCTATTCCTGGAATGGGAAGATCCCCTGGAGAAGGGAAAGGCTACCCACTCCAGTATTCTGGCCTGGTGAATACCATGGACTATATAGTACATGGGGTCACAAACAGTCAGCCACGACTGAGTGACTTTCACAAAATATAATGGCAATAGTGAAACTAATATAATCACAGGGAGATATTATCACATACCAATCAGACTGGCAAAAATTAAATAGTCTAGTAGTATTTGAGTATAAAGCAATAAAAATTCTCATGCACTAATAATTGAAGTACAGAAGTTTTGGGAAACACTTTGCCATTAGCTAGTAAAATGAAAGCGTATCTGTATACCCTTCAACCCACCCATTCTCTTCCCAGGCATGTATTCTAGAGAAACTCTTGCACAGGTATAGCAGGAATACATATGGACTTTCAAGAGTCTGACTGCTCATGTTGTACTGTTTAAGCTGGTGGCAGTTATTCCATTTTTAAAAATTTATTCATTGTATTTAAGTTATATGCACTCATTTGTGTATATGAAGCAATTCAAAATACAAAAGGGCTCTGATATCTTTCCATTCTTCTTTATAATGTTCTCAACTCAGTTCTTATGCATCTTTTGTTAGTTTCGTTCCTATGCACCTTTCTTTTTAGGGAGGGATACTCTTATAAATGGTAGCTTTTTAAGACTGTGTTTATTTCTGGCTTGTTAAAATGCATCTGACCTTTGTATATTGTTCTATCTAGGGACATATTTTAACTTTCTTATACTAATAATATGCCTGTAGATTGAGTTTTTAATGTAGATAATTGTGTCATCTACAAACAATGACTTTTTTCCCTTTCTTTCTGATCTTCATGGCTTTTTTCTTGCCTTATTACAATGAATACAAGTTTCAGAGCAGTGTTTAGTAGTTGGAGTGAGAGTGCTTGTCCTCCTTGCAGATTTTGAAATCACTTTTGAAAGCATCATTGCATGTGATATTACTGTGGGTTTTTGAGGACAATCCTTCTCAGGTTTTAAAAGTTCTCTTCTACTCCTAATTTGTGAAAAGTTTATAGACTGATTGCTGAATGTATCCAATGTTGGGTGATCATATAATTTCTCCCTTCAGTTGCTTGATACAGTAAATTACATTTATAAACTAGTCATATTTGGTAATAACCTCTATAATATGCATACTTATAGCCCCTTTTTGTTCCAAATAATGTTGTTCTATATGAAAGATAAAGAGAGAGCTATAGAATTATATACTGTGTGTATATAGCACTCTATATATCTCTCTATATGTAAATCGTGTGTGTGTGTGTTTGTGTGTGTGTGCTCTTAATCATGTCCAACTCTTTGGGACTCCATGGAATACAGCCTGCCAGCCTCCTTTTCCATGAAATTTCCCAGGCAAGAATACTGGAATGAGTTTCCATTTCCTACTCCATATAAAGCATAGCTAACATCAGTCTCTAAGATAAAAACTGTTGAGATTTAGCTTTACAGATTCATCTTGTGTCCTTCACAAAGATACAGCATCCAAGATTCTATAAAGTCATCATCAACTTCATCACCTACAAAACTGATACAGTGGCTATAGCAATAGTAGATGACATTTGAAAAATACCTGGAATGTGATTAGAAATGCCCACCCCGCGTTCAGTCCTCATGCTCCATTACAAGCAACGTTTTCCAGGACTGTATACTGTGTTAAGTATCTCTCAAGGTTTGGGGTTAAGATCTTGAATTAGACATTTTAACAATTTTGTATTAGATATTTTAATGTCACACACACACACAAAAATTTGACATTTTTTCACTTGATTCCACATCCTATATAGCAGCAGTGAGATTCCCACTTACCTGTCTATTGGCTGACCTCATCTCTCACACTCAAATCATCTGTGGTCTCCAGTCTTTCCTGAATGTATCACAAGGAAAAACGGCTTATGATTCCTTCACCTGTATTTGTACTATGAGGTCATTAAAATCTGAATAGTGGGACTTTCCTGGCAGTCCAGTAGTTAAGAATTCATGCTTCCACTGTAAGAGGCATGGGTTTGATCCCTGGTCAGGGAGCTAAGATCCTCCATGCTGCATGGTATAGCAAAACAAATAAATAAAAAATAACTTTAAGTAAGCGTCTTTTAAAAAAGAAGAAGAAAACTAATAGATGCAGGGGAAAAATAAAACTCTCACATTTCCATGTGAAAAAACTCAGTTCCAAGGCAATGAGAGGATTTCCCCACATGCATTAACAGAAATTAGAAGCAGTTCCAGAGTTTGAGTCGGAACTGGGACTCCAAGGCCAGGGCTCAATGCAGCCACAGACATGACTGAGAATTTAGTTTTGCTGTAACAGGATGGCCACACACACGCTGCTCATAGAATATAACCTTCATTCCTCCTAACAAATCAGATGTCAAACGTTATTATCCACTTGGTTGATATCAAAATGTGGTATACTGAAAGGGACTATTATTTACCAAGCTTTGCCCCAGCAAAGTGTCACCAGTCTTGGATTGACTAAAAGGCTTTTTATGAAAGTATAAATAAAAAGTGCATAGATGGCATTGGAGTTTTCCTGAGAGGTTTCAAAAGACCATGTTCTTCAGAAGAACTAGGACTTCCCTTGGAGTAAAGCAATAGGTTACTAGGCTCTAGAGAGAATAAATAAAATGGTCTGATATTCATTTTTCATTCTCGGTAAAATATTGATGGAGCACCACTGTCAAAATCTATTTGGCAAACCGCATGGTGTGTCTTAAATTATAACCCTCTGTGTTTCCTGACACAAAGAATATCATCTTTCAAAATGTTCCAAAATAAAAGGTGTAGAAAAAAATTGAATTCTAGTTTATATGTTTGATACTAAAACCATCAATGCTTGAAGAAATCTGTATGTGTTACAAAATCTAGCAAAGGTCAACGAACTTTCTGACTGTATTTATATCTGTGCTGAATACGTATTTTTTTCTTTCCGCTTAATTGCAAAAAGATCATTTGTGTCAACAGTTTTACAAACCACTCCTAAGTATTTTAAACATTTTATTTCTAGCATTCATAGGCATGTGCTTTGCCAGTGTAAATACTACAGTGATCATAGAATAATTCAGATCCAACATGCATTTATTTACTAAGTATATAAAGCATATTCTTTGCTGATTATAGTAAATAAAATGCTTTTATAAGCAGGGACAACATTTCTCACAGGCATAGTGCAAAAATACTGGAGAAAACATTTTGTCACTTTTTAATTGCCCAGTGTTCTCTTCACAGGTAACCTTTAGTTTTAAATGTTCATATTACTTACAGAGGACATAGAAGCAGCAGCCAGACACAGCTTTTGGGGGTAATTAAGAATTATCTTCTCTTTCAAAATCTTGTACTTTACCAATTCCACTAAAACAAAGCATATGAAAATGGGAAGAACAATATTAATCTAAGTTTTTAAGCATTTGAATTACAGAGAAGGCAATGGCACCCCACTCCAGTACTCTTGCCTGGAAAATCCCATGGATGGAGGAGCCTGGTAGGCTGTAGTCCATGGGGTCGTTAAGAGTCGGGCACGACTGAGCAACTTCCCTTTCACTTTTCACTTTCATGCATTGGAGAAGGAAATGGCAACCCACTCCAGTGTTCTTGTCTGGAGAATCCCAGGGACGGGGCAGCCTGGTGGGCTGCCGTCTATGGGGTCACACAGAGTCGGACACGACTGAAGTGACTTAGCAGCAGCAGCAGCATGTGTTTAAATAATTTTTTAGAGCAATGAAACATTGCAAGTATGTTACAGAGTTTTCATATACCCCACACCCAGTTTTTCTTATGATTAACATCTGATGTTAGTATAGTACATTTGTTGCGATTAATAGACCAGGATTGATAAACTACCATTAACTGAAATACTTACTTTATTCAGAGTTCCTTAGTTTTTACCTAATGTTCTTCTTCTGGCCCAGCATCCCATCCAGGACACCACGTTACATTAGTTATCATATCCACATTACATTAGTTATCAAATCTTTTGGCCATAACAGGTACTCAAATCTTCCTTGTCTTTAATGACCTTGACAATTTTGAGATGTACAGTCCAGGTATTTTTGTAGCACATCCCCTGATTCAAATTTGTCTCATGGTTTTCTCATGATTTGGTTCAATGCAGGTCCAATCCCTGGATCAGGAAGATCCCTTGGAGAAGGAAATGGCAACCCACTCCATTATTCTTGCCTGAGAAATCCCATAGACAGAGGAGCCTGATGGGCTACAATCCATGGGGTCACAAAGAGTCAGACACCAGTGAGTGACTAAGCAAATTTCTCATGATTAGATTGGGGTTGCATGTTTTGAGAAAGATCACAGAAGTAAAGCGTATCATATCAGGGATACATACCATCAGGCTGACTTATCCATGATGGTGAATTTGATCACATGGCTGAGGAAGTGTTTTCTGGCTCTATCCCTGTCAAGTTGCTCCACTTTTTCCCCTTTCCATACTTAGAAAGCATATGCAACCCACATTTCAGCACTAGGGAGCTACGTTCCATCTCCTTGAGGGCAAAGCATCCATGCAGATTATTTTGAATTCTTCTGTACAGGAAGTTTGTTTATTCTCCCCCATCTATTTATTTGTTCTTGTAATTAAATCAATATGGACTCATGGATATTTATTTTATATTTGGGTCGTAATCCAAACACTACTTAATTTATTTTGTTGTTCAAATCATTCCAGCTTTGGCCCATCAGAGCTCTTTCAGTTGACTCCTGTCCCATAAACCTTAACATTATGTGTGTATGGGGTTTGGGTGTTCTGTTTTATTTTTTAGCAGTGTGTTATTTTCCCACATTAAGATACTCCGGGATCATTGTATTTATTTCCTGCTTCAGTCCTAGAATTAGCCATTTATCCAGAGTCCTAATTTCTTTTATTAGAGGATGGTATTAAAGACCCAGATCTGGGCAATAGATCCGCCTATTGCTACTGGATATCATTTCCTTAAGGCCATCTCAGCTGACAGAGAAAGGAAATACATATTGTAAAGTATTCTGTGTATATACATATATCTATAAGTATCTCTAATATGTAACCGTCTATCTCTATATTAAGCCAAACATGAGATTATCCTGATGTCTTCAACTCTTATCCATTAACGCTATGGATCCTTCGAGCCTGCTCTTCTTACATACAGTAACCTCCCACTCCAACAGTGGGAGGATCAGTTTTCTGACTGACTCAGTTCTAGTACACGTGTGCAGCAGTGTCAGAACTGGTAACCCACATTCCCAAGGGAATCATCTTTATCAGCTGGAGTCAGTGCTAATCCAGTTCCTTTGCCTGGGTCTTACAGACTCCGCTCATTCCTGAAGTTCTTAGCTCAGCACTGGCCTCCCTTTCACCCTCAACTGGCTTTATTTTTGAAAGAGAAAGGAATCAGGAAATAATTAGCTGGTCAACTCTGACACTTTGGTGTTTCCACTTACAAATTAGAAAATGTAAGTAGGAATGAACAACTCACTATGCAGATCACACTTCTAATATATTATGGAAAAAGAAGAAGAAGAAAAAAAGCCTTTACAATGAGTAGGCTCTGGAAGAAAGCTTTTCTCCAAAGAGAAATATAAAGCACAGCAGTTCAGGATATTGATTTTATTTAAGCTTAACTACCCAGCTGTCACTTTGTGTCCATCGGCCAGTTACATAAACAGAAGCAGAGCTTAGGAAAAGAGACAAGGAAAGATCTTTATGATGGTAGAATTTTGCAAGACTCCTCCAGACTCCCCAGGATAGAAAGCACAGCAGTGCCATTTACCTTAACATTCAATATAATCTCCTATATAAATATAGTCTTTTAACATGCTCTGTGTTATTAGCAATAGGATTGTGACACAATAGCTTAAAACCTCTTTAAGCTACTGATTTTTAAGGAAATATTTTCTTTGTAAGTTCAACTCTCAAATTAACCTAAATATTTGAGCACAATACTGGTTGGAGATGAAGGTTCTTATTACTGAAAAATCCAGATCATCTTGGACTTAACATCTCTTTAATTGCTGGGCACCTCCCTCAGGTTCTGTAGCATTTACTTTAAATAGTACTTCCTCCAAATTAATTTTTCTTTCTTCTTAGTTGTATGACATCTAATGACCTGATAGCCTGTTTTTGGCCAAAGAAGAATAATTAGTCAACCATGTAGCTGAATGCATCTATCATGATTATGAAGGAATGGATATATTAATAAATTAATTTATGTAATGTATATATTGCCCATGGGACTCCCCTGGTGGCTCAGATGGTGAAGAATCTGCCTGTAATGCAGGAGACCTGGGTTCTATCTCTGGGTGGGGAAGGTCCCCTGAGAACGGAATGGCAACCCAGTCCAGTATTCTTGTCTGAAGAATTACATGGACAAAGGAGCCAGGCGGGCTACAGTTCATAGGGTTGCAAAGAGTTGGACATGACTGAGTAACTGACAGTTTCACTTTTTTTCATATATTGTCCTAGCTCAAGGTAGAATACTAACCAATAAGAACAAAAATTCTAATTTCTAAAAAAGACCATGCTTTCTTCACTGAAGTTCATATGATCAAGACAAAATTTTGCAGCCGTCTTGGAATATTGTATTTGGGAATTGCAGTAAGAATTTAAAGATGTTTCAGAATCAGATCTAGAGGTACTAGAATTCACTCTAGAAAAAAAATCTTCTTTCTCTCATCTTCAGATTTTATCAACTTTTCCTTTTAATGTACAGTGGGGGCAAAAGAAAATTAGCCACTTTTCTACACTGAACACCAAATAATTGGTTGAACTTTTTCACTGATCGATTGATTCCTACTGAAATAGCAAAGGCTGTCTTTGTCATACAGTGGCATCACTGCTGCTTGAAATGTGGTCGATTTCATCCTTGTCTCCACTTATTTGTCAGTTAGTCTGTAAACATGTCTCCTGTGCTGAACTCTAGCTCATGGCTAGTTACTGCTTAGATTTCTGGATTGAAAAGAATTCTGAAAACACAAGCATTATCAGAGAAGGCTGCTGCGGGCACCCTGGCAATGCTGATGACTAGTGAGAAAATGAATGCCAAAAGACTCCAAGTTTCTAATCTATACTACTGACAGTTTGTGGTGAAATTAACTCACATTTTAGAATCAAATTCATGAAATTGGAGTTACTTTGTCAGCTAAGCTTATGTGACTTTTTCACTTTACATAAAACGGATTCCATTTCTGTACTCTGTCCACAGAAATCTGTCCCACTGCTGAGAACCAAAGACTGTAAAATATATCATCACATGAAGCCACACAAAGGATAATTGTTGTATGCAATTCTCCCTAAAATCTGCCTTATGGATTATACCCACGAGGACAGAAGTAAAGCCCTGTTCATCTCTGAATTTCCCATAATGCCATAACTTGGAATTTACAGTGATGACAATCTCATGAACCTGGCTTCCCATTCCACTCTCAAGGAAGTCCAAAATCCCTCCCATGACCTCCTGTCCCCACATAATCTGCTTCCTGACCCCTTCTCTGACCTTCTCCAATCCTCTGACCCTCACATCAGTCCAGCCATTCTGACCTCAGTGTAGGGCTTTTAGAGGCTAAACCTAATACCACCCAGGAGTCTTTGAATTTACTTATTCTTGTGACTGCCACTCTGACCCTAGGCCCTGGCATTGTTTAGGTCACTCGCTACATCTAGGTCTGCTCTGATGTCACGTTTCATGGAGAAACATCCTGCAACACTGACCCATTCCCTTCTATCCCCTTTGTTTCCCTCCAGCTCTCATCACTGTCTCATTATTATATTACATACATACATACATTGTATCCCTCCACCACTGGAAGGTAAATGCTACAAGGCAAGCAATGTATCATTTTTGTTCATTGCTGGAATTCCAGCACCTAGAACACTAGATGACACATGGTAGATGCTCAATAAATTGATTAATTGATGAGTAAAAACTGTTGGAAACAACCAGTCAGTCCTAAAGGAAATCAACCCTGAATGTTCATTGGAAGGCCTGATGCTGAAGCTCCAGTATTTTGGCCACCTGATGTGAACAACTAACTGATTGGAAAAGACCCTGATGCTGGGAAAGACTGAAGTCTGGAGGAAAAGGGGAGGACAGAGGATGAGATGGCTGGATGACATCACCGACTCAATGGACATGAGTTTGAGCAAACTCTGGGAGATGGTGAAGGACAGGGAAGCCTGGTGTGCTGCAGTCCATGGTGTCAAAAAGAGCTGGACACGACTGAGTGACTGAATAACAACAACAAAAACTGTTAGGAAGAGCTTCTCCTACAGCCCAACCCCAAGCCCCAAGCTCTGCTTAGACAGCAGACACCCTGACATGGGGGAGAGCATCTAATCCCCTCCAGTGAAAACCTGGATCCAGTGGTTTCCATTTCAGCTCTTTTTTTTTTTTTTCCAGCAAAACCCTCCTTTCATATATATAGAAAATACAGAAGTCTAAGTATATATAAAACAGGTTAAGAAGAAGTTGCGCTGGCCCAGTCATGGATGGAGCATCTTCCTCTGCAAAGGGGCCTTGATATCATCTCTCCCAGTCCTTCGGCTCGCAGAGCTCCATGGCCCCTCCCAGCTGCTGCCCAATGAGTCTGGGCATCAGCACATCCAGTTCTGGACACAACCTGCTGTTCGCAGCAATTCAGGTAGTTAACACTCTCTTGTTCTTGAGCCTCCAATCACAGAGTAGCTGACCCAAAGCATATTGCTAGACTTCACAGGGAAACTGCAGAGCACACTTTACTGCATCAAGTTTCCCGAGGGCAGAATGTGGGACGTCGCCCTTTACTCCAACTGGCACAGTAACTTGAACACAAGTGTCTCTGTAAGAAGGTAAGTATTTTCACGAAGAATTATATATCAATATTTCTACATCTATTTGCACTTGAGACAGGAATTCTTCATATTTAATTAAGCCTTAGGATGCAACTGATTCAGAACACTTATAGCAGCAATTTTTAAATATTTATGAAAATATTATCATACGGTTTGCTACTTTTTCAGTTGAAAATAAACCATGAATAACCCATTCCCATTTTTTGAGAGGAACAGAAAACAAGGAGTCTCAAAGTCAGAATGAGTGTGTTGAACTGAGACCTCAAGAAAATCACTGTGATGATAGACGTTCAGCATTGGAAAAATGTACAAATCAGGGACTTTTTAAAAAAATTATATCTGGCCTCTAGGCTTCACTGCATGTTAAGTCGCTTCAGTTGTGTCCGAGTACTTGAGACCCCCAAACTGTAGTCCACCAGGCTCCTCTGTCCATGGGATTCTCCAGACAAGAATACTGGAGTGGGTTACCATGCTCTTCTCCAGAGGATCTTCCTGACCCAGGGCTCCCCCCGACCCCACACACATCTCTTTCATCTCCTGCACTGGCAGGCAGATTCTTTACCACTAGCACCACCTCAGTTCAGTTCAGTTCATTTGCTCAGTTTGTGCCTGACTCTGTGAAACCCCATGGACTGCAGCATGCCAGGCTTCCCTGTCCACCACTAACTCCCAGGGCTTGCTCAAACTCATGTCCATACAGTCGGTGACACCATCCAACCATCTCATCTTCTGTCATCACCTTCTCCTCCCATCTTCAATCTTTCCCAATGTCAGGTTCCTTTCAAATGAGTCAGTTGTTCGCATCAAGTGGCCAAAGTATTGGAGTTTCAGCTTCAGCATCAGTTCTTCCAATGAGTATTCAGGACTGATTTCCTTTAGGATGGACTGGTTGGATCTCCTTACAGTCCAAAGGACTATCAAGAGTCTTCTCCAACACCACAGTTCAAAAGCATCAATTCTTTGGTGCTCAGCTTTCTCCATGGCCCAACTCTCACAACCATACATGACTACTGGAAAAAATCATAGCTCTGAATAGATGGACCTTTGCTGGCAAAGTAATGTCTCTGCTTTTTAATATGCTGTCTACCTAGTCACAACTTTTCTACCAAGGAGTAAGGGTATTTTAATAGCTGCAGTCACCATCTGCAATGATTTTGGAGCCCCCCAAAATAAAATCTCTCACTGTTTCCATTGTTTCCCCATCTATTTGCCATAAAGTGATGGGACCAGATGCCATGATCTTAATTTTCTGAATGTTGAGCTTTAAGCCAACTTTTTCACTCCCCTCTTTCACTTTCATCAAGAGGCTCTTTAGTTCTTCTTAGCTTTCTGCTATATGGGTGGTGTCATCTGCATATCTAAGGTTATTTCTCCTGGCAATCTTGATTCCAACTTGTGCTTCATCCAATCTGGCATTTCACGTGATGTACTCTACATATAAGTTAAATAAGCAGGGTGACAATATACAGCCTTGATGTACGCCTTTCCCTATTTGGAACGAGTCTATTGTTCCATGTCCAGTTCTAACTGTTGCTTCCTGAACTGCATATAGATTTCTCAAGAGGCAGGTCAGGTGGTCTGGTTATTCCCATCTCTTTCAGAATTTTCCACAGTTTTTTGTGACCCACAGTGTCAAAGGCTTTGGTATAATCAATAAAGCAGAAGTAGATGTTTTTCTGGAACTCTCTTGCCTTTTTGATGATCCAACAGATGTTGGCAATCTGATCTCTGATTCTTCTGCCTTTTCTAAAACCAGCTTGAACATCTGGAAGTTCATGGTTCATGTACCACTGAAGCCTGGCTTGGAGAATTTTGAACATTGCTTTGCTAGCATGTGAGATGAATGCAATTGTGCAGTAGTTTGAGCATTCTTTGGCATTGCCTTTCTTTGGGATTGGAATGAAAACTGACCCTTTCAAGTCCTGTGGCCACTGCTGAGATTTCCAAATTTGCTGGCATAGTGAATGCAGCACTTTCACAGCATCATATTTTAGAATTTGAAATAGCTCTACTGGAATTCCATCACCTCCACTAGCTTTGTTTGTAGTGATGCTTTCTAAGGCCCACTTGACTTCACATTCCAGGATGTCTGGCTCTAGGTGAGTGATCATACCATGGTGATTATCTGGGTCATGAAGATCTTTTTTATACAAATCTTCTGTGTATTTCTGCCACCTCTTCTGCTTCTGATAGAAGAAGAGCATTCTGATAGAATGCTTCATACCATTTCTGTCCTTTATTGAGCCCATCTTTGCATGAAATGTTCCCTTGGTATCTCTAATTTTCTTGAAGAGATCTCTAGTCTTTCCCATTCTATTGTTTCCCTCTATTTGTTTGCACTGATCACTAAGAAAGGCTTTCTTATCTCTTCTTGCTATGCTTTGGAACTCTGCATTCAAATGGGTATATCTTTCCTTTTCTCCTTTGCTTTTCACTTCTCTTCTTTTCACAGCTATTTGTAAGGCCTCCTCAGACAGCCACTTTGCTTTTTTCTGTTTCTTTTTCTTGGGGATGGTCTTGATCCCTGTCTCCTCTACAATGTCACAAACCTCTGTCCATAGTTCATCAGGCACTCTGTCTATCAGATTTAGTCCCTTAAATCTATTCCTCAGTTCCACTGTATAATCATAAGGGATTTGATTTAGGTCATACCTGAATGGTCTAGTGGTTTTCCTACTTTCTTCAATTTAAGTCGAATTTGGTAATAAGGAGTTCATGATCTGAGCCACAGTCAGCTCCCAGTCTTGTTTTTGCTGACTGTATAGAGCTTTTTCATCTTTGGCTGCAAAGAATATAATCAATCTGATTTTGGTATTGACCATCTGGTGATGTCCATGTGTAGAGACTTCTCTTATGTAGTTTGAAGAGGGTGTTTGCTATGACCAGTGTGTTCTCTTAGCTAAACTCTGTTAGCATTTGCCCTGCTTCATTTAGTACTCCAAGGCCAAATTTGCCTGTTACTCCAGGTGTTTCTTGACTTCCTACTTTTGCATTCCAGCCCCCTTTAGGGAAAAGGACATCTTTTGGGGGTGTTAGTTCTAGAAGGTCTTGTAGGTCTTCATAGAACCAGTCATCTTCAGCTTCTTCAGCATTACTGGTCGGGGCATAAACTTTGATTATTGTGATATTGAATGTTTTGCCTTGGAAATGAACAGAGATCATTCTGTCATTTTTGAGATTGCATCCAAGTACTGCATTTTGAATTCTTTTGTTGACTATGAGGGCTACTCTATTTCTTCTAATGGATTATTGCCTACAGTAGTAGATGTA
Organism: Ovis aries; assembly: GCF_016772045.2. NCBI lineage: Eukaryota > Metazoa > Chordata > Mammalia > Artiodactyla > Bovidae > Ovis > Ovis aries. Next base: position 37,218,265 of record NC_056062.1, read on the forward strand.
ATGGTCATCTAAGTTAAATTCACGCATTCCAGTCCATTTCAGTTCGCTGATTCCTAAAATGTCAACATTTACTCTTGCCATCTCCTGCTTGACCACTTCCAATTTGCCTTGATTCATGGACCTAACATTCCAGGTTCCTATGCAATACTGCTCTTTACAGCATCGGACTTTGCTTCTATCACCAGTCATATTCACAACTGGGTGTTGTTTTTGCTTTGGCTCCATCTCTTCATTCTTTCTGAAGTTATTTCCCCACTAATTTCCAGTATTATATTGGGCACCTACCAACCTGGGGAGTTCCTCTTTCAATGTCCTATCTTTTTGCCTTTTCATACTCATGGGGTTCATGGGGTTCTCAAGGCAAGAATACTGAAGTGGTTTGCCATTCCCTTCTCCCGTGGACCACATTTTGTCAGAACTTTCAACCGTGACCCATCCGTCTTGGGTGGCCCTACATGGTATGTTTCACAGTTTCATTGAGTTAGACAAGGCTGTGGTCCATGTGATCAGATTGGTTAGTTTTCTGTGATTGTGGTTTTCAGTCTGTCTGCCCTCTGATAGAGAAGGATAAGAGGCTTATGGAAGCTTCCTCATGGGAGAGACTGACGGGAGGGAAACTGGATCTTGTTCTGATGGGCGGGGCCATGCTCAGTAAATCTTTAATCCAATTTTCTATTGATGAGTGGAGCTGTGTTCCTTCCCTGTTATTTACCTGGGGCCAAATTATGGTGAAGGTAATGAAGATAACGGGGACCTCCTTCGAAAGGTCCCATGCAGACACTGTGACACTCAGTACCCCCCAACCCTGCAGCAGGCCAACACTGACCCATGTTTCTTCTGGAGACTCTGGACACTCCCAGGCAAGTCCGGTCAGTCTCTTGTGAGGTTGCTGCTCCTTTCTCCTGGGTCCTGGTGCACAAGGTTCTGTTTGTGCCTCCAAGAGTCTATTCCCCAGTCCTGTGTAAGTTCTGGCAGCTCTGTGGTGGGGTTAATGGCAACCTCCTCCAAGAGGGCTTATGACATACCCAGGTCTGCTGCACCCAGCCATACCCATTTGGGGGCAAATGTATAGATCAAACTGGATTAAAATCGTGGTGGTTTCAGACATTCAACCTTGAACCTGGTAAATTTTTTAAAAACTGAGTGTGTGGGATGGAGCATGACAGGGAAGTACCATTTTCCCTACCTTAAAATTTTCTAAATAATGTAATTTCACATGCCAACCATCCAGGCCTTCCAGCTAATTTTAAAGTAACGCTTCATTTTAATCTCTAATGTTCAGATGGAAATAATGAAGGGAGAGAAGTTCATTGCTTGGTCCAAGGTTCTCCATCTTCCAAATCATACCAGCTCTCATCACCCACTCATAACGTAGAACAGAGCAAATCTCATAGTCATATCGCTTATGCCGTGGCCTTTCCTGATGCAGAAAAAGATTCCGAAATCTTCCACATGGCAGTCACTGAAGGATAACAGAGAGACTGAAAACCCACTCGAGCCGAGTGTCCGACTCTGCCATTGCCACCGGTGCCTTGGCTGTGTCTGCAGATTTCTGCATTTGTTTTGCTTGCACTGGTCTTCTTGTAACACTAGGGCTTCTCTAGTTGCAGCGTGTGGGCTTAGTTTCTCCATGGGCTTCCGTGGTGGTAAAGAATCCGCCTGCCAATCCAGAAGATCCAGGTTTGATACCTGGGTCAGAGGAGATTCCCTGGAGGAGGATATGGCAGTCCACACCAGTATTCTTGCCTGAAGAATCTCATGGACAGAGGAGCCTGGCTGGCTACAGTCCACAGGGTCGCAAAGAGTTATTGAGCTTCACACACACGAGGGATCCCTGAGCAGGGATCGAAGCCGCACTGCCTGCATTGGTAGGTGGATTCCAAACCACTGGACCACCATGGAAGTCCCTGTGTCTGCAGCTTTAACTCAGGATTTCCCGATCCTGTGACTCTGCCAGCTGTGGTAGAGCCAGCCTGCTCTACAAACACATTAGTACTCTGCCTGTGTGGGCAGCGTCCAATTTGGGAACTGTTATATAGTTAACAAGCTAATGTGTTAAGGCAGTAATTTGGATCTGGAATATATTTCCCCACGGAAACTGTGTCACAAATGGTATTTGGGTTTTCAGGCAAGACCCCAAAGACTGTCTAATTCATAATGAACCCAAATTAATGCACCGTTTCCATCAGGCTGAAGCTCATTTTCAACTGTGTATCTGTAGAAAAATCCAAATGGGACCCCCTGGGAATACATGTTTTCTGACGAGGTGACACCAGAGAACAGGAACTCCATGTAGAATGCAGGACCAATATTTCAGGCAAAAAAAAAAAAAAAAAAAAAACCTCAGAAATCTCTTTACCACTTCATAAAGAGAGGTGACTAAGATAAGCAGACTTCAGACCCAAATGGTTTAATTTAGAAACTAACAGCAGGACTTCCTTGGTGGTCCAGTGGTTGAGAGTTCACCTCCAATGCAAGACACACCAGTTCAGTCCCTGGTCTGGGAAGACCCTACATGCCACGGGGCAACTAAGCTTGTGCACCACATCTACTGAGCACACAGCACACTCTAGAGCTGGTGCTCCGCAACAGGAGAAGTCACTACAATGAGAAGCCCATGCAGCCCTATTAGAGAGTAACCCCCACTCACCACAACTAGAGACAACCAGTGCATAGCAACAAAGATGAATTTAAAATAAATCAATAAATTAATCTTTTTCAAAATGGTGGTTATTCTTGACAGAGCAATGTAGGGACTCACCTATGAGACTTGTAATTGGGGATTTGGCTCATGTGATTGTACTGCATATGGGTTTAGTTAATGGAGTAGCCCCTGCAGGTGGTTATCAAAGCCCAACAGCATGCTATGATGCTATGAAGGGTCCTGAATTAGCCAGCTTCCCCAAAGCGCTTTTGAATCAGCCTACTTCCTTCTATGGCATAACCCACCCACCTTACGGTGCAGTGGAGTTTTCAACCTGCACATCAACAGATATGCATTGGCAGCTTCCATGCTGAAAATAAAAGCAGAGTCATCCAAGTTTAGATGGTCGCTAACCTGCTAGACTTACATGAGTCTGTATCTCAGAAGTGAAATGGGTCCAGGAGATACAGATAGTGTTCACATCATTGAGTGGCTTTAATTTCAACCTTGAGAAAGGATAAAGTTGATAGAAAGATATGTACAGTTAGGAGGTAAGAGGCAGACAAGTGAGGAGGGAAGAGGCAGATGAAAGAGGGGGAGAAAAGTCAAAAGGAACCCCAGAGGTAAGGATGGGCAGAGGAGAAAGAGCTTTGAAGGAAACTAAGGAGAAACCAGAAGTCACAGCATCCAGGGAAAAAGAACATTTCAGCTCTTTCTAAAGGTTAGCTGTGTCCAGGAAAGATGTAGGCAGGAGCTAAGGGAGGATCCAGAGTGCAAAGAGCATTGTTTTTTAAAAACAGAAGAGACTTAGTACATTAAAGTGGAAATGGAGAATCCAACTAAGAGGGAGAAGGTGAGGATGTAGGAAAGAGAGAAGATGAGTGATGTTCCCAAGGATGGGGAGAGGGTACATTCTGAGCCCCAGAAGAGAGTTAAGCCTTGGACACAATAGAAGGTTTTGCACATCAGGCTGGAAGCAGCACTCAGAATCTATAAGTGCTGTGTCTTCACTTCCATATCAAGGAAAAAGGCAACAATCCCATATGAGAGTTCCAGGAAAGCAGGACCAATGATTGGGATGAAGTAGAGTCTGACTTGCTAGGAACAGAAATTTGAAAGAGCACACTGAAAATAGCGGGAAGGAAGAAGAAGGAAGGGGAGAAATGGGAGTTTGAGTCTTGGAGTAAGAGCCTAGAGTATATGGGAATTAAGAGGAGGGTCCACAGGAGAGCCCATGGGAGTTGCCCAGGTGGGATATTGGTAGGAGTGACTAAGCACCTCAGCACAAGATGAGATGACCTGACTTCCTTTCTCTAGGAATGGCAACCCACTCCAGTATTCTTGCCTGAAGAATTCCATGGATAGCAGAGCCTAGTGGGCTACATACAGTCTATGGAGTTGCAAAGAGTTGGGCAAGACTGAGTGACTTACACTAACATATAAAGAACCTGCACATTGTCAACAACAACTGTCCTTGTAACAAGAAAAAGCTGGACAAATTAAAAATCACTTACCTCTCTTGGAGCTGTCAGAGAACTGAAGTCATTGGGTAAATCGTTAGCCTGAATTCCTGATTCAGGTGCATCCAGACAGACACAGAAACCAAGATCTGCTGGCCCAGAGCAAAAGCCACTGGAGCCATAGACAGGTAGGGACAGCTAGATAATAATGACGACAGATTGCTGGAAACTGAATGTGGACTGTGCTGGGCATGAGAAACTCCCCGAGACCACAGTCAGAGACTCTCCCTCATTTTCATGGGTTTTTCCTCTTCAGAAACCCCACCAGGTTCTTCCAATAAGAACCCAAAAAAGAACCTCTTCTCTGTGGATTGACATCCAGTTTCTAAAAACAAGCACTATGGCTTTGGGGGCTACCCAGGTGGCTTAATGGTAAAGTATCCACCTGCAATGCAGGAGACCCAGGTTTGATCCCTGGGTTGGGAAGATCCCCTGGAGAAGGAAATGGCAACCCACTCTAGTATTCTTGCCTGGAAAAATATCATGGACAGAGAAGCCTGGTAAGCTACAGTCCACGAGGTCACAAAAGAGTCAGATGTGACTGAGTGACAAACAACAACATAGTTTTTCGTTTCTTCTCAGTTTAGTGAAAGAGTCGCTGATAAGTGGCCTGTCCCCTAACTGACAATGCCTTTTCTTTAAACCCATGAGGCCCAGACTAGGGCTTAAATTCTCAACTCAGAGCTTCAGGCCACCCTACTTTTGTGACATCCCTGCCTTGGAGTCAGAACAAGTTCTCTTCCTATTCACCAGTCCTTTGACAAATGCTGTGTCATCATATTTTTACAGTAGGACTGTCTGGTGCTTCCCTGGTGGCTCAGACGGTAAAGCGTCTGCCTGCAATGCGGGAGACCCGGGTTCGATTCCTGGGTCGGGAAGATCCCCTGGAGAAGGAAATGGCAATCCACTCCAGCACTCTTGCCTGGAAAATCCCATGGACGGAGGAGCCTGATAGGCAACAGTCCATGGGTTCGCAGAGAGTCGGACACGACTGAACGACTTCACTTTCACTTTCATTAGAAGAGGCAGAATCTAACAATGGTGTGATTTCAGGCAAAGGCCCAACCCTCACCTGGTTCAGCAGAAGAACTCTGCAAGGAAGCAGACCTTTACATCCCCCTCCCACACACACCTAACACCTTTTTTCTCCACCATTGGTCAGTGGCAGTGAGCTGGGCAATGGGAATGGGGTAGGAATGAAAACTCCCAGGGACTTTGGCCTCCCCTGGCATGGGGCAAATCGGGTCCAGGAGCCTGATTACAGTTCTGCAAAGATAGTCGTGCTAGGAGCAAAAGGACACAGAAGCTGGGTCCAGGGTGTAGGTGCATGATACGATCAAAGGGATCCCAAGGCATTTGGGTGTAACATTGATAGTATCAGCTTCAAAAGGACTGAGTGATTTTCCCATGAAAATTTAAAATATAATAGATTTGTTGTTCAATTGCTCCGTCATGTCAGACTCTTTGTGACCCCATGGACTATAGCACTCAGGCTTCCCTGTCCCTCACTATCTCATGGTGCTTGCTCAAACTCATGTCTGTTGAGTCCACGATGTCATCCAACCATCTCATCCTCTGTTGCCCCCATTTCCTCCTGCCTTCAATCTTTCTCCGTATCAGGGTATTTTACAATGAGTCAGCTCTTCGTATCAGGTGGTCAAAGTACTGGAGCTTCAGCTTCAGCATCACTTCTTCCAGTGAAATCAGTCAGAGCTGATTTCCTTTAGGATTGACTGATCTTGCTGTTCAGTGGACTCTCAAGAGTCTTCTCCAGCATCACAATTTTAAGGCATCCATTCTTCAGCGCTCAGCCTTCTTTATGATCCAACTGTCACATCTGTACATGACTATTAGGCTTTCAAATTTAAAGGATCATGATTTCACTGAGTCTTCCATTGTCTAAAACCACATTTTCTAAGGACATTCTTGATCTTCCTATCATGGCATCTACTGAAGACCTAATTGCTACTTATTCTGGGCAAACTCTGTTACAAAGCTACCACAGTCACTTAATATATCCCCAAAGATAAAATAACATGCCCTGCTAACTTGATTGCTAAAAAAATAAGTAGCATATTTCCTCAGGTCACTGGTGTGACTGTGGCTTCCCTCAGCAAAACACAGGCTGGGACAGAAGCAGAAGGGACCAGGGATGGCTGAAAGAGTGACTTGAAGGGAATACCCAGAGTAAGATGAATTCACAGGAAATGAACCTTCATTAGCTCAGATGGCTCCATATGGAACCACTTGTTGGGTTAAGAGCTTTCCAGAAAACCATATGAAACCCTGGGAAATGTCTGTGCTGGATACAAGAAACCTCAAGGGATGTTATGGATTCAGATCTTTGTTATGGAAAAAGGAACTTTGAGTTTAGCCTGAGATGTTTGCTTTCTGGGAGGCGTGCCAAACTCCAAGCTGATGTGATTTGCAATAACCTAGTTAATCAACCATAAAAATCAAGGCTTTATCGTGTTTTAGAGATAATCACACACAGTAATTCTGAATAGTAAGACTTCTTGTGAGAAAACCATGTGCTTTAGCTAGGGTACATGTTTGTTTAAAAGACGACTTCATGTAAAAATCTCAGCCAACAGCTTGCCTTGTACATAAATATCCAATAGACTGATGTTTTCAGATACCATTTGCTCATATTTTTAAAAGATAAAGTGACTTCAGAGACCTTTTGTGACTTAAACTTGGCTTCAGCAATTAAAGAATTATTCTTTAAGTCAAACAAATGGACTCCCACTGACAAAAGTCAGAAATTCATTCATCACCGATGTGTAGTACGAAGCTAAATCTTTATGTACACAAATCATCATGTTGAAACTAGAACACAGGCAGGCTCATTCTTACCAGCCTGACTCAGTCTGAGACTGTTGTCTCTCTTAAGTGATCAGAATTTTTACCTGCTTTTTCTCTTTTCATACAGATTACCTTTAATCCCAAACTGAAAATTTATAAAGGGTCTAGCAAAGCAGTTTTTAAAGTCTGAAAGGAAGTGAGGATGACATTGAAGAGAGGAGAAGATCCCAAAAACGTCAACCCCAAGAGAAATAAAGAAGCAGCAAAAGCAAGCCCTTTGTGCCCCACTTCAGGCCCCTTTTTTAAAAAACCTAATGCTTTGAAGCTGCTCAGGATTCCCTGATAGGTCTCAACCAGACATGCCCAACAGAATAATCTATACGCCTGCTGTCACTTCAGTTGTGTCTGACTCTTTGCAACCCCATGGATCATAGGCCACCAGGTTCTTTTGTCCATGGGATTTTCCTGGCAAGAATACTGGAGTGGTTTGCTATGCCCTCCTCCGAGGCATGGAGGATCTTCTCGACCCAGGGATTAAACCTGCCTCTTCTGTGTCGCAGGCAGATTCTTTACCTGCAGAGCCATCTTGGGAAGGCCCAGAATGACCTATAGCTCTTACAAAATAAATGCAAGTTTTTGAAACTTCAGGTTCCCAAAGTATGTTCTAGGTACCCCTGAGACTAGATAAGAGAGGTAAACAGGCCAAAACCACTTTCATAAGAATACTACAATGCCTTTTCACTCTTATTTTCCCTGAGTGTGCAGTTGAGCTTGCCAGAGGCTTCATAATGTGATAGCATAACAGACTGAATGCATGTTAAAAATAGCCAGAATAGCAAGTATATAGACACAAAGCATATAATTTCCCAACAGGTGTTGATTTTTAACAGATCTATGTGGAACCTAGAAAAATGGTACGGATGGTCCTATTTGCAAAGCAAGAATAGAGGCACAGATGTAGAGAGCAAAGGTATGGACACCAAGGGGAAAAGGTGAGGGGGTATAAATTGGGGTATTAGGTTTGAGATACTTGTACTATTGTGTATCAGAGAGACAACTAATGAGAACCTACTGTACAGCACAGAAAACTCAGCTCAGTGCTCTGTGGTGATATAAATGGGAAGGAAAACCAAAAAAGACAGGATATATGTATATGTATGGCTGATTATTTTGCTGTACAGCAGAAACTGACAGCAGTGTAAAGCAACTATGCTGCTGCTGCTGCTGCTGCTAAGTCACTCCAGTCATGTCCGACTCTGTGCGACCCCATAGACGGCAGCCCACCAGGCTCCCCCGTCCCTGGGATTCTCCAGGCAAGAACACTGGAGTGGGTTGCCATTTCCTTCTCCATACTCCAGTAAAAAATGTTTTCTTAAAGAAGGCAAATACAAAAGAAGGGGTGGACAGCAGAGAAAAAAAGAAACAAAAATGTAAAATAATAGGAAATAAATGTAAACGTATGAAAAGTTAAATAATAGGAAAAATGTGAATGTATGAATATTCACAAAAGTAAATGGATTAAACTATTGAGGTAAAGGACAAAAATGAATCTAGAAAACACCTTTTAAATAACTCTATGTTGAGCCATGAGGATAGCAAATATTGGTGGCATAGTAGTAAAGAACCTGGCGGGGGTTGCCATTTCCTTCTCCAGGGGGTCTTCCTGACCTGGGGAACCACTCCAGTTCTCTCGCACTGGCAGGTGGATTCTTTACCTCTGAGCCACTAGGGGAGCCCTAGGGTCAGGCTAGAATAGGTGAAAAATTGGTAACAGCCAAGTGTGGACTCCCAAGAGAGAAAGCAAGAGAATTCCAGAAAAACATCTACTTCTGCTTCCCTAGTGGCTTGGACAGTAAAAAGCCTGCCTGCAATGTAAGAAACCTGGGTTCAATCCCTGGATTAGGAAGATCCCTTGGAGAAAGAAATGACAGCCCACTCCACTATCCTTGCCTGGACAATTCCATGGACAGAGGAGCCTGGTGAGCTTCAGTCCATGGGAGTGCAAAAGAGTCGGGGAGGACTGAGTGACTAACACTTTCACTTTTACTTTTCTGCTTCATTGACTATGCTTAAGCCTTTGACTGTGTGGATCACGACAAACTGAAAAATTCTGAAAGAGATGGGAATACCAGACCACCTGACCTGCCTCCTAAGAAATCTGCATGCAAGTCAAGAAGCAACAGTTAGAACCGGGCATGGAACAACAGACTGGTTCCAAATCGGGAAAGAAGTATGTCAAGGCTGTATACTGTCACCTTGCTTATTTAACTTATATGAAGAGTACATCATGAGAAACACTGGACTAGATGAAGCACAAGCTGGAATCAAGATTCCCGGGAGAAATATCAATAACCTCAGATATGCAGATGCCACCACCCTTATGGCAGAAAGTGAAGAAGAACAAAAGGGCCTCTCGATGAAAATGAAAGAGGAGAGTGAAAAAGCTGGCTTAAAACTCAGCATTAAAAAAACTAAGATGGTGGCATCCTGCCCTATCACTTCATGGCAAATAGAAGGGGAAACAATGGAAATAGTGACAGACTTTATTTTTCTGGGCTCCAAAATCACTGTAGAGGGTGACTGCAGCCATTAAATTAAAAGATGCTTGCTCCTTGGAAGAAAAGCTATGACCAACCTAGACAGCATATTAAAAAGCAGAGACATTACTTTGTCAACAAAGGTCCATCTAGTCAAGGCTATGGTTTTTCCAGTAGTCATGTATGGATGTGAAAGCTGAGCACCAAAGAATTGATGCTTTTGAACTGTGGTGCTGGAGAAGACTTTTGAGAGTGCCTTGGACAGCAAGGAGATCAAACCAATCAATCTGAAAGGAAATCAGTCCTGAATAGTCATTGGAAGCACTGACGCTGAAGCTGAAGTTTCAATATTTTGGCCATCTGATGCAAAGAACTGACTCAATGGAAAAGACCCTGATGCTGGGAAAGATTGAAGGCAGGAAGAGAAGGGGAAGACAGAAGATGAAATGGCTGGAAGACATCACCGACTCAATAGACATGAGTTTGAGCAAGCTCCAGGAGTGATGAAGGACAGGGAAGCCTGGCGTGCTGCAATCCATGGGGTCACAAAGAGTGGAACTCAACTGAGTGACTGAACTGAACTGACTGAAGTGTGGACCAGTCAGAGAGTGAAAGTCCTAAGGGCTGCAGAAAATGAGTCTTCGCACACTTGAAAACTGATTCTCTGCATACCCCATTGGCTATCCACAGAAAAGATCAGAAAGAGCCCTAAAAAGCATCCACTGCGGTGCCGAGAGGAGGAGAAAGAGCAGAAGTGCCGGAGAGGCAGAAAGTATGCTGTCGCCAGGGTGCCTTTAGAAACCAGGCAACTGGGGGAAAGGAGCAGAGGCAAACTCTAAGCCCAGAGAGAAGCTGGAATGACAGCTACAGGGGAGGGGGAGAAGTCCACCCCCAAGACCTGGAGAAACAATCCATGCCTAAAGCAAAGCATTAATCAAAACAACCGCAACCAACACCCCAGCTCCAAGCTAACAAGCTGGGAATAGTAAAGAGCCTCAGAACACTGATGGGAGGGAAGAGTGGAACTAGAACATTCCGGCAATGTTCCCTGATGCACAGTGCGAAGGGAAGACCTAAGCTCAGAATTCAGCAGCTAGACCCTCACCCCAAACAAAAAATATACCTTAGATCACTTTGTATACTAATAGTCACCAAAGCAAAAACTAAGCTCAAACCAGGCAGTCTCATTCTGGGCCATGAAACAAACCTCCAGAAATTAAAAAAAAAAAAAAAAATTTAAAAAACCAGAAATCACACAAAATATGCTCTCATATCTGAATGGAATTAAATTGAAAATCAATAACAGGATATCTGGAAAATCTCAAAATGATTGGACATAACTTAGTTCTAAATAATCCATGGGTCCAAAAGGAAGCCTCAGGAAAATCAACAAATACTTAGAACTGAAGTCAAATGAAAATAAAAATATCAAAATTTGTGGCAGTGAAAAAGAAGGAAGGAAAGAAGGAGGGGATGAGGGGAAGACAAAGGGAAGGAAAGAAGGGAAGAGCAAAAAGAAAAATTAAAAAAGATGCGATCTTTGCAAAAGTCATAGGAACCAACCAGAAAGGGCTCCCAGAGGTTAAATTAGAATAACTTGAGCAACAAATAAATAACAATATTTTCATGTATGTTCAGTTGTGACTCCATGGACTGTTGCCCTCCAGACTCCTCTGTCCATTGGATTTTCCAGACAAGAATACTAAAGTGGGTAGTCATTTCCTTCTCCAGGGGATCTTTCTGACCCAGGCATCAAACTCGCATCTCCTCCATTGCAGGAAGATTCTCTTCCACTAGCGCCAGCTGGGAAGACCCAATACTTTCACATTATGGGATAACGAATAAAATAAATATCCATGAGTTCTTATTGTTAGAAATACTTTTGGTCTATAATCCAACAGTTTTGCCATTTGTTGGAAATGAGTAATGAAACAAACATACTGCCCATAAGGCAGATGTAGAGAGGTACTAAAAAATTGCATGTTCCTATCCCCAACATTGCCCCAACTTTCATTCCAGTTCAGTAGGTTTTGGAAGTACTTCCCTGATGACTCTGCAGGTAAAGCACCCTCCTGCAATGCAGGAGACACAGATGGGTTCAATCCCTGGGTCAGGAAGATCCCATGGAGAAGAAGATGACAACCCACTCCACTATCCTTGCCTGGGAAATCCCATGGACAGAGGAGCCTGGCGGGCTACAGTCCAAAGAGTCTCAAAGAGTCAGACAGAACTCTGTGACTACGCACAGTACAGATGATCCAGACACTGGTAAAATTTCAAAAATCCACAAGTGTTTCTGTGAGCCACTAGAACAGTTTTATTCTGAGGCCCAACTGTGTCCTTTGTTTCAGTAACTTCACTTGCTATTTTAGATTGACTCTTTAATTACTTCTCTTTGGCCCCTCTCTTCAAAGTCCTGTTAGAAGAGCAGCTAAGTTGAGCTCAAGTTACCTATGGCTTGTAAGCTATTCCCCAAATGACACCCTTAGCCATACCAAGTAATGTGAGCAGACATGATCAATGCCCTTATTTACTGAGTCCAAGCTCACTCTGCTCGCCACAGAACAAACCAAAGAATCTGAGAGATGAGGTGTTGAGGCAAGGAAAATGACTTTATTCAGAAAGCCAGCTGACAGAGAAGATGGTAGGTTAGTGCCTCAAAATAACCATCTTATGGGGTCTGAATGCCAGTTTCTTTTACAGATCAAGATGGAGGAAGGTGAGGAAGCAAAGTAAGAAGACCACTACTCTTGCAAACATCTCCTAGAATGGCAAGCCTCAGGCAGAGCATATGTTAATTTCTTCCTTTCTGTCATCCACAGGTGGACAGGGTTCTGAACCAAAGCACTTTAGTCTAACAGTCAGAGGGGCAGGTTCCTTTAAGCAAGCCATTATGTATGACTGTAAGAAAAAAGCAATGAAAAACTCAAAGGAACAGTTCCAACATGGAGTCAGAATCGGCTTCTTCTCTGCAACACTTTAGAGAGCCCCCAAAAGTTTTGACTTATCTCTGAGTCCGTAAATTTGGCCTGGAGGGGTGACAACATCCTATTTTGGTATTAGAAACATGTATGGAATCAGAAAGGAAAAGGTGTTTAAACTTTAATCAGACTTTGCTGAAGCATAGGTTTTAGATCCTGGGATAAAATGGACCTGACATGGTCCAGATGCTCTACTAAGTTTGTTCCATGTTCTTCTCACAATAATGTCCATCACTGCCCCCCCTCCTACACACACAAGTGGATTTATACCCCTTTTATGATGAGAGTGCTTTCATTAACCTGCTCAGGGACCCATAGATACTATGCGGCAAACACAGGGTTGAAGCCCGGTTTTCCTAACCCTCAAGCCCAAGATAACTGTACTGTAACCACATGCCAGCTAATATGAGACTTCATTTTATAGTTTATGGTCAGGTGGATAAAGTGATTTGTATTTGTTTCCCTACTGCCAAAGCTGGCTTCACCTGCTTTCTTTCCCCATGGTGAGTCTTTACCTTTAAAACTAAAGACTGAACCCATCCTCCCATAAAACTCTCTCCTCACAAAAGGAATTTTCATCCATCTTACCGTGATGAACTCATCCTAAAGGTGTGAATAAAAGAAAAGGTTTTCCACAACCCGTACAAAACCAGCCTTGCTCCATGTAATTATGCATGAGTCTTGGCAACAACTGTTTGTTTTCAAAGTGGCAGTGTACCTTGAATTCATTCGGCATAGCAAAGCGTCCTAGTCTAAGCCTTCCTGATGAATTGTGTTCCCATTGAGTTTTTTTTTTTTTTCTCAATAATGTTGAATTAGATTTAAACTGAAAATTTCTCCAGTCAGCTTATTTTCTTACAGCCTGAACTGCATCTCTCTTCTGACTCCTTTGGTTCTTTTCAGATGAGAATTGCCCATCTACTCAGTTCTACATCATTCTTAGATTTGAATAAAACCTTCAAAGCCTGGGTGAGCTAACATAGCAGTAAATACCTCAGATGTAAGGAGAAGAAGCCAAGGTAGAAAGAACTGCCAGCAGGAAAGCAAAGAGGGAGGGAGTAGGCAGAAATTCTTTGTAGTTAATTGCAGATTAAGTCTGTCTGACAAGAAAAGAAAACCCTTCTTGATATACTTACTCCCCTCTTAGGATCTTAACACAAAGTCATGCAACATCTCTTGATAGTACCTGTCAATGAATATTGCTATTGTCTTGAGATACATTATTTGAAAATTGGTGTATAGAAGTAATATTCCAGAATAACTTTTTATTTGGGTGCTTATTCATTACCGCAAACTCATCATGCTTTAAACTAAGGTTATTAGCTCTCTTTCTCCCATTTTGCCTCCAGCCATTTCTCTTTCTTGGGTTACCTCTTCCTGGGAATAACCTCACCACTCTCATATTGAACTAGGGTTCATCAAGTTTACCTCTTTAACAGGAGGTAGAAGGCAATGGCTGGAGAAGGCAATGGCTGGAGAAGGCAATGGCTGGAGAAGGCAATGGCACCCCACTCCAGCACTCTTGCCTGGAAAATCCCATGGACGGAGGAGCCTGGTAGGCTGCAGTCCATGGGGTCACTGAGAGTTGGACACAACTCAGTGACTTCACTTTCACTTTTCACTTTCATCCATTGGAGAAGGAAATGGCAACCCACTGCAGTGTTCTTGTCTGGAGAATCCCAGGGACAGGGGAGCCTAGTGGGCTGCCGTTTATGGGGTCGCACAGAGTCGGACACGACTGAAGCGACTTAGCAGCAGCAGCAGCTGCAGAAAGCAGTGGCACCCCACTCCAGTACTCTTGCCTGGAAAATCCCATGGATGGAGGAGCCTGGTAGGCTGCAGTCCATGGGGTCACTGAGAGTCGGACACAACTGAGTGACTTCACTTTGACTTTTCACTTTCATGCATTGGAGAAGGAAATGGCAACCCACTGCAGTATTCTTGCCTAGAGAATCCCAGGGATGGGGGAGCCTGGTGAGCTGCCGTCCATGGGGTCGCACAGAGTCGGACACGACTGAAGCGACTTAGCAGCAGCAGCAGCAGGGTCTATTCAGAGTGACTGGGTTTTAGAGTCAGATAAACCTAAATTCCTTCTCTGATTCCATCTCCTGTTGGTTACATGACACTGACCAAGTAATTTTAACCAATTTCAGCTTCAGTTTACTCTCTTTTAATATCAGGAGCATAAATGTTGGTCTTGTAGTATTACTATGAGGATTAAATGAGATAAAGTACACAGAACATCAAGCCTGTGTACTGCAGGCTGTGATACATATTAAGAGTCCAAAGTATTTAGGTTCTTATTATTAAAAATAGAAAAGAGGGGATCTTGAAAACATTGCCTGCTTCTTTACCCAAGCCATGGGGTTAGTAAGCCAGTTTGAAATTACACCAATAAGCTGCCACAGAACAGTGAAAACTACCAGAGAAAGGACTCAACAGAAACAGTAAGAAGAACACCACTTGGCTTATAACCACTACATTCTGATTGACCAGGATGAGAGGAGAAACGATAACATTACCCAGAGCAGAATTTCTCAAAGTAGAATGGGGAGGGCAACTAGCCAGTCATGAATGGCCAACTAGTGAACCGTGAAAGGCTCTCAGGGAAGTGCAATGTCCATGCCAAAAGTGTTTTTAATTTCAAATTCCACTAAAAGGTTTGTATTAGTAACCTACCATGTGAGTTATTAAAGATCAATATTATTCATTATTCATTCTCATAAATATTCTTTAATAAAATGAGTGCATTTATTTGTTTAATAATGACACTAATTCAGTACTCTATTAAAATGTACCATCCAAACTTAAATTATAAACTTAGTACTGTGCACACTTATGGAGTTAAAAATGCCTGTAATTCTTGGATTTTCATGGTGGTCCACTGGTTAATCCTAAAGGAAATCAACCCTGAATATTCACTGGAAGGACTGATGTTGAAGCTGAAGCTCCTGTACCTTGCCCACCTGATGTGAAGAGCTGACTCATTGGAAAAGACCCTGATGCTAGGAAAGATGGAGGGCGGGAGGAGAAGGAGGCAGCAGAGGATAAGATGGTTGGATGACGTCACGGACTCAATGGACATGAATCTGAGCAAACTCTGGGGAATAGTGAAGGACAGAAGAGCCTGGCGTGCTGCAGCCCACGGGATCTCAAATAGTTTGACACGATACAGCGACTGAACAGCAACAACTCTGTAACTAACCCACAAGAATTTTTGCCGACTAGTTTGTCACATCCAGGAACTGACAGACTGTATTCTCTGAAACACTTAAATTTTGATGCTTATTTCACTGAATCACCAAGCTAATGTCTCCTCCTTACTGTAAATTAAATGTCTTCTGGTTCTCTTTATGTGGCTCATACTGAATTGGAAATTATAATTGGCTTTATTCTAAGCTCTGGTCCTGGGTCCAAGAGACTACAATACTTCATCATTTAGGACAGCGCCATTGTCTGTTACTGAAAATTCGGGAATTTAAATTATTCTCTTTTTTTTTTTTAAAAAAGCAATTTTCTCAGGAAAATGGTAATATAAGAATTTTTGTTTACTTGCTTTTCAAACTTTAAACTTTTTATTTTGTATCAGGGTAGAGTCAATTACAAAGAAGGTAATGGCATCCCACTCCAGTACTCTTGCCTAGAAAATCCCATGGACGGAGGAGCCTGGTAGGCTGCAGTCCATGGGGTCTCGAAGAGTCAGACACAACTGAGCGACTTCCCTTTCACTTTTCACTTTCATCCATTGGAGAAGGAAATGGCAACCCACTGCAGTATTCTTGCCTGAGAATCCCAGGGACAGGGGAGCCTAGTGGGCTGCCGTCTATGGGGTCACACAGAGTCGGACACGACTGAAGCGACTTAGCAGCAGCAGCAGCAACAGCAGAGTCAATTAACAATGTTGTGACAGTTTCAGGTGAACAGTGGAAGGACACAGCCATATACATATACTCATATCCATTTTCCCCAAGCCCCCCTCCCATCCAGGCTGTCACATAACATTGAGCAGAGTGCCATGTGCTATACAGTAGCTTTCTGTTAGTTATCCATTTTGAATATAGCAGTGTGTACATGACCTTCCCAAAGCCCCTAACTATCCCTTCCCTCCGGCAACCATAAGTTCATTTCCTAAATCTTTTTAAAAATTAGGATTCTTTAAGGGACTTCCCTTGTGGTCCAGTGGCTAACATTCTGTGCTCCCAGTGCTGGGGGGCCCAGGTTCAATCCCTGGTCAGGAAACTAGATCCCATATGCCACAACTAAGACTGGTTCAGCCAAATTAATAATTAATTTTTTTTTAAAGTAAAAACTAGGATTCTTTAAAATGAGAATTAATTAGCACACAATGCTTTGTGTGCGTGTGGACCAGGAGCGGGAACATTAGTGGGCAGAGCTTCCTGGAGGAGGCCAATCGTTAGCCAATTCTTGAATCGGCACAAGCATTTATGATAATAATATATATGGTTTTTGTTTAGTTGCTAAGTTATGTCCAACTCTTTTTCAGCCCCATGGACTATAGACCACCAGGCTCCTCTATCCATCGGATTTCCCAGGCAAGAATACTGGAGCGGGTTGCCATTCCCTTCTCCAGGGGATCTTTCCTAGAGTATGCTAAATAAATCACCTGCCCACTGCTACTTAACTTGACTGCAAATTTCAAGCTGTACTTCCTGCCACTATCCAACATTGAGCCTAATTCAGTGTATAAATGGGACCCTAAAAGAGAAATTAGTTCAGAATTCAGCATTGCGTCAGCCCAACTGCCAGTTTGAATATTATGCCTCAGGAAATAATTTGTTGTATATCCTTCTAAAAGTGCTTCTAAAACAATTTTTCATTCCTTCTTCTGCTGCTATAAAAATGAAAATAAGAAATTTCCTACATGCCAGGTGTTAGAAAGATAAGAGTAAATTAAGCAACGTGAACACATACACACTCAATACCCATCTTAATTCTTGCAATAGTATTCGCATTTTAGCACAGTTGAGTGGGTGAGAGGTATGGTTCATATGTAATTTCTGTCTCAGTCTGCTGCTTCGAGTTATGACTATCAACTAAGTCACATGCCTTGGAGGTCAGTCTCCGGGAGAGAAGGGAAAGGCTTTCTTTCTGGCTCCTGGGCTACACTTTCCAGGGAAGGAAAAATGCCTTCTCATTTCAGTCCATGTCAGGCAATCACCTCTTTCTGTGTTGGTCTTGTCCACACTAGACGATGAACCTCTCCAGGGCAGGGCTGAATTCCCTGCAGAGAGATAAAGGAGAGATTGTTTCTGGGATGTCCATGGTGGTCCAGTGGCTAAGACTGTGCTTCCAGTGCAGAGGACCCAGGTTTCAGCCCTGGTTGGGGGAACTAAGATCCCACATGGCATGCAGTGTGGCCAAAGAAACCAAATAAGAGAGAGAGAGAGACTGGATCAGGGGGCTGAGACGCCTACACAGTTTACTTGCCTGCTTATATCGCTTTCTTTCCTTGCCAAAGTCAAACCTTTAACTTTAAAGCTTTTGGCTTTAAGGCAGCCATAGTGGAATGCTCTCTAGTCTAACATCAGCTTCATTTGCTTCACTCCTGAAATCAGCGAAACAGCCCCAACACTCTCCTGTTGTGTGTGTCTGTGTGGTTACTGAACACAATACACTTAGTGCGTGATCTTCAAAACTCACTAAATTTGATATCTCCAGTTTACCAGCATTTGGGGAATAAATGCCCTTGACAGCTGTGTTTGAGCTGGGTTTTGATGATGAACTAGGCCAGAATGAGCCTGCCTTTGGGGTAGGACGTGTGGTCCCATCTGTTTAAGGCTGATGTTGAAAAACTGATAATGAGTGACCAGACTTGAGTAATGCCCTGATAACAAGACTGTTTGGAACAGCAAATACCACTTTAAAAAACATATTGAGATAAATGATATCTCCTTGAATGCCTGGTCTAGTACTTAGGGGCTTGTTTACATTTTTCCAATCAGAGTGATTCATTCTTGGTTATAACTTCCCTGGTATCTCAGTAGTAAAGAATCTGCCTGCAATCCAAGAGACGTGGGTTCAGTCCCTGGGTTGGGAAGATCATCTGGAGAAGGAAATGGCAACCCACTCCAATATTCTTCCCTGGGAAATTCCATGGACAGAGAAGCCTGGTGGGCTACACTTCATGGGGTCTCAAAGAGACTTAGCAAATAAACAACAATATTTCTTGGTTACATTAGTGGCAAGGAAAAAAAGGACAACATTTTAAAAAGAAGAGTTAATCTTCCAGGGTAAAGATATTTTAAGTATAAACAATGATTTGGGGGGCAAGAGTAAATACGTAATCACTTTTTCTCTAATTTCAATGTTGAAATACTGATGATCATGAAATACAGTTCAAGAACAGAGAAAAAGGAAGGTTGGAAGGACCAAAGTAGCTTTGCAATCTTTCAGCTTTACTGGGGAGTCTTTTTTTCCTCAATACTATAGCTATATAGAGTGCCTGATGAACTATGGAATGAGGTTCATGACATTGTACAGGAGACGGGGATCAAGACCATTCCCATGGAAAAGAAATGCAAAAAAGCAAAATGGCTGTCTGAGGAAGCCTTACAAATAGCTGTGAAAAGAAGAGAGGTGAAAAGCAAAGGAGAAAAGGAAAGATATAAGCATCTGAATGCAGAGTTCCAAAGAATAGCAAGAAGAGATAAGAAAGCCTTCTTCAGTGATCAATGCAAAGAAATAGAGGAAAAGAATGAGAAAGACTAGAGATCTCTTCAAGAAAATTAGAGATATCAAGGGAACATGTCATGCAAAGATGGGCTCGATAAGGGACAGAAATGGTATGGACCTAACAGAAGCAGAAGATATTAAGAAGAGGTGGCAAGAATACACGGAAGAACTGTACAAAAAAGATCTTCATGATCCAGATAATCATGATGATGTGATTACTAATCTAGAGCCAGACATCTTGGAATGTGAAGTCAAGTGGGCCTTAGAAAGCATCACTACGAAGAAAGCTAGTGGAGGTGATGGAATTCCAGTTGAGCTATTTCAAATCCTGAAAGATGATGCTGTGAAAGTGCTGCACTCAATATGCCAGCAAATCTGGAAAACTCAGCAGTGGCCACAGGACTGGAAAAGGTCAGTTTTCATTCCAATTCCAAAGAAAGGCAATGCCAAAGAATGCTCAAACTACCGCACAATTGCACTCACCTCACATGCTAGTAAAGTATTGCTCAAAATTCTCCAAGCCAGGCTTCAGCAATATGTGAATCGTGAGCTCCCTGATGTTCAGGCTGGTTTTAGAAAAGGCAGAGGAACCAGAGATCAAATTGCCAACATCCGCTGGATCATCAAAAA
Organism: Ovis aries; assembly: GCF_016772045.2. Taxonomy (NCBI): domain Eukaryota; kingdom Metazoa; phylum Chordata; class Mammalia; order Artiodactyla; family Bovidae; genus Ovis; species Ovis aries. Next base: position 37,238,075 of record NC_056062.1, read on the forward strand.
AGCAAGAGAGTTCCAGAAAAACATCTATTTCTGCTTTATTGACTACGCCAAAGCCTTTGACTGTGTGGATCACAATAAACTGTGGAAAATTCTGAAAGAGATGGGAATGCCAGACCACCTGACCTGCCTCTTGAGAAACCTATATGTAGGTCAGGAAGCAACAGTTAGAACTGGACATGGAACAACAGACTGGTTCCAAATAGGAAAAGGAGTATGTCAAGGCTGTATACTGTCACCCTGCTTATTTAACTTCTATGCAGAGTACATCATGAGAAACGCTGGACTGGAAGAAACACAAGCTGGAATCAAGATTGCTGGGAGAAATATCAATAACCTCAGATATGCAGATGATACCACCCTTATGGCAGAAAGGGAAGAGGAACTAAAAGCCTCTTGATGAAAGTGAAAGAGGAGAGCGAAAAAGCTGGCTTAAAGCTCAACATTCAGAAAACGAAGATCATGGCATCCGGTCCCATCACTTCATGGGAAATAGATGGGGAAACAGTGCAAACAGTGTCAGACTTTATCTTTTTGGGCTCCAAAATCACTGCAGATGGTGACTGCAGCCATGAAATTAAAAAACACTTACTCCTTGGAAGAAAAGTTATGACCAACCTAGATAGTATATTCAAAAGCAGAGACATTACTTTGCCGACTAAGGTCTGTCTAGTCAAGGCTATGGTTTTTCCTGTGGTCATGTATGGATGTGAGAGTTGGACTGTGAAGAAGGTTGAGCACCGAAGAATTGATGCTTTTGAAGTGTGGTTTGGAGAAGACTCTTGAGAGTCCCTTGGACTGCAAGGAGATCCAACCAGTCCATTCTGAAGGAGATCAGCCCTGGGATTTCTTTGGAAGGAATGATGCTAAAGCTGAAGCTCCAGTACTTTGGACACCTCGTGCGAAGAGTTGACTCATTGGAAAAGACTCTGATGCTGAGAGGGATTGGGGGCAGGAGGAGAAGGGGATGACCCAGGATGAGATGGCTGGATGGCATCACTGACTCGATGGACGTGAGTCTGAGTGAACTCCGGGAGATGGTGATGGACAGGGAGGCCTGACGTGCTGCAATTCATGGGGTCGCAAAGAGTCAGACACGACTGAGTGACCGAACTGAACTGATAGCTGTATTGGAGAAGGCAATGACATCCCACTCCAGTACTCTTGCCTGGAAAATCCCATGGACGGAGGAGCCTGGTAGGCTGCCGTCCATGGGGTCGAGAAAGAGTCGGACATGGCTGAGCAACTTCATTTTCACTTTTCACTTTCATGCATTGGAGAAGGAAATGGCAATCCACTCCAGTGTTCTTGCCTGGAGAATCCCAGGGATTGGGGAGCCTGGTGGGCTACCGTCTATGTGGTTGCACAGAGTTGGACACGACTGAAGTGACTTAGCAGCAGCAGCAGCAGCAGCAGCAGCATAGCTGTATTATTAAAAATGTAGAATGAAAATCCACATGTACTAAGACATGCTCATTATTGCACACAGCAACCCAGATTTGAAGAGAAAAATTAATAAAAACCAATTTTGACACAGAAATAGAATGATAATTAGAACTTGTTTCTCTCAGTAGTCAGTTATATTTTTACCAGCCTTAGAAATGAAAAGGGAAAAGTCCAAAATCAACTTAACCAAGTAATTGATGGGAATGTCTTTTAAAGATCACTTTAGTTAATCACTCAGTTGTGTCTGACTCTTTGCGACCCCATGGACTGTAGCGTGCCAGTCTTCCCTGTCTGTCACCAACTCCCAGAGCTTCCTCAAACTCATGTCCTTTGAGTTGGCGATGCCATCCAACCATCTCATCCTCTGTCATCCCCTTCGTCTCCTGCCTTCAATCTTTCCCAACATCAGGGTCTTTTCTAATGAGTCAGTTCTTTGCCTCAGGTGGCCAGAGTACTGGAGTTTCAGCTACAGCAGTGAATTTAAACTTTCTGCACACAATTTTAACTGTAGCGCTGTTTTCCCCCAACATTTCCAAAATCTGCGGCTTTGAGCCTGGCCCCTTTTTGTCAGTCTAGGATAGCACAACTTGATGAAGGGGAGATGAGAAGCTCTGCTCCCTGAACTATATTATAGGAGTTTCTAACACAGTGCCTGTTATTTTATTTAGGCATGTCTGACTCTTTTACAACCCCAGGGACTGTAGTTCCTCTGTCAAGCAAGAATATTGGAGCAGGTTGCCATTTCCTTCTCCAGGACTGGGCGTTCCTAGTAAATAATGGCTCAGTGATAAAGAATCTGCCTGACAATGCAGGAGACACAAGAGATGCAGTTTCCAACCCTGGGTCGGGAAGGTCCCCTGGAGAAGGAAATAGCAGCCCACTCCAGCATTCTTACCTGGGAAATCCTATGGACAGAGGACCCTGGTGGGCTCCAGTCCATGGGGTTACAAAGAGTCGGACACGACTCAGTGACTAAACAACAACAAAACACAGTGCCTGAGTATGTGCTCAGTATCTTAGTACTAACACTCAGTTTAGAAACCTCTTTGAAGCTTTGAGTTAGGACCATCAATATAATAATTTGACAGCACATTTACCCCTTTGTAATAAAATGTGATCCTTTTTTTGGTATTTCTTAGCATTAACCCCCGCAAAAAACAAAACACACACAAGAGGATTCAAATATCTCCAACATAAGTTTTAGCTCAAAGATGCTTGTTTTCGTATACAAATTAAAAATTTTTAATATCCATTAGACTCATAAATTTCACCATTATCATTTCATTTATCATTAATCTCATATGAATACCAAGGATTAAGGCACTGAAGTATATAAATCACTTTGAAATCATCTGTGTCAACAGACTCTAGCTAAAACCAGTTAAATGTAATTTCTGCTTTCTGAAGAGTCCATGGACTATGAAAAATAAATTAGTCATTAAGACATACAAGATGTTGTGGCTGAGAGAAAAGGTTCCAACCAAAAACACTCTGATAGCAAACAAACCTAGCAAACAAATTCACGGTTTCCAAAGGGGAGAGGAGAGGCGGGGATAAATTAGAAGTTTCGGATGAATAGATATACACTATTGTATATATAAATAAACAAGGGCTCACTGTACAGCACAGGGAACTATCTCCAAACTCTTGTAAAAACCTAATGGAAAGAATCTGAAAACCCTGAAACACTTTGCCTCACACCTCAAAGTAGCACAACATTGTAGATCAATCCTTCAATTTGGAAAAAAATGAAACACTGATAAATTAAGAATTAAATAATGACAGGGACTGTGATGCAGTGTAGAGAAGAACAAGATGACAACAGTGACCCACCACCCAGATCCGTTACAATGAGCCAAAACAGAAGAAGAAAAAAATTGCACAATTAAAGCGTTCATGACTACATTCTGACATACACGTCCACAATAGCATCTATGGTACAGAAGGCACAACCCAAATTTTTCTATTTGCTTCTTAAAATAGGTGTGTTGTTAAAACTTTGCTCAGAATTGAGTTCATTTAGTAAAGCAAAAAGTCCACTTGACTGTTGAAACAGGTGCCGGCAATCGCCTAGACTAATAAAGTCAGCTGTAAAAACTACGGCAAGTGTTAAACGATCACTTAAAGCTCTAATATTGTCATGGAATAATAATGATGCCATTGGAAGTCAACACAAGGGCTGTGCACTGATGTAGGTTACTGAGAAAGCACTCTTTGTTGTTCGTAGCTTGCTCAAAGTTAAGCGAAATCAGCAATTGTAGGCTCAGTGCCAGAGCCCAGGAAGCCCGGAGGTCTGTGTTACGCTGAATGACCCCTCTTCTCATCCATGCCTTCCATTTATTTGAGAATACTGGGGATATCTAGCTAAATGTCACTTCTTCTAGGAAGACTTCCCTGAATTCTCCCAGCTCTGAAAGTTCACTCTTGCCTCCCTTTCCTGTGCTTTGTTGCACAAATCCCAGCAGCTTTGGCATGCAAGACAAAGACTGACTCTTCCTATTTGAATTCCCAGCCTTTCAGAAATTAACCATAACAGTGTGTATTAGTTGCTCAGTCCTTACATTTGACCGACCACCCAAAATCAGTCATGGAGAGTCCCTTAAAGTCTCCTCCACGTCCTTAACAATTTACTCTTTTAGGATGTCTGTGTGTGTATAAAAATTTAAATCTATTTAGCCTCATAAAATGCAAAGTTATTTTGAATGTTAAGACTTAGTATCAGGGACTTCCCTGGTAGTCTATTGGTAAGAATCTGCCTTGCAATGCAGAGGATGGGGGGGTTCCAAACCTGGTTGGGGAACTTAAGATCCCACGTGCCACCGAGCACCTAAGCCTGCGTTTTATAAGGGAGCCCCTGGACTGCAAGGGAAGATCCCACATGACATGACAAAGATCTTGTGTGCTACAACTAATACCTGATGCAGTCAAATAAATAAGTAAATATTTTTTAAAAAAGAAGACAGTATCATATTAATTCCATTCTAGGAGCCTCCTGCAGCCTGGAATAAATACTCTAGCCAACCTGTCTTTTGCCAGCAATGCAGGGCTGAGATCAACCCAAAATGTTAGTCGCTCAGTCGTGTTCGACTCTTTTCAACCCCATGGACTGTAGCCCACCAGGCTCCTCTGTCCATGAGGATTCTCCAGGCAAGAAAACTGGAGTGAGTAGCCATTTCCTTCTCCTGGGGATCTTCCCAACCCAGGGACCTAACCCAGGTCTCCCGAGTTGCAGGCAGTTTCCTTACTGTCTGAGCCACCAGGGAAATCTAGGGACTAAACCAAAGTCCTGGTTTACTCCAGTCCCGACAGAAAAGTTGCCATTCCAGGTGGATGTGGGTATGTGTTCTCAGAAAAAAAGTAACATTCTTAGTTCTTTTCTTTTCTTTTTTTTTTTCCTTTTTGTGTCTTGGTTCTTATTTACAGGGTGAAAACACTGTTAAATTTCTGTGCAATTCTTTATCTTAGTTTTCTCTTGCTGTCTGAACAAATCACCAGGAATTTAAATTTATCGTCTCTCTGTGGGTAGGTCACAAGGCCCAGTGGGCTTAGTTGGTGTCTCAGCTCCAGGCTTCACAGAGCAGAAGTCAAGGTGTCCAGGGCCTATGTTACTTTTCAGAGGTTCTAGAGATGAATCTGCTCCCAGGCTCACTCAGGTGTTGGCTGTAGCACTGAGGTCTGTGGGTGTCAAGGGGCCTCCCCATGCTCTGAAGCTTACAGCCCCCTTCCTCCATCTGAAAGCCCTCAAAGTCCCTCACCCACTTGGAATCTCTCTCATCTGCCCCCTGCCCCCAACTCTGACCCTCTGCCTTCCTCTTTGTCATTTAAGATTTCATGGGATTACAATGAGTCCAAACCCGTAAACCCAGATAATCTGCCTATTTTAAGGTTAGCTGATTAGTAACCTTAACTCCATCTGAGAAGTCCTTTCACAGGAGTAGCTCAATTAACATTTGACTGAATGACTGGAGGACTGGAATTGTTGACCCTCAAACTGTAAACATGAGAATGGTTCCTTGACCAGAAGTTAACCAGCAGTTCAGAATGCTTTCAGGACTTCCCTGGTGGTTCAGTGGTCGGGGCTTTGCACTTCCACTGCAGCGGGCACGGGTTCGAGACCTGGTCAGGGAAATAGGATCCCACATGCCACACAGCACAGCCAAAAAAATTTAAAAGGAAAAGAAAAACCTAGTAACTCTTTAAAAGAAAAAGGAATGCTTGTATGTTTTCATTTTTTTACATGACATTCTGCATTTTCCAGCTTACTAGCTGTGGTACCTATTAGCAATAAATACATTGAAACTACGAATTTAGTTATAATTCTAATAAAAAGATGCTTTGACCAGAGAGTAGGTTACTGCCTACAACTTCCCTTTATGATAAGGAAGTGTACCAATTGAATTGAATGATATAAAGTATATCAATATGTATATTAATTTCTGGAATTTTTTACTCTCAATAAAACTGGCTATTAAAATAATTTCAACATCATAATTAAATTTTGCTTCAGATTTAAAAATTTTTTTTTTTTTTACTTGGAGGATAATTGCTTTACAATATTTTATTGGTTTCTGCCATACATCAACATGAACCAGCCACAAGCATGCCTGTGTCCCCTCCCTCTTGAACATTCCTCACACCTTCCGCTTCACCCCACCTCTGGAGGTTATCACAGAGCGCCGGATTTGAACTCCCTGTCATGCAGCAAATTTCCACTGGCTACCTCACATATGGTAATCTATATGTTTCAGTGCTACTTTCAATCTGTCCTATCTTCTTCTTCCCACTGTTTCACGTTCTATGTGCAATGGGGAAAGATCCTGGTACACAGCCTCTAGGTGTCTAATGCCTAAAGTATTCCAGAAAGACAATGTCGATCTTTCTCAAAAACTTCCCCAGTTACTCTGTTGCGTCAGACTCTCAGTGTTGATGTTTCCGCTCCTCTGACATTTCCACTGAAGCAACCAAAGGCCATTTCCTCTTGGTCTGTCAACAGTGGAAACTGAAAACAGCTGCTCACCGGTGCTGTGGATAGTAGGTACTCTCTGTGCGCTGGGTCACCAGGTCTTCAGGGTCACCTCCAATACCTGGAGAGGTCACAGAGGAGGAGAGTTTTGAAGTTGAAAGGGGACGTCATCGTTGTCCAATCCAATTTCCACACAAGACAGGGGTTCCATCTGTAACTTCCATCTTCCAGCCATCCTGGGCCTCTGCACAAACACTTCCAGAACAGGAAATTCACCATCCCCAAAGCCACATATTTCTAGTTTCAAATTCTTGAATTGTTAGAAACGTGATTTTTATATTTAAGTGGAATCTGACTGCGGTTTCTACAGGACCTGATGAGAATTCATTCACACCTTTTCTTCTCTGCGGAAGCTTACCTGTATGAGGATCTCCCCTGGTGGCTCAGTGGGAAAGAATCTGCCTGCAATGTGGGAGACCCAGGTTCGATCCCTGGGTTGGAAAGACCCTCTGGAGAAGGAAATGGCTACCCACTCCAGTATTGTTGCCTGAAGAATCCCATGGACAGAGGAGCCTGATGGGCTACAGTCCATGGGTCACAAAGAGTAGTTCAAGATTGAGCAACTAACACTTTCACACTTTCATCTGTAAGAAGTGACTTCTGTTCCCCTAAATGGTTTATCTGAGTTTAAACTTTATCTTTTCTTTATGTGAAGCAGTTTATATTCATCTTATCATCCATTTCATTAATTTCTGCATACTATTTTGTGAATGTCCCTCTTTTAAAAAATTATTCAAATAATAAAATAAGTAACCTACAATTCTAGGCAAAAATATGTTTGAAACTTACAAAAAGAATACTTAGTAAAATAAGTAAGATATATTTCCATTCTTATAAATTCTTATAGATTCAAAATCTATTTCATTTAGGGTTGCATATATAGATAATATAATTATAAGGAAAAGCCAGTAAAAGGTTATTATAAAAGTCATCACAGCACTTCAGCCAGTCAGCCAGTTCAGTTGCTCAGTCGCGTCCGACTCTTTGTGACCCCATGAATCGCAGCACGCCAGGCCTCCCTGTCCATCACCAACGCCCGGAGTTCACTCAGACTCACGTCCATCGAGTCAGTGATGCCATCCAGCCATCTCATCCTGGGTCATCCCCTTCTCCTCCTGCCCCCAATCTCTCCCAGCATCAGAGTCTTTTCCAGTGAGTCAACTCTTCGCATGAAGTGTCCAAAGTACTGGAGCTTCAGCTTTAGCATCATTTCTTCCAAAGAAATCCCAGGGTTGATCTCCTTCAGAATGGACTGGTTGGATCTCCTTGAGTCCAAGGGACTCTCAAGAGTCTTCTCCAACACCACAGTTCAAACACATCAATTCTTCAGCACTTAGCCTTCTTCACAGTCCAACTCTCACATCCATACATGACCACAGGAAAAACCATAGCCTTGACTAGACGGACCTTAGTTGGCAAAGTAATGTCTCTGCTTTTGAATATACTATCTAGGTTGGTCATAACTTTTCTTCCAAGGACTAAGCGTCTTTTAATTTCATGGCTGCAATCACCATCTGCAGTGATTTTGGAGCCCCCCAAAATAAAGTCTGACACTGTTTGCACTGTTTCCCCATCTATTTCCCATGAAGTGATGGGACCAGATGCCATGATCTTTGTTTTCTGAATGTTGAGCTTTAAGCCAGCTTTTTTCACTCTCCTCTTTCACTTTCATCAAGAGGCTTTTTAGCTCCTCTTCACTTTCTGCCATAAGGGTGGTGTCATCTGCATATCTGAGGTTATTGATATTTCTCCCGGCAATCTTGATTCCAGCTTGTGCTTCTTCCAGTCCAGCGTTTCTCATGATGTACTCTGCATAGAAGTTAAATAAGCAGGGTGACAATATACAGCCTTGACGTACTTCTTTTCCGATTTGGAACCAGTCTGTTATTCCATGTCCAGTTCTAACTGTTGCTTCCTGACCTGCATACAGATTTCTCAAGAGGCAGGTCAGGTGGTCTGGTATTCCCATCTCTTCCAGAATTGTCCACAGTTTATTGTGATCCACATAGTCAAAGGCTTTGGCGTAGTCAATAAAGCAGAAATAAATGTTTTTCTGGAACTCTCTTGCTTTTTCCATGATCCAGCGGATGTTGGCAATTTGATCCCTGGTTCCTCTGCCTCTTCTAAAACCAGCTTGAACATCAGGGAGTTCACGGTTTACGTACTGCTGAAGTTACTTCTTGAGAAAGAATGGAGGTGTGATTCAGAAGGCCTTGGGCTGGGTTTACAGGACATTTTGGAGTATCAGCAGTGTTCTATTTCTTTCCTTTTTTAATTTTTTATAAACGTGAATCATTTTTAAAGTCTTTATTGAATATGTTACAATATTGCTTCTGGGGATTTTTATGTTTTGGTTTTTTGGCCGAGAGGCTTATGGAATCTTAAACTTCCCAACCAGGAATCGAACCTGAACCCCCTGCATTGGAAGGTGAAGTCTTAAACTCTTTAATGCAATAGTGATATAATAGGGAAAAAAGAAACTAAATATCCAAGTGAATTAAATATCCAAAGTTAGACTGAGTTGTTTATGATGTATGTATGTATTGATAGAAAAGAAATCATGATTTTTTTTTGCTAAATATAAAAAAATAAGATTCAAATCTGTCTGATTACATTTTTGGAATGTAATCAGAGGTCTGAAGTGAAGGGAAGTGAAAGTCACTCAGTCGTGTCAAACTCTTTGCAACACCATGGATTGTAGCCTGCCAGGCTCCTCTGTCCATGGGATTCTCTAGGCAAGAATACTGGAGTGGGTTGTCATTTCCTTCTCCAAGGCATCTTGCCAACCCAGAAATCAAACCTGGTTCTCCTGTATTCCAGGCAGATTCTTTACCATCTGAGCCACCAAGGGAAACCCAGAGTTTAATATGTTTTATTTTTATTTTCTTCCTCTTTGTCATCTCTGCATTTTTTATAATGATATGTGCATTGTACTATTTTTTAATTTAAAGATTATTAAAAATAAAATATAATGGACCTCATAGGCATAATACTCTAAGTGTGCTGTGGATTCTGGGGACTCAAATTCTACACGGAGTCTGTGTGCAGCCAGTTTTGCACAGACTTTGTAGAAGCAACCATAGGACCCTGTGTGAAAAAAGAAATGGCAGGGATTTCCTTGGTAGCCCAGTGGCTAAGACGTGCTCCTGATGCAGGGAACCTGGACTCAATTCCTGGTCAGGGAACTAGATCTGACTTGCTGTAATCAGAGTTCACATGCTGCAACTAACACCTGGCATAGTCAAGTAAATAAATAAATATTTTTTAAAAAGAAGAATAAGAAATGAGAATGGTCAAGTGAAATACAAGATCAGCTGAATTCAAACCGCATCTTTTTAAACTTAGGCTTTTAAAATCAAAGTCACTGAATAGCATAAAGAGTCAAGAAGACTTGTCAAAGCTGTTAGAAGAAAAGCAAGTACCAGGCTCCTTCATTCCCCTATTTTCCAGTCCCCAGATGTAACAACTCCAGGGCTTTCTGCTAACTCTTGTGGTACGTGCCTCCCTGTTCTAAACAGCAGGTGCGTGTGGCTTCATCTTGTCATTTGAAGGTTTATCTATCAACTTCCCACCACCGAAGGTAAAGATGTATCTCTTTTCACTATGACACACCCGCACATTCCTGTCCTCCCGACCTCACAAAACCACAGTTTTGGTTTATAAACATCTAGTGACAAGCACACAACACAGCTGAGTCATGTAGTATTCATCACTGAGAAGGCCTTGGAGTTAATCATTGCTTTTCTTTGTTTGCTTGGTTTTCTATATTCTTATCTTCTCCAGTTGCATAAACCCCAAACTCATCCCCCATTGGATCAACCTCCTCTCAATTCATTCAATGCATTCTCTATTGATCGGGTTAACAATTTTTTTTTTTTTTTTAAGAAATCTTTCTCAGAGCTCCTAACTGTCTCTTCTCAGACCTACCTCCTCGCGCAAACTTCTTTTGTCATATTGGGTATTCCTTTTATCTCTCTTTTGTGTTGATCTGTGTCCTGGATCCCATGACATTCTCCTTCTTGAAATGTTTCCTCCCATATTTTGGTGGGACACATCCCTGTGTAGCTTGCTAAACAGAGCTGCATGGAAAGTCATTTCTTTTGAGATTTCAAATGTCCCCATAGTCTTTATTCTACCTTTTCACTTAATTGATGGTTTCTATAAGTATAGAAGCTGAAATTATTTCCCTACAGAGTTTGGAAAGCATTGCTCTGCTCCTTCCCCATTCCAGTGCTGCAATGAATTAGTCTGATATCAGTTAGATTCTTGAATTTTTGCGTGTAGTCTTGAGTTCTTCAGTTTTGGAAGAGTCTTAAATCCCTTCTTTAGTAATTTTTCTGCCTCTATTTTCATATGCCTTTTCCCCTGAGACCTCTCTTATTGAAATGCTGAAACTTTCAGAAGAGTCTTAATTTCTTTATCTTTTCTATCCATACTTTGTCTTTTGCTCTGCTTTTTGAGAAGTTTGTTCATCTCCCAAACATTCTATTGAGGTTTCCATTTCTGCTATTATAATTTTAATTTCCAAGAGCACTTATTGTGATCTGCAAATGCTCATTTTTTGGTAACATCCCATTCTTAGCTCATCAATGAAATGGCTGCCCTTATCTCCGATAATTCAGTTTCGTTTCATTTTACTTTTTTTACATTTTACATTTTCCTTCTTTTTGTATTGTCTTTGTTTCTTCCAAACTGCTTTGCTTTCCCTGCTCTTGTTTTGATCTCTTATTTTCTGTGATTCTTGCCTGGGTAACAAAAAGCTGATTGGAAGCTCTACAAAAGTGGACAGGGCTTGTCAATTATGGGTGTCACCATAGGGCCATCTGAATGAACCATCTAGTTGGAGAAGCTCCAGTGTTCATACCTTTAGGTCTTTTATCCTAGGGTTATTTGGCTTGACAGAGAAGAATTTTGTAATCTCTGCCTAAAACCAAGTGAGACCCTGCGGGGCTCCTGGGCATGGAAGCTTCACCAAGTCCCCCATTTCTTGTTTGTAGGGAACTTATTCCAACCTCTATCACCTTCCCTGAGGTCCAAAGGGCAGATTTGAACAACTGCTAATCAGGGAAGGGAGAAGATGCAGAGACAAGGGAGGAACAGCTAAGGAACAAGACAGTCTTGGGGCAGGTCCTAGTCCTACCTCAAGGGATACACAGAACAGTATGTTTGAGCTCTTTGTGAGAATGTGAGCTCAGTCATGTCCAACTTTTTTAACCCTATGGACTGCAGCCTGCCAGGCTCCTCTGTCCATGGGATTCTCCAGGCAAGAATACTGGAATGGGTTGCCATTTCCTCCTCCAGGGATCTTCTCAACCCAGGGACCTACACTGTCTCATGCATCTCCTGCCTTGGCAGGCAGATTCTTTACCACTGTACCACTTGGGAAGCCCACTGTTACAAAACTCCTCACCAATCCTTCCAGGTTGGGATACAAAGTTTTTGAGGGCATGAGTCCTGTGTTCCCCTTTGCCTGGCAAAGCAATAAAGTTTTTCTTTTCTACTTCTCCCAAAACTTCTCTCAAGATTCTACTGGGCACTGGTACACAGAGGCCAAGTTTTTAGCATCATGCCTAGAATGAAGAGGCCAGCATCCTAGGCCTAGCTAGGGAAAGAAGACTTGGTGGTAAGGGGATCTCACTGTCAATATGTGCACACTGTCACATAATCCTCCTGTTTTCAATACAGAATCCCAGCTTTCAGCTCTATCAAGAGTCCTCCAGGTCAGCCAGAGATTCAGGAGTTTACCTGCCCCAGAGACTAATATCCAGCCTTTCCCAAAGGAGGACAAAACCGGGAGTACCAATTTCTTAAAAATTCATCTTTCAGATTCTAGTTCCCCTTTCCTCCATCTTCCAGGGGCACTTTGTGCTTCCAACTCTCAGCCTTGAGGATTTAATCCAGCCAGATGCTTCCCAGGTTTCCCAAGACCAGTTGAGATTCAGCTTTCTTAAGCCAAGTCCACTGAACCAATAACCATTCATCCATCTGTTTTCTAGCTTTCCAGCTGGCCTCTTCTCTCCTTTTCTCTTGCTCCTGACAAAACATATATATATATATATGTGTGTGTGTGTATGTATGTATGTATATGCTTTTATATATATATGCTTAAATGTATACATATATATTTAAATAATCCAATTAACTGTGGACTTGGCATGTGCATGGATAGATAAGTGTGTCTAATTTGCCATCTTTTTAAAGGGGGATAACCTTTTTTAATTTTTTTATTATTTATTTATTTGGGGCTGCACTGGGTCTTCACTGCTGCCCACAGGTTTTCTCTAGTTGCAGCAAGTGGGGCTTCTTTCTAGCTGCAGAGCACAGGCTCTAAGGGATGGGTTTCAACAGCTGCAGCGTGTGAGCTAAGCTGCCCCTGGGCATGTAGAATCTTCCAGGACCAGGGATCAAACCTGTGTCCTCTGCATTGGCAGGCAGATTCTTAATCACTGGACCACCAGGGGAGTCCTCTAATTTGCCATCTTAATTGAAACTACTCATAGGCTTTGTCATATGATCTTCTCTCATGGCAAGTGTTTCCATATTTTATACATTCCAATATATTCCTTGAAAAAAAAAGTAGCCTTGCATACATTCATATTTTAGTCTTGTGCTTTTTGCTCACTTTTCATGCTTTCAAGGTAATTTAAAAACTCAACCATGCAGTAGAAATGATGATAACAATGAGAGCTACTATTTTATATGCGTCCAGCACTCCACTCAATCAAAGTAGCATAGATCCCTCATAGTTCTGTGTTCTCTGCACATCTGATAACCACATTCTTTGTCTTCATTTAAGTCACGCGTTTGGAAACTACAGCCATGGCCCCAACCTGGCCCGCTGCCTGTTTTTGTAGATTGTTTTATGGGAGCTCATCTGTCTACATATTGCCTGAGTTGAATAGTTGCAACTGAGAGCATATGATCTGTAAAGCCTAAAACACTTACTTCTTGGCTTTGATAGATGAAGTTTGCCAACCCCTGCTTCAAGTTATTGAGAACACATATTAAATGTGTGTGTGTGTGTGTGCGTGTGCACACCCTTTCAGTTATGTCCACCTCTTTCCCAGGCTCCTCTGTCCATGGGATTTCCCAGCAAGAATACTGGAGTGGGTTGCCATTTTCTCCTCCAGGGGATCTTCCTGAGCCAGAGAGCCAACTCAAGTCTCCTGCATTGGCAGACGGCTTCTTTAGCACTAGTGCTACCTGGAAAGCCCAAAAGTATACATACAGAAGAAAAAAAAAATGTTTAGAAGCACATCTATACTTAGGTGGAGGAATTATGGGTGATTTTTACTCCCTTTATTTCACTCTTCTGTATCATCTCATCTTTCTATTACTACATGTAACGTCAGTGATAAAAAAAAAAAAAGCTTATAAGCATAAGCATTAAGAAAGGAAAATGGCCATGTATATACTTTTCTCCTACACCAGAGTAATTTTCTTATCTTTGCATGGGAGCAAGGACAGGCTCATTCATCTCTTAACTCCCTTAATCCAGCTCTCTCTTTAGCCCAGCAGCCCCTCCTACCTGGTGAACTGAATTGAAATGTTACATTCACATTGGTTTCCAACCATACCTATTGCCTGGCCTGCTGTCTCTTGAGAATCATTTAGAGCTTTCTCTGTCAATGTTCATTTTCTTAACTACTGTCCTCCACCTAGTTTTACTAGCTCAATGAAAAATCAGAGATGGGGAGAAACTTAAATGATTAAAAAAGATTTTACGTAGGAACTATTGCAAGGGAGGAAAAGAAATCTCAGTTTAGAACTAGGCTCAATTCCAATGGCAACAAGGAAAAGTGGGGATTTACAGCCAAGAAGCAGGGTGAGGATGACTAAGACGAAACATCCAGAGTGAAGGGGCCTCTAACTAAACCTTCCTGACAGTATTGCTACAGAAGGCAGACCCAAGGGATCACATATCACCGGAATTTGATCAGATACAAAAGTAGTGGATTCTCACTCAACTGACTTAGCCGGATTCTTACCCTTGGTCTCAAGACAGCCTAGAGGAAAAAGAGTTCAGAGGAGCTTGACTCAGGTGTGGTCTTTCCCAGGTGTCTTTTCTCCTCCCACTCGAAATTTCAGGTGTTTGACCTGAGTTGGCAGGTCCTCCTTCCCTGTAGGGCATCCCTGGTGGCTCAGTGGTAAAGAACCCACTTGCTAATGCAGGAGACTCAGGTTTGATCCCTGGCTCAGGAAGATCCCCTGGAGAAGGAAATGAAAATCCCTCGGGAGGAGGAGGAGCTTGGCACCCTAGAGTCCATGGGGTCGCAAAGAGTCAGACACGACTCAGCGACTAAACCGCCACCACCACTATCTTCCCTGTAAGATCCATGCAGGTAACAATCCCTGGAGGAGGTCCCTGGTTGCCATGACAACCTCCTCCCAGAGTACGGCCATTGCCCTTCCTGGGCCCTGAGCCTGCTTCCTGCTGATGAGAGGGCCCTCCCCTTCCCCATCCCCAGCACAAGGAGCATCACTTGTGCAGTTCCCTCCTCCTGGTCCCTTCACTTTGTGAAATCTTTTTGTTTTTTCCTCCTTAGCTGTTGCTATTGCTGTTTGATCCTGAGAGACATTCCCTCCCCTATCTAGAAAGTTCGATGATACTTAATCCTCTTACTTCCCCATTCCTCTGGCAGGCAGAGCAGCCTGTAATTGCAGTACAGGCCTTTGGCGTGTGCCTCCTCCAAGAGAAGATAAAGGAAGTATCTAGTCCATCCTGCACAGCACAGGAGGCTCCCCTGGGCCGGGGTGACAGTCCTGATAGATTGCATCAGGGACAATGGGTGGATTCCCAGGCAGAGGAAGTGAACCTCTAACACATCAGGAAGCCAGCCAGACACAAGGCAGCAAGCTGGCAGAGATTCCTATGTGTCTTACCATCTCGCTTCCCAGGGCTTCCTCTACTGTTTGTTTTTTTTTTTTTTTTTTTTCCAATCACAATCTTTTAAGCATGATATCAGCAAATCATATCAGAGAATTGCTGAAAAGGTGCCACTTTCAGAGAATGTAATCAGGAGACATGCACCCCTGCCCAGGTGTACTTCTGCTCCTGGGATGGTGTAGGGAGCACCACAGAGGGAAAAAAATCCTGGTGGTGCTGAGCCCCTGGTGCAGACAGGACTGAGAGCTGTGATGAGCCCTGGGCTGTGGCAACTCCAGTCCCAGTACCTGAGAAGCGACCCAGACACATGCTTCACTGGTGCGTGCGGTTGTATTGATTCTGTGTCTCCTCCAACATAATGCTCCGCCTTCCGGATTCTGAAATGTTTACTTTTGTGTAGAAGGAGGACAAGGAAATACAGAGTCATCTCTGTAAGGACTCCTATCCTTGCATATATAGATCACTTGCTAAATCATTTTCAATTAGTTCTTATAGAAAAGGATGAAACTGATTTCATTCTAATGGGAAAATGCCGTGGTGTTGGAAATGCTGAGACCTCAAAAGATCACTGTCATGTTCAGTATTTGAAAAAAGCATCAATGAAGGAGGAAGGGGGTCTTTGATGGGGAAATAAACCCTTGAATCCTGTTGTGCATGAGCAGTCAGTTGTGTCTGACACTTTGGGACTGTAACCCACCAGGCTCCTCTGTCCATGGGATTCTCCAGGCAAGAATACTGGAGTAGGTTGCCATGCCCTCCTCCAGGGGATCTTCCTGACCCAGGGATTGAACCCACATCTTCTGCACTGCAGGCAGATTCTCTACTGTCTGAGTCACCAGGGTAGTCGCCGTGAATGAGTCTTCAGGGCTGAACAGAAGGTTAATGGGAGAGAAATATAGCACAACTCAAAGGTTTGAAAAATACAAGTCTCCTTTCATTCCTTTGTTTGTCCTGTTTCACTTACAGGGCAGGCTTTTTAACACACTCTTTCTATTATCAGCAAAACAGGCAAGAGCGGGAGTAGTTAAGTTAAACAGTGCTAACTAGGACTCTTTGAGACTTGGTGTGAGTCCTTTCCCTTTCAGCTCAGTGCTCCTTTGTCTGCATTGAAGGAAGATGCGGTCATTAAGTGTGATCAGTGAGATTACCCTCATCAATTCTTAATTAAGTAGAAGACTGAAGGCTCTATTCCTTCTTCTGAAAACTGCCATTTTGCCTGCAATCTATGGCTTTATTAATTAAATATTTTCTAGTCAGGATCTTCATTTACACAAGAACAGGAAATTCATTTATTCTAAAAAAGGAGAGAAATACAAACATATAAATTTTAATATTAAAAAAAATTTTAACTGCATTTTTGCTGACCAAAATGTTTCCTTGGTAGTTCTGTAAAGCAGGTTCACAATAAGGCTAGTTCTCAAGATGGATTAGGATGTCATTACATGAAAGTAAAGTTTTAAAAATATGTGCATTATTTACCAACTTTTCTATTTTTGTCTGAACCTATTTATTGGAGGTAGAATGTGAAACAAGGTAAGTTGTTCTTTAACAGTCTTTCTTGTGAAATAAAAATAAAATTATGCTTTTGAAATACTATAATTCATGTATTCCTGAAAAAACTAAAGAATATCTGAGTTTTTTCATTAAAAGTAATGAGACAAATAGGCTTGATAAGTTGACAGCTTAAATGCGCCATTTTCATTTTCATCAAATTGATGTCTTCATCCTGAGTGTATAATAAGTAGTTATTCTGGGGTTGATTGGCACCTGTTACTGGGACAGGAAGGCTTGGATACAGCTGAAGAGCCTCTGGGCTCTGGTGACAATCTGTCTTAGGATCTAGCTTTTGGAAACAGCCAGTGACCCTGCTCACTGAGAATTTCTTGGTTCTGTTTGCGGCCCAGTCAACCCACTTGAAAAATTTTTTCGGTAGGCACTGCATGAATTCAGGTGCTGCCAAATGTCCTCTAAGTGGTGCATGGAGTCGACACATAGAGGGTGTCTGGCTGAGATGGGGTCCACCCCAAGTTCACAGCACCTTCTAGAAGGTCAGAAATGTCTGCTGAGCCAGTAGTACCTCAATTCAGTCCGACTCTTTGCAACCCCATGGACTGCAGCACACAAGGATTCCCTGTTCTTTACCAACTCCCAGAGCTTGCTCAAATACATGTCCATTGAGTCGGTGATGCCATCAAACCATCTTATCCTCTGTCATCCCCTTCTGCTCCTGCCTTCAATATTTCCCAGCATCAGGGTCTTTTGCAATGAGTCAGCTCTTTGCATCAGGTGGCCAAAGTATTGGAGCTTCAGCTTCAGCATCAGTCCTTCCAGTGAATATTCAGGACTGATTTCCTTTAGGGTTGACTGGTTTGATCTCCCTGTAGTCCAAGGAACTCTTAAGAGTCTTCTACAATACCACAGTTCAAAAGCATCAATTCTTCAGTGCTGAGCTTTCTATATGGTCCAACTCTCACATCCATACATGACCACTGGAAAAACCATAGGTTTGACTAGAGAGACCTTTGTAAGCAAAGTAACGTCTCTACTTCTTAATATGCTGTCTAGGTTGGTCAGAGCTCTTTTCTAATTTCATGGCTGCAGTCACCATCTGCAGTGATTTTGGAACCCACCAAAATAAAATCTATCCCTGTTTCCATTTTTTCCCCATCTATTTGCAATGAAGTGATGGGACCAGATGCCATGACCTTCGTTTTTTGATTGTTGATTTTTAATCCAACTTTTCTCTATCCTCTTTCACTTTCATCAAGAGGCTCTATAGTTCTTCTTCACTTTCTGCCGTAAGGGTGGTGTCATCAGCATATCCGAGGGTATTGATATTTCTCCCGGCAATCTTGATTCCAACTGAGCTTCATCCAGCCCAGCATGTCACATGATGTACTCTGCATAGAAGTTAAATAAGCAAGGTGACAATATATAGCCTTGATGTATTCCTTTCCCAATTTGGAACCAGTCCATTGTTCCATGTCTGATTCTAACTGTTGCTTCTTGACCTGCATACAGATTTCTCAGGAGGCAGGTAAGGTGGTCTGGTATTCCCATCTCTTTCAGAATTTTCCACAGTTTGTTGTGATCCACACAGTCAAAGGCTTTGGTGTAGGCAATAAACCAGAAGTAGATGTTTCTCTGGAACTCTCCTGCCTTTTCTATGATCTACCAGATGTTGGCAACTTGATCTCTGGTTCCTCTTCCTTTTCTAAATCCACCGTGAACATCTGGAAGTTCTTGATTCACATACTGTTGAAGCCTGGCTTGGAGAATTTTGAGCATTATTTGCTAGCATGTGGAGAAGGCAATGGCACCCCACTCCAGTACTCTTGCCTGGAGAATCCCAGGGACGGGGGGGCCTGGTGGGCTGCAGTCCATGGGGTCACGAAGAGTCGGAGACGACTGAGCAACTTCACTTTCACTTTTCACTTTCATGCACTGAGAAAGCAATGGCAACCCACTCCAGTGTTCTTGCCTGGAGAATCCCAGGGACGGGGAAGCCTGGTGGGCTGCTGTCTATGGGGTCGCACAGAGTCGGACACGACTGAAGCGACTTAGCAGCAGCAGCACAGATGAGTGCAATTGTGCAGTAGTTTGAACATTCTTTGGCATTGTCTTTCTTTGGGATTGCAATGAAAACTGACATTTTTCAATCTTGTGACCACTGCTGAGTCTTTTAAATTTGCTGGCATATTGAGTGCAGCACTTTCACAGCATCATCTTTTAGGATTTGAAATAGCTCACCTGGAATTCCATCACTTGCACTAGCTTTGTTCATAGTGATGCTTCCTACGGCCCATTTGACTTTGCATACCAACATGCCTGGCTCTAGGTGAGTGATCACACCATTGTGGTCATCTGGATCACTCTGGTCATCTGGATCATGAAGATCTTTTTCTTCTGTGTATACTTCTGTGTACCATTCTTCTGTGTATACTTCTGTGTACCATTCTTCTGTATATTCTTGCCACCTCTTCTTAATATCTTCTGCTTCTGTTATGTCCATACTATTTCTGTTCTTTTGTGCCCATCTTTGCATGAAATGTTCCCTTGGTATCTCTAATTTTCTTGAAGAGATATCTAGTCTTTCCTATTCTATTGTTTTCCTTTATTTCTTTGCTGATCACTGAGGAAGGCTTTCTTATCTCTCCTTACTATTCTTTGGAACTCTTCATTCAGATGGGTATGAATCTTTCCTTTTCTCCTTTGCCTTTAGTTTTTCTTTTCTCAGCTCTTTGTAAGACCTCCTCAGACAACCATTTTGCCTTTTTGCATTTCTTTTTCTTGGGGATGGTCTTGATCACTGACTCCTGTACAATATCATGAACCTCTGTTCATAGTTCTTCAGTCACTCTGTCTATCAGATCTAATCCCTTGAATCTATTTGTCACTTTCATTGTATAATCATAAAGGATTTTATTTAGGTCAAACCTGAATAGTCTAGTGGTTTTCCTTACTTTTCTTCAATTTAAACAAGTACCTACTACGGTTCAAAGATGCAATTTCTTTCTTAGCTTTTTATTTTATATTGAGGTATAGCCAATTAACAAACAACGTTTTGATAGTTTCTGGTGAACAAGGAAGGGCCTCACCCATACATATACATGTATGTGGACACAAGTTTAAACACAGCAAGAAAGGAAACCATTATTTACCCAGGTTTCCACCTATTTTGAAAATACAAAAAATTTCCAGGCTGGTCCTTTGCTGAAGGTGTCCCCAACCTCCAGGATTTAATGCCTGATGATCTGAGGTGGGGATGATGTAATAATTCTAGATGTAAAGTACACAATAAATGTAATGCATTTGAATTACCCTGAAACCATCCTCTGCCTCCTTCAGTCCTTGAAAACTTGCCTTCCAAGACGCCAGCTCCTGGTGCCAAAAAGGTTGGGGACCGCTGTTCTACTGGAGTTCTTTCTCTATACATCTTCTCAAAACTTGATCTATAAAAGCAGAAATTAAGTTATGGGAGGGAGTTTTAATCTGCCCTTTTTTTCCCCCTCTAACTCTCTAAGATCTCCTATGTTGTAGAAAGTGAGAAGAATTCATGGAAAAACTCTTACTATAATGCTTTGCACCTTTTTAAACAGGATCCAAACTGAAAAATGGAAGCCAGTTGTTTGTGAAAACTTCAAAACAAAGAAAAACCCCACTTTCTTAGATCTCCAGTTGATGAATCCCAGACCTTTGCAACTCTCTTTAATCTACCATTTTTTTAAGTACTTAATTCTGGAAAAAATCATCAAGGAAAGGTTGCATTCCTCTTGAATTTAAGATAAAGGCGAGGGTTGGGGAGGTAGAAGGTACATAAATTTGAAACTTGATTGAAATTTTTCGAGAGATTCTCTGATTTTTTTCCTTCCTTTTATTTCTTTATTTGAAGTGAAATTTTTTGAGACTCAAATCTTAGCTTGTAACTGGCATGTGCTGAAATGGCCATTCAGGGCTTTCTCCATTTCTCTGTCTCTTTTCCTTCTTATTGTCCTTTGGTTCCTCCTCTGACCAACTCCATTCCAAGTCTACATCACAATAAGTTCCCTACATACAAATGAGTTCCTTTTCCAGAGCATGTTCATAAGTCCAATTTGCTCATAAGTTCAACAAATTTAGCCTATGTATCCAAATAACACAATCAGCTATATGACATTATACTGTAATAGCTTTACTTTTCATGCAAATAATACAGAAAAAACAAACATACACACATCAAAAATATTTTTGATGTTACAGTACAGTACTTTGAATAGTGTATCTGTATAGTACAATAGCTGGCATACAGGAGCTGGCATTGAATAAATAGGCAAGAATAGTAAATGACTGGAGGAGGGAGAGGAGGCAGGAGATGGTAGAGCTGAAGGGTCATCAGCAATATGAGATGGAGGACAAGCTGAAATATCACCCATGTCTGACCTTGATGGCACAGGTTCTGGCTCTTTACTGGTTTCAATTCTACCTACCCTTCTGAGAAAATGATCTAGTGATGCTTGGGTCCCTCCTGGGCTTGAAATAAAGATACTGTACTACTGCGCTAAAGTATATAAAAGCACAGCCCTTTGTCGAGAATGCACGCACGTGACCGTGTAAGCCAGACCCAGGAACTAACTTACACGACTGGACATGCAAGTGCATGTTCACATTTTTTAAACTTTGCAACTTGAAAGTTCATTTGTAGGGGACTTACTGTATTTTGTTTCTAAATCATTTAGTCATTATAAATTTCCATCAGGGCCTCAGCGTCTCCTTCTCATAAGAACCCCAAGGAGCTCACCCTGCCCTCCTCAGGTTCGGCGAGGAGAGATCAGAGGACTCCTCCCGCTTCTTCTCTCATCCTCCCTCTTTTTCTCTAGTCCGCTCCGTGAACAGAAAGACCATTGCTCCCACCCTCTTTCCAGGAAACAGAGCTGCTTCTGCAGCTCGTTCTGCTGCGAGGAACTTACTCTCAGGGAAAAATGGCGGAACACACTCAGCCTTGTCACTGGGCGGAACTGGTAGCTTCTGCGGATGTTTATCTGCACACAGAATCATCCCCTCTACACAAGTACCCTTGGCCACATCCCAACTCCCACATGGACTCATAACTTAGGACTTGGAGAGTTCTGAGGGAATATCATTTACCCCACATCTTCAGGAATGCGTCTAGCAATAACTTCCCCACCCCAAGGAACCAGGTCAGGCATGGTTGAACTTGGGAAATGTTCAAATCAGAACTCTCTTATTCTTAGCGGGTCTCCAAAATGGCATTGAATCAAATTTATGAATTTTCACTGACAGAAAAGTCTTTTGTCTCAAATCCTGCCTTTAAAAAAAAATTATTTGGATTTCTTAATTAGATCGAGGAGGTAATACAATAATTTGCTTTCTCACCAAGTTGATGCCATTTTATCTAATGATGTTAATAATTACTCCTCACTAGAAGTATCAGTAAGTTAAACATATGTTCCTCTTCTGTTTTCATTCCAGTCATTTAGTAGAAAAGAAAAATAAGTTGAGAGATCTTGAGTTACACTCAAATAACAGAAAAAATATATTTTCAAGGGATTTCTTTGTAGAAATGTTGATGTACTAGTTCTTAGCTAAGAAGAATCCACTTATGAAAATACTCTTAGTGTCTATGAAACCTCATTAAATTCAGGAGAACACTCCTGGGTAAAAATGAATGTATCAGATTGCAATGCTTAACTTCATTCCTATAATTGTTATTGTGCTCACCTTCAAGTCAATATTTCTATGTAAAGAAGAAAGTTGAGAGTTGTAAAGAAGTTGTTGTGAAAGAGTTGTAAAGAAGAAAATATTTCTATGTAAAGAATAAAGTTGAGAGTTGGACTATAAAGAAAGCTGAGCACCAAAGAATTGATGCTTTTGAACTGTGGTGTTGGAGAAGACTCTTGAGAGTCCCTTGGACTGCAAGGAGATCAAACCAGTCAATCCTAAAGGAAATTAGTCCTGAATATTCATTGGAAGGACTGATGCTGAAGCTGAAACTCCAATAC
The DNA here is from genome assembly GCF_016772045.2 of Ovis aries. Taxonomy (NCBI): domain Eukaryota; kingdom Metazoa; phylum Chordata; class Mammalia; order Artiodactyla; family Bovidae; genus Ovis; species Ovis aries. The sequence goes on from NC_056062.1 coordinate 37,260,927, forward strand.
TTGGGCCACCTGATATGAAGAACTGACTCCTTGGGAAAGACCCTGATGCTCGGAAGGATTGAAGGCAGGAAGAGAAGGGGATGACAGAGGATGAGATGGTTTGATGGCATCACCGACTCAATGAACATGAGCTTGAGCAAGCTCTGGGAGTTGGTGATGGACAGGGAAGCCTGGGGTGCTGCAGTCCTTGGGATCCCAAGTCAGACATGACTGAGCGACTAAACTGAACTGGACTGAACTGAAAGAAAGAAGTTTCCCTGGATTACAATGCATTCTTAGGACTTAATCTTGATTTTCATATCTGAATGTTATTTCCAAACCTACTGAAAGGAGATAATGACAAAGTCATCACAACACTTCCTCTTATAGACTGAGCATTTTGTGGTAAGGTTAAAGTTTAAAATTCCTCTCCAGAGTCATTTTTCATGAATCTTGAATCTAATGCATTTAAAGATGATGCAATTTTTTTTAATGGATACCAACAATACAACCTGATTTCACATGTGTGTGCTAAGTTGCTTCAGTCATGTCTAACTCTTTGTGACCCTAGACTGTAGCCCACCAGGCTCCTCTGTCCATGGGGATTCCCCATGGACAAGAATACTGGAGTGTGTTGCCATGCCCTCCTCCAGGGGATCTTCCTGACCCAGGGATCGAACTCATGTCTCTTATTTCCTGCATTGGCTGGTGGGTTCTTTACCACCAGTGCTACCTGGGAAGCCAACAGCCTGATTAATGTCTTCAAAATGATATGTTCAGCTTGAAGAGTCATTAATATAGTCTGGTGAAAACTTGGAATTCAAATATAGGGATATGTCCTAAATGTGATCTCATACAAGGATGCCATGAACATACTCTGCAAATGTGAATTTACAAATCTTTCCCAGAAAATTTTGTGCAGCTCAGTGCAATTTTGGAGCTTCTGTGATTCCCTGATTATAGCTAAAGTTCCACTTGAGCAGGGTCCTTACAAATTTCTCCATTTCGAAACTGTCTCTAGGAAATAAGGAAATGATGAATGACCTCCAGGTGGGCTGACTGACCTCCATTATGGGCCCCATCATAGTCAGAATTCAAACATAGTTGTAGAGTTTATGAAATAGTTTCTTATAACTCCACCACCATGCAGATCCAGTAGTGTTAGGTCAAATCAAGAGCAACAATAGCCACAAGCATGCACTTATGAGTGTCTATATTCTCATTTATGACTTGAGGAACAAACAGTAACTTGCTTTTGTGGGTCATTATTGTTTATTGTCCATTCTTTAACAGCATATTCATGAATCCTTAATACTTTCATGAAGTTACTGCACTTAAGGGCAAGGTAGTACAGGCACATGTGTATGCTGTGTAAATTTGTAGAAATTTCTCTGGTTAATAAGTCCTAAGAGTAGCACACTAATAAACCTTGTTCTGTTCCATCATATCAGCATCAAGGACATATATTGAAAAGCCTTATTCTATAAAGTTAAAGACCTTGAGAACTTAGTCTTTAAAACCACATTAGGGGCTACAAAAACAAACTAAATACATTGTACCAATACCATGGTCCTCAGTCATGTCCTACTCTTTGGGATCTCATGTACTGTAGCCCTCCAGGCTCCTCTGTCCATGGGATTCTCCAGGCAAGAATACTGGAGTGGGTTGCCATTTCCTACTCCAGGGGATCTTCCTGACCCAGGGATCAAATTCACAATCTCCTGCACTGACAGCTGTATTCTTTACCACTGCACCACTTGGTTATGCTGAGACAAATTAGAATGATGAGCATGGCGACACACCCTCAGTTCAGTCTGGGGACAATGGAACTTTTTTCCTTCTCTGATAGGTCCTGCCATAATCTCCCACTTCTGTTTGAGCTAGCCAAAACCCTGGTCATTCACCCAACATGATGTATATAGATAGATAGATATAGATACAGATATGCTGCTATGCTGATGTGTTTCCCAATGTAGGTCTTTCCTGCCTAGAAAGTGTCATAAACTGAGTTTTCTCTTTTGGCTGTTTTGTATTCTTAATATCACTTATTCAAACTGGTTAATACTAAAGGAAATCAGCCCTGAATATTCACAGGAAGAACTGTTGCTGAAGCTCGAATCTCCTAGCCACCTGATGTGAAAGGCCGACTCATAGGAAAAGACTTTGATATGGGGAAAGATTGAAGGCAAAAGGAGAAGAGGGCAGCAGAGGATGAGATGATTGGATGGCATCATCAACTCAGCGGACATGAGTTTGAGCAACCTCAGGAGATAGTGAAGGAGAGGGAAGCCTGGTGTGTTGCAGTCCATGGGGTAGTAAAGAGTCAGACACAACTGAGTGACTGGACAAAAACAATGCACACGTCTCTGCTCATCTATGCTGTGTGCTTTTCTTCACATTCACCAAGGTTTGAATGGCTACTAACTCCATTCATCTCTGCATAGCTTTTGGCAATTTCTTTCCAAGTGGCTTACTCCAAGACACGAAAGTCTGATTGCCCCATCTTATCTTTGTGAAGCAGAGCTACAGTCAGAGATTATAGATTGGCTGCCCTTGAGGTTCTTGTCAGTTCCCTCCCCAGGACAGGAGAGAAAGGGTTAAGAAATGATCCTGTGATGGGGGAAAAAAAGGAAAAAAACACACCACCTGGGATGGAGATGCTGGGTGAGGAATCTCTACCCAAGTGTGCACCTGGGTGGTGGGCGATGCCCTAAACCATATCAACCACAGTCCTCGATCAGAAATCTGAGTCACTAAAAGTCAAATACTCCTCAGGAAACCAGCGTGAATGTAAATGTTAAACATTGTAAAAAGCAAAACATACCATCTGGTTGTTACATTCTAAGCATTTTACTGAGGAATGGATTTTTTAAATATAATTAATGCTCAAAATCTAATGCCATTCACAGCGTATCACTCTTCTCTCTTCATCTCTATTCTTCCCAAACCTTCAATAAATTCGCTAAAAGTTCTCTTTATTTTTAGTCTTACCTTCCAGCTTCTTTTTCTGTCCACCCCATTCTCACTGATTTCCTGGATTCCAAGGACAACTGGACTCCATGGGGCTGGGAGTCCAGAGAAAGGACACATGGCTTCTTCTCTCCTACCAGGCGAGTTCTAAACAAGCTCAGTCTGAAGAAGGGACCAGACGTCCCTCTTTCTGCCTAATGGGAAGAATATTCTTAAATACTGAAGAAATGAGAAAAGGGAATTTCCAGGCAGTCCAGTAGTTAGTTAGGACTCTGTACTGTTCTTGCTGAGGGCCGAGGTTTGATCCCTGGTTGGGGAACTAAGATCCCACATGTCATGTTGCACAGCCAGAAGGGGGAAAAAAAAAAAGGTGAGAAATCAGTATAGAAATAAAAATTCCAAACCAGATCAGTACCGAAGATGTCACCTGGCCAGTTTCTAAAAAAGTGTGACACTGATTTTTCTTTTTGGCCCTGCAGCATGTAGGATCTTAGTTCCCTGAGTGTGTGTGTGTGAAAGTCACTCAGTCATGTCTGACTCTCTGCATCTCCATGGACTATAGCCAGGCTCCTCTGTCCATGGAATTCTCTAGGCAAAAATGCTGGGTAGGTTGCCATTCCCTTCTCCAGGCATCTCCCCAAACCAGGGATTGAACTCAAGTCTCCCATACTGCAGACAGATTCTTTACCATCCGAGCCACCAGGGAAGCCTTAATTCCCTGACCTGGGATCAAACTCATGCCCCCAGCATTGGAAGCATGGAGTCTTAACCACTGAACCTCCAGGGAAATCACTGTGACATCGACTGTACTGAAGATGACCTTGAAGAGAACACTGACTTTCATTCACTCAGCATCACATATCAAGCCTTTCCATGAATCCAGAATGGCAGGACCTACTGAGTTAGACAGGGCCGTCCCTGGTCTTGAAGAACTTCCGCCAGCAGTTGAAAGAGCAGTGTAACATCCACACAGAAAAAGAAGTTTTTGCAGAGTGCAGTAGCAGCTTGAGACATCTGAGCACACAGTCTTGAGTATTCAGGAAAGGTTTCACCAAGCTGGTGTCACGTTTGGTGTATGAAGGATATGGAAGAATTCCCCAGGCAGGGAACAGAGGAAAGAGAGGAAAGGAGTAATCTTGGTGCAAAGATAAATATGTACAAGAGAGCCCATGTACCTAAATACACTGATGCCTTGTAGTTTAGAAGCGTGGTGGAAATTTTAGAATGGATGACCAGGAAAGGGGTAGGAATTGCAACGGAAGTGTGGACTGAAGCCAGATGGTAAAGGTCCCAGGCAAGCAACAAGTGTCTGCACTGACCTCAGTTACTGAAAGACACAAGAGAAAGATGAACAGATTTGGGCTCAGGGAGTCCAGGACATGAGTCAATGAAAACCAGGAAGGGTCAGCTGGTGGAAAATCACATGGCAGCCTTCACATCAAGTCATGCGAGAATTCAGGGAGGCCTGAAACATGGCTCAGACCTGAGTGGGTTTCAAGGGCGAGAATAGAGAAACATTTCAGGGGCAGCATCAACTGGATTTTTCTCGCTGGGCAAAAAGAGAAGCATGCCATCTACTTAACTTGGGTCTTGTTGCTTGATTGAACAGCATGGATGATGCTATTAAGTGAGTTACTCGAAGGAGAAAGAACAGAGTTGGAAACGGTTTGGAGAATTTGGGTTAAAGAATAAAGCTGAATGGGATGTGGGGGTGAAAAATCAGGCCAGACAACCCTGCAACACCACTAAAAACTTTTCTTTTATACACGTAAAATGCATTAATGGTATGGTGTGTAAACTACATCTCAATGAAGCTGAACTTCCCTGGTGGCTCAGTGGTAAAGAATCCACCTGCCAATGCAAGAGACCCTGGTTTGATCCCTGGATGGAGAAGATCTCCTGGAGGAGGAAATGGCAACCCATTCCAGTATTCTTGCCTGGAGAATCCTACGGACAAAGGAGCCTGGCGGGCTACAGTCCAGGGGATTGGACATGACTGAATGAGCACAAAGCTGTTAAAAAAATAATAATAATAATGAAGCCAGGAAGAATCCACAGGAGTGATAGAGTAAGGGTACCTGAGCTGGAGGCAAATACCCTGCAGATGTTTCCTTACTTTTCTTGTTTTATGATTTCTATTATTCCTTATTCTATTTCCCAGCTCTAGCTTCCTATTTTTTAATTCCCACCAGAAAGGGCCCGAAACCCATTTTTAACAGACCTTAAATTCTGACGACTCTGAGTCAGTAATAAATCCACGTACTCACATTTCTCATAAAGGGAACTTTTGCCTGGAGAGAAATGCTAATTTGTGCTTGATGGAGCCCATGCAGAATGTCACAGAATGTAATGCACTGTAATAAAGTGCAATGTTTCATTTGCTTGATTTTTGTAAAGGATTGTGAACAGGCATATCAAGGAATCTTCAGAGTGAAGTTTTTAATCTGATGTAGCACAAATGTTGGAGAAGGCGATGACACCCCACTCCAGTACTCTTGCCTGGAAAATCCCATGGACGGAGAAGCCTGGTAGGCTGCAGTCCATGGGATGGCTAAGAGTCAGACACGACTGAGCGACTTCCCTTTCACTTTTCACTTTCATGCATTGGAGAAGGAAATGGCAACCCACTCCGGTGTTCTTGCCTGGAGAATCCCAGGGACAGGGGAGCCTGGTGGGCTGCTGTCTACGGGGTCACACAGAGTTGGACATGACTGAAGTGACTTAGCTTAGCTAGCACAAATGTATGTAAGTATTAAAATATTTGTTGATAAAAATTCTTTATGTTGGAATTCTGTATCTTTACACCAGTAGGTGATAAAGTACTGGTATAGTGACTGATGGGCTTCGCTGATCACTCAGAAGGTAGACTCTGCCTGCAATGCAGGAGCCCTGGGTTCGACCCCTAGGTTGGGAAGATCCCCTAGAGAAGGGAATGGCAACCCACTTCAGTATTCTTGCCTGGAGGAAGAATCCCCATGGACATACACACACACACACACACACACACACACACACACGTTTGACAACAGTAAGTTTTCTTCAAAAAAAAAAAAAAACGAGTGATATTAGCACCAAATAGAGCAATATTCTATTTTTTTTTAAAAAGGACACATGGAATCAACTAATCTTTGATAAAAGTGCCAAAAATACACAAGCAAGAAAAAAAAAATCTCTCTGAGAAACGCTGTTGGGAAAACTGGATATCCACATGCAATATAATGAAACTGGACCTCCATCTTATACCACTTAGAAAAATTAATTTGAAACGAATTAAAGACTTAAATTTAAGACCTGAAACTATAAAACTCCTAAAAAGAAAACATTGGGGAAAAGCTCCTTGACATTGGTCTTAGAAAAGACTGTGTTTTGGATATGACATCAAACGCACAGGCAAGAAAAGAAAAATAAACAAGACTGTATTGAACTAAAAAGTTTCTGCCAGAGCAGAGGAAATCATCAGCAAAATGGAAAGGCAACTTACAGAGTGGCAGAAAGTATTTGCAAACTGAATATTTGATAAGGGATTAATACACAAAATATATATGGAAATTAATATACAACTCAATAGCAAACAAAAAGCAAATAATCTGAGTGAAAAATGGACAAAAACCCAAATAGAAACATTTCCAAAGAAGCCACACAAAGCCAGCAGGTACATGAAAAGGTGCTTAGCATCACTAATCACCAAGGAAATGCAAATTTAAAAAAAAATATTCATATAAGTGTCAGTGAGGATGAGAGAAAAGGTAACCCTCATGCACTGTTGATAGGAATGTAAATTGGTACAGCCACTATGGAAAACAGTATGGAATTTCTTCAAAATAATTAAAAGTAAAATTAATATATGATCCAGCAATACATGCATAATATAACTAATATAAAATACATTAATACTTACTATATAAAATAAATTAATTTAAACTTTTTGATTTAAAATTTAAGGGAAATAAGAAGTTAACCAGAGTGATTCCATTAAAATACAGGTCAGATCATTGTCATGACTCGCTCCTGCTGGAAGACTTCCCATCTCATCTAGAATAAAGGCCAAGGGCCTTGCCCTGATCTCTGAGGCCCCAGGCCTCCTGGGCTGCGCCTCCTGCCCCACTGACCTTCCTGACATCCAGTTCTCTACCCCTACATCATCCGCTCCCATGACTCTGCTCTCCATGGACCTTGAAGATGGCACTCCTCCCATTTGGCCCTGACTCCTGCAGTGCCCCCTCTCCAGGAAGCTTTGAGGCTGGGTACCACCTAGGCAGCTCCCTCACTTCCTTCAGGTCTTGGTGGCCTCGCCCCTGGTCTAAAGTGTTTAGAACCCTGTCCACCTGTAGATGGCAGGAAGGAAGAAAAGAACAGATCTCCTGCCTGAGGCTTGCATTCTAGGAGATGTTTGCAATATTAATGGCCTTTTTACTTTGTTTCCTCACCTCTGATCTACGAAGGAATCTGGCTGTAGTAGTATGCTGTCATCTTAAAGAGGTACTCCTTGCCTCAATACCTCCTCTCTGATTCATTGCCCTGTCATAGAGTGAGCAGAGCGACCTTGGACTCCATAACAACTGCATCTGATAAGGAATTTACTTCATAGCAAATGCAGTGCTCTTCTGGGCCCTGGCTCACAGAATTCACTGGTTTTACTATGTCCCCACCATCCTGAAGCACCTTGTGAACTGACCTTTTGAAGATCTAACTCACAGCATCAGTTATATATTATAGCAGCCCTTTGGGGAGCTGGGGAAATTTCCTCTAGGATGCAGTTTAAATTCCTAATCAGTTGTTCCTCCCATACCCAGGGTTCAGGCATTCAGGAATCAGAGATTGGAAATGTCTGACTTGTGGTGATCCATGAGAAAAATATGCACTTCCTGTTTCTTCAAATGTAGACTCTTTATATGGAAATGGAAATTCCAAAGGGAGAAATCCTGGCATCAGGGGAAACAAAAGTAATTCCACTAAACCAGAAATCAAGACTGTCACCGGGCCACTTCGTGACGCTCTAGCCAGTGACGCAATAGGCAAAGAAGGTAGTTACTACACTGGCTGGAATGATTAATCATGACCACAAGGAATAATTGTGTTCTGCTCCACAGAGGGGGTAAGGAGGAGCGTGTCTGTAATGCAGACAGTCCCCTGGGGCACTTCTTAGTATTTTTCTGTCCTCAGAGTTAAGTCAGTAGAACCTACAGAAACCCAATTCAGGCAAGATTCCTAGTGACCAGACCATCTGGGAGTGAAGGTTTGGGTCACACAGAGGAGCTCAGGCACCACCAGTGGTGCATAACCTGGATGCAGAGGGAACTTCGGCTGATAGTAGAACTTGTTATAATTAATGTGCTAGTGGTAAAGAACCGACTGCCAACGCAGGAGACTTAAGAGACGTGGGTTTGATCCCTGGGTCAGAAAGATCCCCTGGAGAAGGAAATGGCAACCTATGGCAACCTACTCCAGTATTCTTATCTGGAGAATCCCATGGACAGAGGAGCCTGGCGGGCTACAGCCCATGGGGTGACTGAAGCGACTCAGCACTCACAGTAGAAGAACCTGTTGTAATTGCCAGCTGTGACCATGTATTATTTAGAGAACTGAGTGTTGTGATAGTCGAGCATTTTTCCTTAATTGAATACAATTATTTGTATTAACCAATAATTTTTTCTTCTCCTTTCCCAATATCCTAACATGATAGTAGTTTATAGCTCAGTATTTACATTACTTACATAGCAAATAAGGAGTGGAAGTCATCTGGAAGAAGACAGGTGGTTAAGAAGAGAGATTGACATCAGAAAAAGGAGGATTTTTACATTCATTTTTGGGTAAAGGATTACCCTGTTTTTGTTGCATGCTTCATGTTCAGCAGAAATATAACTTTGCTATCATTTCTGTTTGTAAATTAAGTGTGGCTTAAAGACATGTGCATGGCAAGTGGACAAGGTGTGGTTTTATAATGTGTCCACTCGTCCAGGTTGCATTGTTTCCCAGAACTCCCTTCCCTGAATATTTCCAGTCTGGGTGGGCCACAAGAGATATTTTTGTGCAGGATTTGGAATGCCAAAGTAAGGAAGCAGCCCTTTTGTATGACAAATCTTGGATGATAGAAATGTTCATTGTCTTGATTGTGTGATGATTTCAAGGGTTAGACAGATGTCAAAATTAATCCAATTGTGCATTTTAATATGTGATATTTAATGTTTCAATGATGCAACAATAAAGTTATGAAAAAAAATCTATACCTGAAGAGGAGGCTAGCAAAAGTTCTGAGGCTTTGCAGACATTTGCACTAAACACTGTGTGATTTTTTTCACTCTTTCTTCTAAGGCATTTCCCTCTCCTTGGGTGACTCCTTCTCTCTCAAGTCCCACCATGGTGACAGAGACATGTGATCCAAGCCATGCTGGTTATGTTACTGTCTCCCCTGTCACCGAGACGTGCCTGTACACCAAACCAAGCCTCTCGGTGTCCTTCAAGATGAAAATGGAGCTGGCCAGGAAGACACCATCTCTCTCCTGTTAAAACCCTTGGGATGAGCCCAGGGCTGCTGGAAGCTTGTTTTCCCTGTATGTGGAGTTTTCTGACTGCACTTAAGACAAAGCTGAGGTGGAGAGAGGAAAGATGAAGAGAGGGGCAGAGAGAAGAGGGCTGGGGTTGGGGGGAAGGAGACAGGAAGAGAGAGGGAGGAAAGATGAAATGAGAGGGAGAGGGAAGGATGGGAGGGAGGGAGAGATGGTTAGGTGTGGTATCAGGCCCCCGGGAACCAGCTTTACCTCTGCCCTTCCTAGACTGGAGACATCTGAGCCAAGAAACTTCCCTCTGGCTTAACTATGATTCAGGTTTCTGTCATTGCCAACAGAAAGAGTCCTGACTGATGCAGTATTTATTTAGTACCTTTCTTTTAGACTGAGGTGAGAAGCGAGATTTGTATTATTCTCTTTCACTCACTGCCTTCTTGTTGCTTAGAAAGTACCTTTTTTTGGTCCAGGCTGGGTACACAAAGGACAAGATTTCCTTAGCATACATTTCTTTTGAGGTCTTTTCTCTCTTCTCTTGCCTTTAATGTTCTTTTTTTCCCCTTAAACTTTGTTTGCCTTCGGTGATGCCCTCTGTACTTTGTACTTGAAGTTTCAGTTACTGGTGGGTGGGAGGGATGGACGTTTAAAATGAATGAAGCAGTGGAAATCAGCATTTTTGCTTCTCCCAACCATGCTGTACTGGTTTGAGTGTAGGGTGACCAATTATTCATTTTTTTAGCTGAGCCCTAATAGTAGTGAGTAAATGTCTGCCCTAGAATCTTCGCATATCATGTTCTGTCATTCTTAGTTTAAAATGCAGATACAGGGACTTCCCTAGTGGTCCAGTGGTTAAGACTTCACCTTCCAATGCAGGAGTTGAGGGTTCGATCCCTGGTCAAGGAGTTAAGATCCCACGTGCACTGGGGCCAAAAAAACAAACTGAAAAAAACAAAAGCAATATTGTAACAAATTCAATAAAGACTTTAAAAAGATGGTCCACATCAAAAAAAAAAAACAACAACAACAACAACTGATATTTCATGCCTTTTTTTGGTGGATATTATCTTGGGATATGCATGGAAATTTGGGAAGAGATGAGCCAAGTGGTGCTTGGGCCCTTCCTTGTTCAATGAGAATCCTAGCAACTTGGCCTTTTAACATATGAGTTATTCCCTATCTCTGTTGGATTTGTAATGCTTCCCTGGTGGCTCAGTGGTAGAGAATCCACCTACAGTGCAAGAGATGCAGATTCGATCCTGGCATTGGGAAGATCCCCTGGTGTAGGAAATGGCAACCCACTCCAGTATTCTTGCCAGGAGAATCCCATGGACAGAGGAGCCTGGTGGGCTACAGTCCTACAGTACATAGGGTTGCAAAGAGTCGAACACAACTGAGCACAAATAAGTGAAGTTTACTTTGACGGTGAAATGTCAGTTGCCTTAAGGGGATAAAGGAGAGATATTTCTGGAGAAGGAAAACAGCCCAGGATCACCCCAGGGACCATATATATTCAGTCTATCAACTCTGTGGCGTTGGTCTTGCTTCTGACAAGTCAGAGGGCAGAACACAGAGGAATAATATTTGATGAGACTCTGGGAGTGGGGTGGGGGATTCCCTGATAGCTCAGTTGGTAAAGAATCCACCTGCAGTGCAGAAGACCCTGGTTCAATACCTGGGTCAAGAAGATCTGCTGTAGAAGGGATAGGCTACCTACTCCAGTATTCTTGGGCTTTCCTTATGGCCAGTTGGTAAAGAATCCACCTGCAATGCAGGAGACCTGGGTTTGACCCCTGGGTTGGAAAGATCCTCTGGAGAAGAGAAAGACTACCCACTCCCGTATTCTGGCCTGGAGAATTCCATGGGCTGTGTAGTCCATGGGGTCGCAAAGCGTCGGGCACGGCTGAGCAACTTTCAATTTCACTGGGAGTAGGGGCACCCATCTCAGCAACAGAAAGCCTATGGAAACCTTCCCAGACTACACTTGGAGGGTCCTCTCCATTTTTGCTTCTCAGATGCTTCTTGCTGGTCAGTGACTTCCCGTGACAGTACTAGCTAGGGAGCTGAGTTGTGGTCAGACAGAGGCTGAGAGGTTGGCAGAAAAGTCATGGCAGAGGTAACTTGCTCCTGGGCTATTTATATTTAGGGGCTTAATAAATTTTTTCCCGAGAAGGCCTTGGCTTTATAATTGGATGCTCACAGTAAGACAGTATTCTTATCTGAATTTAGAGTGGTTGAAGACGTGTTGTCCCTGTTCTACATGGTGTATCTGTAAGTCTCATGCATGTGTGCTTAGTCACTTCAGTCGTGTCTGACTCTTTGTAGCCTTTTAGACTGTAGCCCACCAGGCTTCTCTATCCATGGGATTCTCCAGACAAGAATACTGGAGTGGGTTCCATACCCTCCTCCAGAGGATCTTTCCAACCTACAGATTAAACTTGGGTTTCCTGCATTGCAGGCAGATGCTCTACACTGAGCCACTTGGGAAACCTGCAAGTCTTACATACCTCCCTAAAAGAAGCAAATGGACTTAATTTGGGGCAAAGGAGCCTACAGATAGTGTTTGCAGAGCTCAACTGGGCAGAACGTGCAGTGAAAACTGGTTCTTAAAACCTTGCTGACACCACACCGACCACAGGGCTCTGAGAATCACACTAGAATTCCACCCATGATCTTAAAACTCATAAAAAAAAGAAATTACATCATAAAACTTGAAGTCAGAATAGTTGTGATAAGTGCTGCAATATTTCTTTCTTATATTCTGTCAGAAAAAAATCTGCTTTTCATAATGGATGTTTAGTTAATTGCCCTGCTGCTGGCTGGCTCGCTTTGTCTTTATCATATCGTGCATCTCTTATTTATGCCCAGAAAGATGATCCTGAAAGAGTGGATTTCTAAATGAACAGTATTTACACTCTTGGATTCAAGATGTGGAAGAATGCATAGCAAACTTTTACTTTTTGTCGCTTCCCCTTGTTTCCATATGCCTTTCCACTAGTGAGTGGAAATAAAACTTAATGATTAATAATCTATGTGGAACTTCTTAAAATTTTGAACATAGGTGCATAAAATACATTAAGAGGTAGTTAAATTCAGGTCAACAAGATAGAAACCTTCTCAAACCTCTCAAATAATTATAGGTAAATTTACTAGGGAATTTTGAATATAAATTTTAATTGGTTTAGTAATGTTTCCAGTCACTATTTATTATGTAACTTAAAAATTATACAGTACCTTGCTGATGTTTTATAAAGCCATTATTGATATGATTTATTTGTGAAATAAAGTGAGAAAACTGTATTGCTAATCTTCATGACTCAGTCATAAATCTTTACTCTTTTGCAATAAAATGCATTTCCAATAACACTGAATATACTTTCCACGGCATTTTAGCCTCTTGGGCTTTGACCGCTCCACGTTCTTAAGGTCATGATATATGTTCCCAAATGAACCAGATGTTCTTTAGAGTCTGAAATAGAAGATCTCATTAAAATGGGTATGTGCATGTATGTATGTGTTCTGCTATATTTAGAGAAATTTATTTTTTTCAAACAGTATAGATGCCAAGGATTGCCTATTATATATTTATTTCTTTAAGCAGTTAGCCCTGGACAAGATAACTGCGAGCAAGTCAAAGTCATCACATCTGGGGACTATGCCAATAATGTTGAACAAAGGTGCTTTCTTGGTCTTGGCCTTATGTGCTTTCAAACATTCAGCAACCTGCATTATGAGCTGGATTTAAGTAACTTGGTAGAACTTGTGAAAATACTACAAGGGAAACAAGATATTCTCTGCATACAATGGAGCAATACAAAAAGTCCAACACACGAGGAAAAACATCAGTCAGTCAGTTCAGTTGCTCAGTTATGTCCAACTCTTCGAGACCAAATGGAAATCAGAATGCTGGGCCTCCCTGTCCATCACCAACTCCTGGATCTTGCTCAAACTCATGTCCATCGAGTCAGTGATGCCATCCAACCATCTCATCCTCTATCGTGCCCTTCTCCTCCTGCCTTCAATCTTTCCCAGCATCAGGATCTTTTCCAGTGATTCAGTTCTTCACATCAGGTGGCCAAAGTATTGGAGCTTCAGCTTCAATATTGGTCCTTCCAATGAACACTCAGGACTGATCTCCTTTAGGACAGACTGGTTTGATCTCCTTGCAGTCCAAGGGACTCTCAAGAGTCTTCTCCAACACCACAGTTCAAAAGCATCAATTCTTTGGTGCTCAGCTTTCTTTATGGTTTAGCTCTGTCATCATAAAGCTATAGATTTGACTAGACGGACCTTTGTTTGCAAAGTAATGTCTCTGCTTTTTAAAATGCTGTCTAGGTTGGTCATAGCTTTTCTTCCAAGGAGCAAGTGTCTTTTAATTTCATGGCTGCAGTCACCATTGGCAGTGATTTTGAAACCCAAGAAAATAAAGTCTGCCACGGTTTCCATTTTTTCCCCATCTATTTCCCATGAAGTGATGGGACCAGATGCCATAATCTTCACTTTTTGAATGTTGAGTTTTAAGCCAGCTTTTTCACTCTCCTCTTCCACTTTCATCAAGAGGCTCTTTAGTTCTTCACTTTCTGCCATAAGGGTGGTGTCATTTGCATGTCTGAGATTATTGATATTTCTCCTTGTACTTCACAGCTGGCATTTCACATGATGTACTCTGCATATAAGTTAAACAAGCAGGGTGACAATATACAGCCTTGGCATACTCCTTTCCCAATTTGGAACCAGTCTATTGTTCCATGTCTAAAACCATAAGAATGTTTAAAGAAAGATGTGCCAATGCAAAAGAATTCAAGAAACTTCACTAAGATTATTTGTATTTAGAAATTATTTTTATATAGAAATATACATAAAATATCAGTATTACCCACTGTCTGAGTTACCTCCTTAAAGACATATTTGTGGTTGTTAATAGCAGTGAGTCACAGGCTGGATCAAAACACATTTGTATATACTTATTTATTTTATAGAGTGCATATCATCTTAAGTATTAATATTGAGATTCATAACTAAGTCTCACCACTTCAAAGAGGTGAAATCCTAATTAAAAATAACATTGTAACTCTTCTTGAACGGACATGAATTTGAGCAATCTCTGGGAGTTGGTGAAGGATAGGAAAGCTTGGCATGCTGCAGTCCATGGGGTCACAAAGAGTCGGATACGACTGAGTGACTGAGCAACAACTTTGTTAATGGGAAAAATCTTTTTTAGTTCTCCAGAATGTATTGATTTCTAGAATACTTACTGATACCTATGTATCTACCAAACTTTAAGGAATAGAATTCTTTCACTCATTTAAAAATATTTATGACAGCTTATTATGTGATAGGCATTCTTCTCGGTATGGATGACACACGAATGAATGAAACACACATCTCTGCCTCCAGGGTGCATCATTCAAGGATGAGGAAGAGGGCAGGAAACCAAATAAACAGTAATGTGGTCTTTGGAGGGAATGGTTGCTGTGAGGAGGCAAGCCATTCTGCATGATTATAATAACAAAAGCAATGGAAAGCAAGTCAAAGGAACAGCTCCAACATGAAGTCAGAATTGGCTTTTCCCTGGAACACAATGTTATGCGAAACACCTTGATGGGGAGAAGGCCTTCCGTAGGTTCATGGATAGTGGTTTTGACAGAAGCACTGCAGGCAGAGAAGGCAAATCTGTATCCAGAGTAAGAGCCTGCTAAAATAAAAACAAAGCCCTGCCCCTTCCGTGATGGACGTACTTCAAGGAATCAACCTGCCACCAGGCAGCTGGCTGATGACCATGGGGAGTGGGCCACGGCTGGTCCTCAGGGTTAGTCTCTGCCACAGGTTGGATACTCACAATGGCTGTAGCCACGCCAGTATTGGTGAACAAAAGTCCTTGTTGCTGAGCCCAGGCAGAACTTCCATCCCTACCACTAGGGCCATTTTGTTCACAAGTCCACTGGGTGATGAAAGCAGGGGTTGGAGAATGAGCCTGACTGGTATCTACAGAATGGGCTGCCCTCTTCACCTGACTATTAAACTCCTCTCTAGGATCACCCTTTGTGAGCACTCGCATATAGATGCACGTTTATGTGCCCATTCACAGGCCTATCCTCTCTCCCCTCCCCCTTGCAGTTGGCATTTGCACCATCCTGAGAGCCAGAACCTCCTTAAATCTTGCGCACCAGGCAACTCACCTTGTCTTACCATCATCCTGACCCAGGCTCACATCTCCAATTGACCAATCCTGCCCACAAATTCTAGAAGTTATTGACTCACCATAACCTCTAGAGCATGCCAGGTTGGGTAGTTTGGACATTTTACGCTGAAAATAATAGAGAGTCATCAAAGAGATTTAAATTTATAGAAAAAGGCTGATGTCACTAGAGTAACCAGACACGACTCAGTGACTAAACAACAACCACCAAAAATTCGTAGAAGTCTCCCTGATTGCAGTGTGGACCATGGAACAAAGGGGAAAGGACTGGAAATGGAAAGACACATGCTCTTCCTGAATGAGCTTAGAAGAAGTGGTGGTCACTGTATCTCAATAAAGTTTATCAGAAGAGAAGTAGTGGTCAGTTCTCATGCCAGCCTAGTCTAGCTTTGGGGGTAGGGGTATTGTTGGAGTAGCTGAAAGAAAAGTTGTAAAGATGAGATAATAATCACTGAGTCCTAGAAAAATATGTAGATAAGTAAGAGATCAGGAAAAAGGGAAGGCAAATTCTAGGTAAAGAGTGAGCTGACAATAGAGATCTAGCCTAAGAATTATCAGAATATACACAGCCCTGTTAATATGACCCAGGACAAGATAATCTCAAGGAAAATCAGCCCCTGGGGAAGAAGTAACTCTTTTCATTGAACCCTGAGATATTCTACTGCATGCAATGCCGCTCACCTACACAGCTGAGAACTAACTGTTCTAGTTCATGTTGTGGAAGGAGCGCACGGCAACCCACTCCGGTATCCCTGCCTGGAGAATCCCGTGGATGAAGGAGCCTGGTGGGCTGCAGTCCACAGGGTCGCAGAGTCGGACACGACCAAGCAACTGACACGTATCGTGCTGTGGTCCCCAAGCAATTAACTTATTTAACCTCTCTGTGGCCCAGGTTTCTCTTATGCACAAAACTTTGGAGACTGTTTAGAGGACTATGTAAAATTTAACTTCATGCTTTTGTGTATTATTAACCGCTCTTAAATGATAGTTATATTTATTATAATTATTAATAATGACAACATGAGGAAATGTATAGTCATGTAAATCTGTGAATCCCTCCCCAAAACAGATCCACTAATTAATGGATATTATCCTGAAATAGGATTTTGAATTGATTCTTTCTTTGGATTATACTTGGTTTGGTCCTATTCAAATTATTATCAATAATATCAGTGAAAATAGAATATAAGTCAACTAAATTTACGAAATGATATCAAGCTGGGAGATAAAGCAGGTTTGATAGTAAACCAGAATTCAAAGCAGAAGCAAAAATGGTGGGAGAGTAGACCATTAGATGCAATTATTACAGATTTAATTTTTAAAACAAATAAGCCTATATCAATTTTCTTTTATTCTTCAAACATGCTGACTTAATTCCTATATTATGGCCTTTGCACTGGTTTTCTCCTTGCCAGAAATGTTACACTCACTTGGCTGGCTTCAGTGTGTCATTCAGATCCCTGCTCAAAATCAACTTTTTTCTTTTTTTTTAACTTTTTATTTTGTATTGGAGTATTAACAATGTCATGGTAGTTTCAGATGAACAGCAAAGGGACCCAGCCATACATATACATATATCCATTCTCCCACAAACTCCCGTCCCATCCAGGCTGCCACACAGCATTGAGCAGAGTTCCTTGTACTATACAGTAGGTCCTTATTGGTTATCCATTTTAAGTATAGCAGTGTATACATGTCCATCCCAAACTCTGCACTATGCTGTGCGTGGTCACTCATTCATGTCCGACTCTTTGTGACATTATGGACTGTAGCCCATGAGGCTCTTCTGTCCATGGAATTCTCCAGGCAAGAACACTGGAGTGGGTTGCCATGCCCTCCTCCAGGAGACCCTCCTGAGCCAGGGATCAAAGCCACAGCTCTTACAGTGCAGGAGGATTCTTTACCACTGAGCCACCAGGGAAACCCCTCTATTGCCTTAGGTCTTCGCTCAAATGCCATTTCCCCTTTTAGACCTTCCTGGAGACATGACCAACAACTCCACACCTTCATAGCCACTAGACATTTCTGCTCTTTGAAACAAACACACTCACCATCACCTGAAATTATCTTACACGTTTACTGTATCATTTGAAGATTTTTGTTTCCCATGAGAATACAGTACAAAAACTTTGTCTACTTGCTTCCTGTTGTATTATCAGAGACAGAAACTTTGCCCTGTATGTTGGTTGAACAAACAAATGAGTTGATGAATAAATGAATGAGTGAGTGAACGCTTTTTATGAGGCACCCAGACTTTCAGCATTTTCCTTGACTGCCTTCCTCCTAATTCTGGCTTACTACTGTAAAAACAGTATCATGTAATTTATGCTTCTGGTTTGTTGAGTATATAACCACTAAGGGCTCATCTTGCTTGGGGAGTTCTGTAACTCTGCTTATGCATAATTAGACAACAATTACCTTCAGCATATAAATGTTTTAGATTCTTTCCTCTTTGGTTGGTCATACTGTTATAAATGATTGGAAGGATCTGTTGTTTGAAGAAGCACCAAAGACACTTCATACTTGTTGGAAGGATTTGTTGTTTGAAGAAGCACCAAAGACACGTCCAAATAACCTTATACATACCTGAAATTTCTCCTGCATAAAATATTCTTATCATCTCTTTTAAGAGTTTTGAAGCTTTTCTTATCACTGCAAGGAAAGAAATCCCAGTAAATTAAAAGGAACAGAAGCTGGAAATATGCAGGCATATTTGTGGCTCGAGTCATTGCACTCCTTGTACATTATGTGGTTTGCCTCAGTATGTGGAAAAATACAGTAAGTGCTTCATTGTATGGAGGGTAGTTGTATCATGTAACTTAGATGGTTTATTCTTTCTTGGAAATATTTTATGATAAACACATAATATGCTGAAATCTTTTCTGATAATTAATGTCTATTTGCTTAAAGAAGTAATTGTTATCTTCAAAAAGTATGTTTCTGCTCGCTCCACCTTTACTAAAAGCCTTCACTAAAAATGTTCCAATCCCATAAATGTCAGGGGGAAATGCCTGTAGGTTTAGTGAAGTCATTTATGCATAGGAATATATGGAACAAGTAAGACTTGCCCATCGAGAAAGACAAAAGGAAGAAATCTGAGTTATAAATATCTTAGACTTGCTTACAACAGGAAATTTTCAACTTTTCTGTTCCAGATAACATTTCTCTGCTATTATTGGGTGGGGGTAAATTAATGTGTACAATGTATACAGAGTTTTCTGTTACATGTATAACATTCTTCAATATGAACTATTTAAAATAAAATCAGGGCCTCTCCTGGCAATCTAGAGGTTAAGATTTCTCATTCCAGCGCAGGGGATGTGGGCTCAATTCCAGGTCAGGGCACTAAGATTCCACAGGCTTTGCAGCCAAAAAACCAAAACATAAAACAGAAGCAATATTATAACAAATTCAATAAAGATTTTTTTAAAATAGTCCACATCAAAACCAAGAAAATGTTTTAAAAAATAAAATCATTAAAATCATCAAAATATTTGGTTTAGTTTCTGACCCTCTCACTAGCATCAATTTCACTAAGAAACACTTCTTTTGTATTTAGTCTTGCGATCTACTGCTCTTCAAGGTCTACTGCTTTCTTTTTCTTTCCAATCTTCAGAATTTATGGGAACTTAAAAAATTCCTGTCTGTAATATTCTGATTTAGGCATTCTAACCTGATTATAAAATTAAGATGACATCAAAAGCATAAGCTAAAACTTCTTCTTATTCCAAATGCTCACAGTTGTTTTGTATGTACAATTTCAAAACATCTGTTTTATATAAAAATGTGTGGAATATTAAATCATATAATTATGATTCATAATACTATATACTTCAACTAATCTTGTCTTTATTTGTACATTATAAAGTCTTATTTTATCATTTACTCATGTTGATCAATAGAGGTCAAAGATACTCAACAATAATATTCTATATTAAAGTTAGAGATAAAGGAACAGTGCCTCTCATATGAATATCTAGAATCTTCTGAAACACTGTTTAGAAGCAAGAAACTGTTGGTGTGTTATTTGTCATCTGCTAATGAGTCTTACTCTCTCACTTCCAAACTACCTACTTTAATAAATCTCTAATAAATCTGTCTATCATAGTCTCTTCAGAGAAGTTATCAATTTTTTTCTAATTTATGCCTTATTTAAATTATAATTGTAATTTCTCTATGAGAAAAACCCTTCGCTCCTCTTTGTAATTATCCCATGATATAAAGTCCTATTAAAATTTTACATACTTGAAGAAACTTTTATAATCTTCCTCCATCTGATTTCTCTATAAAGCATCTGTTTGAATTTATTTGGAACTGATTTTGCATTATATTTACTTGACCTTGTTCATCTGCTGAGTTTTTTTCATGGGTGTATTACATTGCTTGGGTAAGGTGAGGTAAGGTAAGGTGAAGTCGTTCAGTCGTGTTCGACTCTTTGCGACCCCGTGGACTGTAACCTACTAGGCTTCTCCGTCCATGGGATTCTCCAGGCAAGAATACAGGAGTGGATCGCCATTTCCTTCTCCAGGGGATCTTCCCAACCCAGGGATCGAACCCGGGTCTCCCGCATTAGAGGCAGATGCTTTAACCTCTGAGCTGAAAATTACTCATGGATGGAAATTACATCTTATAATTTGCTAAGACCCCTCACAGCCTGTCTATATCATATGCACAATGAACATTCTACAGTTTAGTGTATGATTATTATAAAACTTTGTTACAACAGAACACAACTATTGACAGGGTACATCTCCATAAGTTAGGTAACTGCTTTATTCTAGTGGGACAGGGTAGAAGATGACAACCTGTACATACCAATCTAGTCCTCATGCAAAGGTTTATTAAAATGCCCTTTAAAATATAATAAGCGTCTACATTTAAGTAGTTGTGTCCTTGTTTAAGAGATTCTCTCATTAAAAACAGCAAAGACTGGGACTTCTCCTGGTGGGCCAGTGGCTAAGACTCCACACTCCCACTGCAGGGGGCCAGGGTTCTATCCCACAGGCCGCAGCTAAAGAGTTCTCATGTCACAACCAGGATTGAAGATCCCATGTGCCATAACTAAGACTTCGTGCAGTCAGATAAATAAATAAAGATTTTTAAAAAGAACAGCAAAGATTTTCTTAGTGAAATTATTAATACATGTACACATAGAGACAGGCAGGTAGATACTGATACATGCTAGTGTACACATAGGACATTAGAAGCTTATGAACAATACGTGTGTGTGCTCAGTCATAGTCATGTCCAGCTCTTTGAGACCCCATGGATTGTAACTCCAGGCTCCTCTGTCCGTGGGATTCTCCAGACAAGAAAACTGCCGTGGGTTGCCGTTTCCTCCTCCAAGGGAATCTTACCGACCCAGCGGGTCAAACCTGCATCTCCTGCAACACTTGCGTTCATAGAAGATTAACAAGAATATTTTACGATTCATATTCCTAAGTGTGACTTTGTGGATCTTTTTAAGGGTTAGATGCTTCTGGAATGTCCAGTCCTCATTCTCTCCTGGATTCTGGTGGGTGTTACCAGGTGGGAAAGATGCCCTGCTGCTCTTGATAGCTACACTCAGAGCTGGGACTTCTCCAGCAGGACAGCACTTCCCTTGCTCAGGACTGTGCAGGAAGATGCTGCAGTGTCCAGGCTTTCTGGGGACTGGGAGTTGATGAATATAAAGTGACATCATGATTATGCCACTATCAGAGCATCTGTTTTTCTCAGTAAGTGTCTGATGAAGTTCTGTCAGCTGCCTCTGCTTTTGCTAAGCAGTATGAGAAATTTCACCTGGGGTAGGATGAGGGTCAGCTCCATCCCCTGTTCTCAGGTAGCTTACAGTCTGGAGAGGTTAACTAAGGAGGAGCCACTCGACTACCATCAATTGAACAGGACAACTTATGAGCGTGTAGTGAGATCTGAGTTCTGAGATATATGCAGTCTAATCCAGTGTAACTCAGGAAGACCTTCCAAGAACAGCATGCTTAAGATGTTGATTAGGAGTTTGGGAACCCAGCCAATCTAAAATTCATAAGCAATTATTCTGCTTTACGACTGTGAGAAAATTGTGCTGGTATTTAAAGTTTCTGGGCTTCCCTGGTGGCTCAGATGGTAAAGAATCCACCTGCAATGTGGGAGACCTGGGTTTAATCCCTGGGTCAGGAAGATCCTCTGAAGAAGGGCATGGCAACTCACTCCAGTATTCTTGCCTGGAGAATCCCCATGGACAAAGAAGCCTGACAGACTGCAGTCCATGGGATTGCAAAGAGTCGGACATGACTGAGCAACTAAGCACCCACACATTTAAAGTTTTCTACCTACCACCTTGAATAAAACTCTCAACTAACTTCCCTGGTGTCTCAAACGGTAAAGAGTCTGCCTCTAATGCGGGACACTCGTGTTCGATCCTTGGGTTGGGAAGATCCTCTGGAGAAGGAAATGGCAACCCACTCCATTATTCTTGCCTGGAAAAGTCCATGGACAATGGAGCCTGGCAGGTTACAGTCCATGGGGTCACAAAGAGTCAGACACAACTGAATGACTAACACAGTCAGTTAACATCTAAATAGGGAGTACAGGCTATCAGAGGAAGACAAGTGCAAACTGATAAAACACCATCATCACACATGGACATTTTTGTAGCTGATGCTACAAAAATCCATACTTCTACTGCCATTTCCTTCTCCAGGAGATCTTCCCAACCCAAGGATCAAACCCGGGTGTCCCGCATTAGAGGCAGACTATTTACTGTCTGAGACACCAAGGAAGTTAGTTGAGAGTTTTACTCAAGGTGGTAGGTAGAAACTTTAAATGTATGGGTGCTTAGTTGCTCAGTCATGTCCGACTTTTTGCAGCCCCATGGACTGCAGTCTGCCAAGCTTCTCTCTCCATGGGGATTCTCCAGGCAAGAATATTGGAGTGCGTTGCCATGCCCTTCTCCAGGATCCATACTTCTATCAGAAGCACCACAATGGCAACCTATGGTGATTTGTTGTCCCAAAAGCTATTGATAGACTGTTAGGCTTTCTGTAGATCAGTCAGCTGAGTCAGACAGAGCTTGTTCGATTGGGTGGAATGGTGAAATGGGGAATAGAGACACTCCTTTAGTTCTCCCATTTTGTTTTTCCCCAACCTCCCTGCCTCCATTCCTCTACCTCGTCCCTCTCTTGTGACAGACTGGCTGGCAATTTGCAAGTGTTGATGTCCTCCATAAATATCTACTTCAAAGTCTTGGTCACTGGTGAAATGAGCAGAAAATTAAGGATATGTGGAATTTGTGAGTAAATACAACAAGTTGGAATCACTGAGCTGCAGCTCAAAAGATTGATTTTTACCAATTTCGAGAAAGGAAAAAGAGTCACAGAAAAGGTAACAAAGAATACATCTGACTGGTTGTGAAAGTAAACAGGGGAAGTTATTGTGTTGTACTGAGGGCAGGTAAGAAGTGGATGGTTAGGTGCATGAGTGAAAATATTGACAATGAGAGATTCTGTAACAGATGAGTGAGGGAAGGATGAGTGGGCGGAGGAGCTAAAAAGCATTCTGACATTTTGTTAAAACCTCCCGCAACATCCCGATCATTTGCAACTGATTTCTACAAATGTCAGAAATAGCATTGCTCATCCTGAAATACCAGGTAACTGAAAAATAGAACGCCTCCATGAAATTCTGAGCATATCTTTACCAAACACTGAGAAGCCAGAACATCTGCTTTAGAGAGTTCAGGGGGAAAACACACATTGAACCCTGAAGACTCTAGTGTTTTAAAGAGAAGAAATTGGTGATTAAGCATCGTTACCATCTGTGGTTCAGGGACCTCATGTTTCCTGACTTGTCCTTTTCTCCTTATTCTCTCTGGCTTATCTATTTTGCTCGTTAGACACTGTATGATATAATGGTAGAAAGGAGGAGAAAAAACCAAATTAGTTCATTTTTTCTGGCTACTAATGAACTGATTTAATATTTGATTAGGAAGAGGCTGGAATGAAATTAAAAATTCCGGTTATTTGTATCACCTCTGATTTTTTTATTCTGGGGAAAATAAGAATTCATGAGCTCTATACAAAATAGATGGATGATGTTTCTATTATGGAAGTAGCTAAACATTCTAAGCTCACAGTTGGCAGAAATACTTTAAAAACTATCCTTAGTACATTATTTTACCCAGTCTATGAGAATGCACAGGGCATGTATATTAGTCTAATATTTCAGATACTGTGCAAGCAAATTCTGACGGCTTAACCCTTTAGAAACAGTTTAAAATCTTGAAGTAACTGGGAGTTCTGAGCCAGATGAAAATAAGAGTTCATTTATTTCATAGAAGTGGGCACAACATCTCAGTACTGAAGCCTAGATGTTTCATAGACGGAAAGGACCTGTACAGATTCAAACCCTTTCCATCACTAATTAGTTATAGATGATATTTGGCAATATAGACTTCCTCAGGAAATTTTTATATGTGTTCGGTGTGAATAACAGGATAGGAAAATCACTTCATTTAGGTTCAATTAAACTGACAGCATCTGCATGTCCTAAACAGTCTCAGCTCCTGGGGGCAATCCTTGTTATTCCTGGTAATGGATCAGTTCAACAGCTCCAAATCTGAGAGACCAATGACACCTACTTCTCCTTCATCTGCACCCTTCATGGGAGAGTTTCCAGTTCCTGCTAAATCTAGATTGACTCACCTTCCCGTGTTTGTCCTTTCAGCTTCTCCAGCATTTTTGTGAGTGGTTCCCTGTATTCACATCCCTGTTTCCTGCCCGCCTGGATCCTGACTCATGCTTGGGGGATAATAATATCATTATTGACAGTGTAGGAAAAGACTGTTAGGGGCCCCAGAGACAACTGAGGGGAGTCAGGTACAGTATTAGTTTGCTTGAAACGTCCAATCCATGGTAGTCCGGTATTTATGTACATACTATAGCATACAAGGGGTTTCCCTGGTAGCTCAGACAGTAAAGAATCTGCCTGCAATGCAGGAGACCTGGGCTCGAGCCCTGGGTTGAGAAGATCCCCTGGAAAAGGGGATGGCTACCCTTTCCAGTATGCTTGCCTAGAGAATTCCATGAACAGAGGAACCCAGAGGGCTACAATCCATGGGGTCACAAAGAGTTGGACACAACTGAAGTGACTTAGCAGCAGCACAGAATACAAGATTATGTCCTAGCAATGTCAGATTGCTATAAATGGGACTTCCCTGGTGGTCTGTGGCTAAGACTCCAAGATCACAATGCAGGGGCCCCGGGTTCCATCCCTGAGAGCTAGATCCCACATGCTGCAACGAAGAGGTCCCATGCCGCAAGTAAAAGACCTGGCACAGACAAATAAACAACTATTGAAAAACAAGTTGCTAGAGGTGTGTAGCCACAGACTTCTGTCTTCTAAACTCATCCTGTCATAGAACAGTAGCAACAGTTCACAGATGCTGCTGGTCCAGAGGCAGAGCAGTGTGAGTAGTACCAGTCCAGTAAAAGGCTAGAAAGAGAGCTTTCCTGAGGATCAGAAAATGGGCTGGGAGTTAGAGATGAAAAGTCTGCAGTTACAGGCAAATCGATGGTAGCTGGAGATAGGGAACTGGGGGAAACAATCCGCAGGAAAAGTACATGAGCACAAGCAGGCTGAGGGCAGAACATCACAGGTACTAGAATGTACCCACAGGTAAGCAGGCAGTCTGAGAAAAACGAGGAGCGAGGGTGGGAGCAGAAGGGCCCATGGAGACAGAAGTGTGGGCTGGGGGCAGGCCATTTGGGTCCACTGCGGTGGGTGCCCTGCCCAGAATGCCTCAAACAGGCACTGAGTTCCATGTGCTCTGCTAATTAAGTCAGGCTGCAATGTGTATCCCTCACATTCATACAGTGAAATCATGCTCCCCCCACCAAAGTGATGATACTAGTAGGTGAGGCCTTGGAGGTGATTAGGTCATGAGAGTGGGGCTCTCGGGAGTAGGGTTAGTGCCTTCATAAAGGAGGCCCCCAAAGAGCTCCCTGTCCCTTCCCCTGTTCCATCTGAGGACACAAGGAGGAGCTGGGCTCTCGCCGGACACCACATCAGGGGCTGCCTTTATCTTGGACTTCCTGGCCTGCAACACTGTGAGAAAATAAACTTCTGTGGTTTATAAGCAACTCAGTCTATGGCATTCGTGCTGTAGCAGCCCAAACAAAACAAGACACGGGCACACGAACGTATGACATCATTTAGAAAACATCCCATCCAAATAGTTAACCCAAAGGTGGAATAGCTTGCTTGAAAAATCTAATCACAGAGAACACTGCCCTCACTGATAAAACAAACATGAAGTGTCAGTACTAACAAGACTTTCTGGGGTGATGAGAGAAATGTTTTTTCTCTGTGCCTCCATCACGTGGCTAATGGCACTTGAAAAGTGGCTAGTGGCACTGAGAAACTGAAGCCTTCATTCAATCTAGTTTTTAAATTTAAATAGCTCACATGGTTAAGGACTGTGTTATTGGACAGGTAATTCATATGACTCATAGGCAAGGTTGATTTAGAGTAAAAGATTCGTAGGTTTTGGCACCCTATGAACCAGCCTTTAAATTCCCTAATTACTAACTCCATGACCTTGGATACCTCACTCACCTTTCCTGGGCCTGAGTTTCTTCTTAATAAAATGGAGATCACAATATTTATGTTTAGGGCCATTGTGATGAATGGAAATGAGGCATGTATACCATCTGGCACAGATCTGTGAGTGTATGCTGAGTCATTTCAGTTGTGCCCAACTCTTTGCAACCCCATGGATTGTAGCCCTCCAGACTCCTCTGTCCATGGGATTCTCCAGACCAAACACTGAGTGGGTTGCCCTGCCATCCTCCAGGGCACCTTCCTGACCCAGGGATTGAACCTGCATCTCTTAAGTCTCCTCCTTTGGCAGGTGGGTTCTTTACCACTAGTACCACCTGGGAAACACAGACCTGGTACCCAATAAATGAGAGCTATTACTAGTGTTAAATGACGTGAGTCAGTACTCATTGGACATAACTTAACTGTTTTGATTCATCGATCATTAGCATGAGCATGTAATAAATTGTGAAATGTGCAATAAAGATAACCCCTGGCTGTTGCCTGTGGTGGAGTCACCTCTTCCCATAGCAACTGGTGGTGCTTTTCTACTTAGAGACTCTCTTATCTCCGCTTTGCCATGAGCTGTGCTTTTTCAGCCTGATTGCTTCTAGCAAATCCTCCTCCTCCTAAGAAGCATCCCTCAGTGCTTCTTCTATAACCTCGGCTGTTCAGGGGAAAAGATAAATCAAGGTTGTTCAATCAATAACTATAATTTTACATACAATCCTAAATCCAAGGAGTCTTTTTCTGTGGAATTAAGAGCAGGTATTCACAGAACTTATTTACCTTCACCCTGGCTCAACATCACAATCTCTTGGGGGATTTTTTTTAATACACAAGTCAATCCCTCTTTCCCCCCAGACCAGAGAGGTGGTGTCTTATGGGCACTCAAGAGATTCTGTTTTAGGGTCTGAAAAGCAGTGATGTATGCCCTGTTCCTGGAATGGGTTCTGGACAGATGGGGTTGTTGGATCCCTGGTGAACTGAGAGATGTTACAGTGCTCTTGGACAAGGAAATGGCACTGACATCACATAGATCTGATGTATGGACGTGGGAAAACTCTGGATATGTGATTGACATTTTCACTGGGGAATCATAGCCAATCATTTGAATAAATGTCATTCAGAGCTGGGCCAGGATTTCAGAACTACTCTTTGTTTTCTTCCTAAGCTACCCTGTCCCGAATCTGGAGATGGTTGACCTCCTTATACTATTCTTTTCTGGGGCTCAGATCTGTTTATAATGTATTACTATTTGGCTTACAGGCTTTTATACATGAAATGTCACTGGTTGTCCATACAATTGGGTACGTACCCATGTGAAGAAAGACTGGTGAAAACTCTGAATAAGGATCAGAATTCCCATAAGAAAAAACCCTTGGAATCAGAGGTTCAAAGCAATGCCTTTGGGTGCATGCAGCCCACTCCCTCACCACCAACACTCCTATCATTCACGGGATCTGTGAGTAATGGCTAAGCAACCCTCTGACTAGTGTGTGGATGCTCGTAGGTTACTAGTCGAACATTGTTATCTACTTTTAGAGACAAGAATCTCTGAGACAAAAGAATTCCAAGCACAGGCCAATAGCCCACTTCTCCTGATGAGTAAAATTCCAGCATGACGAACCAAAGTCAGCAGTCCTCCAGAGTCTGTAGCAGACCCTACAATTGCCAGTTCATTTATAAAAAAGAAATGTTTTATATCAGCAAATACTGGGGATTATGAAGGCGCCTGTTATTGGAATAATTAAGACGAAAACATTTACTGGGATATTCTAGTTTTGAGGTGTTGTTATCTTCTCTCTTGTTTTCTAACCACATCTTTTATTAATTTTTTGCTTTTGGGAAGGACAAAGTGAAAATATGGAATCCACCCTGGGCAACAGTAATGCCCTAAATGACACCCTTAGTCCTGTCTCAAGGCAAGCCTTCCTGATAAGTGACTGTCTTGTCATCTACTTTATTTCAAAGGCCATTTAGGTGACAAGGAAGCTGCACTGTTTGGCTACATTCCTGATTTTCAGAGCCTAGGTATTATGGGAATTGTTTATGGCTTTTTAAGTGAGTATTTTGGAAAGTAATGTAGCTCAAAATAGAATAAGCTAAAAAGACAATTTATTGGTGCATTTCCTCAGACATCCAGCAGTTCTAACTGGTTTCAGAGATGGCTGCCCATGAAAAGTTAAAATGTTAGTAGATGATCAAGTGAAGATGTCAGTGTGTTAGTCACTCAGTTGTGTCTGACTCTTTACAGCCCCATGTACTGTAGCCTGCAGGCTCTTCTGTCCATGGGATCCACCAGGCAAGAATATTGGAGTGGGTTGCCATTTCGTTCTCCAGGGGATCTTGCTGGCCCAGAGATCGAGCTCCTATCTCCTGCACTGCAGACGGGTTCTTTACCTTCTGAGCCACCAGGCTGCCCGGAGGGGCTTGTTACTGTTGTCAGGACTTTACCTGTTTCCCTGGCTCAGGTGGTTTTCCTCTCTCATAGGTTTCCTCCAGCTGCTGCAGGTCTCCATGGCATGGTCTCAGAAGCTGCCACATCAGTTCAGAAAAAGGACCACCCCCTCGTTAGAACATGTGCCAGCCCCCCTCCACTTTGTGCCAGGGATGAGATGCACTCTGATTGACAGACCTGGGTCACGTGCTCCTGCAATGTCGGTGGAGGGGTGTCATACACAAAGGCAGGAAGCAATTCCCAAAAGGAAGAGGTTGGGGTAGAGATAGACTATTTCAGAGTGAGAAAGGTTGGTTCCATTTGCTATGGGAAGGATGAAATATAACTTCATTCTACTGTTACATGACTTTGGGAGTTAATGGAGACCACAACATAATCTGTGATCACATGGAATACATTAGTATGCCAGAGGAAAGTTCCATTGAAAACCCAGTATCATGTCACTTTCTTAAAATGGTTCTCTTGTAAAAAGCCAAAGATTTATTATGGGAGCCTGAGTTTTCTTTATTTGATAATTTCTGAACTTGCATGAAACAAGAGTCACATAATTCAAATATAGATGATCCTCCTGAGAAAACAGGATGAATGCAACTGCATTTCAAATGTGCTAAAGATATAAAATAAAATTTTGCTACATATTTTAGAGAAGTAATTATGTTGTGAACTCATATCTCATTCAAAATCAACCATTTTGATAAATACAGGTTTTCTCTTTTAGCATTCCCAATAGTAAACGCTAAACAAGAATGGGTTTAATCTTCCTAAAACAATAAAACCCTCAAAACCCCAACCAAGTTATTAGGCAAATCAAAAGAAAAAGCATTACCAAACCATGCATTATGAGATAAATAAGGATGCACCCGGAAATAATTACTTAATTTATAAACATCAGTTGGTCTATACTCTAGGGTTAGTACATGGTACCCGAAGATTTTTTTCCTATATTCTCTAATGTCTTCTTCAAATCTCTTTTGGAGTCTCAAAAATACCTTCAGCATGTATGTGGAACCTAAAAAAATGGTATGGATGATCTTATTTACAAAGCAGAGACAAAGACGCAGATGTAGAGAACAAAAGTATGGACACCAATGGGGAAAAGGGTGGGTGGCATGAATTGGGAGACCGGGGTTGACATATACACATTACTGATAGTAGGTATAAAATAGATAACTAATGAGAACCTACTGTATAGCACAGAGAACTCTACTTAGTGCTTTGTGGTGACCTATATGGGAAGGAAATCCAAAAAAGAGGAGATTTACGTATACCTATAGCTGATTCACCTTGCTGTAGAGCAGAAACTGATACATTATGAAGAAACTACGTATTGAGGTCTTCCCAGGTGGCTCAGTGGGAAGGAATCCACCTGCCAATGCAGGAGACACAGGAGATGCAACTATGCTCAAATAAAAATTAAATTTAAAAAAAAGCAAAACAAAACCAACCAACCAACAAACCAAAAAAAAAAAAAAAAAAGCCTTCAGAAATTTAGTTTACAAATATTGAGAGGGTGTATCTGAGTAGATGAAAGTTAGTCAATAGAAAATGTTGTCAGGCACCGACATCTAGGTAGGTGGACTGGCGAGTTCTCACACTCACAGAACAGGCTCCAGGTTTGGGGTTTCCTGGCAGTTAAGATCCAGCGCTTCTCGAACCTGCAGGGAGTCGGGGGCCAATGCGGGAGCGCTTTGGAGGCGGGGCGGGGGGTGCGATAGGAGTGAGGGGTGGGGTGATCTGGGGGAGGTGCTAGGAGGGGGGGGGGTTGCAGGAGGGGTGGGGCCGGGGGCGGGGCGCCCGGGGGCGTGCACACCGGCGGGGACACGCGCTCCCGGCCGCGGCAACTCGCTCCAAGTTCCCTCCCTCGCTCCCTGGCGCTGGCAGTCAGAGTCCTCCCACTCGGCTCAGACCGAGCCGCCGCGGCCGCCGCCAGCTCGGCCCCCCGCTGCCTCGCGCCCCGGACCCCGCGGCCTTCCCAGTCCCTCGCTCTACCCTCCGGTGGCCCCGGCGGCCCGGCCCTCGTCCCTCGCGGGCCTCGACAATTTTGCCTGCCGTCCCCGGAGCCCGGTGCCCGGCTCGAACTGCACAGAGGAGCGCGGACGAGGTAAGGCTGGGCCGGGGGCCGAGTTGAGGGGCAGCGCCGCGCCCCGATCGCTCACAACGCCGAAGCTGCGCGCGGCCGCCGAGCAGCCGGGTCCGCCCCTGCAGCTCCCGCCCAGCCTGGGTCTCGGTTTAACGGGGCGCGCGGGCCGCGTGGCCCAGACCGACCCCGGCCGGTGTTCCGGGCCACGAGCTCGCCGCGCGCCGGGGGTAGGCGGGAGGCCGGAGCGGGGGCCCGGCGAGCTGGGCGCGCGGGTAGGGGCTCCGCCCGGGACCCCCTCTGCCAGGGCCCCCTCGCGCGGCCTCTCATCTCTGGTCCTGAGTACTTTGCGAGAATCGGTCTCTTTTCCTCGTGGGCTGGGAATTCCTGCAAGATATGCAGATTCCGAGGCCCCGAAAGTTTGGTTTGGGGGACCCCCTCGGGCTCCATTCGTGGTCTCAATTGTCTGGACTTTATTTGAAAGCGTTCAGATCTGAAATGGAATTAAGAGACCCCTGGCGCGCTGGCGCCCCATCACCCCGCGGAGCTGGGAGCCCGGCCGCCGAGCGCGCTGCCTGGTCCACGGGCTCTGCTGGTGGTGGTGGGGACCCAGGCGGTGACAGCTCTCCCTCCGTGCGGGGTGCAGGCCGGGGAGGGAAGCGAGGAACTTCATCGTGAGCTCAAATCCCTCTGCAAAGCGGAAAGCGAGCACCTGATGTCCGGTTTTTTACCCCTTGAGAGTTGGTGTTCAGCTTTATTGAGCCACAAAAAGTAAGCAGGCTTTCTTTCTCGCCCGAGACAGGAGCTAACTTTGCGTTTTTCCTGCCGGCCACGTCCTATTCACAACCTGGCACACATCTGTAATAACACTGCGTGGCTGGTATGGTCAGGGCTGCGCGCTGGTCTGATTCTGAGGAGGCAGATAGTAGAGTAAGCATTTTTTGCAGTATAAATAGTAAATGACTGTGAACGACTTCCATTTTCTTCATTTCCCCTGTTGGAGCTCAAGTTATTTATTTAGCCTTTTCCTTCCAATTTACACTTAGAGTCGTTCCATGGAAAATACCCGAATTAACTTGTACTTATTTTGCGACGTCACCACTCCTAGTCATTCCAATGAGCTATTTATTAAGTACAGTTATTCTGACATAAGGGTGAGTTAATGGTAAGCCAGCCTTCTTCCTTGAGTTAACACTCCATCGTCTTGCCCTATGGTATTTAATCTGTGCCATTACTATAGATGGTATTTTGACAACCTGATAAGCTGTAAAGAGCTTAGCATCGTGCCCTCCGGGACATGGTGCTAGGGAAGTGTCAGCTGGTTTTATTTATAATTTTTATTATCAGTCCATATGTTTTTTTTCTCTATGGAAAATGGTTGTTTTGTTTTAATCCCCGATCTTTTAATTTATGGTCTGTTTTATGTCTGCGGTTTAGTTTTAGATCAGGATTGAGGTTGGGTTGTTGTTTTGCTTATGACAGGCTGTTGTGTGTGTTCTTATACATGAGATATAGCAGATCTCAGAATGAGAACACAGTTCTGTACATGCTCATATGCAGGCACACTTCATGAGACCTCATTGTCCTTAAGGGCCTCCTTGTCTAGGGAGAAGCCTAGACATAAGGAGAAACCTGGGCTCTGAGCCTCATCCTTTAGAATCATACTTTCAATTCCTTGTGGCTGCTAGCACAGCAGTTAGGTGGTTCGCACTGTGTCAAAAGGTAATAAAAGATAAATATATGTACCCTTTATACTTACATCAGCCAGAACACATAATTCTTATCTGTGCTTTAAAATCTGCAGAGTGTATAGTGTAACTAGCAAAGAAAAATTAAAGTGGCTTAATGATCATGTGTTCGTAACAGAAAGGTGATGTCTGTTACCTAGACATTTGAAAAGATTGTTAGGAGTTAACCCTCATTTTGAGGTTTCCCCCCTCCTCATCACTTTTAATTTTGAAGTGACATCTTTTTCATTCCTAAACAGTTTTCTTAGCTAAGTCAAGGCTCGGTGTTAACTCGTGGGGCCCTGCAGAGCTGGGCTGCTGTGGGGACCATGTGGCGGTAGATGGTGCTATGACCGGTGCTGGTGGACTGACATGTGTGATCCAGTGGAATTGGAGGAGGGATTCCTTTCTCAGTTTTGTTTCTCGTCCTCTCCCCAAAATACACTCTTTCTGCATTGATACCTTCTAACAATCTTCTTAGGAATAGACTTTTAAGAAAAGTTTGTTCTTTGCATTTTCAGCTTTTTACGACTATCCTCTCTGAAGAAGTCCAGGTGTTAAGAATAATTCCAGGTATTCCAGATGTTAAACATTGTTGGCCAAAATTTGATTTAGTTGACTGTACCCTAGACTCTTCTTTTCTCCTAACAGAGGAAGATTGATCATTCTGAGCCTAGAGGATCTCTCAGCAAACCTGGGCTTTTTTCTTTTTCTCCTCAACACTCAACTCCTAGGAGAGAAAAACAAATAAGAAACCTACTCACTTCTTGACTTTAAGACAGCCACTTAATAGGGTGAATTCTCGTGTATTCTGGTTTTTACCGTCATTCTACCACTCCATACAATGCTGCAAGAATTGAAATTCAGGCTGAAGCCTCTGGAGCTCTGCAAAGGCATGACTCATCCACAAAAAATATATTCACTCCACTTAGTACAGCACCGAGCAGAGGAGGTAGTGCAGGAACAAGGGGGTTCTGGATTGTAATGAGGATTATCTCTCTAGCCAGCTTGGGGACTGGCCAAGTCCCAGGCAAATGACGCTGCATTCTCTAAACTCCTGCAGCACAGGGTCCTTGCTGTTATCTCCTTGCTTCAGGTGAGGCTAAGCGACCTGGCTGAGTCATGGAGCTCCGGAGAAGCAAAGCTGCAGTTTTAACCCAGGTGTGCCTGTGTCCTGGTGGCTCAGTGGTAAAGAATCCACCTGCCAATGCAAGGAGGTTCGATCCCTGGGTTGGGAAGATCACCTGGAGAAGGAAATGGCAACCCACTTCAGCATTCTTGCCTGGGAAAACTCGTGGACAGAAGAGCCTGGTGGGCTACAGTCCATGAGGTCTGAAAGAGTCAGAAACAACTACGCACGCATGCGTACACATAAATGTAGTATGGATTCTAAATTTTGTTGGGATAAGTTATGGAGTGATTTGTATGGAAGATTTTTGTAGTAAGAAATTTAGCGTTTTGTTGTTCATAGATGTCGTGGTTGAAACAATTAGTTCAAGTCATTAGATACCAGCGGGGAAATATATTGCAGAATACACTTTCATTGTTTTTAAACCCAGGTTTGTTCCTGGAATGTCTTTATGTGATACGAAATTCTTGAAGTTAAATCATACATCTTCTCTCCTATTCTGACATGTTTGATTCCCTCCTGCTTGTGAGAAGGGCCTGGGAGTGATTTTCACATTTTAAACTTTTTGCAGTTTGAGTCCCCTAAGGATAATCACATAAGAACACAGCATTTAAAGACATGAGACTTGTTTTTAATTTTTTTTAAAGGAAACATTAGTAGGTGAAGCAAATTGCTTCCTTTTCCCAGTATGATTAAACAATTCTAAAGTGGAACTGGCAGTAAAGATGGAATTTGAACATTATAAACACTTTAGGGAGAAATTCAAAGGTGAAAACTCAGCCCAAGGAAACAATACGTCATTTGGCAGACAGATTTCTAGAAAAATTATAAGAATTCTGTGCTGTGTTTTATACATCAGAGCAAGATCAGTGGGTTTTGAAATTGTTCATTTCCAGGTAAAACTTTTAAAATTACAGTTTGGAAGCATATGGGAAATTTTGGAATAGTTAGGTTGTAATGCAAAGCATTCCGCCCCCCCCACCCCCGCCCTCAGGGCCCTGTTAGAAGTTACTTTCATCTTTTTTGTCTTTTTCAGGAAGAATCACTATCTTTCAAAATAGCTCTTCTTGGCAGCATTTTTTTGGTCCCATTGACTGGAAGGTTATGAAAATAAAGTAATTATGTGAAATAATGTAGCTTAGTAATTTCTTCTATTATGATTGCTATATTAAACAGATATTTATAGAGGGTTCTTTGTGTGCCAGGTCCTGGAGATAAGTAGTGCCCAGGAAAGACAAGGTCCCTGCCTCATTGAGGGATTCAAGTGTAAAGTGGGACAAAAATAGATGAAATAAACAAGTAACTGAAAAGCTAATTTGAAGCAGTAATAATTGCAGTCAAGACTGAGGGTGGCATTCTTATCTGAGGACCTCATGGAGGCTGATTGAGTGGAGACATTATGTGAGAAAAAGAAGCAACCTCTGGAATGTCTCTGGGCCGGGAAGACAGACAGCCTGTGCAAAGGCCCTGTGGCCTTTGTGAGGAACAGGGGACAGTAGCAGAGGAGCCGAGCAGGGCCTACCTTGAGGACCCAGGGTGAGTGGTGGTAGGGGGGGGAGTTTCTGTTTATTCTGCAGGCAGTGGGTCCTGCTGGAGGGTGTGACTCACTCTCATTCTCAGGTTGGCAGCTCATTGTGCCCACCTCGTGGTGACCAGTACCAACTGGGCTGCAAGAAAAGCAGAGGAGGTATGTTGAATTTCTGCTTACCTGACACGCTATTCCCTGGTGGCTCACTGCAGCGCAGGAGACCAGGGTTTGATTCCTGGGTTGGGAAGATCCCCTGGAGAAGGGAATGTCTATCCACTCCAGTATTCTTGCCTGGAGAATTCCATGGACAGAGGAGCCTGATGGGCTACAGTCCACCAGGTCGCAACGAGTTGGACACAACTGAACGATTAACACTTTGACACAGTATTGCTCTTAAGATGCGTCATTGCTGTGTACACCATTGAGAATGAAAGGAAACTTCCCATTAAGCTCTGCTTGTAAGGACCGGCTGTGACGTGGATCCTCATTTCAGATGTCAACACTGGAAAATAGAGTTGCCTTAGATTTGGTGAAATCTGTTTTTTCCTGGAGACCAGGCTGAGAGGGCCTGCTGGTTTGTATTTCAGTTTTACTTGTGCCTGCGTAATATGAGTTGAATTCTGTGATTTGGAAGGGTCTGGGGGAAGCGGCTGTGTAGAGGGCTCTCCTACCTCTGGATTGGAAGCTAGTGTAGAAAACTGCATCCCCTGTGTCTTTCTGCTGCTTCACAACCGCGTGAGAAGGCATTTGCAGATAATGTTCCCGCAGGTGGACTGCAGACTGTGGATGTCAGAGAATCAAGGGAACTGGGACAGTCTGGATCTACCAGGCTCAAGGGGACACACAGACACTGTGTGCTCATTCAGAGTGGGCGGCACATCCCCTGGGAGCTCCGAGCTTTGTTTCTCTCTGTCACTGGGAGCAGGGCGGGTCGAGGGCTTGGATGACCAGGCCAAATAATTGTCAGCCAGCAAACCAGTAAGTGGGTCCCTGAGAGGCTGGGAGAGGGCGCCTTGCTCATGGACCCGGTGTGGGTTTAAAGATTGGCTCTACGGGCTGAGCAGGTTCCTCAGGCTTCGGGAACCTCAGTTTCCTGATCTATCAGATGAGAAACTGCGGGACCCACTTCAGGGGATCATTGTGGGGTTTAAGGAGGATGGTGCTGGCAGAGTAGCCAGCTCTCCGTGGAGCTTGGTTGGTGTCGGGGGTTACCATCTCTTGGAATGTCCTCTGTCCCTGTATCCATCTTGAGTGTTCTCCTTACACAAGTCACAGCGTGAAAGTCTCTTTTTGAGAGACTCACCCCAACCGCTGAAGCTAAGGTCCCTCCTTCTCCAGCCATTCTCTGGCCCCTAGGCTGGTGCTATTTTCTTCAGCTCATCCCTAAGGGAAATTGTGTATGTGTTGTTGTTGTTATAAGTGTGTTTCTCCAGGTTGAGCAGGTCACTGTTGCAAGGACTGCTGTGTCCACAGGGCCTGGGATGTGGCTTATTTACCTACTGGCTGTGCAGGTGGCACTGCTGACAACGGGTCCTTCCCATGGGACCCAAAGGACAGCAGGGCTCTTCTCTGACTGTTTTTTCGGCTGCAATGATGGGCCTTCCAGACCAGCGGTAGAATTCTGGGATCCAGCAAGCAGGCTCCAGCCAGCCTTCAGAGAGGACTTTGGGGATGGAGGTTGGGGAAGAGGGAAAATTTCTATCTGGAAATATGGGTTTCTTGGGACTGTGGGACTGCTTGTGGTTTTGCATGTCAGAGGGTGTCACCTGCTTCATCTTCCAGCAAATGTCACCAGAGGCTGATTACCTAATACCTGATATACCAGCTTTTAGGCACCCTTCTCCTTCTATAAAGCACACAAGAAAACGTGGTGAGGAAGTGTGCCTGCCATACAAGGGACCGGGCTATCACATGTCACACTGCTCTTCCCCCTGGGAAGCTGGCATTGGAACTGGGGTGGAGCTGGCAGCCTGGTGAACCTGCCCGGTCAGCCCTCTGGATCATGGGTTATTCCTCCCATTTCTAAGTCGTATTTTGTTACTGGTGATGCTGTATCCATTATAATGGCTTTTGTTGCTTCACTGATTTTGATCCTATGTTTTTGTATTTTTTTGAAAAGGAAATCATTTTGGAAATAAGAATATTGGTATGTTCTTCTCTAGGCTTTCATCTTTCCCAGTGCTTGCTTGTTGACTATAGTCTTTGGGTGAAGTTTAGCACATAAAATGCAAGGATATTTTCAAATTCTCATGCAAACCCTCCAACCATCCTAGATGGGTGAGCCTGTTTACTCACCCACATGAAAACTATTAATCATCTTCCAATCCCTGGCTCTCAGGGGGCCACCGTTTCCATCAGAAATGGACAGTTGGAAACTGGGAACTCAGTGGTGTTGGGAAATACCAGTGACCCCTGAGAGCGCTTCTGTTTTGACTACATAGTTAGAACAAGGTGAGTTGGGAGATTCTCTGTACACTTGACTATGAGTTGGGGATTTTTAAAATCCTTTTAATCTATCCCTGGCCAGTGCTCATTCAAATAATCACTGATTGGAACGTTGTGATTTTAAGAATCAGATGTTTTTTTCTTCCCAGTGAGTTTTGTTCTTGTTCAGTGACCTTGAAGGAAGAAGATAAATCATTGTAGTGGTCTGGAATTCGACTAGTCCTGGGTGCTCTTCCCAGCTCCTGTAGGCTTTGTTTTAACCTGCAGCAAGACTCGGTGTCTAACCAGCCTTCTTACACTTTTTGGTCAAAGTGGCCACCATCTTTCAGGGGAGAGATTGGCTGTCTCATAACTGAGTTCTATAATTTAACAGAGATTACTTTTCTAATCCTTGTTAGTGGATTTATATTTACAACTTTTGTAGGGGAGAGTATTGCAGAGTCATACAAAATCTATCTTTTGTGGAAAGTTGAAATATTCTGTTAGGTCATGCTGGTGGATATATGCAGTCTACCTGCATTGTTTGGAATTCTTTTGTTTTTTGTTTGGCTGGGGCGGGTCTTCGTTGCTGTGTGGGTGCTTGCTCCAGCTGTGGTGTGCAGACTGCTCACTATGGTGGTTTCTCTCATTGCAGAGCCCAGAGCCTGCAGTAGTTGCAGGCTCAGTAGTCAGTTCTCCGGCTCTAGAGCACAGGCTCAGTAGTTGTGGCACACCGGCTTCGCTGCTCACGGCATGTGGAACCTTCCCAGTCTAGGGATCGAACTGGTATCCCTTGCCTTGCAAGGCAGATTCTTATCCCTGGACCGTCAGGGAAGTCCTTGGAATTTGGTTTTAAGTGAATTTTCCATACAAGTGATGGGAGTCCCATGCATGGGTGTGTGCATGCTCAGTCATGTCTGACTCTTTGTGACCCCATGGACTGTAG
Organism: Ovis aries; assembly: GCF_016772045.2. Lineage (NCBI taxonomy): Eukaryota > Metazoa > Chordata > Mammalia > Artiodactyla > Bovidae > Ovis > Ovis aries. Next base: position 37,299,439 of record NC_056062.1, read on the forward strand.
CCCACCAGGCTTCTTTGTTGCAGGGATTTCCCAATCAAGAATACTGGCGTGGGTTGCCATTTCCTCCTCCAGGGGATCTTCCTGACCCGGGGATCAAACACGCGTCTCTTGTGTCTCCTGTATTGGCAGACAGATTCTTTACCCCTGGCCACCTGGGAAGCCCCCGGAGTCCTATGCATGGCAGGTAGTCTGAGTGGGGTTACACTTCTCCAGCTGTAACCCCCATGCTCAGCGTGAGCTTTGCAGTGGCCACATTTTCCCAAGTAGAAGCCACCCTGCCCTCACCGCAATGTGAAGGGTTCCAGCTCAACTGGCCAGGTGGGCTTATTGGATTTCTCCCACAGGAATTTTTCCTTTCAGAATCCACAGACACACATCCGAACCTCTTCAGTTGTTAATCCTCCATTGCTATTTCCATGTGCCTTTTCCAGTAGAATCTCAGCACGAAGCATTCAGCTGTTGAAAAGCTCTGTAGTTTCTCTGGCTCTTTCCCAAAAGGTGTTGCAGTGAGCTGAGTAAATGATCAAGAGACCACACCCTGCCACTGCTGCTGCTGCTAAGTCGCTTCAGTCATGCCCGACTCTGTGCGACCCCAGAGACGGCAGCCCACCAGGCTCCCCCGTCCCTGGGATTCTCCAGGCAAGAACACTGGAGTGGGTTGCCATTTCCTTCTCCAATGCATGAAAGTGAAAAATGAAAGTGAAGTTGCTCAGTCGTGTCCAACTCCTAGCGACCCCATGGACTGCAGCCCACCAGGCTCTTCCGTCCATGGGATTTGCCAGGCAAGAGTACTGGAATGGGTTGCCATTGCCTTCTCCAGACCGCACCCTAAGGCCTTTTAATTAAGGAAACCAGGACGTTATCACATGTTCTTACACATTTTGTCTCAGGAATACTTAAGGATCTTCATTTTATTTATGTATTTATTTAGATGAGAAAAGGAACATCTGTTAGCTTGCAATTTAAAATATAAAGCCCTTCTCCCTCAGTGGTTTAAAATGGAACAATATCCTATACCTGAGGACAGGAGAAAGGGGTGCTCTCAGTTAGATGAACAACTCTCCTGCCCCAAAACTTTTATGTTTATCACTGAAATTTACCTTTCTGAATTTATTAAAAAATTGTTTTAAACTTTTTATTTTGCACTGGAATATAGCCGATTAACAAATAATGTTGTGATGGTTTCAGGTGAACAGCAAAGGGACTCAGCCATACATATACCTGTATCCATTCTCCCACAAACTCCCCTCCCATCCAGGCTGCCCCATGACATTGAGCAGAGTTCCCTGTGCTGTACATTAGGTCTTAAGGACCTTCACATTACTTTGGATTTTTCATTTTTCCGGATAGTATTGACTATTCACGTATACCTTGTGTTGATATGGGTTCTCCACAGAAGCAGAACCAGTAGGATCTCAATCTTGATCTCAACGAAGTTTATTTTAATAAATTGGCTCTTGATGGTTTTGCAGGTTGAGAAGTCCCAAAATGTTTCATTTGCAGCAGGAAATGCACCAGAGACAAGGGGTCAGCCCCGAGGGAGGGTGGGAGAGACTGGGTCTCAGCTCAGCCAGGTACAGAGAGATCTTATCCCTTACCTGCCATGTGGGATTCAGGTCCTCCACCGATGAGACGAGGCCACCTACACTGGGGAGGGCAACAACTGATTAGTCGCATATAACCAAAATGTACTCATTTCTCCCAGAGCTCACATTTAGATCCACTCATTTAGAATGGTCTGGGCTTTCCTGAGGTTCCATATCTGCTCCTGTCTGGATCATGAGTTGGTTTGAGACTAGAAACGACCACAGGCAGCACTTTGGTACCAAGCCTGGGAACCTTGACTGTGGTGGGTAGCCCTTGGAATCAGGTGGTGTGGCCTTAGCAGGTTCCAGGAGGTTGACTTTCAGGTCTTTTATTAAACTCCAGGCAAGAGTTTTGTCTAGAATCCTAATCCCCTTAGATGAGACTGGCTGAGGCCAAAGGTAAATAGAGCTAAAATCTTTTCTCCTTCCAAGTTTCACCATTAGAACATGGATGCCAGGCCTTACTGAGCTGTTTTCCAAAACCGGTGCTCAGATTTTGGCTAACTGATGTAGTAACTGCCTCCCAGGTGGTGCTGGGGTAATCAACCCACCTGTCAGTGCAGGAGACACAAGAGATGTGGGTTCGATCCCAGGGTGGGGAAGACCTGGGATCCACTGGAGAAGGAGGCATAGTGGAGGCAGGAAAGGGAAGAAGGCCCAGGCAGGGATATCAGCTGGAGAGGAAGAGCGGACTAAGACCTGAGCTGTGGGGGAAGGCACACCAGGAGCACGGGAGATATTTCAGAATCAGATGGAGGGGGAAACCCAGAGAGGATGTTAGAGGGGGCTGGGGTCCTCACTGCAGGATTGGGATGATGGTGAGCTCCAAGTATCACCTGGCTTGGGTGTATTCTTGCCTGGAAAATCCCATGGACTGAGGAGCCTGGCTGGCGACAGTTCATGGGGTTACAAAGAGTCAGACGCAGCTGATGTGGTAACTAGTGGTGTCAGTAGTGACTGACGCCACTGCCATTTCTTTGTAGCCCTTAGAATCCAGTGGTGTGGCCCCCATACTCATGTATGCTTGAGTGCCTGCTGTTTACCAGGGCCCATGAATGCTCTCTGGTGGGGTGGATTTCACTTGTCTTGCTTGAAGCCCTGGTGGCTCTGAGCCTCTGGGCCACCTCCTGTAGAGCTTCATCTTCATCTCAGCCGTCTCTTAGAACTTCCTTTCCCTAGTTCTGCCTCCAAGTTCCTGCTCATCATGGGAGAACTGACGTGACCTCTTCCAGCCATGTCCATCATCTCAAATGCCCTGTTGTCCTCGTGGAAAGTGTTCATGTGACTGGGGTCACATGCATCACAGTGTCGCTCACTTGGCATGGGGGGTGCAGCATCCACAAAGCACAGATTCGTCTTTACAAGAGAAGAAAGTAAAGCTTTGTCCCTTTTTCTTTTCACTGTTACTTTTTGACCCCTCCATCCCCTCTTTGAACAAAAAGTAATACCAAGGGAATATTGTATCAAAAGCTATTTTTTTCTTGTATTTTGAAAAGTAGCAAAGCTCCCTTAAGAATCTTCCCTCTGCTATTAAGAGGGTAAATTCCTCAAACCTAAAATAGCAAACCTAGTAGTAAGCAAGACAGCTTTTGTCTGTGCTCATAGATGCTTAATGCTTTGTGATCTAATGAAGCGACTGTGTGAGAGCCACGAAAACTCGCCTTTGGGAAGGAGTGACTTCTCCCCTCCATCTCCTGACCCCCTACTGCATCTGAGCTGAGGCTGCGCCTGACCAGAGTCCCCCCCCTGAGCTGAGCTGGAGAGGCCTCCGGACTGAGGGCAGAAGTCTGGCCAGTATTCTTCAGCCCATGTTCGTACCAGCTGATGCTTGGAGCTCACCATCACCCTGATCCTGCAGTAAGGACCCTAGTCCCCTCCGACATCCTCTCTGGGTGTCCCCCTCCATCTGACTCTGAGATAATCTCCCCTGCTCCTGGTGTGCCTTCCCCCACAGCTCAGACCTTGGTCCTCTTTTCCTCTCTGACTGACTGCCCTGCCTCTACCGTCTTCCCTTTCCTGCCTCCACTGTGCTTCCTCTGAATCAGCTGTGTCACCGCTTGTAACATTGCCTGGCCACCCCAGGCCCCACTCAAGTGCCCAGGACAAAGTCTTGTTAACCCACCACCCAGGGCTGCCCTGCCTTGGCCCTGGGGCCTCTGCAGCCACTTCCCTGGGCTTTGCCTGGCGTTGCCTCTGCTGCTTCCTCTCTCTGCTTTATGCCCTCCTGATCATCCTAAAAGGCTGTTATGCCTCATCTTTAGTTATTTTCCTTGACCTCATGTGGTCTAAATAAAAAAACAGAATAAACAATCACACCTTTTGTGATGTTCAGGTAACTTGAATGCACACGCGCGTACTCAGTTGTGTCTGACTCTTTTCCACTGTATGGACTGCAGCCCGCCAGGCTCCTCTGTCCATGGGATTTCCTGGCAAAAATACTGGAGTGGGTTGCCATTTCCTCCTCCAGGGGATCCTCCCAACCCAGGAACCGAACCCAAATCCCTTGGGTCTCCTGCTTTGGCAGGCAGGTTCTTCACTGCTGAGCCACCTCGGAAGCCCAAATAACTTGAATGCGAAGGCGTAAAAGTATGTCTCTGCCTTATCGCTACTGTGGGATTCAATGGAGGGACAGGAATTGTATCTCACAGCTTTATGTGAGTATCTGCTTGTGTCCGAGTCCGCTCTGCTGCCCTGAGGGTGGTTTGCATCTCAAGATCAAGGCCAAGGGCCTCTGCGGTGCAGGGGAAATTTGAAGATAGGATGAAGATACCAGTATTGATAATATCCTGAGAGATTATGGAGAAGACAAGAGATGCCAGAATTAAATGCCCTGATTCTTCAGAAAATGCCAAGAGATCCTAGCCCTGCATTGTCCAGTGTGTTGACCACTGGTCGCATTTGACTTCTGGGTACTGGCTTGGTGGCTGGCGTCAATCATGATATCCTCCAAGCATAAAATATCACATTTTGAAGATTTGCTTGGAAAAAACATGTAAAATAGTTCATGAATAATTTTTATATTACATGTTTATGTGATACTATTTTGGACAGATAATATATTATTGTTAAAATATATCATCAAGCTTATAAATAAAATATATTGTCAAAATAACTTCACCTGTTTTGGATTGATAATATAGTATAATTAAAATATATTATCAAGTTTATAAGTAAAATAGATTATCAAAATGATTTCACCTTTTTTTTCATTTTTTTTTTTTTTTAAATTTTGCTATAGCCACAGGAAGTGGCGCTAGTGGTAAAGAACCTGCTTGCTAATGCAGGAGACATAAGAGATGCAGGTTCAATCCCTGGGTCGGAAAGATCCCCTGGAGAAGGAAATGGCAACCCACTCCAGTATTCTTACCTAGAGAATCCCATGGACAGAGGAACCTGGCAAGCTACAGTCCATAGGTTCGCGGAGTGGGACATGACTGAAACGACTTAGCATGTTACTCACAAGAAAATTTAAAGGAACATACACGGTTAGCGTTTTTGACTTGCATTGCATCTTCCTGGGAGGATGCTGTTCTAGACTCTATGATTTATGGCTTTTCCTTCTCATCCTTGGCAGCGTCCTGCAGCATAGTGTGGAGCAGATGGCTGGGCACTCGTAGGAAAGGAAGTAGTGAGAACTAAAGGGAAGAACAGATCGTGCCAAGTGAGCCTCGTTTGTTTTTTATAAGGTTACGAGGCTAGGCGATCAGACAAGTTCTCCTCCGATAAGCTTGAGGACAGTTTGGGGAGCATGAAGTTGTTTTAATGGTGTGGCTGCTTCTGTGGCTGGTTGGACTCAGTTCCCAGAATAACTTGTGTTGATGGTTGTGTTGAGGACAGGCTGGGAGATGCTCTCAGGCTTCCCATAGTGCTTGTTTCATAAATGAGAGTCATTTGTGAAGAGGTCTAGTTCAGTTAGATTTGGATAGTCTGGAAAAGGTTACCCACACCAGCCCTGGTCGGCAGCTCATTCATGCATCACACGTGTTGAGGGTGTGTTTGCTCAGACACCACGCTGACTGGGTGCTGGGTGTGAGGACTAATGATACATTGTCCCTGACCTCTAGAGTGGCCTTCAAGCTATTATATTTGAAAGATCATTCTGGCTTTGCCCACTGGGTCCCTGTTTGGCTGCATCCATATAGAAGTGGATGATTCTGCATCTGGTCAGGCTTCTTGAACCATAGTTGAAAATTATGGACCTTCTGGGCCTTCCCAGGTGGCTCTGGTAAAGAATCCACCTGCCAATGCCAGGAGACATAAGAGACCGATTCGATCTCTGGGTCAGAAAGGTCCCTTGTAGTAAGAAATGGCAACCTGCTCCAGGATTCTTGCCTGGAGAATCCCATGGACTGAGGAGCCTGGTGGGCTACAGTCCATGGGGTCGCAGAGTCGGACACGACTGAGTGACTGAGTATGCACGCATGCATGGATCTTCTGAGCTGTTAGCAATCTAAGAGGCTGGTGGGAAATTCTTTTCGGAGTTGATGTAGCCCATCCATGGCCCTGCTTCCCTCACTTTTGATATTCCACGTGTGCAGGAAGCGGGTGCAGGCCACGTTCAGGTGGCATGGGGTTATCTTAGACTCTGCTTGGGTCACCTTCCTGAGGCAGCAGTCCCCCTGTCTGTCCTGCTCATCACCTGAGTTGCAGGATATTCCAGAAGCAGCCATATGACATCGCTACCTGTCTTTTGGTGGAGGTGTAGTCAGTATGTCCTGAGTTATTACCCACTGTGCTTGACACTTGACATGCTTACAGATTTGTCAAAAACACAAAAGACAAATAATTTGATGACAATCAATAAACTTTAGGCAGAAATGAAGCTCAACTATAGCAACTTAGAAGGAATTTATGTGTGATTTCTTCTGTATTTTGCTCTGTTTCTATGCTTTAATTTTCTCTAAGCCCTGAAGTTTTTTAATTTTCTGTTTGTCTCTGATTTTATTTTCTTTTTTCTTAAATGTATCTCACATCTTTTGGGGAAAGAAGGCCGATTTAAAGTAAAACTAGAGGATTTCTTAATGTTTGGTTTAGACGTTAGTTTTTTGAACTCTTTACCTTAGGATGCTAGGAGTTTTATATTTGACCTTATCAAAGCTTTCATATTAAATACTTAGATCAGCGATGAGCAGCTTTCTGATTTATTTATGTATTTTTTTGTAAATGAGAAAAAAATTAGAGGTTACTTTTTTTTCTGTTAAACATTACAAGACTTGTTGAGTCCTATGTAAAGGGGGATGAGGCTGAATTTTTACAATTTAGTTATCTCTTGGGTAGAATATCTCAAAGAGGGGTTTGATTAGATTTCTGGGCCATGAGCAAGGTGCTCTGTGGGTATGTTTGGTCGCAGTACCCGGCAGACAGGCCTCTGGGCTCCTGTGCCTGTGGAGAGCTGCTCAGGGTCCCCTGGGGTTACCTCATTTCTTTCTCAGAACAGCCTGCAGGGTGGTGTTACTATGGTCCCATGTAACGTGGTTGTCAGGAGCTGAGATGGCCTCTTTGAGGTGCTGGCAAGGGGAAGAGCTGGTCTGGTGCCTGTACTCAGGGAGCCGGGGTGGCTGCCTCAACTCTGAGCAGTCAGAGAGGCCCCCACTGGCCTCCTGGCCTGGCCTCCCCTTTCCTGGGGTCATGCTGTTCACCACTCCCACCCAGCCCAGGCTGGCAGGATGGAGTCAGCCTCCCCATCCTTGTCTTCCCAGCTGGAGATCTCTGCCCGTGGCTTCTCCCGAGGTGTCCTGGGGTCCATTCTACCCTGGGGTGTCCCTCTGCCTCCTGCCCCCTCAAGCCACGAGGGGCTGTTGGTGGGTCGGGCAAGCAGAGGTCCAGAAGGGGTTGTGGACAGTCAGTGCTATTTCCCCCACTCTGAGCCCAGAGTGTTCCAACCCTGACTCGTGTCCACCTCACCCATAACCTGCCTTTGTGGTTGCCATTTCCAGTTCTATCTTTTCTTTGAATATGTTGCCTCCTGTTCAGAAGCTCAGAGTCAGCTCCATGGTAGATTTAACAGAATCTATTCAGGGCCCTGTCTCAGCGGCGCATCGTTGTTGGAAAACAAGGTCATACCTCTCTTTAACACCAAAATAATCTGATAAATGCCTGTGAGTGGAGAAGGGGTGGAGTGAAGTGGCCGGCCTTCAATCCTGGGGCGTTTGTTACCGGCTGGAAAGGAGGCCAGGCCCTGTGTCTCTTGGGGGCAGGAGTATCTGTGAATTGAGATTCTGGCCTCCTGTTTGCAGGGCGACACTTTTGTCTTCTGTCTGGCTTGGCAGAGAGTCAAGTGGAATGGGAGTTCTCAGGGTGAACTTGGTGTCACAGTTCTTCCTCGAATGGCCCTTTGGGGTCACCTGCTCCAGTGGTCCGCACTGTAGAACCCATTACACATCTGGGATTCTGGAGCATCTGAGTGGAAATGGAGTTGGGGGGCTGCCTAGGTAGTCTCCAGGATGACAGTGATGCAGAGGTGGCTTTAGGAGCCCTGTGTCTGGGCCATGATTCTCAGACTCTAGCTCATCGGTCGCCTGAAGAGTTAAATAGTTGCTGGTCTCTTCCCAGAGTTTTTGATTCACTGAGTTTTAGAAGCCCTGAGAATTTGCATTTAAAAAAACTATTAATTTTTATGTATTTTCTCTGCACAGGGTCTTAGTTGCAACATGTGGGATCTAGGGCCCTGACTGGGGATTGAACCCAGGCCCTCTGCATTGGGAGCATGGAGTCTTAGCCACTGGACCACTAGGGAAGTCCCTGAAAATTTGCATTTTTAACACAGTTCCTGCTGTTACTGAACCACTGATCTGGGCAAAGTCCTCTTTTTTTTCTTTTGTGAGAAAACGAATATCATTGAAAAAATTTTTCATACTACCATGATATCTTTAGTGAATTAAATTGTTTTGCATTGAGTGTTTCCTTAGCAATTCTTAATTGAGAACTTGTGATAATCACAAGTGACTATTCAAAGGGTTGGGTATTCTATTTTGGCTAATATAATTTCATCATGATTAAGTTCAGTGTATTAAATAATGTCAAAGTCTGTTAACTTTTGAAAACCATGATTTACAAAAAACACAAGTAGCAATATATATATAAATAGGAAATCCTGCTTGGGCAAATTAAAATGAAGACCTCAGTCCATTCAGTTAATAGTATCGGTCAGTTGTACAGTTTTCAAAGCCAAATGATGGCTTCCCAGTGTTCATCTCAGTCATAGGAAAGGAAAACATATGATTTCTGGATTCAGTTAATGCATGTGTTTTAGATTCCAAATTCCTTTAACAGTAGCATTTTTGAAAAATCAAATGTTATGATACCTGAGGGCCTTCCCAGGTGACTCAGTCGTAGAGAATCCGCCTGCCAGTGTAAGAGACACTGGAGATTTGGGTTTGATCCCTGGGTTGGGAAGATCCCCTGGAGGAGGGCATGGCAACCCACTCCAGGCTTCTTGGCCGGGAAATCCCAGGAACAGTGGAGCCTGGCGGACTACATAGTCCGTGGGGTTGCAAAGAGTTACATATGGCTGAGCGACTGAGCATGCTCACAGACACACAGATACACACATACATACTGCCTGAAGCATTTAATCTAAAGGTTGCCAGATGCTTCATCTGAGATTCTCTAGGCACCACACAACTTTGCAGGGTCCCGGAGGGTTGGTGATTGAGGTTGGGTGTCTTGTAGGGAAAATGCTGCGAAGACAGAAAGGGTTATAAAAGCTCTCCCTGGGGCGGAGGAGATGACCTGTGTGTCACAGGCTCTAACTTTCTCACCATGAATCTGAAACAAAGTGGGTAATTTTTAATCTAACACTGCTGTTTAATAAGCCGTGGTCGTGTATGTTCTTCTCTAAGCATTTTGCATTTGTCTTTCGTCTGTGTGCATTTTCATAGTTAAAATATCAATTCAGTTATGATTTGCTTTTGGGGGTGCCATTTAGTAAACATTTGAAGGCCTTCAAAAGCAAAGCTATGATCTTCATATTTTATTTATGACTATAATGGAAATCTGTTCTTGAACATATTCAGAGATCATAAAATATTTTTTTTTCATAAAATATTTTAAAATGTATTCAGTATAAGATGTCTTTGTTAATTAACATCAAGACTCTGGGCCATGAAAATGTACTTATTGCCTTAGATTTAAAAAATGTTTTTCTGAAATAACATCCTTGTCCTGCGTGCTAAGTCAGTCAGTCATGTCCCACTCTGCAAACCTATGGACTGTAGCCCGCCAGGCTCCTCTGTCCATGGGGGTTCTCCAGGCAAGAATACTAGAGTGGGTTGCCATTTCTTCCTCCAGGGGATCTTCCTGACCCAGAGATCAAACCCTCATCTTTTTTGTCTCCTGCATTGGCAGGGGGGTTCTTTTCCACTAGCACCACCTGGGAAGCACCAAATTTGGGGACTTTTAATTTTTTTAGCTGAGTTAATGCTGTCCCTCCTTTCAGACAGCTTGGCTCTTTTTAAAAACTGTTTTAGAGTACATAAAGTTTACATTCTTGGAACACTTTTTCTTATTTCAACAAAAGTCAGTTAGATGCTATTAAATTGATCAAATTTAAATAAATAGAGTGAAGGTAGTTTCTAAATTTAGTCTTAGGTCCTTAAGTAAAATTGCCCTCAGTGAGCTGAAACTTTTTTTTCCAAGTTACAAGGATTTAAAGTGACATCTAGTAAAATGTGTATTCTATAATTAAAATAAATCCCATTTGGAAATAAATTTGACTCATAGAAAGTTGAACTATTTCTTATTATATCATTCAATTCATTCTATTTTTATGGTTTAATTATATAGTTGACCCATTTAATCTAAATACCTCACAAAATAGAAACTAGGGTATCTTTTAAACAATTTTAGAATCTGAGCTATCCGCCTTCTCTTTGGTGAGTGGAGCCAGAGAGAACCAGAACAGGTATTCTCTGTGCCTTTTTGATGATCTTTTTATCTGTGAAATAGATACTTTCAGATAAATGATTGCCCTGGCCACAAAGAACACTGGGAGTCGACATGCAATCAGTGTTGTCTACTGTTGCGTAACCAGTGACCCCAAAACGCAGTGGCCCCAAAGGATAAAGGTTTCCCACTGTTGCATTTCTCTGGGAATTCAAGAGTCTCGGAGGCTGCAGTCAGGGGTTGCTAGGACCACAGTCACCTGGAGGAACTGCATCCAACGTGGATGGCCGGTGGGTTGATGCTGCTGTTGGTGGGATAGGGAGAGCTCAGTTCACCCTCCCCAGGGGCCTTTCCCGATACTCTTTGTTTTGGTTAGAGGTCAGCTTCTTGTCCAGGGAAGCACCAGAAGGGTGATCCTTCATTGTCTCAGACTAGCTTGCTGCCCAACTCCAGGGAGTTTGTCCTGAGGTGCCTCCTGGTGCCAGGATGTGCCAGGCGCCAGCTTCTGGGCCCCCAGGAGATGTGGATGCCATGAGCAGACACACAGGTGCAGAACGTGGGGCGAGGCGACACACCCAAGGAGGCTTCCCTGAAGAGGGTCCCACCTGGATGCAGTCCAATCTTCCTTCCTCTTGGGGAAGGGTGGGTGTTGGTAGGTGAAGGGATGGGCTGGCTGTGGGGAGCTGGTCGGGGAGAGATTTGGACAGAACTTCTAGCCAGGTGGGCAGGACAAGGTCGAGGGACTGAGTCCAGTTACCTTCTTCCCATCCTTTGTGGGCTTGTCATATATTTTACTTGTACATGTATTATTCTGTGGGCTCCCCAGGTGGCTCAGTGGTAAAGAACCCACCTGCCAGTGCAGGAGATATAAAAGACACAGGTTCCATCCCTGGTTGGGGAAGATCCCCTGGAGGAGGGCTTGGCAACCCACTCCAATATTCTTGCCTGGAGAATGCCATGGACAGAGGAGCCTGGCATGCTACAGTCTATAGGGTTGCAAAGACTCGGACGTGACTGAAGCGACTTAGCACACAGGCACACATGCATATTATTCTAGGTTGCTTTACAGCCAGATACCTTTTTAAGGAATATTTTGTTTCACTTCTTGGGAGTGCAAGCTATTTCTTCCTGATGGAGATCAGGGTGGAGTAAGAAGTGGACATTCAGATCTCTCAGAATGAAGCTAAAGTCTGAGTTACATTTGTAACTTAAAAAAAAATTTTTTTAAGATACTTTTAAAAACATTTATCCCCGCATTTATCTTTTCTGTTCTCTTCATCCCTTCCTGTATTTTTCAGTTTTTCCATTTGGTACTATTTCCCTTCAACCTGAAGGACTTTCTCTGTCATTTAGTACAGTGTGGGCCTGCTAGGAACAGAGTGTTCAGCTTTTGTTTAGCTGGAAACTTCTTTCATTTGCCTCCATTTTTGAGGGATAATTCTGCCACATATAAGATTCTAGATTGGCAGCATTATTTTTCCTCTTAGCCCTTTAGCTGTGCTATTCCATTCCTTGTTTTTTAAAGATTTTTTTAATGTGAACAATTTTTGAAGTCTTTATTGAGTTTGTTACAATACTGCTTCTGTTTTATCTTTTGTTTTTTGGGCCATGAGGCATGTGGGATCTTATTTCCCTGACCAGGGATCAAACCCACAACCTTGCATTGGAAGGTGGAGTCCTAACCATTGGGCCACCTGGCAAGGCCCTCTGCTGTTCCACTCTGTTTCCCTGGGCCCTGATGAGAAGTTGAGCATCCTTATTTTCGTTCTGCTGTCTGTCTTTTCTCCTTGCTTTTTAAAAGTTGTTTCTATGTTTTATTTTTAGCAGTTAGACTATCGTATAGATGGGTCTAGTTTTCCTGGTATTTACCTATTTGGGATTTATTGAGCTGCTTGGGTTGGTGGGATGACTTTTTCAAATTTGGAACATTTTATTCATATTTCTTGAAATATTTTAATCCTATTGTTCTCTTTTCTCTAATTACTATACTTGTTATCTCAGTAAATGATACTAATTCTCAAATCATTGATACTTAGTTCTTTATCTCCTGTTCTTTTTCTCTGTTTAATTTGGAGAATGTAAGGTTACTGACCTGTTCTTTTGCAGTGTCCCATTAGCAAACCCACTCAGTAAATTTATTTCAAATCTTGTATTTTTAGCCCTAGATTTTTATTTAGTTCTATTTTAGAGTTTCTATTCCGTCCTAAAATAACCAATCTCTTCTCCCATTATATACTTATTTTCCTATAAATTCTTTAACATATTTATTATAGTTAAAGTCCCCAACTACTCATTTCATTAATGGAGTAGAGATTCTCTTTTTCTTAACTGTTATTCTTAATTATGGATCACAGTTTCCTATTTCTTAATATATTTTGTAATTTAAAAAATTGTATTCCAGGAGTCATGAATAAAATAGTAGATTGAAGTATAATATTTTGTTTGTTTCACTTCTTGGAGAGTGCAGGCTCCTCCTTTTTTTTTAATATTATTTTTTATTGGAGCATAGTTGCTTTTCAATGTTGTGTTAGTTTCTGTCGTGCAGCGAAGTGACTCAGCCACGCATATGCATATATCCTCTCTTCCTTGGATTGCCCTCCTATTTAGGTCACCAAGGAGCATTTAATAGAGTTCTCTGTCCTTATAGCAAGTTCTCATTAGTTATCTATTTTATACATAATGTCAATAGTTTGTGTGTGTGTGTGTGTCTGTGCTCAGTTGTGTCCAACTCTTTGTGGCCCTGTGGACTGTAGCCTGCCAGGCTCTTCTGTCCATTGAATTTTGCAGGCAAAAATACTGGAGTGGATTGTCATTTCCTTCTTGCAGGGATCTTCCCAACCCAGGGATCAAACTCACATCTCCTGTGTCTTCTGTATTGGCAGGTGGATTCTTTACCACTGAGCTACCAGGGGAACCCATATATATGCATTCTTAAAGTAAATGCCTGAAACTGAGACGTCAGCCAGTGAGTTCCCTTGCCCTCTGGCCCTGGATTGACTGGAAAGCACTGGCAGATGACCAGGGCCCAGCTGAGTGTATGAGTGACATTCTTCTAATTTTCCCTTTTCCCAAGACTGAAATCTGTGATACCCGTGCTATTCAAATGAGCCACCACTGCCAACAGAACAAGATATCTGAAAGGGAATAAAAAGTAAAATCAAGCATTGTTCTCTCAAACTTGCCCTGAGACAAACTCCTTTTCCTTTATGTAACAGACTAATCAAATGTAGGTCAGAGAACAGTAAGAGTTAAAGATTCAGAAATGGAGTGCATTCATAGCTTTGTGGTTGCTTTAAGGGGCTCCTCAGACAGTAAGAAATAGAACAGATCTATTTATCATAGGTCTGAGGACTGTGAAGTCCAAGATCAAGGTGTAGGCAGATTCCATGTACCATAAGGGCTAGCTTCTTGTTCATGACAACACTCTTGTTTCTGAGTTCTTGCTTGGCAGAAGATGCAAGGAAGCTCTCCGGGGTCTCTTTTATAAGGGCACTAATCCTGTTCTTGAGGGCCCCATCCTCGCCACCTAACCACCTCCCAATACCATCACTTTGGGGTTCAGGATTTCAACGTATTAATTTTGAGGGAAGACATGCAGTCCATTGCAATGGCATTCCTAGTACTAATGGTTGAAAGGAGTTTGATTATTTACCATCGTTCAGGTTCCAAATCACTGGTGTTAAATGTATTGCTATTTAATTCAGAACAACCCCAAGCAGAACTGAGATCCAAATTTGGATGGTTTGACTGTAAAACAGACACCTTTAACCGCCAAGCTATAAATACTACCTAGTTCAAACACTTCTTTGATGATGAATCAATTTATTTTTTATGTGTTAGATTGTTTTGTCAATCACTTCTTATTCAACCAGTAATATTTTATCTAACATCTACTTTATCGTGGACATTGATTTGAGAGTAGAACATGATAGACATGAAAGAATTCAAAGACTGTTTGTGAAACATGCAATTTAGCTGAAAAGTAAGGCTTACATAAAAGAGCCAAACAGCCCAAAAAATGCTACAAAAGATCATACAGTAAATGCTCTGTTTTTATGGAGCAAGCTATATTTCTTACCATGCAATTTAGTATTCCCATTAAGAGAACAGAACTGCCTTAAATGTAATAGAGCCATTAATTTGATGTTTACTTATAGTGTCAATCTTTCCCTGCCAGTCCTTTATACTGATATTAATTTCCCAAAGCTCTAAAGATATTAATAGCCTACAGGAGACATTGAATATAAAAAGTTAAGTCCTCAAAAAAAAGAAAAAAGTTAAGTCCTCTACGAAATTACACCCTGACTTATTTCAGAGACATGCCACTAGCCTGGCTCATAGCTCCCCTTGCTCACGTGCTAGGGGGACAGCATTGACAGTTTGAGGGGTGTACCAGGGAGAGAGGGACTGAGAGCAGTTTTCTGCAGGGCTGGTGATGCTTGTTCTTCTGGAGGTGGCCAGTGCAGTCAGGCTCTTTCTGTTGTAAACACAGTGATGTATATTATTTTGTTGTTTACAAGTCATGTCGGACTCCTGTGAATCCGTGGACTGTTGCCTGCCAGGCTTCTCTGTCCATGAGATTCCCCAGACAAGAATACTGGAGTGGGTTGCCATTTCTTCCTCCATGGGATCTTCCCGACCCAGGGATCAAACCCACACCTTTTGCATCGGCAGGTGTGTTTTTCACCATTGAGTCACTAGGAAGCCCAGTGTATATTCAGCCCCTCCGTTTTTGTGGCCCTGCTGAGTGAGAAGCACCTGGCTGTACATTTCCATCCTGAAGGCCGTTTTCCTGTGACTTGAAAAGTAAGAAGTGCCCAGTAGACACCTGCTACCCCCTGAATGAACCCAGAGGACATGGTGCTGAGTGGAGTAGGCCAGTCAGAAAAGGACCTCTACTGCGTTCTCCTGCTTACAGGAAGTACTTAGAGGAGTCAGAGTCCTAGAAAGAGGGAGAGAGAGTAGAGTAGTGCTTGTTAGGGGCAGGGGAGAGAGGGACTATCCTGCTGGCTCAGACGGTGAAGAACCCTCCTGCACTGCAGGAGACCAGGTTCTACCCCTGGGTCAGGAAAATCTCCTGGAGAAGGAAATGACAACCCAGTCTAGTATTCTTGCCTGCAGAATCCCATGGACAGAGGAGCCTGGTGGGCTATACTGTCCACGGAGTTGCAAAGAGTCAGACACGACTAAGCACACACACACGGAGAGAGGGGAACAGACTTTAATACTTAATGGGTACAGAATTTCAGTTTCTTGAGATGAAGCAGTCTGGAAATGTTTGGTGGTGATGGTCACACAACAGTGCAAAAGTACCTAATGTCACTGAACCATATCTTTAAAAACAGTTACAATTGTAAATTCTGTGTTGTACATATTTTCCCACAATTAAAAAAGTGTAAAAATATAAAACATGATGCCTCAATAAAGCTTGTGTTTAAGTGTTAACAAAAAAAGTGCCCAGTAGATTATATTACATTTTATTAACATCATGCTGAATTTTTGTAGAGGAGAAGAAAATACCAGTATTGTTGGCGCTGTTCTCCACATGCTTATTAATGAGAAGAATAGTTGTTTTTTTTGTTTTTGTTTTTTTTAAGAGGAAGCTGAAAGTAGAGATCCTTTGGCCTGAAATCATTGCCACCTGCTTTGGAAAGCCCTTGAAGGAGACTCCAGTTGTATTTCTCACCTAGACCGGAGAGCCCAAACCTCAGGGTTGTGAAACAGGTCCGTTCTCCTAAGGATCAAAAAATAATAATAATAATAATGGGGGAAAACTGTGCCCACATTCTCAGTGAACATAAGGAGTGTGTGCCTTTCAAACAACTTAAGTGATTCTTGGAGCTCCTGTAGTCCAACATTGACTATATTGTGTAGACTAATTTTTTAAGGAAAAAAAAAGGAGATTTGAATCTCATCAACACTATCTCTTACTTGGTATTTATAGATGCCCAGAGGATGGAAGTTTGCCAGTTTATAATCAAAGCAGAAAACAGAAATTTGTTGACATAATTTCTTGGCATGATATACTAGGATTATTTAAATAGTATTACATAATTTCTATTTTTTGGTTTTCAAGGAACATAGTGACTTATTTTATAGATAGTCATTTAAAAATTAAAATTTATAGAAGTATAATCATCATATGACCCTGTAATTCCACTTCTGAGTATATACCCAAAAGAATCCGAAGCAAGGTCTAGAAGAGATCTTTGTTTCAATATACCCATGTTCATAGCAGCAGCATTCACAACTGCTAAAATGCGGAGGCAATTCGTGTCCATCAAATGATGGATGACTAATCAGAATGTGGTTGATACACAATGCAGGACTCTCTAGTCTTAAAAAGGGAAGAAACTCAGACATATGCTACAACATGGATGAACCTTGAGGACATTATGCTAATTGGAATAAGCCCATCACAAAAAGACATACAGTATGATTCCACTCGTACAAAATGCCCAGGCAAATCATGGAGACAGAAATTAGAATGGTTGCCAGGGGCTGGGGAAGGGGGAATGGGGAGTTATTGTTTAATGGGTCTGGAGTTACAGTTGTACAAGATAAAAGGTATTCTGTAGATGGATGGTGGTGATGTGTACAACATTGTGACGTATTTAATACCACTGAACTGTACACTTAAAGACAGTTAAGAGGGCAAGTTTTATATATTGTGTATTTTACCATAGTAGAAAAAAATGAAAGAAAATTTAAATATCAGCCTCCAGAAAAGATAAATGCTATAAATGCCTTCTATCTTAGGTTTTAATGGATTCCTTATCCCTGTTTTTTTTTTTTCTTGACAGAAATGTTTTTCATAATGTAGGTTAGCAAGAGATTTTGCACATAAAAATTTGAGTAGCTACAAAATACATGTTTTCTACAGTAGGTTCTGCTGGATGAAGAAGTACAGAGTAATTTGGTTTTTTGTTTTTTTTCAGTGTTTTGAGGAACACTGCTTTCCACAGTAGCTGAAGCAGTTTACATTCCCACCAGCAGAGTACAAGTCTTTCTTTTTCTG
Organism: Ovis aries; assembly: GCF_016772045.2. NCBI lineage: Eukaryota > Metazoa > Chordata > Mammalia > Artiodactyla > Bovidae > Ovis > Ovis aries. The sequence continues at coordinate 37,316,926 of NC_056062.1, forward strand.
TACATCCTCAGCAACTTTTGTTATTTATGGTCTGTTTGATGACAGTCATTCTGACAGGTGTGGGGTAATAGCTTGTTGTGGTTTTGCTTTGTTTCTCTCTGATGATTAGTGATGCTGAGCACCTTTTCATGTGCCTGTTGGCCATCTGTGTGTCTTCTTTGGAAAAACACTTATTCATTCACATCCTCTGCCCACTGTTTAATTGTGTTGTTTGTTATTTTGATACTGAGTTGTGTGAACTCCTTCTGTATTTTAGATATTAACCCCTTATCAGATGTATTATTTGCAAATATTATCTCCCATTCAGGAAGTTTTCTTTTTGTTTTGTCGATGGTTTCCTTTGCTGTGCAAAAGCTTTTAAATTTAATTAGGCCTCAATTGTTTATTTTTGCTTTTATTTCCTTTGCCGGAGGAGACAGATAAAAGAAAATATTGCTACAAGTCATGTCAAAGAGTGTTTTGCTTTCGTTGTCTTCTAGGAGTTTTATGGTTTCCGATCTTATATTTAGGTCTTTAATCCAGTTTGAGTTTATTTTTGTAAATCAAGTGAGATTGTAAATACAGTGACTTTGGAAGAACCGTGTTGACCAAAAAGAAAATCTCTCTTAGTTTATTTTGGATTTGGGAGGTCTCTGGTGTTGTACAAGTTTAAAATTTTTGAAGGAAGGAAGCACTTCTGTTCCTTCTTTCCAGATTAGCATATTAGTCCCACAGAATATGTCAAGACCATTCTGGTTTATATTTACGTTCATGCGTCTAAATAACCGTCCCACAATCTCGGCTGGTGCTTAGGGAACCGCTATAAACTCTATTTGTTTTGTTATTTTATTAATCTCTTCTAAATGAGCTATTATTTCCAGCTGTGTGTGTTAGTCACTCAGTTGTGTCCAACTCTTTGTGTCCCCATAGACTATGTCTGCCAGGCTCCTCCATCCATGGAATTCTCCAGGCAAGAATACTGGGGTGGGTAGCCATTTCCTTCTCCAGGAGAGCTTCCCAACCCAGGGATAAAACCTGGGTATTCCCACATTGCACTTTCCATCTGAGTCACCAGGGAAGTCAATTTCCAGCTACTAACTCAGAATCATTAAAACCCTGGAAAATGACAATGTATATAATTGGATTGCAAGCAATTAATAACTGTGCTAGGTTTAAAAAATGTATTTGTATAATAAGCTGTGTGTCAGAGTACCATTTTGAAGAGTGTTAAGAATGAACAGTTGAGATGGGCGAAATTTGTTTTAATATATTATTTGAAACTAGGTGCATTTATCTTTAAAAATATTTTTGTGACATTGACATTAGAGGAAACATTTTACAGGTCTTCCATTGTGACATTCTTCAGAAAATTCTATCTTGGATATTTATGGGTTTGCGAAAGAAATGGCAACCCACTCCAGTATTCTTGCCTGGAGAATCCCATGGACAGAGGAGCCTGGTGGGCCACAGTCCACGGGGGTGGCAAAGAGTCGGACACGACTGAGCGACTTCACTTTCACTTTCACTTAAGTGTTACTATATGCAGAGAATCAGTGAACAGAACACATCTGAGTGAATTTATTGAAACTTTTCATATGCCTCTTTTTTTGTCAAGTCTAGAGAAATAGATCTATTTCAACTCAGTCCAAAGAAATTAATTGTTGGAACACATGAAAGCCTTCTTTTTAAGGTGAGTTCACAGCATGTGAGGAGCCTGACAGTGAGGTGATTATGGTCTTTTTAGTTTGAATCTCAAGAAGATGTCTCTAGCTGTATGATCCTGCCTTTTGGGAAATACAAGTTAATTTTCCAGAATGTTTAGAAATCAGTGATTCATAATCGAGTCACTCTTGTGTGCCTGGCATCTTCGCATGTTTTTACTGAAACATCTAACTCCAAAGTAGGGACTGTTTCCATTTGTTCATGAAAAGTGGGCAGAAGGAGGTGGCTCAGCTACGAGGCCCCTCCCAGTGAGTGAACGCCTCTTTAGCTACTTCCTTTGCGATCTGTTGGCATTTAATCTTCAAGATGACCTGTGAGGTCCTGGCTGTAGTTATCTCCATCTCCAGACCAGGAAATCTGGCCTCTGAAAGGTTTATTCACTCAAGGTCACATGGTTAGTGAAGGTGTGAGAGCAGGATTGAACTCGGCTGATGGAAGAATACTCAAGAGTCTCCATCAGGTAAATATTTTGGTTCCGGTGCTGTAGTCCAGCTTCGACTGCCTGGCTTCCTTAGGGAGTCACCGCCTTTAAATTCTGTCGCTCCAGGGTGATGGGGTGTTTGCCTTGACTTAGGGCTTCCCTGCCCTGATGGTAAAGAATCTGCTTGCGATGCAGGGGAGACGCAGGTTCAATCCCTGGGTTGGGAAGATCTCTGGAGAAGGGAATGGCAACCCTCTCCAATATTTTTGCCTGGAGAATCCCTGTGGACAGAGGAGCCTGGTGGGCTACAGTCCATAATGTCACAAAACAGTCGAATACGTCTGAGCGACTAACACCCCCATCCCCATACAAACACATTGTATGAGACTCCCAGTTGCTCCATATTCATGCAAAACACTTGATGTTTTTTTTTAATCCTTGTAACTTTAGCCATTTTCATGAGTATACAGCGGCATCTCATTGAGGTTTTAGTTTCCATTTCCTACTGACTAATTATGTAGCAGAGCTCTTGTGCTCCCTTGGCACTGGTGTTCTTTGCTGAAAATTTGTGTTCAGATCCCGTCTGTTTTTTCGGTTGTGGTGGATCTTCGTTGCTACACTTGTGCTTTCTTTGGTTGTGAAGAGCAGCTGTGGGCCTCTCACTGCAGAGCCTTCTCTTGTTGAAAGAGCATGGGCTCTAGAGCCTGAGGGCTGCAGTAGTTGTGGCTCACAGGCTTAATTGCTCAGAGGCATATGGGATCTTAGTTCCTGACCAGGAATCGAACCCACGTCCCCTGCCCTGGAAGGTGGATTCTTACCACTGGACCACCAGGAAAGTCCTCTCTCTCTCTCTTTAATAGTTGTTGTCTTTCTCTGAGTTTTAATACCATTAATGAGGTAATGTGGAGAATTATAAAGAAAGTATTTTGTTGCTGACATATTTTCAGGAAATGAATATCTTTAATGGACATTTTGTTTCCTACACCATTTTTTTTCCTTTTTTTGCACATGTATAGCAGGAACTGCCGTCATCTCTTGGCTTGTTTTAATTTACCTTGCCTTGCTTTGCTACATGTACTTTTTACTGACTCTGTCAACTCATAATCTCTGGGAAAACCACTTGTGAAGGTACTAATTACGCCTCTAAACAAACATGCACACATATCCATCTATCATAGGCAAACCTTGACTCCCCTACCACTGTGAGGGCGCCCTAGTGATCCCAGTGGACACTCTGCAGTGGGCACAACATCCTCTCCTGCTTTCTGGTTCCCCTGCACCCACTGCTGTTCAATGTAAATTACTGGGGAGTCAACTAGTGACTGTTGGTGATGATAAGCTCCTGACTGGGGTGGGTTAAGTGCTCTTGAATGACTCCAGTTTTAGAGAACAAGAGATCTTCTAAACTGATGGATGTAGTCGTAAATTAGTTTGAAATCCTTACTTTAAAAACTGCTTCTGTAAGCTTTAGGATACCGAGATTTTGCTTGATAGCTAGCTATAAAATCTACTTGGAAAAAGGTATTGTAGCAAAGCTGTGATTGTGATTTGGCTATGAGTTGTTGTTGTTTGATCCCTTGACCCCATGGACTGCAGCACGCCAGGTTGCCCTGTCCTCCACCATCTCCCAGAGCATATCATCCACGCATCTCATCCTCTGTTCTCTCTTTCTCCTCCTGCCCTCAATCTTTCCCAGCATCTGGGTCTTTTCCAGTAAGTCAGCTCTTCACATCAAGTGGCCAAAGTATTGGAGCTTCAGCTTCAACATCAGTCCTTCCGAAGAATATTCAGGGTTGATTTCCTTAAGAGACTGATTTGATCTCCTTGCAGTCCAAGGGACTATGAATAAGACAGGGTAATTCTATTTTTATTTTGTAAAATAATTAAATTAATTTAATGACTTTTGACTATGCTCAGTTTCCGTTGCTGCGTATGGGGTTTCTCTAGTTGAGGTGAGCGGAGGCTACTCTCAAGTTGTGGCCCGCAGGCTTAGTTTCCTTGCAGCATGTGGGGTCTTCCTGGACCACAGATCAAACATGTGTCCAAGTCCCCTGTATTGCCAGATGGATTCTTAATGACTGGACCACCAAGAAAGTCCAGTAATTCTATTTTTAGAGTAGATGTTTCTAGGTTAGACAACCTAAGAGTATTTCATGGCCTTTAGTGGTTTATCCTAGCTGTATCTGTGGACCAAAGGCAGAATATGTTCTTGATCATTGTGAGCAATGTTTTGTATTAATATGGGATTCCCTGGTGGCTCAGACAGTAAAGAATCTGCCTGTCAATGCAGGAGACAGGGGTTTCTATCCCTGGATTTGGAAGATCCCCTGAAAAAGGAAATGGCAACCCACTCCAGTATTCTTGCCTGGGAAATAACAGAGGGGCTTGGCAGGCTACAGTCCATAGGGTCTCAAAGAGTCTTACATGACTGAGCAGCTAGCACTTGTATTACTATAAAGTTGAGTTGATTCATCAAGACGTGTCCATGCTGTGTAGGATAATGAATGAGTAGAAAAGCTGATGAAACTGTGAGCTCATGGGGGGTTGCTTTTGAAATTTATGATCTGATAGAGCACTGGATTGGCACCTAGCAGATCTGAGATCTAGGACCAGCTTTGCTGTGTGACTTTGGAGAGGTCACTTGGCCACTCTGGGCTTTCCTCTGCTCTGAAATGAGTCAGTTGAAAGACTGGTGCTGTGAATTATTTTTATTACGATGGTTTTGAGGTCACGTGACAACTTTGAAAATAATTCCAGTCTTGAAGTGCTTCATCTGTGGTGTTATTCCTCATTCCAGACATAATTGCATGGCTTGTCTGTCTTTATTGCTTTCTCTTTGTTACTCTTTATTACTTTCTCTCTTCCAAAGTAAGAGAAGGAAAAGGCAAAAATAATCATAAAGATGAAAAGGAATTTTTGATACAATATTAGAACAAAACAAAAGCCTGTTTTCGAAATAGTAAAATGCAAAACTTTTTACTTTGTTATTATGGGTCACAGTCAATTCAAATTGGGCCCAGAGGTGTTTTGGATTAAAATTTCTCTAATGTCCTCATAAATGTTTGTGATTTTATTCATTTAAATTTTTGGTGTCCCTTATATTTCAGCAAGCAAATAAAATCTTAAACTGCAGGCAGTAAGCAATCAAAAAGAGCCCATAGAACTTGGGGTTTATGTTTCTATTTTAATTTAGTGCTAATTCTGACTTTATGTTCCTGTTGAGTAGTGAGACAAAGGGAAAATAGATTATTTTGAAAGTTTTGAATGTGAGAGTGGGAATTATCAGTGTTAGTTATTGAAATAGACATTTTCAGGCTTGCTTTTTACTTTTTCTGAAGTTATTCAAAATCTAGGTCAAGATTTGCAGCCTTACTCATGAACTTCCGGCACATTGTTCACTACATATTGCTCCAGAAAGGAACTAATGATGGTGGGGAAACTGGTGTCCACCTTAATGAAGTGGTTCTCAGGCATCATCTGTTGAAGTCCCAAATGCCTCCTTAAAAAATCATACTGTTGATTACTCCTGTACCCGTGCAAAACATGGAATAAATTAAAAAAAAAAAAAGGTATCTATGACAGAGCATCTTCCTTCCCTGTTGGCTGGCTCCCACTGTCAAGTAAACAAAGATGTCATTATCTGGCTGACGGCACCAGACGAAAGCAGATGCTAAAGGAAAAGATGGTTAAGTTTTCCATCACATTTTCTTGAGCTGCTAGCTGTCCACATAACAATCACTCTCATGATTCATCCAAGTGTCTCCAAATAGAGTAAGAGCATTTACAGAAATGGCAACTCACTCCGTGTATTCTTGCCTGGGAAATCCCATCGACAGAGGAACCTGGTGGGCTATAGTCCACGGGGTTGCAAAAGAGTCAGACACGACTTAGTGAGTGAACAACAGAACAACAGAACACTGACTTTCCTCCAAAAAGCCTCAGTTTCTTTCCACGTTTGTGAAGTGGAGTAACATTGTTTCTGGACCTGAGTAGGTGCCCAGTCAGTGTTAATTATTTCCTTCCTAAAAATGAAATACTCAAAAACTGGGGTAGTGTTGCTTCCAAGAGCTGACCTTGCATCAGGAGAATAAAGAAAACCCAGGACAATGAGGCACATGTTTGTGAGCTCTGGTAGGAACTGCGTTTGGAGGACAAGATAAGAGAAAATGCTGACTTGTAATATTTTATTCCCTTGCAAACATTAACAAAGTTTCTGCTGTACAAACAACATAGCTCTCTCTCCTCCCCAGTTATGCAGTTTCTTGTGAGGAGGCGACATCATTTCCTGCTCGGTTTTGTGAATTACAAGGATGCTGTGTCCTACTGGGGATGCTGGGCTTGGAATGAGGTAGAGAGAGGCTCACAGGGATCTCCAGGCTAGTGGCAGCCCACAGGCTCTTTAGGTTGTTTTCCATTAAGGGCACAAGCAAAGCCCGCCTTATAGTTGACTTTTGTCTTTTTCCCAAATCGAGCAGCTCTATAAGAAAGAGGCTTTGGACCCAGATTTTTCCCAGGTAGATTAGGAAATATACACTCTCTGTTACATGGTAAAACAGTTTCTCTTTAATGATACTTGAAAAACTAATCACTTTTCTTCTCCAGAATAATCAGAATCATCTCTGCCCTTTTATTTTAGCTGTCTCCAACTGGACATCCAGGGCGCCTCTCCTGTTCTTTCTGACTCTTGAATTGGAAGCTAACAAGACTCTACAGCCTGGAAAAGAAGTAAAAGGTAATACATGTTAAAAACTGTGTTATTAAATTCATGTGTACACCTGATGACCATAAAGTAATGGCAGCTCCTTATTTGCTGAGTGGAGTTTGGGTGTCCTTCCCTGTTTTCCCACTATCTCCCTCCTGTCCCTCCCCCCTCACCACCCCTCCCCCGTCACCACCACCCAATCCCTCCTTGTCTTCTCTCTCTGTCTCCTCCTTCCCTTTCCTTCCTCTCCCTTCTTCACACGTATTCACTCAACAAACGGGTGTGTGGAGTCTGTCCTGTGGGGTCGCTGGCAGGAGTGGGAGGGACAGCCTCTGAAAAGGACCTCCCCCCAGCTCTGTGCTGCCAGGTCTGAGTGAGAGGCAGTCCTTGCTTCTGGCTGTGCCCAGAGCACTCCCTCGCCAACCACCCGGGCCCTGAAACGTGTGCACTTCCCCGGCTCTCTTTGAGGTTGGCCGGGTGCTTGCTTACAGTTGCTTTTTCTGCAAATCTGGGGCTCTTCGAGGCTCAGTCCCTCATCAGTGGACTGCCACCTGACAGATGAATTTGTAAACACTCTCACTTAGTGTGAGACCTGCTATATTTTCTCCAATCACTAATAGAACACGTATTATGCAAAAAATTTAAATGACCCCGATCTATGATGTAGAATGTGACTGGTCTCTCCCAAAGCCTGGAGATAACACTGGCTAAATTTGGGTTCACACACTTCAGTCGCTTTCCTCTCTACATAGACTCATGTTGTTAGTAGACGTGCTTAGTCTGTAATAAGTGCCCTAATCCCACAGGGTAAGATTCTGTGGGGAAAGGTGGTTTAATAATATCTGCTGATGGCCACGCCTTCTTTCTTGTGCGTGGCCCTTGCAAATGCAGATGGCGGGTTCTGTGAGCTGGGGACCGTGGGTGCTCCCTGTGCCTGTTCATCTCGGTGGCTTCTGCCCTCATTTAGTAAACTGATGTTTACCCCCCCATCTTGCCTTGATAGTATATTAGTCGCGCCAGGATCTGGGAAGAACTAGGGCTCAGGTGCTGCCAGCCAGGTGAGCATCCTTGTCCTGGACGCTGGGTGGGAATGGCGAGCTCCTACCTTGGCTGAAATCCTCCTTCGTGGTACACCGCCGCCAGCCTGGCTCTGGAGACATTGTCGCATCTCTGCTTGGCGCCTCTGTCTGTCCTTAAGGAGCCAGCAATCTCCCTCCTGGTGGGACTGCCCTCACCTGACTTTCTGCCTCCCTCCTAGAGGGCAGGGGCCTCATCTCGCTTCTGAGACACCCGGCTCCTGCCTCCTTCTTCAGCCTCCGTCGCCTTCTCAAATACCCTCTGACTCTACCCCATCTGCACTTGATGCCCCCTAACTGAATATTGGAAAGCAACTGGCCACAATTCCACAGCCCTTGGTGCACTGTAGTCCCGGGTGTCTGTCTGTCTGTCTCCATGCATTGTCAGCAGCTGAGGGAGACCCTGGCCTGTTCAGCCCAGTGACCAAGAGAGCCTGTCGTGGTCCAGCATATGGTTGACTGTAGGAACTAAGAGATGGATGAGTGTTGGGAGGACATCGGGCATCGTCCCTACCCAGTCTCTTTATCCTGGGATGTGGCAGTGCCTGTATCCCGTGGGATGCCGTGTACGCTGGTCAGATGCTCTGGAGACCGTGGAGCAATGCTAGCTTTGAGGCAGGGCATATTTTCCTGACTGTGAGTTCTTCTAGGAAACTTGAGATGGTCCCCAGTTAGATTAATCAGTTGGCTTATCGTCGAGGGGGCCTCCAGCTCTGGGCAGCCCAGCTCTGGTCCCCTCTCATCTGCTGTTGGAGCTCTTCTCACAGGTGGACAGAGCCAGAACTTCCTGGGGCTGGTGGCTTTGATGACAGTGGGCTCCGGGTCAGCATCTGGACTCAGCCACGTGCAATGTGCATGATGTTGGAAAGCTGTTCACTTTCTGTGCCTCAGTTTCTTCACCTGTCACATCAGGATACAGGCAGAGTCCACATCATAGGCTCCTTGTGAGCATCGAAGGATGAGTTGCTGTGTAGGCTGGTGCGCAGATGTATAATCCACGTTAGAGCTTCTGTTCTATTGTCTTCTGCAGAACAGAGGTGACAATACCTATTTCTCATGGTTACTGTAAGCATTAAATGAGGTGGTGCCCATAAAATGGGGCCTCTCAGGTGGCTCAGTGGTAAAGAATCTGCCTGCTGAGCAGGAGATGCAGATTTGATCCCTGGGTCAGGAAGATCTCCTGGAGAAGGAAATGGCAACGCACTCCAGTATTCTTGCCTGGAGAATCACATGGACGGAAGAGCCAGGTGGGCTACAGTCCATGGGGTCGCAAAGAGTTGGGCAGGGCTGAGAGACCAGTCAACAATTATGCTGGCTGTTTTTTTTTTTTTTTAATTTGTATAACTTAAAAAATTTGACTTGGTTACATGGTTGCACATAAGTTATGATTGGTCCTGAGATTAAACAAGTAAAAATAATACAGCTACTTTTCAAAATTTATAGCAGTGCCTTGGGAATGTTTCTGCAAACCACAGAGAAGTTGAGTTGTTGCTCCAAACGGAGAGAGTGGGTTCATCCCCTGCAGAGGTGACCTTTGATTTCAACTCTCATTGAGTTTCCTTTCTTATTTGCTTTTGGCATTGATCTGACCTGAGTACCACCTAAGAGCAAACCATTTAAGCAGGAATATGTTTCAATATTTAATGATACTCAGTTCTTCAAACCCTTCACTGCCTAAGAATTTGTACTAAGTGACCTGTTTCTTTAAGATTCTGTGATATTCACTTAGATTTTCCTAGACTGGATTTCTCTGATTCATATGCAACCATATTTTTCTTTGGGTTTCCCAGGTAGCTCAGTGTTAAAGAATTCACCTGCCAATACAGAGCTGCAAGAGACTCGGGTTCAATCCCTGGGTTGGAAAGATCTCCTAGAGAAGGAAATGACAACACTCACTCTAGTATTCTTGCCTGGGAAGTCCCATGCACAGAGGAGTTTGGTGGGCCACAGTCTGTGGAGTAGCAAAGAGTCAAGACAAGACTGATCGCATACTTTTACTTTTTTTTTTTTTAACCTTGTTTTATTGTTTAGTTAAAGGAGAAAAACAGCTGATGGTAGGTTTTGGGATTTGAGGATTTTTTGAGATCGCTAAGTTAATTGATAGACTTCCTATGTATTCATGGCATAAAGGTACAAGCATGTTAAAAAATATTTCCAGTTTGGTCTCTAATCCTAGGCTCTGATTAACCTTCTGCAAAGCCTGTTATCTGCAGTAAATGATTCTAATTGGTACATATGCTACTTTGTAAAAAAAAAAAACAAAACACAATACTTAGCACTTTTTCCAGTTTTTGTACACAGATGTGTAATTTGGCTTTCCTTCTCTAAAGGAAAATTTGTGGACTGAAATTGTTTCAAATTCAAGGTGCACACTTCAGTCATAAAGATGAAGTTCCATCTTAAGGAGGAGTGCTGTTTATAGTCTTCTAAATTTTTTTACGAGCATCTCTTTTTCAACGAGTACTGTCTGGGCTGTGTTTTCTGACTTGTTTTCTGAGTTAATTAGAGTTGGAAAGCAGATGTCTCTTTTTTCTCTTTCTCACTGTTTGGTGTTCAGGGCCACCAAGCCTTGTTATCTTTGTTTTTGTCCCCTGTGTTCAACCTGCAGTTTGCACGTCATTTCAGAGAACCTCTTCCTTCTCTGGCCTCTGTCTGAGCAGATAAGGATCACCAGAACGTGACGCAAGCAGGGATGCAGGCTGTAGGGGACCCAGTGAATTCTAGATTGTTCTGACCTAGTAAGTCACCCAATTTGTGTTTCCTCGTCTTCAAAAGGTCCTTGTAGGAGGATAATTGTACCTGTTGAAAAAGCGTGTCATTCTTCTCTCATGAGTAATTGCTGATGGCTTATAAATGTGGCCTAGCCTTTTCTCACTTAATTTTTTTTCCTTAAACTTATGTTTAATTGAAGGATAATGGAGGTACAATGTTGTGTTAGTTTCTGCTGTCCAGCAACACGAATCAGCCTTAAGTATACATGTACCCCTCCCTCTTGGACCTGTCTCCCACCCCTCCCATCCCTCTGCTCTAGCTCATCTCAGAGCTTTGAGCTGAGCTCCCTGTGCTCTACAGCAGCTTCCCACTCGCTATCTGTTTTACATATGATAATACATATGTTTAAGCGCTACTCTCTGAGTTCATCCTACTCTCTCCTTCCCCTCGCCCTGAGTTCACAAGTCCATTCTCTATGTCTGGGTCCATACCTGCCCTGCAAGTAGGTTCATCAGCACCATTTTTCCAGATTTCAAATATATGTGTTAATATATGATATTTGTTTTTCTCTCTCTGACTTGCTTCACTTTGTATAACAGACTTCTGGGTTTATCCACCTTGGTTCAACTGACTCAAATTCATTCTTTTTTATGGCTGAATAATTTTCTATTGTGTCTACGTACCACAGCTTCTTCATCCGTTCATCTGTCGATGGCCATCTAAGCTGCTTGCATGTCCTGGTTATTGTAAATAATGCTGCAGTGAATCTCAGTATTGCTCACCCTGGATCCGGTGCCACCAGCACTCCCCATCAACCCTAGGACATCATCGATGTCTGTGCTCTTTTCTCAGAACTGTGTTGTACTTGCCATATGAAATCCTAAAATGTTTAAGATGGAGATGGTGCCAAGTTTAATTCCTTATTTTGCAGAGGAGAAAACTGAGACCTTTCGACAGCTACTTTCATTTAATATATTTATAAGAATTCAGCAAAGATATGCTTTTCTATTTTTATAAGAATATATGTATTCTTCATGTAATTAAAATATTTACAGAAAGTACTAATAATTAGTATATTAAATCATACTGAGCAACTTCCCCAGCGGTTCAGTGATTGAGACTTCACCTTCCAATGCAGGGGATGCAAGTTCCATCCCTGATCAGGGAAGCTAAGATCCCACATGCCTCGTGGCCAAAAAAAAAGCAAAACATAAAATAGAAACAATATTATAAGAAATCCAATGAAGGCTTAAAAAAAATCATATTGAACGTGGTCAGCCTTTGGTACACTCCCCAGTAAAGGACAGCTGTGCTTCACCTGGGGCTCTGGGAGCAGAACTGGTACCCAGAAGTGTCCTAAGTGGCCACGTGGTTGCATTTGCTCTTTAACAGTTCACTTAACACATATGTCCTGGCATCCATGGTACCATGTGGGAAGGCAGGCCCCCTGCTTTGAGAAGTGCACAAATTACTGTCCCCAGAGCAAATTCATCTGTGTTCTGTGGCAATTTATTGACTGTCTCGCAAGCAAAAGCAGTTTGTTTTCCCCTGAGCATTTCATTTTACCAGTATCCAAAATAACACTCTTAACGAGTGACTCATATGCACACACTTAACAGACCAGACCAGGTGTTCCTGGGCTGTGGGTCCTCGAGGGTCTCCCCCAGATCAAGACCAGCATTTGGTAAGCTCAGTTTTAATGAAGCTGTAAATGTCCACTTACAGCTTTTCCTTTCTCCATCATCCTTGTTTCAGCAACTTTGTTGGTATAGGGTTTATTAGTAAAATAAATTTTAGTGACAGAAAAGTGAAAGTCGCTCAGTCGTGTCTGACTCTTTGAGAACCCATGAACTATACACTCCATGGAGGCCAGAATACTGGAGTACCTTCTCCAGGGGATATTCCCAACTCAGAGATTGAACCCGGGTCTCCTGCATTGCAGGTGGATCCTTTACCAGCTGAGCCTCCAGGGAAACCCTATAGCGACAAATGCACATGCTTTTTGTTTTGTTTTGCTTTTAAAGAAGGGTTTAGAAATGGGAAAATCTTTTTTCTAGGGTACAGCAAAATAATGTAAGCACATGAAAAAAATATTAAGTGAAAATGATCATTTTAGTAAAAAAAAAACAGGACTACCCTTTTAATCTGAAACGTGGCACTGTTTCCCACTCTTCTCCTTTTTTATCCTTTCCCCCATACGCAAAACATCCTGTCATGATTAAGGATTTCGGTGTTCCCTATCACTTCATTGATGGAGACATTTCAACCACATGTTTGCAAGTGTTCTTTCAGGGTTCAGTGCCTCCTCCTCCCCCATAGTGACTTGTCATTGTTCTGTTGCTTCTGCCTGTTTGGGGTCTGGGGGGGCACAGTCCAAGGAAGTCCCAGCAGGTGTGCCGTGAGCTCCAGGAAGGGGAGCTGAGGGCATTACCCTGGGGGTGAAATTCACTCGTCATGGTGGTCACCGGCTGTCACAAACATGTGGCGTCAGGGTTTTGGCAGGACTACACTGGCTGGAATGACCTGTCCGGTAAATGAGGACATCCCTAAACCAGTGTATACACCACCCCCCTCTCAGTTTCAGTTGCAGGACTCCGCAATCCTTTTGTGACTTGACTGCGTGGTTGACAGCTAGCTTCTGCAGTAAGCCAGGGAGCAGCGCTAAAGATTAAACTTATATCCTGGTACCTGGCTCCGTCTCGTGTGGAATAAGCAGAAGTCAGCTTGAGTCCTTGGCAGCATTTGGACTCAGATAAGCTATGTAAAGTCTCCAAGCCTTTGTTTCCTCACATTTATCTTGAAGAGAGATTGCTTCCGATTTCTCTGTTTCCATAAGACATTGTGTTTTTTTTGTTTGTTTTAGATAAATATTGAAAGTTCATTACAAATGTATAAGAAATAAGCTTATGTAAATACGGATCATTCTTAATTTTTATTGGAGTATAACTGCTTTACAGTGTTGTATCGGTTTCTGCTGTACAGCAAAGTGAATCAGCTATAAGGACATCATTTCTGATTGGACTCATACTCAGGCAGTGAGTAAGAACAGGTAACGCTATTAGACTGAAAATAGTATTATTCCTACTTTTCAGCTACTGTACTCTATGCTTGACCCAGAATATTACACTAATTACATTTATCGTGAAGACATTTGAGAATCATAGATGTTCGTTGATTTAGAAATAGAACATATGCATTTGTATTAAGCTGTTGAAAAACAGGGTTTGGGTGGTTTCCTCCGCTTTTCTAGCTCAATGCCACAGTGATGGGAATTGTGGGTGGGATGCTGATGTCACTCAGAGATGATACCACGTGACCCTTTTGGGGTTTGCCTGCCTTTTACGCAGATTGTCTTATACAGCATACCTGTTCGCTGCTGGCTTCTTCAGACTTTGGTTTACCTGGACTTTTTGATGTACAGGCTTAAGTTTTGCCCAGTGTAATCTCCCTATATCATTTCATGCTTTTATTTATTTATTTACTTTTGGCTGTGCTGGGTCTCCATTGCTGTGCACAGGCTTTCTCTTTGTTGTGGTGTGTGTGCTTCTCACCGCGGTGGGTTTTCTCGTTGCGGAGCGCAGACTCCAGGGTGTGAGGGCCTCGCTAGGTGCAGCTCCTGGGCTAAAGCACAGGCTCGGCAGCTGTAGCACGTGGGCTTAGATGCCCAGCATCATGTGGTATCTTCCCAGACCAGGGATCGAATCTGTGTCCCCTGCATTGGCAGGCGGATTCTTAAGCACTGGACCACCAGGGAAGCCCTCCCCATATCATTTCTTAAGAGAGTGGTACTAGTTGGGTGATGATCACACAGACTCTGGAGAGCAGTCTAAGATGTGGGTGCTCTGGACGACTTTGGAACAGCTGGACTGTGTGTGCAAGGCCCCTGTGCAGTTCTTTAGGCAGGACCACGCCTTTCTCCGGCACTAGATGGAGGTGCTGGGGAAGACCTGCTTTTCTGTGGATGTTGTTTTCCATTATCTCAGAGCTGTAATCTGCATCCAAATCAGTTATCAACTCTCTCTGGACCCTTGTTGGGAATTTGAAGTAGATAAACAGCACCTGCTCATTAACATGTCAGCTCTTTTCTGATTTCTAGCTGTCCTACTTCACACTATGGAAATAGCCTGGCTCCCTCGGGGCACTAGGCAGGGACACTGTTTGCACTGAATTGAGTGAGATGATTTTCCAAGGTGGGAGCGGAACACAGTGGGCATTGGTTGATATTTAAAGAGCATGAGTGAAAGCAGGAGGCCCCTCACCCGGGAGAGATGCCAGGGCTTTTTGACACTGATTCTCTTCTAAGATTTGAAGTCTTGTCGATGGCTGATTGTATACACTGGACTTGTTTGTCCACTGGGTGTTCCCCTCCCCACAACGAGAGGTGACTACTCAACATCAGCTCAGGTGGCCGGTGAGGGATGCCCCATGTCATCATCAGAGCCCTGTCGTGCACAGGAATTTGCTTTTCAGCCCCACATATGGCTTCACATTGTGGGCTTTACCTTTTCAGAAAGTTGGTCTCAGGGAGACTCTTACAGATTTCATTTTCATTCTGGAATAAATCACTGACGAATTCTAAAACCCATGACAAGCTATTTGGTCTCTTTCGGCCTTGATTTTCTTGCCAAAACGATAATACTATACAATATTGCACCGCATCTGAATGGTTGAATAGTGGTTATATTGTCAGGCCCTGTTCTAGATACTTTACATGTTATCACCTCATTTAATCTTCATCACATCTCTGGGTTGAGTTATCTCCATTTTACAGATGAAGAAACTGAGGCATAAAGAGGTGAAATAGCTTGTCCAGGGTTACACAGCTAGGAAGTAGTGAAATAAGATTTGAACCCAATCAGACCGGCTCTAGGATTTCATTCTCAAAGATATGTGGCACTGTCTCTCCAAAAAAGTAACATAGTGCCTGATTCTTTCTTATTTTGGTTTGATTGTGTGAACACACATGTGCCCTTTCCTGGGAGGCATGTGGACCGGTGAATATGACAGCCCTTGGTCTGGTACTGACGCAGGTTTGGGGGGCTTGCTTGAAGTCCTGTTTGTGATACTTGGGGGTTACTTCCTGCAGTAACCTATGGAGACTTTCATGCGCTCAGAGACACCATGTGCGCTTACCAGAGTGGATGGCATGTGGTCCTGGGCACCACTGACATGGACCACCATGCATCTCCCAGGGTGCATAGTACATCGCAGCCTGTCCCACTGGCTGCCTAGCCCTGTGTAAACTGGCTAATAGCCTTGTTTACAGAGATGCAGACGTAGACAACAGACTTGTGGATACAGGAGGGGAAAGAGCATGGAGTGAATTGAGACAGTAGCTCTGATATGTGTACGCTACCATGTGTAAAGCAGAGAGCTACTGGGAAGCGGCTGTATAGCAGCTCAGTGCTCTGTAGTGACGCAGACGGGTGGGATTGGAGGGCGGCGGGAGAGAGACTCTAGAGTGAGGAGATAGACGTATACATATGGATAATTCACACTGTTGTACAGCAGAAACTAACATAACATTGTCAAGCAATTATACTCTTAAAAAAAATTTCATGACCATACAGTGAATGAATATACTATACCTATGATAAGAGTTCATGCTTTATAAGCTCACCTGAGTACATCAAAGCTCCCTTTCAGTTAAAAATGCATGAATGAAAAAAATCAATATTTTATGTAGCAAACTTTCATATGCTAAAACTCCTATATGAAAACAACAGCTACTAGGAGAATAAAACTGCCGGGACTGCACCAGAAGGATCAAAGTAAGTCCCTGTGCTCATTTCTAAAGTAGATGGAGTTGGCCAGGCTGTGGATATTATACTTATAAAATAATCGGCTTAGTAATTTTGGAAATTATAGACCTCACGCAATAGAGTCACAAAATAAAAGCCAGTTTGAAATATTTTGGCCGTTGTGTAGCTGCAGGCCAACAAAACTCACTCACGCTTTAGAATTGGAGATTCATGGATACTCTTTAGGAAAGTGCTGGTTCTGGTTAAAACCTGGCAGCACTTGGAAATTCTCATAAAACAGGGACAAAAGACCGTGTGGATGAATTGAAACAAAGCCTGCAAACTGCTTTACCAATTAAATATGTTCAGCATTAAATAGAATGGATAGCATATACATTTGGACTGCAAGGAGATCAAACCAGTCAATCCTAAAGGAAATCAACCCTGAATATTCATTGGAAGGACTGATGCTCAAGCTGAAGCTCCAGCACTTTGGCCACCTGATGAGAAAAGTCTACTCATTAGAAAAGACCCTGATGCTGGGAAAGATCAAGGGCAGGAGGAGAAGGGGGTGGCAGAGGATGAAATGATTGGATGGCATCACCGACTTAGTGGACATGAGTTTGAGCAGAGTCTGGGAGATGGTGAAGGACAGGGAGGCCTGGTGTGCTACAGTCCACAGGGTCACAAAGAATCGGACACAACTTAGCGATTTACTGATCAACAAGTTTGTATGTGATTTAGTTTTAGGAAATAATAAGTTAACGGCTAAAATAAAAAGCTTTATTTAAAAGGCAGCTTTAATTCATTGAAAGTCTGAGTTTAATAATCTGTTGAAGAGTTGCTTTAAAACTTAGTGAAGTGACATTACTCGTCATCTGACAGTAAGTGGGTGAGTACAGGTCTGTGTGCAGTGGGCTGACTGTTGCCATGTTTATTCCAGGAGGAATCCTATCACTGCGTCTACCACATGAAAGGTTCAGGGCACTAGAACTGCGTTCTCTCTCTCTCTCTCTTTAATGTGTTCTTTTCCCATATGTTGGTGGTGATTTTTTTTTTTATTGACAGTTAGTTGATTTGGGGCTTCCCAGATAGCGCTAGGAGTAAAGAACCCACTTGCCAGTGCAGGAGATGTCAGAGACTCTGGTTCGATCCCTGGGTCAGGAAGATCCCCTGGAGGAGGGCATGGAAACCCACTCCAGTATTCTTGCTTGGAGAATTCCATGGACAGAGGAGCCTGGTGGTCTACAGTCTGTGGGGTCACAAAGAGTCGGACATGACTGAAGTGACTTAGCACATGCACACATATAGTTGATTTAAATGTTGTATCAGTTTCTGCTATATACAAAGTGATTCAATGATACATATGTATACATTCTTGTTCATATTCTTTTCCACTGTGGCTGATCACAGGATGTTGAACTGAGTTCCCTGTGTCCCACAGGAGGACCTTGTTTTTTGTCCATGGAATTGTGTTCACAGCCACTCTGAGCGACCCTGGGTGTGTTACATTCCTCACGGCTGCAGTGTGTCCCGTCTCTGACGACGTGATCATACTCTCCCTGGCTGCTGCGTCACTCTTCATTTAGAAGGTTGACAGGTAGAACTGGGAGGTAGTAAGTTCCAGGCAGGTGGGGAGTTCTGTGTGTTTGTGATAGCTCTGTGCCCAGGGTCTGGACCAGTGCCTGACCCCAAGTGGGTGCTCCAGTGAATGGACTGACCTGCTTGCTCCCCTGCCCGGGTGCCCTCTATGCTCAGAAGACCCGGGTCTCTCATGTTTCCATGAATGGCTGTATTTCATGTGAGGCCTTGTAATGCGATTCCAGCTGCTTCTATTGATTACAGTTCACTGGCCACCTGTGCAAACTGTTGCAGTAGTGGAACACACAAACCAAGGATTCTTTTCATCTTATTTAAAGGAATTATATTAAGATTGTCATACCAAGGACTTCCCTGGTGGTCTAGTGGTCAAGACTCCATGCACCCACATTGGCATATACACTAGCATGTGTGAAATAGCTAGCTAGTGGAAAGCTGCTCTATAGCACAGAGTTCAGCTTCATGCTCTGTGATGACCTAGAGTGATGAGATGGGAGGTGGGAGGAAGGCTCAAAAAGGAGGGGATATATGTGTACATATAGATGATTTGCATATTTGTACAAGAGGAACTAACATAACATTATAAAGCAATTATACTCCAATAAAAAAACAGACTCTGTGTTTCCAATGTAGGGGGCATGGATTCCATCCTTCACTAGGCATGATGACGAAGTTTAGCATTATCACATGAACTATGCCTGGATTTTCATATTTTCTGCAATGAAATTGTCAGAACTAGTCCCTACTGTATCTAGATACACAACAGATGGTAAAGCGTCTGCCTGCAATGCCGGAGACCTGGGTTCGATCCCTGGGTTGGGAAGATACCCTGGAGGAGGGAAGCGCTACCCACTCCAATGTTCTGGCCTGGAGAATTCCATGGACAGAAGAGCCTGGCAAGCTACAGTCCATGGGGTCGCAAAGAGTCGGACACAACTGAGTGACTTTTCCCTTCACTTCATGGACTTTAAAATAAAATATTAGCAGCCCAGTCTTCTAGCTTCTCAGAAGTGATTTGCTGGTCTGTGGCAGTTCTGGAGTGCCCACTTCATAGGTGAGGAAACTGAAGCACCGTTTGTAGGAGCCCAGGCATTAACTGTCAGATTGAACCTACAGCTTCATCATCCCATGTATCATGTTCTTCCTGTTATACTGTATATACCGAAAAACTCCCACTAAGTGCAAGTTACCCTTTAAGGAATCAGAAAACCAAGATGTCTTAGTACCACTTCTACATAGATAGTTTTTTTCCCTTTTGGTTCATCTTTAGGAACCCCATAGATTAAGGATTTGAAGAAGGAAATCTTTGTGTACATTTTGCCATTTCTTAGTCTTCAGCCTGTATTACCTGCTCACTTTCACTTTTTTTAAAAAAAATAGCTAATTTCTTTATTTGTTTGACTGCATTGGGTCTTAGTTGCCCCATGGCTTGTGGGATCTTAGATCCCTGACCAGGGATTGAACCTGTGTTCCCTGCTTTGGAAGATGGATTCTTAACCACTGGACTACCAGGGAAGTCCCCACATTCACTTTTGTAGAAGAGTGATTGATGCCAAGTCAGGCAAGCATTAGTTGTGAGTTTTAAATGCTCTGTCCCCATGCTTATGCTCGACTGTGCTGTTCGACCTGAGGATGGCTGTGGGTCACCGTTTGCTGGGTTGGTAGTGGTCCAGTTGAACACACATTGCCAGGTGCCTTTATACAGGGAGAATAATACGTGGGGTCTTAGATTTCACAGCTTGAACCAAGGAGCCTGTTCAGATTTCTAGAGCTGTTGACGACAGCCGTCATATCAACATACTTTCAAAGCAAAAGAAAGTTGGATGGAAGTTACGAAAATACTGGTGATGCAGGGAGCATTTTCAGACAATCCTGAAATAGTGTTCCATGCATGAACTTGATTAGGTGGCAAATGGAGACGCGATAGATTTCCCCTCCTATGAAACTGTGCAAGAAGAATGAGCTACTTTACATTTGGGGGGAGCAGATACGTAAACATTCTGTAGGATTCCAAGTGGTGACATCGCTCTTATGTCACTCTGTAGAGAAGAGGTCAGCGTTAATGACCTGAGTGTTGGCATCATGGTTTCTGTATTCTGTGTTTGGGTAGGTTGCTTATAGCGAGGTGTGAGGACCAGGGAGTGTATTCATGGGCTGTAACCCTATGTGGCTGGATCTGGAGGCTGCTATTTTCCCCTCTCCCCATCACCTAGACTTGTACCTAGAGGCTGCGGAACCTGGGATGTGGCTAACCAGAGATAGACCTCACGGGATGGTAGTTATTATCCTCTTTTCCTTTCTTTCTCTCTTCTTTCAAAACTAACATTAATCAAGCAAGATGCTTAGTAAGGATTTGAAGACGTTGTTTCCTATCAAACAGCAATGGAGGAAGTCTGTCTCTGTAAGGTTTATACTTGTTTTGCTGAATGACTGCTCTCTTGTAAAACTTGAGAGACTATTTAATGTGTGTAATGAATATTGAGATTTTAGTGTCTTTAAAAATAGATTCTTCACGTAGGAGGTTAGTGTGCTAGGCGACCAATTTAAGAATTTTGAACAGAAATCCTTTTAATGTCAAAGGAAGACTTAAACTTCAGTTTCTTTCTTTAACCTCTCTTTCAACTTCTCCTGAACAGTTATTAGCATAAAAGCTTAATGGATTCACATTCCTTGGATTACATCTGCACTGTAGAAATTCAGTGTTGATTCTAAACACTTGCCTAATAATCCTTCAAGCCAGCCTGAGGCTCTCCAGTGCTTGAACCTAGTTCATTATCACAGAGTCAATCAGCAGTGAATTATTTAATAAACAATATTTTGCCGTAGATTTTCCCTGACTTAGTCTCTTTCAGAAGCACCTGCAAGTTCTTTTCAGGAAAATTTTCTGTTCATAGTTTGAGGATAAAAATAGAAGCCTTGAGTGTTCCTTTGGGGATGAGTTTGGTGGTGCTGAATATATATACTTTTTTATTTTAAAAGGGATGCTGACATTGATTGACATAAGATTCGGTATTAATTTCACTCTTCTTGCCTTCTGAGCCCTGATGTCCTGACTCTCATGACGGTGTCCTCTTCAGGAGCCATCCTGTCTGTGGTCATCTCCTCCTTCCTCCCCTTCCCGCTTCCCCAGCTCTGCTTCAGTTTTGTCTTCTCCCTCGCTGCTCTTGAATTGATGTATAAATCAGGGACATGCTTGGTTCATTCCTTCTCCCCTGCCCTCAGGACCTCGTGACTGTTTTTCGGTCCTCCCAGGTCAGTCTCTCTCATCTCCCTGCCCCTCTCTGTCCATCCACGTCCTGTGACCTAAGTGTGCCCTCCCGCAGGGTTCAGGCTCGGTCACTGGGTCACCTTCACCCAGAACATCACACCCACACCTGTGCTTCCCCATTGATGATCTCAACCTTTACACCACTTGCTAGACCCATATCATCAGCATTCCACTCCAGGCTCAAGTTCACGATGTCATGAATGACTCCCAATCTTTCTGTTAAGCCAGCACCCTCTTCTGACTGTTCTCCTAGTACCGCTGAGCCTCCATTACCAAGGAAGCATCTTGGAAAACCTCAGAGTATCCTCTCATTAAGTATTTTTGTTCTTTCATGTTTGTCCTTTTCTTTCTGTTTCACCTGTTCCAGCATTAGTCGCTCAATTGTGTCTGACTCTTTGTGACCCCCTGGATTATAGCCCGCCAGGCTCTTCTGTCTGTGGGATTTTCTAGGCAAGAATACTGGAGTGAGTTGCCATGCCCTTTTCCAGGGGTCTTCCTGATGCAGGGATCGAACCCAGGTCTCTCGCATTGCAGGCGGATTCTTTACCATCTGGGCCATGCCCCAGGTACTACCTGTTGCAAGATAACAGATATTGCTGAAGCCTCTGACCAGTCTCTCTGCCCCCTGTCTGCTCCCTTTTCAGTCTTCCTTGAGTGTTGCCTGTGGGTGGATCTCAATGAAATTAGTATCTCTTCTCACCTTCATTCTTGAAAGTCTCGCCCTAACTCCCCTGGACCATGGGTGTAAAAGTTATGGATGCGGGAGGCCGGCCACTCAGCTGCAGCCACATCGAGTTCAGATTTATATCCCAGCCATTCCTGCTGTCCTCCTTGGAATCCTTCTCAGCTGTATTGATCTACTTGTGATCTGGAAGGCTTTTTGCAAACCCTACTCTCTTCCTTTGCTTGAAATCCCCTGCCCCTTTTCCTCACTCAGCCAAGGAATGATGATTCATGCCATCTAGTAAGCACTGCATGCCTTGTAAAATGCTGATCATCACAGCACACTGTCTGCATGTAATCCTCACAGCCACCCTATTGTGCTTGTCCCATTCTGTTATTCTTTCTAGACTGTTCTCCTGGCTCCTGCTTCAAAAGGTTCTGATAAGAGTTATATGAGATGCTCTTGAGGAGCGCTTAATGCAGTGCTGGGGCTGAGGTGCCCTTCATACAAGCTGTCACTGTCTCTTTCATTGGCCCCCTCGGGCAGATGGGACACCGAGATTCGATGTCCATGGCGAGGCTGTGGGTCTGTGTGACCGAGGCTGCAGGTTCCCCAAAGCTGCGCCAGAATCTCCCCCAAGCCTGGCTCTGAGCCCCTTCAGTAGATCTCACCAGCACAGGCTACTTGCCTTTATGCTTTTGTTTTTACTCAAGAATAAATTTATTTGTTCAGTTGCTAAGGCATGTCCAATTCTTTGCGACCCCATGGACTGCAGCACGCCAGGCTTCTCTGTTCTTCACCATCTCCTGGAGTTTGCACAAACTTATGTCCATTGACACTGATACTATCCAGCCATCTCATCTTCTGCTGCCCCCTTCTTCTCCTGCATCAGGATCTTTTCCAATGAGTCAGCTCTTCGCATCAGATGGCCAAAGTATTGGAGCTTCAGCTTCAGCATCAGTCCTTCCAGTGAATATTCAGAGTTGATTTCCTTTAGGATTTACCAGTTCGATGTCCTTGCTGTCCAAGGGACTCTCCAAAATCTTCTCTAGCACCACATTTGGAAAGCATCAGTTCGTTGGCTCTCAGCCTTCTTTATGGTCCAGCTCTTACATCCATTCATGACTACTGGAAAAACTAACTCATTAGCTACTGAGTTAAAGAAACCAAAATTCAGTATTCATAATCCAAGAGGCCTTGTCCCACCTGCAGTGCAACCTTATGCAGCAGAGTACCGGGGGACCATGTGGTGGGTGGGCCGATTGCCTTTTGGGATGGAGCCCATCAGCAGAAATCCTCTATTCCAGGTATTCCCCTCCTGGTCCTCTTGTCTTTATGTATTATTGCTTTTTAAAGTCCTGCACACTTATTAACCAGATCTCCGCAGACAATGTATAAATGCCTCGATGGCTAGGGTCACGATTTGTCGGCTTCACTGCATCCCACCCCTGCATTATTTATGTGCCTGTGATTTCTAAGCACCGTGTTTTGCATCCTTGACTTTGTCTAATGCACAGCAGATGTTAAACATCTGACGGCTGAGCCGAAGAAAGTTCTTTCAGGAATAATTTTAAGTGGTGGAATTTGAAAACAGCTTGTGCGAAAAGTCACAGCTCATCCTTTTAAAAATAAACGCCAAATAAGACAAGCATTATCGCAGGGAAATTTCTCACTTAAGAAAAACCATGGTGGAATGATGGGGATTAAGATTTTCATTTCCTCCCAGCAGGACTGGTAGAATAGATACTGTGTGTGTGTGTTCATAAACTGTAATGTTCAGTATTCTCTACTGTAATCACTCTATCCCTCCCAGAATACAGTTACTGTCATTTTACGTTGCTGGGTCAGGGGTGAAATGTTTGGTTTGATTTAGGTCCCAAACTCTGGTATGCTCTGTTTCTGGGGAGTCAGCATGATTTTAATATAACTTTATTTGGGGAATTTTGGAGGTTAGTGAGGAAGATAATGCTCCCTTTCCATGCATGGGGAAAGTTTGTTGCACTCAGACTGTCATATTAGAGATGTGTACACTTAATTGTGGCAGATTAAGATCTATAAGCCATCTTTCATATTAAACAATGGATAGATGCAGCCGTGAAATTAAAAGACACTTGCTCCTTGGAAGGAAAGCTTTGACAAACCCAGACAGCATATTAAAGAGCAGAGACATCCCTTTGCTGACAAAGGTCCGTGTCGTCAAAACTATGGTTTTTCCAGTAGTCATGTGTGGATGTGAGAGCTGGACCATAAAGAAGGCTGAGTGCTGAAGAATCGATGCTTTCAAATTGTGGTGCTGGAGAAGACTCTTGAGAGTCACTTGGACTCAAAGGAGATCAAACCAGTCAACCCTAAGGGAAATCAACCCTGATTCATTGGAAGGACTGATGCTGAAGCTAAAGCTCCAGTACTTTGGCCATCTGAGACGAAGAGCTGACTCATTTGAAAAGACTCTGATGCTGGGAAAAATTGAAGGTAGGGGGAGAAGGAGATGACAGAGGATGAGATGGTTGGATGGCATCGCAGGCTCAATGGACATGAATCTGAGCAGACTCCAGGAGATAGTAAAGGACAAGGAGCCTGGTGTGCTGCAGTCCATGGGCTCTCAAAAAGTCAGACACGACTTAGCGACTGAACAATAACAACAGATGTATTTTATGAAAAGCTAGTTTTCCTTCATTAAAAATACGTAGTTGATCACAGTCCTTAGGCACACAACAAATGTCAGAACAGCCCTTAATTCAGTCAATTGTTTCTGTTTAACTCGTGAGCGTCTTGGATGGATGGACAGATGGAAATACACACTGTCTTAATTGACAGCTCAGCATCATTGTGGGCTTCCCTGATGGCTCAGTGGTAAAGAATGCGCCTGCCAATGGAAATGCAAGAGATACAGCTTAAGTCCCTGAGTTGGGGAAGATACCCTGGAGGAGGAAATGGCAACTTGATCCAGTGTTCTTGCCTGAGAAATCCCATGGACAGAGGAGCCTGGTGGGCTGCAGTCCATGGGGTCACAAAGAATCAGACTTGACTGAGCAAGCATGCTTGCACAGCACCATTGCACCAAGATTACATAATTCACAGGTAACACTGCATCTTAAGCAGTCCCCATAATACTAATATCCTACTGATTGAAATTGCTTGTTTCAGTTCTTTATAGAGATGTTTCTCGTAACAGACTCTGGATAACTGGAATTCAGGCACTGACTTACTATCTTATGTTTTTTTTGGTGCCTAGCAGGGAGTCTGGCATGGGGTAGAAATGATACAAATATCTATAAATTAAGTAGGATTGCTTATAGAAGCAAAATGAAATGCAGAATATGTGTATTTTAGTGACTAACGGTTGCTCTTAAGAAAAGCAGTGGGTAAACATTGTCTAATACTTACTTTTTCTTGTATAATATGTAGATGGCATGTATTTCTTAGCCTTTCTTGGAATTAGTCAATAAGCACTTACAAAGGATACTGTGTTAAGTAGATAATCAATTATTCTTTTGATGAATAAAATATGAGCACCTTTCCTATATATCATGGAAACCTGAATAAATTATAATGTTCATTATGCCATTGGTGATCATGCTTGTAAAGTATCATGGAAGGGCTGGTTCCTCTTCTGACATTTCTGAGATGTCCTACTCATACATGATAATCTTTAGAGTAGGCCTGTGTGTGTGTGTGTGTGTGTGTGTGTGTGTGTGTGTGTGTGTGCGCGCGCGCGCGCCCACTCATGCATGTTAGTCACTCAGTTGTGTTCCACTCTTTGTGACCCCATGGACTGTAGCCCGCCAGGCTCCTCTGTCCATGGGATTCTCCAGGGAAGAATACTAGAATAGGTTGCCATTTCCTTCTCTAGGGGCTCTTTCCCACCCAGGGTTTGAACCCGGGTCTTCTGCATTGCAGGCAGATTCTTTACCATCTGAGCTACCAGGGAAGCCCCCAGAGTAGGCACGATCATTAAAGATTTGTATATTCTGCTTGGTCCCAAATATCTTGGTTTTGTAGGAAAGATAAGTGATTTCCTGGAAGAGCTCTTATGCTTTTCGTCCTCGTTCACTTGTTGGCTATACATTTCTGCCCATGAGGACAGTTTTCAGTACTGGGAGGTGCTTATACAATGTTATTTTCTATGAACAGATAGAAGCTGGACTTAGAAAAAAGAGCATTGGTTTTCCTTTGCTGCAGGATATTTCCAAAGTTGTTTCTCAGCTCAGGGTTCAGTGATCACAAGTCCTTCCTGGCTAGACTAAATCTGCTCAGGGTCTCGCACTCCAGATGTTGGCTGGCTGTGTTCTAGATCAAGGCTCTGGGGAGGACTCAGTTTCTAAGCTCATTCAGGTTGTAGGCAAGACCGAGGCTGAGGGCTGCCATTCGTTCCTAAAAGTTCCTTGAAACCACTCATAGTTCCTTATCCTGGGCCCTCTCACAGCATCAGAGCAGCATCCATGTCAGAGCCCCCTCAGCTTACAGTCTCTACAGTCTCTTAATTTTCTCCTCTGTGACCAGCCAAAGAAAGCTCTCTGCTTTTAAAGGGTGAAGAGAGTAAAGAGTCCACCCAATCAGTCCCCCTTGCCGAGGTTGTACGTGCATGCCTGCTCAGGCACTTCAGTCATGTCCAACTCTTTGTGATCCCTTGGATTGTAGCTCACTTCTGTCCATGGGATTCTCCAGGCAAGAATACTGGAGTGCGTTGCCATGCCCTTCTTCAGGGGATCTTGCTGAACCAGGAATTGAACCCAAGTCTCCAGCATCAGCTGCATTGGCTGGTGGGTTCCTTACCCACAGAGCAACCTGGGAAGTCCTTGCTGAGGTTAATGTGCCTTATAACATTGCTAATCCCAGGAGTGAAGTCCATTGTGTTTACTGTCCTATGATTGGGCAGAGCTGTGCCCCAAGGTGCTGGGAATTCTGGGGCCACTGTTTGCATTCTGCCTTCACAGAAAGCTCAGTTAAGATGCTTGGGAAATGCCAAATTTACCTTCATATACTTTCCTTTTAAAAAAATATTTATTTGGCTTCACAGGGTCTTAGTTCTAGCATGCAGAATATTTAGTTGCAGCATGTGGGATCTAGTTCCCTGATCAAGGATCCAACCTGGACCCCGTGCTTTTGGGAGTTTGGAGTCTTAACCACTGGACCACCAGGAAGTCCCCGTAATACTTTGTTTACCTTTATGATACTTTCACTTTGAGACACTGGAGACTGTTTCATGGACTTTCTTCTTTCTTAACCTTACTGTGTTTCTAAGAGTTAGAGAAGTCTGTCCTCCATGTGAAGATATGTTTCTACAGTTAGTAAGACTTAGGGTTTGATATTTATGATTTTCATTCATTTGATCTGTATTCTTTTAGCCAATCATCCTGAGGCCAGTGGTGGCCAGAAGAAGATGGAATCAAGAGGTCAGAGTCTTGCAGTTAACATAGAAACCAGGCTGATCCAGGCTACATCCTAACCTAGGTGAGAAACTTAACAAGTGAGGTCCTAGGGAAGACCATGAACTTGAGCAGTGAGGCTGTAGGGAGCCACCCTGTGTTCATAACCAGAGGGCTTGCCGGAATCACTATTTGGGGTAGATTAAACCATATATATGGTTAGAGGAGAGAAGGCAGAAGAGAAACCAGCCAGGGATGCAGGAGTGAACACTCATTTATCATTGGCAAGGGAGATTTTAAAATTTATTGCATTCCTTGAATTGCATTAGTAGTAGTGGCTCTAGTTAAATAAACAAGAGTAGGGAAAGTTAAACAAGATGAAAGAGACAATCTACCTGCCTGACCTGTGATCAGCTGAGTGCTATTCGGTTACTTTTAGTGGAGGCTGTACTTACTTAAGAGCTTGTCAGTGGTGTTAGTGGTAAAGAACCTACGTGCCAGTGCAGGAGACATAAGAGATGCAGGTTCAATCCCTGGATTGGGAAGATCCCTTGGCGCAGGAAATGACAACCCACTCCAGTACTCTTGCCTAGAGAATCCCATGGACAGAGAGCCTGGCAGGCTAGAATCCGTGGGGTCCCACAGTTGGCCATGACTGAAGGACTTGACACACACATCCATATGTAAGAGGTTTTTAGCCTGGACATCAGGAAAAGCCTTCGGTCAGATGCATATTTCACGGTTACGTTCACTGCCTCCAAACACCACACTTCGGTCTTGTTTCAGTCACTGACTTAGTCACATACTTGTGGTTTTCTTGGAGTCAGTGTTCAAAGGACCTTGGTTTTTACTTCCTATTTTCTCCACTGTTTGACCAAAGATTATTTTTAAGATTAAAAAACAAACAAACAGAAGTCATCTCTGAGCCTGGGAACCGGACATTAAACATATCTGTTTTCACACAAGCTTAAAAATGGTGGGTTTTGCATATATTTAGTGTGGCATTCTCACCGCATAGTTGGCTGATAAAACTATAAATAAAATGCCACTATATAGCTTTGCAACTGTGGAAAAGATAACGTCTAGCTTGATCTTTTGTGACTAAAAGTTCTGATGTAAGGCAACTAACTATAGTGGGAAAAGGTCACAGAAATCTGTGCTTAGGAGTAAAATTGGAGATGTTGAGATGCTGACATTTCTCAGGCAATCCTAGGTAGTAAATCATTTATTCATTCAATAAATATTTGCTGATAAGTTGCTTTGAGCCGGGTGGTAGTCTTCTGCAGACTGGGGATATAGTGGTAAAGAAAAACAGACCAAACGTTCTGCCCTAGTGAGGCTTACATTTCAGTGAGATGAAGCTGAAATACAGAAGATAAATATATCAAATATTTGTTATTTCAACTGTTAAAAGTACTACGGAGGAAAATAAAGCAGGGAGATGAGCAGATGTGTGTGTTGTGGGAGTGGGTGCTAGCATTTTAGAGGGCATGGTTGGAGAGTTCTGAGATGACCCCTGTGCTGGGTGGGTGGGGCTAATGGCATACAGTGAGAGGGATGAATAACACTGCTGTGACTACTAGGTTATCTCCTGTAAGACTCCGTCTTGGCAACAGAGATTCTCCTCGTGGCCTTGGAGAAGGGAGCTATGAGCTGTGTCTTGGAGAAAAGGATGGCCCTCCCAGCCAGTAGGAAAGCTGGAGCCTCAGTGCTCCAGCCTCCAGGGACTGAATTCTGCCAGCAACCACGGGAACTTGAAGGAGGCCCCTGAGCTTTGCAGAGGAAGGCTGTCCAGACCACACTTTGAGGGCAGGCTTGGGAGACCCAGCTAAGCCATGCCTCGACAGAGACTGTGCAATAGTAGGTGGGTGGGATACTTGTTACAAGGCAACAGAAACTGATGCAGATGGGGGCCAGGGAGGGCCTTGCCAGGAGGGGAGAGATACATGGAGACCTTGAGGTGCTGTATGCCTTGGCAATCCTGAGGTCAGGGAAGGAGATGAACTGGAGATGGACATGTGGGAGCCGGGCGCACACATGGGACTTCATGTGATCCCTAGGACAGCAAGCTCGGAGAGTCAGGACAAGGCCTTCCAACAGTGGGCCTTGGTGCTCCAGGAAAGTATTTTCGATTATTGTATCTCAGGGAGTTTTATGCTTTATTATAAATTTTTGTTCGATATTTGGCCTGACTTAAAATATTTTTCTCTCCCTCTCTGGAACTTCAGCTCAGTTTAAAAATGTTTCTGTTTGGTTTCAGTATTGGGTGTGAGACCTGAGGAGTTGGGGAGTGAAACTGGATGTAAAAGTCATCTTACTACCTCCTGGGGCTTCACTGGTGGCTCAGTGGTAAAGAATCTGTCTGCAGTGAGGGAGACGCAGGAGACGTGTGTTCAATCCCTGGGTCAGGAAGATCCCCTGGGAAAGGAATTGGCAACCCTCTCCAGTATTCTTACTAGAGAATTCCATGGAAGAGGAGCCAGGTGGGCTATAGTCCATGGGGTCGCAAAGAGTCAAACATGACTGAGTATACACACAAACAGGCACAATATTAAATGAGTAAACTTTAACTGTCATTTAAAATCATGAAGAATAGAGTCATTATTATTTTTCTGTGTATACACAGCACACTATTAATACACATAAATGAGATATTGAAAGGTTCAGAAGAATTTGAAATATAATTTAATTAGGATGTCAAGTCAATAATAAACCTTTTTCAAAACTTGGTAACAAGACTATATTTTTAATACAATATGCAGGTTTTGGAGGTAAATTCTAATCAGATCTCCCTTTTCCACTCTGGGAAAAATATTCTATTCTGTCACCATAAATTAGTCTTCAGTTCAGTTCAGGCGCTCAGTCGTGTCCAACTCTTTGCGACCCAATGGAAGGCAACATGCCAGGCCTCCCTGTCCATCACCAACTCCCAGAGCTGGCTCAAACTCATGTCCATCAAGTCGGTAATGCCACCCAACCATCTCATCCTCTGTAGTCCCCTTTTCTAGCCTTTAATCTTTACCACTATCAGGTACCACTTTTCAAATGAGTCAGTTCTTCACATCAGGTGGCTAAATTATTGGAGTTTCAGCTTCAGCATCAGTCCTTCCAATGCATATTCAGGACTGATTTCCTTAAGGATTGACTGGTTGGATCTTGTTGTAGTCCTAGGGACTCTGAAGAGTCTTCTCCAACACCACAGTTCAAAAGCATCAATTCTTCAGCACTCACCTTTCTTTATAGTCCAACTCTCACAGCCATACATGACTCCTGTAAAAACCATAGCTTTGACTAGATGGACCTTTGTTGGCCAAGTAATGTCTCTTTTTAATATGCTGTCTAGATTGGTCATAGCTTTCCTTCCAAGGAGTAAGCATCTTTTAATTTCATGGCTGCAGTCACCATCTGCAGTGATTTTGGAACCCAAAAACATTAACACTGTTTCCCCATCTATTTGCCATGAAGTGATGGGACTGGATGCCATGATCTTAGTTTTCTGAATGTTGAGTTTTAAGCCAACTTTTCACTCTTCTCTTTCACTTTCATCAAGAGGCTCTTTAGTTTTTCTTTACTTTCTGCCCTAAGGGTGGGGTCATCTGCATATCTGAGGTTATTGATATTTCTCCTGGCAGTCTTGATTCCAGCTTGTGCTTCTTCCAGCTCAGCATTTCTCATGATGTACTCTGCATAGAAGTTAAATAAGTAGGGTGACAGTATACAGCCTTGAGGTACTCCTT
Organism: Ovis aries; assembly: GCF_016772045.2. Classification (NCBI taxonomy): domain Eukaryota; kingdom Metazoa; phylum Chordata; class Mammalia; order Artiodactyla; family Bovidae; genus Ovis; species Ovis aries. The sequence continues at coordinate 37,347,916 of NC_056062.1, forward strand.
TCTTGATTTGGAACCCATCTGTTGTTCCATGTCCAGTACTAACTGTTGCTTCTTGAACTGCATACAGATTTCTTAGGAGGCAGGTCAGGTGGTCTGGTATTCCCATCTCTTGAAGAATTTTCCAGTTTGTTGTGATCCACACAGTCAAAGGCTTTGGCATAGTCAATAAAGCAGAAATAGATGTTTTTCTGGAACTCTCTTGCTTTTTCGATGATCCAGCGAATGTTGGCAATTTGATCTCTGGTTCTTCTGCCTTTTCTAAATCCAGCTAGAACATCTGAAAGTTCACGGTTCACATACTGTTGAAGCCTGGCTTGGAGAAAAAATGTTAAGGATTACTTTGCTAGCGTGTGAGATGAGTGCAATTGTGTGGTAGTTTGAGCATTCTTTGGCATTGCCTTTCTTTGGGATTGGAATGAAAATTGACCTTTTCCAGTCAAGTTTTCCAAATTTGCTGGCATATTGATTGCAGCACTTTAACAGAATCATCTTTTAGGATTTGAAATATTTCAACTGGAATTCCAGTTAAATTAGTCTTACGTGACATAGATGGAATCATCCAGTGAATACCCTTCATACTGGTTCCTCTCATCCCATAGCATGTCTTCAAGATTCATCATGTCTTTGAAGTTCATCCTTTTTGTACCAGTAGCTGAGTAATATTTATTTCATTATGTACTGCAATTTGTTTATCTGTTCTTCTGTTACTGAGCATTTGGGTTGTTTCCAGTTAGACATTTTGAGTAAAGTTGCGTGAACATTGCTGAATAAGTCTTTTTATGGATATTCATTTTCTTCTACCTTGGATAATACCCCTGAGTGGAATTGCTGGATAATCGGGATCAATGTTTGGTTAATTCAGACTTTCTTGTTAGCAGTGTGTGACAGTCTGTTTGTTCCATATTCTTGTCAACATTTGCTATTGTCTTTTTATTTTTAGTAAGTTAAGTGACTATGGAATAGTGTATTGTTATGGATTTAATTTGTATGTCCCTCATGACGGATGTCTTTGACCATCTTTACATATACTCCCAGGTCTTTTGTGCATCTTCGTGGCAAAGTGTTTGTTCAAGTGTTCACCTTTTTTAAGCATTTTGATTGTCCTTTGTTATTGATTAGTTGTTCTTTCATTTTTTTCTGGCTAAAAGTTCTTTTACATTTATGTAAAGGATATATTTTCTCTCATTTTGCCTTTTCATTTTCTTCACAGTGTCTTGATGAGATGAGCAGAAGTTGAAAAAACTTTTCAAAGACCATTTGATACGTTTTGTTTTTTTTTTTACAGTCAGTGTTTTTTTGTGACTCTAGGAAATTTTTGCCTACCCCAAAGTTGCAAAAATCTTCCCTTATGTCCTTTTCTAGAGGGATTATAGTTTTAGTTTTTAACTTTTAGGTCTCTGAGCTATCTTAGGTCAATATTTATGGGTATCTGGCTGTCCCATCATCATTTGTTGAAAGGGCTTTTCATCCTTCATTGAATAGTCTGGGTTCCTTTGTGAAAAGTCAGTTGTAATTTTGTGGGTCTGTTTCTGAGCTCTCTCTCCCTCTGCCTTGTTGATCTAACTTGTTCGTTCTCATTAAATGACAGTGTTGGAATTTCAGCGTCTTTAGTAGCTTCCCATCCTTTTCTGGGTGGGAAATCCTTTCTTATCGGTTGGAATTCAGGGCAACCACGCTGTGGGTTCCTCACTGTGGCATACATTTCCACCAAATGCAGAATAAAACTGATGGATGACTGACAGGAATTTTGCAGGTGGACTGTGTTTTGCAGTTGGATGACTTCGGTTTGTTCAGACATGAGAAATTTGGTGTCATACATTCCATTTCACTGCAATTTAGGTCATAGAGTCATGCTGAAAAGAAACACGTATGAAGGCATGAGTGAGCACAGACTGCAGAGCAGCCCCCAAACTAGTAAATCGGGAGGAACGGTAGATTGACTGAAATTCCAATTAATTTCACACGACTGAGCCTCACTGTTGTTTAAAATAGCAGTGCTTTAGGATTGCTTTCTCTTGGTTCCCCACAGAGGCTTGTTTTGTTTGTTTGTTTGATCCTCCCAAAAGGCACACAGCATCAGCATCTTTGGGGAAGACAGAAATTAAGTTATTTTTCAAAAAGAAAATAATAGAAAAAATTCTGTATATGTTCCATTGCTGAAAATGAGGACATTTTAAGAAAAGTTGTAATAACACATCAAAAAGATGTTCCTTCTCTCTCCTTCCTCACCTGGCCTGTCCCAGGGCAGGGTTTGGAGCAGAACGTCTTTTCTTCATCTCTGTGGGACCCTGGCTCTCAACCAGAGCGTCTTCATAGGCTCAAGTACTGATTCTCATCAGTTGGACCATCCATCCCACCGATGGAAGAGCAAGGCCTATAAGGTTTCCTGTGTATCTCAGCCAGACAAGCCAGGATCCGCTCTTTCACGTGGATGAGCTGTGCCCAATGTAGACAAAATAAAATGAACTAAGAACCACCCACTTCCCCTCCACCCCTCACTCTCAGGATAAGGGAACACCAGGTACCATCTTCTTAAAGCCAGATTACAAACTTGCATCACATATTCAAATTATTCTTGTTCTTAACAGTGAAAGCAAATTTGAAGATTATGCTTGCCCCTTTGGAGGAAGATGATTAAAACTTCCAAAGCTTCTTTAATCTATATAGGTGCAAAATACCATCATGATATCAGGTGGGCAGTTCCTATCACTGCCCTGTAGACTCCTATAGTGCTTTCACACTAATCTGTCAGGAACTTTATGCCATTTATTCCTATGGCAGAACATTTCTGCAATATTCATTTAAAAGCCTTCTCTATAATTTAGTACAAGAAAGCCAATTGTGTAGGCTTGACTCAGACTTTGTGTTAAAAAACATTCATCATGTGCGCTTCCACATAAGAGGAATTTAAACTCTCCTCTTCATTAGGAGACCTGCCTGCAGTAGAATTAAAATAGCTTCGCCCTGAATGGGAACACTGACTTGGCAAAGATCAGGAGCAGTCATTCAAGAGGAATGTAATCAGAATACTTGAAATTTAAATTAGCTTGTAATCTGACTTTGAAAATAAAGTGAAAGAGAAGCTCAAGAAAGTTTCCTTTAAGAGGAATTAATGTCCTTCCAATCACTTCCAGTTTCAAAGCTAATAACATACATATGATAAAGGTACTATGCAGTGAAGCTTATCTTTTCCAGGTGCTTGTTCTACCCGATACACTGATACTGGGCTTGCGAAAGGTGCCCTACATAGACAGAACCCACATCTAAAGAAATGACTTTCAAGCATCACCAGAAATTTACAGACTCTTCAGTTCTGTTTGGAGGGACAACATTTTCCTTTATTGCGTCCATAAAGTATACACTGTTAACCCAAGCAAGAACCTTAAATAAGTGACATAGATTTTCGATTTTACTTAGAAACTATTCAGATGGTCATATTTTCAAAGGATTCTTTCTCTTCAAATAAGTTCTTCCTCATTCTTGAAGAACATAGTATTTTTTTTCTGCTCAAATTACTGAGTGGTAAACTTTCCAGGGAAATGCACGCGTGCTCAGTTGCTTCAGTCATGTCCAACTCTTCGAGACCCCATGGACCGTAGCCCACCAGTCTCCTCTGTCCATAGGATTCTCCAGGCAAGAATACTGAAGTGAGTTGCCATTTCCTCCTCCAGGGGATCTTCCCGACCCAGGGATTGAACCCGAGTCTCCTGCGTTGCAGGTGGATTCTTTACCACTGAGCCACTGGGGAAGCCTTTCCAGGAGAATAACACTTGTTAAATGGAAAAGCTTCCCTAATTATTATCCCTGCCTTGAACACAATTACATAATGAAAAATTGATTCTTTGCTGTAAAAGGAAATTTAGAAAAGGATCCCTATGTATGAAAATAGAAATAAGAGGAATCTAGGGAATCTAGATTCAGAAAACCAGTCACCATTTATGAAGAACTTCACAGTCAAAAAGAAACTGGGGGATGATTATTTTCGGTAAGGAATAAAAAAGTCTTGACTTTTGACATTACGGGTGATTACACACTTAACAGTATAGGTAGAGCAGAGCTCAGTGTGCTTCAAGGCAAATTTCTGTTAAGTAAATCCCATTTGCACTTTAATTTCTATTGTAGAACTTTAAAAATTGGTCCCCAGATATAACAAAATTACCTTTAAAATCTACGCATATAAATGGAAATATCTCTCTAACAAAACCTTGGAACCATTGTCTGTTAATGATACTGAGCTGTGATTTGCAAGACTTTTTAAACTGTGAGGGTGAAAATAGAGTCAGTTCAGGCACATACTGAAAGGTGACTGCTTTGCTTCCAAAGTGAAAGTAGTAGTCACTCAGTCATGTCCGACTCTGTGACCCCAAGGACCGGAGCCTGCCAGGCTCCTCTGTCCCTGGAATTCTCCAGACAAGAATACTAGAGTGGGTTGCCACGCCCTTCTCCAGGGGATCTTCCCAACCCAGGGATCGGACCCAGGTCTTCTGCATTGCAGGCAGATTCTTGACCTTTTGAGCTATCTGGGAGGCCCCTGCTTTGCTCTACCTTATTTTAAACTTAATTCTCACTGGAGGAGTAGCAAAGCATTCTTCCCAAACTGCCAGAGTTCCAATCAATCTTCAGTAATGCTAATGTTTCTGCCTTTATATCCAAAGAAATTCTTTTCTTTTTTCTCCATCACTGAACCTTCATGGCTTCTTTCCAGGCATTTGAACCTGGAGATATCTTTTAAATGCATAAGGGTGCCTTTAGGTAAAAGGAGAGAATTATCCAGATGACTTAGGAAAGAACTATCTGAGTCGTAGTGAGCAGTGAGTCCTTACTCCAGCGTCAGCTGAGGCTCTAATGCTTAATAAGCATCAACAGATTGACAGTCCAGGCTGAACCTTTGGTTCCCACTCTGTTGGTTTGACTTCTGGCTCAGAACAATTAGCACATCAGAAGCCTGGTCGCGGAAATTGCTACTTGCTAGCTGGTTAGCAAAGCTGAGCTGTATCCTGTAAACTGCCGGGAGAACAGAGACACTGACCCTGGGGAGGCAGCAGGCACCTGGGAGCCTGAGATGTTAGAGGAGCCACTCCTTAAAAACTTGTTTCCTGTCATTTGTTATTTTTCTTCCATAGGAGTGGGGAAAATATCAAGTTTTAATTGAAAATTTATGTTCAAAGACTTCCCTGGTGGTCCTGTGGTTGAGACTCTGTGCTTCCACTTCAGGGGGCCTGGGTTCGATCCCTGGTCAGGGAACTAAGATTCCACATGCTGCGTGGTGCAGCCAAAATAATAATAATAAAGTGATATTTAATAAAATTGCAAGAATAAGTTTATGTTCAACATTAGTAAGAGCACTGCTACTGCTGCTGCTGCTAAGTCGCTTCAGTCATGTCTGACTCTGTGTGACCCCATAGATGGCCTCCTACCAGGCTCCTCTGTCCCTGGGATTCTCCAGGCAAGAACACTGGAGTGGGTTGCCATTTCCTTCTCCAGCACATGAAAGTGAAAAGTGAAAGTGAAGTTGCTCAGTCGTGTCCGACTCTTAGCGACCTCATGGACTGCAGCCCACCAGGCTCCTCCATCCATGGGATTTTCCAGGAAAGAGTACTGGAGTGGGGTGCCATTGCCTTCTCTGATTAAGAGCACAGTGGAAGCATTTTAAAGTTCAGGCAAGTTGACCATGCAAAGATAAAAACTACTCTCACTCTCACATTTGCCCCTAGACTTTTTCTCCATATGTAGTCACAGAAAATTGTGCATATATACACAGAAATAATTTTAACAGAAGTAGGATAATATATATCGATTCAACTCTCACTTAATATTCAGCTATATTTCCACTTAATAAATATTCCTCTAAAGTATAACTTTGAAATAGCCGCATTCTATTCCATTCATTTTATTTATACACCATCATTTATGTAATGGCTCTTGTTGAATGATCTTTTCTTTTTGCTCTATAATAAAGGATACTGTGATAAATTCCTTACTTGCATTTTATTTGCACATATCCTGAATGGTTTGTAATTTAGCACTTGATCCCAACTATTTCCTTAGGATGAGTTTCTCAAAGTGAGTGGCCAGGGGTAAATGTATACACATTTGTAAAATTTTCAAGAAGTTTTTTCAGATTATCCCAGAAAAAAAAGTCATGCCTATATAAGGTTCATAATTTCTAGATGTTATTAATAAACTCTTAACAGTATAGGGTTTCCCATCTGTGTTGTACTCAGGGTATATTATTATTTATTTTTATTATCTAGTCCTTTTTCTTAAGAGGGTCAGCTTTTCTAATTACATTAATACCATTTGGCCTGGATGTTTTAATTTTGCCATCAGCCAAGTGGAGAGAACTTAAATAATGTTTGTAATATGCTGAGCACTCTCTACATGCTTTCTGTGTATATTAACTCATTTTATTACACAGCATCATCATACTTATGGTACAGATGAGAAAATTCAAGCCTGAGGGCCTTAAGTAACTTATCTAAGGTTGCCAGCTGGAAGGTGGCTGTTGTTTAGTCAATAAGTTGTGTCCTACTCTCTTCACCTCATGTACTGTAGCCCTCCAGGCTCCTCTGTCCGTGGGGTTTTCCAGGTAAGAATACTGGAGTGAGTTGCCATTTCCTTCTCCAGGGAATCTTCCCAACCCAAGGATTGAAGCCACGTCTCCTATGTTGGCAGATAGGTTCTTTGGCACTGAGCCACCTGGGAAGCCTGGAAGATGGCTAGACTGGGATAAAAAATAATGAGACAAAAGGTGAGAAGCATATGATGGTATTATTCTAGCAATGTCATTCTCCCAAGGAGTATCCTTCAGGATGTAACCTCTGAGGTTCTGCTGTGGCCCTTTTCAAGACAGCTGCTCTTTGACCTCTGTCTTATTGCTATTCAGTCGCTCAGTCATATCTAACTCTTTGCAACTCCATGCACTGCAGCACACCAGGCTTCCTGTCCTTCATTATCTCCCAGAGTTTATTCAAATTCATTCTTTGGTCTCTACTGGCTTTAAAAGTTTCATAAAGACCTCAGATGAATTTCATACCAAATTATGTTCTGTAGTTACACACTTGTTTGGATAAAAGTCTAATCTTTCAAAGTTAGTCATGTTAAAATATAATTATGAACGTTCATGCCATGCATACTTGAAGTTCTTCCATGAAGCTCTTGCTTAAAATAGTAACATGCCTTACTGATGCAAGATTATATGTCTTGATTTTGGACAATATACATAGAATTGCATTCCCGAACTGGTACTGATACTTTATATAACTGTTTACAACTGTAGAAAACTGCTTTTGACTGAAATGTGTAGGCATTCCACTTCAAGAGACAGAGCTGAAATTTAGGACATTAATCCACTTATTGTAATTGAAGGTTTTATAAGAATTATGCCATGGTCAGTAGAGGGAGTCTAATCCTGGGTCCTTTTGGGAGGATGGAGATTAACAATGAGGAAAACACATTCAAATCCTAAAAATGCCTGGTGGAGTTCAGGAAACTTGGTATGATCTGAGAATGGAAGGGAAGCTTTTAAGCTCAGGTCAACTTCTGCCAGCTAATTCATAGCTTTTATCAGATAACAATGTCTAGGAATTATTATTATATCTAATTATTGTTTGTTGTTATGTGGTCACTAAGTCATGTCTGACTCTTTTGTGACCCCATGGACTGTAGCCCGCCAGGCTCCTCTGTCTATGGGATTCTCCAGGCAAGGATACTGGAGTGGGTTGCCATTTCCTTCACTTCTAAGTATTAGATTATAATAATTAGTATATATCAGATTTTAATAATATTTAATTATATATCCATGGATTATAATAATTCATTTTGTGTGTGTGTAGGAGCAACCATGTTGTTGCTGTTGTTTAGTTTCTTTTTTTTTTTTTTTGATGAACAAAATTGTCCATCCTTTATTCATATTTTACCTGGTTTATTTATTTATTTATTTTTATTTTTTTTTTGTTGTTTAGTTTCTAAGGCATGTCCTACTCTCTGTGACCCCATGGATTGCAGCATGCCAGGCCTCCCTGTCCTTCACTATCTCCAGTGCTTGCTCAAACTCATGTCCATTGAGTCAGTGGTGCCATCCAACCATCTCATTCTCTGTCGTCCCCTTCTCCTCTTGCCCTCAGTCTTTCCCAGCATCAAGGTCTTTTCCAGTGGGTCAGCTCTTTGCACCAAGTGACCAAAGTATTGGAGGTTCAGCTTCAAGCGTCAGTCCTTCCAAAGAATATTCAGGGTTGATTTCCTTTAGGTAACTGGTTTGATTTCCTTGCTGTCCACAGGACTCTTAAGAGTCTTCTCCGGCACCACAGTTTGAAAGCCTCAGTTCTTTGGTGCTAAGCCTTCTTGATGTTCCAACTCTCACATCCATACATGACTACTGGAAAAACCATAGCTTTGACATGGTTTTAGTGAAAAGAAAAACAAAATGGAACCACCAGGCTGTTGGCACTTGGGCCTTCCACACCCTGGCCCCAGGTGCTAGAGGCCAGAAGGAGCGAATGAGACACAGCAGATGTGAATTATGTGTGTGTAAGTTTTGGGGGGGGGGGCGCTTCTGTGGTGGTTCAGATGGTAACGAATCTGCCTGCAATGTGGGAGACCTGGATTCAATGCCTGGGTTTGGAAGTTCCCCTGGAGAAGGGAATGGCAGCCTACTCCAGTATTCTTGCCTGGGGAATCCCATGGACTGAGGAGCCTGGCAGGTTACAGTCCACAGGATCACAAAGAATTGGACGCAACTGAGTGACTAACAAATCTTTCTGAGGATTAGTCCTACACTTAAGGGCTTCTTAGGTAGCGCTAGTGGTCAAGAACCGCCTGGTGATATAGGAAACACAAGGGACACAGGTTCGATCTCTGGGTTGAGAAGGTCCCTTGGAAGAGAGCATGGCAACCCACTCCAGTATTCTTGCCTGGAGAATTCCATGGACAGAGGAGCCTGGCGGGCTACAGTCCATGGGGTCGCAAAGTGTCGGACCTGACTGAAGCACACACAAACACCTCCACCTAAAAGCTTTTTTATTCTTCTTCCACCACGTGATCCCTTACTCTTGAGGCCTGAGAAGCAGGCACACTCTCAGGGAAATGGGCACCCCTGGGCTGATCCAGTGAAAAATGGACCTGTGATAAAGCCATTTCAAAGTCCAGAGTACTGCCCTCTGTAGTCCACTGAGCAGGCTGGAGTGACAAACAGTCCGAGAGGTTGGGACCATGTAAATCTGTACTAGGGGGATATGGCAGGCAAGTGGCCCAAGGAAATGGGGAGGTGGTCCCTGGGAGAACACCCATGATCTTGGCACTGTGGTCAGTCATCGCTGACTCATGCTGTCCACCACGCCAGGCCAGTGGGTCCTCGGAAGTCCCTCCCCGAGCAGCTATGAGCTGCCCTAGATCGTCAGCGTAGAGACGATGCAGTGTGTTTCAGCTATTTGTACGGGGGGTGCCCAGGGCTTCTGCACCTTAATGTGGTGACAGCTACCGCCCAGGCAAAGCAAGCCTCGTGTCAGTATCTCCAGAACTGGCCTCCTTGCAGGTTCCCGAGTCCTTCTGTCTCCTTGCTCCTTGCCATTTCATCTCATTTCACCACTCCTAGGAAACGAGGATCATTGGAAGAAAATGATCTAGGTTCCCCCAGAAGAGTGATAAGAAGAATGATCAGCAGGGCTTCCCTGGTGGTCCACTGGTTAAGAATCTGCCAGCCACTGCAGGGGACCCAGGTTTGATTCGTGGTCTGGGAAGATCCCACATGCCACAGAGCAACACGCACCGTGCACCACAGCTGCTAAAGCCCAAGGGCCCTGGTGCCTGCGCGCCGCGACCAGAGAAGCCACTGCAGTGAGAAGCCTGTGCACCACGGCTAGAGAGCAGACCCTGCTCGCTGCCTCTAGAGAAGAGCTCTCGTGCAGCAGCGACGACCCAGCACAGCCAAAAATTAAAGACAGAATGATCGGCAATTAACTGTTACCCAGTTTCGAACTAATATATGGGCTCTCAGTGTTGAAAGATAAGACCTAAGAAGGGATTATTGCTTCTTTCTCTTACAAAGTGTGTTTAATGTCTTACACCAAACAGGCATGAGACAAATTAATCAAACAGCTTTTTAAAAGTGCCCCTTTTTGAGCCAGCAGTCTGTTCCGTGAAGAGGAAGGCAGAGCTGTTGGCATTCCCAGATGAATGCCTGCGAGTGGTACCAGGCTGGATGCTGGCAGCCTCCAGGGATCTGTGCCTTAGGCCAAATCACTGAAGCCAATTCCTCTTGGAGTTTTAGCTCCCGATAATGGTGATCCCGCTTTGATAATCCATGCAGGCTCTGCTGCGAAGTAGCACCTGGGACAGTCATTTAAAGAAATTTGTGTCTATCATATTTTCTCACGGTTGGTGTCTATGTCTGCATTTCCTCAGTTTTTCACTCTTTGATGTATAGACCAGGATTCTCTGTGCTTTGCTCTGACATTTATCGGCCATGATATTCCTTCCCTTGGATTATTTCTCATACAGTTTGTGGTACCCAAAGAGGGAAGGATGAAGGATGCCCCATAGTAATTTTTTTCCCCCACAGCTACTAATTAATCTCTGGGAGGATTTGGTTCCTCACAGCAAATCATAATGCCAGGTGGCACTAATGGTAAAGAACCCGTCTAACAACGCAGAAGACGTAAGAAAAGCAGGATGGATCATTGGATTGGGAAGATCCCCTGGAGAAAGAAATGGCAACCCACTCCAGTATTCTTACCTGGGAAATCCCATGGACAGAGGAGACTGGTGGGCCACAGTCCAAGGGGTCACAAATGAGTCAGACACGACTGAGCACACACATACTACTGCTACACTTAACAAGCATTATGCATGTGCTGAAGGCAGGTTGAGCATGTCAGTGTTTTGTAAAGGTTTTCAAAGAAAAAACAAAACACAGCAAAGTTACAGAAATGAGAAGTTTGCATGTTATCACTGGATTGGAACTTGGATTGGTAGAACATATACCGATTTGGGGGAATTATGAAAAAGAAGTTTTAAGAGATTTGGTTAATATGATTGAAGGACTGTTAATTTTGAGGAACATATTGGAAGATAAAAGGATAAAAGTTGCATTTGACTAGCTATCCTCTCCACTGTGAGCCCTTTTCACATAAATGTGTCATTTTAAATTTAATCAGTCTCATTACAAACCTTCTCAATTTATATCCCATTGAAAATACTTTTTCAGATGTATGTGGTTAGTCATTCAGTCATATCCAACTTTGTGACTCTATGGACTGTAGCCCATGAGCCTCCTCTGTCCATAGGATTCTCCAAGCAAGAATGCTGGAGTGGATTGCCATTCCCTTCTCCTAAGGGGTCTTCCCCACCCAGGGATTGAACCCAGGTCTTGTGCATTGCAGGCAGATTCCTTACCATCTCAGCCACCAGTGAAGCCCTTTTTAGATTTATAATAGCATTTAATCTATATTACAAATCACTCACAAAATGAAATTATAATCCCTCATTTCCCAACAATTCCTTTTGAGATTGGTTCATATAGAGTCAGCTGAGGTTAGTGAATAGTACATATCCAAAAAGAAGGAGGGGAAGTAATGTTTGTTAGTACAGTGAATACCAGTAATGGTTCTGTGTGCTATCAAGTCTGCTCTTGGCTTGTCACCATTGATTACTTCCTTTTTCAAATGTATTTTTAATTGAAAGATAATTGCTTTACAATATTGCTTTGGTTTCTGCCATGCATCAACATGAATTATACATAGGTATACATATGTCCCCTCTCTTGAACCTCCCTCCCACCTCCTACCCTTTCCCACCCCTCTAGGTTGTTACCGAGCCGTGGTTTGAGTTCCCCAAGGCAAACAGCAAGTTTCCACTGGCTGGCTGTTTTTCACACGGCAGTGTATTTGCTTCCATGCTACTCTCTCCGGTCGTCCCACCCTCTCCTCCCTCCCCCACCCATCTCCGTAGTCTGTTCTCTATGTCTGTGTCTCCGTTACTGCCCTGAAAATTGTTTCATCAGTACCCTCTTTCTAGATTCTGTTCCCATTGGTTATTTCTAAATGGTGTTTCTGACAAAGCTGTGCCCTGGAGAAGTTTAGATACTTCTTTTTAGAGTAGTCTGGTACGAGGAAAGGAGGGAGATACTGTGGTGTTGTGAAAAGATAGCTGCTATGAATAACAGCTTAATTTATAACTTGCTCTGTGCCAGGGTCCATGCTGAGCGCTGAGTGCTCACAGCTCCCGGCAATGATGCTGCAAGATACTTCCCGCTATTGCCTCTGAGACTCAGAGACATCCAGTCACCTGCCCCATGCCACACAGCAGGGAATAGCGGATCCCAATAGCCTGATTGTTGGAAACCATGCTTTTCTCCTATGCCTCTCGCGAGATTCAGTTTCTGAAGCTATTTTTACCAAGAAATTGTGCTGTGGGCAGATTTCCTTAATTTTTTAGTTTACAGTGACTTCTGGTGCCCCTTTCCCATCTCTTGTGCTTCTGAATTATTATTCATCACTGTAGTCAAAGTGATGATTTTTGACACCTTGATTAGTACATTCTCAGGATGGGTGGGAATTAGCATGGTATTTCAAGCTATATTGAGAGACTAGTTAGCACTTTAGGACAAATAAGTGGCAAATTGCTTATTAAGGTAAATAAAAACTCCAATTTTATACCACTACCACTAATATCATCCTACTACTGAATTTATTATTTATTCCTCTGTGCTAAAATCGGTGTTTTTTTTTTTTTTAATTTATTTCACTGAAGTATGGCTCAGATGGTCAAGAATCTGCCTGCAGTGCAGGAGACCAGGGTTCAGTCCCTGGGTCAGGAAGATCCCCTGGAGAAGGGAATGGCTATCCACTCCAGCATTCTTGCCTGGAGAATCCAATGGACAGAGGATGGGATGCAGTCCATGGGGCCACAGAGAGTCATACATGACTGAGCAACTTAACACACTTACAGTTGATTTGCAATGCTGTGTTAATTTCTGCTGCTGCAGCTGCTGCTAAGTCGCTTCAGTCGTGTCCAACTCTGGGCAACCCCATAGACGGCAGCCCACCAGGCTCCCCCGTCCCTGGGATTCTTCAGGCAAGAACACTGGAATGGGTTGCCATTTCCTTCTCCAATGCATAAAAGTGAAAAGTAAAAGTGAAGTCACTCAGTCGTGTCCGACTCTTAGCAACCTTACTGTATGGCAGAGAGATTCAGTTATACATAAATATACACTTAATTTTTCATATCCTTTGGAATCTGTAAAGTTTTTTTAAAATTTATTTTATTGAAGTATAGTTGATTTACAGTGTCATGTTAATTTCAACTATACCAAAGTGGTTGTTATACATAAATATGCATCTTCTTTTTCATGTTCTTTGGAATATAAGTTTTTTAAAAATGTATTTTGTTGAAGTATAGTTGATTTACAGTGTCATGTTAAGTTCTACTGTACAGCAAAGTAATTCAGTTATACCTCTCTATATATACACATTCTTTTTCATATTCTCTGGAATCTGTTAAGTTGAAGGAAGCTGGTCACCCCATACATTGATTTAACCACTCTTTGTTTCTCTAGATTGGAAGAAAAACAAGAATGCACTTTAAAAACCACTTCTGGTTTATAAGGTGACCCATCAATCCTCACGGTGACAGGAATCAAGATGATTTTGTCTGCGGGGTTTCGTTTATTAAAATTTAATTTGCTCCTGCGCTTGGCTCTGGTCGCTCTGTGCTAGCAAACTAGCTATAATTAGATTAGCAGCCTGCTAAACGCTGGTGACAGCTGAGCCTCAGAGAGCATGTGCCGGATTCCGCCCCAGCCGCTCCTCATTGGTTGCCAGCCGAGCTGCTCGCCGGTTTGATAGGTTTCCACAGAACTCTTTATGCTGCATTGGAGACACGGATACAGAAATACTCCGCTGCGTCCTGGCCACGGCCGAGGTGCTTAGCTGGTAACGTTACAGAAGGAGTCGGGCACCCAGGAGAAGGCGGTCGTCTTTGTTGTGAGAGCAGGGCAGTCACTGGCTGCCGAAAGGGCTCAGGGAAAAAGTTTCAGCTCATGGTAATTACTTTGCATCTTTATCTCGCCTGCAAAACACGGCCATGCATGAAATGAAGCGTGCTCATCATGTCATCTGCTTAATTTGATCTTGCTTTTGTTAATGTCACGCACCCCTCCAGCGTTCCATCTCGAATAAGCTCTCCCGGAGGAGGCTGAACTGGTAAACAACCAGCTTCTTGGGGGCGGGAACCTTGTTTTTACCTGGATGCTAGAGTGCAAGTGCTAGGGAGCGAATCTTACTGGTTTCTTTGCTGTTTGGGGGAGCCCGACGCTGCATCCATTTAGGTGTCTCTGGAGGTGCGTTTTGGTACCCGGGCGACTTTGTTTGCACCGGTCCGGACTCTCCTGAATAATGAACCCTGGAGGAGAGTTGGGAGAATCACACTTTAATTAGGACAGAGCGGTGGCCCTCCTGGTGTCAGCGCAGGGTCTCAGCAGAAGTAACCTCTATTGTTTCTTCAAAGATCTGTGCAGCCTTCATTTTGGATGGGTTCTCTTTGTTTCCCCCTCTGTAGTTTTCATGAAGCCTCTTTCTTGTAGAGGATGTTTGCATATCCCATTCTTCCAGAGACACTGCAAGGTGTGTATTCGCCCTGTGCCAGACAGAATTTTTGGCTCAGGCTTTGTTTAACAGGGATGCTGTTATGGGGAGTTGACATCACAGAAGGTGGGGTTCTTGCCACTTTGACTGATGTTTAACAACATTGAAAAATTTCTCTTTGTGGTTGCCTGGATGATTTTGTAAATCAAACAGGAAATAATCTTGAATTCTCTAATAAAGATGTTGCATTGGGAAGAAGAAAATATTTAAACAGCCAAGGCTGAGCTTAAAGAAACGCAAGCGAATGCAATCGAATTGTTTGCTTTTCAGTGTATCTAGAGTACAGCTTCTCTGCGGAGTTCTGTTTTATTGGGAAAGAGCCCCCTTGCCACTGTTTAGCCCCCAGACTTAAAAATTGATGTCCTCACCGTATCAGATGGTGGAGACCACAGAAACTTGTGTATTGAGTCACCAGTCACACGGCTGGCTGACTGCCACCATGCGTCTGGGATCGGTGGAGAACCCTGCTGGTATCTGAAAGCCGTCAGGAATTATCTCCCTACTCCTGAAAAGCCAGACGTTGCCATTTAAGAATCTGGTTAAAATAATTGCTTTGAATTGAAGCTATAATCTGGCTCAAGGCGTTCAGTGTGTTCTTTGGTGGAGGACAACTTCAGAATACTAACTGTGGTTTTCTCCCCACCCATACCTCCCAGCCCCTGCAAATTCCCTCCCTAATCCTTTCCTGGGGCATACTCTTTTCTCCCAAATAATAGTTTGTAAAAAAAGAACAAGGAATATTCTGAAAGTTTGTCATTTATGGTGATAGGGTGTTGTCTGTAATAAGTTGGATGCGGTTCCTTGTCATCCTGCATCTCAGTTTTGAGATACTGTGTCTGGTGAGATGGTCAGTGGAGGAGTCCCCCTGCAGCCAGCTCTGACTTCCTCTTCGGACGCCCCGATAATGCAAACCACACCCCTGGTCACATCTCACCAGGATGTGTAGAGGGGGCAGAGGGCACGGTCCAGTTCCTGGCTTTGCTCTTCCTCACCTGCCCGGAACCCTCCTGCCTCTTCATTTTTGCCTGCTGCCTGTGCAGATATGGAAAGTAACCTCCTACCCACAGATGGGCTTGGACCCACACTTGGGGAGGAATTAATTGATGTGATCCCATCCTTGTCTCTCCCCTTTCCTTCTTTGAATCTCATAAAATGCTTCCTAAATTACCTTGGCCTTAGAGCATTCTAAGAAGTTGACTGTCTTAAAAGTAAATTATTGTTGTCAAAGGTACTCTGTGTGAACCTCCCTATGAGCATCTCGTTAGGCTGTGCGTCATGGGAAGCCGAAGGAAGTGGTTCTGGCTGATGCTGACTCTCAGGTTTGGATCCTGAGACTTTCTGTGTCTAGAAGGAACTTTTTATTAAAGATGTAAACATTAATATAATGGTGTGTGAATATTGTGTAGTGATTTACTATGATATCCCAGAAGATCTTTTAACATACACGAAAGGGGCATTTTTCTATTCTGATAGCACCAAATAGTTATTTATGTTGTTGCAAAGTAACCAAATCTGCACTTTCATCTTCAGATGAATCACATCTTAAGTTTTTTTAACTACAAGAAGGGAAATCTATGTTTTTCTGAGATAAAGAAGTAAAAATTAGTGTCTGAGGCACTTGAACATTTTCTTCTTATAATTCTATAGCTTTTTATTGATGAATGACATTTCTGACCTATCAAAAATAGGCCTGTGAGCATGAACTCGAGTATAAAACATGTAATAGTTTAAAAGTAAAACATTATCCAAGTGATGCTTTCTAACCTTTTCTTTTAGAGTTTTATAATCACAGTAGGAAAAATGATAATCAGATTAAAGTTGAAAAGTCCTTCCATGTAGATTTGATGTTCCACAAAGAAACTGAGGTGAACAGGGTCTGAAAGTTCTAGTGGAAAGAAAGGAGGAATGGTCAGTGGACGCCGGGAAGTGAAGCGCTGCAGAGTTCTACCTGCAGGTGGCTTTCTGGCTGGTTCCCTGGGCATCTGTGGTGTCAAAAGCACTGAGGAAGGGACTTCCCTGGTGGTCCTAGGGTTGAGACTCTACCTTGCAATGCAAAGGACTTGGATTCAGTCCCTGGTCGGGGGACTCAGATGCCACATGCCACAGAGACACCAAGACGCGAAACAGCTAAATTAAATAAGTAATTAAGAAAAGAAAAAAAGCAGTGAAGGAAGTCTGTCATTGGCAGTCGATAAATATTGCAGGGTTGACACTCCAAAACCTGCCTGGGCTGTGAAAATGTTTTTGGAGACATTAGGCCTCTTCTAGGGGCTTCCCAGGTGGCGCTAATGGTAAAGAACCTGCCTATAGATGCAGGAGACAGAAGAGATGCGGGTTTGATCCCTGGGTTGGGAAGACTCCCTGAAGGAGAGCATGGCAACCCACTCCAGTATTGTTGCCTACGAAATCCCATGGACAGAGGAGCCTGGGAGGCTGCGGTCCATAGGGTCACAAAGAGTCGGACACAACTGAAGCAACTTAGCATGCATGCGTGCACTCAGTATCACTTGTGGTCTTATTTGTGGTCTGTAATAAATGTCATAAATAGAAACTATCATGTATTTTCTTCCTATTTTTGCTTCTCAGAATGCACACTAGATTGTTGCATGAAAGTATTTTTATTTCGATAGATTTATATCATGTGGGATTCAAAAATAATTTCTAATATATCCAGTAATTTAAAAGTGCTTCATTGGGAGTTCTGTGGTGGTCCACTGGTTAAGACTTTGCCTTACAATGGAGGGGGTGCGGGTTAAATCCCTGGTCAGTTAGCTAAGATACTACATGCCTTGTGGCCAAAAAACCAAAACATAAAAAACAGAAGCGATATTGTAACAAACTCAATAAAGACTTTAAAAATAGTCCACATGAAAAAATCTTTTAGAAAATAAATAAGAAATAAAAATGCATCTTAAAGGAAAATCAAAATGCCTTCCTAACTCTTGTGCTCTTAGTAATTCAGGGATTGCTTTTGGAACTGCCTGCATTGCCAGGAACTATCATCTGCTATTGGATGCCTCAGAGAAGGCAGTGGCACCCCACTCCAGTACTCTTGCTGGCAAATCCCATGGCTGGAGGAGCCTGGTAGGCTGCAGTCCATGGGGTCATGAAGAGTCGGACACGACTGAGCAACTTGAATTTCACTTTCCACTTTCATACATTGGAGAAGGAAATGGCAACCCACTCCAGTGTTCTTGCCTGGAGAATCCCAGGGACGGGGTAGCCTGGTTAGCTGCCATCTATGGGGTTGCACAGAGTCGGACATGACTGAAGCGACTTAGCAGCAGCAGCAGCAGCATTGGATGCCTGTTGGCTCTTTTATTTGTTTAATTAGCTTTTTTATTTACTTCAGTCATTTATTTTGTTTGTGGTCATTAAAGAGAAGCCCATAAAATCTGGGCTTGGAATATAACACTTCTGTTTGACCTTACTATGATTAAGGCCTTCTGCTCTCTTTTTACATTTGATGGAAAATGGAGAAGGCAATGGCACCCCACTCTAGTACTCTTGCCTGGAAAATCCCATGGATGGAGGAGCCTGGAAGGCTGCAGTCCATGGGGTCACTGAGGGTCAGACATGACTGAGCAACTTCACTTTCACTTTTCACTTTCACGCATTGGAGAAGGAAATGGCAACCCACTCCAGTGTTCTTGCCTGGAGAATCCCAGGGACGGGGGAGCCTGGTGGGCTGCCGTCTATGGGATTGCACAGAGTTGGACACGACTGAAGCGACTTAGCAGCAGCAGCAGCAGACAGATTTTCGGGGCTTTCCTGGTGGCTCAGTGGTAAAGAATCCACTTGACAGTGCAGATGTGTGTTTGATCTCTGGTCTGGGAAGATCCCCTGAAGAAGAAAATGGCAACCCACTCTATATTCTTGCCTGGAGAATCCCATGGACAGAGGAGACTGGCGGGCTACAGTCCACGGGGTTGCGAAGAGCTGGACACGACTTAGGGGCTAAACAACAACAACCACCACCTTTATACTTGCTGTCTCTGGTTAAATATGTCCTTGAAAAAGTTGTCAAAGCAAGAACACTGAGCTTGTAGATGAAGTGGTTATATAAGAACTAACACAGTTTGGTTTACTTCCCTGTTTGTTTTTGCTTTCTTATTGACTAAGTTTTAAAAGAATTATCATTTTCTATTCCTGTATACAGTTAATAGCCTACCTATTTTTGTCAAATAGAAAAGCAATAGCCATCTCTTTTTTGCCTCTATTTTTAGCTGTTTTGTGCAGTGGAGAGTACTTGAAGGAATCAAGGATTCCCTGCAATTCCTGCCTGCAACTGGGCAAACACTTACTCCCCTCTCAGGTAAGTCAACTGCTTTGTTTTGATCCATTCTGAGCAGAAGATATTGATTCTCTCTGAAACCCATGTCAGTATCGCCCTAAGACAGAGAGACAGAGGTTTCAGATACTTTGCTATCTGGCAAAAAAAAAAAAAAAAAAGGGATCCCACTATTGAGGTCCTACAGGACCAAAAATATTAATAACAGTAATGATGACTTTCTTTCCCAGGGGTTTCCATGTTGTTGATATGTCTGCTGGCAGTTACAGTCTTTTAAGGGCTATGTCATATTAATAGTTACTAGTAATCTCCCTGATAACTGGAAGTGATTGAATTTGAAGACAAAATGAAATGAATGAACAGTGAGAAGCGCTATGTGCTTGGGGAATAAGGTGCTGCTTTCTGGCTAGCCTAATGCTGTGGGGCTAGCAGCAAGTACCCCAGGGTTTGGGACACAGAGATCTCTGTGGGACAGCCTCCCACGGGAGGTCACGTCAAGAGGGCAGAGCCTCGATGCCAGCCAGGGGACAGGCCAAGAGGGTGGGCAGGTATTGGAGGATGGAATGTTTGTGTCCATCCTGGGAAAGACTGAAGGCAAAAGGAGAAGAGGGCAGCAGAGGATGAGATGATTGGATGGTGTCACTGACTCAATGGACATGAGTTTGAGAAAGCTCCAGGAGATGGTGAAGGACAGGAAAGCCTGGCATGCTGCAGTCCATTGGGTTGCAGAATCAGACATGACTGAGCAACTGAAGAATAACACAACAACATAAAGGACATCGCTGGGTGCTTTGTCCCACGTCCATACCACTACCAGATTCCTTCCTGATGGTGAGCATGGAAGCTTCCTATAATCAGACACATCTCATGACGGAGCTGAGGAAGTGGCTGAGCAGAGATCAGTGTCTAGGGGCTTCCTCCGCTTTGACAGAGGGACTGAGATCCCACTGTCACCAAATGAAGTTGGGAATATTTAGGAAAGAGAGGCAGCTCTCTGGTTAACACAGGTCTGCAGGGACCTGACAAGTGGTGAAAAGCAACCCTTATGAAATCACTAAGTTTGAGCCTTGGTGTCCATGTCCCTGAGTGACCACATGTTTTAGTTTCATTGCCAGCCTTCCTCCAGCCTCTTTTCCAGCATTCATATGTAACACACCTTTTTACTTGGACAGCATACCACGCATTTTATAGTTGTTTATTATTGCATAATGCAGAACTTTATTGGGTAGATGGTGTTGGCCTCCAGCAGTCTCAGCATCTAACTCAGGCTGACAGATAAGAATCAGCTCCTGCCTAGTGGAATTCTACAATGTGTGGAGAGATTCAAGAAAAAGCCAACAACACATATCAGTGATCTACCCTGAAATCCATCAATGTTATCACCATGTTACCTTATCCCAGATGTGAGAAGCTCTGACATGAAAGCCTTGAGCTCCTTTTGGCTGGAGGAAACTTGGCGTCTCCTGTTCCCAGCCCCCAGGTCGTAGAAAGGCACCTGCTCACAGGTGGGTTTTATGGAGGTTGTCTCCAATAGAGCCTGTCTTCCCAACTCCACTTGTTCCAGGAACCCACCCCTCTTGAGTTGCCCTCAAGTGCAGAGTTTTCTGGAATATGAGACTTTCAAGTGCTAAAAAAGCAGGACAAGTCCCCAGCAACAAGGGGCATCTTTATCCCTCTTATGATTCCCTGCACCACCCCCTCCCCTCCACCCAAAGGCTGGCTCCTGACAGTAAGGGAATTGGCTGCCCAGGTGACACCAGTGGTAAAGAACCTGCCTGCCAGTTCAGGAGACAGAAGAGATGTAGATTTGATCCCTGGGTCGGGAAGATCCCCTGGAGGAGGAAGTGGCTGTACCCTCTAGTATTCTTGCCTGGAGAATCCCATGGACAGAGGAGCCTGGAGGGCTGCAGTCCATAGAGTTGCAAAGAGTCGGACAGCTGAACACACGTGCATGGTGACCAGGAAAGTACCGGGCGTGGGAGGTGGAGTGGACACAGGCGTAACCTCAGCGCCTCTGCTTGCTGGCCCTGCCAGTGGCTTTCAGCTCAAGCCTCAGTTACCCACATCCCAAGTAAGAATACAAACACACCCCTACGGATTTGGGGGAGGTCACATGGCAGCCACGGGAAGTGTCAGGGCAACTTAGGCCTGGAAGAGTAGGGCCACTCTTCCTCCCTCCTGGATAGGCTGCCTGGAGGAGATAGTGAGTCACCTTCACAGCGGCATCGTCTTGAGCTTTGTCAATATTACTGTTTGGCAAGATCTTGCATCAGGGAGATGAGAAAGGAGTCAACCCTATCAGTCCTTAACACAGTGTCGCCAGGTTGTAAGCTCTAGCTCTGGGTCCCTGTGTCTAATTCTCAAATAATGCCAAGTCACTGTGTGCTGCTGCTGCTGCTGCTAAGTCACTTCAGTCACGTCCGACTCTGTGCGACCCCATAGACGGCAGCCCACCAGGCTCCCCTGTCCCTGGGATTCTGCAGGCAAGAACACTGGAGTGGGTTGCCATTTCCTTCTCCAATGCATGAAAGTGAAAAGTGAAAGTGAAGTCGCTCAGTGGTGTCTGACTCTTAGTGACCCCATGGACTGCAGCCTACCAGGCCCCTCCGTCCATGGGATTTTCCAGGCAAGAGTACTGGAGTGGGTTGCCATTGCCTTCTCCCATTGTGTGCTGCTGCTGCTAAGTCACTTCAGTTGCGTCCGACTCTGTGTGACCCCATAGACGGCAGCCCGCTAGTTACTTTAAATTGTTTTTGTATCAGTTTTCTCTTAGGTAAGCTAGAAACAGACAAAAAGTACTTTAGAGATTGCTATGAAAAGCATAGTTTCTGTCTTATTGTCCAAATGTTTTCAGTTGTTTTAGGCTATTTTCACATGTAAAGTTTGTTAAAACTTTGTTCTTTTCTGAGTTTACAAATGCCAAATAAGTCTCCTTATGAAGAATATATATTACTATTGTCATTAACATTTCTCACCACTCCTCGATGCATTCGTTTAAGATTGTTACGTTTTTAAAGTACAAGATGGGTCCTTTATTGTTTTCTCGAAAGTGGTCCCTTCTTTAAGGAAACTAAAAAAGAAAAGGCAGGCGTAAAATGACCTTATCATGTTCTTTGGGTCAAACTGTTGAGTGTTTTCAGCCTAGAAGCTCAGTGCTCCTGTGAAATGTGTATGTGAGTCACCCTTCTGGGGACACACAGCCACCAACCTTTGTGCATTATTCATGTGATTGAACTTCAGGAAGTAGGTTATAATGTTCCCTTTGGTTGTAGTTGCTTGTTATCTTAATCAAACTTAAGCAATTGATAAAGTCAGTTTTCTCCCAGAAAGTCGCCTTTTTCAAAACCTCTCGGGATGGAGTTTTGCTCCTTTGGAGCATGAGTGCTGGGGACTTGAGATCGCTGGCAGCAGAAACACCGTTGCACATTTGTGTGTGTGTGAAATGGCCCTGACCGGGCATACCTGCTAGCTTTCCACATCACTTCTTCTCCATCTCAGTGTCTCATGAAGCTGGTCATCTGCAGAAAGGAATCTAGTTCTTGTCCATGACTTATCGTCCTTTCATGCCAGCATCTCTGACTTCTGCCTTTTCCCACATCAGTTCTCAGCCAGGCCAGTGACTCCGAGCTCAGGTTCCACCAGGCCTGTCGGGTGGCTCCTTGAAACTGGCAAGGCTGACCTTGAGCAGGTCTCCTGGGGCCAGGGAGAGCCAGCCACCAACGAGAACCTGACCCAGCTCACTGCCTTTTAGAAAAGAAGAGGGAGATGGGGAGAACCTCTGGAAATAGCAGCTGGGATTTCAGTTGTTTTATTTCTCTCATAAAAATTGAAGACTTTTGGAAGAATAGAAATAAAATAAACCTCCACGACTCAGTGGTTAAGACGTGACCTTCCAATGCAGCGGGTGCAAATTCCATCCCTGGTCAGGGAGCTAAGATCCCCCATGCCTTGTGGCCAAAAACAACAACAACAACAACAAAAAAACCCCATAAAACAGGAGCAATATGGTAACAAATTCAATGACGACTTTAAAAATGATCCACATAAAAAAAACTCTTTAAACTTATATAAATAAATAAAGTTCTCCAGTACACAGATTCTATTTGTGAGGATTTAGCACACATTTCGCGGAAGGCAGTGGCACCCCACTCCAGTACTCTTGCCTGGAAAATCTCATGGACAGAGGAGCCTGATAGGCTGCAGTCCATGGGGTCACTGAGAGTTGGACACGACTGAGCAACTTCACTTTCAGTTTTCACTTTCATGCATTGGAGAAGGAAATGGCAACCCACTCCAGTGTTCTTGCCTGGAGAATCCCAGGGACGGGGGAGCCTGGTGGGCTGCCGTCTATGGGGTCGCACAGAGTCGGACATGACTGAAGCGACTTAGCAGCAGCAGCACACATTTATAATGAAGTTCAAGAAGCCACTGCTGATTGCAATTTAAATTATTAAATTACCAATTAAGTGATTTGGCATACTTAAAACGCTCTTTTCTTAAATGAAAGACATATCCTGTAGGTTGCTGTGTGCACAGTTTGTTGTTCCTTATTAGTGGCTGTTACACTGTAAGTCAATTCATTGTCAATGTAGTTTCTTTTCTGCAAAAAAGCAGAAAAGTTAAGGCTGTTGTCTATGGAAGGCCTGCTCTGGGGTCGGGGTCACAGCTCCCTCTGCAGTCTTCACATGCCCTGTAGATTAGTCTTTGTGGTGTAGACAAGGGCACAAGAATCGTACAGAGAGTGACCATGTGACCAGACACACGCTGAGTATAACACCCAGGTCCACCTTGACTCTTCTGTCAGACCCCAGACCTGAATATCATTGCTTAGTGATAGAATCATAAATGGGATGGGAAGATCGGTTGAGGGAAATTGGGCTATGGGGAAAGGGGTGGGAAAGTTTCCAGAGGACACAGCTGTCTGGTGGAATATTATGAGACCCTAGAAGCCAGGGGCTTCCATGGAGGCTTACTGGTAAAGAATTTGCCTGCAGGACAGAAGAAGCAGGTTTGATCCCTGGCTTGAAAAGATCCCCTGGAGTAGGAAATGGCAACCCACTTTAGTATTCTTGCCTGAAAAATTCCATGGACAAAGGAGCCTGGCATGGGCTGCATTCCGTGGGGTTACAAAAGGGTTGGAGATTACTGAATGACTGAGCATGCATGCTGGAAACCAGGGCAAGTCCTCAATGAATAACAGAAGGGAAGAGGCCAAAAAGTCAAGTGATAAAGAGGCTGTCAGAGCAGGGGTACACCTTCAGGAAAACCAGACCCTCCTGTCTGGTCTGTTCTCCAGCCTGCTGGGTATCTGCTGCCTCACTGTGATCGAGAAAGCATTTGTGTGTTGTAAATACTGACGTTCAAAACCGCATGACACTGCTCAGGACCGTGTGATCCTTGAGCACTGGAGTGTCCTCTCCACACGGGTCTCTCTTCAGTAGCCCAATGCTGTGGTCTCAGTGGGGGTGTGTCCCTCCCCAGATTCCTACGCTGAAGTCTGTATGGCTCCTGTGATGATGTTAGGAGCTGGGGCCTCTGGGCGGTGCTGGAGTCCTAAGGGTGGGGCCCTCCTAAATGGGATTAGTGCCCTCTACAGAGAATGCTCCAAGGAGAAGCCCCACCACTTCTGCCATGTGGGAACACAGTGGGGAGCTGCAGCCCAGAAGAGATCCCCACCAGAACACAACCATGCTGGCCCCATGATCCTGGATGTCCAGCCTCTACAACTATGGGAAATAAACATTTGTTGTTCATAAGCCACACAGTCTATGGCATATATATAGCGGCCAAAACATAACTAAGACACCTAGGGTAAATGTAGTTGCTGTGTAATACAGGGAGCCCAGCCTGCCACTCTGATGGCCTAGAGGTGTGGGGGAGGGGGAGGGGAGGGAAGCTTAACAGGGAGGAGATATATATATGTAATTATGTCTGAATCTCATTGTTGTACAGCAGAAAACAATGCAACACTGTAAAGTAATTTTCCTCCAGTTAAAAACGAAACTTAAAAGATGTGGTTGAATATTCATTTCTGTTATTTTGTTAGGTACTGTGTTCACAGATATAACAGAAAA
Organism: Ovis aries; assembly: GCF_016772045.2. Lineage (NCBI taxonomy): Eukaryota > Metazoa > Chordata > Mammalia > Artiodactyla > Bovidae > Ovis > Ovis aries. The sequence continues at coordinate 37,372,920 of NC_056062.1, forward strand.
CCTGAAAATCCTCCTAATCTGAGTTTCTTCTTTGGGGACTTCCTCCTGTTTGGCAGAGGAGGTGAAATTCTTTCTCGCACCTGGTCTTTCTGGGGTGTTTGGACAGACTTAACTCTTGTAGGTTCATCCGAGCCTAAGATATTGATCTCTTGCTTTTACTTGAGTCTCATGGGCCTGATGCTCTGGAAGACAGACTTGGAGCTGGGCTCAGCAACATCCTTGGTCAAAGAGAAGCAGCTTTGACTAGGACAGTCAGTGGAAGGACCCTCCTCTGGACCAATGGAACTCATGGTTCTTTACCCCATGTGCCCACAGAGGCATCAAACCTTGCACACTCTCCCTGTGCCCCGAGCATTGGTATTGTCATCTCTTTGTCACCAAACAGCTCCATTCCTAACTTTGCCATTTGCTTGTCAATTTGCCTTAGTCTTTGCTCTCAGACCAGTCCACTTAGTAAGCAGAAAATTCTGAAGCCCTGTTTTCCTCTTGTTGCTTCCTGCTCCAAAAATCCTGTTTCTTTCTGGTTGTTGTTTTTCAGTCGTTAAGTTATATCTGACTCTTTTGCTATCCCATGGACCCTAATCTGCTGGCTCCCCTGTCCATGGGATTTTCCAGGCAATAATACAGGAGTGGGTTGCCATTTCCTCCTCCAGGGGATCTTTCCAACCCAGGGACCAAACCCAAATCGCCTGCATTGGCAAGTGGATTCTTTACCGCTGAGTCACCAGGGAAGCCCTTCTTTCTGGTTACCTTTCTGTTTACCTCTGACATTACCTATTAATGTCAGAGTGAAAGTGAAAATCCCTCAGTCATGTCCAGTTCTTTGCAACCCAATGGACTATAGCCTGTCAGGCTCCCCTGTCCATGGAATTCTCCAGGCAAGAATACTGGAGTGGGTAGCCTATCCCTTCTCCAGGGGATCTTCCCAACCCAGAAATCGAACTGGGGTCTCTGCATTGCAAGCAGATTCTTTAACAGCTGAGCTACCAGGAAGCTTGGTAGTTAAAGCCACTTCTCAACTGGGCTACCCACCTTCGTCTAAAGTCAATGTCCATCTCTCTCCTCCTGTTCCCCACACATTTTGCTCATCAGAGTTTGTGAGCTTTCCCTTGCCTGGAATTCCTTATCAATTCCTGTCTCCCAGAGTCTGAGAATTCCTTTGAGGCCCCTTGTAAAACTTACTTTTTCCATTAAAAAAAAAAAAAAAAAAAAGAGGCTTTTGAGCAAAATCCAAGAATTTTTGCCAGTCATTCATTCAGATTTCTTCACAATTAAATATATACCAGGTACATTTATCAGTAGTCTTGAAATTATTTTTTGCTTGAAGTATTTATATGATTCTCAAGTTCCATGGCAAATTGATGTAAAATTCATCCTTTAATGCAAAGACTTCCCAAGTTCTAAGTAAGAAAGTGAAAAACAAGTAAATCAGAAAGAGAAAAACAAATATCATATATTAACACATATATGTGGAATCTATAAAGATAATGGTGATGGAACAATTTGCAGGGCAGCAATGGAGACACAGACATAGAGAAGAGGCTTGTGGACACAGTGGGCAGGGAAGGAGAGGGCAGAACAAATTGAGAGAGTAGCATGGAAACATAGACATTGCTGCTGCTGCTGCTGCTAAGTCGCTTCAGTTGTGTCCGACTCTGTGCAACCCCATAGACGGCAGCCCACCAGGCTCCCACATCTCTGGGATTCTCTAGGCAAGAATGCTGGAGTGGGTTGCCATTTCCTTCTCCAATGCATGAAAGTGAAAAGTCAAAGTGAAGTTGCTCAGTCATGTCCGACTCTTAGCGACCCCATGGACTGCAGCCTACCAGGCTCCTCCATCCATGGGATTTTCCAGGCAAGAGTACTGGAGTGGGGTGCCACTGCCTTCTCCAACATAGACATTACCATATGTAAAATAGATAGCCAGTGGGAAGTCGCCCTGTGACTCAGGGAGCGCAAACCAGTGCCTGTGACAACCTGGAGGGGTGAGATGGGTGGGAGGTGGAAGGGAGATTCAAGAGTGAAGGGACATAAGTATATCTATGGCTGATTCATGTTGATATATGGCAGAGAACAACGCAAAATTTTAAAGCAGTTATCCGTCAATTAAAAGTAAATAAATAACACTGCCCAGGCTCTCAGTTGTTTGCTGTTTATTAAGAGCAGTGCTATACAAGCCACCCCTGTTGTCCACGTGGCACACCGGGAGGACGTGGGCTGGGGCTGAAATCAGAGAAGAGACTGCAGGTTGTTTTTGCTGAATTCATGGAGTTCTGTGTCCTGATGAACTTCCTGGAGAGGGAAGAAGCTATTTATCAACCCAGGAAGCCCTCCACGAAAATAACAATTTTATTCACCAACACAGAATGGAAAGCAATTGTCAGTTCTTAAATGTCCATAATAGACTGACATCTAAATAGACACGTGGAAACACAATCAAGAGGAAGATTACAGCATCTCCTCCGAGAGGTAAAACAGACCCACTGATAGCATGAAGCTCAAGTAGAAACTGGATCAAGATTCCACTTGAGGGGCCCGGATCAGTGTTCCTCTCCTGTATGGAGGCCCTTCTTATCCCTAAATCTGCATCTATTCATAACTTTTATTCCCAGTACTCATAGTGCCTCAATCTGTGAGTGCAGGCAGGTCCTTTTCTCATTCTTGGAGGACGTGTTGTTATTGTTGCTTTGTTGTTAAATCTCATCTGACGCTTTGCCACCCCTGTAGGCCACCAGACTCCTGTATCCATGGGATTTCCCAGGTGAGAATACTGGAGTGGGTTGTCATTTCTTCCTCCAGGGATCTTCCCAACCCGGGGATCAAACCCATGTCTCTTGCATTGGCAGGCTTCTTTTACCACTGAGCTACCAGGGATGCCCACCTGAGGACATAAGAGCGCTTATTGATCTGGTTTGTGTTACAGGAAGTTGCCTCTACCAGTTTCTCATAGATTATAAGAGGTGTGAGGCGGGAATTCTGTGTTAACTCAGTGTGTCTTTAGAACCCAGCACAGCCTCTAACATGATAGAGGCCTGAGAACAGTTTGTGAGGATTAACATAACTGAGGATGTTCTGCACGTGTAGAGGGTGGTTATGGGTTTCTCGTCTGCTGCTGTACGAATGTGACGTGTCTGCAGATATAGGCCGTGGCCACGTGGGGGTTAACAGGGCCAGCGGCCCAGGACCTGTGTCTGTTATGTAATGTGCTGCATTCTGCTTTTGTGCAGCTGTTTATTCCTTGCTGCATTCCTTGAGCGCTGCTGGTTTGCACACGTGGTGTTGGTGTCCGTCAGTTGTGTACAGGGCTCACTTCACCATGGGACATGCCGCCCATCTAAGGTGGCCTCCAGGAGTGAGAGTGGAGTCAGGTGCCTCATTCAGGGCCTTGGAGAACAGCTCTTTTATTCTAAACATCCTTCAGTCACTAAGCATTTGAGTAAGAGATACTCAATATGATTGAGAAAAACTATATAAACCCGTGACCTTAAGTCTCCCATTAAGAAGCAGGAATTGAAGAAGACACTTTATGCCAGATCTGCAGCATTTTAGGGTTCCTCATTGTACTATATTAATGACACTTGACATTATGTGTGTTTGCCGTGTGTCTTATTAATCTTAAGTATGACTATGTTTCAGAGCACTTTTTGATAATTAGACATTTGCATCCAATCGATCTCTTATTTTTAGTGCTATTGAAACCCACTTTTGAAGTGCTATGTGAAGTGTTCTTAAATTTTAAACTAATAAGTAGTGACTTTATTGGCACTTAGCCATGTCTGTGAATAGGACGGCCATGTGATTCCGAGGGTATGTCTAGAGAGTGCAATTTCTGTTTTCTGCTTGTGCCTTATTGCCGTGATATATACAAACGGCCTCCTGCAGATTCCAGTCTCCTCCCAGGTCGGTAAGGTGATGACCTTACCGAGGACCAAAGAGAGTGATGTTCTCAAATGCGTTTCGGAGTCGGAGCATTTCGCAGTGAAGACACGGGCTTGCTAGTGGACGGAAAGCTACAGAGCGTAAGGACGTACATGACGTGGCACAAGTAGGAGACTGTGGAGCTGGGGCTGCGCCTGGCATTTACCCAGCACTTCCCAGGGGCCAGGCTTGGTGCTGAGTCCCTCGTATGCATCACCTCCTGAGGTTCTCACAGAAGGAAGCTGTTGAACAAGCAGGTAGATTCCAACCCTGCTTTGGCTGCAGATCCACCCTTCTCTCTCGATTGTGCTCAGTTGTGTGCACCTCTTTGCGACCCCAGGGACTGTAGCCCACCAGGCTCCTCTGTCCATGGGATTCTCCAGGCAAGAAAACTGGAGTGGGTTGCCATTTCCTTCTCCAGGGGATCTTCCCAACCCAGTGATCAAACCCAGGTCTCCTGTATTGGCAGGGGAATTCTTTACCACTGTGCCACCTGAAAAGCCCCATCCTTACCGACTTGCCAGAGTGTGTCCCATGTGATGGTTTTGCTGTGCTTAGTGTTTCTCAGACTTTGGAAGTAAATGTGTTTTTCCTTCTTAGGAACCATATTCTTTCAGCCAATTAGATTGACTGAAGGCTTCTCTGACCATAGGATCCCCTTTAGGCGAGTTTATCAGGTGGTGACCCTGAAGAGAAACAGTGCTGTCCCTCAGCTCTGTCCTCACTGTGGGGCCAGAATGCCTCTCCTGTCCCCCACCAGGGACACAGGTCATGGGCGCTGTTCCCAGCCCTCTGACTGCAGGCTCCTGATCAGCAGTAGCCATTTGCTTTCTTCATACAGACTTACGCATTTTACGAAGCACTTTCACTTCATCCGCTTGGCAATGGGGAAACTGTTATCCTGGCACTGCGAACGAGGAGGCAGATGCCTGAGAGACGGTAACACTTGAGAGCAGCCTGTCTCACGCAGAAAGAGCCAGGATACAAGCCCTTCTGTCTCCTGCTCCATCCTGGCTCCAAGACCAGACCTCAGAGCTCTGCTGGGACCAGCACCTCCTGGTCCATCATAGAATCAATGACTCACCTTTGTCAGTGGTTTTCGAACTCTGTTTCTTCAGGTATTGGGTATTTGAGGCTCTGCTCCAGCCCAGACCCTCTGCGTCTGCCTGTTTTACATATGATGTCCCAGTGATATCAACTTGAGGAAAGCTGCAGCTGAAAACTGCTTCAAAAGACAGCTGAGTCCCAAAGTTCTTACTACACCCAGAGCTCTGGTCTCTAGGGGCCAGTGCCAATTTTTTGAAATATCAATGAAATTGATATAAACATGAATACATTTTCAGTAGTAAAATGTTGGGCTTCCCTGGTGGCTCAGACAGTAAAGAATCTGCCTGCCGGTGCAGGGGACATGAGAGACGCAGGTTTGATCCCTGGGTCAGGAAGATCCCCTGGAGGAGGATGTGGTAACCCACTCCAGTATTCTTGCTTGGAAAATTCCATGTTTAGAGGAGCCTGGCAGGCTACAGTCCATGGGGTCTCAAAGGGTGGAACATGACTGAGCAATTAACACTTTCACTTGCTTTATACCTGGTAGAGTATGCTAGGATTACAAATAATTTCATAATTAATAGTAAGGGATAATCACAACTTTCTGTCTTTCCATTAAAACGTTTATTGTACTGCCTGCATATGTATATTCAAAGAGTCTGTATGAAAGCCCAGATTTTCTCACCTCCCCAGAATCACTCCATGGCTGTCTTCATTATTTTACTGACTTGCTGTATTCCCAGTCCCTTCAGGGCCCAAAGGATGCTTTCAAGTCATATATCTAGTTTAGAACTCCTCTAATAAAATGCCGTTTCCAGAGAGAATGTGCCATCCTTCACAGTTCAGTTTTGAATTCGATGAAATGGTCCCCTTTCTCTCCATAATGCATTGTGTCCTCTTATAGTTTTAGAAGAGATTTGAGGAGAGGGACCTGTATATGCTGCTTTTTATAGGGCTGCCCTGGTGGCTCAGACGATAAAGAATCTGCCTGCAATGAGGAGACCTGGGTTTGATCCTTGGGTGAGGAAGATCCCCTGGAGAAGGAAATGGCAACCCACTCCAGTATTCTTGCCTGGAGAATTCCTCGGACAGAGGAGCCTGGCAGGCGGGCTGCAGTCTGTGGAGTCACAAAGAGTCAGACATGACTGAGCCCCTAACATGTTCATTTTCATGAGTATGAACACTTAGTTTTAATAAACCAATTTCTATTTCTCCCATTTCTCAGATTTTAGAAAGATTTAAACATGATTCTCTATCGATTGCGTGCCCTGGAATTTGTGTGGAAGTTTCGAGAACGCTGAAGCCAGTTCTGAGTTAGGCCTTTGTCCTTGGCCAGCCCCCTCCTTGGAGTGTGAGGAGGGGCTGCAGGAGAGGAAGTGATATTTTGTCCCCAGAACCATGAAGGACAGATATTTCGGCCTTCATGCTAGGTCTTGGATCAGAGGGCTCCCAAGGTGAAACCCATGCACGTCCACTCGCTGCCTTGTAAATTTGATTGCTTGTAAATCTGTGACATTTTCCCTTGTAACAACAGTTTTATCTTCTCATGGACATAAATACTGTCTCTGACAGTGGCGGAGTCTGGTGCCATGAATATTCCTTTAGCGATGGTAAAAACTCTGTAATAAAGCTCTGAGGTTTTAGAATGACAATGAAATGCTCCAACAAAGGGCAAGGACAAGCTGAAGTAAAACCTTCACAGACGAGTGGTTTTATTTCACATCAACTCTCCGGTTCTGATGCTGCCATCAGAGGCTGCCTCCCTGCCTTGTCCCTGTGAAGCTGGGGCCTTCAGCAGGCAAGGATCATGAAGGATTTCATCACTTGAAGGTCATTGGTGGCTAAGCTGTGATTTCTACAGTTCTGAGAACTTAGAGATATCTCAACCTGGTCCTTTGTGCAGGGCATCTATTTAGTTGTTTAAGGTTTATATTTGACTGCTGCCTCCCTCAGCAGTGGTGCTGAAAACATGGTGTCTTAGATTCACAGTCATTTAGTTTTGTGACTTGATTTACTTTGGGGTGTCTTGGTTTTATGGTTTTACCCTTCCTCAAGAAAGACATAGTAGAATCTGAACTCAAAGCCATGATCTTCTACTACTCAAGATACATTTCTTTCCCTGGTAATTTTTATTTTTATTAGCACTCGTGATTACACTTGGCGGTTATTCTATTTGGTGTGATAAATGGATTACAACCAAAATAAGAACCAAAATAATTGTGTTACCTTGAAAAGACACTCACTTGGAACAACACTGTAAACCTGCTAACATTGTAATGATATGACAGAGCGTTAGAGAAACAGGTGTAATATGGAGACATTGATAATAACTTGTACTTCTGAGTGAAAGTTATTCATTTCAAAAGTCATGATGCCCTTATTTATTTTTAGATCAGGAGATCATCTTTTAGAAAAAAAAGTATTTCATAGAAGTAAAATACTGTTGAAACAATTTTTTTTTACTTTAGAAACGTAGAGTTTCTAAAATTGTGATTGATCTGTTAGAAATTTCTGTTATACCTGATGTATGATTCTGTCCTTTTCCCGAAATGTGTCACCAGTTAGCAAGATTCAGCTGCAGTGAACTTGTTTTGCTCAAAAGAAAAGCTGAGGTCTGTGCACACTCTTAGAAAGTCAATGTTTTCCTCTCATCATTTATGTAAGGTTGACTTGAGTTTTTCCCCACATGGCCTAGCAGGACACAGGCTGATCTGAAAAATATTAACAGTACTAACAACATGAACAGTAATAGTTACTAACAACAGCTGACATTTATTGGATGCTTGCTGTGCATTCTGCCTCCTTTTAAAGCTCTACCTGGATTTTCTCACTTGATCCTCACCACGTGGTTCAGATCCCTGTATCAGGAGGAAACCGAAACACAAAGGTCCTGTCCCTGTGGGACTGTTTTCCACTTGGGTCCGTGACTGTAGGTCTGGTTGGACCCTTGTCTCACAAGTAAACACTGCCTTTGGGTGGACCTCTGCAGAGAAAAACAGAGATATTACTTTGCCAACAAAGGTCCATCTAGTCAAGGCTATGGTTTTCCAGTGGTCATGTATGGATGTGAGAGTTGGCTTGTGAAGAAAGCTGAGCGCCAAAGAATTGATGCTTTTGAACTGTGGTATTGGAGAAGACTCTTGAGAGTCCCTTGGACTGCAAGGAGATCCAACCAGTCCTTCCTAAAGGAGATCAGTCCTGGGTGTTCATTGGAAGGACTGGTGCTGAAGCTGAAACTCCAGTACTCTGGCCACCTCATGTGAAGAGTTGACTCATTGGAAAAGACCCTGGGAGGGATTGCAGGCAGGAGGAGAAGGGGACGACAGAGGATGAGATGGCTGGATGGCATCACCGACTGGATGGACATGAGTTTGAGTGAACTCTGGGAGTTGGTGATGGACAGGGAGGCCTGGCGTGCTGTGATTCATGGGGTCGCAAAGAGTCAGACACGACTGAGTGACTGAATTGGACTGAACTGAACTGCAGAGGGTCAGAGTAGTGCCCGTCTAGAAGTGAGCTCCGGAAGAGAAGAGAGAGGGGTATTTTCATACTCACCTCTCCAGCCAGAACTGCCAGTGAAACAAAGCAAGTGGAAACCTTTCCTTCTGCACCATCCCTCATGGAGACACCCTGGCTCGGGGACTGCTGATGGTCCGCATCAGGTCATGGGCATCCGTACATCTTTTGGCAGTTGGGGTGTAAGTGTACGCTCACCCGCACTCTCTGCTCCCTCCTTCTCATGACACTTGGCCATTTGTCATGGCTCAGTTGTCCAGCTGGTGTGCATGGAGCCCCTGCTGGACAGTGGCCACCCGTGCACTTGGTCTCCTTGAAGGCTGTTGGGAATGTCCTTCATTTCAGCTCAGCCTGTCCTATCTCTGGGGACTCAGCATCAAGACTGGATAAGCAGGTGCTGTAACTCACAGCAGGAAGCAAAGGGAAATCTGTGGGTGACTTTGTCACCCCCACTGACCATCAGAGCGCCCCTCTCACGTTGTATTGTCCACACCCTGGAGAAGAGGAGCAGATGAAGCCTCGGCAGCTTCTAAGTATGAATGCTATATGCATCCTCATAAAGATAAAAATCCTGCCCAAAGTTACTATGGATGGTGACCCTGAAAAGCCAAAATGCAGATCTCTGTCTTGCCCTTGTGCTTGCTGGCTTTTAGGGATGTGTGATCTCTCCACAGCGAAGCAGTCTGTTACCATGGAAACGCACTTACTAGTCTCTAAGCCCTTCTGGGTAATTCCAGGAGCATTAACTCTCTACTAGTATTTTTAAAAATGTATCCAAGATTAATATCTGACTTTTGAATAGTTATAATGATTGAAAGTAAAGCATTCCTTTCAAATTACAGACAGACACGTCTCATCTGAGAAGTATTACATTCGATGTGAGTAATAATCATACTTCATTCAGGCAGAGTAACCCCTGCCAGGACACTCACCTTCTCTTTTAAATCTCAGCTTCCTAATGGAGGGACTGTCCCTACTCAGACAGGATGACGAATTGTTCAAAATCTTCTGTGTGCAATGTCTGTATTCCTGCAAATTTCTTGGTTTAAACTGGGAATAGCCTCTAAAGGAATGTGCAGAACTATTCAAGGTTATACATTAATAGTAGTGTTAATTGTGATATACTTAAATATTTTAATACAGCTTTTAAAATGAATATTTAATAAGTTTAAAAATTAAACACAAGTAATTTTAAGTATTTAAATGTTTTTCAAACTCTGAGAAAAGTGTGTATTTTTATAACATTTATTAATATGTGATTTTTCTATCATGTAGCATATGGTATTACATGGAGGAGGGCCTAATGAAGGCTGTGTGTTTTACATGCTTATTTTCATTTTAAAAAATTTTGTTGATCTCCGTCCACCCCTTCATACTCTTTCCTGCTTCCTGCTTGCTGAGCGTTAAATGCAGCTCCTTTGTTCAGCGTCCCAGTCATGTTTTGTGAATTTGTGTAGGCTTTCTGCCTCTATAGCATGCTCCCATGATGCTGTCTGGCTAAACCTTTCCCTGCCCTAACCTTTGTCCCTTTCCCTCTTCTCTTCTCTTGTAACTTAGAGTCTAGGAAAATCTTTTGGAATTCAGGGAAGATAAACAGCCTCTCTGCTGGTTCTGTGTAGTACTCAATCACATACACATTCACAGACAGCATATAGCGAAATGACACTTCTTAATCTGGTGTTTCCTTAGTAACTTTGGAAAAAATAGTCATTAGTTCAATTGATGGGGATGGGTTGTAGTTTAGTTCCATAAGACTGTTATTCCCTGTGAAGGTAGGTAGACGCCTTCACAGAGGGCAGCATGCAGGTGTCATATGTTGATTCTGTTCTCTGTTGAGTGTATTTCACATACTGTATTCATTTCCTAGGGCTGCCTTAGGTAGTATGCAAGCGTGCTAAGTCACTTTAGTTGTGTCTGACTCTGTGACCCCATAGCCTGTAGTCTGCCAGGCTCCTGTGTCCATGGGATTTTTCAGGCAAGAATACTGGAGTGAGTTGCCATTTCCTCCTCCAGAGGATCTTCCCAACCTAGAAACTGAACTGTGTCTCTTATATCTCCTGCATCGGCTGGTGGGTTCTTTACCAGTATCGCCACCTGGGAAGCCCAATCAGTGTGGCTGCATTTAAAGTGGAGTCCTGAGCACCCTGCCCCTGTCAGCTCCACTGAACACTCTGCTTGTTCATGACCTTGAGGGGCTGCTGCTGCTCAGTCGCTTCAGTCGTGTCCGACTTTGTGCGACCCCATAGACAGCAGCTCACCAGGCTCCCCCATCCCTGGGATTCTCTAGGCAAGAATACTGGAGTGGGTTGCCATTTCCTTCTCCACTTGAGGGTCTACTTATTCCTAATTATACCAGCTTAACCTTGTTTAAAGAATAAATTGTGTCTAAACTTGTGCCAGCAATTGTTACTCCCAAATGGCAATGAAATCACTGTAAACATCTTTCTAACCTTTTCATCAAGTGATAATTTCATTTTAATCCCAAAGTAGCCATGACCGTAATGAGTATTTAGTCAGAATAAACCACAAGGTATTATTAATTAGAGCTATATTGATTTCCAATCTAGGTATACTGACTTCCTCCAAAATCTAATATTTTCCATATTTCAGGAGTTGATTTCTCGATGGTGTGTTGCTGCACTTCAATTTAATCATGGTGGATTTATATTATCAGCAGCAAGATAGCCAGGTTCTAAATGGCGTCTGGAGGTTCACCAGTGTTTGTATCTCTTGGTACCCGTTTCCTTGATCCTGAAAGTCTGGGCTCACCGGCCAGGAGGCAAAGTAACTGTCTTAACAGTCCCAGGCCACGTGCTTTATTTCCCTAGGGTAGATGCTATAGCAGAAAGCTGGAGTTTCCTAACTCAAATATATTCTGTTTAAGTGGTGCTTAGGCTCCGTATCTAAAACTTGAAAGGAAAGGAAACCTTTTGTATTAACGCTGCGTAGTTATTTTCTAGACCCGCACGTCTTACTTTTCCTTTCTCTCAACAATGCTGGGTTTTTCACCAATGCTTTTCAAGAATGTGTTTACACTGAAGCAGAGTGAGGATGTTAACAGGAGCAGATGGCAGATGCCTTTGCCACTGCTTCAGTGGAACTCAGAGTGAGTTCCTCTGCCTCTGATCCACAGAACTGGGAAAAGATGACACGGAGCCGCAAAGGATATTCCCACAAACCCATTCACTTCTGTTTTAGAGTGAATCTACAGCCTACATGCTGCTAAGTCACTTCAGTCGTGTCCAACCCTATGGACTGTGGCCTGCCAGGCTCCTCTGTTCATGGGATTCTCCATGTAAGAATACTGGAATGGGTTGCTATGCCCTCCTCCAGGGGATCCAACCCAAGGAGCAAACCGACTTCTCTTATACCTCCTGCATTGGCAAGCAGGTTCTCTATCACTAGCACCATCTGGGAAGCCTGTATCTACAATGTGTGTGTGTGTGTGTGTGTGTGTGTGTGTGTGTGTGTGTGTGTGTACTTAGTCTCTCAGTTGTGTCCAACTCTTTGAGACACTGTGAGCCTGCCAGCCTCCTCTGTTCATGGGGATTCTCCAGGCAAGAAAACTGGAGTGGGTTGCCATGCCCTCCTCCAGGGGATCTTCCAAACCTAGGTCTCCCACATTGCAGGCAGATTCTTTACCATCTGACCAAGCCAGTTTCTTATTGTATAACTTGATTGTAATACTAGAGGCTTACCATTGTTTACATAATTTGATCTTCCATAAAATTATATATACTTCATGTCTGACTTTTGCTTCTGATTGTGTCTAAATTAACTAATTAACTATTTTTATTTAAATGTAGCCAACTGCTTTAAACCAGAATACATGGTTTCAGTTATGGAAAGAAATTTGTGCAAAGATGACTGTAAAGCTAGTTACGTTTGTTGCATAAGTGAGCTGATTTCCACCAAGGTCATATCAGTAGAGGTCACTCACAGCCTCTCCTCCTCAGCCTCCACCTTCAGCCTCCGTTCTCCCTTCCTGGTGTTGAGCCTTAGTCAGTACTCCCAGTGCAGTTTCTGCTTTTGCCAATTCTTATGTCCCATGTGTTTACAGTGGGGATATCTCAACCTCCTTCCTGGGAGGACTGCCCACCTTACCTCCACAAAGCCCACTGCCTTCCCAAACTCACTGTGCCTCTTACATTGGTCATTCTGTGAACCGAGATGGACTGAGGCTAGAAACCTCAAAACCATTAAAGGGGTACAAGAAGAGAGTGACATGATCAGACTTGTGCTTCAGAAAAGTCTGTCATCCTGGGAGAAAATATTACTGTAATATTATCAGCTGGATTTCTGTACTAGCAATTGTGTACAGAAAAAGAAGTCTGCCTTTGCTTCGCCTTTCCTGGGAGATGAGAGCTTCCTCGGATGGGTGCAGCCCAGAGCTGTAACCTGCAGAACCAGGTGCCCTGAGATGGGGAGGAGGGGATGGTTTCAAAGACTTTGGCTATTTTCATAAAATTGCTTTGGGCTGCATGTTACCTAAGGTTGGAGAACAAGTTTTGGTGCTGGATACACCTAGGTTTCATCACAGCTCTACTGCCTGATGGGTGGTTACTTTTCAGAATGTTTCATTTTTCCTAGATTCAAATGTCTTTTTCACCTCTGAATGTTCATGCAAACCTTAGGAACTTGAGAACTGCCCCAGCTTAAACAAATAGGAAATAGTCTGTCGTAGCCCATGGAGTTGGAAGAAAACTGATGCATTTGAATTCTGCCCCCATGTACATGGTTCCAATCTGTGTGAATTTCCGTTACACGTTTTAGCTGAATAAAACCAGTTGCTTAAAGCCACAGCCCACATTTCAGTTACTGCAGTATATTGGCTGTAGTTACATGAACTATAAACCTCATAGCTAGCTCTTCAGTCTGTAAATCTCTAAGTAAACAGCAGGGGCTCAGCTTGACCTATGACCAGTCACATTGCTTTATTTGGAGTCTGCCATTGATAGGTCACTGCACAGGTACTGGTCAGCTCACCCACAGACAGGAAGCATGGAGCTGTGCTTCCTCGTTTTGAGGTTGTAACTTATGACTTTCTATAAACATGGATACTTCTAAGAGAATTGGTCCAGACAGATGGACATGCAGCAGAGCCATGAACATGATGCTGCTAAAGTGAGAATCCCATCAGACATCTGTAGAAGATGCTCTGACTGTGGGGAAGGTAACGCTGCCACCATCCCAGATGCCCCAGAGGTGCAGACGGAAGCCGAGCAAAGAGAGATGAGGAAAGTGACCGTGTCAACAAGAGTGAAGATGTCCCAGAGGAGATGACTTCATCAGAAATGTCCCTCTAAAGGAATTCTCAGAGATATTCTGACTTTGGAAGCCGATCCGAACTCAGAAGAGTGACAGTTCTCCAAGTATGGCAAAGATGCTCACCCCTTTCATAAGCAGTGGGATGAAATGAGGAAGGCAGGCCTGGATTATGCAAACTGCTCTAGAGAAACTTACAAAGAAAGAAAAAGTTCTCAATCTGATTATGTTGCCAATTCAAATATGTTTTAAGTTACAGCATTCATTTCCCTGTACATTTATAACCAACAACAAAAGCTTTAAAGTTTTGGCCAAAAATTGTTAAAAGGGCAGAGAACCATCGTTTTTGCTGTTGATTATTGAGCTCATTTGCCTGGTTTCAGCCTGTTTGGTTCTTTTGACAGTCCTAACCTTGCAAAGCAAGGGACCATCTGTAGTGACAAATAGTCAAACCCACCCTGTTGCCATTTGGATTGCCTGTTACTGAAAATTGGTTCACACATTCATTTTAATATCGTCAGTATTTGCCAGTATTTTCCTAGCCTTTCGAAGGCAGTTCATATCGTCAAAGATACCATAGTGATGCTAGACCTTCTCTGCCTTTCTGTTATTTGTGACTGTTAATTTTCAAAGAGTCCAAAAATTCATATTCAGAGACTTACATTTTAGTGATAATTTTAGTGAAATATTTCTGTACCATAAAAGTTCTTTAGTGAAATATTTAGTAGTTTTAGGAAATATTTTTGTACTAAAAAAGTTTGTTTTCATTGTACAGGAGGGCCCCACTGGTATGCCCCATGGGCCAACCGCCAAGTCACTGGATCACACATAGTGCGTTGTTCTGTCAGTTCCAGACTGATCACTAGATTTACGGTTTATATTTGCCATCTCTTGGGGGGTGAGAGAGGCAGTCTTGTTTGCTTATTAAATCAACAAGCAGTGGGGCCTCATTGTGTACTTTGTGGTATGCAGGCAGAATGTTTTGACTTTATAATGTCTCAAATAATTAAAACTGTCTTGCATCATTCAACCTTGTAAAAAATACCTATAATTTAAAGGCTGCAAATTGTTTGCTTTTGAAAGATGTTAGTATCATGAATAATAGCAAGAGCCTCTAGGTGGTTTGGATGCGTCAGATCCAGTGCTATGGCCTGTGGAGGAGAAAGGGCCCTTGATTACAGTTTTGGAAAAGGCCCCCTGGGCCACCAGCATGCCTGTGACATGCCGGTCCTCACGGGGCCCCACACTGACAGCCTGCTGGGCCACATTCGGGCACCAAAAGCCTTGGGTGGGGATGGTTTGTGCTTTTAAGCATTGGTTTAATAGTGTTTAGGAAATGAAGCTGATTTAAACACAGAGTAAATCTGTGGGTGGAAACAGTGACTTCTTTGTTGTCTTTTGCAACTTATAGCAAAGTGGTCGTACAGCAAGGTGACTCATTGATTTTGTTCCTTTATGGATCTGTCCTTCTTATATACAAGTTTCCCTGGTGGCTCAGATGATAAAGAATCCGCCTACAATGCAAGAGACCTGGGTTTGATCCCTGGGTCGGGAAGATCCCATGGAGTAGGAAGTAGCAATCCACTCTAGTATTCTTGCCTGGAAAACAGGGACAGAGGATCCTGGTGGGCTACAGTCCATAGCGGTTGCAAAGGGTTGGACATGACTGAGCAACTAACACTTTCTCCATTTCTTATATACATAGATTTTCATGCAGTTTTTCATGCGATTTATTCCATCATAGTCATCACCTTTATAAAGAAAAAAAATTAAAATTTTTACTCCAAAACACTTTGGTCTGAACCTGAGGTGAAGATTCACTTGAGAAGCAGCAAGAAGCTGCTGTTAAGGGACTTCCCTGGTGGTCCACTGGCTAAGACTCCACAGCCCCAATACAGTGGGCCCAAGTTCATGCGGGAACTAGATCCCACATGCCACAACTAAGCCCGGGCACAGCCAAACAAATATTTAATAGTAAGAAAAGTTGCTGGTGACAGTAAAGAATTAGAAGTGGTGATTTTGTATATAAGCAGCTCCTGCAGCTCAATTCCAGAAAAATAAATGACCCAATCAAAAATTGGGCCAAAGAACTAAACAGACATTTCTCCAAAGAAGACATATAGATGGCTAACAAACACATGAAAAGATGCTCAACATCACTCATTAGTAGAGAAATGCAAATCAAAACCACAATGAGGTACCATCTCACGCCAGTCAGAATTGCTGCTATCAAAAGGTCTACAAACAAATGCTGGAGAGGGTGTGGAGAAAAAGGAATGCTCTTACATTGTTGGTGGAAATGCAAACTAGTACAGCCACTATGGAGAACAGTGTGGAGATTCCTTAAAAAGCTGAAAATAGAACTTCCATATCACCCAGCAATCCCACTGCTGGGCATACACACCGAGGAAACCAGAATAGAAAGAGACACATGTACCCCAATGTTCATTGCAGCACTGTTTACAATAGCCAAGACGTGGAAGCCACCTAGATGCCCAACAGCAGATGAATAGATAAGAAAACTGTGATACATATACACAATGGAGTATTACTCAGCCATTAAAAAGAATGCATTTGAATCAGTTCTAATGAGGTGGATGAAACTGGAGCCTATTATACAGAATGAAGTAAGTCAGAAAGAAAAACACCAATACAGTATACTAACACATATATATGGAATTTAGAAAGATGGTAACGATGACCCTGTATGCAAGACAGCAGAGGAGACACAGATGTAAAGAACAGTCTTTTGGACTCTGTGGGAGAAGGCGAGGGTGGGATGATTTGAGAGGGTAACATTGAAGCATGTATATTATATGTGAAGCGGATCGCCGGTCCAGGTTCCATGCATGAGACAGGGTGCTCAGGGCTGGAGCACTGCATTGACTCCGGGGGATGGGATGGGGAGGAAGGTGGGAGGGCGGTTCTGGATGGGGGATACATGTGTGCCTGTGGCTGATTCATGCCGATGTATGGCAAAAACCACTACAATATTGTAAAGTAATTAGCCTCCAATTAAATGATTTTTTTTTAAGTGGTGATTTTGAAAACCCTTTCCTACTTCTCAGATTGTGGATGTTTACTTATTTACTAAAATCTGTAAACAAAGGCAGTTTCAGGAATAGGGAAATGTGGGCTATTTGACCCTGAACCAGCCGCGACGAGGGGAAACTTTCAGAGTAGGTGCAGGACCCCCAGGCAACCCCAGGGCCCCCTCTAGGCAGGCCCTCACTTCAGGCTTGATGAGAAAGATTCCACGAAGCTTCTGCTCTGCTGGAGTCCTGTGTGAGCTTTCTGGCACTTTCAGGAATTGGCCGCTGGTCCTCTTCAGCCCCCTGGCCTATAAGTGTCCCCTCCTGGGGACGCCAGCTGCCCCAGGAAGCCGCCAGCTCCCACCAGGCCCTTCCTCACTGCCTACATCAGCAGTGAATGCCCACCCTCCTTGGTTTGGCTTTTGATGGATCACGACTTGACTCAGACTCTTCCTTCTGCGGGGGCTGCCTGCCCCTTCTCCTGCTTTGCGGTTCAGTGAACTACAGTGAAAACATAGAGCAATTTTTCCTCACCCTTCCCGGGAACTTCACACCTCCTTCACCTGGGTCCATCCAGAAGTAATTTATTCTCACCCTTTCATTGTTTAGTTGCTAAGTCATGTCTGACTCTTTGCGAGCCCCTTGGAATGTACCCCTCCAAGCTCCTCTGTCTATGGGTTTTCAGAATACTGGAGTGGAGGCTGCATTTCCTTCTTCTGGACCCAGGGATCAAACCTACATCTCCTGCATTGGCAGGCGGATTCCTTACTGCTGAGCCACCGGGGAAGCCCTCTTCCCACCCTGTACCTCCTTTTTATCGGGTGCCTGTTTTGCTCCAAGGCACCTGACATGCAGGATCTCAGTCCCTCAGCAACCCTCTCTAACCCTGTTACAGACACTGCAGGAGGTGGAAGCGGCCACCTGGTTCAGGAATTTGCCAGGAAAGAGCAGCATTTGGGTATAACACTGTCCTCTTGTATAGCACATGACACTCCACACATCACAGGACTGTGGTCTGCCTGCTTCATTTCTGTCTTCCCCAACTAGACTGTGAGGTCCTCTGCCTTATCTGTTTATCATCACTTCTGTCTCCACCCTACACATCCAGCCCCATGGTTGGCTCAGAGCCCCCGTTGTATAAATGAAGTTTATCAAAGGACCAGATGAGAGACTGAATGGAAGCTTGATCAGTTCCCAAGGAGCCTCACAGTCAGAACAGAATCGCCAAGAAAGACTAAAATCCAGTTTCATGAAATTAACATAAAGTGTGCAGGAATCATTTTCTGCTATTCAGATTTGGCCCTGGTGAGAGGCTTTGTAAATAGAACTCTCACAAGCCCCAGGGCTAGATTTATTTATTGGTCTCAAACAAAGACACAGTAGCTGTTTCTGTGAAGGGCGCTTATGAAAATGATGATTGTAGTGTTTTCTACAGTACTGAGCCTGGGCGGGCCGCTTTTCTGGTCGCTGGCCAGGCGGTACATGAGGGCAGTTCGGGGACAAGCGCCTGTCAGTGTCTCAAGTGGCCTCTCCCCCTCCCCAGCCGTGTGCCCCACTGCCACGGTGAAGGACAGTTGGGAAAATGAGGTCAGCTATCCTGGACAGTGGCAAGGTGCCCAGACACTGATGGGGAAGCCAGAGGGCCAGCCCGCTAGCCTCAGAAGCAGAAGGTTGTGGGGTTGCCAGAGTGGCCTTTTGAGCCGGTGCAGTCCAGCCGGCTGTGGCGGTTGACCTTAGATTAATAACACCCTGCTGCCCTTCTGTGCAGCTAATTTATTATGGGAGTGAGTCAGGCCAGAAGAAAAAATTCTACTGTAATTATTCAGTTTACTCACTCAAAGGCTGTAGTAGTGAGAGGCTCAGAGTCAGGGGCAAAAAAAAATTCAAGACATTGTACTTCTGTGTTTATTCTGTTGCTTCTTCTCTTCCATGACTAATGATCAAATGGCACAAGAAAACAGAATTCCCTGAGAAACTGACATATAAGACAGCACAAAGGTCTGAAGCCAAAAGAAGTAATCTGTGATTTCAGGCTAACAGAAATTAAATTTGCTATCTTCCTAATATGGGCTTCCCTAGTGGTTCAGACCATTAAAAAGTCTGCCTGCAGTGCAGGAGATCCAGGTTTGATCCCTGGGTCAGGAAGATACTCTGGAGGAGGGAATGGCAATCCACTCCAATACAGTAACCAGGAAAATCCCATGGACAGAGGTGCCTGGAGGGCTACAGTCCATGGAGTTGCAAAGAGTTGGATGTAACTGAGTACACACATCTTCATATATTTTTTACATCTGGACTGTTTAGAGTTATGTATTCAAGAAACTCTTCTGTGTGGGTTATCATACTTGTCTAGAGGAGGAATTGTTCTTATTAGAATCATTTGCCCCAAACCAGAAAGTAGTACTAAATGCATGATTAGAAAAAAGAAAAAGAAATTTATGTTTATTTATTTATGAAATGTATTTATGACATTATTATGCACTTTAATTTGCAGAGGACAAAAAGGAAAGGAGCTGGTTAAGACAGTTAAAATTTAAATTTCTCCATCAGAGAATCAATGAAGAAATAAATAATAAATGATCACTTGGAAATCTTACATTGATATATATATAATAAAAATGTAATTCAGTTTTAAGATAACAGTATTTCAAGTGTATTTTGCCTGCTGGCATTATTTTTCTTATTTCTTTTTTTTATTGGTGTATAATTGCTTTACAATGTCATGTTAGTTTCTGCTGTACCGCTAAATGAATCTGTTATATGTATACATATATCTACTCCCTCTTGAACCTCACATCCCACCCCCATTCCAGCTTATCATTTCTTTCTTTACCATAAATCAGAGCTCCTGACCAGGGATTCTTTTTATTCTGGAAAAATTACATCAAAACTTGATCTGGACTGTGTTATTGGCTAAGTGTTAAATGTCCTTTTTTATTTCAAATGCAGACCAACAGAGGGAAGAAAATCTGATTAAAACAAGTGCTTTTCTTTTTCAGTTTTTGAGAAAATTTCCACAGAAAGTCAATTATGTATTAAGTGTTTGAATGTGTCACTTGAACAATATTGTAAAGTTGTGCCAAGCACTGTAAGGAATGGCACAGGAGGGAAAACACTGGTGATGATTGTTCCTCAAATAAAAGGTTCCTCTTTAAATAACTGTACAAGATGCTCCAGGAAAGTCAGTTCCAAATTATAATAGGCCAAATAGAAAATCTCTTCTAAATGTTATTTTGGAACTTTACTTTCCTGAAGATAGCTTTACTTCTAATTCGATAAAATAGATCTGATTGGATATTGTTACTTGATAATAGAAATTCATAAATTTTAGCTTAGGAAAAATATTGGACTTCTGAATTATGTGAATTTGTTAATCTTTGTAAAACTGATTTTATGTTTTGTATTTATTTGCCATTCTCTGTATCTCTTTTTGCAAACAGAAAGCAACATTCTAAATATACATGTTGAGATTGTACCAGACTCATCCCTCATCTACCCGTAAATTAATAAAAATAATTCTATGTTCAGAAAATGGCTCTATCAGTATAATGCCATGGAAATACACTCCCCACTCCTAAACTGTCCCTCCAGTGCCTGGTTGACTTATAGTTAACGTGGATTTTTAAAATTGAATTCAAGTAGATCAGAAGAAAGAATTGTGAAGAGGTTGGGAGACTTCCGGACACAAGAATGATGACAAGACAGTTCATAACTAACAGCCTGGTTCTGGGGAGAGCACCAGAAATCTGGAAAAGCTAATACCTACAGACCTGCTTACATGTACTGTAGTCACGTGATAGCCGTGAATTAGCAATAAGCAGGTATGCATGCATGCATGCTAAGTTGGTTCAGTTGTGTCCGACTCTGTGCGACCCTATGGACAGAAGCCTACCAGGCTCCTCGGTCCACAGGATTCTGTAGGCAAGAATACTGGAGTGGGTTGCCATTGCCTTCTCCAATAAGCAGGTATAGAAGTTCATAAACTACTTTTGAAAGGTCCCATCACAAATGCTTCTTTAAATAAAATGTTTCAGTTCAGTTCAGTCGCTCAGTCGTATCCAACTCTTTGTGACTCCATGAATCACAGCACACCAGGCCTCCCTGACCATCACCAACTCCCGGAGTTCACTCAAACTCATGTCCATCCAGTTGGTGGTGCCATCCAGCCATCTGATCCTCTGTCGTTCCCTTCTCCTCCTGCCCCCAATCCCTCCCAGCATCAGAGTCTTTTCCAATGAGTCAACTCTTCGCATGAGGTGACCAAAGTATTGGAATTTCAGCTTCAGCATCAGTCCTTCCAATGAACACCCAAGACTGGTCTCCTTTATGATGGACTGGTTGGATCTCCTTACTCTTCTCTCCTTAAGAGAAGACTCTCAAGAGGCTTCTCCAGCACCACAGTTCAAAAGCATCAGTTCTTCAGTGCTCAGCTTTCTTCACAGTCCAACTCTCACATCCATACATGACCACTGGAAAACCATAGCCTTGACTAGACAGACCTTTGTTGGCAAAGTAATATCTCCGCTTTTCAATATGCTATCTAGGTTGGTCATAACTTTCCTTCCAAGGAATAAGCGTCTTTTAATTTCATGGCTGCAGTCACCATCTGCAGTGATTTTGGAGCCCCCAAAAATAAAGTCTGACACTGTTTCCACTGTTTCCCATCTGTTTCCCATGTAGTGATGGGACCAGATGCCATGATCTTTGTTTTCTGAATGTTGAGCTTTAAGCCAACTTTTCACTCTCCTCTTTCACTTTCATCAAGAGGCTCTTTAGTTCCTCTTCACTTTCTGCCATAAGGGTGGTGTCATCTGCATATCTGAGGTTGTTGATATTTCTCCCGGCAATCTTGATTCCAGCTTGTGTTTCTTCCAGCCCAGGCTTTCTCATGATGTACTCTGCATATAAGTTGAATAATAAGGGTTACAATATACAGCCTTGATGTACTCCTTTTCCTATTTGCAACCATAAATATGAGGAGAGTCAGTGGAAGGGCTTCTCTTCTCTGTGACCCCCAAGGGTGCACAGGCCCCTCATTCCCTGACTCTAGGAGCTAACTGAGGGATTAATACCACATCCTCTCAGCCCTTCATTGAGGCCAGGCTCATTCCTAGCCTCATGCTAGGCACTTTATGTCTTATTTAACTAAGAATCAAATTTAGCCATGGATATCGGATAGCCATCACTTGGATTAGTTACACTGGCAAAAGGCCAGTGTAGTTACGTGGCAAAAGGCCATGAGTAAAAGGTATAACTCTCTTTTGGGTTGTCTTTTAGTACAGTTTAAAATTATAACAATATTAAATTTTAAGATTAGTATCTTCATTTCAGGGGCTCCCCGTGTGGCTTAGTGATAAAGAATATGTCTGCAATGCAGGAGACACAGGATTGATCCTTGGGTCGGGAAGATCAACTGGAGAAGGAACTGGCAACTTACTGCAGTATTCTTGCCTGGAAAATCTGATGGACAGAGGAGCCTGGCAGGCTACAGTCCATGGTGTCGCAAAGAGTCAGACACAACTGACTTAACTGAGCACACGCACGCACATGCATCTTTACTTCAGTAGCTTACTTAGTCATTTTTACAAGTGAGTTCCAATTCATTTTTGCCTGGAAAACCCTGACTGTCCTTGTGTGTGAGCTAGACTTCAGAGGCCTGATTGTCACAGTCTGTCCTTGAGTGTTTGTTTGTGTCATTCATAACGGCCCCCAGGCATCCTGCGGGTTCACCTTACTGCTGGGACCTTACTGTGTGGAGCAGGTAGTGCTGAGAACCCCCTGGCCTGAGCCCGGGCTCCTGCTGGGGTTGCAGCCCCAACTCCTGGTCACCCAGCCCCCTCCTGGTCCCACCTGCTTCCAGATGAGCGCTGATTCCCATCAAACCAGGAAACAATTTCTAGCAGTGTGTTCCCAAGAACATTCCCGAAGGAAATAGCATCTGGTTTTATGGCTTTCAGGGATCTTTTAAAGTTTCCTGCAAAAGAAGGAAACAGATCTCTGGTGGAGAGTGATTCATAAATACAGCAGGGCCTCTGGGTACAAATCTTTCCCCGTGTTTCATAGGCATTTGTATCTATAGCCGCTTTGGACTCAGGTCTTGGCTAAAACTCAGCAAGCAAAGGAAGAAGGTAGATGTCAGAGGAGAGTCTCAGTGACTCTCCATCATTTCTTAAAGGCCTACGCTCACTCCTGGGCTTCCCAGGTGACACCAATGGTAAAGAATCCACCTGCCAGCTAGATGCAAGAGATTGCAGGTTTGGTCCCTGGGTCGGGAAGATCCCCTAGAGAAGGAAATGACAACCCTCTCTAGTATTCTTGCCTGGAAAATTCTATGGGCCGAGGAGCCTGGTGGGCTCCAGTCCATGGGGTCACAAAGAGTCGGACACGACTGAGCACATTACACATTTACACATTCACACATTCACTCCTAGCCTCTTTATTTGGGTATTCTATGTTTTAAAATAACTGACATCCTGCCCGGCTTTTAAAGTAATCCATGAACTTAATAAGTTTGCTCTCGCCTGCCCTCTGGATCTTTAATAAGCCAGCCCTGCCCCTTCAGAAGGGAAGGACTGACTAATAACTCCAAGCCTAATATTTGTACAGGGAGACACCATTTTCCCAGATTATTGCCCTGATGTGAGGTGGCCTCAGAAGTCCTGATAGATTCTGTCTGAGATTCGGTCACCTTTCCATGACAAGGGGTATTGTCAGTCTGGGAGGATTCTCCCAGAAGCCATAGTGGCTGGGCCTAGAGTCATACAGATTTGTATTTAGTAATCATTTATTATGATGAGAAGACGAGAGTAAATTACGTATTTCCAGGAATTCTCAGGACTTTCCTTGAAAGCTGTAGTTAAGCATAACAGTCAGAAGAGATACTGGCATTGTCCCCACGTGTGTCCATACCCGGCCCCAGGGTCCCCTCGTCCTTGCCAGCCTCACACTGGCCTCGTGGTTTCTGTTCTTCATCATGAATCTCCAGGGACTTCCCTGATGGCCCAGTGGCTAAGACTTTGCCTTCCAATGCAGGAGTCGAGGGCTCAATCCCTGATGGGGGAACTAGCATCCCACATGTCACCAGGTGTGGCTGAAAATTTTTTTAAAAAACAGCAATAGTAAAGATAATGAGACTCCTCTTTTGTCTCTCTTGAACCCCAGGAGGGGGACGCCAGGCTTCTCTTCCTGGACTCACACATCAAAGGCAGTTTCTTTTCTTAGTTGCCTGGAGGGGTGGGGAAGGTGTTAGATGCATTGCTGGCAATGAGGTGAGAGACAGACCTTCAGAAAGGGTTAATTATCCAGGTGTCTCTTCTAGACACTTTGCATATGTTAGTTTATTTCCCCCTGATTTCATGGCCTTAGGAGATGGGTCATATCTCTTTACTGATGAGCAGATTGAGACACAGGGAATTGAAGCACTGATCTCTTGCCAAAGGACGGTTAGCTGGTGAGGTGGAGGCCATATCTAAACCTCGCAGGTGCCTCTCCAGACTCTGTGCTGTGCTGTCCTCAGACTTCAGGCAGCAGGGAAAACAGTCTTAAGTGGCATCAGGGGTTTTCCTGGTGGCTCCGTGGTTGAGAATCCACGTGCCAGTGCAGGGGACACAGGTTCAATCCCCAGTCCGGGAAGATCCCACATGCCACAGCAACTAAGCCTGCGGGCCACGACTGCTGGGCCTGTGCTCTAGAACAAGAGAAGCCCCCACAGTGAGACACCCGAGCACCACAACCAGAGTATCCCCACTCGCCACAGCCAGAGAAAACACATCATAGCTACAAAGACCCAAAACAGCCAGAAATAAATAAAAATAATTTTTAAAAAAGAAGTGACATCAGACCACCAGAGTGGCCGAGTGCTCTGGGGTCACCGGTGCCTCTGGTGGAACGCTTGCTGTTGTTTTCATCTGTGAGTTGTATCACTGTAAGTTCTGGGGATATCTGTCTTCCTCAGAACATGTGATCACGTGGATGAACACTACTGCTTTCTGAACTATCCCACTGCCCACTTAATCGCGTCCGTTCCTATGCCGCACCCCAGCCAGTCTCTTAAGGTGACTTTCCTGCCTTGTTTTCCATTTTCTCTACAACTACAGAAAGGAATTCCCCTGCATGTCCTTGTAACGTTCTGCCTGCAGTGCTGGCAGAAGCAGAATAGCATAGTGATTCTGAGCTGGGGCTTGGAAGTGAGACAGACCTGGGATGGAATCCTAGTGCGGCCACTCAGCAGCACTTGGAACTTGGGCAGGTTCGGGTTCATTCACTGGTTCAACGGGTTTCTGTGGGCTCCTGTGTGCCAGGCACTGTTCTGGGCTCCAGAGATGCAGAGAACAAAGGCTGCTCCAGTGAACTGAATACGAGTGTGGGAGACAGACAGTGAATAGAGGAAGCTACAGTATTCCTGTTGGCTCCATCTTTAATAAATATCCAGAAATGGACCAGTTCTCCCCGCCCCACTACTGTCTCCAAGCTCCAGAACCCTGGGATCACTGTGCCATCCAGCTGCTTGCCCCTGCTTCTGTCCTGGCCCCAGAGCATCAGAGAGCCCCCCATCTCCTGAGTCCAGGCCCTCACTCTGGTGGCACCCGCTCTGCACAGGGAGCATTGTGGTCCTGCTGCAGCCCCCATCGCCCTTCTTTCTCCCTTCTCCCTCCCAGCCACACAGGTGCCTCCAGGCCTCTGCTCTAGTCTCCCCAGCATCTCTGTGGTCTCTCCCTCACCACCTTCAAGCTTTGCTGAGACATCTCCTTTCCAGTGAGTCTCTCTCTATCTGGCACATAGAACCTTGCTGGGATGTCTTAATAGGAGAAGGTGATTCAGTTACTGAACAAGCGAATATGCCCGTCCTAAAATTCAGACCAGATCAGATGTGTTCTGTCCCATTTCCAGTTGTTCTGTGACCCAGTCATAGAACACATCAGCCCATTTCAAAGGTCTGGAAAGTCCTCCTCCAAGACACCGAGATTTGGATGTGCCATGACGTTTAATGCAGAGGTGCTGAATGAATGAACATTCAGCCTCTTAGGAAAAGATCAGGAAGAAAACAAGTAAATGATCATATTGAGCAGAACTGAATTTATTGCCTTCAGGCTTGTGATTCTGGATTCCAGAGGCTGGAGGATATAATGAACTGGAATGCATCAGGAATGGTTTGTTCACCCCAGACCATGCTGAGATTCTCCTTATTGCGCTGCATGTGGCATTTGGGGACTGCCTCTAGGATTCGCAGCCTAGCAGCTCCTCATAACCTAAAGAAAGACAATGAAGAAGACCAGAAAGCACGCATCTCAGGACCCCAGGGGATGGCTTAACGCACAGAGCCTCTTTCATGGCAAGTTTATTTTCTAGCATTTTTGTTCAGCTCCATCCAGAACCCTTTAAGAAGAAAAATAAAATAAAATCAATTGTAGGTATACCAATTAGGGAATCAAAGTGCAGCCATTTCTCTGAGTCTAATGAAGCAGGAGGCAAGCCGACTCCAGGAGCAGAGTTGATAGGCTGCTGTGCGGTGCTTTCTTGGTGGCAACCGGACTCAGAGTCAGGAGCAAAGACCGATTTGGTCAAGTTCACCCCCAAAGCCAGACAATCCATGGACCAACGTTCAGGAAAAGAGTGGGGGAAACTTAGAGAGGGGAGCTCAGAGGGAGCTATTGTGGAGAATAGGGGGCAGGTTTGGGGGTGTCCTTAAGCTCTCGGCACCTTGGTTTCTTCATCGGGCAGATGTGATCATGGCCCCACGTGGTCCCGTTCATGTTCCAGTTCCATTTTTTCTAGCTGAAGGGAGAGTGAGTATTTTCTTGGACAAATTATCTTGAGCATCTTGACGTCTTGGGGCCTCAGTTTCTTCATTTATAAAAGGAAGGCTCATAATAGCTCCTGCCTAACAGAGATATTGTGGGAGTTGATGTCTGAGTGTCTATGAAGCCCTTTCCTGCAGGCCTGGTGCAGTAACACCAGCCAGAGGTGGTGTCTCTCATCATTGCTGCAGGTAGTATGTACCTAGGGTATATGTCTTGCTGATAAGCACAGTCCTCAGCTTCCATGGTGGCTCAGGGGTAATCCACCTGCCATTGCAGGAGACACAGGTTCAATCCCTGGTCCAGGAGGATTCCACAGGCCATGGAGCAACTAAGCTTGTGTGCCACAGCTACTGAGCCTGTGCTCTAGAGCACAGAAGCCACAACTGCTGAAGCCCGCATGCCTAGAGCCCTTGCTCCAAAACAGAAGGCGCCACCATAGTAAGAATCTCAACTGGAGAGTAGCCGCTGCTCACCAGAGCTAGAGAAAGCCAGCACAGCGGCAAAGACACAGCACAGCCAAAAATAAATAAATGTATAAAGTTTAAAAAGAAGCACAGTCCATCTTTATAACCTGAAAGCATTTTTTGCAGTTTCCTTATTTGATCTGCATTAAAGAGACTCAGGTTTCCTGTTTCTTTTGAAAACAAAAGGAGGTTAAATTCAGGACAGCCTTTTAAAAATCAAAAGTATCTGTCTTTATAAAAACTTATCTATATTGTGAAGTCTCTCGTCCTCCAAATATGTGAGTATCAGGAAGATTCTGGGGTGGGCTCTTTAGATGTACAAAGTATATATCCTGTGTGCACAGGTGTCATTAAGTTTTCAAAATGTTTCCCAGTTATCATCAATCTCTTTACTGATGATAATGTGGTTTCCATAATCCTGAGGGACTTAGTCGGACATACTCCTTTTCTCTTTCCTCCTCTCTGCACTGACCCCGTTCTGTGACATCATTTCCAGGTCTTTGATGAATGAGCTCATTCTCTTGTGGAAATGCTGATCCCGGTGGCAGGAGCCATGTGGGCTTGATAAAACCAAAGAGCAGGTATCAGTGTCTGGAGACTCACTGACGATGAGAAGGGAAACCGGCCTCACACTCCAGGGTGTTCAGATTTCAAACGCTCTTCCCATCCAGAAACTGGCCATCTCATTTTTCAGGACTGAGTGGCTTATCAGGGTGCTGTATCAGAAGGTCCGCCCTGGGAGGTTCAGTAAGTGGCTGGCTGGGGTGGAAAGCTTCATCACAAATGATTACTTCTGAGCAGGGGATCTTCAAGAAGGAGGTATGGCCGTGGTACAGGAGCCCAGAAGCTTCCAGAGAGGCTGCACTGAGGAGGTATTGATTCAGCATGCTCTTATTTCCAGCTGCAAACCAGCAGACTCTGCATCAGCTTCAGTTGTGAATGTCTTCCAGACACTGAGGTTAAAAATTCTGAAAGTCCACTCTTGAACCTTAAAAGTGTAGTTTGAAAAGTGCCTTTTAAAATAACTGTATCTGTAGACATGAATTTGGCCCATCCAGGGAATACCATCTCCCCTTGCTATTCTAAAACAAGTAACAATAATAATAATGATCATACATTTTAAAAAAACAACACTCAACTGTATTTGTGCTTCTAGCCTTACAATCTCATCTTTCTATTCTCATTTTAACATTGCCTATAGACATTATTCTTATATATTACTTTAAACATTCAGAGGTAATGTTATTGATGATTTTTCTGAACAAGTGGGATAATGGTATCCTCTAGTCAACAAAAACCACATTTCCTTCCACATGCCTGCGTCTTGAGGTCGCTGAACTCCACCCAAGATGGAGGAATAAAGATCAGACAGCATTGCTGAACAAAGTTCTATTGTTTAGTCCCTAAGTCGTGTCTGACTCTTTGTGATCCTGTG
This sequence comes from Ovis aries, assembly GCF_016772045.2. Taxonomy (NCBI): domain Eukaryota; kingdom Metazoa; phylum Chordata; class Mammalia; order Artiodactyla; family Bovidae; genus Ovis; species Ovis aries. The sequence continues at coordinate 37,401,397 of NC_056062.1, forward strand.
GACTGTAGCCTGTCAAGTTCCTCTGTCCTTGGGATTTCCCAGGCAAGAATCATGGAGTAGGTAGCCATTCTTTTCTCCAGGGGATCCTCCTGACCCAGGAATCGAACCTGTGTCTCCTACATTGCAAGTGGATTTTTTTGAGCCACTAGGGAAGCCCAAAGAAAGTTAATGTTTCTCTTAATTTGAGTTTGAGTGGGAAACATAGAATGTCAGTTTCTCATTGGGATAGAAGAGCTAACACACCAAACGACTTGCTTCTCACTTGGCAAGGTTTTGAAAAATTGGCTGAAATAGACTCCTTATTTTCTTGTGGGTCCTTATAGCCTTCTTGTGGCAGTGCCCATAGAAAGTGTTCAGACAACTCTGAAGGCCCTGGTCCCTCCTGAGAACCTGTCCACAGACCCTTCAGGCTGCCCTCGGATAGCAGGTGGCCACAGCTCTGATCCCCAGGGCTCTGGTGTGGACTGTGCCCAGCATTCTGCTGAGTGTTCTGTACTTGTTACATCATTTTCAGCCCATAGGCATCAGGTAAGGCATCTTAAGTGTCCCATTCTTTCACTGTCAAGAAAGTCGAGGCTCAGTGTAAGTTAAAAACCTGCTTCGGGGACATGCGGCCAGTGAGCAGTGGAGCCCAAGGTTAAGCCAAGTTCATATATACATTGAGTCAGCATTTGTCCTGTCACCAAACATGGGAGCAAAACATCCTGCCTCCCACACTTGCATCCCTGACTCCAAGGACACCTTCTGCCAGAGCACATAGTTTCTGATAGGATGAGGATGGAGGAAAGTCATGTGGCCTCAGAGCATTTACAGAAGATACCAAACTCCGTGCACCTGTAAATATGTTCTCATTATGCAGGCCACCCTGAACGTAGTATGCTGTCTTCCTTCCCAGATGGCTTTGGGAAATCTTCATTAGGCGTCGCTTTTTCTGGGTGCTTCCCTTTGGTTCTTTCTGATCTAGGTCTCCTGGTCTGAATTATCCTGTTAACTGTTTAATAGTGAAGAGTGAAGGGAAATGTAGGAAAAAGAGAATGACCCACTGAATTATCCTGTTAACTGTTTAATGGTGGAGAGTGATGGGGATGTAAGAAAAAGAGAATAACCCACTGATACTCATCTAGCAGCAGAAATCCCAGGCCAGATGCCTCAGGAAGGGCACTGATATTTCCACAGGTAACTTCTTTCTCTGTCATTTATTTCTAAATCAGAACATGTGCTTACAGATTGCCGGATCACATCCAGAAGTAGCTGCCCCTTTGCTGTAGCCCAGGTTCAGTGGTGGAGAACTCAAAACAGCAGGAACAGGAATACCAGCCTATACTGTTGACATTTTGATTTATCTACCCAAGAACGGGGCTTCCCAGGTGGTGCAGTGGTGAAGAATCTGTGTGCAATGCAGGAGACTTGGGTTTGATCCCTGAGTCAGGAAGATCCCCTGGAGAAGGGAATGGAAACCCACTCCAGTATTCTTGCCTGGAGAATCCCATGGACAGGGGAGCCTGGCAGACCATGGGGTCGCAAGGAGTTGGACACAACTGAGCAACTAACACACACACGCACACAAAACATAGCCACAAACTCTGCTGTGTACACAGTTTGTATACTGCAACCGTGTCTTTTCAAAAACTGTCTGGTTTCATTGAGTTACTCATGGCCTCCTTTTGTCTTTAACATCACTTTCTGATCCACCTAGAGGTAGTCTGAATCCCACATATTCCAGCATCTGAATAGTGTTTCACCAATACGCACACATCTCCTCCTGGAGCTTTTTATCCCAGGGTCACTCCAGCCCCAGTTGCCCTGAGCTGCTCAGCAGCTGCTGGTACTTCTCGTTGACAGAACCGAAGAAACACCCTCAGATACTTTTCATTTTATTGCTGAGGTCCGGGGGTGCTGCTCTTTTCTTGGGTCTATGTAGCTTTTCTTTCTGGGTTGATCCCCACCCCCACCATCTGACAAAGCACAGCCTCTGTGAGCTTCACTGTCTGGGAGGTCCACTTTTATATCCTTCAGTTCAGTTCAGTCGCTCAGTCATGTCTGACTCTTTGTGACCCCATGAATCGCAGCACACTTGGCCTCCCTGTCCATCACCAACTCCCAGAGTTCACTCAGACTCACGTCCATCGAGTCCGTGATGCCATCCAGCCATCTCATCCTCGGTCGTCCCCTTCTTCTCCTGCCCCCAATCCCTCCCAGCATCAGAGTCTTTTCCAATGAGTCAACTCTTCGCATGAGGTGGCCAAAGTACTGGAGCTTCAGCTTTAGCATCATTCCTTCCAAAGAAATCCCAGGGCTGATCTCCTTCAGGATGGACTGATTGGATCTCCTTGCAGTCCAAGGGACTCTCAAGAGTCTTCTCCAACACCACAGTTCAAAAGTATCAATTCTTCGGCGCTCAGCCTTCTTCACAGTCCGACTCTCACATCCATACATGACCACAGGAAAAACCATAGCCTTGACTAGACAGACCTTAGTCGGCAAAGTAATGTCTCTGCTTTTGAATATACTATCTAGGTTGGTCATAGCTTTTCTTCCAAGGAGTAAGCGTCTTTTATATTCATGGCTGCAGTCACCATCCTCAGTGATTTTGGATCCCCCAAAAATAAAGTCTGACACTATTTCCACTGTTTCCCCATCTATTTTCCATGAAGTGATGGGACCAGATGCCATGATCTTCATTTTCTGAATGTTGAGCTTTACGTCAACTTTTTCACTCTCCTCTTTCACTTTCATCAAGAGGCTTTTGAGTTCCTCTTCACTTTCTGCCATAAGGGTGGTGTCATCTGCATATCTGAAGTTATTGATATTTCTCCCAGCAATCTTGATTCCAGCTTGTGCTTCTTCCAGCCCAGCGTTTCTCATGATGTATTCTGCATAGAAGTTAAATAAGCAGGGTGGCAAGCAGTACAGCCTTGATGTACTCCTTTTCCTATTTGGAACCAGTCTGTTGTTCCATGTCCAGTTCTAACTGTTGCTTCCTGACCTGCATACAGATTTCTCAAGAGGCAGGTTAGGTGGCCTGGTATTCCCATCTCTTTCAGAATTTTCCACAGTTTATTGTGATCCACACAGTCAAAGGCTTTGGCATAGTCAATAAAGCAGAAATAGATGTTTTTCTGGAACTCTCTTGCTTTTCCATGATCCAGCGGATGTTGGCAGTTTGATCTCTGATTCCTCTGCCTTTTCTAAAACCAGCTTGAACATCAGGGAGTTCACGGTTCACGTACTGGTGAAGCCTGGCTTGGAGAATTTTGAGCACTACTTTACTAGCCTGTGAGATGAGTACAATTGTGCGGTAGTTTGAGCATTCTTTTGCATTGCCTTTCTTTGGGATTGGAATGAAAACGGACCTTTTCCAGTCCTGTGGCCATTGCTGAGTTTTCCAAATTTGCTGGCATATTGAGTGCAGCATTTTCACAGCATATATCCTTACATGTCTGAAAAGTGTCTTTATTCTTGTCCTTGTGCTGAAGAAGGATTGTGTTGTTGTTCATTCGCTCAGTCGTGTCCAACTCTTTACGACCCCCTGGACTGGAGCATGCCAGGCTTCCCTGTCCTTCACCATCTCCCAGAGTTCGCTCAGATTCAAGTCCATTGAGTCGGCAATGCTGTCTAAGCATCTCAACCTTCCCTGGGCGTATAATTGTAGGTTAAGAAGCACTGTCCCTCCCTGCAAAGACTGCGCCATTGTTTTCTGGAATCTAGTGCTGCCTTAAGAAGTCCAAGGCACTCAGGCCCCTTAGGTGTCCTGCTTTGTGAGATCTCTTTATCCTGATGATTTCCTTTCACAGTGACGTGACCCTTACTGTGGATTTTGTTTGTTTGTTTGTTTGCTTCTTTTTTCTTTGAACTGCTCTTTCTGGCTCTGAATCTCTGGACCCTTCCATCAGACTAACTTTTTTTAGTATTATTTCTTAAATGATTTCTCCCTTCCCTCATTCTTTGTTTTCTTTGCCTGGGGTTTTTAACAGTTTGACCATTGGACCTTCTGGATGGATCCTCTCATTTTTATCATCTTTGCCTTCCTGTTTTCTAACTTTTGTTATTTTGCTCTACTTTCTGAGAGATTTCCTTGATTTTCCTTCCAATCCTCCTATCGAAGAAATCTTTATTTAAATTAAATATTTCATTTCCAAATCTTGTTTTTGCCTTTTTTAAAAAAAAATTTTAAGGTTTTTATTTTAGGGCTTCCATACACAGCCTCACTGGTTTTTTCTAGATGATTTCCTAGACCTTTTGAGGTTTTCTTCAAATGTCCTTTGAATTTCTCGTTTTCCTCCCAGTTCCTTTTTTCCTGTTTGATTACTGAGTCTCTGGCTTCTATGTTAGGTGCTTGGCTGCCCGTTAACACTTAAAAGGGAGCTGCTGAGCATTGGGTGGACAACTCAGTTTATGAAGGTGAGGGTTGTTGATGGTGGGAAGCACTGGCTGGGATCACAGGCTGAGCTGGCACACACACACACACACACACGCACACACGCGCACACATACACACACACTCCTCAGAGGGAGATAAGCTGCCTCCTGAAAAGCACCCTCTGACCCACTGCTGGCACTGGGAGGGCTCAGGGGAGGAGGTGAGCGTCAGTATAACTCAGTCCTGCCCTCAGCTTGTTTCCGCCCACCTAAGGGTCCTATGGCCCCCTGCAGAGGTGCATGGGGGGCTACCTCGGTGCCATGTCACAGTGGGGACTCAGGCCAGCCAGTACTGAGCTTGGAGCTTCATAAGCTCCATGTTCTCAGCTTGGTTTCTAACCCCCAGCTCGGGGCCTGTCCTGCTCCGGGGGTCCTGCCACTTTGGGGGCGGGGGTGATGCCAGGACAGTACAGTCACTTTTCCCTGGGATTTCCCACCAGACACTTAGCTTATAACTTCCCAGACCCATTAGGTTAGTTCCTACTCATCCATCCGCTTTGTCTCTCTTGCTCTTTGTAGCTTTTTACTATTGTCTTCTCCTTTAACAAGGTCTTGGGAACGAAAGGAGATAAACAAAAGAAGCCACAGTTTTGAACCAAAAGTAACCTTTGGGATTTTGTTCACTTACCTTATGTATATTTCACATTATTCAAATTAGAGCCAGTCAGTTTGTAAGCTAATAATAGTCCCCATAAGATGCTTCCATGTTTAGAAACCATTTTGCAGAGAAAGCTAGATTCTGGAACACATCCACATGACACAGTAAAGATTTTATATAGTTAGCAATTATAACTTATTGGATTATTAACATAACTCCTGCTTTATCAAGATTAATTGAGAAAGAATTTGTCAGTTGTGCCAGACTTGGTTTTGTTTCTGTCCTGATTATAGATTCTGAGAAGCAGTTTCCTCCTATACAGATGTCCTTTGGAAGATAGAATAAAAGCAGATTTCTAAGTTAATTAATAGTGTTTGTGACAGGGATTCAGTTTTGTTCTGTTTCCATGGGAAATGTGTTATTCTGATTCCTTACAAATGAGGAGGATTTGGTATCCATATAGGAAAATCTTCTTCAATTTTATATCCTCTTTTACATCTCTGTTAATCTACTTTATCTTAGCTCTCTTTTATCTCAGTTTTTTATTTTATTTTGGGGAGGGGCAGTGGAGTGGTCCCTGGTTAATTAATAAAAGTATTAACCTGGAGAAATTGGTAATAGAATCATTCAGCCCTTAAAAAACAAAAGACTGGGTTCCCCAGTAACATCTTCTTGGCCACAGGTCTAATAATTGTTGTTGCTTAGTCTCTAAGTTGTGTCTGACTCTGTGACTCCAGGGACTGTAGCCCACCAGGCTTTTCGATCTATGGGATTTCTCAGGCAAGAATACTGGAGTAGGTTGCCATTTCCTTCTCCAGAAATCACAGCATCGTGGACTTGTAATAGATCTGTTCTTGGATTACTTTGTCTACCAGAAAAATTTCATCCTCCAAGCCAAACAGATCTAATAGGCTACCTTTAATAGAGCCTGGAATTCCATATGACACTCCACAAGTCATTTTTCTGATTAGACCTTTTGATTAACTTTGCTGACACTCTTTGAATCTCAGAAAAGCCACTAGAGCCTATCCCTTAGTAACTTGTGTCCAGAGAGGTGGAAAATGATAAGGATGCGTCCTGAACTGGCCAAAATTTAAAATATGAAACTCTTCACAATAGCTCAAAAAAATGAAATACTTAAGTGTACACCCAACAGAGTTGGGCTTCCCAGGTGGCTCAGTGGTAAAGAATCCGCTTGCCAGTGCAGGAGACAGGTTCAGTCCTTGGGTTGGGAAGATCCCCTAGAGAAGGAAATGGCAACACACTCCAGTATTCCTGCCTGGAGAATCCCATGGACAGAGGAGTCTGGTGGGCTACAGTCCATGGGGTCGCAAAGAGTCAGACACGACTAGCACACACAGACGCACACCTAACAAAACGCATACAGGAGTCACATGCTGAACACTAGAACTCAGACGGAAGCAAGCAGAGAAGGCCCGCATCACTGGAGAGACAGCCCGTGCTGACGAACTGGAGACTCAGTCTAGTAAAGGTGTCAGTTCCTCCCCCACTTGCAACACCTGGCAAAATCCCAGACAGATTTTTTGTAGATACAGGTTCTGTTTTGATGCATTTCTTTTTGTTACAAGAACATCTGGAATTTCTATGTGACTTGAAAACGATGAGTTGACCAGGGAAATGATCTTTCAAGTAACACCAGGCACTTTCAATGCTTTCAGTCATGTTACCGTGAAAATTCATTGCCTGCCTTCTGTGGGCTGGGTTGCAGGCTGAGTGCCTTCCGTCTGTGCCCTGCCATCTTCACAGCCACCCTGTGAGGAAGATGCTGTTATGATCCACACATAACAGATAGGAATGAAAGCACCAAGTGGGAACTGACTTGCCCAGGGCCACAGAGCTTGAGGACACAGAAGCAGGATTCAAACGTGGACCCCCTAGAGTCCAAAACCTGGTCTGCACCCTGTGTTCCTGCCCTCTGGGGGTCTCAGGCCACGTGCCTCTGAGATAATCCTGCTCTTTGACAATCCCTGTAATTTCCATCACTTCACAGCCTAGTTCCCCTCCAGGGTCTATCCTGGGTGCTCCCAGTCTAACACTCTGGTTCAGGCTAAAGAGGCGAAGACGAACACTGTTCCAAATTGCCCAACCTGAAGAGAATATGGGACCCTTTTCAGAATAACTTTTTTCTTGAGATTTTTCCTTAGAAGAGACTTTCCCACCTGTCAGAGCAGGGTGACTATAGAAGTATCATCGCTTCCCGTGCAAACGGGAGAAATGGATTTTGGAATGACACAGCACTTTTCTCAGGTGTCAGGCAAAATAGGTCACTTTAGAGTGTTTATCGTAACATTTGAAAAAAGCTGGCATTGAGAAATGAGAAGCTGAATATTGAGTGGTTCTTCCTGCGATGACTGGAAATGGGCTGCTGAGATATGTTTTGAGATAGACAATAGGTTTCTTATGTGGTTTCTTTTTTCCAGTGTCTACCTGAGATAAATTTCATTTTAATGGTCAATTGTAAGTTGATAAAAGGAGCAAATCAGTCATTATATTATACATACTGGCTTCATTTATCAAAATGTCTTTCTAGATACACTTGTAAACACAGGAAAGCTCTAACTCCTCGAGTTGTAGAAGGAGCAGTTGGAGTGATCTGGAGGACCTTAGTGAGTAAAGGTCCTTAGGGCTTCCCAGGTGGTGCTAGTGGTAAAGAACCCTCATGCTAATTCAGGAGATGTAGGAGATGCTGGTTCAATCCCTGGGTCAGGAAGATCCCCTGGAGCAGGAAATGGCAACCCGCTCCAGTATTGATGCCTGGAGAACCCCATGGACAGAGGAGACTGGAAGGCTATTGTCCATGGAGTCACAAAGAGTTGGACAGGACTGATACAACTTAGCACACATGCACAGTGAGTAAATAGATGAACATGAACATTTAAAAGCCTCCATCTACCTTTAAGGCTATTAAACAAAAGGGAAGAATCCCATTCCCTCCCTGTAGAAATCAATAAAGAATGTCCCAGAAGAGTCGGATCCCCTCTAAGCTAATGGAAGAGGAAATTACATGAATCCAAATGTTCAACTGGAGACACTGGCATCGCATCTGAAGTAGTTTCTGGCAGCATCTCTCAGTTTGGAGCCTGTGCCTTCATTTTGCAGACATATGAGGTCCTGACTGCAGAATTTCATAAGTTGGTTACTAAATTCCAGTTGCTGGCTGAATGTTTTCTGAAGAACTTGGGTGATGTGATGGCAAACCCAGGCTGACCTGATACACGCTTGTGTAGCTGCTGTTGGCACATGTTTACTCCAGTGAGCATCCCTCTCCTGGTAACTGTAAAAGCTCCCTCTGACCTCCGGGCACCAGCCCGCCTTCCTGGCTCCTGGTCATCACCCCACTGCCTAGTAAACAGCTCCTAATGTGGATTTCCTCCATCAGCCTGTAGACTCGCGGGCAGCTTCAGAGCCTGTGCCCTGCTTAAAGCACTCTGCACGTTCTGTGTATAGAAACATGCTGTGTAAGAATTAAAAGACGCTTCCTCCTTGGAAGAAAAGCTATGACAAACCTAGACAGCATATTGAAAAGCAGAGATATCACTTTGCCAACAAAGGTCCTTCTAGTTAAAGCTTTGGTTTTCCAGTAGTCATGTATGAATGTGAGATTTGGACCATAAAGAAAGATGAGCACTGAAGAATTGATGCTTTTGAACTGTGGTGTTGGAGAAGACTCTTGAGAGTCCCTTGGACAGCAAGGAGATCAAGCCAGTCAATCTGAAAGGAGATCAGTCCTGAATATTTATTGGAAGGACTGATGCTGAAGCTGAAGCTCCAATACTTTGGCCACCTGTTGCGAAGAGCTGACTCATTGGAAAAGACCCTGATGCTGGGGAAGACAGAAAGCAGGAAGAGAAGGCAGTGACAGAGGATGAGATGGTTGGATGATATCACTGACTGGATGGATGTGAGTTTGAGCAAATTCCAGGAGTTGGTGATGGACAGGGAGGCCTGGTGTGCTGCAGTCCATGGGATGGAAAAGAGTCAGACAAGACCTAGCAACTAAACCACCACCACTGTGCTCCGAAGGATTCAGGCCCAATCCTCCAGGCAAGTGCAGTGCAACTGTGTGTGCATGAATGGTTGTGTCCAACTTTGTGGCCCCATAGACTGTAGCCCACCAAGCTCCTCTGTCCATGGGAGTCTCCAGGCAAGAATACTGGAGTGGGTTGCCGTTTCCTTCTCCAGGGGATCTTCCTGACTTGAGGATCGAACCCAAGTCTTTTGTATCTCCTGCACTGGCAGGCAAATTCTGTACCACTGGGGCCACCAGGCAAACACAGGGAAGTCTGATTTTTATCTTAGCAAGTGAGGACTAGATTGTGATGTTTGTGCCTTTCAGAAGATATTCTCATTTCCTGAGCAAGCTATTAGGATAATTATTTTCTCCCATCAAGGGTGCAGTGAAACTTTGAGAGCCCCACAGAGAATCTTATCAAAGAGCTTCTATTGTCACTGCCACTAACTGGGTTTGTGGTAGTGGTGGTTTAGTTGCTAAGTCATGCCCAACTCTTTGTGGCCCTATGGACTGTAGCCCACCAGGCTCCTCTGTCCACAGAATTTCCCAAGCAAGAATACTGAAGTTGGTGGCCACTCCCTTCTCCAGGGAATCTTCCTGACCCAGGATCGAACCTGTGTCTCCTGCACTGCAGGCGGATTCTTTACAGACTGAGCCACCAGGGAAGCCAGTCTAATGGGGTTTAGGGGGCTATAAGAATGCTTCTCCTCGCAGAGTTTGCAGAACATCCTCCTGCCTCTTACCCACCCTCCCCAAGGCTTTAACCTCAGGCACATTGAGCCCTGTGAACTGCAGCTTCTCCCAGCAGTGGGCACACAGATCTGCCACAAGCAGGACAGGGACTTTGTTCTGGAAGCAGCCTGAGGTCTGGCATCCTCCAGGCAAGGGGTGGGGAGGGAGCCTGCGAATGCTGTTTCCTCCCTTCCTTCCTTCTGGGCTCACATCCAAACCCAGCCACTCTTCACTCCTGGCAGCCTGGGACATCTCCGTAACTGTTGAGGGCTGTATGAGGGCACATGCTTTTAGAAAACAGATGGACCTGGGGTTGCTCCTTCAACTGATCAGCTTTAGGCAAGCCACTTAGACCTTCTGAGCCTTGGTGTCCCTGCCTGCTAAGCAGGACGGGTGATAACCTGTTGATTCTAAGGTGTCCATCTATCTGGCGTGAGGTATCACAGAAGGATAGTTTCCCATTAATGACTTTCACTGCTTTTTTTCCCCTTCGAGTTTAGTGGTGACGCCGGTTCAGACACCTGGAAGCTCTGAACATCAACCACCTTTCGCCCCAAGCAAAGTAATTCTTTTTCTAGTTAAAAAAAGAAGAACTGCATTTCTCTCTAAACATATTTAAGCAATGCCAGAGAATGAAGCTTAAAAGCCAAATCCCGTTTTTTCACTTTGGATGAGTCATTTTTCTTTAGTAAACAGGAATGAGAACCTTATAGTTAATCAAGGTAGAGGCAGCTAGTTTCATTTGAAAAGAAAACCATGAAGGAATAGTGTTAGAAAAGTGTATTACATTTGAATGAATATTGAAGGTAGAGTTTTCAGATCTCATGAAAGGTTTTTGTCCATCTAACACTGTGTATAGTTTTCAAGGTATTTATCAGATTATTTTTCATATAATTTTTAAAAAATTATCACCCTCCTTAGTAAGCCTCTTCAGTGAGCTGCTTTGTTTTGGCAACAGGAGTAGGGAGGTGGAGAGGTATAAGCAAAGCCTTTTTGATAGTTTTAGCTTTTTTTTTTTTTTCAGCTGCACCGCCCAGCACATGGGATCTTAGTTCCTCCACCAGGGATCAGGCCCATGCTGCTGCCTTGCAAAGCAGCTTCTTAACCACTGGATGGCCAGGGAAGTCCCTTAGCTTTATCACATCCTGTGCTGGACACGAGTCAAACAAGGAGACTCTGATCTCTACTGTCCTGCATGGTCCAGAGCTGCGCTGGGCAGACCAGAGGAGGCAGCCTGCCCCCAGGTGTCTATGGCTAGGGGCGGGGCACTACCCCACTCCACAATAAGGACTGGAAGGGGAGCACCAGGGAGGTGGGATGGGACACAGAATGAAAGGTCAGAAAAGGCTTGGCAGTGGGCTAGGGGACACGTGCAAGGCTCTGGTAGAGGAGGGCTGGGAGAAGCCAGGGCAGGGAGCAGAAAGGGCAGGCAGGCATGAGAGAGCATGCCCGGGAGGAGGGGATCCTGGGGGCAGGTGAGGATGGACCGGCAGAGCACGTAGCAGTTTGGCCACCTGCCTGCTGCTGTTCTTCCGGTCAGCTAGGACAGAGCAGGCCTAGGCATGGTGGAATGACCACATCAACTGTTCCCAAGCACCTTGTCACTGGACCCAGAGTAACATTTCAGGTGCAGACTGTGGTGAAGCCTTACCCGGTGCTGTTCTAGGCTTAAAAATGGTTTATATGAGACATGTTAAGCGCTAAAGATTAAAATATGTGCTGCAGAAATAGGTGCTAGACTCGCATGTCTTACTTTGAAAAGTATTTGTCTCACCATTCCGTCTGAATCCTTCGTTGCAGGCAGACACTTTACCATCTGAGCCACCAGGGAGGCCTTAATGAAAAAATACTGCTTGTCTTTTCTGAGTACACTTGAGACAAAGAACTAGTTATTCTAACAAACGCTGAACTTTTCCAGAACCAAAAACTATTCCAGAGATGGAAAATAATTCTGTGTTGTTTGGCAAACGAGATCAGCCATAGTCGCTCTTGTTCTTAAGTGAACCTACTAGTTTCGCTGTAAAACTCAACCTTGTGTTGACTTCCCTTTGGACCATATTTGTGTTCTAAGCACAGTTCAGGGCTAATGGGCCCCCTAAGTTGTGAAAAACAGTTCCAGTGTGTTTCTGGGCTGGTGTCTCTAGCTCTCCAATCGGAAGAAGGTACTTGTAATGTTGTTTCAAATTTGTAAACAGTGCGTCCTGAGGTTCACTTCCCAGGCTTTTTATCTGAGGCTATCCTGTGTGTGTGTGTGTGTGTGTGTGTGTGTGTGTGTGTGTGTGTGTGTGTGTGTGCGCGCGCGCGCTCGCTCTCAGGAGGCTATCTTGTGTGTGTGTGTGTGCGCGCGCGCTCGCTCTCAGGAGGCTATCTTGTGTGTGTGTGCGCGCGCGCTCGCTCTCAGGAGGCTATCTTGTGTGTGTGTGTGTGTGCTCGCTCTCAGGAGGCTATCGTGTGTGTGTGTGTGTGTGCGCGCGCGTGCACGCACGCGCGCTCTCAGTCGTGTCCCACTCTGCAACCCCATGGACTGTAGCCTGCTAGGTTCTCTGTCTATGGAATTTTGAGCCTTTACTATACAAAACGATGAGCTCACTAGTCTACTGAAGTGAAAGAGTTGCTCAGTCATCTCTGATTCTTTGCAGCCCCATGGACTATAGTCCACCAGGCTCCTCTGTCCATGGGGTTTCCCAGGCAAGAATACTGGACTGGGTAGCTAGCTGTTCCTTTCTCCAGAGGATCTTCCCAACCCAGGGACTGAACCCAGGTCTCCTGCACTGGGGGCAGATTCTTTGCCATCTGAGCCACCAGGGAAGCTTTGCATTTTAGGCTTTAGTTCATCTGGTGCCCATTTTAGTGAGCGCCTACTGTGTGCACCACTGAGGGCTTCGGTAGAACTGGCCGTGAAAAGCGAGTTCCCCTTGCTCTCCAAATGCTCTGTGTCACGCACAGAATGAAACATGGTCTCTGTTCCCGTTGTTCTTTTCAGTCTCATTATTTTCATCAGAGTTTGCCTAACTTTGGTGGATCTGCAGTCACTGGTGTCAAGAAAGAAATGCATGGAACTCAGTTATTAAACATTTCACCTTCTCTGCATGCGCATTTACACCATGAGCGAGTAACAGGATTATTTGATTTAACAAGTTTAAACGACTTCTTATCTTCTTCCTGCTGGGGAAAGAAGCTGGTTCTTAGCAGTGAGTGGCCAAGAGAGTAGGTCTTAGATCTTAGGAAGTAGAATATCATCAGTGTGGCTTCCTAATGTAAATATACTCACAGTATTTAAGTGTAAACCGTTTAGAATTACATCACATGTATTTTTTTGAGAGCTGGAGTGATGCTGTGACCTGGGAAGATGGGCCAGGGTATAGGCATAGAGATCAGGTGTGGAACCCACAGCTGCCCGGTAGTCTCTCTGACAACGTTGTTGCTGTCTTTGGACATCAGTTTCCTCATCTATGCATGTGCTCAGCTGCTAAGTTACGTCCAACTCTTTGCAACGCCACGGACTGTAGCCCACCAGGCTCCTCTGTCCATGGGATTCTCTAGGCAAGACTACTGGAGAGGGTTGCCATGCTCCCTTCCAGGGTATCTTCCTGACCCAGGGATATCCGGAACCTGCATCTCCTGCATCTCTTCTTTACTGTGAAGCCACCTGGAAGCCTATTCCTTGTCTGTAAATTAAGGATAATAACACTTGCTTTAGAAATCTTGGTGGGATTGAATTTTAAAACCTAGAAAACACATTAGTACAGTTCTCTGTACATTAAGAAGTGTGTGTATTAGTCGCTCGGTCATGTCCAACTCTTTGTGACCCCATGACTGTAGCCCACCAGGCTCCTCTGTCCATGGAATTTTTCCAGGCAAGATTACTGGAGTGGGTAGCCATTCCCTCCTCCAGGGGGTCTTCCCAACCCAGGGATCGAACCCAGGTCTCCTCCATTGCAGGCAGATTCTTTACCATCTGAGCCACCAGGAAAGTCCCTACATTAAATACATGGTACGTGGTGGCTCAGGCGGTAAAGCATCTGCCTACAATATGGGAGACCCGGGTTCTATCCCTAGGTCAGGAAGATCCCCTGGAGAAGGAAATGGCAACCCACTCCAGTACTCTTGCCTGGAAAATCCCATGGATGGAGGAGCGTGGTAGGCTACAGTCAATGGGGTCACGAAGAATTGGACACGACTGAGCAACTTCACTTTCACATGCTTAATGAGAAATGGTCATTATAAACAGGTTAATTTTAAAACATAATTTAGATAGTGATTTTCCTAATACATTCCTGGTGAATTTGGTCCACTCCCCCCAAATCACTGATTTACTTTTTCTCCTTTCAAGTTGATATGTGTCACTGTTTTAACTCATTTATTTCACAGTACTTACACACATATTTAACACATATTTATTTCCTTTACCCCAAGGCTATTCATTAGAAATTGAAAATATTTTCACAAAGAAAGTTTCTGTCTGAATTGCCACTCTGCTACAATCGTCATAGAGTGTGTACAGATTTACAGCCAAAGAAAAACCCAGCATGCAGAGTGCACATGCCTACAGTCCGTGTCAGTGGGAGAACCGGGCCCAGGGTCCCGAGCCACACAGCCCTGGATTCTGGCCTGGGTACCATTTACAAGGGCTTACTCTCTTGCTGGTATGGGGGATCAGACCCCTCATAAGGGGGTGATGGTGAGGATGGATGAGATGGCAAATGAGAACCCAGAAATGGAGTCTCTGTGTGCATGCTCAGTCACTCAGTGGTGTCCAACTCTGCAACCCCATGGACTGTAGCCCACCAGGCTCCTCTGTCCATGAAATTCTCCAGGCAAGAATACTGGAGTGGGTTGCTGCTGCTGCTGCTGCTGCTGCTGCTAAGTCGCTTCAGTCATGTCCGACTCTGTGTGACCCCAGAGACAGCAGCCCATCAGGCTCTGCCGTCCCTGGGATTCTCCAGGCAAGAACACTGGAGCGGGTTGCCATGCCCTATTCCAAGGGAACTTCCTGACCCAAGGATCGAACCTGTGCCTCTGTATCTCCTGCATTGCAGGCAGATTATTTATCCCCGTGCCGCCTGGGAAGCCCAGAGTTTCCAGGAGCTGCTGCTAACGTTCACTGTACTTGAGTTTGTGGGGATATTATTGCTGCTGCTAGATGGTGCTCCTGGTCTGCCTAACTGGGAGCCAGTTAACTCTTGCATGCATGCCCAGTCGCTCAGTCATGTCCAGCTCTTTTTGACACCATGGTGCACTGCCTTCCAGGCTCTTCTGACCATGAGATTCTCCAGGCAAGAATACTGGAGTGGGTTGCCATTTCCTTTTCCAGGAGATCTTCCCCGCTCAGGGATCAAACCCAAGTCTCCTGCATTGGCAGGTGGATTCCGTACCACTGAGCTACCTGGGAAGCCCCTCAGCTAATGCGTAGCCTCACCTTAACTAGCTGGTCTCCTGAAACCTGAGACCTCAGGGTGCTGGTGTGTGGACAGGGCCAGGGCTCTGCTGGACTCTGTACTCATAAAAAGTTTGGTGTGCCTCGCATGTTCTCGTAGCTGGACAGAGACCATGTGAGGCACCTCTGGGAGAGGACAGAAGAGGCTGAAGATAGCATCATTTTATATTTCTGTGGATAAGGCCAGCCCTATTGGGCTGTAATTAGGAATTCAGTTGCCCTGCTTTTTAATTACTTGTCTTTTTTTTTTTTTTGTATTGAGGAAATCATTGTATTTCCAAGCAATTTTTGGTGCTGGTTCCATGCAGCCCCAACTTCTGACATCTCAGGTGCAGGGCAAGACCCTCTTGCCCCCCACATCCATGCAAGTTGGTGGCCCTATTAGAGCAAAACTTTCTTTGCCTTTGGTTAAGACTGTTGAACCAGAAATACAGTTTTTCTTCTGATTGTTGATCTCATTTTAATTGTCTTAAATAAGAGAAGGGCATTTTAAAAGAAACTCATAACATTTTCTTTTTTAGAGTGGACTCACAAATGAAGCCTGTGAACAAGTTTTCTAAGTGACCTTGGAGAATGACATTAAAGTCAGGGCTCCATTCTGGACTGAGATTTAGCCAGCTGCTTTTCTCCTATCAATTTTAGATTTGATTTCATTTTTAATAATGGTTTTATTATTTACTCTAGGCTGTTTCACTCGCACAACTGTTTGTTTGGAAATCTAAAACCACTGATTTTCGTTGAAACTCAAATAAAAATGGGGTCACACCGGTGACCTTGTAGACAGAAACTGCCTAGTCAGCCCACTTGGACAGAAATAGCACCCACGCTATCTCCTGAGAGCAATGGAATTAAGACAGAAGATCATTCCGTTACCGTAAAGCTTGAAATGTAAGGATGGGGGTGATGGTGCCAAGTTGAGGACATGGGAGCGAAATTTAATAACAGCTCATGTTGCCTGAACAGACGGGCTGCCCCACCTGACCCTTTGATCACACTCCCTCACGGAATTCTCACCACAGCCCTGGGACATGTAGGCATGATTACTGTCAGCATGTCGTCAGGAGGAAACTGAGGCACACCGAACTTGGTAAATGTGCCCAGGGCCCAGAGCTGTTAAGTGCCGGACTCCAGAGTAAATGAGGTTGACCTTAAACCCGGGACCTGGCTCTGAACTGAGGGGCTCGGCATCAACAGGCCAACAGATGCCACCTGGACCCTTTCTACTGTCCGGCCTGGATTCATGAGGGATGAATGGGAAGTGAGTGTCCTCTTTTCTCAGGCCCCAAGAATGCACCCTGAATTCTCTTCTCCGCCTCTGGGATGAAATCTCAGACACCACCCATAGCCTCTTCAGTTCATCTTCAATAATTCAGAGTCCTTAGATCAGTTTCAGGCATGAAACACTGAAAACCTCCAGCATCTCTCATCCTGTTTGGGCTGCCTCTGTTTCCCAGCTCAGGCCTTCTGTTGGCTTGGAAATCTCAATGGAGGCGGGAGCTTCACAAACCTGTGGTTTTCCCTCTTCCCCCTTCCCAGCTCCTTATTAGGTGTCGCTCCTAACATGGGCTTCCCTGGTGGCTCAGACAGTAAAGAATCTGCCTGCAATGCGGGAGACCCAGGTTCCATCCCTGAGTGGGAAATATCCCCTGGAGAAAGACACAGCTACCCACGCCAGTATTCTTGCCTGGAGAATTCTATGGACAGAGAAGCTTGGCAGGCTACAGTCCACGGGGTCACAAAGAGTTGGACGCAACTGAGCAACTTTCGCTTTCACTTTTCTAACCTGGGGACAGGCCCATCCAGGTCTGTGAAGATGGCAGGGTCTTCTCCTTGGCTGTGTCACCTGGTGTCCCCGCACATGGGGGAGCCTGGAACTGGATCTCTTTGGGAGCTTTTGGGTTCCCTGAGGGGCAGCCACATGTCTCCCAACTCTGGCGGTGCTCACAGCCTCCCCTCAGTGCAGGGCTCTCTGGCCTCAGTTCCTTCTAAGATAACCCTAGACTGGGACTTCCTGGTGATCGAGTGGTTAAGACTTTGCCTTCCAATGCAAGGGGTGTGGGTTCAATCCATAGCTGGGGAGCTAAGATCTCACATGCCTTGTAGCCAACAAACCAAAATATGAAACAGAAGCAATATTGTAACAAATTAATACAGACTTGAAGAATGGTCCGCATTAAAAAAACTTTTTCTTCTTCTTAAGATAACCCTAGAACACCTTTCCCCAAGTACTCGTGTGGCCCAGAAAAACAGCACTTTGTACTGGTGGAAACGCAGCTTCCTCTGGCCTGTGTCCTGGGGTGGAGGGTCCAGCACAGACCCTGTGTCTAGCCCTCTCAGACTCCATCAGCTCTGCGTCGGGCTTTCTGGAAGGGTGAGAGGGTCCTGAGTCCAGCCTCAGCCTGTTTGCGATGGGGGTGGGCACAGGCCATGGTCCAAACCACTGCTAAGCAGAGAGCCAAGGCGGCCTGATACCGGCTCCTTAGGTGATACCTTCTACTCCTTCTTTGCCCCTGACGTCACACCAAAGTGAAAGTGAAAGTCGCTCAGTCATGTCTGACTCTTTGTGACCCCATGGACTGAATTCTCTAGGCCAAAATACTGCAGTGGGTAGCCTCCCAACCCAGGCATCAAACCCAGGTCTCCCATAATCCATTTTGGGTGGATTATTTACAAGCTGAGCCACCAGGGAAGCCCAGTACTGGAGTGGGTAGCCTATCCCTTCTCCAGGGGTTCTTCCCAACCCAGAAATCGAACCGGCGTCTCCTGCATTGCAGGCGGATTCTTTTACCAGCTGAGCTACGGGGAAGCCCGGACATCACATGGAAGCTCCTGGGTAATGAGTTGTACCCTCTCCCCTCTTCCCTGCAGACTCACTCAGGTCACAGCGCCACCTGGAGGCTGTTGCCGTAACGCAGTACATGACTCTAATTTTCACACATTGATCCAAATACCAGTGCAAGTGTGTGCTGCCCAACCGTGTGCCCAGCACACCCTAGGAGAGCCCAAGGGTGGGCTCTGCTCCTTGGTCCACACCCATGAAGGTCTGAGAAGGCAGAGTTGGCCTCTTGGCATCTCTTCAGTATTCCAACCTGCGTTTCTATCCTCCAGCTACACAGAATGGATGTCAGAAGAAACAAGGCTTGCAGGACCTGCTAAAAGGTAGAGAAATGGTTTACCCAGCTGGTGGAAAGTGAAAACAAAGTAATGAAAATGCAGGGGCAAGGATTCTTTTATTATGTAGCGTGTGAAGACCTCCAGCCAACTGAAAGCGTAAGCTAAAAACTGGGATACTGGAATCAAAAGCTGAAATGTTATTAGGACAACTCCATGGTTTCTGAGAATATTCAGAGTGAGGATGTTTTTGGCAGAAGACGATTTCCTTTACAGCTTGGAGCTGACTGCTGATGGCAACGCTGAGGTCAGAAGAGAGAAGATCCAGCCACCAGGAGCTGAGGAATTGCAGCGGGCGATAAGCAAGGAGGCACATCACTCAGAAATTGAAAAAGTACAGGTCCCGCCGAAAGGATAGTGGTTTGGACTTAATGCTTCCAGATGTCTGGGCCTCTCATTTCTTAGTCTCCATTTGATTTATCTTGTGCAAATTCAGTCTTTTTTGGATACGTGCTTTTGTTACTCCGCCGTTTACCTTTTCAGTTTTATAATTCTCCTGTTGCACTCTTTACAAGTCATTTTCACAGCATAGAAGGAGCTACTAAAGTGAATGGCATTGGGAGGGGAAAGAAAAGGGGACAAGCATGGCATATTCATATTAAAATGGGCAGGTTAGTGTCCTCCAAATGCAGTGTCGTGGCTTCCTTTAACCCATGGAACTAAGCACTGAATTTAGGAATACATTTTGCATCTAAGTATAATTTTGTGATGACCACAGTATTGTTGGCTGTCTGCGATACAAATGAGGGGGAGGGTGAGTTTCCTGAAATCCTGCTGGTTAGGGTCATCTCAGCAGAGGGAGGGCAGGTGTGGATGTGCACAGCTGGTTCCGTTCTCGTGGGCTCAGGCCTGGGGTGCAGAGAAGGGAAGGAGGAAAGACTAGACTAGTGTGTGAGCAGGAAGCCCAGAATCATCCTCCACCACCCCTCACCCTTCACAGCCAGACCGATGCCACGTTCAGACGCGATGGGACGCATTCAGGGTGGTTTGGCCATAGACCCAATGCCACGTTCAGACTAGTGCAGGTCTTAAAACATCTCTTGAAATCATTCGGTCTTCCCTCCAACCCCAGAGACACCTGCCTCATGAGGGTGATGTGGATGAAAAGAGCCTCTATGCCCTTATTTAACGTTCTCAATTCCCTGAGTAGGTAGGTAGTATCACTGTGCCCATTTTAGAGATGGGAAACCTGAGACCCTGGATGGAGAAGTGACCTGCCCATGGCTGCTCAGCCCTTCCAGGGCAGAGACAGCATCCAGGCCTAAAGGTTGTGCCCCAGGGGGTCACCCCTTAGAGCCTCTCCCTCCCCAGGCCAGCTCTGCCCAGCCTCCCTGCTCTGCTCCCCTCTCATCCTGGCCCCTCCCCGCAGCCCCTCCCTCCCAACGACACACCTGACCCTGTTGCTAATGCATCATCACCCTGTAAGGCTCCCCCGTTACGCTGCCTGAAATGCAGAGTCTGTCCGTCCTGGTCTCACTCCCGCAGGGCGGTCACCATGCACCCCTCTCCCCCAGCTCAGCACTCTGCACTGACCCCTGGGCGTGTTTCAGGTTTCTCGGATGAACCATGAACTCGGTGGAGAGCTACCCTGAGGAAAGACGCCCCAGCCAGTTCTCTCCTCCTCTGTCTTCTGACTCCCGAGAAGTGGCGGGCGGGGCAGCACTCTGACAGTTCTGCCAGACTGATCAACATTATTCAATTAATAGTCATAGTATGTGTTTTGAATCTTTTTTCTAAATTGTCAAGACGTTCCTGTTTCTTTACATCTTATACATAATTGCGCAGCCACTAGGTACTAATGGATTGATTCAACCCAGCCCACGGTTCCGTAAGCACCATTAGATTTTGAGTGCTTTTCTCTTGCATTTATAAAGAATTCAAAAGTTAATGCTGTTATGGGAGACTGTATTCTTATTTCAGTGAGGCTTCTCTGCTCTTAAATGAAAAAAACCCAAGATTACAGTTATGAAGTTCGCCCCAATCAAGTTGGAATCTTAACGGCTGATGTCAGTAGGCTCAGATGCTGTTACCAGAAAACCAGGAAGCAACATGGGACATGTTTACTTGGATTGTAAACATTTTGTGATCTGAAGCTAAAAGAGTCACTCTTCCAGAACTCTTTTTAACCTCAAAGGTAAACTGCTTCTTTGCTCTTTCCCTCCAAGAATGTTTGCTGTTGTTCAGTCGCTAAGTCGTGTCCAGCTCTTTGTATCCCATGGACTGCAGCATTCCAGGCTTCCCGGTCCTTAACTATTTCCCAGAGCTTGCTCAAACTCATGTCCATTAAGTCGGTGGTGCCATGCAACCATCTCATCCTCTGTCGTTCTCTTCCCCTGCCTTCAGTCTTTCCCAGTATCAGGGTCTCTTTCAGTGAGTTCTTCAGGTGCCCAAAATACTGGAACTTCAGCTTCAGCATCAGTCCTTCCAATGAATATTCAGGATTGATTTTCTTTAGCATTGACTAGTTTGCCTTTGCAGTCCAAGGGACTCTCAAGAGTCTTCTCTAGTACCACAATTCAAAATTATCAATTCTTCAGCACTCAGACTTGTCTAGATCCAGCTCTCACATCCGTACATGACTACTGGGAAAACCATAGCTTTGACTATACGGACCTTTGTTTGTAAAGTGATGTCTCGCTTTTTAATATACTGTCTGAATGTTTGAACGGAAGGCATTTTCAAGCTCACCAAATTCAACACATTTTCGTTTTCATTGATGAGATCCAGACACTGAGATGTGAGGTGACTCAGAGTGGAATTAGTCAAACTCCCTCTTTAAAGCCGTTTCTACCTTTCTTCTGCCATAACACACATGAGAAATGACCAGTGTTCATGTACTGAAGGAGCTTCTACTCATAAATCAGAGATTGTGGTCCACCCCAGGATCCTTGCTGCATCTCCAGGACTTTGTTCTCACCTAAAGTTTAAAGATCAGTTAGGTATTAACTGTCTGGTTCTCCTTACTTACCAGGAGCGTGTGGCCCATGATTGAATTTTAAAATAAAGAGCCATCACTCAGGGATCTGGGTTTGCTGCATCAAAAATGAAGGCCATTCTCCGTGGCAGCCCCGTAGCTGGAGACCCCTCCACAGAGGCCGCAGTCACCGTGACCTGCCTGACCTCAGTGTCGCGGGATGCATGTTGCCTGGGTTACAGGAATTTGGCTTTACGCATTTTTCACATAAACTGTGTGGACATCAGCTCATTTTCTATCCCTCGCTGCCCCCCAGGTTGTAAATGCTCTGAGACTAGTGTACTAGGTCTCCCCAATGTCCCATCCATCAGTTCAGATCCTGGTCTTTACCTAACCACCCAGTGAGGAGCTGGCAGATGTGAAGTTTCAGTTTGCTGGGATGGCTGTTTCCACGCCTCCAAAGCCATAGACTTTTACTCTGTGAGAGACCGGAAAGCCAGGCTCACATCCTCTGTGCCAGTATCTAGGACATACTCTGACGCTCACCCATGCAGGACTCAGAGTCCTTCCCATTCCTCTTCCACCCAAAGGCTGGACCCTTTTCCCAGATACCACCTGGGGTCTGGTGAGAAAGGCAGAATCTGCGGTTCACCTCAGCCTGCTGAGTCAGACTCAGGGTGTCGGGCAGATTCCCGGAAGCACAGGCACAGCTAAGCCTGAGAGGCATCACTGGAGCTGGCAGGGAGCCACTTTGTCTTCCTCCCTGTGTCCTCTGTCCCCAGCTGGCTCTGCACCCCTTCAGCTCTCCCCACACAGATAACGTGGCCCCTCCAGCCCGGTCCTCTCCATCAGGAAGGAGCAGGCAGGGAGGGCTATGCCCACCATGCCCCCCGGGCTGGGCCGCTGTTGAGTTCACGTTGCCCTCACTCAGAGAACTGCCCTACGCTCTGGTTCTGTGACATTTTCTCCTCCAGTTCTTTTTATGCTTTCATGACATTCTCAATGAATATTCAGTGGAGTAGAATGTAGGCAAAATGGTCTGTGAACGGGAGTTTCCCTCAGGCTGCTCTTCTGTCTCCTTAGCCGTCCACCAGGGATCAAGCGGGACTGGATAATTATTGATACTTTAGTCGATGAAGCCCTACTTGGCTGAGGTCAAATTTTCCTCCCCTGAAACAAGATGAAGAGGCAAAGAGCCCCCTCCAGGCCTGCTCCCACCAGTGCCCGGGCACTCCTGCAGGCCTGTCTTGACATCAGGGTCAAATGAGCCTGCCATCAGCAGAGGGTCTTGTGCCTGGTTGCAGCTCATGAACACAGGTCATGGTTATCACGTCTGTGACATCACAGTGTAACTCCAGGTTTCCAGGTGTCTTGAATGTGAGTCTACACTCCAAAACACCAGGTAGTCTATAGCACTCTGTGCCAGCCAGCACTGTTGAAGCACCAAGAAGTGAAAGAGCAGAATTAGGATTATGACACGATTAAGAGAAGGCGCACTCTTTGCCACCTTCATTATTTTTGAAGTAGGTTCAGTGTGTCAACTAAAATAGGTAGGAAACATCAGTTGTGCCATGTGGAGCTTCCCAGGTGGCGCTAGTCATAAAAAATCCACCTGCCAACACAGGAAATACAAGAGATGCGGGTTTGATCCCTGGGTTGGGAAGATCCTCTGGAGGAGGAAATGGCAGTAGTACTCTTGCCAGAAGAACCCTATGGACAGAGGAGCCTGACAAGCTCCATGGGTCCATGGGGTCACAAAGAGTCGGACACAACTGAGCACATTATCCTAAACCCAACCAGTTCCTACAGCTTTTTCTGTGGCTTTCAAGGCTTCTTATAAGATGCCTTCCCCCTATCCCCAGAGTTTAAATTAAAACTTTTCAACTGTGACCACAGTCATCTCTAGACATCATCAGTGTGTTGACTGTTATTAGGGAAACTGGGAAGCAAAGACAGAAAAGGGGCTAGAAACGTAAGGAAATAAATAACTGTTTCTCTAACGCAAACCTCTCAGGCTGCTTTTACGTCTACTAACGGCTACCCTCACACAGCCCACTCCACCCCTGTGCATGCCAGGAGGAACCCTCCTCAGGCTGTCTGCCTCTGCTCACCCATTCTCAGGGTTTCTGTTATATGAAGACAGAAGGTAGGGTGCAAGGAAGACACGCTTTCTGGGGAATGCTTCCTACAACATAGCCTGGGAGTCCTGGGACCTCAGTCCTGAGAGTGCAGAGGAATGAATCTCATTTAGTTTGAATGGTACCAAAGCCCCCTGGACAGACAGGTGGGCGTGCTGGAAAGTCAGTTGGGGTGGATATTTTGGGGGGTCCAGTCCAAATATGGTGGACTTAGAAAAGAACACTGTTGTGTAGGCCAGAGTGAGCTCTAGTGCCAGTGGACGCTATGTGATAACTACAGCTCATCGTGCGAAAAACCTTCCCATAAGAACAGTATGTGCTGGAATCATAGAACAGTCTAGTCACAGGCCAGTGTTCCCATGGGCCCTTTTTCAAACTGGAAATAACTCACTCATTCTTG
Organism: Ovis aries; assembly: GCF_016772045.2. Lineage (NCBI taxonomy): Eukaryota > Metazoa > Chordata > Mammalia > Artiodactyla > Bovidae > Ovis > Ovis aries. Next base: position 37,425,239 of record NC_056062.1, read on the forward strand.
GGCTTCCCAGTTGACACTAGTGGTAAAGAACCCAGCTGCCAATGCAGGAGACTGAAGAGACATGGGTTTGAAAGCTGGGTGAGGAAGATCCCCTGAAGGAGGAAATGGCAGCCCACTCCAGTATTCTTGCCTAGAGAGTCCATGGACAGAGGAGCCTGGTAGGCTTCAGTCCATGGGGTCACATAGAGTTGGACATGACTGAAGTGACTATTCATGCACTCATTCTTGGCTGCTCAGAACCTCATGTTTTTAGAGGGAGAAGGAGTAGTGGGGATCTCCTCCAAGCACTCATGTCACAGATGAGGAGGCAGTGCCCCAGGGGAAGGGGCCCAGGCTCTGCCCCAATCACCCGATGGGTGATCTTTCCACTTGCTGGAGGTTTGCGGTGGTTCTTAGCCACAAAGCTGATGGGCATAGATGTCTGTCAGCTCCTTCACTCTGCCCCTGAACTTTCCAGCACTGTCCCTTCCACAGACACATGTTGGAAGCTGCAGCGGTAAGCAGTGAAAATGTCATACGCGCTCAGGAGAAACAAGGCCTCTCCTGGGGGCCCTCAGGTTTCCTGGGGGCAGTCCTGTGGGGTTGCCTCTGAGCCCAGACTCTGCTCCTACTCTGGCTCCCCACCGCGTCTGTGGAGGACTGGCTTCATAGGGGAGGCGCACCCAGGCAGTGATTGAGTAGACCCACAGGCTCTGAGGAGGAATCCTCACTCCTCAGAGCATTTCATTCAAAATATGTTCAAAGAAACAATCCTACTTCATCTTCATGAGAGGAGATGGTTTTCTAAAACTAAATTGAAGTATCATAATAGCACCACACAATTAAAGGAAATCATTAGGAGGAATTGCCTTGGGGCTTCTTAAATCTTGCATAGGAAAATATTTTTATTAGAATGAATCCATTTGCAGATTACCGAAGTGGTCTCTAACAAAACATGATGATGAGTGTTCTTAGAGACGGAGTTTTCAAAGATGTTAAGGACAACTATCAGCCCCCGCCCAAGCTTATTTTAATAGACACTCTCTTTTCTTATCATGAGAGCAGATGATTCTATACTCAGTTCAGTTCAGCTCAGTTCAGTCGCTCAGTTGTGTCCAACTCTTTGCAACCCCATGAATCGCAGCACGCCAGGCCTCCCTGTCCATCACCAACTCCCAGAGTCTACCCAAACTCATGTCCATCGAGTCATTGATGCCATCCAGCCATCTCATCCTCTGTCGTCCCCTTCTCCTCCTGCCCACAATCCCTCCCAGCATCAGAGTCTTTTCCAATGAGTCAACTCTTCACATGAGGTGACCAAAGTATTGGAGTTTCAGCTTCAGCATCAGTCCTTCCAATGAACACCCAGGACTGATCTCCTTTAGCATGGACTGCTTGGATCTCCTTGCAGTCCAAGGGACTCTCCAGAGTCTTCTCCAACACCACAGTTCAAAAGCATCAATTCTTTGGCACTCAGCTTTCTTCAGAGTCTTACTCTCACATCCATACATGACCACTGGGAAAACCATAGCCTTGACTAGATGGACCTTTGTTGGCAAAGTAATGTCTCTGTTTTGAATATGCTATCTAGGTTGGTCATAACTTTGCTTCCAAGGAGTAAGCATCTTTTAACTTCATGGCTGCATTCACCATCTGCAGTGATTCTGGAGCCCAGAAAAATAAAGTCTGACAGTGTTTCCCCATCTGTTTTCCATTAAGTGATGGGACCAGATGCCATGATCTTAGTTTTCTGAATGGTGAGCTTTAAGTCAACTTTTTCACTCCCCTCTTTCACTTTCATCAAGACGCTTTTAGCTCCTCTTCACTTTCTGCCATAAGGGTGGTGTCATCTGCATATCTGAGGTTATTGATATTTCTCCTGGCAATCTTGATTCCAGCTTGTGCTTCTTCCAGCTCAGCGTTTCTCATGATGTACTCTGCATAGAAGTTAAATAAGCAGGGTGACAATATATAGCCTTGACGTACTCCTTTTCCTATTTGGAACCAGTCTGTTGTTCCATGTCCAGTTCTAACAGTTGCTTCCTGACCTGCATACAGGTTTCTCAAGAGGCAGGTCAGGTGGTCTGGTATTCCCATCTCTTGAAGAATTTTCCACAGTTTATTGTGATCCACACAGTCAAAGGCTTTGGCATAGTCAATAAAGCAGAAATAGATGTTTTTCTGGAACCCTCTTGCTTTTTCATGATCCAGCGGATGTTGGCAATTTGATTTCTGGTTCCTCGGCCTTTTCTAAAACCAGCTTGAACATCTGGAAGTTCACTGTTCATGTATTGCTGAAGCCTGGCTTGGAGAATTTTGAGCATTACTTTACTAGCGTGTTAGATGAGTACAGTTGTGCAGTAGTTTGAGCATTCTTTGGCATTGCCTTTCTTTGGGATTGGAATGAAAACTGACCTTTTCCAGTCCTGTGGCCATTGCTGAGTTTTCCATATTTGCTGGCATATTGAGTGCAGCACTTTCACAGCATCATCTTTTCAGTATTTGAAATAGCTCAACTGGAATTCCATCATCTCCACTAGCTTTGTTCATAGTGATGCTTTCTAAGGCCCACTTGACTTCACATTCTAGGATGTCTGGCTCTAAGTGAGTGATCACACCATTGTGATTATCTGGGTCATGAAGATCTTTTTTGTACAGTTCTTCTATGTATTCTTGCCACCTGTTTGTAATATCTTCTGCTTCTGTTAGGTCCATACCATTTCTGTCCTTTATCGAGCTCATCTTTGCCTGAAATGTTCCCTTGGTATCTCTAATTTTCTTAGAGATCTCTAGTCTTTCCCATTCTGTTGTTTGCCTCTATTCCTTTGCTGAGGAAGACTTTCTTATCTCTCCGTGCTATTCTTTGGCACTCTGCGTTCAGATGCTTGTATCTTTCCTTTTCTCCTTTGCTTTTCACTTCTCTTCTTTTCACAGCTATTTGTAAGCCCTCCTCAGACAGCCATTTTGCTTTTTTGCATTTCTTTTCCATGGGAATGGTCTTGATCCCTGTCTCCTGTACAATGTCACAAACTTGCGTCCATAGTTCATCAGGCTAGTTCACACTGTCTATCAGATCTAGTCCCTTAAATCTATTTCTCACTTCCGCTGTATAATCATAAGGGATTTGATTTAGGTCATACCTGAATGGTCTAGTGGTTTTCCCTACTTTCTTCAGTTTAAGTCTGAATTTGGTAATAAGGAGTTCATGATCTGAGCCACAGTCAGCTCCCAGTCTTGTTTTTGCTGACTGTATAGAGCTTCTCCATCTTTGACTGCAAAGAATATAATCAATCTGATTTCGGTGTTGCCCATCTGGTGATGTCCATGTGTAGAGTCTTCTCTTGTGTAGTTGGAAGAGGGTGTTTGCTATGACCAGTGTGTTCTCTTGGCAAAACTCTATTAGCCTTTGCCTTGCTTCATTCTCTACTCCAAGGCCAAATTTGCCTGTTAATCCAGGTGTGTCTTGACTTCCTACTTTTGCATCCCAGTCCCCTATAATGAAAAGGACATCTTTTTGGGGTGTTAGTTCTAAAAGGTCTTGTAGGTCTTCATAGAACCGTTTCACTTCAGCTTCTTCAGCGTTACTGGTTGGGGCATAGGCTTGGATTACCATGATATTGAATGGTTTGCCTTGGAAATGGACAGAGATCATTCTGTTGTTTTTGAGGTTGCATCCAAGTACTGCATTTCTGACTCTTTTGTTGACCATGATGGCTACTCAATTTCTTCTAAGGGATTCCTGCCCACAGTAGTATATATAATGGTCATCTGAGTTAAATTCACCCATTCCTGTCCATTTCAGTTCGCTGATTCCCAGAATGTAGACGTTCACTCTTGCTATCTCCTGCTTGACCACTTCCAATTTGCCTTGATTCATGGACCGGACATTCCAGGTTCCTATGCAATATTGCTCTTACAGCATTGGACGTTGCTTCTATCACCAGTCACATCCACAGCTGGGTATTGTTTTTGCCTTGGCTGCATCCCTTCATTCCTTCTGGAGTTATTTCTCCACTGATCTCCAATAGTATATTGGGCACTTACTGACCTAGGGAGTTCCTCTTTCAGTATCCTACCATTTTGCCTTTTCATACTGTTCATGGGGTTCTCAAGCCAAGTATACTGAAGTGGTTTGCCATTCCCTTCTCCATTGGACCACATTCTGTCAGACCTCTCCACCATGACCCACCTGTCTTGGGTGGCCCCACACAGCATGGCTTGGTTTCATTGAGTTAGACAAGGCTGTGGTCCACGCAGTCAGATTGGCTAGTCTGCTGTGATTATGGTTTCAGTGTGTCTGCCTTCTGATGTGAAGATGGTGATGGCACCCCACTCCAGTACTTTTGCCTGGAAAATCCCATGGACGGAGGAGCCTGGTGGGCTGCAGTCCATGGGGTCGCTAGAGTCGGGCACGACTGCGCGACTTTACTTTCACTTTTCATTTTCATGCACTGGAGAAGGAAATGGCAACCCACTCCAGTGTTCTTGCCTGGAAAATCCCAGGGACGGGGGAGCCTGGTGGGCTGCCGTCTATGCGGTCGCACAGAGTCGGACACGGCTGAGGCAACTTAGCAGCAGTAGCAGCAGCAGCCTTCTGATGCTCTTGTAACACCTACCATCTTAGTTGGGTTTCTCTTACCTTGGACATGGGATATCTCTTCATGGCTGCTCCTTACCCTGAACAAAGTCACCCTTCCTGACCTTGAACGTGGAGTAGCTCCTCTTGGCTCTCCTGCGCCCACGCAGCTACCATTCCTAAGACATGGGGTAGCTCCTCTTGGCAGCTGCCCCTGACCTCAGACGTGGGGTAGCTCCTTTGGGCTGCCACCCCTGACCTCGGACGAGGGGTAGCTCTGATTTTTTTTTTATACTAATACCACTTTATTTATTTTGTAAATAGTTACTGGATATGTTACTTGAATCAGTTCAGTTCAGTCACTCAGTCATGTCCGACTCTTTGTGACCCGATGGACTGCAGCATGCTGGGCCTCCCTGTTCATCACCGACTCCCAGAGTTTACTCAGACACATGCCCATTGAGTCAGTGATGCCATCCAACCATCTCATCTCTGTCATCCCCTTCTCCTCCCACCTTCAATCTTCCCCAGCTTCAGGGTCTTTTCAAATGAGTCAGTTCTTTAAATCAGGTGACCAAAGTATTCGAGTTTTAGCTTCAGTAAGGCAATGGCACCCCACTCCAGTACTCTTGCCTGGCAAATCCCATGGACGGAGGAGCCTGGTAGGCTGCAGTCCATGGGGTTGCTAACAGTTGGACACGACTGAGCGACTTCACTTTCACTTTTCACTTTCACGCATTGGAGAAGGAAATGGCAACCCACTCCAGTGTTCTTGCCTGGAGAATCCCAGGGACGGGGGAACCTGGTGGGCTGCCATCCATGGGGTAACACAGAGTCGGACACGACTGAAGTGACTTAGCAGCAGCAGCAGCATGTTAGTTTAGTACTTACTCTCTTAATACTCCTAATTATAACCAACGTTGCTGAGTGGGTCTAAACCAGTTTTTGGAATGCAGATGCGCTCACTCATCAGTGTTCTCTGCCAGCAGTGACAGAGAGGTCGTTGGTGTTCAGAGGGCTGCAGAGATAAGTGTGACACTGTATCATGTGCTGAGTGGTAGTTAGCACGCTAAGTCATGTCTGACTCTTGGCCACCCCATGAACTGCAGCACCCCAGGCTTCCCTGTCCTCCACTGTCTCCCAGAGTTTCCTCAAATTCAGTCCATTGAATCGGTGATGCCATCTATCCATCTGGCCCTCTGTCACCTTGTTCTCCTGCCCTCAGTCTTTCCCAGCATCAGGGTCTTTTCCAATAAGTCAGCTCTTTGCTTCAGATGCCCAAAGTACTAGAGCTTCAGCTTCATCATCACTCCTTCCAATGAATATTCAGGACTGATTTCCTTTAGGATGGACTAATTTGATCTCCTTGCAATCCAGGTGACTCTAAAGAGTCTTCTCCAGCACTACACATCCAGCATCGATTCTTCTGTGCTCAGCCTTCTTAATGGTCCAAATCTCATGTCCATACATGACTACTGGAAAAACCATAGCTTTGACTAAATGGACCTTTGACAGCAAAATGATGTCTCTGCTTTTTAATATGCTGTCCAGGTTTGTCATAGCTTTCCTTCCAAGGGACAAGTGTCTTTTAAGTTCATGCCTGCAGTCACCATCTGCAGTGATTGTGAAGCCCAAGAAAATAAAATCTGTCACTGCTTCTACTCTTTCCCTTTCTGTTTGCCATGAAGTGATGGAACCAGATGCCATGATCTTAATTTTTTCTAATGTTGAGTTTCAAGCTAGCTTTCTCAGTCCCTCATCAAGAGGCTCTTTAGTTCTTCTTTACTTTCTGCCATTAGAGTGGTATCATTTGCATATCTGAGGTTGTTGATGTTTCTCCTGGCAAGCTTGATTCCAGCCTGTGATTCATCCATCTGGGCATTTCACATGATGCACTCTGCATATGTTAAATAAGCAGGGTGACAGTATATAGGCTTGTCATATTTTTTTCCCAATTTTGAACCAGTCAGTTGTTCCATGTCTGGTTCTAACTGTTGCTTCCTGACTCAAGTACAGGTTTCTCAGGAGACAGGTAAGTGGTCTGTTACTGCCATCTCTTTAAGTAGAAAGATTTATCTTGGGAGTATTAATAAGCGTTTCACTGTAGTGGTCTTGGCTGGGGGGTGGGGGAGTCAAGTTTTTCAGAAGGCCATAAATAAGACCCATGAACGCTTAACTGTTATACAAGTTTTCTATAAAGTAACATATTTAGGTATGATTTACACTTTCAGCTTGCCTTCTTAGTTCTCTGGGGGACTTGGAAAAATACCTACAAAACAGTTGATTTCTGCGCATTGTGTGAAAAATCATGGAGCATTTATAATCAGAATATCTTTTTATATGGTTGATGTAGAAGTATTGCTAGGGGTTTTCTTGTCTGTTTGGTGCTTGGTTAGTTTAAAATAAGCTTGTATTTAACGAGATGAACTTAGTACACATTCCATTTACAGGAGATGGTGTTTTCAAATACACTGGTTAGCGAAAATAAGATAAACATGTTGACTTTTTAAAAACTGTTTTGTGATTACTGTCATTTCTTGCCATCTTTTAAGTTTTTGAAGTGTTAGGTTCTTGTTAAAGTTAGAGAGATAGAAGTCAGAAGTTTTGCTTCATTGCAAACCAGGCATCTTGGAAGTCACCGAGACTGTAGCTTAAGCAGATAAGAGAGCCACAGGAATCCAGTAGCATGTCAGGAACTGGGAACCGGGCTTTGCGGACCAGCATTTCTACTGTCATCTCGTGTTTCCTGGGTTTGGGTTTAAGTGATGCCGGGCCGGGCGTGATCGGGAGGCGGGTCTCTCTGATGGGGAGGGGCCAGGAGGAGTTGGCGCGTGGGAACCCTCCGCCGCTCTTTTTCCGGAGCTGCGCCGGCCTCCGAGCGCCTGGCGCGGGCGGCGGGGGCCCGTGCGGCCGCCGGGATCACCTCCCTCCCGGGCTGGCGGGGGCACCCCGGGGCGGGGGCGGCGGGGCGGGGGCGCGCGGCTTCGCTGTTGCTACAGCCGTGATGTCACTCGCCCATCCTAACCCGCGGTTGGTTGTTGTGTGTTTCAGCTCTGCCTGCAGTTGAACACAAAGACCTGGAGGAGACTCCCACATCCTTCGGGGAGGAGAAAGGAGGCGGCGAGGCCCGATTAAAGGAACTTGGGGGTTGGTTGCCTCTCTGCACCGGCCGGCCGGCGAGGGGGCGAGGGGATTAGAGTCCCGGGGCGGTGACCGAGCGGGAGATGAGGCGCTGCCGCCGCCGCTGACCCTCGGTTCCGGACCATCCGCTGCGCTTTGTGCCGCCCGCACATGTGTCTGCCCGGCGCATCCGGAGGCGCGCACACGAGCATCCACCACGGCCGCCGGGGAGAGAGTGCCCGCCATGCCCACGGAGAGCCTACAGACAGGTAGCATGGTGAAGCCGGTCAGCCCCGCCGGCACCTTCACGTCGGCCGTGCCCCTGCGCATCCTCAACAAGGGGCCCGACTACTTTCGCCGCCAGGCGGAGCCCAACCCCAAGAGACTCAGCGCCGTGGAGCGGCTGGAGGCCGACAAGGCCAAGTACGTCAAGAGCCAGGAGGTCATCAACGCCAAGCAGGAGCCCGTGAAGCCTGCGGTGCTGGCCAAGCCCCCAGTGTGCCCCGCCGCCAAGCGCGCGCTCGGCAGCCCCACGCTCAAGGGCTTCGGCGGCGGCGGCGGCGGCGGCGGCGGCGCCAAGAGCGAGGGGGGCGCGCCTCGCGAGACCCTGAAGCTGGAGATCCTCAAGAACATTCTCAACAGCTCCGAAGGCTCGAGCACGGGCTCGGGCCACAAGCACAGCGCGCGGAACTGGCCGGCGCCCCGGGCTGACGCGGCCGAGCTGCACCGGCACTCGTTCGCCGAGTCGCTGCGCGCGCGGCCCGCGCCCGGCCGGGGCAGCCCCCAGGAGGGCGGCTCGCACGTGGGCCGCCGGCCGCCCGAGCCCGCCTCTTCCGCCGCCGCCGCCGCCGACGCCTTTCTGCACGTGTCGCACAGCTCCTCGGACATCCGCCAAGGGCCCGGGGCCAGGCCCCTGAAGGCCATCCTCCCCTGCAGCAGTTCCGCCCCGCCGCTGCCCCCCAAGCCCAAGGTGGCCGCCCCGGCCGCAGTGAAGTCCCCCGAGGCCGAGGCGGCCGAGCCGGCCGGCGGGGTGGGCCGGAGACCCTCGCTGCAGCGCTCCAAGTCGGACCTGAGCGACAGGTATTTCCGCGTGGACGCCGACGTGGAGCGCTTCTTCAACTACTGCGGACTGGATCCAGAGGAGCTGGAGAACCTGGGCATGGAGAACTTCGCGCGGGCCAACTCGGACATCATCTCGCTCAACTTCCGCAGCGCCAGCATGATCAGCTCGGACTGCGAACAGTCTCAGGACAGTAACAGTGACCTTAGGAACGATGACAGTGCCAATGACCGGGTGCCCTACGGCATCTCCGCCATCGAGAGGAACGCGCGCATTATCAAGTGGTTGTACAGCATCAAACAGGCCAGGGAGTCGCAGAAGGTGTCCCACGTGTAAGAGGCAGCAGCGCGCCCGGAGGGAGGCAGGGGGGGTCTCTGTCCGCGCCTCGGCACTTGTGAAGGTTGTGAGGTCTCCTTGAAGTGTTGTGAGCTTCTCCACTCTCTTTGTGTTGCTTGTTGTGCAATGTCTTTCCAGTTGCATGCCCGCCAACACGGGGACTGACCTGGCGTCCTCGGCTACCATCGCTGCAGAGCCTGGCCGGTCGCGCGTCACCCTCCCCAAAGTGTCAGGCCACATCCTAATTTAGGGCTTCGATCTTTGGCAAAACTGTTTACACGGAAAACGGTATACAACTTCTTCAATATTTATGTGGTTCTAGTGTTTTTATATCCCGCGCTATGGTGTCTTAATTAAAGGTTTTATCAACTGGCTTTTAAGTTGGGAGTAACATCTTTTTGAATTACAAAAAAAAAAAAAAAAAGCCTATTTGCCTACATTTGAGACCCAAATGGGAAAATAAATGGGCTCTGCTATCAAACAGATAGTGAGGGATCCCAGAGAGAACCGGGCTGGGCTTTCTGAGAAAGAAGGTGGGGAATCCGGTGTCAGTCATTTATTATTGACAGTCCTCTTGCCATTTACACAAGTAATGGTTGGGGACACATATGTTCTGTGTCTGATTTGGTGTATAAACGTTGATGGTTCTGTGTAATACTGACCCCAAGGAAAGACAATCAGATACAATGAAGGGGATTAAATCAGGAGGTGGGGTGTTAAGAGGGGCTTGTTGCTATTGATCTGATTTGGGTTGATTTAAAATTTTTTGACTATCAATCATTTGACAGAACTGGCCACCCTAGAGCTGATACTGAAGTTTTTTTTAAAGATGGTTTTTCAGTTGAGAATTCCAAGTGGATTCTCCTCCTTCCCTTTGTTGTAATTGTTTTATCTGGGAGAGGGGAGTGGGGCTTGGGTGGTAGGAACTACCTGAAGACCACTGAACACAAATGGAAATGCCAGCCATATCAGTTTAGAGCCTTCTTTTCAGAAGTCAGTACCTTTGGTAGCTGAACCAGATCTGGGCAGCATGACTATGTCCTCATACATATGTTAACCTGTGAGGCTGCAGGGAGCTTGAAACATGACTCTGTGTAGCTTTTCAATCCGAAGATCCGTAGGGCTGCATATCAGCTTGTTCCCCCATAACCTGTCCTACAGGTGGTCTAGTTGGCTGTCCCTCAGCTGACAGTCATTCTGCAGTAGCCAAGGGGTCCACCTGGGATGCTCGGCTTCCTCGCTCTTGTAGACACGCCCTGGAGCTCCCAGCAGCACTGCCTTAGCCTTCATCAGCTCATAGGACACTTTTTATGCTGTAAATGCTGTAAGACTTTGTACATACTTCAGTTGTTTATGAAATCTTTAAGAAGAAAAAAAAAAGAAACGTTACTTAATAAATAGCTCTGGTGCAGGCTCCATGGTGGTGGTTTCTCTTTGTCTTTTCCTTCACTCCCTCCACAGAAGTTTCACTTTGGACCAGAAGGAGACTTTTGAGGGCCTTGAAGAAACAGCATTTCATTAAGTTATATTCACCATATCACAATTATTCTGAACAGCTGTATTCTTCATTGTAGTTAGATCAGTGTGCTTTTTGCTAAAATAATTTCATCAAGGTTCCTAAAATCTGCTGCTGCTGCTTAGTTCACAACTTCCAGTTTTTTTATCTTTTCTTAAAATCAGGATTTTTCACATCTTTCACCAAACTCTTAAGTTGTAATTATTTGTTACAACTTCTGACAGTGGAGTTCTGACAGTGGAGACATACCTTGGAAATTCTTAGCCTTGTTCTTATTTGAACAAACCCAAGATCATTAACATTACATGTGTTTATATAGTAGTCCACTCATTCATTCATTCATTCATTTGTCTATCAAAAGGGTATATGATGAGTGATTCCCTTTTCAGGCCTTACCATTGACCCAAGACTGCTGTGGCCAACAGCATGGTATCTGCCTCAAGGAACTTAGATTTTCACTTGAATTTTCATTCTAGTGAAGTATCATTCCTCCCAGTGGATGTGTCTTATCTCCTGTTATTAATAGGACATTGAGTATTCAACAGCTATTTAATGAATCAAGTTATTTGAAGATTAACATTTTTAAATGTTCCATATAACATGTAAAAGTAAAAGAGGGTCATTTTTAAAGTTTCAGAAACAATATAATTCCCAACTTTTACACTCACCAACATTTTCCTTTGAAAATCAGACTTGGTTCTTTGACTCTCTACTGGTTTTGAACTTTTCTGGTTCTCTTCTTCATTTTAGTTCAACTAGAACTCTACTTGCCAGAAGAGTCTGAAATACTGCTATGAGTGGTGATGGTAGAATGGATTAAAGAGAATAGGATGAAAGCTTAATATTTATATGCACACACATTTTCTTCCTTCATCATTTGGGTAGAAATGAAGCCATTTAAAATATTCATGGCTTTAGTATTTATATACCCATTTCTTTCTGGGGCTATTGAAATACCAAAGATAGATGTTACTTTCCCAAAGTAACTGGTGTTGGGAGATGAGGGCTTGGCAAATTTAATATCACTGCCTATGCTGTTTTAGTTATAAATTTTGTTTCAGTTCTTCCAGTGCTTCAAAACCACCTTAACCTGTGTTCCAACAAACCTATAACTCACCCCACTATTGTTCAGTCTAATCGTCTGTGGCCTTTATACCATGAACAAATGTGAGGCTTTGGGTTCTTATGGAACTTGGGAATTCCTTATTTTCTTTTTGTCCTTGAAATTAGAGCTTCTATAAAGGATGATTTCAAATGCTTCACATTAAATCCAAGAGTAAGCCATTTCCTAATTGTGAAGTCCTTTTTGCAAAATGCTCACTTCTTTTAGCTCATGGGTGTAAGTATATTGATAGTGTGTGTGCATGTGTGATGACACTGTGTGAATATAGGGCTGTAATATAGTTCAGCCCACTTTTATTCCCCCACACAGTGTAGAGTGACGCAGGATTGCACTAGCTGGCCCTAGAGACTAGTTGTTTCTTTCTGCAAAGCAGCAGAAAGAAATCCTCCCATACCCACCTCCTCTATCATTGACTCTGTTCAGACTCTCTTCTTCTCTTGACTGCACTGTTATTCCTACAACTTTCTAACTGGAGGTCCCCCTCTACCCAGTCAGCCTCTACCCATCTCATTTCTTGCCAAGGATATTGTAATCAACTCTGTTCATGTCGTTCTTCTAAGTAAAAACATCCTTCCAATAGCTTGCTAATAGGATTAATCCTAACTTCTTAACAAGATTGTCAGGCATCTCGCTGTCAGGCCTCAGGTTCTGTGTCTCTTTTAGCCACCAAGCCTAGGCCTCTGGGCTCCAACCAAACCGAAGTTTTCACTGGGGACTTTTTAACCACTGCATCAGTGATCTGTCTATATCTATGTGGTGGTAATGGTGACTCAGACAGTAGAGAATCTGCCTGCAGTGCAGGTGACCCGGGTTCAACCCCTGGGTTGGAAAGATCCCCTGGAAAAGGGAATGGCTACCCATTCCAGTATTCTTGCCTGGGAAATACCATGGACAGAGGACCCTGGTGGGTTACAGTCCATGGGGGTCACAAAGAGTCAGACAAGACTGAGCAACTAACACACCCAGTGATCGATGGCTGCTAACAAATTTCCCCACTATTCAGCCACTTAAGACAGTAAGTATTTGTTATCTTGGTTTCTGTGGATCAGGGATCCTGGCAAGGCTTAGCCAGATGGTTCTGGCCCAAGCTGTCTAATCAGGCTGCAGAGAGGTGTCAGCCAGGGCTGCATCATCTGAAGGCTTGAACTGAGGCTTCTAGGAGAGCTCACGTGGTATCAGCAGGAGTCCTTACAGCGTGGTAGCTGGCTCCCCACTCTCCCCGAGAGAGTGACCTGGGCAGGGAAGAAGCCAAGTCACACACCTCCACCATGCCCAGCTCATCAGGAGAGTATCACCAAACACAGTCCACACTCATGAAGAGGAGAAGGAGGCTCCACTGCTCTAAAAGAACGAAGATCAAAGAATTTGTGGGCTTTGTGGTATTTTTTAAGTTTTTTAAAATGTGGACTTTTTTTAAAGTCTTTATTGAATGTGTTATAGTATTGCTTCTTGTCTCGGTTTCTTGGCTCAGACGTATATGGGATCTTAGTTCCCTGACCAGGGATCAAACCTGCACGCCTGCCCTGGAAGATGAAGTCCTAACCATTCAACCGCTGGGGACGTCCCTGTGGACTTACTGTAATAAATATCACCACTACTGCTATGCCAGGGACGTCCCTGTGGACTTACTTTCATATCACCACTACTGCTACGCCAGGGACATCCCTGTGGACTTACTTTAATAAATATCACCACTACTGCTGAGTTCCTGGGACTCTTCATTCTGTGAGAAATGCTTTCCTTTCCCTCCTTGGCCTTGTAGACTCAGCTACCAAGCAGTGGGGTGTTTTTGTTTTTTTTTTTTTTTAGTTTCAGAATTGCCTTTTCCTGTTAGATATGATTTTTGTGATGACCACCACGGCCCCAGCCTTTGCTGGACTACGTGGGTGCCTCTCTGTGAATTTTGAGATGGTATACTTTCCCCAGAATATTTTATTTTCTGCCTGGGGACAGAGGTGGAACCTCCTAATAAATTTACAAATCTCTGATGGTTATGATGTGAACTATGGCCCCAGAATTGGGCATAGAAGCCCAGGGTATAAAGCAGATCTCACTGAGTGTTTGCTTGATACTTTTAAGCTATCACATTTAAGTCATATTCTGCTTACATAAATGTTATGAATGTTACAATGAACCCAAGGTGGTAGTTACTGTCCCATTTTAGAAGTGATGAACATCAGATCCATGGAGATTAAGCTCCTTAAGCAAGATCCCAGAGGAAGTAAGTGACAGAAGGAAACTGGGACTCAGTTCTGTGATTCCTGCTCTGCTCTGAAAATCAATTCTGTGATTCTTACAGCCCAGCTCAGGACCAGGACAGGCAGACTGGGTGTGTTGTACTTAAAAACCAAAGCACCCTTAAATTTATCTTGATAATTTTATCTGCCGCCTGTGTGCACAAGCATGTCTCGGACAGTCAGATTTTCAGCAATTTCACTCTTAGCAAATGGTAACCGATAATTTTTTTTTAAGACTTCAATCCACTGAGTTCAAAGAGATGAAGCTGTAGAGTCGCATTCTTTCAGCTCTGAGTGAGCCGTTTTGAAGCCCCATTCTTCTATTTTGGTCAAGGACTTGAAGAAGGGCAAACAGTGGAGGGAAAGGTCTGGCCGCAATTCAAGGATCAGGAGACACATTTGGATGATGGGGTGATTTGGCATCGCTCCCCTATCCCAGCCTCAGGGATGCACAGTGTACACTGACCAGGAGATGCCCCGGGAAGGAATGAACAGCAGAAGGCATTCCAGAAGAAAGGAGAGTCTTCACTTAGAAAAGACAACTCATCTCACCGAGATTTTTGAAGTGTCCAACCTGCCTTGTCCACTTAGCCCTGGAGGATGATGGGAGGTTACACCAACTTTACCTTTGTTGTCTGAGAGCTGCTGGGTCAGGGGTCAGAGGCTGGGCAGCTGCAGGCTTGGCTCTGAACAAGCCAGCTGCACAGAGGGCTTCTTGGGTGTTTAGCTTGTGCCCTTGCTTTGGTAGAAACAAAGAAGAAAGAAAGTCCAGAGGGCGAAGGACATCCACAGCCCTTTGGAGCCCCTTCCTTCAATACCTGAGACCCATCTGGCTAAGTTGCCTCCACTCCCTCATCTGTGAAGTGGGAGGAGACCAGCTGCTGTGTGTGTTCTCTTGGCCTCGGGGCTGAGATAACGTGACAGCACTGAGAGCTGTTTGGGAAGCACCAGGATGAGGTGCAAGGAGTGAAAATTCAGAGATGACTGGGCTCCTCTTTCTCCTGGCAGGCAGGAAAGCAGGCAAGGCCTGATGGGGACCCAGACCCATTACTGAAGGGCATTTGCTGCACGGGCTGCCTGAGCATGTTTTAGTTGGGGAAAGAAAGAAAGTCTGTAAGAGCCTTCTTCTCTGATTAGAAGGAATCTCCAGCAACTGTCTAGGTTGTCAGAAGCTGATAGAATCGCGTGTGACCGGGTACAGACCAGACACAAAACTACAGAGTGTGTTAGTCACTCAGTCACGCCCGACTCTTTGCAACCCCATGGACTGTAGCCTGCCAGGCTCTTCTGTCCATGGAATTATTCAGGAAAGAATACTGGAGTGTGTTGCCATGCCCTCCTCCAGGGGATCTTCAACCCAGGGATCAAACTCCGGTCTCCTGCATTGCAGGAAGACTCTTTATCATCTGAGCCACCAACCAAAACGAAGCTACAAGGATGACAGTAATGATGACACAGTCTTTCACAGGCTGGGCATTTAATTCATTTCTTATTCACGAAGCAACCATCAGGATGTCTTTGATGCAATGCTAAAGTAAGCCAGTTGTCACATTATCTCATTACTCTCACAAGCACCTTAGAAATAAGTTAGAATCCATTTTGCCAATGAGAGATCAGAAGATTAAACAACTTCTCGAAGCCACACATCCAATAAGTGGAAGAAGTGAAATGCAAACCCAAGTTAATAAAGCACATCCTAAGACTCATTCCACAATGAGTTTTTAGCATGTAGGCTGGTATGAGCCATTTTTGCTTCTTTGTGGTAAGCTGTCTTGCAGAATATTTCTCAGAAGCTTAAAATACCACTGTGTATCTTGGTTTGTGATTTCTCATATAGGGAGTGACTCAAAACTCCTTATCATACCTGACCACATCAAGATGGAAGTTTCTCAGTTCTTCTGAGAGAGACCATAGTGATCCATTGTCTCTTTCCAGCTTAGTTTACGGAAGAAGAAAGAGATGCACAGAAATGAGGTGATGGGTTTCAGCCAGGGTTGAAGAGTAGATGGAGGTAGAGCCACGTGCCCTGAGGCACCCCCGAAACCAGTATGTCCCAGACTCAGAAGACCCAGTACCACTAACAATTCCATCACATGAGGTGATTAGCATAGACTCAGTTATTCCTACACTGTGTCCCTTGCCTCATAAACTATCAGATATTTAAAGACACTTCAACTAGGAGACTATGTTAATATACATGACTATACTACTATACTGGAGAAGGAAATGGCAACCCAGTCCAGTATTCTTGCCTGGAGAATCCCATGGACAGAGGAGCCTGGTGGGCTACAGTCCATGGGGCCACAAAGAGCGGGATATGACTGAGTAACCAGGGATCAAACCTCTGTCTCTTCTGCCTCCTGGACTGGCAGGCAGATTCTTTACCAATAGCGCCACCTGGGAAGCTCTAATATACATGAACTATCTTTAAATTAACCCTAGCAGGTATGAAATACTTTCAAAAATTAAGAAATTTCTCTAGGGACAATGTTGGCAATTCTGGAAATGATGACCACTATTTTCATATTATTGTAGTGCCTCCACCATCCATAGGTGTCCAGAACTCCTTGAGAGCTTAGGTACCATTTTTCCAGGCCTGATGCCTCTGCCTCCTGCATTCCCCGGGGCAGACATTGCCACTGTTTCCAGTACCCGTTCCCTCTCCTCTGGGCTCACAAGTAGTTTGCATTCTCACACCCCACATTGTTAGGTGTGGCCAATGAACCGTGAGTAGAAGTGACCAGAGTTACAGCTCAGACATCTAGTCCCAGATCTGCCATCTTTTCTTGCCCCAAACATGGAAGCCAATAAAATTCCTCAGAGCAGCGAAACTTCAGAGCCACCAGGACCCTGAATGAGGACAAGGTTGAAGTCAGCCCTCTGCCCCTGACCCAGGGGGTGAACTTTGACCTTGTAAACAACCAAGAGTTTGAAGATTGCTTTTTTTTTCTGCAGCACAACCTAGCCCATTGTGACTATTGTCTCAGAAGAAAAGCAACCAATATAGACATAGCAGCACGTACATAGAAGACCACGTGGCAGAATCAAATGGCCAGGCTTACACGCTGTTTCTCAAAGTGCACCCTCGAAACCTGCTTGAATTCCTTGAGGTTCTCAGTAAATTCCCAAGCTCTGCTCCAGGCCCAGGAATCTGCTTTTTTAACTAGTGCCCCACAAAAGATTCTGAGATGTTAAAATTTGGATCTCAGCTTCCATCTTCCCAGAATGCCCTTCCTTCCACTGAGTGTGTTCATGGGATTTTTCTTAGCTCCTTAGTGTTCATCTCCATCCGAGCCTCTTCCTTGCTTGGCACTGACCACAATCAGATATACTGACATTCATTACGTTATTGTCTGTCATGGGCACTTTTTATCCCCTCTACATGTGGCAGCACCCGGCACAAGGGCAGTGAATAAGATGCATCTTTGGAATGAATGCATGAATCCCCACCATGCCCCTCCACTAATCCCCCCTCCATGACCTGTCCTCCCACCCATCCTGTTCCCATCAGTGACACTGTCCGGCTAGAAATGGGGACTAGAGCTGGCATTGAAGACTTTCTTTCTCCAGTTTTTATTTTTGGAAAATGAACAAATGGCACATTTAAGGTAAGAGGAGTTCACACTATAGACCTCTCTGTATAAAGGGATTTGATGAGTGTTTCTTGCACAACCACCTTACAAGGAAGGTGATGTCTCCTTCTCAGTAATTACTATAGTTCAAAGGCAGTAAGGGACTTTTCTGGCCCATCCAGTGGTTAAGACTCCACATCTCCAGTGCAGGAGGTGCTGGTTCCATCCCTGATTGGGGGACTAAGATCCCACATGTCTCTCAGTCAATGAATAAATAAAACCAAACAATAACAAAGGCAATGAGAAGTTCCACTCATTGAGGTGGGGAAGGAAGGGGGAACGAAACTAGATCTGCAGACAGACTTTGATCTTGCGCCCCTCATTTGTCCCGAAGATCAAGGAGTAGCATACATACCTTTTCTTTGCCAGACTACAAAACTTACCCTTAACAGTATGAAAATCCATACGGTAGGTAGCACTGCTGTAGTAACCATTGAACATCTTCTGGCCAACAGTCTCCAAGGCACAGCTGATGCAGAAATACCTCCCACCTCAGCCTTCCCACGTGTGTGTGCTGACCTCTCAGTCACGGGTTCACCAGCCAGTTGTGCTCTGAAAATTCTGCTCACTGGGAAAGATTTAAAAAAAGAAAAGCAAACCACAATTGAGTGCAACGTTCCTTCCACTGAATCAAACCACAGTGGCTGGTAATTAAGAACATACGGAGTTTCAATGGGGGCAGGAAAGATGGAAGGGGGGACCCTCACAGTACCACCTCTGAGGATGCTTGAGTTTGCAGGTTTTGCCTTGCTAAGTGTAAATAAGTTGGAAGTGTTCAAGGATTTCTAGGCAACCTTAATCTTTCCTGGTTGTTTCTTCTCTTTTATAACAGATGGAGAAAAACAGCCAGGTGAGTTATTTATGTGCATCACAAACTCAGCTCTGTCAGGCTTCCGAATGTTTCAGTCACATCCCTTTCCTCTTACTGAGCCCTAGAGCATTTAAGGACTTAAACTACTGAGCATTTTATTTTGGTGGAAAATTATGAAATACTCATTTAGTAACTTCATGATCATGTGGTTATTTCACAAGAGTTTTTCTGTTTTCTTCGAATGAATTGACAGCTGTACAGGGTTTATGAAGGCTTCCCAGGTGGTGCTAGTGGTCAAGAATCTGCCTGCCAATACAGGAGAACTAAGAGACATGGGTTCGATCCCTAGAATCAGAAGATCCTCTGGAGGAGGGCATGGCAACCCACTCCAGTATTCTTGCTTGGAGAATCCTATGGACAGAGGAGCCTGGCAGGATACAATCCATAGGGTCACACAGAGTCAGACATGACTGAAGCGACTTAGCACACACACACATGGTTTAAGAACGTGGGACTCATGTCTGTGGCTGCGGAAGAATCACTCCACTGGGCCTGGACAAAGGCTGGACGTGTTTTGTCCATGTTTCAAATTTCCCAGAGCACCTCAGTGTACAAGCATCTGATATAAAACTAAACTCCTTCCCTAAAGACATCGTGTCTGACTTACGGATTTTCATCCATCTACTGAGAGTTCTCTAGTTGAAAGAATCTGTGAATTGAGATTTAGACAGCATTTTAGGTTCCCAAGGCTTTGTTTTCACCATCAAATTCACCACCTGGTGCCTTTTAAATCCAGTTTAATAGCTGAAATGGATTTTTGTATTTTCTGCACTTAAACGATTATGTGTTCATATGCATGCACACGTTGGATTTCTTAAATAATTTATTCCAGACAAATGTGCCGAGGGTCACGTTACCTCACAGTTATTTCTTAAATTAGAACCCTAGTGATTTGGGGAGGTCTGTTCAGAGAGATTTGAAATTCTATGCAGCCCAGCAGAGAGTGAGGCTGATTTCAAGCTAAAAATGAAATAAAAAGCATCTTCTCTTCTTTAGCACTGATTTGCTCTTAACTGTTTTTTTCCTGGTGATTGAGCTGCTTTTTCACCCATTCAGTTTTATGGGAGAAAAAAATGGAGAGCAGACATCTTACTTAGTGAGAAGGCAGCGCATGCATGCTCAATCGTGTCTGACTCTTTGCATCCCCATGGACTGTAGCCCACCAGGCTCCTCTGCTCATGGGATCTGCCAGGCAGAAATACTGGAATGGGTTGCCATTTCCTTCTCCAGGGAATCTTCCTGACCCAGGGATCGAACCCACATCTCCTGCATTGACAAGTGGATTCTTTACCATTGAGCCATTGGGTGAGGGAAGCCCCACCTCTACTTTTTCCCCCACAACTGGATCACCACTCTCTGGTTAACTGTCTGATGTGTACTGGATGTAGGTGCTTAAGGCTTGTTGGATGAATGTAGGATAGCGAGAGGCCAAGATCACTTTGGGAGTCTAATCTGAGGGGATGACCAAAAAGGCTCCCAACAGGTTGCTCCCCATCCACTGTGTGCACCCCCTTCACTGGGCTCCCCAGTGGTAATTACACATATGGCGAGTCCTTCCCTGCAGTCCCAGTGACTAGCGATAAAGAACTCACCTGTCAATGCAGGAGACGTAAGAGACTCGAGTTTGATTCCTGAGTCGGGAAGATCCCCAGGAGGAGGGAATATGTATACACTCCAGTATTCTTGTCTGGAGAATCCCACGGAGAGAGGAGTCTGAAGGGCTATAGTCCATGTGGTCTCAAAGAGTTGGGCACGACTGCAGTGACTTAGCACGTACACAGCCTCTTCCACCTCATTCCCCTTCAAGGAGTCACTCTCCTGCTCCAGACCCTGATCTAGGCTCGAGGCCTGGAGCTACAGCAGGGAGCCCCCCCAGCCACCTGCAAGAAGCTCTGGTCGTCTTAAAGATTAAGTCAAATAAGTCAGATGAGTAGACTGTTAGACAGTGACGCATGCTTAGGAAGAAGGAAGAAAACAGGGATGAGGGCTAGAAGTGGCTTCACCCAGGGTGTCAGGTAAGCAAAGACTGAAGAAAATGAGGGGGAAGTTTGCAGACACCTGGAGTGCAGACCAGCTGTAGACACTGCAAATACACCTGGGGAAGCTGGCCCGCAGGGCTGAAGGGGATGAAGGGAGATCGGGTAGGGCCTGTTCAGTATTTAGCGGTAAGCATCGAAGAAAGAAAAATGTTCTAGAAATCAAATGCTACTTAGGGGAAAGTCCAGGTTAAGCAAACTTAAGCTGTTTCTCTGGGATCTTTATCAGAGCCATTAATCTCTGAAAGATGGTTTTAGTGCCAACTGTTCCCTAAGTGTATGTGAGTCCGGAACCACTTTCTAGGCAACTCAGATCTGTAGAGATCACAGAAGCAAGCTGAGGGGTGGGGGGTGGGGGCTTTGGGGGCTGACTTCAGGACCACCTGCTGTGTCCCCAGGGTATCCAGCCAGCTGAAGACATTAAAAAATCCAAGAAAAAGGAGAAGGAATAAAGGGAACTGCTGTGTCAGGTGACAGAAAGATTATCAAAATATTCCATTTTCTTCACACACAAAATTCCTTACTGCCAATTGCCACCATTAGCCAGTCCTATTTTTATCTTGTTTATTAACAGCATTTGTGTAACAAAAAAGTGAATAACATGGAATAATTTAATTTCAAATAGACACCTTTTTTATATCTTATAGTAAAGTAATAACACATATGTGTATAATTATATTTATACATATATAGTGGGCACACACTATTTTTATATACATAACATACATTTACTTAAATATACAGGCTTCCCTGGTGGTTCAAATGGTAAAGAATCTGCCTGCAATGCAGGAGTACTGGGTTTGATCCCTGGGTCAGGAAGATGAAATCCCTTGGAGAAGGGAATGGTTACCTACTCTAGTATTCTTGCCTGGAGAATCCCATGGACTGAGGAGCATGGTGGGCTACAGTCCATGGGATTGCAGAGTCAGACACAACTGAGTGACTAACACTTTCACATGAGTATATATCATTATATACATGAGTACATGCTATACTTATATATGTAGGTAACATACATACATATACTATATATACGCATATTATCAGTTCAGTTGCTCAGTCATGTCCAAGTCTTTGCAACTCCGTGGACTGCAGCACGCCAGGTTTCCTGTCCATCACCAACTCCTGGAACTTGCTCAGACTCATCAGTGATGCCATCCAACAATCTCACCCTCTGTTGTCCCCTTCTCCTCCTGCCTTCAATCTTTCTCAGCATCAGGGTCTTTTACAGTGAGTCAGTTTTTTGCATCAGGTGGCCAAAGTATTGGAGCTTCAGCTTCAGCATCAGTCCTGCCAATGAATATTCAGGATTGATTTCCTTTAGGATTGATTGGTTTGATCCCATTGCAGTCCAAGGGACTCTCAAGAGTCTTCTCCAACACCACAGATTATAACCTATGCTAAATGTTCATACATAATATACATACATGTACTATAGATATACTTATAAATATATGTATATGGTATACATACAATATGTATCCACACATGTGTATGCGTCTGAGTGTATGTGTGTGTGTGTGCATGGGCAGTATATGTACATCTGAGTTTGTGTGTGTATATGTAATAGCAGGTCTTCCTCCTTGAGCTCAGAGCTCCGTGGTGAGCTGGAAAAGGCCACCAGGAGAAGAAAGACAACAGAAACTAGGAAAACCATGGAGATCAGCAGACATTCGCAGCGTCAAGTCTCCTAGAGCAGGAAGTCAGCGACCTAGGTCAGCCATGGGGCTGGGGTATTTCCGAGCGTCCACGTCTCCTGCCCATGGAGACATCTCCCACCCTCCAACCTGCTCCTGGCTGGCCAGGCCCTCTTTCCTCCTCCATCCCAGGGGGAGGCAGCAGAGGGATTGGAGGAGCCCAATCCCAGTTCCTTCTCCCCCTCCAGCAACTCAGTCACATCTGCCGAGCCTCAGTTTCCTCATCTGTGAAGTGGACACACTATTGCCTCCTCCTCGGCAGGTGCCAGGGTTAAATTCATGTGTGCAGCAGAAGACAGGCCGGTGCCTCCCCTCCTCCTCCCTGTGGTGCTCTTTCCTTCCATGTTGGACGTGTGCACTGACTTTTTGCAACCATTATGGAATGTAGCCCACCAGGCTCCTCTGTCCATGGGACTCTCCAGGCAAGAATACTAGAGTGGGTTGCTATGCCCTCCTCCAGGGATCAAACCCACATCTCTTGTGTCTCCTTCACTGACAGGTGGGTTCTTTACTACTAGGGTCACCTGGGAAGCCCAAAGTGTTAGTCACTCAATTGTGCCTGACTCCTGTGACTCCATGGACTGTAGCCAGCTAGATTCCTCTGTTCATTTGATTCCCCAGGCAAGAATACTAGAGTGAGTAGCCATTCCCTTCTCCGTGAAAGATGGGCAGAATGTATTGTCAGGACAAAGTGTCCAACTTTAGGACAGGATCAGCCAAGGGAAAGTGTCTCTCTTGTTCATTTACATAAGCATTACTGCTGCAGGCCAGGAGAGTCTGAAACCCAGAGAAGTCCCCCGACAGGTAAGCAGAAGAGAGGGCGGGACATCCATGTTCGGAGCTCCACCCACCTCTCCCCAACTCTCAGCCCCCATCCCGTGAAACCCAAATCGGAGGACCTCCTCTCCAGCGCTTCCCATCCTGTCCCCCCAGCTTCATGCACATGCGCTTTTCCCACCAGGAAGTGGCCTCGCTTCTACACTTGCTCATGACAATTACTTATTGCAGGGAACATCTGGCAATAAGTCATGAGTGGCCCCATGGCACGTCTTCAGTTGTGTTTCAATTTGTCCTTAGAAATTGTTATTTAAATGTTACTTTAGTCTATTTAACTTTTCCCACTGAGAAGACAATGGGAAAACCCACCCATGGAACTGTTCACAGTATGGCTTCATCTGGGAAAACCCACTTTGCTTACGCTCTGCCCAGCTTTAATTCCAATGCAAATTGACTTCCTAAGACTTTCTGGTTTGGCTTTATCTATAAAAATAACAGTAGTCCTAAAAAATAATTGTGGTTCCAATGGCATGTAGAGATGTGTAGACACAGGCAGTTAATTAAAGACCTAGAGAGACCGTCAGGTTCTGAACTGAACATGGCCATTCCTGTCACTGAGAATGCCTGCAGTCCAATACCAATTAATTGCTTTAAATTAGGTTTTCCATTGTGCTGCTTTGTTACACTAATAGGAACTTCAGTTGGGGTGGAGAGGAGAGAGGAAAACCAAGGAGAGAGAGAGAGGTTCCCCTGAAACCTGTAAACTATTTTTCAGTCTCTCAGTCTACTGAGCATCCCCATGGACTGTAGCACACCAGGCTTCCCTGTCCTTCACTATCTCCCGGAGTTTGCTTAAACTCATGCTCATTGAGTCAACAATGCCATCCAACCATCTTAATCCTCTTTTGCCCCTTTCTCTTCCTACCCCCAATCTTTCCCAGCATCAGGGTCTTTTCCAATGAGCCGGCTCTTTGCATCAAGTAGCCAAAGTATTAAAGCTTCAGCATTGAAATAAAGTTTTCTAAAAAATTATTTGGCTGCACCAGATCTTAGTTGCACCATGTGGGATCCTTTCCGTTGCTGCAGGTGGGGTCTTTAGCTGTGGCTTCCAGGATCTCGTTCCCTGAACAGGAATCAAACACAGGCCCCCTGCATCGGGAGCTTGGAATTTTAACCACTGGGACCATGAGGGAAGTCCCTGGAATTTTAAAGCTTTCTGTAGAACTCATTTGGTATTATAACTCTGCAGTATGCCATACCTTACCTAATAGACAAGCATTTATACCTGCTCACTAAGAGTCAGGGCTCAGCTGTGCAACACTGTTATGGCCCTGAACTTCGAAGTAGAAGGGGGCAGTTGGCTGGAAAACAGACCAAGTGTGGGAAGCCCTGAGTGAAAACCACCCCATTTACAGAGTTCCTTGGACTGAGACCTTTGGTGTGTACGTCTCTCACCACTAGTTCAGGACGGCTGAGGGGCCGCAAGACCACCTAACAGGGTGGAACGATGTTCTAGGTACTGTCGGAAAGTGAACACTAGAAGGCGTTACATCAAATGGATTTTGTGTGTGTGTGTATTCACACTTTCATTAGAGAAGTTGTGCTCTATAATTTAGGGATTGGAAAGTATAAACAGAGGGAACAGGACTCTGCCCTGTGAATTCGTTTGCGGCTTGCTCTGTCTGAGCCGATATTTTAGGCACACTAATCTCGTCTCTACCCTAAGACCTTGCAGATAAGATGATGTGACTGAGATAAGACACAAGGCTGCCCAGAGAGCTGCAGACACTCTCCCAGGACTGTTCCCTATACACCAGCCACTTGGCAACCAGCAGAAACAAAGGCCTCGTCTCTCCAAAGAGCACACAGTGTCCAGCACAGCCTGTTACGTCTCCAGCATCACTGACCTCTGTGTGAGGCAGCATCTCTTATGTGACCAGAGTTGGTGAATTAGGTAGAAGATGCTGCACCCAAGGATGCTGAAGATGGGGTGCTGTGCTCCCCATGGGACAGAGGGGAAAGTCTGTTTCAAGGGGCGGAAGGAGTGAGCAGAGGACCCTCCCACCCAAGAAATTCAGACAAAAATGGGGAGCACGGCAAGCCAAGGCCACTTCCAGGACTGGATGTCTAAGTGGGTCAAGGTAATGACGCTGGCCTCAGCCTGGCTGTGGTCCTGATTCATACGTACTGAGGGCACTTGGCTTTGGAGTCAGACATGTATTGTCTTGTCTTGGAGATTTGCTAGGCTTGTGAGCTTCAATAAAGGTCTGATGCAATTATTTCATCTACTGGGTTCTGTTCTCCCAAGATCCCCAAGACAGAGGAGTCTTCTTTCCACCCAAAGCACTGAAGCTCAGCTGCACGGTGGCTTTCCTTGGCCCTCATCCAAGACAGGGAGTGTCCTCGTTGGTGTGTGAGCTTGAACCTGGGCCCACAGACCTGAAATAGGATACGTTTCCCTTATATTTATAAATTGGACTCATCATGGGAAACAACCAATAGGAGTGATTTATTTTTATTTTAGAATTTATTATTTTTATGTTAGAAAAAGATAAACAGTAAATGAAGGAAAGTTATGACCAACCTAGATAGCATATTAAAAACCAGAGACGTTACTTTGTCCACAAAGGTCCTTCTAGTCAAGGCTATGGTTTTTCCAGTAGTCATGTATGGATGTGAGAGTTGGACTATAAAGAAAGCTGAGCACCAAAGAATTGATGCTTTTGAACTGTGGTGTTGGAGAAGACTCTTGAGAGTCCCTTGGACTACAAGGAGACACAACCAATCAATCCTAAGGCAGATCAGTCCAAGGTGTTCATTGGAAGGACCAATGTTAAAGCTGAAACTCCAATACTTTAGCCACCTGATGTGAACAGCTGATTCATTTGAAAAGATCCTGATGCTGGGAAAGATTGAGGGCAGGAGGAGAAGGGGACAACAGAGGATGAGATGGTTGGATGGCATCGCCAACTCAATGGACATGGGTTTGGGTAGACTCCAGCAGTTGGTGAAGGACAGGGAGGCCTGGCGTGCTGCGGTTCATGGAGTCCCAAAGAGTCGGACACGACTGAGCGACTGAACTCAACTGAACTGAAATGATACATTGATGATTCTTAGGCAATTTTTCAAAATGAACCTTAGAAACAGTCCAAAAACAGAGCTCTGCAGTATTTTAAGAAATGACACCTGTATGAGGATGCATAGGGCATCTCCTGCAGTGACTACTCAGAAGTTAAGTCTCATTTAGACGTATGAGTTCCAGCCAGTTTACTGAAAGGCATCTGTGCTCATCATAACACCATACACCTGCAATCACTCCAGAAACACTGTCATCTTAGTTTGGAAACAAGGAACGTATTGTTTGTCTGGGGTCACGTCCCTCTCACTGTCACAGAGATTTATTGTCTAAGAGGCTTGGGGGCACATACCCAATAAATATGGGGTTTGTCATGCCCCAACCCAAACAGAGCCTGGTGACCCCTGCTCAGCCCCAGGTGTGGAATGGACTGTAGGGAACAATGGTCAGGCTTTTACGAAAAGCCCAACTAGAATCATTAGTAATGAGGGGCAACCTCATTGTCTCCTGCATTGGCAGACAGGTTCTTTACCACTAGGGCCACCTGGGAAGCCCAAAGTCTTATTCGCTGTTTTATTATGTGTTCAATTCAGGCAATGAATGTGGAAGCAATAATGGATTAGAATTTCACCATTTTACCACCAACACAGCAATAACTGATTCAGGCAAGAGTCATCAATGTATGCTAAGACTCACGGATGCATGCATGCCTCGTGAGGAAGGAGGATTTATGTAGTGTCCAAGAATCTCCCCACGAATTCCTAGTTCATTACAAAGGGGCAAATAATAACCTTCCAGTGGAGAACCTCACGGACACCATGTTAACCAACAGATCCAAGTTAACATCACCAGTGTTGCAACAAACCAACCTCATGTGATTCCTGGTAAGATACAGCGAAGGGACAGAGCATCATCTCCATAAACCCCATGTGGAATAGGAACTGGGATGGAGAAGGAGCAGAAAGACTCTTGCTTGGTTCTTATGACAAGCTCAGGGACGCAGGAACCCAGGGATTACAGGAGAGGCTCATTCCTGTATTAGGAACAAGGATGTATTCAGTGCAGGCTGATGGTTTGGCAACAGTCAATGCAAGGAAGTGTCAGAGTGGGGCCTCTCACTGGACATCCAGCTTCAGCCCAAGTCTTTACTTCCTGCTGCCTCTCCTGGGCCTCAAACATACGAGGAAGGTAGTGAGTGGCTCCAACAAGGGGAAGGAAGCCTAGTGGTGAGAGCACACAGTGGGAAACTGCAGACCTGGGCTCCTGTCCCGCCCTGGGCGCCAGACATGGGTAAAAATGCTGGGAGGAGGGATCCTTTCTGAAAAGGCAGTTCCTGCCTCATCTATGATTCTAGGAAGTAGATCTTTCTGTCTGAAGTCTTGTTGCATAGTCTTGGCAACCGTTCATTTGCAGTGTGATTTGAAAACTTGCTCTGAATGTTGTAAGAGAAGCAATTTCCTTCAGAGTCAGATGTTTTGACAAAATGACTACATTATCTTAGATTTGAGACAGGGAAAAAGAAGTCCTACCCCACTAGGCAAACTGTGCCAAGTGTAATAAAAAATGAAGCCAAACTCCCAGTGTCTCCCCACAGCAGGTCAAAATCATTAATTTACTGAATCATTTACTCGTTGAACCATATTTTCCGAAGCCATATCTCCAACAACAACAACAAAAAAAGAATCCTCAATATATAAAAATTTTCTAGCACTTAGAAACCTAATTCTTGATGGGCTGAACTGAACAACAAAATGACAGGATGCCCCCACCCTGAAGAGGAAGGAGGTTTTGCTAAAGTGTCTTTATTGTGGGACATTTAATGAACACCTATTGTGTGCAAGGCATCACGTTTGGGGATACTAAGGAAGGTTTAATACAGGACATGAATGAAAGGGGGATAAATGATGGGTAGACTTTGTGCGTGTGGACTTGGAAGGTAGGGCCTCTACAAGCACCAGGGGTGGGAAGGATGGGCCTTATGGGAAGGATGGAGTTTATATAAAGGACCTAAGGACCACTGCCACGATGTTGGAAAGGTAGATAAGGGCTAAAGAATTTGAACTCTGCAATAGACATAAGAGACTTGCAGTTCAATCCCTGGGTTGAGAAGATTCCCTGGAGGAGAGCATGGCAACCCACTCCAGTATTCTTGCTTGGAGAGTTCCCATGGACAGAGGAGCCTGGCTGGGTATGGTTCATGGGGTGGAAAAGAGTTGGACACAACTGAGTGACTAAGAACCCTTGCATGAACTCCTTGAGGAGGAACCAGTGTCTACTGTGTCCCCATCCCCTCCCTTCCTTGATTAGCAGCTCTTTGGAAGGCTTCTGTGCCCAGGAGCCCCGCAGGACCCTGCTGGCTTTCACTCATCCATACCCATGCATGCTTCCCACTCACCTACACTCTTCCTATCCTGATCTTCCACAGTGAAGAGGTGCCAGAAAGAGGGCACAGGATTTGAAGACAGAGAGTGGGGGAGCCCCTCTGAGCTACTGAATCTGGGTGGGGAGAATGGGGGTGTTCAGAATGAGACTTGAGCCTTAGAGGCTAAAGACACATAGAGTTTGATGGGGAAGGAGAGAGGCTCCTCTTCCCCAAGCAACAAGAGGGAGGGAGGTGATCTTTTTACACACCCCTCCACTAGCTGCTGGAGGCTGAGGGGACCCAAGCTGCTGTGTCACCCCCTCCCTGCTACACAGAGCAGCCAAGAGGTGGTCAGAGGCAGTGGGGGTCATACTGGGGTACAGCAAGTGGGCTGGAGTTTTTGTGGAATTTCCACTGGGTCTTGGCCACACATTCCAGCCTGGGTTGGTTAGAAAGAGCTGAGGGCAAAGATCCATTCAGCTTGTGTAGGAACAAGTTGAGAACCCAGAAGCTGACAGGAGCCAAACAGCCCATAATATCTGATGCTCAGGCAGAAGCTCTGCTCTGGGTTTCCAGCGAACTTTAACGACATCTTGGGACCCTGAAGACACTCATGCCAGGCTCGTCTCCTCATGCCCATGGTCTCTGGCTGGAAGCATGTCTGGTCTACAGGATTCTCTGCAGCCCCCCTGAAGCACATGAGTGTTCTTTGGAGTTTGGAGTTGGCCTAACACTAGACTCTACTGCTCAAACAATAGAGAATCTGCATGCAAAGGAAATCTGGGTTCGATCCCTGCATTGAGAAGATCCCCTGGAGAAGGGCAGTACTCTTGCTTGGAGAATCCCATGGACAGAGGAGCCTGGCAGGCTACAATCCATGGGGTCGCAAAGAGTCGGACATGACTGAGCGACTAACACTTTCACTTTCTTACACTTAACACTAGACTCATGTACCTGCATTTGAAGCAGCCTCTGTTGTGTTTTTACAGGAAAACTGGTCTCTGAAGAGCAGCAGGGACAGATTATGGGAGAAAGCCACTGACAAGATAAATAATGGTCTGGCCCATTGGCCCTGAGTACCTGGAAGGCTCCGAAGGATGCATCTGCTGATCTGCACCCTTCACTTGGCAGACGTCAGGAGGAAACTCACCTGACACCCAGAAGCCCTATTCGAGGGGCAGGGGTGGGGAGCAGTCGGTCTGGGAAGCAGTATGGATCTGCAGGATGCTCATTCACAGATACATGCGGGAAAAAGGAGTCAATGTTCAGAAGCGTTTCTGGCGACCTGACGTGGCTGCAACAGCCAAGCATCAGATCAGGAACTCTGTCTCACCGGGCAGATAAAACACTGGTCTGCGACAGACTGGAAATGAAAGCAACAACAATGAACACAAACAAAAAGCCAAAGAGATCCTTCACCACAGCCCGTTTTAACAGTGGTGCTATGGGGAGCGCAGTGGGGAGGGGACTGGGTTTCAGCGATTTGTCATTAGCATGTATTGAGTGCCAGCTGAGCGGCAGAATCCTAGGAAGGAGGGGTCAGTCTTGTCCTTAAGGAGCTCTCCAGGCCCTTGGGAACATAGATGGACCAACAGATGCCAGGAACCCAAATGGATAGACGTGCGATGTCAGGATAGAGCTTACTCTAGTTCACCGCCCAGCACCTCCGAAACAAGGATGCTCTTCTTGGCCACCGGGGGTGCCTGGTGTTGATGACAAGAGCACCCATGGCTCAGAGGGTAAAGAATCTGCCTGCAATGCAGGAGACCCAGGTTCTTCCATCCCTGGACCAGGAAGATCCCCTGGAGAGCAGAACGGCTACCTGCTCCAGTATTCTTGCCTGGAGAATTCCATGGACAGAGGAGCCTCGTGGGCTATAGTCCGTGGGTCCTACAGTCCATGGGTTGCAAGAGTCGGGACGTGTCTGAGTAATTATCACTTTCACTTTACATGGCACCGGATCCTAAATTTAAAACTTTATATGCAGCTTTATTTAATCCCCACAAGAACCCTCTGGGATGGTACCTTATTGTCACTTACAATTTACAGATGTGGAAATTGAGGCTCAGAGAAGATAAAAGAAATCTCGTTTGTGATCATAAATTTAATAAATGGAGCAACCAGGACCTCCCTGGTGGTATAGTGGATAAGAGTTTGACCAGGGTTTGCTCCCTGGTCTGGGAAGATCCGGTATGCCATGGGGCAAGTAAGTTTGAGCACCACAACTACAGGGCCAGTGCTCTAGAGTCCAGGAGCCGCAACTACTGAGCTCCTGTGCTGCAGCTACTGAAGCGAGAGTGTTTTAGAGCCCATGCCCCTCCACAAGAGGAGCCACCACAATGAGAAGCCCGAGCACTGCAGCCAGAGTAGCCTCTGCTCACCGCAACCAGAGAAAGCCCGCACGGCAACGAAGACCCGGAGCAGCCAAAATAAACCGATAAACAGAGAAACCAGAGTTCACAGACCACCTGACTTCAGAGCTCAGATTCTTAATCCCTCTTCCACAGTCTTTAATCAATCCCGTTATCTCTGCCTATTTAGTAGGGGGTAAAGACTCTTTAAATGCCTCTTTAGCATCTCACAATAGTTGGCACACAGTAGGCTCTTGTGATAGAGGAGATGATTGTTCAGCAGATATTCAACCCCTCCCTCCCCAGCCAGACTCCAAGGAAGACAGGTACCTCCACCCTCATGGATGAGCGTGGCCATGTGACTTGTCTGGCTCATAGAATGTGCCAGCATGCCAGCTCTGACCGTAAAACACCATGTTTCGTCCCACCCTTCTTGTGCTTCTGCCAATCCTTGGATATCCCATAACCTAAAGAAGATGGAAAGTAAATGAAGCGAATCCAAATCCATTTCATAATTGAGAACCAAGCTTAACACAGCCAGCCTCCATCAGCCAACGCCCACCTAACAAGCAGATGAGTGAATAAGGAACAAAAGGGTATTGTTGTCTGTCACTGAGGCTTATAATTGTGACTGTTCATTTGGTAGCAGTACCTGATGATTGAAATGTTCAAGAAATATTTGTTGAATAATGAATCTGGTACCTTGGGGGCAGAGAAAAAGGTACTGAGTCAATGGAAGGGGAAAAAAAAAGGAATTCTCCCAGGGGAGCACCTCCTTGAGTTAGTTATTTATCCAAGTTTATCCATGAATAGGGGCTTCCCATGTGGTTCTCATGGTAAAGAACCTGCCTGCAATGCAGGAGACATAAGAGACTGGGGTTCTATCCCGGGGTCTGGAAGATCCCCTGGAGGAGGAAATGGCAACCCACTCCAGTACTCCTGCCTGGAGAATCCCACGGATAGAGGAGCCTGTCGGGCTACAGTCCATAGGGTCACAAGAGTCGGACATGACTGAGCAACTGAGCACGCATTCTTGAATGGATTCCCAGTGCTTCATCCAGCACCCAGAACTGAGCAGGGGGATTATCATCAACTAGATGAATGAAATCCAAAACATAGATTCATATAAAATGATGTATATGAGCTAGAAAAGACTTTTTAATCTAAAGGATTAAAGTTATTTTTTAATTAATTTATTTTAATTGAAGGATAATCACTTTACAGTATTGTAGTGGTTTTTGCCTTACACTGACATGAATCAGCCATGGATGTACGTGTGTTCCCCATCCTGAACCCCTCTCCCACCTCCCTCCCCACCCCATATACTAAAATCTACAGCTTAAAAGCCTGGTGTCCTTAAATCTTATCACCGTCCAGTGTCTCAGATCTGAGATGGTCACAGCTGTCCCTTCGTCCCTGTACATCTGTTGACGTCACATGAAGCTAATGCTGAAAGTGAAGTCCTTCCTTCCTTTCTCAAAATAGGCATGTTGACTCGGGTGCCCGCCTCTCTCCTTTGCTGACAGGGCTCAAAGGAGAAGTGATGAAATGACAGAAGGCAGACAACGTACCTAGGATTGCTAGTGTGAAAGAAAGCCAGTGGTGCCAGCAAACTTCCTTTAAAAGGCTGCTCTCAAAAGATCCTGGCTGGGTTTTTGCAGAGGCAAGAGGTTTAAATAAACATCCCAACTTTCATATGCTTATCAAGACTGAACCTCTGAACCTGTCACACAGAGAAAGATCTAAAGCGAGAGAGTAAGAAAGACTCAGGGAGTTCATGAATACAAATTATATTTAACTGAAAGTGCCCTCTTGCTCCTGCTGGTTCCCACAGAAGGGAGAGAGACAGTCTTTTGAACAGATCACTCAGAACCATCAGTGTTCGTAGGTTACGTCTAAAACAAAGTAAACAGTGTGTGAAGTCCCCTCAACAGACACAAACCTGATGACAAAATACAGATTTGCCTGGTGTAGTTCATCTAGAAGTATCAGAGATGTTTTTTTTCTGGAGAGTGTATTATATTATCACTTGATTTCCATACATATTTGATATATTCATATTCCCAGGTTTTCATTTGTCCACTGCCTAAGCAGATGGCTAATAGCATAAAAACTTGGAACTTATTAAAATTTCTGAATCCCAAGCCATTTGCTTTATTTTGAAGAGCAAATTGAGTATTTGAGTGTTTTAAGTATGTAATTCTTTCCACCTTGATTAGATATTTAAATTCTGTTCTAGATGAACTAGTGAAATCACAGTCATGGAAAAGTTAAGAAAGAAGGCATGATCGGGCCTTTTAAAGAAAAAAGTCACTTATTCCTCAGGAGGAGGTAAGAAAATCTATGCAAACCCCTTGTACACTGTTTATTTATATAATATACATTATAAAGGAATCTTATTTTTTTTCCATGTCACTCAAAATAGCTTATTTTATTGTGCATTAAAACTAGTCAGCCTGTTGGTTTCAAAAATCACTGGACGAGTCCAAGTTTCATTAGTTTTACCTGCATTTTTCAGTGACACTCTCTTCCCTGCTAACTGCTAAGCAATTCGTTTCTTCTGAGTGGCTTCCCAAATTATTTGATAAAGATATTGTCAATTAATTCACATCGTTATATCCGGTGACTATTCGGGCAGGGCCAGAGGGTCAGGCCCACACCTCTGCGCACCGTGGGAAATAGAGCAGGAAGGCCAGCCTCCATCCCCTCCCAGCTCGGCCCAGGGCTTCTCCCATTGCCGGAGGACGCGGTTCCCGGGTCCCTGAGGCTTCAGGCCCTCCCTTCTGTGCGGTCCGCCTCTCAGCAATTCATTGTGCTTCAGAACCCCTGAAGTTAAAAGCAGCACCAAACCAACAGACTTCCTGCTGGAATGATCCAGAGCCTCAAAGTTACCCTGCCTCATTCTCCATCTCCTTCTACCCAGAGCCAGGCATGAGTAGGGAGGGGACACAAGAAAGATGAGTAAGTATGTCACCTCCTTTAGCTCAGGCCTGTGGCTCAAGGATGTTGATGGGAGGCAAAAACTGGAGCTTCTCCGGGGTGGGCTACATATATCTCTTTGTGAGCTGAAAATGGGCTCACAGGGGCCTGGGGCCAATTGTGACCAATGACAGCATCCGTGCAACCCTCACCTGCATCAAGGTAGCTCATCTACTTTCAAGGAGAGACCTTGTACCCAGACTTTCCCAAAGATAAGGATACAGACTAATCTCTCAAAAGTTCTGTTTCATAGGAAAATGATATCATTTCTGTAACTATAGTAATAGTCATAAATTAACCCTGCCTTTACTTGTAATAGCCAGATTATTTAGCTAGAATTATTGAATAAACTTGTAATTTTGCTGGAAAACAATTATGAAAATTTTAGGCCAATTTTAAATAAACTATCAAAATACATGTACACATAACTGTGTGAACAATATGTGAACTATATATGAACAGTAAATAAATATGTAATTCTTAAAATTCTGGGTTTACTGTGTTACTAAGGATGATATTTAATATTCATAATATTTAGACACATAACCCATTATTCATCTCTATCATTTACCTATCTCTATCATCTTGTTTTCTGATATCTTTTAGCTCTGCTCAATAACAACCTTTGGGTTATATTAGTGTTTGTCGTAAATCAGCGATGTTCTGACTTTAGATACTCATGAAGTTTTATTGACAATCTATTTGCTCGAATTTAGTAACAGAAGGAATAGAATAGAGTTGCAAATGGATTCTTCAGTACCAGCGGCTGTTCGAAACATACTTAATTTGAATTTTTCATCTACACAGCTGTTTTTATTTGCTCTGAGGTATTATTGCAAAAAGGATTCAAGCAGCACATGTGTTACACTAAGCTCAAGGCTCACTTGAACATTTTATCTTCCAAATCCTGAACTATGGTTGACCCTTTCAAAATTCAGGTTTATACTTACTCCTAAAATTATTCCAATTCCTGTTTTTAGAAAAGAAGTATTGAGAATAAAAAATCTCTCTCAGAACCTATTAAATAATTATAAATGGAATTAAATTATTAATATTTCTTAAATAAATCAGTTAAACATTAAAGACACAAGTAAACCAATTCCATATTTGCTAGTATTCCATTTGTTTAAAATATTATTGATATTTGTTCCTATTTCTCTATTATCTAGACTCCTGACTCCAGAAAGTCAGTCACAAAAGGCCTCTTGAATATGTCCCATTTTCTAATATTAGGAGCCTTACCTATGAATATTAACTTTACGTTTTAGTGATGACTTTTTCATGGTATTAATATCTATTATAAAGCTACTAGAAAAAGAAAGGGCTTCCCAGGTGATGCGAGTGTTAAAGAATCTGGCTGCCAATGTAGGAGACACAAGAGACATGGTTTCAGTCCCTGGGTTGGGAAGGTCCCCTGGAGAAGAAAATGGCAGCCTGCTCCATTATTCTTGCTCGGAAAATTCCATGGACAGAGGAGCTTGGTGGGGTTTCAAAAAGTTGGACACAACTGAGCGACTGAGCATGCATACACAGAAAAGAATGTGATGCAACCATAAAACCTACACGCAACACATCATGTCAAGTATTTTATATTAACCTTAAAGCTAAAAGCTACTGCAAGGAGGGATTTTCTGAGGTAAAAAATCGTTTCTTTGAATATCATACATTTTATCTAGTTTCATTTCAGGAAGATGAAATGCGGTGTTTGTAGAAATGCTGGGTTTTCACTCGCATCCCCAAACACACAGTAGGTTCCCTGTGGAAACAGAAAACAGGTCTTCAGCAAACCTTAGAGGTGAACACTAATTTGCACCAACTTTAAGTTTTAGCCATAATAATCACACCCTTGGAGAATGTGATGGGGAAGTTAAGGAGGAAGATGACTGATGTCACAGTAATGTTAGGACCAAGGATATGAAGACAGAAGAGCCTGGGAGACATTTGGGAAAGGGTATGAACTTCTGCAGTAGGAGCCCTGAACAGCAGCCCCGGGGGTCAGATACAGGGGACAAAGGATCAGCCAAACCTTGAAGGCAGAGAAGAAGAACTTTTCTTTGTAGGCAATCAGTTCAGTTCAGTTCAGTTCAGTCATTCAGTCGTGTCTGACTCTTTGTGACCCCACGGACTGCAGCACACCAGGCTTCCCTGTCCATCACCAACTCCCAAAGCTTACTCAAATTCACATCCATCAAGTCAGTGATACCATCTAACCATCTCATCCTCTGTCATCCCCTTCTCCTCCTGCCTTCAATCTTTCCTGGCATCAGGGTCTTTTCTAATGAGTCAATTCTTCACATCAGGTGGGCAAAGTATTGAAGTTTCAGCTTCAGTCCTTCCAATGAATATTCAGGACTGATTTCCTTTAAGATTGACTGGTTGGATCTCCTTGCAGACCAAGGGACTCTCAAGCATATTCTCCAATACCACAGTTCAAAAGCATCAATTCTTTGGTGCTCAGCTTCCTTTATAGTCCAACTCTCACAGTTTGTTAATTGGCTATACCCTAATACAAAATAAAAAGCTTAAAAAAAAAGAAATAGTGTATCTAGAAAGTACTCATCTAGACACAGCAATATACATTAACTGAAGGCCTTTTACATTTTCATTCCTTAAAAATAAAACCTTTGTTCCTAACAAAAATATTACTTAGCTCTGAAAGTCATGATACACTGGAGCCAGCTCACACAAGTGCACAAGAACCAACTGTTAAATTTCTAGGAAATTTTCAAACTAGTTGTTAAATATAGCCATTATTAAAAATCACATAATTTGTATTACTACATAATATCACATTGTTATATTCTATAAAAAGGTATAAACACTTTAAACTCAACACTGTCTAACTATTTAATTGCATCTTACTCTGCTCTATCCTCTTGAGTAAAGTTTCTTCATTTTTATTTGTATCCAGATGGTAGAAACACTCTCTAATGGTGGCCAATATACATCTCTCCCCAGCTCCACAATCTGCGGGATCATGTTGGTACTCTGAAATCAGCCATGGTGGGTTTATTTACACCAAGAGTATAGCTGAACACTACAAGTCACTCCAACCCTCCAACCCTCAACCCCAAGAACTGCTTGTTGAGCATCCACATAGGGACTTTCCTGGTGGTCCAGTGGTTAGGACTTTGCCTTCCAGTGCAGGTGGTGAAGGTTCGGTCCCCGATCGGGGAGCTGGGATCCCACATGCCTCACAGCCATAAAACTGAGGCATAGAGCAAAAGTAATATTGCAACAAATTCAACAAAGACTCTAAAAATGGTCCACATCAAAAGATTCTTTAAAAAAAATTCCTATAGATACTCGATCACATCATCTGTAGATTTTGTGGTAAGAATTAATTAAGGGGGTGGCCCGTATATTTACTATAATGCAAACCAGTTATCATAGGAATTGTTAATCACAAATTATAGTCAGTTGTTAAATGTTTCTGTGAGGCCTCTGTGTAGAAGTACACTCCCCAGAGAGAACATCATATTAGCACTTGCTGCACAAAGCAACTGTTTTAGGAACTGTCTGACCATCTAGTCAGCTGAAAGCATCTTTAATTTTTACTTCTTGACCACGCTGCATGGCCATGTGGGATCCTAGTTCCCTGACCAGGTATGGAACCTGAGCTCCCTGAACTGGAAGTTGGAGTCTCAACCACAGGACCACCAGGGAAGTACCTGAAAGCTTTTTTTAAACCAATATTTCTCTGGGGAAAAACTTTTTTACTCTAGTAATCATACATTAAGGCTAAAAAAAAAAGAAAATCCCATGTAGAAACCCAGCTTGGACACTACTCTGTATCAGAAAATACAGCTTTTGTTCTGTATTCCTGGATTATATGTGATAAATCTCAATTTTCCGGAAACTGGCTTGTTCCTAACCTGATCGTACCCTCACAGAGTGACTTGGTTCTGTTGACTTCTGCGTTTGAGTTTCACACTTACATTTACTGCCTTATCACTTCGGTGATTCCTTTTCTTGATAAAAACATAACAGAGAAAACTTACTTTTAAAACTCAAATTAATTCATTTCCAACCACATAGTTTTACTGTAACTTAATCATGTGCTCGAGTAAATGAACTTACTGTCTAGTTTTTCTAACCTATGAATGTAGAGCAGATTTCAATAGCAGGGGCCTCAGTGTTGGCCCCAGGAAAAGAAGGCCAAGACTATCTTGAGACCCCAGAATCTCAAGGAGTTGCTAGTAGCTAATCTGGGTTATAACCTGACAGCAGCTCTTTTTGTTGTTGATTTGTTTGTGCTGGTGTAGCTTTCACCGAGACCTCTTTATCAGATGACCTAACAACAACTGGAAAGTTTGACTTAACTTTCTTCTCCTTCTTCCTGTAGTGAGAGGCTTCTAGGGGCCTTACGTGCCCAAGAGGTAAATATACTTTAACTAATAAACCATACAATAGGTTTTACTATATTGAATTCAGACGGTCAAGAAGAAAAGCAATTTACAAATGACATCTATGATGCAGTATTATTTAAGACATAGGTGGG
Source organism: Ovis aries (assembly GCF_016772045.2). Classification (NCBI taxonomy): domain Eukaryota; kingdom Metazoa; phylum Chordata; class Mammalia; order Artiodactyla; family Bovidae; genus Ovis; species Ovis aries. Next base: position 37,463,468 of record NC_056062.1, read on the forward strand.
ATTTAACATAATATGTCAAGTTTAGCCATTATTTGTAGGCGTCATCCTCCCCTTGATGTATGGAACCAAATAGGAAGACATGATTCTAATGACTCTTTCCAAAACATCATTTTAACTGTGTGGGCAAGTTCAGGGAGCTCCTTCCAGGAAGAGATCCATGTATGAGATTCTAGAAGATCTTGGCACTAGTGGTTGAAGAACCCGCCTGCCAATGCAGGAGACAAAAAGAGATGTGGGTTTGATCCCTCGGTCAGAAAGATCTCCTGGAGGAGGAAATGGCAACCCACTCCAGTATTCTTGCCTTGGAAATCCCATGGACAGAGGAGCCTGGCAGGAGCCTCTGTGTGTCCATAGGGTTGCAAAGAGTGGGATATGACTGAGTAACTGAGCATGCATTCTCCAAAGACACTGCAGTAATGTCTTACAGGTGTATACACTCTCTAACAGATGGTAGACATATAGTAAGAGATAGACACATTTATATGAATGTACATACCTGGCCCCATTTCTTTTGGATATGAATGAATATCTGATGGCAATGCAGGCGTCTAAGCTAACATTTGTTCTTCTCTACTTTTAAATTTCCTCCCTGCACTCATCACAAATCATGTGACCACTTACCCCAGATGAAGAAAGTTGTCAGTGGAGGAATCCATAAATGTCCTGACAAGAGCATAGGCCAGCCTTGGGCACCAATTTACGGGCTCTGCCTTTATCCAGTCACTTCCTTGGGAGCGTCACTGCTTTACACACCGTTTTGATAAGAAGCCTCCTAGAAGAAGCATCTTAAGCGAGATGCATATGGAAGCCCTTGCCAGTGCCCACCCACAGGCAGAGAGCTGCTGTCAGTAAACCAGGCTCCTTCTCTTACCCATTTCATGTTGCTAAGGAAAAATCAGCACTGAAGCATGAGTCATCTAGAATATATTTTTCAACTTGGAAAGCAGCAAAATATGTATCTGAGGATCTGAGACTAGCTCTGGGCATTAAATAGGAGGTTTCTGAGTCTGATAATTTGATTTAAGGGACCATTTTTACACAGATAGATTTATATTTGCATTTTCAGGTAAATATAAGCAGTGTATCACTGATTTTCATATGTAACCTTCCAGCTAAAAATGGTGGTAGGGGTCAATTGGATGAGGAGAGTTGGGGGAAATTATAAGACAACTCTTGAAATAAAATGATGTGATATAAGTTGTAGTCTGGCATTTTGGGGGGCGGTCTGGGTCTTTGTTGTGCCATCTGGCCTTTTTCTCTAGTTGTGACACAAGGGGGCTTCTCTTCTTGCAGAGCATGGGCTCTAAAGCATGGGCTCAGTAGTTGAGACCCACAGGCTCAGTAGTCGCGGTGCACCGGCTCAGCTGCTCCAGGGCCTGTGGATCTTAGTTCCTTGACCAGGGATTGAACCCATGTCCTTGCACTGGGAGGCAGATTCTTAACCGTTGCACCACCAGGGAAGTCCCATAGTCTGGGTTTTTTTCTCTCGTTCTTTGATTTAGACAAGGAGGAAAGAAAATTATAAATACTTTCAGTAATGAACTTGAGTTCCATGCAACTGACAGTAGAAGTGAGATTGGCATATATTTTGATTGACATTAGCAGTCTATTCCTGTTCATTTAACTCTGAGTTGCCATTTATTTTGGTATTAAGTTAATAGAGAGGGAAAAGACATACCATCTTGTCAAGGTATGAAGAGAAATAGATCTGATTTCCTACTGGGAAATTATAAACATCTCTTCTTTCCTGTTGGGATAAAATCAGAACCGTAGTTCATTTCCTATTGGCCTGATACTGGCTGCCTCTGTGTCATTGTTAATGCAGAAGTGATGAGATGGTTTGTGTGTCAGAATCACAATGGTGAAAAGTATCTGTGCACAGAAATCATGCAAAGGGCAGCTTGGAGAAGAGGAATATGAGATAATCAGATGCATGTGTTGGTAAAGTAAAATCGTGAATGTGCATAATTAACATATGCTTTTCTTCAGATGCCTGGATCTTTTTCTCACCTGAATATGTCATTTCTTGTTATAGCTCAATAAGTATTTATTAAAAGTCTTTTATTTTATTGAAACTATCAGTGGATTCTTTTTTTTGTTACATGCAATTACATGCTTATCAGAAGCAGAAGATGAAAGCTATTTCCGCTGTCTGGTCCATAGTGCAAAGAAAGACCACAGAGGCTTCTTATAAAGGGAAGTCTACCTCCGTGAATTATTAATAGAATGTGATGGGAATGAGAAGTTTCAAGGGGCTTTTCACTCCCCTAGTGGATGTTTGAGAGAAATTACATTCTTGAAAAAGGAACGGACTGTTGGCAAGTGTCATCACCACTAGACCTGGGATAAGGCATGGAATCACATCCATGTATCCTGAGTGACCGCATTCTCCCCACTGCGTTATGCGGTGCACGTCAGTTCACCAAATCTCCAACTGTCCTTCCTTCCTCCTTCCTAACATAGCCCTGGTCAAGTCCTCTGGTATCTACAAATACAATCAGGGAAAGGATCTCAGCCTCACCCCAAGGGCCTCAATGGAGAACCCAAAGTAAAAGTAACATGTACAGATTTAACGGGCCTTTAGTAGAACATCACTAAGTCATTGCTAGAACTACAAGTTCAGTGTTTCGCAGAGTGGAATCATTTCTTCCCTGGTCCACCTTTAAGGCTGCAGAAGTTTGTTCCTTTCCTTATGATTACAAGGACGTGAAATTAGATATGGCTTGCTTTGCAGCCACACAATGTCTGTCACAACTACTCAGCTCATCAGTTTAGCACAAAAGCAGCCGCAGACAATATCTCAATTAAAGGGGAGGACAGCTGTGTTCCAACTCAACACTATTTATAAAACCTGTTTGTGGGCTATTTGGCCTGAGGGCCTTAGCTCACTGACCCATTGTCTAGGGCATTGAGAGCGTATCCAAGAGATCTATTATAGTGATGAACCATGGACTGGAAGCTGGAAATGGATGAAGTGGATACACAAAGGATGTGACTGATTGAAAATGGCTTGGAGGACCCATGGGATCAGTGAACAACCAGAATATGGGTGCCAGTGAACCTGGAGAGAGAGAATTGAGTGCCAGTGTGTTCGCTACTTGACATCTAGTTGTTAGACGGGATGCCCTCTGGGATAAGAGCCCTATGAGGATGGGAACCTGAAGCCTTAGAGCTTTATGGGCATCCTTTAAATGTTCCAGGGCTGAGTCTAGGTGAGAGGAAGGAGGATTGCACCGAGAGCAAGGAAAATGCTCTCAAATCTGGACCCCTAGAGTTTTTCTAAGTCTCCTTTATAGATTGTCATGAGCAGCAAGTTGGGCTGACTTTATAGGATTCAGGTGATGCTAAGTGCTCAGTCGTGTCCAACTCTTTGTGACCCCATGGACTATAGCCTACCAGGCTCCTCTGTCCGTGGGATTTCCCAGGCAAGAATACTGGAGTGGGTCGCCAGTCCCTCTTCTAACGGATCTTTCCCACCCAGGGATCGAACACAGGTCTCCCTATTGCAAGCAGATTCTTTACCACTGAGTCACCAGGGAAGCCTTACTTCTAGCACATCTGGTACCATATCCCTTCCAGATCATCATTTCTTAATGTTTTATGGGGGGCCGAGGGAGACACAGTTTTATTCTTGCACAATCACCTTAATTGATAACTTTCACCCAACAACATTCTTGCTGTGTCTTTCTCAAGTGACCTAGTATTTATGTTGTATATATTCTCACTAGGAAAATTTAATGGTCATTACAGATATGAAATGTTATTATTTATAGCCAGTTTCCCAAATTAACTCATCTGTTTATTCACTCATCTTATATGTTAGTCAGATAAAAATATTTAAGGCACAGTCTCTGCCCTTAAGATACTGAGTCTGGAGTTGGAGTGGATGATTAAATAAATAATTGCAAGACACTGAATTGCTACAATGAAACAAAAAGAGCAATCATTTGTGATGCATCACAGGTTTCTTTTTTGCTGCTTTCTACATGCCAGGCAGAGAAAAATAAAATATTTTCTTTGCTGTCAAGGTGCTTAGAGGCTAGGTGTAGATATATAAACAAGCAGTTGCAAGATACCGTTTATTGCTACAATAACAGATATGAATAAGCTACAATGATAACACAAAGGAAGGAAAATCACTTTGCTTGGGAAGCTAAGAAAGTTTTCACAAAAGAGAAAACTTCTGAACTGGATCCTAAAAGATGGCTATGTTATCATCAAAAGTAGAGGAGGCTTCTCAGGTGGCCCATTGGTAAAGAGTCCAACTACGAATACAGGAGAGCTGGGTTCGATCCCTGGGTCAGTAAGATCCCCTGGAGAAGGAAATGGAAAACCCACTCCAGTATTCTTGTCTAGAGAATTCCACGGACAGAGAAGCCTGGCAGGCTAGAGTTCAGGGAGTCACAAAGAGTCGAATGTGACTAAGCACACGCATGCAAGCGCAGAGGAGCATTCTAGGGCAATTGGCAAATATGTGAGGCTTGAGTTTGGCTGGAGATCTAGGACATGAAAAGTGAGTAACAGGCCAGGATGGCAAGTTAGGAGGGTGGGAGAAGAATATGCCAGAAGGAGAGACTGAGACCTCATCAGTCAGGCAGGCGATGGGAGACCCAGGAGAGTTTCATCAGGAAGATAAAATCAAGTTTGTGTCTCAGAGAGATGGAGGAAAATGGACTAAAGGAAGGTTCAGAATGGAGACAAAATTTTTCTAGTTTATTTTTCTTCATTTAAGAAAGTTTTCAACACAACATTGTAAAGCAATTATCCTTCAATTAAAAATAAATATTTTCAAAAAAGAGAAAAAATTTTTCTGGTTATGACCAAATAAATTGACATAATCATTCATGGGCTGACTTATGAAACACAAAAACTCAGGAGTGGGATGTTTCACCAGGTGCCTCGTCATTTTCACCTGGGCTGGGTTAGGTCCCCTCCTCTGCATTCAGGACTTGGAACCTGCCTACAACAGGTCTTATGGTAAATATCCACACATGAGTACTTCTCTGGCACCAAACTGGGAATTCCTTGAGGATGAGGAACAAGACTTATTTACCTTAGTGCACATCTGCCTAAGATCTCCCTGTATGAGCTCAAGGATTACTGAACTGAACAAAACACTTACTGCTTTCTATTCAATAATTGTTGCATAATTGGAGTTGAGACCCTGATGCTGGGAAACACTGAGGGAACGAGGAGAAGGGGACGACAGGATGAAATGGTTGGATGACATCATCGACTCAATGGACACGAGTTTGAGCAAACTCCGGGAGATAGTGAAGAACAGGGAAGCCCGGCATGCTGCAGTCCATGGGGTCACAAAGAGTCGGACGTGACTGAGTGACTGAACAACAACAAAGCAATCCTCTTGGTAACCTGAAGCCATGCCTAACAATGAAAACAAGGCGACACGCTCGCTTTCCAAAGCAGAGCTTAGCTGTTGCAAATTTAAATAATCTAAAAGAAAAAAGGGACCTCTACTGGGGTTTAACATGATTCTAAAGTCTTTAGATTTTTTTAAAATCTCCTTATAATTTACTTCCCAAGATGGTTCCAGGAAATTTGGAAAACTCAGCAGTGGCCACAGGACTAGAAAAGGTCAGTTTTCATTCCAATGCCAAAGAAAGGCAATGCCAAAGAATGCTCAAACTATCACACAATTGCACTCATCTCACACGCTAGTAAAATAATGCTCAAAATTCTCCAAGTCAGGCTTCAGCAATACGTGAACCGTGAACTTCCTGATGTTCAAGCTGGTTTTAGAAAAGGCAGAGGAAGCAGAGATCAAATTGCCAATATCTGCTGGATTATCAAAAAAGCAAGAGAGTTCCAGAAAAACATCTATTTCTGCTTTATTGACTATGCCAAAGCCTTTGACTGTGTGGATCACAATAAACTGTGGAGAATTCTGAACGAGATGGGAATACCAGACCACCTGACCTGCCTCTTGAGAAACCTGTATGCAGGTCAAGAAGCAACAGTTAGAACTGGACATGGAACAACAGACTGGTTCCAAATAGGAAAAGGAGTACGTCAAGGCTGTATATTGTCATCCTGCTTATTTAACTTCTATGCAGAGTATATCATGAGAAATGCTGGGCTGGAAGAAGCACAAGCTGGAATCAAGACTGCTGGAAGACATATCAATAACCTCAGATATGGAGATGACGCCACCCTTATGGCAGAAAGTGAAAAAGAACTAAAGAGCCTCTTGATGCAAGTGAAAGAGGAGAGTGAAAAAGTTGGCTTAAAGCTCACCATTCAGAAAACAAAGATCATGGCATCTGGTCCCATCACTTCATGGGAAATAGATGGGGAAACAGTGGAAACAGTGTCAGACTTTATTTTTCTGGGCTTCGAAATCACTGCGGATGGTGACTGCAGCCATGCAATTAAAAGACGCTTACTCCTTGGAAGGAAAATTATGACCAACCTAGATAGCATATTGAAAAGCAGAGACATTACTTTGTCAACAAAGGTCCATCTAGTCAAGGCTATGGTTTTTCCAGTGGTCATGTATGGATGGGAGAGTTGGACTATAAAGAAAGCTGAATGCTGAAGAATTGATGCTTTTGAACTGTGGTGTTGGAGAAGACTCTTAAGAGTCCCTTGGACTGTAAGGAGATCCAACCAGTCCATTCTAAAGGAGATCAGTTCTGGGTGTTCATTGTTAGGACAGATATTGAAGCCGAAACTCCAATACTTTGGCCACCTGATGTGAAGAGCTGACTCACTGGAAAAGACCCTGATGCTGGGAAAGATTGAGGGCAGGAGGAGAAGGGGACGACAGAGGATGAGATGGTTGGATGGCATCACCAGCTCAATGGACATGGATGGATTTGGGTGAACTCCAGGAGTTGGTGATGGACAGGGAGGCCTGGTGTGCTATGGTTCGTGGGGTTGCAAAGAGTCGGACACAACTGAGTGACTGAACTGAACTGAAGATGATTCCTCATTGTACAACACATGAACATGAAATAAAAGCAATTTTTGAGGTAATATTAGAAAATACTAGTTAGGTTCTAACTCAAAAGGATTATCATAAGCAGAGACAGAAGATGATGCTGTACGCAGATAAACAGCTTTTTATGACTCTATTGAGGTCTGCGGCTTAAGACACTTATCTCTGTAGTTTTATCACTTCACTTGCTCCATTGTACCAACAGAAGAGCTGTTTTAGTTGACTTTATCTTTTCATTTCCCCCCGAAATGTTGCCTAACACAACTTGATAGTTGTGAGAGTATTTCAGTAGTGTGTTAGCCATTGGATAAGATATAACTTCAAATATGAATTCCATATTGTATTATTTATATTAACAGTGTAACTTAAAATATACTGATGCCCTTCAGCACTATGGAATAGATGAAACAGTTTTGTCTAGAAGTCCTAAGATGCTGTTTGGATCTTCAAAGTTGTGTTATTTAAAAAGAATGGTGGGAATATACAATTTTACATCTCTCTGGGTAAAACATAGAATCCAGTGGCTCTGACCTGCATACGGCTACCCAGATGGCTCCAGTGGTAAAGAATCTGCCTGCCAATGCAGGAGCAGCAAGAGACGTGGGTTTGATCCCTGGGTTGGGAAGATCCCCTGGAGGAAGAAATGTCAACCCACTCAAGTATTCTTGCCTAGAGAATCCCATGGACAGAGGAGCCTGGTGGGCTTCAGTCCATGGGGTCACAAAGAGTTGGACACGACTAAGCAAGTAGCACTTCCCTTCAACCTGCAGTAATGGGTGGGGCAATACGCCTCAACGTTACAGCTTTGAGATGTCTGGTTATGCTTTTAAGCATGGGTGTGTCCTAGAGTACATGACATTTACAACCTAATGCTAGAACTCCTGCATATATGGCGACGTAAATACAAAGGTGCATTCTCAGAGAGGGTTTGCTTTTCTTCTTCTAGTCAAGGAAGACCCCCAACTTTATAGGTCTTATCTTTTCACAGTGACAATAGTAACACTTAGCATCTGTACAATAGACCCATATGTTTTAAAAGATACCACATTTCTATGGATTATGTCTTGTGTCATTAATTTTTTAATTTATTTTTAATTGGAGGATAATTGCTTTACAATGTTATGTTGGCTTCTGCCATACATGAATCAGTGAAAGTATACATATGCCCCCTCCTTCTTGAACCTCCCTCCTAACCCCCCCATCCCACCCCTATTTAATTTTTATAGCTGACATATCACTGATGAACAGGTGGTTTGACTTTCCAAGGTGGAGCGGGGAGACAGCAGAAGGCGGCATTCTTCAGTGACGAATCTCACCATGTGGTCACGTTAGTTGGTAATCTGTTTATTACTGAATTTCTTCATGTAAAAGTGAATAAGTAATCAGGAATTTCCAGCCCTACAAAATGTACTGAATCAGTCTTAAATGACTGCTTATCCACTTGTTAACTGCCAGAAACCATGGAGAGTCTTTCATCACGGAACTCTACAGATGGCACAAGCACTTTACTCTGCCCCAGGCATCACCTTCAGTCTCATTTTTGTTCTGCACATCAGGCCCTTTGTACACCATGACACTTCCATGCATGCAAAGTTTCAGAAGATTTAGGTATGAAAAGCAAGAATGATTTGAACTAAATAAGTATATCGAAATGAGTCACTGTGGGAGACTGTCAAATCACTTTCATTCTGCGGTGTCTAAGCTGTCTGGGATTTAATCCTAGAAAGTAGATGTGATGTTTATGTTGTATGTTAACGAGGAGGGTGTATGGGGTGAGATTATTTAGATCAGTGAACCTCAAGTAAGCAGAATGCCATCTATAATGTGAATGGATCTTATCCAATCTATTGAGGGCCTGAATAGAAAACAAAAAGATCAGCCTTCCCATGTCAGGGGGAATTCTCCAGCAAATGCCTTCTGTCAGATTCTTCAGCATCATCGAGTCTCCTTGATCTCCAGTGGCCCCCTCAGACTGGAACCTTATCAGTTTTCCTGGGTCTCAAGCCTGCCAGCCTCACCCCTGCAGATTGGGACTTACCAGTCTCCATAACCATGTGATCCAACTCCTTATAACTAGTCTCTTTTTATATATACATATCCTATTGGTTCTGTTTCTCTCGAGAACCCTAATAAGTACGATATTCATCAATAGGTCAATCATTCATCAATAGCCTTATGGAACACAGAACCAATATTGATTGGTCTCTGGCTAGGTGGCTCAGGGGTAAAGAATCCCCCTGCCAATACAAGATATACAGGAGACGAGGGTTAGATACACTGGAGAAGGAAATGGCAACCCACTCCTGTATTCATGCCTGGAGAATCCCATAGACCGAGGCACCTGGTGGGCTACAGTCCATGGTGTCACAAAGAGCCGGACACAACTGCACAAGCATGCATGCACACTAGACCACACTAAAAGTGACTGCTCTGGGAGGTATGCTTTGTCATCACTCTCTGGCTTGCTTGTCACTCTTCGAATTTCTTCACAATCCAGTGAAGGGCAGATCTAGGTCCCCAAGCCTGTAGCTACAATTTCCCAGACCAGATAACTGACCAGGGAGTTAGAGGGTGGCTAATCCAGGTTTGCTGGCTCACCCACTGCCAGCACTGATCTGTGGCCCGGGGGTTGGGGACCCCTGCTCTAAAGCATGGAGCCCAGGGCAGGAATTTCTCTGATCTGGATCAAAGGATGGCACTGACGTGAGGGTTCTGTCCAGAGACAAAAGTCTGCTACTGATGGTGATGGAGGCAAGCAAAATGAGTGATACAAACAGAAAAAGGGAAAAGACACTAATAATAAGACTTAGTTTGCTGCAAGATAGTTTGGGAGTCCATTCAGTTCACCTGTAGGAAAGAGAAAGAATAGTATAAAAGTTGAAATGGGGAATGGGGTATAAACTCAGGAGGAGAAACTTGAAAAGATTTTTCCAGATTATTACACTCAGAAGTATGGACAAAATATAACCAGGTTTAGAGCTGGATTGTGAAGAGGCAAAATACAGAAGAGATTTAGCTAATGGAATTCTGGTAGTTTTGTTGGTTTTTGGTGTTGTTTAAGGACAAGATGGTTGAATGGCATCATCGACTCAATGGACATGACTTTGAGCAAGCTCTGGGAGATGGTGAAGGACAGGGAGGCCTGGTGTGCTACAGTCCACGGGGTCGCAAAGAGTCAGACATGACAGAGCAACTGAACGACAACAAGAAATATTTAGCACTGACAAAACTTAGATTTGGTCAATAGGAGAGGAGTCTTCCAATCCAAGAGGGAATGTTGGCGATGAGACAATGTGGAAGGCAGGCTATACAGTGGGAGTGCTGGGTGGGTGAGAGGGGATCTGAGAGACGGGGGATTTCCTTGGTGGTCTAGTGGCTAAGACTCTGACTTCCCAGATGCAAGCGGCCCAGGTTTGATCCCTGGACAGGGAAATAGACCCCACATGCACAACAAAGACCCGGCACAACCAAATTAATTAATTCTTTTTTTTTAAAGAGGAAAGCTGAGATGCAGAAATGGTCCTCCTTTCATCCTACAAGAAAGAGCTGTGAAGCTGGGTGGGGCAGGGGCTGGACAAGTAGGTCCCATTACAGGTTGTCATAGAACAGCATTATTACTTTAAATAGCATCAAAAACAAATGGGTATTTTTGCTCTAAGGTTCATCCTTCCTCTTCCCACACTTGCACACTCAGTTGTTCAGTCGTGTCTTACTCTTTGTGACCTCACAGACTATACCCACCAGGCTCCTCTGTCCATGGGATTCTCCAGGCAAGAACACTGGAGTGGGTTCCCGTTTCCTCCTTTAGGGTATCACTCTGACCCAGGGATCAAACCCATGAATCTTACTATAGGGGCATAGAAGGAAAATTCTATTTCAGTGTATTTCTGTCGCTCCAAATCCTCAAGAATCCAAAGTATCATTTCTCATAACAAGACTAAACTATAAAAATGCCTAACCATTTACAATGGAAATCTTCTTCAGTAGACGCAGCCTGGGAGGCTATCTTAGAAAATGACTTTTGCTGTGAATGGAAAATTTCTCTCCTAAGAAGTCATTTCCTAGTCATCTTCATTAATAAAGTATGATAAATTACAGCTTTATTTTTAATTGTTACATATACCATTGGTTATTTTAAACCTTAAGCTCTGTTGAATTTAAGGCAAATATGCATTTGCTCTGGGGACAGTGCTTAATTGATGATATTCAGAGTTTAGAAAAAAGAAAATATAAAATTTGTACACAAAAGCAGAGACTAGTAATTTTCTTCTTTTATTGCAGCTGGATATTCTACATGATAGAAAAAATTAAATGGGGATTTAGAGACTCTTTCTTATATTGTAGAGTGGAGAGCGTTTATGATTTTACTTTAATTACCTTCAGATTTTTATTTGTTGTCTAAATTAATCAATGAAAGTTCTTTTGTCTTGCATTTATTATTATCATATCTCTTGAGCAAACTTATTTTCTTTGTGTCAGAGACAGACCAAGGGAAAAGAATTTTCAGAAATAAGCTAGAAATAAGATAATACGAAATAAGAAATTTTCTAAATTTTCTAGAACACTGATATTCATTAGCTACCCAGTGTAACAGTCAGTACAGGTATTTAAATGATGACAATGAGTATATTTCAGGGAAACCCATGATCCTAACTTGTTCAGATTTCCCAAATATTTGTCTCCATCCTCTACTTTGCATATCCATGGGCACGTATTTGGTTAGCACTTTTCCAGAGAGACAAAGAAGTTTGTAACACTGCAGATGAATTAGCCCTGGATTTTAGCAGATGGGGGCTTCCCTGGTGGCTCAGATGGTAAAGGATCTGTCTGCAATGCGGAAGACTCAGGTTCAGTCTCTGGGTTGGAAAGATCCCCTGGAGACGGGAATAGCTACCTACTCCAGTATTCTTGTCTGGAGAATCCCATGAACAGAGGAGCCTGGCAGGCTACTGTCCCTAGGGTCACAAAGAGTTGGACACATGGAGAGACTAACACTTCACTTTCAAAGAGCAAATAACCATTGTGGAACTTGAAGAATCCATTATCATAAAGGTCTTGGATTCAAACTCTGTGGCTGAATTTGGAACAAGATTAAATCATCTGATCAACAATAATAAACAATATGCAAAAATCTGCATCATGAGAATAAAGAAACTCAAATCCCGTGCACAATAAAAGCAAAGCCAGAAGAGACACGCAACTGGGCAGGAATCTGGAGAGTGGTGCTTTTTTGTTGCGCCTTATCCTGGGGGTACCTTTTTCTCTCAGAATCAGGTTATAGCTGCTTCTGAAGGCAGAATGTCTGAGTCAGAAATAAGCGAACGTGTCTCACTGATCTTTACTGCCTGTCTCCCTGGTGGTAATTGCAAGAGTTCAGGATTACGGTTTTCTGAACTGAGCAGGATGCCTGATCTGAAAAACTTGCCAAGGTTTTTGAAGATGCTTTAAAATGGTGGTTCAGATTCAGTCTTGAGGAATAAAAACTCAGTTAACCACAATAAAGCACCATCAGAGAGAGGGCAGAGAAGTATAGAAGTTTTGTGATTATCATGAAATTAATTTTAATAATGCATTTTATTTAACCTAATATACCCAAAATATGATCATTTCAACATGAATAAATGTCAATTCATAAAACTACTGACATACTATATATAGATTTTTCATGCTAAGTCTTTGAATCCAGTGTATACAGCACATTTGAACTTGCATACAGTACATTTGACCAGCCAGGTTTCCCCATTCAAGCGCTCAGCAGCTACTAGGGGCTATCAGTCATGTAGCTTCCACATTAGATGGTACAGTTTTAGCACAAAAGTCCTGCTTTTGGAATCAGATCAATTTTTATTCAAAATATGATGTACTCTTATTAGCTATGTGGCCTTAGGCCAGAGACTTAACTTTCTCTCTTTCCTTTTTTCCTATAAAATGAAATGAATAATATCTAACTCTTGGACTTTGGTGACAATTAAAATAAATGCTGTATGTAAAACTGTCCACAGTGTCTGTCCTGTGGCCACACCAATGAATGCTCACATTTAGAGTCAATGACTATAGTACAGATATAGTTTTTAGGCCAGTTAAAAACAATTATCCTGATGTTAGAGTATCCACTACATTCCAGATAAAGGTAAGACATGCCCAGACTGTGCCAGGCTATGTCACCAGCCCAATGGTAAATATGAAGCATATGACTTCCTCCGTGTAGGTTTTGAAACATGTATACATATTGGAGATGGACTTTTCTGAAGCTCATATTAGGAACTGTCAGTGGGAAACCTTTTGGCATTCAAGGATGAGATCTCTGTAATAACAAAAAGCAAATGAGCCTCTCCAAGACCAATTGTTTACATTACTGCTAAGTCTCTGAGGAGCTAAGGCCAGTGCTCAGCCAAGTGATTTGAATGAATTCTCAGAAGCCCTGATATCAATGAGTCAATTATACTGTCTACAGAATACTTTCATTTAATGTTTTGGAAGAAGTTACTGTCCTTGCTTGATTCCCAAAGAACGGCTAATGGTTACTGGCTTCTCAGAGAGTACTAGTGGTCCCAAGACTAGTACTTAATAGCTTGTTCATGATGTCAATGATAAAGGTGCTTATTGAACCCTCTGGTATGGTGGCTCTAGTGGTAAAGAATCTGCCTGTCAATGCAGGAGACCTACAATATGCAGGTCTGATTCCAGGGTTGGGAAGATTCCCTAGAGGCCATGGCAATCCATGCCACTATTCTTGCCAAGAGAAACCCATGGATAGAGGAGCCTGGCAGGCTTCAATCCATACATAGGGTTTCAAAGAGTTGGACACAAGTGAAGCAACTTAGCACGCATGCACAGTACCCCCTGAACTATTACTGACCCTCGTTAAACCTAGCCATCTCTGACCCTAAGGAAGTTATTGTCTGCATTCCAAAAGTAGATGGTTTGGTGATTCTTTGTTTATTTACACTGTGAAATCATGGTTATCAAGATCTCTGCACCCTGGCTAATCAGTAATTTTTGATCAAATGTTTTATCAGAAAGACACAACCCTGGGGACTTCCCTGGAAGTCCAGTAGTTAAGAATCCACCTGGCAATGCAGAGGATGTGGGTTCAATCCCTGGTCGGGGAACTAAAATTTCTTATACAGGTAAGCAACTAAAAGCCCACGGCCTCTGTAGCCCGGAAGCCACGACTAGAGAAACCTTGCGCCACAGTGAAAGATCTCCTGTGACACAACAGAGGTGCTGTGTGCTACAACTAAGGCCAGATGCAGCCAAGTTAATTAATTTATGAAAGACAGAACCCTAGAATGTCACAGTAGTTCATCTTTACGGCTGAGCTGGCTCTCAGAGAATGGTGGTCTCAAGGTGGAAAGGTTTCTAAACACACTCACTGAGAGTTTATAATAAAGTCACATATGGCAAAGTCTTTTCTCAAGATGTCCTGTGCTTTGGGGGTGGGGAGGAGGGGGCGGGGAGCACGGGGCAGGACCCCACGATGATGAAAGCAATCATTTTTCCTTTTCCCAGGTCTGCAACACAGGACTAAAACATCCACAACACAGAGCTCAAACCTCCACAGTCCTCTGAATAGACTTGCCATGACTAAAGGACCCTCTTTGATTTTCACTACTCAGCAGCTACAGCAACCCAGAATTTTGAGCATGCAGAGGAGCTCAGCTGAGCTGAACAGCTGAGTCGATGCATTTCATAAAAAGCCCCTTGCAGCCAAAACCAAGGGCATCAATATTGCGACCCATATTAGTTACACAGCTGAGGATTTTAAAAGGTTCACTTAAATAAATAAGACTAGGCGCAAAAGAGCAATGCCTCCCTTGATGGGGGTAGGGGAGGCTTGGGAAGTGAAATAAGTGCTGTTAGCCATCCTCACATGGAGAGACGCTGGTCATGAAACATCCAAGGCTAAAGTCCGGTCTGACATAAAGTAGTGAAGCTAAAGAGCAGAAAGGAGAAAGATCACTTCTCTCTGGGTTGGAGAGAAGAAACTTCCATCCCTGCTCTGCACCATCTGGGGAAAGTACGCTGAGCACAGATAGCATAGGCTATAAATCCACAACCTTGTCTGAAGGAACAACATTTCATCACTTTTCCAACTGCAGGGCTAGGTGTTTTCCTGTCTTACAAGATGCGCTGCCTCTGTACAAATCAGTGTAGCCAGACTGCCCCATACATCTAGTCCTTGCTCATCAAGAGACTTGAACCCAAGAACTGTAAATTCCAGCAGCCCACAATCCATTCAAAATAGCTAGAACCCCATAAGGTTTTGTTTACAGGCTCCTGTGAAGATCATGCTTGCATGCTAAGTTACTTCAGTTGTGTCTGACCTTTTGTGACCGCGTGGACTGTGGGCTGCCAGGCTCCTCTGTCCATGGGGATTCTCCAGGCAAGAGAATGGAGCAGGCTGTCATGCTCTCCTAGAGGGGATCTTCCCAAACCAGGGCTCCAACCCTCATCTCTTATGTTTCCTGCATTGGCAGGGGGGTTCTTTACCACTAGCACCACCTGGGAAGCCCTGTGAAGATAATATTTAAACATAAATGGGCAATCCTGAAATTTCCCCTCATCACTGCCTCCCTGATGGGTCTGCAGGGGGAATGAAGAACCTTTCTTGGATGATCTGTGGGCAAACATGACACATTGAGATACTCCTGTATCAAGGAATAAACAGCAAGGAAAAAGCTTAAAGGCAAAACTTCTATTTCTGATTCTACATGGGGTTGGCACAAGGACAAGATGCAGATAAGTGGTTTGTTAAACTATTAGGAGGAATTACTGATTAAGATGGTTGTAAAATACTTATAATTATAAAATGCCTATGGAAAGTTCTAGAAGTTCAAGATAATAATACAAAATTATGCTCTTACTATTAAATATAAAAGTGTCTTTAAAATATACATTTTCATATCGCATGTAATTTATTTTATACTCATTCTCAAAGCCTTTGCCATGTAGATCACAACAAACTGGAAAATTCTTCAAGAGATGGGAATGCCAGACCACCTGACCTGCTTCCTGAGAAACCTGTATGCAGGTCAAGAAGCAACAGTTAGAACTGGACAAAGAACAACAGACTGGTTCCAAATAGGAAAAGGAGTATGTCAAGGCTGTATATTGTCACCCTGCTTATTTAACTTCTATGCAGAGTATATCATGTGAAATGCCAGGCTGGAAGAAGTACAAGCTGGAATCAAGATTGCCAGGAGAAATATCAATAACCTCAGATATGCAGATGACACCATCCTTATGGCAGAAAGTGAAGAAGAACTAAATAGCCTCTTGATGAAAGTGAAAAAAGAGTGAAAAAGTTGGCTTGAAACTCAACATTCAGAAAACTAAGATCATGGCATCTGGTGCCATCACTTCATGGCAAATAGATGGGGAAACAATGGAAACCGTGAGAGACTTTATTTTGGGGGGCTCCAAAATCACTGCAGATGGTGACTGAAGCTATTAAATTAAAAGATGCTTACTCCTTGGAAGAAAAGTTATAACCAATCTAGACAGCATATTAAAAAGCAGAGACATTACTTTGCCATCAAAGGTCAGTTTAGTCAAGGCTTTCCAGGAGTCACGTATGCATGTGAGGGTTGGACTATAAAGAAAGCTGAGCACCGAAGAACTGATGCTTTTGAACTGTGGTGTTGGAGAAGATTCTTGAGAGTCCCTTGGACTGCAGGGAGATCCAACCAGTCAATCCTAAAGGAAATCAGTCCTGAATATTCATTGGAAGGACTGATGCTAAAACTGAAACTCCAATACTTTGCCCACCTGATGAGAAGAACTGATTCACTGGAAAAGACCCTGATGCTGAGAAAGATTGAAGGCAGGAGAAGGGGACAACAGAGGATGATATGATTGGATGGCATCACCAATTCAATGGACGTGAGTTTGAGCAAACTCCGGGAGTTGATGATGGACAGGGAGGCCTGGCGTGTTGCAGTTCATGGGGTTGCAAAGAGTCGGACACTACTGAGTGACTGAACTGAACTGAAGAGTGTTGGAACAATCTCAGACAAAAACTGAGGAAGCAAGCTTAAAATATGTGGCTTTAAAAATACAAAACATGTGGCTGGAAGAAGCTGCTATTTTACAGG
Source organism: Ovis aries (assembly GCF_016772045.2). Lineage (NCBI taxonomy): Eukaryota > Metazoa > Chordata > Mammalia > Artiodactyla > Bovidae > Ovis > Ovis aries. Next base: position 37,480,523 of record NC_056062.1, read on the forward strand.
ATACACAGGCTTGCAAAGGGAGGGTTCAAATGCCTCTGCCATTACCCAATCCCTGTTCCTTGTGAGGGGTATGGAATAAAGGGCATAGTCACACCCCCCGTGGCTCAGATGATGTCTCTGTCAAGTTGGATAAACATCCTGGAAGGATCCTGGAGAGCCTAAGAGGTAGGCACAACTCTTCAGAAAACAGCAGGCAGCTCTTGGGGCCTAAGAAGGTAGGGAATAGGTATCTTCCAGCTGACATTCTCCCATTGCTCTAGGCACTCAGGATCTTAATGCCAGAACATTCCTGAAGGGCCTCATCCACTTCTGATGCTTCAGGTCCCAAGAGGTCTGCTGGGAACATCTAAAGAGTGTGATTGCATTATTGAAGCCCAGAGAAAAGAATGTTCTAGGGTGAAAGCGCTCACGATGTGAGTAAATGAGAATTATTTTTAGAAATATTCAGAGTTGGGTCAATAATAAGCATGTGGAGAATTGCAAATGAAATGTTCTCTGCCTTATGGAATCCATCTGGGCCGTGGCCAAAGGAGGATCTTTCATTTTTCAGGTGAGATGTGGTTCTTAGGTTATGATTAATGGCCCATGAACATTTTTTACAAAGGCAAGTACTCTTGACATGTACTGGAGAAAATCCAATTACAGCGATTTTGTCTCTTCCATTTCCCTCCAGAGGTAGTTGTGGGGATGGTATTCTTTGCCTATTTCTTTCTCTGTGCTCTTAGATAATCTTGAAGACTTGGAAACTCGTTGTATTTCTAAATGTTCCTACATAGGCCGTGTCTAGTTAAGCCTTTTCAAGAAAAAGAGAAGTAAATAAAGAATTAAAGTCAAAGAAGACCCCATTAACATTAAAACAAATCTCCACTTCTTTCCATTTATCAACTGGATGCTGTCTGCTTTTCTTTAATCAAAAGATCTATATTGTGATAGCTTCCTTCCACATTATACAAGGACTTGTTCGTGACTCAGATGGTAAAGAATCCACCTGCAATGTAGGAGAGGCAGGTTCAATCCCTGGATTGGGAAGATCCCCTGGAGAAGGAAATGGCAACCCACTCCAGTATTCCTGCCCGGAAAATCCCTTGGAGAGAGGAGCCTGGCAGACTGCAGTCCATGGGGTCACAAAGAGTTGGACATGACTGAGCACACATGTAACATAAAAGATGAAAGGAGACAGTTACTTACAAATTCCGTACATTTCCTTAGCAGAATAGAGACATATGGGACCTAAAGCAAGTTGCTGAATGAGCTGCCTCAAGAACATTTGAAAATACAGAGTTGAGGTGCACTCCAGGAACTGGCATTTTTTTAATGTGTCTTTGACAGCTTCAGAGAGTTAATGGAAACTGAATTATATTTAAAGCTATATGAGAAAAATCTTTTTTCCTCAGAGTTGAGTTCTCAAAAGAATTTCTAACACTAAGCACTTCAGCATCAAGATTCGATATACATACAATTAATTTTATTACAGCTTTCCTCATTTCTCATTTATGCTGTAGGAAGAGGCAGATTTTGCAATAAGCAGTTTCCTTTCAACTCATTTTGTCCACAACGAGCCAGAGTCTCTCTGGTATCAGCGGGCCAGACCATGCTGAACAAAGAGAAGAAAAGTCAAAAGCTGGACATTGTTTATCTGAGACATGAAATGGGCTGAACCATTAAGTGACACTACATTCACAAAAGGGACAATGGCATCACACTGAGGCTTTTCCTTAGCTGTGACATTTCTTTAGGTTCTCTTTTGGCATAAAAAGTTTGGGGCTTTTGTGAAAAAGTAGAAACTCCTCACAATGAAAATCTCATTTTGAGGTGAAGATTAGAGGTCTTTACTCTCAAAGCTGCACACAGGGTCTTTAAAGAGCTCAATGTTCAAACTTTTCCATCCAAATTTAAGAGGAAAATGTACAGGCAGTGGCACAAAGGTCAAGGTGCTCTGAAGGCGAATTGACAGAGGACCATTGAAACTTGTCTTCTCTGAGCTCCTGACAGGGTCCATGACAGCAGAGGAGGGCTCTTCTTGAGAAAGAATCCTGAAGGCTGAAGGAATGAATGGTGATGATGTGAACACAGGAATGAAATCTAGAATCAGGTTGGCCAGGAAGATGGTATAGAAAACCAGAATGAGCTGTGTGGCCATCCCACTGATACTGGCAAAGACTGAGGGCAGGAGGAGAAGGGAGGGAGCAACAGAGGATGAGATGGTTGGATGGCATCACTGACTCAATGGACATGCGTTTGAGCAAACTCCGGGTGACAGGGAAGGACAGGGAAGCCTGGTGTGCTGCGGTCCATGGGGTCACAAAGAGTCGGACACAACTTAGCAACTGAACAACAATAATAAAATGTCAATTTTCGGGGTTTCCCCTGTGGCTCAGCTGGTAAAGAATCTGCCTGCGATGTGGGAGACCTGGGTTTGATCCCTGGGTTAGGAAGATCCCCTTGGAGAAGGGAAAGGCTACCCACTCCAGTATTGTGGCCTGGAGAATTCCATGGACTTGTATAGTCCATGGGGTCACAAAGAGTCAGACACAACTGAGCAACTTTCTTTTTTTTTTTTTTTTTTTGGCTTCCCTGGTGGCTCAGATGATAAAGCTTCTGCCTGCAATACCTGGGTTCGATCCCTGGGTTTGGAAGATCCCCTGGAGAAGGAAATGGCAGAAGCCTGGTGTGCTGCAGTCCATGGGGTCACAAAGAGTCGGACACAACTTAGTGACTGAAGAACAATAAAATGTCAATTTTCTAAGTCCAAATTCTAGGGAACCAGAAAAGACCCTGATGTTAGGAAAGACTGTAGGCAAAAGGAGGAGATGACAGAGGATGAGATGGTTAGATGGTATCGCTGACTCAGTGGACATGAACCTGAGCAAGCTCTGGGAGATAGTGAAGGACAGAGGAGCCTGGTGTTGCTGCAGTCCATGGGGTCACAAAGAGTTTGACACAACTGAGCAACTGAACAACAACAACAAAGAGACCAAACACACACAGTGGAACCCTGGAAAAGAAAAAAAAGAGAAATACTTAAGAACAAGTTTTTCAACTTGTACTGTACAGTGTTTCCCTAAGAAAATGGGAAATTGTGACTTTGATTCAGTCCATACCCCCTGCCCCAAAATGTTACATGACTGTCTAGTGTCTTTTTTCTTTTTAACTTTACTCAGTAAGTGCAACCTTAAATGAAAGATTAGACTTAACAAAATAGATAGGTTGGTTTTAGCTCTGACATGTAATGAGCTGAGAAATTTGTCACTCCTGCTCCAAATATAAAGAATGCCGGAAAAGGAATGTCTTTACTGGGACTCATCAGAGAACTGGAGTTGCAGAGCAAACTCCACCCTGAAATCTGGAAAAACAGGAGGATCCAGGGAGTCACACTTGCCCTGAGCAGAAGCTGCTGGAGCCACACGCCAGTAGGAACAGTTAAATGGCAGCTGGGGTAAGTTACTGGAGGCATAGTATGGGCAAGTATGAGCCTGAGCCAGTGTGTGTGTGCGTATGTGGGTAAGCTACTGGAGGCATAGGATGGGCAAGTATGAGCCTGAGCTACTGTGTGTGTGTGTGTGTGTGTGTGTGTGTGTGTGTGTGTGTGTGCCTGTCACTGAGTCATGTCTGACTCTGTGACCCCATGGACTGTAGCCCACCAGGCTCCTCTGTTCATGGGATTCTCCAGGCAAGAATACTGAAGTGGGTTTCCATTTCCTTCCCGAGAGGATCTTCCTGACTCAGAGGTCAAACTTGCATCTCCTGCTCGGCAGGCGGATGGGGCAGGGAGTTTAATCCAGGAATGTCAACAGGATCTCCAGGTAAAGATCCAGGAATGATGCAGATGGAGGAAAGTAATCACCACTGTGAAATGTCAGGGGCTCCTCGAGAAAAGGCCCCTCTCCAGGGAAAGGTCATCACCAGAGCTCTATCTTAATGGATGCTGAGAGGGAGTCACCCAACTCCAGTCCCCTCCGGTCTTCCTGTCTCACCCAAGGGGAATTTGTTTTTAACTTTAGAAACACTTGTGAAAGTATTAACCCACAGATGCAAGCCCACAAAAATCTAAAGTTCAATTATAAGATTACAGAACATTGCCCCTCCTCCATAGGATCTTCCCAACACAGGGACTAAACCAGCATCGTCTGACTCTCCGGGATTTATAGGCATTATTCTTTACTATTGAGCCACCTGAGAAGCCTCAAGGAAGGGGACTTAGGGAAGCCCAAAGAGTACCTGGCACCTATGGCTACAACAACATTAAACATAACCCAACTCCTGGCTAGTTTAACATAAAACCTCACATTAAATTTTTATTTACCTCAGTTCCCATGACCTGACACAGCACATCTAGATTTCAACAACAACAAAAAAAATCATAAGACATGCTAAAGTTCCAGAAGGAGTACAGTCTGAAGGCACAAAGCAAACATAAAACCAGACTCATATATGACATAAAGTCTGGCATTATCATGCTGCTGCTGCTGCTGCTAAGTCGCTTCAGTCATGTCTGACTCTGTGCGACCCCAGAGATGGCAGCCCACCAGGCTCCACCATCCGTGGGATTCTCCAGGCAAGAACACTGGAGTGGGTTGCCATAGAGGGAATTTAAAATAACCATGATCAACATGAGGAGGGCTCTTATGAAAGAAGCAGGCAACATGCAAGATAACACAGTTATGTAAGCAGAAAAGCTAGAACTCTAAGAAAGTATCAAGGAAATGCTTAATTAATGAAATGCTTAATGAATGAATTTAATTAATTAATTAATGAAAATTGCCTTAGATGGGCTCATTGGTAGACTATATGCCACCCAAGAAAGAACCAGTGAGCATGAAGATAGGTCAATAGAAATTTCCTAAACTGAAATGAAAATTTTAAAAGAATGAGTAAAACAGAGCAGGACATCTAATTACTGGAAGACTTTTACCGTGTAACTTACATGCAATGGAAATACCAACATAGAAGAAAGAGCAAATGGAGCAAAAAATATTTTAACAAATAATGGCCAAGAATTTTACAAAATTAAAGATAGAAAACAAGTCAAAACTTCAGCAAGCTCAGAGAACACCCAAGAAAATAAATACAAAAAAGGAATACCCTGGCTGCTGCTGCTGCTAAGTCGCTTCAGTCGTGTCTGACTGTGCGAGCTCATAGATGGCAGCCCAGCAGGCTCCACCATCCCTGGGATTCTCCAGGCAAGAACACTGGAGTGGGTTGCCATTTCCTTCTCCAATGCATGAAAGTGAAAAGTGAAAGTGAAGTCGCTCAATCATGTCCGACTCTTCGCAGCCCCATGGACTGCAGCCTACCAGGCTCCTCCGTCCATGGGATTTTCCAGGCAAGAGTACTGGAGTGGGGTGCCATTGCCTTCTCCTTGGAAGATCAAATTTAAACTGTAGAAAACCAAAAATAAAGGAAAAAACCTGAAAGAAGCGAGGGAAAATAAAACACTTTACCTACAGAGAAACAAAGATGGGGATGACAGCAGTCTTCTCATCAGAATCAATAATCACTTTAAACATGAATGGTCTAAATACACCAACTAGGGACTTCTCTGGTGGTCCGGGGGTTAAGAATCTACCTTCCAAGGCGAGAGACACAGGTTTGATCCCTGGTGAGGGAACTAAGATCCCATGTGCTGCAGGGCAACTAAGCCTGCATGTGCTGCAACTAGAGAAGCTCATGCGCCAAACAAAGACCCAGAGCAATCAGAAATTTTTTGATTTAAAAAATAAATACACAAAACACAGAGATTATCAGGGTGGATTAGAAAACAAGACCCCAAGGGACATTCATGTGGAAACTATGAACCTACAAAACTATACATTTCTAAAAATAACTTTTAAGTACTTATATATAAGTAATATCTTTTAAGCAAGTTTTATTCTCTTTTTTTTAAGCAGTAAAAAAAGTAATCTTATTGCTAGTGTGTATCCATTTACACTGTCTGACATCCTTTTCAGACCATTTTAGTACTAGGTACAAATCTAAATTTTGTCTCTGGTATTTATTAATTGTCATTCTTTGAAATATAAATTAGATCAATTTATTTAACTCTGTCATCTTTCACAACAACATAGCTCAAGAATGCCACTGAACTTTAAAAAAGAAAAAGATAATGTGAAAAGTAAAATTCTTATATAATTGGATAAACATAGACATGAATACATGTATTAATATACTCGAACACGACTAAGTGACTGAACTGAGATGAACTGAATTCTCCACTATCCTTCAGTTCAGTTCAGTCACTCAGTCGTATCCAACTCTTTGCGACCCCATGAATCTAACACGCCAGGCCTCCCTGTCCATCACCAACTCCTGGAGTTCACTCAGACTCACATCCATCGAGTCCGTGATGCCATCCAGCCATCTCATCCTCGGTCGTCCCCTTCTCCTCCTGCCCACAATCCCTCCCAGCATCAGAGTCTTTTCCAATGAGTCAACTCTTCGCATGAGGTGGCCAAAGTACTGGAGTTTCAGCTTCAGCATCATTCCCTCCAAAGAAATCCCAGGGCTGATCTCCTTTAGGATGGACTCGCTGGATCTCCTTGCAGTCCAAGGGACTCTCAAGAGTCTTCTCCAACACCACAGTTCAAAAGCATCAATTCTTTGGCGCTCAGCTTTCTTCACAGTCCAACTCTCACATCCATACATGACCACTGGAAAAACCATAGCCTTGACTAGATGGACCTTTGTTGACAAAGTAATGTCTCTGCTTTTCAATATGCTATCTCAGTTGGTCATAACTTTTCTTCCAAGGAGTAAGCGTCTTTTAATTTCATGGCTGCAATCACCATCTGCAGTGATTTTGGAGCCCAGAAATATAAAGTCTGACACTGTTTCCACTGTTTCCCCATCTATTTCCCATGAAGTGATGGGACCAGATGCCATGATCTTCGTTTTCTGAATGGTGAGCTTTAAGCCAATTTTTCACTCTCCTCTTTCACTTGCATCAAGAGGCTCTTTAGTTCTTCTTCACTTTCTGCCATAAGGGTGGTGTCATCTGCATATCTGAGGTTATTGATATTTCTCCCAGCAATCTTGATTCCAGCTTGTGCTTCTTCCAGTGTTTCTCATGACGTACTCTGCATAGAAGTTAAATAAACAGGGTGACAATATACAGCCTTGATGTACTCCTTTTCCTATTTGGAACCAGTCTGTTGTTCCATGTCCAGTTCTAACTGTTGCTTCTTGACCTGCATACAGGTTTCTCAAGAGGCAGGTCAGGTGGTCTGGTATTTCCATCTCTTTCAGAATTTTCCACAGTTTATTGTGATCCACACAGTCAAAGGCTTTGGCATAGTCAATAAAGCAGAAATAGATGTTTGTCTGGAACTCTCTTGCTTTTTCATGATCCAGCGGATGTTGGCAATTTGATCTCTGCTTCCTCTGCCTTTTCTAAAACCAGCTTGAACATCTGGAAGTTCACTGTTCATGTATTGCTGAAGTCTGGCTTGGAGAATTTTGAGTATTACTTTACTAGCATGTGAGATGAGTGCAATTGTGCGGTAGTTTGAGCATTCTTTGGCATCACCTTTCTTTGGGATTGGAATGAAAACTGACCTTTTCCAGTCCTGTGGCCACTGCTGAGTTTTCCAAGTTTGCTGGCATGTTGAGTGCAGCACTTTCACAGCATCATTTTTTAGGATTTGAAATAGCTCAACTGGAATTCCATCACCTCCACTAGCTTTGTTCATAGTGATGCTTTCTAAGGCCCACTTGACTTCACATTCCAGGATGTCTGGCTCTAGATGAGTGATCACACCATCATGATTATCTGGGTCATGAAGATCTTTTTTGTACAATTCTATGTATTCTTGCCACCCCTTCTTAGTATCTTCTGCTTCTGTTAGGTCCATACCATTTCTGTCCTTTATCGAGCCCATCTTTGCATGAAATGTTCCCTTGGTATCTCTAATTTTCTTGAAGAGATCTCTAGTCTTTCCCATTCTGTTGTTTTCCTCTATTTCTTTGCATTGATTGCTGAAGAAGGCTTTCTTATCTCTTCTTGCTATTCTTTGGAACTCTGCATTCAGATGCTTGTATCTTTCATTTTCTCCATTGCTTTTACTTCTCTTCTTTTCACAGTTATTTGTAAGGCCTCCTCAGACAGCCATTTTGCTTTTTTTTGCATTTCTTTTCTATGGGGATGGTCTTGATCCCTGTCTCCTGTACAACGTCACGAACCTCCATCCATAATTCATCAGGCACTCTATCTATCAGATCTAGTCCCTTAAATCTATTTCTCACTTCCACTGTATAATCATAAGGGATTTGATTTAGGTCATACCTAAATGGTCTAGTGGTTTTCCCTACTTTCTTCAATTTAAGTCTGAATTTGGCAATAAGGAGTTCATGATCTGAGCCACAGTCAGCTCCTGGTCTTGTTTTTGTTGACTGTATAGAGCTTGTCCATCTTTGGCTGCAAAGAATATAATCAATCTGATTTTGGTGTTGACCATCTGGTGATGTCCATGTGTAGAGTCTTCTCTTGTTTTGTTGGAAGAGGGTGTTTGCTATGACCAGTGCATTTTCTTGGCAAAACTCTATTAGTCTTTGCCCTGCTTCATTCCATATTCCAAGGCCAAATTTGCCTGTTACTCCACTTTCCTTAGAAGGATTCTTAAAATCCCTTTTATGTTAGCTCTTTTATTCATCATTTCGTGTGTGTGGTTTTTTGTGTTTTGTTTTTTTTCTTTGCCTGCCTGTCTCTCTGACCAAGATGATTTCAAATTTAATCATTCTCACAATAATGTACTTCAAAATGGTTTTCACGTAAAAAGTAAAAGCAGCTGCAACTGATGTGCAAATGTTAAATCCCTCAGGTTCTGAAACTCAGACTGCATCTCAAGAGTGAGTGTTTGCTAATTTGCTGAGTGTCTTTTTGAAGGGTCAGTGTGTCTCTCTATCACGCTTCTCCTCTCTTCTCAGATTGCTACCTACCAACCTGAAATTGTCTGCCTGTGATCGAGCAGACTAGAGTCAACTTCAGGTTTCTTAAGCAAAAGAGCATTAATAACCTCAAAATTATTATCCAACCAGTCAATTCTAAAGAAAATCAGTCCTGAATATTCATTGGAAGGACTGATGCTGAAGCTGAAACTCCAATGCTTTAGCCATCTGTTGTGAGAAACTGACTCACTGGAAAAGGCCTTGATGCTGGGAAAGAGTGACGGCAGGAGGAGAAGGGGACGACAGAACATGAGATGATTGGATGGCATCACTGACTCCATGGATATGAGTCTGAGCAAGCTCCAGGAGTTGGTGAGGGACAGGGAAGCCTGGCATGCTACAGTTCATGGGGTCACAAAGAGTAGGACATGACTGAGTGACTGAACTGAACTGAACCTCAAAACATAGCACATGAAACAGTCCCTTGGTGCCCTGAGACCTTCCCTAAGCACTTTTTAATTTTCTCTGCTGCTGCTGCTGCTGCTGCTAAGTCGCTTCAGTCGTGTCCAACTCTGTGCGACCCCATAGACGGCAGCCCACCAGGCTCCCCTGTCCCTGAGATTCTCCAGGCAAGAACACTGGAGTGGGTTGCCATTTCCTTCTCCAGTGCAGAAAAGTGAAAAGTGGAAGGGAAGTCGCTCAGTTGTGTCCGACGCTCAGCGACCCCATGGACTGCAGCCTTCCAGGCTCCCCCGTCCCTGAGATTCTCCAGGCAAGAACACTGGAGTGGGTTGCCATTTCCTTCTCCAATGCATGAAAGTGAAAAGTGGAAGGGAAGTCGCTCAGTTGTGTCCGACGCTCAGCGACCCCATGGACTGCAGCCTTCCAGGCTCCTCCATCCATGGGATTTTCCAGGCAAGAGTACTGGAGTGGGGTGCCATTGCCTTCTCCGTAATTTTCTCTAGTTCCACAGAATAAGAAGGCACCCTGTCTCTCTAGGGTTCCAGTTCCTTGGCTGTGTAAAACAGTCTATGATTCAGGGACAGTGAATAGAATTCAACACTCTGTATTGCCTAGAGTCCCAAAGTTCATTTCATTTTTGCATATTTCTTAATTGAAAGAGAATTCAAAGGGGGGAAAATATGTTGGGAGGGGCTTGGCTTGCCAATGGGTGAGCTGCACCTTTGCTTTCATGGCATAGCAAGAGAATCCTGGGAGCCTTACTTGGTTCTGCCATTTTGCTATCGAAAAATAAATCCCATTCTATTCAGTTTTCAAAATAACCAAACAAAGTCATTCATTTCTTAATTTTTTTTTCAGTTTCATGGCAATAGAAATAAGTTATCCAGATTTTCTTTCACTGAAGTTCGGGGTTTTCCTTTCTTTCCCAATGTTTTCCATGGACTGCCTCCCCCCACATCACGCTGGCCCCTTCTTTGGGAGTTAAGCACAAAGCGATAGAGACATACTGGACATATTGATCACCAAGTAAAATGGTTTCCCTGGCAACCATAACTCAATGAAGCCCATAGAATTGCCTTCCTTTTGCACATGAATTTTTTTCTAATAATTTCAAATACCACAGATGGCAGAAACTGACACAAAAGTACCTGTTCAAACTGTATTGTTGCAAAAATAAAGCTGATTTGGGAAGAGATACTTTGCTGTGTTCTGTGGTTAGCTAATGTATTTCTAATTTTAGTATAATTCCTCCATAATTATGAAATGAATTCATTCCTTTGTGTGTTGCAGTATGTGAATGGATTAGTTTCATTACTGCCACAATAAATCACCACAAACTTAGTGCTTAGACTAACAAGCATTTATTATCTTAGAGTTGTACAGGTTAGAAGTCTGACACATGTCTTAGTGGGCTAAAATAAGGTGCCAGCAGGACGCCACACCTCCCTGGAGGCTCCAAGGGAGACAGCATTGTCTTGCCTTTTTCGATTTCTAAAAGATACTTGCATTCCTTGGCTCAGCTCCCACCCCCTCACCTCCCTTTTTAAGCCAGAAACATCACATCTCTCTGGTCCTTCCTCCATCACTTCACAGTCAGTAGAGATTCCTGCTTTTAAAGACTCTTCTGATTATACCAGGGCCACCTGGACAATCTAGAATAATCTCCCCATCTCAAGGACACACTCTTAACCACAACTGCAAAGTTCCCTTGGCCATATTCACCTGTCCTGAGGATTAGGTCATGGCGTTATTTAAAGGACCACTATACTGCCTGCCACAATGAGTCTCTTGTCTGGCACACTGACCAAAAAAAATCCAAGACGCTTCTCAAAATATTGATAACCAGTAAAGCACGCCCTTTGAACTGCTTCTTTTAAGTACTGGTGATTATTTCACATTGATTTAAAGCAGAGGTCAGCAAACTTTTTCTGTAAGGAGCAGATCCTATATATATTTGGCTTTGCCAACCACGCATTCTTTGTTACAACTACTCAATTCTGCCATCGTAGTGTGAAAGCAACTATTGACAATACATGGATGAATGACCTTGGCTGTGTTCCAATAACAATTCCTATACAAAAGCAGGCACTGGGCCAGATTTCGTCTGTGGACCATAGTTTGCTGATTCGTAAACCAGAGTTGTGAAATCTCTAATCTGATGACTAAAATTTGACCATGTTTTCAAAACTGAGATCTCTTTTTTTGGATATATAACTCTTCACTTGGACTCTTTAGCAATATAAGGAAGAATATAAGCATCTTCATTATTGTAAAACCTTGGTTGAGTACTAGTGACAGGCATAAGACCACAAAGAAGTAGAAGACCAAGAGAGCCTTCAATGGGCTTGTAATTGGATAGGTGACACATATTCATTAAAGGGTAATAACATCATTTTTATCTATATATTTCATTGAATACATTATTTAACCTCCAGAAATGCCATCTTTAAAAGTTATATAATGGGAGTTCCCCTCTGGGGAGTTCCACTTCTGGTAATGGCAAAGGACTTTTTATTGAACTAACCCATCTGCAAACAACAATGATAAACTTGGGACAAAATATTTTAAAAAATAAGTATATGTAAGCAGTAGGGACTGACCAAAAGCACACAGAACCTGGAGAGGAGTCGTCCTTGGAAGAAAATAATTTCTCTGGATAAAACTTTGTGCTCGTATGACTTGTTGAAGGGCACACCCCAGTCTATGTGGCAAGAGGTGGACGAACTAGAACAGAAACCTGGTCTCACTAGCTTAACAAGTCAGAAGATGGATTCGGGAGATGCTAGGGAGCAGAGAAAATAAGTAAGAAATTCCAGAAATTAGGATCACAGAAGAGGAATCCTCAAAACCACATATGATTCTGTCTAAACCTTTGGCTGAACCCTGAACTTTGTATGCTCTGGAGCAACACCAAGATTTCCTGTGAAAAGCAACAGCTGGAAGGTTGCGAGAACTGAGCAGTTTCAGCTGCTATTCAAGCCAGGGGAGCTGGAGATTGAGGTTTGCTTCCAATATTTTTAATACCGTTAAGTTGTGGCTACAACAAAAATCTACACTTACAAGAGAAGAAACAAAGTACCCTGAATCACTATTTTCACAAATCAGTGTTATCATTCAAAATGTCCAGTGCTCTATAAAGCATGGGAAGAAACAGGAAAATGTGAACAATTGCTAAAAGAAAGGTAGTGGTAGAAACAGATTTTAAGATAACACAGATGTTGCAATTAGAAGGCAAAGACCGTGTTGTTGCTTAGTTGCTAGGTGGTGTCCGACTCACTTTCAACCCCATGGACTGTAGCCCATCAGGCTCCTCTGTCCATAGGATTTCCCAGGCAAGAATACTGGAGTGGATTGCCATTTCCTTCTCCAGGGGGTCTTCCCGACACAGGGATGGAACACACCTCTCCTGCACTGTGAGCAGATTCTTTACTGCTAAGCCACCAGGGAAGCCCAGCAAGGACTTTAGATGTGGTCTAATAAATATATCAATGACTTAAAGAAGAACATGATCATCATAAATTAACAGGAGGAAAAGACCAACAGAGTAATGGAAACTATAAAAAGAGGACCAAATGGAAACTTTAGCAGAGAAAAAATAAGATGTATATAACTAAAAATATTTATTGTGTAGGCTTATCAGCTTACTGGAGATAGCCAAAGAAAATGTTAGTGAACTTGAAGATAAGTGTGAAGAAAAGGAGATAAACAATTGAAGAGAGTGTGAACACCCTTAGTGGTAGGTGCAACAGCAAATGATTAGCATAAGTAAATTGGAGGAACAGAAGGAGAGAAATAACATGGGACACAGCAAAGTTGATGAAATAATGACGAGCAGGTTTTCACATGTAGTGAAAAGAAGATATAGACCTCAAGAAGCTCTGCAAACCTCAGAGAGAAAGAGGGAAGGAAGGAAGAAAGACAGAAGGAAGAGAAAAAAAAAAGGAGAAAAAGAAAGAGAAAGAAAGTAGGGGGAGGACAGAGGTAGTAAATACATAACACGTTAGTTAAATTGCCAAACACTGAAGAGTAAATAGAAAATCTGGAAAGCAGTCAGAGAAAATTGTCATGTTATATATAAGGAAGCAATGACATAAATAATGGCTGACTTCTCATCAGAAACAATAATGGTTGGACTACTATGTCTGGCAAAAATATAAAAAGTGACTTTGGAAGAAAATCATCTTTAGATAGTTTCACCAGGAAACCTGCAGTATAAGAAATACTAATAGAAACCCTTTACTTGGAAGGTAAAAATGACACCAGATTAAAAACTTGGTTTCTACAGGAAGAAACAGAGTGTCTCAAGTGAGTACATATATAAGACTCCTTTTTGCTCTTTTTTATCTATCTCTCCATGTAATTTTTGCTTTTCTTAACTTATTTAAAAGCCATGACTGAGCACAGCACATGGCAGTGATATATGATTGATAAATAGCCTAAAGGAATAGATCCATTCTTATATGATCAGCTGATTATTTTAGCCAAGAGATCAAATTAATATGGTGGGAAAATTAAAGTCTTTTCAACAAATTATGGTTTTAAAAACTGGTTGAGGGTAATTCAGCTGTGTCACAGAGATAAAAGTAACCTAAAAGTTTTAAGAAACATCTAGAAGGCCTTATAAATAGCTGAGAAAAGAGGAGAAGCAAAAGGCAAAAGAGAAAAGAAAGATATAACCATCTGAATGTAGAGTTCCAAAGAATAGCACGGAGAGATAAGAAAACCTTTCTAAGTGAACAATGCAAAGAAACAGAGGAAAACAATAGACTGGGAAAGACTAGAGATCTCTTCAAGAAAATTAGAGATACCAAAGGAACATTTCATGCAAAGATGGGCACAACTGGGGACAGAAATGGTATGGACCTAACAGAAGCAGAAGATATTAAGAAGAGGTGGCAAGAATACACAGAAGAATTGTACAAAAAAGATCTTAATGACCCAGATAACCACAGTGGTGTGATCACTCACCTAGAGCTAGACATCCTGGAATGTGAAGTCAAGCGGGCCTTAGAAAGCATCACTACAAACAAAGCTAGTGGAGGTGATGGAATTCCAGTTGAGCTATTTCAAATCCTAAAAAATGATGCTGTGAAAGTGCTGCACTCAATATGCCAGCAAATTTGGAAAACTCAGCAGTGGCCACAGGACTGGAAAAGGTCAGTTTTCATTCCAATCCCAAAGAAAGGCAATGCCAAAGAATGCTCAAACTACTGCATGATTGCACTCATTTCACACGCTAGCAAAGTAACGCTCAAAATTCTCCAAGCTAGGCTTCAACTTTACGTGAACCAAGAGCTTCCAGATGTTAAAGTTGTATTTAGAAAAGGGAGAGGAAACAGAGATCAAATTGCCAACATCCACTGGACCATAAAAAAAAGCAAGAGAATCCAGAAAACATCTACTTCTGCTTCATTGACTACTCTAAAGCCTTTGACTGTGTGGATCACAACAAACTGTGGAAAATTCTTTAAGCGATGGGAATACCAGACCAGCTTACCTGCCTCCTGAGAAACCTGTATGCAGGTCAAGGAGCAACAGTTAGAACTGGACATGGAACAACAGACTGGTTCCAAACTGGGAAAGGAGTAGGTCAAGGCTATATATTATCACCCTGCTTATTTAACTTATATGCAGAGTACTTCATGTGAAATGCCAGGCTGGAAGAAGCACAAGCTGGAATCAAGACTACCAGGAAAGAGATCAATAACCTCAGATATGCAGATGACACGACCCTAACGGCAGAAAATGCAGAGGAACTAAAAAGCCTCCAGATGAAAGTAAAAGAGGAGAGTGAAAAAGCTGGTTTAAAGCTCAGCATTCAAAAAACGAAGATTATGGCATCCAGTCCCATCAGTTCAGTTCAGTTCAGTCACTCAGTTGTGTCTGACTCTTTGCGACCCTCTGAATTGCAGCACGCCAGGCCTCTCTGTCCATCACCAACTCCCGGAGTTCACCCAAACTCATGCCCATCGAGTCGGTGACGCCATCCAGCCATCCCATCCTCGGTCGTCCCCTTCTCCTCCTGCCCCTAATCCCTCCCAGTATCAGAGTCTTTTCCAATGAGTCAACTCTTCGCATGAGGTGGCCAAAGTACTGTAGCTTCAGCTTTAGCATCATTCCTTCCAAAGAACACCCAGGACTGATCTCCTTTAGGATGGACTGGTTGGATCTCCTTGCAGTCCAAGGGACTCTCAAGAGTCTTCTCCAACACCACAGTTCAAAAGCATCAATTCTTTGGCGCTCAGCTTTCTTCACAGTCCAACTCTCACATTCATACATGACCACTGGAAAAACCGTAGCCTTGACTAGATGGACCTTTGCTGGCAAAGTAATGTCTCTGCTTTTCAATATGCTATCTAGGTTGGTCATAACTTTTCTTCCAAGGAGTAAGCGTCTTTTAATTTCATGGCTGCAGTCACCATCTGCAGTGATTTTGGAGCCCCCAAAAATAAAGTCTGACACTGTTTCCACTGTTTCCCATCTATTTCCCATGAAGTGATGGGACCAGATGCCATGATCTTCGTTTTCTGAATGTTGAGCTTTAAGTCAACTTTTTCACTCTCCTCTTTCACTTGCATCAAGAGGCTTTTTAGCTCCTCTTCACTTTCTGCCATAAGGGTGGTGTCATCTGCATATCTGAGGTGATTGATATTTCTCCCAGCAATCTTGATTCCAGCTTGTGCTTCTTTCAGCCCCGTGTTTCTCATGATGTACTCTGCATAGAAGTTAAATAAGCAGGGTGACAATATACAGCCTTGATGTACTCCTTTTCCTATTTGGAACCAGTCTGTTGTTCCATGTCCGGTTCTAACGGTTGCTTCCTGACCTGCATACAGATTTCTCAAGAGGCAGGTCAGGTGGTCTGGTATTCCCGTCTCTTTCAGAATTTTCCACAGTTTATTGTGATCCACACAGTCAAAGGCTTTGGCATAGTCAATAAAGCAGAAATAGATGTTTTCTTGGAACTCTCTTGCCTTTGTGATGATCCAGCAGATGTTGGCAATGTGATCTCTGGTTCCTCTGTCTTTTTTAAAACCAGTTTGAACATCTGGAAGTTCATGGTTCACGTATTGCTGAAGCCTGGCTTGGAGAATTTTTACCATTACTTTACTAGCCTGTGAGAAGAGTGCAATTGTGTGGTAGTTTGAGCATTCTTTGGCATTACTTTTCTTTGGGATTGGAATGAAAACTGACTTTTCCAGTCCTTTTTCAGCCATTGCTGAGTTTTCCATATTTGCTGGCATACTGAGCACAGCACCTTCACAGCATCATCTTTCAGGATTTGAAATAGCTCAACTGGAACTCCATCACCTCCACTAGCTTTGTTCATAGTGATGCTTTCTAAGGCCCACTTGACTTCACATTCCAGGATGTCTAGCTCTAGGTTAGTGATCACACCATCATGATTATCTGGGTCATGAAGATCTTTTTTGTACAATTCTTCTGTGTATTCTTGCCACCTCTTCTTAATATCTTCTGCTTCTGTTAGGTCCATACCATTTCTGTCTTTTATCAAGCCCTTCTTTGCATGCATGAACTATTCCCTTGGTATCTCTAATTTTCTTGAAGAGATCTCTAGTCTTTCCCATTCTGTTGTTTTCCTCTATTTCTTTGCATTGATCACTGAGAAAGTCTTTCTTATCTCTCCTTGCTATTCTTTGTATCTCTACATTCAGATGCTTATATCTTTCCTTTTCTCCATTGCTTTTCACTTTTCTTCTTTTCAGAGCTATTTGTAAGGCCTCCCTAGACAGCCATTTTGCTTTTCTGAATTTCTTTTCCATCGGGATGGTCTTGATCTCTGTCTCCTGTACAATGTCATGAACCTCCATCCATAGTTCATCAGGCACTCTATCTATCAGATCTAGTCCCTTAAATCTATTTCTCACTTCCACTGTATAATCATAAGGGATTTGATTTAAGTCATACCTGAATGGCCTAGCGGTTTTCCCTACTTTCTTTAATTTAAGTGTGAATTTGGCAATAAGGAGTTCATGATCTGAGCCACAGTCAGCTCCCAGTCTTGTTTTTGCTGACTGTATAGAGCTTCTCCATCTTTGACTGCAAAGAATATAATCAGTCTGATTTTGGTGTTGACCATCTGGTGATGTCCATGTGTAGAGTCTTCTTTGTGTTGTTGGAAGAGGATGTTTGCTATGACTAGTGCGTTCTCTTGGCAAAACTCTATTAGGGTTTGCCCTGCTTCATTCTGTACTCTAAGGCCAAATTTGCCTGTTACCCCAGGTGTTTCTTGACTTCCTACTTCTGCATTCCAGTCCCCTATAATGAAAAGGACATCTTTTTTGAGTGTTAGTTCTAAAAGGTCTTGTACGTCTTCATAGAACCGTTCAACTTCAGCTTCTTCAGCGTTACTGGTTGGGGCATAGACTTGGATTACCGTGATATTGAATGGTTTGCCTTGGAAATAAACAGAGATCATTCTGTCGTTTTTGAGGTTGCATCCGATCCTATCACTGCATGGCAAATAGATCAGGAAACAATGGAAACAGTGATAGATTAATATTCTTGGGTTTCAAAATAATTGCAGATGGTGACTGCAGTCATGAAATTAAAAGAAGCTTCCTCCTGGAAAGAAAAGCTATCACCATCCTTGACAGCATATTAAAAAGCAGAGACATTACTTTGCAACCAAGGTCTGTATAGTCAAGTTGTCTTGTAAGGATATGAGTTTTTCCAGTTGTCATGTAAGGATATGAGAGAGTTGGACCATAAAGAAGGCTGAGCACTGAAAAATTGATGCTTTTGAACTGTGGTGTTGGAGAAGACTCTTGAGAGTCCCTTGGACAGCAAGAAGATCAAATCAGTCGATTCTAAAGGAAATAAATCCTGAATATTCATTGGAAGGTCCAATGCTGAAGCTGAAACTCCAAAACTTTGGCCACCGAATGCATAGAGATGACTCATTAGAAAAGACCCTGATGCTCAGAAAGACTGAAGGCAGGAGTAGAAGGGGACAACAGAGAGTGAGATGGTTGGATGGCATCACCAATTCAACGGACATGAGTTTGAGCAAGCTCTGGGAGATAGTGAAGGACAGGGAAGCCTGGCATGTGGCAGTCCATGGGGTCACAAAGAGTCGGACACAACTGAGTGACCGAACAACAACAAGAAAGAAGGAAACAGAGAAGTATATCTCCGCACTTATGGTAGGAGAAAATTCCTTATGATCCAGAAAGCATTCTACACAGAAGGAAATATTGATACAGTATATTTCATCAAAATTTAAGATTCTACTGATCAAAAGACACTGTCAAGAATATGAATGGACAGGTCACACCAGAATAAACATTGCTTTATAAGTTTTGATGTAATAATAGGGGCTTCCTTGGTGACTCAGATAGTAAACAATTTGCCTGCAATGCAGGAGACCTGGGTTCAGTCCCTGGGTTGGGAAGATCCCCTGGAGAAGGGAATGGCAACCCACCCCAGTATTCTTGCCTGGAGAATCCCATGGACAGAGGAGCACACTCAATAGACTACAGTATCGTGTAAATTTTTATCTGTGCTAGCTAGGAAACCAAAGCAGTCATGTGACTTGCTTTAATTTGACATTCATTTTATTGTGGTTGTCTGGAATGGAACCCACAAAATTTCTGAGGTATTCCTCTAGGCCCTTTTGGAGAAAGGTTTGGCAGCTTATTTAATTTTAATTAAATGTTTTACCTTGCCTGTTTTACCTTGCCTTTACCAGGTGTCACCAGTGTAAGAGATCAGGGTTTGATCCCTGGGCTGGGTAGATCCCCTGGAGAAGAAAATGGCAACGCACTCCAGTACTCTTGCCTGGAAAATCCCATGGACAGGGGAGCCTGGGGGAGGGGCTACAGTGCACGGAGTGGCAAAGAGTGGAACATGACTGAGCATGCGTGCACGCCTGGTTACCCACCTTATCCACTAGAAATTTCACTCCCAACGTTACTCTAGGGAATAAAATTTGTATCTGCTCCAAGCATACTCCAAGTCATTTACTTAAAACAGCCTTAGCGTGGAAACATGGCAAACGCTCATCCATAGAAAGGCAGGTAAACAACTTCTGTGCTTTATCATGCTATGAGACACTACAGGACAACAACAGCAGCAAAAAGGAATGAAGTACCGACAGAGGAAAACATGGACGCGTCCCACAGATCCCATGTGTGACAGAAGCTAGACACAAAGGCACCTGCCTGGTGGTTCCGTTTACAGAATGTTCCAGAACAGGCAAAACTCATTTGTGTCTAAAAAATGTCAGAAAAACTGTTGCCTTTATAGGGGGGAGGGGAATCATCTGGAGGTGGTGTGACAGAACTCTTTAAGGTGATGGAGCTATTCTATTTCTGGATAAAGTATTAGGCAGGTGTATGTATCAGTTAAATGCATCAAATTGTGCACTTAATACTTGTGCATATCATTATATATAAATTTTATGTTAAAAGAAACCCTGTAAGGAAAAATTAAACTCTAGTTAGTAAGTTTGCTTTCCACACTTGCAAAGCGCTTAGAGAGACAGAACATCACTCCTGTGCTGTATCTGACAATATACATTACTGGAATCTAATGAAGGAGAAATAGCCAAACCCGAAATGAAGAAGAGTCTGTAAAATAATGCCTCTTTTCCTTTAAATTGGCAATGTCCAAAAGATTTTTTAAAGGTTGATGGATTGTTGGGGATAAAATAGTCTAAAATTAGCATGACAAAAAAAGCATTTGTAATCCTGGATTACATGCTACATGAGAAAATAAAATTAGATATAAAGGCCATGATTAGGATAACTGACACTTTTGCCTGTGTGGATCAGATCACAGTCATGTATCAATGTTAAATTCACCTTTTTAAAAAAATTGGACTGTGATTATATAGGAAAATACCCTTGTTTTGGGGAAATATACTTTGAAATATTTAGAAATTAAAAGGACTCAATGTCTTTACATTATCAAAGGCTCAGAAAAGCATGCAGATATAAATACATAGTGAGAGAATGATAGGTCAAACGAGACAAATGCAAATGGTTGGTGAATTTGGATAACTGGTTAAGGGAATTCCAACACTATTCTTGGAATGATAAGTTTAAAATTATCATAAAACAAACCTAAAAGTTACAAAAAGCAAAACAAAACATAAGTAAAGGAAAGCTATGGTGCAAAGATTGCATTTGTAGGGCTGCTCTGGTGGCTCAGAGGTAAAAAATCCACCTGCCAATGGAAGATCCCTGATCCAGGAGGATCCCGCATGTCATGGAACAACTAAGCCTGTGCACCACAACTGCTGACCCTGTGCTCTAGAGCCCAGAAGCTGCAACCAGCAAAGCTCATGAGCCACAACCACTGAGCCTGAGCGTCTAGGGCGCATGCTCCGCAGCAAGAGAAGCCATGCAATGAAAAGCTCACGCACTGCAGCTAGAGAGAAGCCTTGGCTGGCTGGAACGAGAGGAAGGCGTGTGCAGCAACAAAGACCCAGAGCAGCCAAAAACAAATAAATGAAGAGAATGATAATTTTTTTAAAAAACCATTTAAAGGAAGATTGTATTTGTAGTAATAACCACACGGGTATAATGAAAATAGAAAGGTTTGGGCTATATTTCCATGAAAAACAATCAACAAACAGACTAAAGATAAACAGTTACAACAAAGCTGCCTTTTACATTCTGCCTTGTTGTTCCAGGTTAACTAGAACATGAACCAGGAATTTTGTTTCCTGATCTTGAAAAACTTTGTTGTCTGTCTTCTTTCCATGTTCCTGCTTTGCTTTTCACCCTCTCATGTCTGGAATTCTCCAAATCATGGGTTGCACTTGGATCATTTTCCACAAATGGTTTCAGAGTTAAAGAATTATCTCTTTGTATAAACCCCCAACAGAAAGAAATCAAATATTTACTATAGCTAAATAACAGAATATTCCACGTGGGAAAATGCCAACTAGGTCCCATGTTTTCCCGAGTTGCTTTAGATATTGTAGCCTATGTAATTTTAGAAGGAAATCCCATTTCAAATTAGCAAATAAATGATAGAAGGCATATTTTATTTGAAAGGAGCCACTAAAATTGGACTTCAAAAAAGGGAGGGAAGACATGATTATATTGCTCTTTTGTTTAACTGGAGAGAAAGGGGATGGACCTTAATTTATAATGTGGGTTGAACTTTTCCCATTTGTAAAGAACTTTATTGTGGAAATAAATGGGCTGTATGTGGTTTTTGCTTACTTCTCCCCCTCCAACCCTGAGTTCCCCAATAATTTTTTTTTTCCAAAGCTGCAATTACTGAGATTACAAATAATGTGAAGCCTTACAGCTGGTCCTGGCATGTCTCCAGCACATAATCACCTGTCGTGTGTACTAATTCCTGCCATGATTAAGCCCCTCTATTCACACGAGGCTCTGACAGGTCTATTGTTCCAAATGTCATCAGTAATAGAACAGGCATATAGTTTCCTCGCATGTTTTCTATGTCAGTTCAGCTAAGCTGCTGTTTTGTATATCTGATGAGTGATCACTTTTCCTGGAGCCTAGTATTGTCAATAAAAGACTAATGATATGTGGTACCACAGCTTAGTTAGAGATAAACATGGGTTCAAACCAAGTATTCTAGAAAACATTAGAAAGCAAGTTTCTTGGGTTCCAGACTTAAGCAGTAGCCACAGAATGGTCTTAGTTTCTTTTAAGATAAAATGCCAGGACTTAAATATAACAATAATAACAGTTTCCTTTGTTTTGAGAAAATAAGCTTATGGCTAAATCTCTGGAAATTTTCCATTTAAAATATGTGTTTAATATATTTCTCAGCATATATGTTCAATTTGTTTTTAACATATTACTGACAATGAAGGGAATGTTTTTGAAAGCATTTTATTATTTCTCAAAAACTCAACTCTAAATAATAATTAAATGTGGCAAATATTATGAAACAGATAACAGAGCTACAAAGCTCACTTCAACTAAAAGAAAAATCCATTCTATAGGTGATCGTGAAAAGTGGAAAATTACCAGTGCTTATTCTGTTGTTTAAACTGAAATTTGTGTGTGATTCTGAAAAGCTCCATTGAGAAAAATTGGCACAGCGGTAAAGTGACCCAAATGGTGATGCCAAGAAGAATAAGGAGGCTTTGTGTTAATGCGTAAGTTCCATCTCCTGATGATATCTTATTCAAATTCATGCAGGCTTTGCTAATATCTTTCACCTGCTACCATTCTCATTTGTGGTTGCAACTAGATTCCTCCGGTCGTTAATCAAACATCAGCCTCACTCTGCTTCTGTAGGTCAGCAGTCACGTCTGTACTGTTCTGTAGTCTGACATTCGCCTGAAGTAGGGTCCAAGACCACAGGAGGTTACTCTGATTGTGCAGAGATATATCTGCAAAGAATGCCTTTCCCAGATCCATCTAAGCTGCTAGCTGCAAAGATAGAGAGATGGGTGGGTAGGCACATACATAGATAATAGATGGTAGACAGACAGACAGATGGTAGACAGACATAGATAGATAGATGATAGGTAGATAGATGATGGAGAGATGATAAACAGATAGATAGAACATAGAACATAGATAGAGCTTCCCTGGTGGCTCAGACGGTAAAGAATCTGTCTACCACGCAAGAGACCCAGGTTCAATCCTTGGGTTGGGAAGATGCCCTGGAGAAGAGAATGACTACCCACTCCGGTATTCTTGCCTGGAGAATTCAGGAGCAGCCTGGCAGGCTACAGTCCACGGGACTGCAAAGAGTTGGACACAACTGAGTGACTGCACTTTCACTTTTTTTAGATACATAGATGATAGATAGATAATAGATAGATGATTGATGATAGATAAAGGTAATAGATGATAGATAGAGAAATCAGAACTCCCAGCTCCAACATTTCCAGCCTCCAACCACACGCACAGGACTTCTGATCCTTGCCTCAAGACCTTCACTGCTTGTCATGTTTTATCACCAAGTCCCCTGGACTGCAAGGAGATCCAACCAGTCCATCCTAAAGGAGATCAGTCCTGGGTGTTCATTGGAAGGACTGATGCTGAAGCTGAAACGCCAGTACTTTGGCCACCTCATGCAAAGAGTTGACTCATTGGAAAAGACCTTGATGCTGGGAGGGATTGGGGGCAGGAGGAGAAGGGGATGACAGAGGATGAGATGGCTGGATGGCATCACCGACTCGATGGAAATGAGTTTGAGTAAGCCCTGGGAGTTGGTGATGGACAAGGGGGCCTGTTGTGCTGCGATTCATGGGGTCTCAAGGAGTCGGACATGACTGAGCAACTGAACTGAACTGAACTGTACTGATCACCAAGTCCCAACCCTTCCCTTACAGATAGTGAAGACTGAAGACTTTATCCCTAATGGATCAAAGAACTTGAAAGGTAGTCAAAAGTTATCAACCCAGTTAACAGCAAGTTAAAAAAAAATACACATTAAAAAATACTGATGTGGTGTCCCTAGGTCAACCTCCTACTGATCTAGAGGAAGAGAAGGTTTGAGTTGGAAGGCCTCTGGCAATCTTCCAAGACACTCTGAAAAGAACGAATACTTTGGGAACAAGATTTTAAGAGTGGGAGATTCTAAACACAGTTTCCGAATTCCATCCTTCGATCAGCACAATACAAAGCTGTCTGATGTGGTGTGTTTTCATTCCAAAAAGCATGTAAATTAATGAATGCATAGGGTATGAGACTTTGTCCTGGGCAAGTTATTGCCTTCCTCTCCTCCTCCTGAATGAAATCCCAGTGTGCTGCCAGGGGCAACCTCTGTGAGGACAGATAAATCTCATTAACTGTAGAAAACAGTCAAACATGTAGACAGCAACCTAAATTGGTACTTAGGCTCTGCCATGTTGCTAAAAATAACAACAGTAACAATTGCCCCTGAGACTGCTTGATAAAATGCTTTCAAAAATAATAGTTAGGAATGCTACTGAATCATCAATTATTTTTTAAAGTCACCTGTTAACTGCCATAGCACCTTCTCTGTTGATATAATTTCCTGCAGTTATTCAAGCTGTTACAAATGTAACATAATTTTTACACAATTTGGGTGGGGAAGCATGTTAGTTTTATTTTGTAAATGGAATAATATTTTAAATATGCTGGGAGAGCTTTTTATTTGAAAAACTAGTCCATACCGAGTCCATGTGAAAAGAGGAGCAAGAACTATTTCAAATAAAAATCGCCTACTTTATCTTCTCAATATATTTTAGTATTTTACTTTTTAGAATTTCTTAAAGCATATGCTAGTGCTTAGTCATTCAGTCAT
The DNA here is from genome assembly GCF_016772045.2 of Ovis aries. Classification (NCBI taxonomy): domain Eukaryota; kingdom Metazoa; phylum Chordata; class Mammalia; order Artiodactyla; family Bovidae; genus Ovis; species Ovis aries. The sequence continues at coordinate 37,505,099 of NC_056062.1, forward strand.
GTCCAATTCCTTGAGACCCAAGGACTGTAGCCCGCCAGGCTCCTCTGTCCATGGGATTCTCCAGGCAAGAATACTGAAGTGGGTGGCCATTGTCTTCTCTAGGAGATCTTCCTGACCCAGAGATTGAACCCGGGTCTCCTGCATTGCAGGCAGATTCTTTACTGTCCACCAGGGAAGCCCTTCTTAAAGCTAGTTACCCTGTAGAAAATAGCATAACCTCACAAGGATGCATATATAGATTGCACACATATATAATACACTTATTAGAGTCTCATAATAAAGTATGCATATCTAGATATATTCCAGATCAGGTCATATTTCCCCACACACAGGAAGTAAATATGCTATGTATACAGATTGGGGAAAGGTGATACAGGTTAAAGCAGTAAAAAAATATCTTTCAGAGCATGGGCCCTGGAGTCAGCTATATTTGATTCCTACCTGTTTCAGGAGCCCTAGGAAAATTGCTCATACATTCTAAGACTCAGTTTCTCCACCTGTAAAATTGTTGTTCAGTTGCTCAGTCATGTCCAACTCTTTTTGATTCCATGGACTGCAGCATGCCAGGCTTCCCTGTCCTTCATTATCTCCCAGAGTTCGCTCAAACTCACATCCACTGAGTCAGTGAGGCCATCCAACCATCTCATTCTCTGTTGTCCCCTTTTCCTCCTGCCCTCAATTTTTCCCAGCATCAGGGTCTTTTCCAATAAGTCAGTTCTTCACATCGGGTGGCAAAATTATTGGAGCTTCAACTGCAGCATCAGTCCTTCGAATGAATATTCAGGGTTGATTTCCTTTAGGATTGACTGGTTTGATCTCCTTGCTGTCTAAGGGACTTTCAAGAGTCTTCTCCAGAACCACACTTCAAAAGCGTCAATTTTTCAGTGCTCAGCCTTCTTTATGGTCCAACTTTCACATCCTCACATGACTAGTGGAAAAATCATGAAGTGAAGTGCTAGTCACTTATATCTGACTCTTTGTGACCCTCTGGACTGAAGCTCACCAGGCTTCTCTGTCCATGGAATTCTCCAGGCAAGAATACTGGAGTGGGTTGCCATTCCCTCCTCCAAGGGATCTTCCTGACCCAGGGATCAAACTCAGGTTTCCTGCATTGCAGGCAGATTCTTTACCATCTGACCCAACAGGGAAGCCTACAGCTTTGACTATACAGAACTTTGTTGGCAAAGTATGTCTCTGCTCTTTAATATACTGTGTAGCTTTTCTTCCAAGAAGCCTAGACTGATGGACAGTGAAATCTGTGTGCATGTAACTATAACATATGCATACATAATCATAAAAACACATACATATAGATGTACATATACCCTCGTACATATATACATACATTACATACAGGGAAAGAATTGCTTGCACTCAAAGGAGAAGGCTATTATGAGATTATTTTGTGCTTGTGTTATTGCGGTATGTCCTGGGCCACATTTCATCTTAATGGCCAAGCAGCAAAGAGGACTTGGAAGGCACATGCAGATGGTAATTCTGCTGTGTGTCCAGATGGCTTCTCTACAGTCTCAGCAGAGCCAGCTTCTGGATTCACCTTGAGGAGTGTACATGGTCATATTTCTCTCGGCAATGCAATGACCTGAGAGCATGAGGAGACTCTGCAAAACCACCACTCTGATGTAGCTAGTGCCTGGTGGGGGATCAGTGGAAAGAAATAGAGGAAAACAATGGACTGGGAAAGACTAGAGATCTCTTCAAGAAATTCAGAGATACCAAGGGAACATTTCATGCAAAGATGAGCACAATAAAGGACAGAAATCATATGGACCTAACAGAAGCAGAAGATATTAAGAAGAGGTGGCAAGAATACACAAAAAAACTATACAAAAAAGATCCTCATGACCCAGATAACCACAATGGTGTGATCACTCACCTAGAGCCAGACATCCTGGAATGTGAAGTCAAGTGGGCCTTAGGAAGCATCACTACAAACAAAAGTAGTGGAGGTGATGGAATTCCAGTTGAGCTATTTCAACTAAAAGATGATGCTGTGAAAGTGCTGCACTCAATATGCCAGCAAATTTGGAAAACTCAGCAGTGGCCACAGGACTGGAAAAGGTCAGTTTTCATTCCAATCCCAAAGAAAGGCAGTGCCAAAGAGTATTCAAACTACCGCACAATTGCACTCGTCTCACAGGCTAGTAAAGTAATGTTCAAAATTCTCCAAGCCAGGCTTCAGCAATACGTGAACTGTGAACTTCCAGATGTTCAAGCTGGTTTTAGAAAAGGCAGAGGAACCAGAGATCAAATTGCCAACATCTGCTAGATCATCGAAAAAGCAAGAGAGTTCCAGAAAAACATCTATTTCTGCTTTATTGACTATGCCAAAGCCTTTGACTGTGTGGATCACAATAAACTGTGGGAAATTCTTTAAGAGATGGGAATACCAGACCACCTGATCTGCCTCTTGAGAAACCTATATGCATATCAAGAAGCAACAGTTAGAACTGGACATGGGACAACAGATTGGTTCCAAATAGGAAAAGGAGTACGTCAAGGCTGTATATTGTCACCCTGCTTATTTAACTTCTTTGCAGAGTACATCATGAGAAATGCTGGGCTGGAACAAGTACAAGCTGGAATCAAGATTGCTGGGAGAAATATCAACAACCTCAGATATTCAGATGACACCACCCTTATGGCAGAAAGTGAAGAACTAAAGAGTCTCTTGATGAAAGTGAAAGAGGAGAGTGAAAAAGTTGGCTTAAAGCTCAACATTCAGAAAACAAAGATCATGGCATCCAGCCCCATCACTTCATGGCAAATAGATGGGGAAATACTGGAAACAGTGGCTGAATTTTACTATTTCCAATTTTTCCTATTTTCTAATATTTTTCCAGATTAGTTCCAAAATCACTACAGATGGTGACTGCAGACATTAAATTAAAAGAAGCTTACTCCTTGGAAGAGAAGTTATGACCAACCTAGACAGCATATTAAAAAGCAGAGACATTACTTTGTCAACAAAGGTCCGTCTAGTCAAGGCTATGGTTTTTCCAGTGGTCATGTATGGATGTGAAATTTGGACTGTGAAGAAAGCTGAGCACCGAAGAATTGATGCTTTTGAACTGTGGTGTTGGAGAAGACTCTTGAGAGTCCCTTGGACTGCAAGGAGATCCAACCAGTCCATCCTAAAGGAGACCAGTCTTGAGTGTTCATTGAAAGGACTGATGTTGAAGCTGAAACTCCAATACTTTGGCCACCTGATGCAAAGAGCTGACTCATTGGAAAAGACCCTGATGCTGGGAAAGATTGACAATGGGAAGAGAAGGGGATGACAGAGGATGAGATGGTTGGATGGCATCACCAACTCAATGGACATGAGTTTGAGTAAACTTCAGGAGTTGGTGATGGACAGGGAGGGCTGGCATGCTGCAATCCATGAGGTGGCAAAGATTCGGACATGACTGAGTGACTGAACTGAATGTCTGGGGAAACTAAAAGCAATTCAAGGATGGGGGATAGATTTGTCCAGTATATTGCCTGTTCTATGAGTCTGAGTAGGCTCTGGGATTTGGTGATGGACAGGGAAGCCTGGCATGCTGCAGTCCATGGAGTCGCAAAGATTCGGACATGACTGAGCTACTGAACTGCACTGGTGGGGGACCCTATAGATAGGTGCTGGAATATAGTCATGGTTGCTCTCTGTGTTACAGCTCCATATGTTACAACCCCTTGAGACAGAATTACATTTCTCTTTACACAGGACAATTGTTTCCAAAAAGATTGGAAGGAAAAGGGTGGTCTTTTGCATCATCACCCAGATATTCATCATTTCTACTGCTCTTCTTTTTCTGCCCTGAGGATCCAACTTTCCATCTGCTATCATTTGCCTTCAGCCTAAAGAATGTTCTTTAGCTTTTATCGTAATGCTACATGGTCTTCTGATGACAAATTATTTTAATTTTCTTTTATTTGAAGATGCCCTTTTTGCTCTCGTTTTTGGAAAACACCGTGTATGAGGAATAGAGATGAGGATGATTCCTGAAGCCTTCACTTGCAGGACTTTTTACACTTCTTCATGAGGCAGCATGCTTAATTAAAATGGTATTGTGCTCTGCATATGCTTGTTTTTATATATACAATAAGCAATTTCTCCTTTCTCCTCCCCTCCTTTGAGTGGAAATGCTCACACTCTGACAGACAATATCAAATGTCTTCTCTTCTGAGAAGTCTTCCTTTATTATCTGAAGAAGAGTTTGATGAGTTGCTCACTGTGCTAGCCAGAGAAGTGCTGATACTTAGTCTTTATAGTTATATAATTTATATTAAATCCCAAGAAGAAAAAAGAACAGATCACAAGCTCAGATGGTGAGGATGTCGTCAGTGAGACCATGTCTTATCTGAGCATTTCTTTCTATTTCTGATTCCATTTACCCTCCACTGAGAAATTCAAATAAAAAATATATTTTTCAAATATCATATATTAATATATATATATATGGAATCTAGAAATACAGTACTAATGAACCTATTTGTAGGACAGGAATAGAGACTCAGAAGTAGAGAACAGACTTATGGACACAGCGGGGACAGGAGAGAGTGGGACAAATTGAGACTTGAGAGAGTATCACTGAAATATATACACTGCTGCTGCTGCTAAGTCACTTCAGTCGTGTCTGACTCTGTGCGACCCCATAGATGGCAGCCCACCAGGCGCCCCCGTCCCTGGGATTCTCCAGGCAAGAACTCTGGAGCGGGTTGCCATTGCCTTCTCCAAAATATATACACTACTAAGTGTGAAACAGCTAGCTAATGGGAAGGTGCTGTATAACAGCGCGTTCAACCTGCTGCTCTGTGACAAATGAGAAGGGTGGGAGGGAAGCTCAAGAGGGAGGGAACAAATGTATAGCTACGGCTGATTCATGTTGATCTATGGCAGAAACCAACACAACAGTGTAAAGCAATTAACCTCCAATTAAAAATAAATAAAAATTTAAAAAAACATGTTTTTGTTTATTGATCCAATTATGTGGTCTTCTTCACTAATGAATTTTGTGTGTGATTTCCCACTGCTGTCACCATGAGATCTTTGACTGCAGACTGCATTCTTTTATCTTTCCTATATTTACATAACATAGTCCTATCTCCTCTCTTCTCCTAGTACTGAAGAGTTCATTTGGTCCTTCACCCACAACAATGGGAATAAACACAAGGTCCAACAGAACTGGAAACTCGAGAGAGTTCCAGAACTCTTTCTGATTATCCCTGAAACAATGTCTGGCTCTGGTCCCAGGAGCAAGGCTATGCAAAGAGGGTTGAGTGGACACAGCACTGTTCTGGGAAGTTGCCATCATTCTTAACACTTTTCAAAGGATACACAATTCTGGCTTGACAGCTGTTCTTTCTGCATTTTCAAAAGGTTATTCCATTCTTTTCTGTCCTTCATGGCTTCTGATGAGAAGATGGCTATTAATCATCATTGTTCCTCTGTAGGCTATGTGTCAGCATTCAAGACTTACTCTTTATCTTTGACTTTTAACAATTTACCACGATGTAACTTAGCCTTGGAGTTTCCTTGCTCATTGTGGTTTTGTTTGCATGGCATTTTGTATCCAAAACATTTTTAACTTTCACCAAATTTGGAACACATTCAGCTATTATTTCTTCAGGTACTTTTTTTCTGCTCTGCTCTCTCTCCTCTCCTTCTCATAATGAAGTGAAGCTGTTCAGACGTGTCCAGATCTTTGCGACTCCCTCTGATACTCCTATTATATGTTTGATTATTTTATCCAGTCTAACAAGACATTGTTCATTTTCCACAATCTTTTTTCTGCTTTTCACCTTGGACAAATTTCTATTCCTTTATCTTTGAGTTCAGTTCCTCTTTCCTCTGTCGTATCTATTTGACTATTAAGTTTTCCTAGTGACTATTTTTTATCAAAACTCTAATTTCAGTCCTATAACTTCCATGTGCTCCTCATCTTGTTTTTATTTCTCTGCTGAGATCTCCCACTTCTCTGAGGAGGTTCTCATTCACTGAAAACATGTTCTGTTTTACTTCATTGGCTGTTGCTCTAATAGCTGCTTTAATAAACTTATCTGTTAGTTCCAGCATCTGGTTCATCTTCAGGTCAGACACAACTCATTTTCTTTTCTCTTGAGAGTGTGTTCCATTTTCTTGGATCTCTGTACATTGGATAATTTTGACTGTATCTCAGACATTATGAGTGTTAACAGATCCTGGATACTGTTATTTTCTCTGTTTTCTTTGTTTTAGCAGGTAATTTTCTTGGCTTGTCTTGAAGTGCAAATTGTTTCCTGGGCAGAAGTTCAGTCTCACTCTGGATCTCTTGTCTTAAGCTGAGCTGCACTGAGTCTGTTCCACGCAGGCATATATTTGGAGTCCAGCAGAGACGCTGTGGATGGAGATTGGGGATCCATGCTCTCCCAGGATTACCCCTGTTCTCTCCAGCATTCAGTTTCCTGGCTTCGCTATACTTTCTCAGATCAGAAAAACTGAGTTTTTCTATACGCACCCCTGCCACTGCTGAGTCAGGCAGTCCACACTTAAGTCCCAGACCAAACGCCACGGTGATGGAAACTTACTTCTACAGACCACGTCTCTCTCTCCCTGTGAGCACACGTGCCCTGGCCAGCATGGTGTGTCTGCTGCTGCTCACTATCTAGAATCTCATTCTTTTACATCCAGTTTTCACAGTTGGTTTCTGCCAGGAAAGGGAATCCTACAGGAAGGTCTCAGTCTTTCAGATCCATAAGTGGAAGTTTCAGCCTAAGTTTATTTTTAAAATAATTATGTACCCAGATGAAAAGCTTCTACATAAGTATTTTTTAAAAAAAATACTTTTTAGAGCCTATTGAGTGAAGTAAGCCAGAAAGAAAAACACCAATACAGTATACTAATGCAAATATATGGAATTTAGAAAGATGGTAACAATAACCCTGTATGCGAGACAGCAAAAGAGACACAGATGTATACAGAACAGTCTTCTGGACTCTGTGGGAGAGGGCAAGGGTGGGATGATTTTGGAGAATGGCCTTGAAACATGTATAATATCATATGTGAAATGAATCGCCAGTCCAGGTTCGATGCAGGATACAGGATGCTTGGGGCTGGTGCACTGGGATGACCCAGAGGGATGGTATGGGGAGGGGGGTGGGAGGAGGGGTTCAGGATGGGGAACACGTGTACACCTGTGGCGGATTCATGTTGATGTATGGCAAAACCAATACAATATTGTAAAGTAATTGCTGCTAAGTCACTTCAGTCGTGTCCGACTCTGTGCAACCCCAGAGATAGCAGTGCACCAGGCTCCCCTGTCCCTGGGATTCTCCAGGCAAGAACACTGGAGTGGGTTGCCATTTCTTTCTCCAATGCATGAAAGTGAAGTCGCTTAGTTGTGTCCAACCCTCAGCGATCCCATGGACGGCAGCCCACCAGGCTCCTCCGTCCATGGGATTTTCCAGGCAAGAGTACTGGAGTGGGGTGCCATTGCCTTCTCCATGTAAAGTAATTAGCCTCCAAATAAAATAAATAAATTTATATTTAAAAAATATAAAAGAACTTTTTAATCTAAATATAAAGTGTGTAAGTGTTAGTTGCTCAGTCATGTCCAACTCTCTGCGACTCCATAGACTGTAGCCCACCAGGCTCTTCTGTCCATGGCATTCTCCAGGCAAGAATACTAGAATGGGCCACCATTTCCTTTTCCAGGGGATCTTCCTGATCCAGGGATCGAACCCAGGTCTCCTGCAATGCATTGCAGGCAGATTCTTTACCATCTGAGCCACCAGGGAAGCCCAATTTAAATATAATGAAGGTGTTAAAAAAAAAAAGCCATCTTTTTCACTTGCTGAAATAAATGCCTAGAGATGCCCAGTCAATCAATAAATGTCTGAGAGGTAAAGCTTCTCTTATCCTCAAGGTGGAAGCAGAGTGGAATAATTTTTAATACAGCAAATATTTACAGAGTGCTTATATTTACCCTTCAGAATGCCAAGATGATTAAGGTTCTACAGTCACGCCTGTTTTAAGACAGAGAAAACAGAGGCACAGGAATTTCAGTAAGTTGACAAGGACTTGGCGTGAAGGAGCCTTGAAGTAAAAGGACCCCATGAGCAACCCAGGCCTCCTCTAGGCTGGACTCGGACAGCCCGTCAGAGCCCCAGCACAGGCCACACCCAACAAGCAGAGTCAAAGGGAAAGTGAGCTTGGAGAGATGGGTACCGTGGAGTTGGTGGAAGCTGCCACCCACTCTGTCTTACCCCCCACTTCCCGCCCAAGAGAGGAGGCACAGAAGCCACTGGAAGAGGCCTGGGGTGGGTGAGGAGCTGCAGAGCACAGGACCTCCCCATCTGAGGCACTGGGGGAACACAGTCAGCAGGAGCAGCAGAGCAAGGCTACAAACGTGCAGAAGACACTGACCACACCTCAGTGGACCCAGGAGCAAGACACCCAGAAGAGGCAGCTCTCCTTCTCCTCCAGCCATTAACCCTCCTCCGCTCAGAGGCCATCAGGAAGAGAAGACCCTGGGGGAGAACCTTGAGAGACAGCTCTGAACAGAGTTTGAGCTTTGCATTAACAGACAAGAGGCTGATGCATTTAATGTGTGTGTGTGTGTTTGTGTGTGGGTGGGTGTTAGTCACTCAGTCATGTCCAACACTTTGAGACCCCCATGGACTGTAGCTCACCAGGCTCCTCTGTCCATGGGATTCTCCAGGTAAGAATACTGGAGCAGGGTGCCATTTCCTTCTCCGGGGGATCTTCCCGGCCCACGGATAGAACCTGCCTCTTTTATATCTCCTGCATTGGCAGACAGATTCTTTACTGTCTGAGCCAGGAAGCCATAAAGAGAATGACCAACGGTATGGTAGATACTCTCATCAGGCGGCACACTAATAGTAAAGAATCTGCCTGCTAATGCAGGAAGCATCCTGAGGCGTTAAGTTTGATCCCTGGGTTGGAAAGATCCCCTGGAGTAAGGCATGGCAACCCACTCTAGTACTGTTACCTGCAGAATCCCATGGACAGAGAAGCCTGGTTGGCTATGGTCCATGGGGGCCACAAAGAGTTGGACATGACTGAAGCAACTTAGAACACATACACATCACAAATACATTGTCAGCTCACAGAAAAACTAAACATGAATACTCTTAAAAGCATGAGAAGGTGTTCAGTCCCACTTACAAGAAGGGCAATTCAGCTTAGCACTCCCAGACACACCCGAATCACTCTGCAGGTGGACAAAAGTCACAGGCTGGAGCCCCCCTGGAAGACACTGGGCCTTCTCGGGGCAGTGAGACCCACGCTGGTCTGCAAGAAGTTGGTCACAGAAAATTCCTAAACTAGCAGCTCTTGAGGCAGGGATTTTATTGTGTTTATTTTTTTACTCCCCTAGGACACTGTATACTGCTGCTGCTCAGACACTGAGTTGTATCTGACTCTCTGCGATCCCATGGACTGTAGCGCACCAGACTCCTCTGTCCATGGGATTCTCCAGGAAAGAGTACTGGAGTGGGGTGCCATTTCCTTCTGCAGGGGATCTTGCCGACCCAGGGATTGAACCCAAGTCTCTTGAGTTTCCTGCATTGGCAGGCGGATTCTTAACCACTAGTGCCACCTAGGAAGCCCAGGACAGTGAATATAACACATAGGAAATGCTCAATAATTTGTAGTAAAATGGAGCCAAAATTTCCATATTCATTATATACTCTATTTATTGGCATGAAAGGGAAGAGGCGAGCAAGGTAGAAGGGGGCTACTGCAGTAAAATACTTCTATTTTACCCTGAAATTACTGCTATTAGCATGCAATGCCAGCATATTGTATTATTCTCTATGGCATTTCAGGGACTAACATACGCCAAACAACACAATGATACATGAAGAATGAAAATTAATGTTTCCAAATAAACGTTTCAAGGGAAAAGGACTTCTCTTTCAGAAAGACTTTGTTTATTACTGGTGCATTCCAGAGAAACACATTTGTAATCTGGACAGGATGTGCTTATGAGCTAATACATTCATTTTTCTGCCCCCCCCCAACAAATAAAAATGTCTATCATCTAGTATGCAATTCAGAAAATGGAAATTGGCCCAGGAACTAATTACAGCTCACAAAGAAAAAAAAACATACCATTTTGATGAATATGTTTTCCTAGCATTTTTGTTATTTCTGTTGGTAATTGCAGAAAATAGTTTTAGTGGGTACAATTGTTATGGTTCTCTATGTATTTCTATTCTACGTTATGAATAAGGCAGTGTTCCTTGCAAGTATTTTGGGATCCATCTGGAGAGAGGGAGCGACAGAAACCAGAAGATGAGCTTTTCTTGTTTCAGTGTCTTATTTTGAAGTGTTTGTTAAATAAAAAATATATACAATGTGTAGTCTGAGACAAAAACTTACACTTCTACTTTCAGTTTTGAACGGACAAAAATTCATAGAGTACTTAAGTATCTGTTTGAAGACACACACAAAACTAGAAAACTGTGCACGCTTGGTTTGTTGGATGCAGGTTAGAATCAGCCAGCTGTTTCTCTCTGGAGGACACTGGGGACACTCTTTGGCAGACTGTGTTTTGAAATGTTTTAAACATTCTATTCCAGGATACCATATAGTCCCAGAACTACTGCTGCCCCAGCTGTTAGGATGAGAAATTTGATGGGGGCAAGGAATGTGGAAACAGAAGAATTACTACATGAAAGAGAGACCTGTTTTAAAACAGCCTGAAAGTCTCAGTGTTTTATAGGTTTATAACCATGAATTTCCAAATAAATTTCACAATTTATTCTACAATGACTTAAAAATCCTGCTTACTACTGGCATGCATTTCAATTTTAAAACACATTTTCCCATTCAATTAAAGTAATAAGTGATGTCTGGGACCTCAAGGGAGCCCTAAAACCCTTGACCAATCATAGAGTTGTCAAAATACTGTATATTTTAAGTGAAACAAAAATAGGACAAAATGAAAAATTAAATTTGTATTTGAGATAGATTATCTTAAAGACTGGTTTTTTAGGTGGAAATAAATTAATCAGAAGTAGTAAAACAGATTAGTAAGAAAATGATGAGGATCTATCTATTTCATCAATTATGAAGACTTTAAAGTGTTTTCCTTCCTAATTTTTTATGAATTTCCAGTCCCTTAACCTAGATGAATCATCACTGATATCCTTATAATGCTGGGTACTGTACTTGGTCAGATTCTTTGAGACCCTATGGACTGTAGCCTGCCAGGCAGGAATCCTCCGGTAGGAGTGGATTGCCATGCCATCCTCCAGGGGATGTTCCCAACCCAGGGATCGAACCCAGCCAGGTCTCCAGCATTGCAGGCAGATTCTTACCATCTGAGCCAACATCCCTACAGAAAGGTTGTGGAAAAATGAGATTTTTCTCAAGTAAGGCACAAATTGGAGAGGAAGGGTGAGATTAAAGAGTATATATGTAAATACGGAAGTGAGGTAAAAGTTATGTAAGTAAGCTCAGTTGGGTCCAACTCTTTGCAACCCCATGGACTGTAGCCCGCCAGGCTTCTCTGTCCACGGGATTTTCCAGGTAATAATACTTGAGTGGGTTGCCATTTCCTCCCAACCCAACCCAAGGATCCAACCCGCAACTCTAGCATTGGCAGGCAGATTCTTTGCCACTGCTCCACCTGGAAAGCCCTAGGAGAACTAAAGCCTTCCATGAAATAACTTCAGTTGATGGCAGAACCCAAATTGGAAGCACCAGTAGGCATGATCCTTCCAGAGAGGAGCCCACCATCCACCCACGTATGAAGAGACACAAAGAGTATGTGTGGTGCTTAGCACCAAAGTGGGACTAGGGCTCGCCATCCAGCCTGGCATGTAGCAGGGGCTCACCCACACCTGTGAAATAAGTGAGTGGACAAATGAATGGACAAAGGAGTTCTGAACCCTGGGAGAGTTTGCTTCTTCACATGCATGCACACCTTCCTGGCTGCACAATCACAGGGGTTGGCAGGGAGGCAGGTCAAGGAAACACAGGAAGACTCTCCTGCCCAGGATGCCCAGGCTCTTTTCCACCAGCCCTTGGGAACACACTTCAGGCCTGGGCTGTGCACTCTCCCTCAGCCCTATTTCTCTTCCGCTCCAGGCTCTAAAAGGATACTTCTGAGGTCATCCTTGTCCTTGAAGGTGAGCTTAAGAGGCACTGAAGGGTCAATGGTGACTCTTCCAAGAGGTCTTGGCGAGAACTGACCCCTGAACCCACTGGGGCTGAGAGAGAATGATTGAGTGCATCATGGTTAATGTTTTAAAGTCTTCTAATTTTTACAGAGTCTTGCTAATAGGCAGGCTTCCCAGATGGCACTAGTGGTAAAGAATCCACCTGCCAATGCAGGTAGACTTAAGAGAAATAGATTCATCCCTGGGTCGGGAAGATCCCCTGGAGGAGGGCATGGTAACCCACTCCAGTATTCTTGCCTGGAGAATCCCATGGACAGAGGAGCCTGGAGGGCCACAGTCCACGGGGTTGCAGGAGTTGGACACAATTGAAGCAACTTAGCATGCACGCTAATAGGAATGAGCTATTATTTGATTCGTAAGAAGAGCTTTATTGGAACCATTTTTCTGAGGAGCAGCTTAAGACAAGATATGGCCAAGTGACCTGCTTGTGGTTAGTAAGTGATAGAGCCAGGACCAGGAGCCGAAGAGTCTGATTGCAAGGTCATCGCTCTGGCTACCAGTTAATTAGCGAGGCAACATCTATGTCAGTCCAGGTTTTCATTACACAGAGAGCATCAGGTTAAGCCTGGGTCTCAGCTCCTGCAGCCCTTGTTCTCTCACAGCTGAGCCCCTTAAACTCTAACTGTAAGCTTGCCCTTGCCCTGGATCATCACACTGCCATCAGTGCACGGTTGAGGCTCGTCTTGGTCTCCGGTCCCACTGATCTCCAGGCCAGGGCCCCCTGGCCATGCTGTGGGTGGCTCCCTCCCAGTGATCCTGATACAGGGGCTCCTGTTTCCCCATGTCCCAGTCTTGGACTCATGACCTGCCTCCACTCTGACCTTCCACGTTCCTCCCCATGGACACTGACCACTAGGTCTCTGCCCCTGTATTAACAGCGTTTATTCAGCATGGACTTAAGGGGCAGCCACAGGTCAGTTGTGAACATTTGGCAATAAGAAAAATTAGAGCCCTGCCCTCGTGCGGCTCATCATCTCTCCTGTGTGACTGCCACAGGACAGGAATGACAAATCTGATGACTGCCCTCAAATGAGGGCCATGGGGTTTGAAGAGCTAATTGAGACTGGGGAACAGAGGTCAGCCAAGGTCAACTGACAAATTTTGGATGACATTGCCATGTGCATATCAGATTGGAATTTACAACCCTGGAAGCTGGAACTCGTGCAGCTCTGGCCTATCCCCTTCTACTCTCTGTAGTAATAAATCACAGACTGCTCTCATGTCAGGATAGGGCAAAAAAAAATCTCTCTTATAAACATGTCCCCTATTTGTAGTGTATTATTCATTTAAATTGAGTCACTTTTTTTTTCAATTTTTCCCATCTAATTCACACCTTTCTAATTACACATACCCCTTATCAAAGACAGTCTACTAGAAATGGGCTTGGTGGCAGTTAGTCATGCCAGCAGCAGATGGGCACATAAGGCTTCAGTTCAGTTCAGTTCAGTCACTCAGTCGTGTCCGACTCTTTGCAACCACATGAATCGCAGCATTCGAGGACTCCCTATCCAACACCAACTCCTGGAGTTCACTCAAACTCACGTCCATCGATGCCAGCCAGCCATCTCATCCTCTGTCGTCTCCTTCTCCTCCGGCCCACAATCCCTCCCAGCATCAGAGTCTTTTCCAGTGAGTCAACTCTTGACATGAGGTGGCCAAAGTACTGGAGTTTCAGCTTTAGCATCAGTCCTTCCAATGAACACCCAGGACTGATCTCCTTTAGGATGGATTGGTTGGATCTCCTTGCAGTCCAAGGGACTCTCAAGAGTCTTCTCCAACACCACAGTTCAAAAGCATCAATTCTTCGGCACTCAGCTTTCTTCACAGTCCAACTCTCACATCCATACATAACTACTGGAAAAACCATAGCCTTGACTAAATGGACATTTGTTGGCAAAGTCTGCTTTTCAATATGCTATCTAGGTTGGTCATAACTTTTCTTCCAAGGAGTAAGCATCTTTTAATTTGATGGCTGCAGTCACCATCTGCAGTGATTTTGGAGCCCCCCAAAATAGTGTCTGACACTGTTTCTGCTGTTTCCTCATCTATTTGTCATGAAGTGATGGGACCAAATGCCATGATCTTTGTTTTCTGAATGTTGAGCTTTAAGCCAACTTTTTCACTCTCCACTTTCACTTTCATCAAGAGGCTCTTTAGTTTCTCTTCACTTTCTGCCATAAGGGTGGTGTCATCTGCATATCTGAGGTTATTGATATTTCTCCCGGCAATCTTGATTCCAGCTGTGTTTCTTCCAGCCCAGCATTTCTCATGATGTACTCTGCAAAGAAGTTAAATAAGCAGGGTGACAATATACAGCCTTAATGTACTTCTTTTCCTATTTGGAACCAGTCTGTTGTTCCATGTCCAGTTCTAACTGTTGCTTCCTGACCTGCATACAGATTTCTCAAGAGGCAGGTCAAGTGGTCTGGTATTCCTTTCTCTTTCAGAATTTTCCACAGTTTATTATGATTCAGTTCAGTTCAGTTGCTCAGTCATGTCCGACTCTTTGCGACCCCATGAATCGCAGCACACCAGGCCTCCCTGTCCATCACCATCTCCCAGAGTTCACTCAGATTCACGTCCATCGAGTCAGTGATGCCATCCAGCCATCTCATCCTCGGTCATCCCTTCTCCTCCTGCCCCCAATCCCTCCCAGCATCAAAGTCTTTTCCAATGAGTCAACTCTTCGCATGAGGTGGCCAAAGTACTGGAGTTTCAGCTTTAGCATCATTCCTTCCAAAGAAATCCCAGGGCTGATCTCCTTCAGAATGGACTGGTTGGATCTCCTTGCAGTCCAAGGGACTCTCAAGAGTCTTCTCCAACACCACAGTTCAAAAGCATCAATTCTTCAGCACTCAGCCTTCTTCACAGTCCAACTCTCACACTCATACATGACCATAGGAAAAACCATAGCCTTGACTAGACGGACCTTAGTCGGCAAAGTAATATCTCTGCTTTTGAATACACTATCTAGGTTGGTCATAACTTTTCTTCCAAGGAGTAAGCATCTTTTAATTTCATGGCTGCAGTCAACATCTGCAGTGATTTTGGAGCCCCCCAAAAATAAAGTCTGACATTGTTTCCACTGTTTCCCATCTATTTCCCATGAAGTGATGGGACCAGATGCCATGATCTTTGTTTTCTGAATGTTGAGCTTTAAGCCAACTTTTTCACTCTCCTCTTTCACTTTCATCAAGAGGCTTTTTAGCTCCTCTTCACTTTCTGCCATAAGGGTGGTGTCATCTGCATACTGAGGTTATTGATATTTCTCCCAGCAATCTTGATTCCAGCTTGTGTTTCTTCCAGTCCAGCATTTCTCATGATGTACTCTGCATAGAAGTTAAATAAGGAGGGTGACAATATTCAGCCTTGACGTACTCCTTTTCCTATTTGGAACCAGTCTGTTGTTACCAGAGCATAAAAGAAAGCATACATGTGTACACGCTCAGCCATGTCCGACTCTTTTCAATCCCATGGACTGTAGCCCGCCAGGTTCCTCTGCCCATGGGATTCTCCAGGCAAGAATACTGGAGTGGGTTGCCATTTTCTCCTCCAGGGGGTCTTCCTGACCCAGGGATTGAACCTCTGTCTCCTGAGTCTCTTGCAATGGCAGGCAGATTCTTTCCCACTGAGCCACCTGGGAAGCCCAAAAGAAAGTATAGAAGGATATATTCAGAGATGTAGTACATATATACAGTGGAATATCACTCGGTTATTAAAAGGACTGAAATTGGGTCATTTGTAGTGATGTGAATGGATCCAGAGTCTGCAATAGAGTGAAGTAAGTCAGAAAGAGAAACCAACATTGTATATTAGCTCCTATATAAGAAATCTAAAAAGATGGCATAGATGAGCCTGTTGGCAGGGCAGGAATAGCGACGCAGATATAGAGAATGGACATTCGGACAAAGGAGTTGAGGGGAAGTGGAGGGTGGGATGAACTGGGAGAGCAGCGCTGACACACACACACTGTCATGCGTAACATCGGCTTCCCTGGTGGCTCAGTGGTGAAGGCTCCGCCTGTAAATGCAGGACACGCAGGAGACCTGGTTCGATCCCTGGGTTGGGAAAATCCCCTGGAGAAGGAAATGGCTACCCACTTCAGTATTCTTGTCTGGAGAATCCCATGGACAGAGGAGCCTGGTGGGCTATAGTCCGTGGGGTTCCAAAGAGTCAGACATGACTGAGCACTGACATGAAGGATCGGATGTGTAAAACAGATAGCTAGTGAGAAGCTTCTGCATGGCACAGGCAGCTCAGCCTGGTGCTCTGTGATGACCTAGAGTGGCGGGATTGGGGGATGGGATGGAGGTCCAAGAGGCAGGGGATATATGTATACATATAGCTGATTCACTTTGTTGTACAGCAGGAGCTAACAAAACACTGTAAAGCAATTATATAAAAGATAATAAAAATAAAAGCTAAAGTAGCAAAAACAAGAAAATATTCAGAAATATACAACTATCTGTTACTTCAATTTTTGAGGTGTGGTTTACCCACCTGAACTTTGTTTCAGCTTAAGTTCATTTATGGATTTTTGAGAGGCATTTAAGGCACCCCAAGTCCATCCTTGACCCAACAGACGGAGTGAGTTTCCACTTCCACGGCACCCAGTTCCCTCCATGACTCAGAAGAACCTGGAGACCTTAGCTGGTCATGCAAAGGCAAGATGAGGGGACATCACTGCACATCCCAGCATGCTCCTGTCAGGAGGAGGGGTCACTGTGGGTCAGGCTCAAGCAGGGGTAGAGAATACAATCTGAGCGACAATGCAAAGTCGAGTCCTGGCTTTAGGCCAAAAACAAGAATGAGCCTGATTATATTACATATTTAAGATTCTCTTTCAAAATGAGGCAAGAACTTCTCTTTGTCATAAGAAATCAATTTCTTAGCTACCATTTCATCTCAGCACAAATATTCCCCTGCTAGGTCCTTTAAAACACCATTTGTTAGAGCGATTACAGAATGAATTCCAGTCCCTATTTAATTCTTTCAAAAATCATCTTTCACTTTTAAAGGATATAAAAAAGCATATGGATGAGCATATTAATCACAGCTCCTATTTCCAGGGCCTGAGTGAATAGAAGCGTTTATGTTAATGGTGTATGTGGCTGAGCATATAAGTCTGGGAATAGTCCCGATTACCAAAATTATCTCTTCTACTGCAACAAGAAGATGACTGAAAGAATAAATAACTGTCACAGCACACCCCATCCAGGCTACCTTGTGGAGGTTAAATTGTTGCTCTTTGAATTGAGGTCACAGAATTTATATTCTGTAACACTGCCAGTCACAACACTTAAGCCATGACAGAATCAGCCAAAACGTTGAGCCACCTTCTTTGGCTCTGGTTCTGAATTAATTCAGAAAGTCCCAGTTGCATCCACTGTGGCCCCCTGGAGAATCAAACGTTATAAAACTATCCCTTATTTACTTACACTGAAATCTCTTGCAATCAGTTCCTTAGTGGAAAATTGGCACCGGTTATTCACAGGACAACACACATCTCTCACATATGGGCCACCAAGACACTGGATGTGAACACTGAGCAGACGTAAATATAACAAATGATGTTGGGGAGTGGGGAGAGCTACTGCACACTTCAGCGGCCTGGTTCCTCGAAGACTATTTAGAGCTAAAGGAGGGGCAGCCATCTTGGGACTGGCAAACTAGTCAGTGTTATGTATCAATGGATCAAAGTCACATTCATCAGGACAAGAACAACTGTCTCCAGTTTTCTGTCTACTGGTTTTCCTTCCATGAGGTAGGACGGACTCTTTCCATCATGAGCAAAAAGGATGCTCGGATCTGTATACCATTTCCAGGGAGGAAGAAACTTAATTACCATCACGAAAACAACCGATTTTTTAAAGCCAGTTTTAAAAACACTGTGAACAACTCACTTGGTTTTTCTACCAGTAAAACATAAACCAGCTAACACCTAATTGGGCTTTCCTGGTGGCTCAGACAGTAAAGAAGCTGCCTGCAGTGCAGGAGACCTGAGTTTGATCCCTGGGTTGGGAATATTCCCTGGAGAAGAGAACGGCAACTCATTCCAGTATTCTTGCCTGGAGAATCCCATGGACAGAGGAGCCTGGAGGGCTACAGCCCATGGGACCACAAACAGTCAAACACAACTGAGCAGGCACACACGAAATAGCTAATCATCTCTGAATGCCAGATCAGGACCATGAGAACCTAAAAGTGAACAGAACCTGGACAACACTTTCTGCCAGGTTTTTATCTGAGGAACAAGAATTAGGAAAGGCTTCGGAGATGAGAAGAGTAGCCTGTAACATGGGGAGCTGAGGTCTCACCATGTTATGGCATATTTCTTCAACTTATCAGAACAAAATGGTAATAAGCACAGAGACTCAAATACAACATATTAAATTGCTAAATGGGGCTTTTTTTATAATAGGAAATTCTTTTCTAGAATGTCTGGGATTTGGTAGCATACCATTGAAATAAGTTGTCTTTTTTTTTTGCAACCTTGAGATGACACCCATCCCTTCTACTCTGCAGTAGATTGACTTTGCTCAGCACAGACACACGTTTAACCAGATGAGAAGAAAGAGAACCCGCTTCACATGAAAGGCTGAAGATGACAAGCAGTGGGGACCTGTGTCCCTGAAAACCCCTTCATGACCCCTAGTTCATTCAGACTCACGGAGAAAAGGAAAAGGAATGATGATTTCATATGAGAAGGATTTCTCAGTTGAGAGACTCCATAGATTCTTCCCTTTCCCCCCAGGGTCTGAATACAAAGAAATGAGCTTGCATTAAAACCAGACAGATTTCCACCGAATATAAGGAAGAACTTTTCACCCATTATGATGATGAAACACTAGAATAAAGTTCTCTGTGAAGTGTTCAAGCTAAATCTCTTTCCCAGAAATATTAAAGAAGAAAATAAAAACTATCCATCATGAATGATCTAGACATCCCTCTGGATGAAAACAGCAATTTCTCAGGGTCCTTCCATGGCCCAACTCTCCTATGTGCCTTAGTCATCCTTCCCTCCTCCTAGCTACAGAGGGAAATGGCTTCCAAGGATAGTGGAAGTAACAGGGGCATTATTAACAAATGTTCACATCTATGCCTCTTGTCTCTGCAACACTAAAGGTAAGCATCATTATTTCCAGTTTATAGGTTCTGAGGCTCAGGGAAGTCAAGAAGCTTATCAAAGATCACACAGAAAATAAATAACAGTCAGCATCCTAACCCAGGGGCTTCACTTACAGGAACATCTCTTGCAATTAGTTCCCTGATGGAAAATTGGCACCAGTTATTCATAAAACAATACACATCACACACTTGGGGTACCAAGGCACTAGATGCCAAATACTGAACAGATGTAAATATAACAAGGGGCTTCCCAGGTGGCTCAGTGGTAAACAATCCACCTGCCAATGCAGGAGATACAAGAGACCTGGGTTCAATCCCTGGGTCCAGAAGATTCCCTGGAGTAGGCCATGGCAACCCACTCCAGTATTCTTGCCTGGAAAATTCCATGGACAGATGAGCCTGGCAGGCTACAGTCCATGGGGCTGAAAAGAGCTGGACACAACTGAGTGACTGAGGACATACATATCCTAAGCCAGGGCTATCTATGAACAAGTCTGCATGACCCCACGGAGAAGCCACGCCTTACTCTTCCAGCATGCTGCCTCCTAGTAACCACTGGAGGCTGACCCCTCCACCCATGAAAACTCTGCAGGACACCCTCCAAATGTGTCACTTCTAATCCGTAAAATATAACACAGCATGCCTGGAAAACTAGCAAACAAGTATAAGATCACGAATGAAAAGAGAAAGATAACTGATAAGGACAGATTTTAAAAAAGAAAGTGAAAGATCAATGAACACACACTATACCACATCCTCCACTACCTGAGATCTCATGAAGTCACAAAGAATTCACTAGGTTCACAAACTAATGTGAAGGGAGAAATAAATGGTGCAGCCCTAGCAAAGCCTGAGAAAATTGCCCCGTGATTTCTGCAACAGGAACGTGCGAAACTGAACAACTGTGCTAGGGTATTGTTTTATTCCTTCCGCTCAAAGAAACAGGGCCCTCCAAAGATAACAGTCCCATCTGTTTCTCTGAGACATTGGGTTACCAAGGCTTGATAACTAAAGATTCTTTCTCACTCCTTCGTCATTAACAATTTGCATTTGAGGTCACGGAAGGAGGGAGCAGATCCCTTTAACATGGGTGCCCCATGGGGATAATCCCACCTGTTATGAGCATTAACTAAGTGTGGGCTTGGTAACTTTCCCAAGAAACATGGCTCCCTGAAACTCCCCAGACTCACCAGCTGGCTGGCCCCAGATCCCTGCTGCTCCCTCTGGCCAGGTGGCCTCAGACTGGAAGCTACTTGTGAGAACTCTTCATGAAATGCATCCCCCAAATAGTCTTTATTTTTCTTGGAGCATGTTTACAAAACACTGCTAAAATGCTCAGCCAGCAAAACACCAATTCTGTCCTGTACCTCTTTTAACATTAAAATGAACAATCATGTGTTGAGAATTTGATGCAAAGACTAATGAAAGACTCACTCTGCCTTTCTGGAGTTCACAGAGTAAAATGGAAGATCAAAGTGACCATAACCACAGAATGATGTGGGGCTCTGATAACAGGATCCAGCAGCTGCAGGGAGTGGAGGAAAGGCACTTAGCCCAGATCACACTCTCTGGGAATGAAGCTGGAGCAGAGCCTTCCATATCAGTCCACTCAGGCTGCCATAAAAATCACCATTGACCTCTGCTTACACAGTAGACATCTATTTTCTCACGGTTGTTGAGGCTGAAAGTCAGAGATCAGGGTGCCAATAGAGATGGTTTCAGGAGGGAGCTCTCTTCCTGGTTTTCAGATGGCTGCCTTCTCACTGCATCCTTGTCACAAAGTAGGGACAGAGGGAGAGCTCTCTGGGGTCTCCTCTTATAAGGACACTAACCCTATGGGATCAGGGCCCCACACTCATGACCTCATTATTTCCTAAAGGCCCCACCTCCAAATATAGTCACATTGGCATGTTAGTGCTTCAAAGTAGGAATTTGGGGAGGTCACAACAGTGCTTCCCAGGTGGCACTAGTGGTTAAGAATTCACCTGAGAATACAGGAGATGTGAGTTCAATCCCTGGGTGTGGAAGACCCCCTGGAGTAGGAAATGGCAATCTACTCCAGTATTCTTGCCTGGAGAATCCCATGGACATGGCAGGCTACAGTCCTTAGGGTTGCAAAGAATCAGACATAACTGAGAGACTGAACAATTCAGTCTAGAGCACCTTCAGAATGACAGGAGAGTCCAGGTCGTGGGCAGTCCAGGCAAGGAGAGCTTCCCAGGCTAACACGCCAGTGAGCACAGGCTGAAAGCCTCAGGCAGCAACACAGATCAAGGATGTTCACCCACCCAAGATGGCTGACATAGAGGAGGATGTAGTGAGAGACAGCACAGGGAATATTCTCTAAGCAGTGTGCATTTTCTCATGTGGGCAGTCAGGACTTTTGCAGGACTCCTCATTAAAAAGTTGAACAGATTTGTATTTTAGGAGAAAAACAGTTGACGCACATTTTAAGAATAAGCAGGAGGACAAAGAGAATTGGAATTATGGACCCAGGCCATGGACACTGCAGTAATTCTGGGAAAGACACTAAGGGGGTTTGCCAAGATAGTTGCAATGGACAGGAGGATGAAGTGAACATTTGAGAGTCGTTAGGAAGCAGAATGGCAGGAATGGATGGCTAGTGGACAGAGTATGGAAGGGAAGGATAGAGAAGAATCCTAGGTCTCTGGAAGGGGTGCCTGAGTGATATTTATGTCTTCATTTTATCATTATCATCAAGGTCAAACCACATCCTTTGCTTGTCTGTTGTTGCTGTTGTTCCATTCATGGGTAATAAACTTCACTTGACACACTAGTGGGTCTGGCATGACGATCAAGGAGTAAAGATGATACAAATCACAATCAGTATAACATTTGGGGTTTAATACTTAATGATGGTAGAAAATTTAATGAAATAAATAAAAGATCACAATTTGAAGCCCCGTGTGTGCAGATATTTTGTGCGTTACACTAAACAATGGGTAATTATAGGAGTTGATACTGACTAAATTAACCCAACATCACCCAAATATTGTTTCACACATAACTGAAGTGAACATTATTTACCATAAGTTAAGTGAAATTTGCTCAGTCGTGTCTGACTCTTTGCAACCCCATGGACTGTAGGCTGCCAGGTTCCTTTGTCCATGGAATCCTCCAGGCCAGAACACTGGGTAGCCATCCCCTTCTCCAGGGATCTTCTCAACCCAGGGATCGAACCCAGGTCTCCTGCATT
Source organism: Ovis aries (assembly GCF_016772045.2). Classification (NCBI taxonomy): domain Eukaryota; kingdom Metazoa; phylum Chordata; class Mammalia; order Artiodactyla; family Bovidae; genus Ovis; species Ovis aries. The sequence goes on from NC_056062.1 coordinate 37,527,636, forward strand.
GCAGGGGGATTCTTTATCATCTGAGCCACTAAATAAATGTATTAATAAAATATTCTACTTTTCAATTACTTTGTCATTGAAATCCAATTCATATTTTTTTACTTATAGCTCAACTCAACTGAGTTAAGTTACATTTCAAGTACTCAATAGTCACGCATTGCTAGTGGGTCCCATATTGGACAACAGTATTCCAGAAAAGTTCTTGATGCAAGCATTAGATATCAGCATTAAGTTATTAGTTGTTAGTCAAAAGGTCAAAGTAATCGCTTATTATACAAAATATGAAACAATGAGTGTTGTTTTTAAGAAACTATAAAACTCCTAGAGGAGAACATAGGCAAAACACTCTCCGACATACATCACAGCAGGATCCTCTATGACCCACCTCCTAGAATACTGGAAATAAAAGCAAAAATAAACAAATGGGACATAATTAAAAGCTTCTGCACAACAAAGGAAACTATAAGCAAGGTGAAAAGACAGCCTTCAGAATGGGAGAAAATAAGCAAATGAAGCAACTGACAAAGAACTAATCTCAAAAATATACAAGCAACTCCTGAAGCTCAATTCCAGAAAAATAAACAACCCAATCAAAAAATGGGCCAAAGAACTAAATAGACATTTCTCCAAAGAAGACATACAGATGGCTAACAAACACATGAAAAGATGCTCAACATCACTCATTATTAGAGAAATGCAAATCAAAACCACAATGAGGTACCATTTCAAGCCAGTCAGAATGCCTGCGATCCAAAAGTTTACAAGCAATAAATGCTGGAGAGGGTGTGGAAAAAAGGGAACCCTTTTACACTGTTGGTGGGAATGCAAACTAGTACAGCCACTATGGAGAACAGTGTGGAGATTCCTTAAAAAACTGGAAATAGAACTGTCTTATGACCCAGCAATCCCACTGCTGGGCATACACACTGAGGAAACCAGCATTGAAAGAGACACTTGTACCCCAATGTTCATCGCAGCACTGTTTATAATAGCCAGGACATGGAAGCAACCTAGATGCCCATCAGCAGATGAATGGATAAGAAAGCTGTGGTACATATACACAATGGAGTATTACTCAGCCATTAAAAAGAATACATTTGAATCAGTTCTAATGAGGTGGATGAAACTGGAGCCGATCATACAGAGTGAAGTAAGCCAGAAAGAAAAACAATATACAGTATACTAATGCATATATATGGAATTTAGGAAGATGGTAACAATAACCCTGTATGCAAGACAGCAAGAGACACAGATGTATAGAACAGTCTTTTGGACTCTGTGGGAGAGGGAGAGGTTGGGATGATTTGGGAGAATGGCATTGAAACATGTATAATATCATATATGAAATGAATCGCCAGTTCAGGTTTGATGCATGATACTTGATGCTTGGGGTTGGTGCACTGGGATGACCCAGAGGGATGGTACAGAGAGGGAGGAGGGGGGGGGGTTCAGGATGGGGAACACGTGTATACCTGTGGCAGATTCATGTGGATATATGGCAAAACCAATGCAATGTTGTAGAGTAATTAACCTCCAATTAAAATAAATTTATATTTTAAAAAGTGAAAAAAAATTAAAAATAAAGAATAAATAATTGTTTTAAGTTCTAGCTTCCCAAATCTATGTAACAAGCCAAAGATTAATGCTTCTGATTTGTAAGTAAATTTTATGATGCATTGCTTATAATGCCATCTGACAACATGTGCATGCCCAATACTTGATTAGACTGTTTACCTTGTCGAAGAGAGAAACAAGACATCCTCTGCCTTCAGAGACTAGTGAGGACTTTAGGGGATAAGAAGACATCTACTCTCATTACATGCATAATCTTGTTAATGAGAAGAGCACGGGAGACTTGTAAAGCTCCGTGGATATCAGATGAGGCAGTGAATGTAAATTAGCTTTATTTACCAATATTTATCTGTCACAAGTATAATAAACTGGCTCAAAACAAATTTGACAGTAATCCTGGGATTATTACTAACACCACTTTAAGTCTTTTTCAACTCAAATGATTTTAGGTAGAAGAGAGTTTTGAACAATGTTGACTCCATGATGAAACACATGATTAAATATGTGTTCAAATTTTTCTCTTGGTGTAAAGAAAGCAGTGAGTTGCAATCTTCCAATCTTTTTCCTGGCCATATTTCACTGCTCATGAGTCCTGGTGTATATTATAACCGCTGGATGGCATCACAGACTTAATGGACATGAGTCTGAGTGAACTCCGGGAGATGGTGATGGACAGGGAGGCCTGGTGTGCTGTGATTCATGGGGTCGCAAAGAGTCGGACACGACTGAGCGACTGAACTGAACTGAACTGATACCTATAAACCATCTAAAGAAAAGGCAGCGTCTCATTCCATGCAAAGCAGAAACGAGAGGCCTTACCATATATTCATCCCAGGAGGATGTTTTCTCACCATGGCCTTTCAATGTCATTCCCGAGTACAGGTCAGGGAAACACAATCCATGTTTCCCTAACACCTACATCTTGACCCAATCCAAGCAGGAACCAAGCTTGGGCTTTTTCCTTCTCCATCAGCTGCTCCTAAGGGATCCCTCATTGGACAACAAATAAAGCATAGGGAGACATGATGGTACAGCTATCACTGATGACATGGCATCTGGGCTGCATGTTCAGCTTCTGGAAACACAGCCAATTGTAGTCCAAAGTCAAGTACTCTGTCTCAAACAGGGTCCAGTAGCTTCCCTGGAGCTCTTTATCAAAAGGTCTATATGGTCTGATTGCCATCTATATGTCTTCCTTGGAAATCAAATCTTATGCCTATTTTGTACAAAATTTGGGATTTTGCTATTGAGCTATATGCTTTCTTTATATATTTTGTATATTAGTCTCTTATTAGATAAATAATTTGAAGATATTTTTTCCCATGAAATGCCTTTTCATTTTGTTGATGGTTTCCTTTGCTGTGCAGAAATTTTTAGTTTAGTGTGGTCCCACATGGAGAAGGCAATGGCACCCCACTCCAGTACTCTTGCCTGGGAAATCCCATGGACAGAGGAGCCTGGTAGGCTGCAGTCCATGGGGTCGCGAAGAGTCGGATACGACTGAGCGACTTCACTTTCACTTTTCACTTTAATGCATTGGAGAAAGAAATGGCAACCCACTCCAGTGTTCTTGCCTGGAGAATCCCAGGGATGGAAGCCTGGTGGGCTGCCGTCTATGGGGTCACACAGAGTCGGACACGACTGACATGACTTAGCAGCAGCAGCAGCTGCTGCAGCAGCAGCATGGTCCCACATATTCATTTTTGCCTTAGTTTTGTTTGTTTTTGGATTCAAGAAAATCATCACCAAGAGCTATGTTAAGAATATTATCACATATACTTTCTTCTAGGAGTTTTATGGTTTCAGGTCTTACATATAAATCTTTAATCCATTTTGAGTTAAATTTATGTATGATGTGAGATAGTGGTCCAGTTTCATTCTTTACACATGGCTGCCCAGTTTACCCAACACCATTTACTAAAGAGACTGTTCTTTCCCCATTGTATGTTCTTGGCTCATTTGTCATAAATTAATTGCCCACATATGTGTGGGTTTTCTTCTGGGCTCTCTATTCCTTTCCATTGATCTATGTGTCTGTTTTTATGCCAGTAACATATTATTTTAATTGCTGTAGCTTTGAAATATAGTTGACATCAGGGAACATGTTGTCTCAACTTTTTTCTTCTTTCGCAAGATTGCTTTTGCAATTCAGCATCTTGTATGATTCCATATACTTTTTAAGGTTTAAGAAGAATGGGTAGGATGGGCACTGTCCTATCACTTATAAAGGGTTATTAAACATCTCTGATAACTAAAAGATCATAAAACTGGTAGCAGAAAAAATAACACACAGGAGAGAACAGAAAGTTCTTCAAAACTGACACCCAAAACCAAAATTTAAATGTATAACTGACAGAAGATGGAGTCTAAAATGAAGACCTGATGATTTTGAGTACCTATTTCCCAGATAACAGTTTTAACATTAATAAAACAGGGAAAAGTGATGGAAAGCATACAAAACCATATTACTAGCGGCAAACAATATTCAAGAGAAGAACTGAACAAAGAAAGGCCTCCTGTGATCTTGGAAAGGAGGAAATCAACTAAAGACATGAATTCTCTCTAAGGTCATGTGAACATTTAATGTGATACTGACAAATTACTAACAGATTTCCTTTTATTACATAAACTCATTCAGAAGTCCACGTGAAGATATAAACAAGGGTAAATATCCATAGACTGGAAGATTATGAAAAAGAAAAGTACTGAGGGGAAACTAGCCTGACTAAATACATTATATATGAATAGTGAGATTAAGGTAAAAGAATAGCAAATCCAGTAATATAACCAAATTCACATGGCTATTTAGTATACAAACAAGGTTATATTTCACACTAATGGTGTGGCCACAGGACTGCAAAAGGTCAGTTTTCATTCCAATCCCAAAGAAAGGCAATGCCAAAGAATGCTCAAACTACCACACAATTGCACTCATCTCACAATGGCACCCCACTCCAGTACTCTTGCCTGGAAAATCCCATGGTTGGAGGAGTCTGGTAGGCTGTAGTCCATGGGGGCGCCAAGAGTTGGGCTCGACTGGGCGACTTCACTTTCACTTTTCAGTTTCATGCATTGGAGGAGGAAATGGCAAGCCACTCCAATGTTCTTGCCTGGAGAATCCCAGGGACGGGGGAGCCTGGTGGGAGACCATCTGTGGGGTCGCACAGAGTCGGACATAACTGAAGCAACTTAGCAGCAGCAGCACATGCTAGTAAAGTAATGCTCAAAATTCTCCAAGCTAGGCTTCAGCAATACGTGAACTGTGAACTTGCAGATGTTCAAGCTGGTTTTAGAAAAGGCAAAGGAACAAGAAATCAAATTGCCAACATCCACTGGATTATGGAAAAAGCAAGAGAGTTCCAGAAAAACATCTATTTCTGCTTTATTGACTATGCCAAAGCCTTTGACTGTGTGGATCACAATAAACTGTGGAAAATTCTAAAAGAGATGGGAATACCAGACCACCGGACCTGCCTCTTGAGAAACCTGTATGCAGGTCAGGAAGCAACAGTTAGAACTGGACATGGAACAACAGACTGGTTCCAAATAGGAAAAGCAGTACATCAAGGCTGAATATTGTCACCCTGCTTATTTAACTTCTATGCAGAGTACATCATGAGAAACGCTGGGCTGGAAGAAGCACAAGCTGAAATCAAGATTGCTGGGAGAAATATCAATAACCTCAGATATGCAGATGACACCGCCCTTGTGGCAGAAAGTGAAGAGGAACTAAAGAGCCTCTTGATGAAAGTGAAAGAGGAGAGTGGAAAAGTTGGCTTAAAGCTCAACATTCAGAAAACTAAGATCATAGCATTTGGTCCCATCACTTCATGGGAAATAGGTGGGGAAACAGTGGAAGCAATGTCAGCCTTTATTTTTGGGGGCTCCAAAATCACTGCAGATGGTAACTGCAGCCATTAAATTAAAAGATGCTTACTCCTTGGAAGGAAAGTTATGACCAACCTAGATAGCATATTCAAAAGCAGAGACATTACTTTGCCACAAAGGTCCGTCTACTCAAGGCTATGGTTTTTCCAGTTGTCACGTATGGATGTGAGAGTTGGACTGTGAAGAAAGCTGAGTGCCAAAGAATTGATGCTTTTGAACTGTGGTGTTGGAGAAGACTCTTGAGAGTCCCCTGGACTGCAAGGAGATCCAACCAGTCCATTCTAAAGGAGATCAGCTCTGGGTGTTCTTTGGAAGGAATGATGCTAAAGCTGAAACTCCAGTACTTTGGCCACCTCATGTGAAGAGTTGACTCATTGGAAAAGACTCTGATGCTGGGAGGGATTGGGGGCAGGAGGAGAAGGGGACGACAGAGGATGAGATGGCTGGATGGCATCACAGACTTGATGGACATAAGTTTGAGTGAACTCCGGGAGTTGGTAATGGACAGGGAGGCCTGGCGTGCTGCAATTCATGGGGTCACAAAGAGTCGGACACGACTGAGTGACTGAACTGAACTGAACTGAACAGCTTGAAAAAACAAAATCGCTGTACATATTTGGCAATGAAACCAGTCTCAAATCGTTAAGTAAAATAACAAGTGCAGACCATTTGTGTAAGGTTGGAAGAATACATGTGTAAATGCTTATATAAGCATTAAATATCTCTGAATGATATAAAACAAGCTGAGAACCATGAATATATCAAGAGAGATGTCCTGGTGGCTGGGGGTATGAAGAAGTCTTTCATTTGTACGTTGTGAATGTTCAAGGTTTGTACCATGAGCATGTTGATAAGACTGTTGGTGTAAAAAAGACCACTTATCTCAGTGGTAATAACCACAGTTGTTATGGTAACTAGTCTTGGTTCATCCAAGTGGAAAATAGCTGAAAAAAAAATCACTTAAACTGTGGGAGATAAAATTAAATCTTCCATGGGTCTAATTTTATGCAAATTTATACTCATTTTTACTTTTTGAATATAGTTTTTGGACTCTTCTGCCAAATGTATGAAACAAAAATATATCAAGAAATCTAATATCCAAAATCATTGCTAATGTTATGGTGTTACCAAACAGTTAATATAATTTTTTTTAATGTTAAAGTAACTACTCAATATTCCATAAAATTAAGTACTGCTAATGCATTCGAGGCTTTCTTTGTGGCTCAGCTGGTAAAGAATCCACCTGCAATGCGGGAGACCTGGGTTCAATCCTTGAGTTGGAAAGATCTCCTGGAGAAGGGAAAGGCTACCCATTCCAGTATTCTGGTCTGGAGAATTCCATGGACTATATAGCCCATGGGATTGCAGAGTCGGACACAACTGAGCAGCTTTCACTTTCACTTTGGAATGGACAATCTCTTTGAGTCTATGGCCAAATAAAGGTAATGAGTCTGGAGCATTACAATTTAGGCTTTCACGAAAATTTCATGTACCACCATCTTCTGTTCAGGTTATGAAATTTGCAATGTCATGTGCTAGGTAAACACTAACCCCCAAAACCTGGAGCCTCAAAGTGGAAAAAGTGAGATAGAAAGAAAAATAAATGATCAGACATGTTAATTATTAATATCTTGTTTGGGGAACAAGAGATGAATCACATATGAGAATATTCAGTTATAAAACTCAAACCATGTATAAACTACTTTTTCCCCAAGTCCTCCAACAGCAGTGTCTGTAACAGCACACCATTCGCAGCTAGACCTTGGTGTTCTTCCTTTGAACATAAACAATTTCACAGAACATCAACATTAGACAAGGTCACTCTGTGAGCATGATAAAGCAGTCAAAACACAAGGCCACTTTATCATCTTATCTAAGGACAGACAACAGCAAGGTCACTGTGAAAACCACAAACTACCCAACACTCCCTCTTCCAACTGATGTCAGTGATAATTCTTTACTAACTACAGCTTAGACCACACTCATAGCCTTCCTATGAAGATTTATTAAGATAGCTAATTATCCCTGCTTCCAGATAGCCTCCAAACCAGAACAAAGATCTGGTTCCTGAAACTTCCCCCCTCCAATTATAGAACACCTTGCCGACAGACCCAGTGCTCCCCATACTGTATGGTCCCCCTCTCTGTAATGAGCTACAAGCCCAACTTGCTCAACTAAAGTGCAATCCTGGTGGTTTTGGCTGGAAAGACAAGAGAGCCATCTACACTCAACAATGGACATTCTCCTTCAATTCTCTCTTTAATACATATCCATCAGGCTCCCATCCATATTGAGCCCGTGAAACCCTCTTGTCAATGGCACCAGTGATTTCTACATGAATTAGATGGTCAACTCCCAGTCCTCCAATGCTTGACCAATCTGTTGTTGCCCAGTCGCTCAGTCATGTCTGACTCTTTATGACCCCAAGGACTGCTACACGCCAGGCTTCCCTATACTTCACTGATTCCTCAATCTACTGCTCTGCATTTGCTGCCAATCACATCCTCCTACTGATGTTAATTTGTCACTTGACTTTCACAACATGTAATTTTCCCCTTTCCCTGCCAGTCACTCTCCAGTTCTTTTATGGATTCTGCCTCATCTCCCTAACTTCTAAACATTATGTACCCAAAGGCTTAGGTCTCTGACGAAGACATCCACCATCCCACCAAGAGCATCTGTGAATGAGCTTATGGTAACATATTTTCTGGTGAAAACAGGGTGGATTTGATCCTTGCTGATGGTCATGTATGGATGTGAGAGTTGGACTGTGAAGAAAGCTGAGTGCCAAAGAATTGATGCTTTTGAACTGTGGTGTTGGAGAAGACTCTTGAGAGTCCCCTGGACTGCAAGGAGATCCAACCAGTCCATTCTAAAGGAGATCAGCCCTGGGATTTCTTTGGAGGGAATGATGCTAAAGCTGAAACTCCAGTACTTTGGCCACCTCATGCGAAGAGTTGACTCACTCGAAAAGACTCTGATGCTGGGAGGGATTGGGGGCAGGAGAAGAAGGGGACAACAGAGGATGAGATAGCTGGATGGCATCCCTGACTCAATGGACATGAATCTGAGTGAACTCTGGGGGTTGGTGCTGGACAAGGAGGCCTGGTGTGCTGCGATTCATGAGGTTGCAAAGAGTCGGACACGACTGAGCAACTGAACTGAACTGAACTGATGAAGAATGAGTTTTTAGTAGATAACATGCTGGTGGGCATTTTTTAATGTTTGAGAGGAACTGCCATTTTAGATAGCTTTGAAAAGTTTGCTGAGTGTTAGACTTATGTTTTTAGAAGAAATTACATTTAGAAAGTAATTTTACTCCTAGCTAAAATATTTTATTTCCATAATAGAGATATTTAGAATAAGCTTGGGGAATCATTCCAAATGAAATGATAAAAGTTTATTTCAACAGTTTAAAATATTGTCAACATGCTTAGTCTGTCCTACTAAACTTGGGCCTGAGGCTTACAAATCATTTGGTTGTCATCTGTCCAAAATAACATCTTATCTTTTGAGGCATCTGCGTAAGAAGTTAAGATGCTGAAGGACATACCATTATTCATTGCTATTGTTCTCAGTTTGAATAGAAAAGTAGAAGCAAAATAGCCCTATCTAAGATCATCAGGTAGTGCTGATTATGTACTGTATAATTTATGATAAGAGCTGGGGGGTTTTTTTCCCATTTTCCATGGATCACTCATTTTAACTTAGATTCTGACTCATTTAAGAGCAAAGATTATACTTTCATTTGAAAGTTTCACAGTAATTCCCTAGTTATACCAAGAATCTTAGTTTAAATTTATTGCCCAGCACTGCTCTTGAAAAACTCTTAACTACCAAAGATTTCATCTAAATTACCCACCTGAAGCGAAAGTGAAAGTCACTCAGTCATGTCCCACTCTGCGCGACCCCATGGACTGTAGCCTGCCATGGGATTTTCCAGGCAAGAATACCGGAGGGGCTTGCCATTCCCTTCTCCAGGGGATCTTCTCCAGGGACTGAACCTGGGTCTCACGCATTGCAGGTGGATTCTTTACCGTCTGAGCCACCAGGGAAGCCAAAATTATCTACCTACCAGTGTATATTTTGGAAAGCATTTTAGATAATGGCACTTCTCAGTTCCTCTGGGAATGTTCATACCTAATAAAAATGCCACGGATGAATTGTGAGAGACACTCACAAAGACACTGGACCCTTCTAGACCATGTATTTATGGGATAAGAGATGGAAAACCAAGAAAGGGCTAGTAGACCCGTCAGATACAACCTTTGCCTTCTAACTCTAAAAAGAAAGCTAAATGGGGCCACAGCACAGTGACAACATCCTCTGGTTTATATCACCCACAACCTGGAAGCAGTACGGAAGCTATTTAAGATTCAGAGGGAGAAACTGCAATACTATTTCTTCTCTATATATTCCTGCTCTTGAGTGGGCAGGGCAGTTCAGGGGAGCCGACTGATGTGATCGGCAGGAATGCGCTTTCCTCATTCCTTGTTTCTCCTTCCACTGGCTTGACGCTGACGGGTGTGATAACTCTGGGGGCCACATCTGGGAGATGCGGTTTCAATACAGCCACCTACAAGGAGTCAGCAACATCACCCATTTCGAAATCTGAGTGAAAAATTAACTTTTGTTGTGTTTGAGCCATTACACTTTTTCAGGCTATTTGTTAGAGCTAATAATGCACCTTAATAATAGAAGTGTGTAGGACTGTAACTGTAGTTCTATGACAGGCATCACTACAAGGAAATGGTTACAGATATGCAAAAAAATTCATGTGCAAGGATGTTATTACAGCATTATTTATGATAGTAAAGCAAACTGGAAACAAACTCAAGGTCAGACAAAAGGTGGTTAGGTAAGTAAACATTTATGACAAAATAGTTCTAAGCATTTAAGATAGATTTTTAAGTCAAAAGATGCAACAACAATTTTAAAAGAAACTGATTAACACTTGCAAAGTAGTTGCCACATTATAGGCAGTCTTCTTTCTAACAACTTTAATCTTCACAACAACCCTGTATGGAAAGAAAACTGAAGCACAGAGGTTAAATAACTGACCTAAGGTCACACAGCCAATAAATGGCAGAGCTAAGAAATAAACAGGTAATGATATGTGAACATATCTATTAGATATGAAGATTAAACGGCAGAGAGCAAAGCGCATTTACACTCTTATCTTTATTGTTTTGTGTGAGTGGGTTGGGTCAACTGCAGGTCACTCATTCATTCATCCACTCATTCAGAAATATTTACTGAGGGCTCACTACATGTGAGTGTTGCTTTGAAGCAACAAGACTGACTTCATAAGCTCCCCATACAAGCAAGAGAAACAAAAGAAATAAATAACGTAATAAAATGTCATTTGAAAAGTGCTATGAAGTAAAGCCAGATGAGGAGATAGAAGCTGATGTGGGGGCAGGGGGCATCACCCTAGGAAGGACCATCAGAGAAGCTCTCTAGTGGGGATTGTTTGGACAGAGACAAAGAAGTGGGTCATGCGGAGTTTTGGGCAAGGATTCTGTTCTGGGCAGAGGGCAGGGCAAAATACCAGGAGGTGGGAACAAAACTGCAGTGTCTGAGGGATGGCAGGAGAGCCAAGGTGGCGCTAATGAAACGCATAGAGAAGAGAAGGAAGGACAGGAGGCTGGGGACAGGTAGGCCCAGTTTGCACAGGGCCATACTAGAGAGGAGCATGGCTTTGTTCTAAATGTGATGGGGAACTCCCCGGGTAGTCTAGGGGTTAGGCCCGCTGCAGGGAGCACAGGTTTGATCCCTGGTCAGGGAACTAAGATGCTGCATACAAAAAAAAATTTTTTTTTAAATAAAATATATGTGATGGGAGGTATTGCAGTTTGAGTTCCTTAGGAAAGACGCCAAGATGGAAATGTGTGGGTGAGAAGTTTCGGGGAAGTGGTCTCAGGCATCTATAGCTACAAAGGGTGGGGCTTTTCCGATGACTCAATGTGCAGTGCAAGAGACACAGGAGACTTGAGTTCAATCCCTGGGCCGGGAAGATCCCCTGGAAGAGTAAATGGCAAATCACTCCAGTATTCTTGCCTGGGAAATCTCACTGACAGAGGAGCCTGGCAGGCTACAGTCCATGGGGTCCCAAAGAGTCAAACACGACTTAGCGATTAAGCACACACAGAGTGTGAAAGAAGCAGGATTTGGCAGATGGAAAAGAGGTACTGTGATGCAGTGCACCCCACTGGGAGCTCTGGAGTTAAAATGGCCAATACAACTTAGACTTTATACCCCTGCACCAACCATCAGTGGATTCAGGCTGCCATGAAGGTGATCTTGGCTGAGGTGACTCTCTCCAATAGAGCAATTCCTAAAGAGTGACTCGCTGAGGGCTGTTAGCTGCCAACTGTCCCACCATCTGGGGGAAACAGTGCTTCGGTCCTGGGGAGGGGTATCTGGGCAACACAGCAGAGCATCCACTACAGGAAGCCATTGGAGGGTTTTGAGTGAGGAGTGACATGTTTTTAACGATCACTGGTTGCTGTGTTGAGAAATGGTTGTATAATCAAAAGTAGAAGCAAGGAGACCAGTGAGAAGGTGAGTGGCTTGGCAAGCATCCAAACAACTTCTTGGCTAGTGATAGCAGAGAATCAGAACATCCATTGGAGAATTCCATTTATTCTTTTAACATGAGCAAGAATGTCTGCAGAAAGTTATACAGATCCCTGAAGGCACCATCAATCCCCATTCAGACAGAGACAATGCCAGGATCACGTCCTGCAATTATAATAAAAATTGGTCCAGAAAACTGAAAACCTTACAAAGAAGAACCTGAACCATAAGGATGACTTTGCTATATCCCTTTAAGAAAGTTGAGAAATGATGTAGCTGTTCATTGAAATTAACGACATAGACAAAAGAGGAAGTGCCAATTTTCCCACCTTGAGGGGAAGCCATATTTGGTCCAGGCTACAGAAAACTTTTCTACAACAAGCACAGCAAGAGGCATCAATGCAAAATCCTAGATCAAAAATTTAACACTAAGTCATCTGGTGCATGAACTCATTGGGCTTCCCTGGTGGCTCAGTGGTAAAGAATCAGTTTGCCAATGCAGGGGATGTGGGTTCCATCCCTGAGTCAGGGAAGATCCCGTGAAGAAGGAAATGGCAACCCACTCCAGTATTGTTGTCTGACGGGCTATAGTCTGTGGGGTTGCAAAAGAGTTCGACATGACTTGGCCATTAAACAACAATAACAACATGAATTCATCATAGACTAAAATTAGTAAATATTTTGCCAGTTTGGATCTTAAAATAGCTCCCCTCAGGAAAGTGGTTCTGAAACTTTGTGTGAGAACCACCCTGGATGCTTGTTGAAGGAAGTTCCAGGCTTCACCCTCAGACATGACACAGGTCTGTGTGTCGTTCAAGCACCCAGTATGATTATGAGGGAGGGGACTGATGGACAATTCTTGGGAAACACCATCTCAGGGAACAGTCGCCTCAAGGCAGGAGACAACTTGCATCCTAATGTGGCCAACCCGTTATCTTGGCAAGTAGAGCCGTGACATGCAATTGTGAATGAATCTGTGGTTGCTGTCACCATAGACAGCCTCTGCCCAAAACAGCTGCATGTCGTCCTTCAACAGGCCAGGTTTAAAGCACCCCTCAGTCACAAAGTCCAGCCCCCAGTTCATCACATGAGCGCCAGAAAAGAACTCGGCTGAAAGCGGCTAGCTGAAGGAAGTGCTGCAGATGAAATCACAGGAAGACAGGTAATCAGTTGGACTTATCGCCACATCTGTTACACCGTATAAGAAAGTTTAGTTTCACACCCAAAGTGAAAGAAGAGCTTAAAATCTCATAAATAATACATTGGAGAGAGAAAAGTTGCTCTAATGCAGTGTCCAGAGAAGCCCTGCTAAGATAAAAGGTTCTGTTCAGTGTTTATCTTGTTGGAGAGAACAAGGCAGCCAGTGAGGCAGAGGTGTAATTGACCCAAAAGCACATATAAGAAACGAACCAAGGAGACCAGGGATTTAAAAGTCTGGAAAGAGAGTTAGGTAGCATCAGGGTAAAATCCCAGCCAATCTGCAATTCAAGTGACATGAAAACATGTTTGATTCAATATACCAATGTACTGAATTTGTATCACATTCAACCTTTGTTCCAGTGTATTTGGCAAGGTGCAAAAATAAATTTGAGGTTAAAGCTTTAGCATCTTGTCTCTCTGAGACACACAAAAGGATACAATTAAACAGAACAGCTGGTTAAAAGCTTTATTGGAACCTCTAGGAAGCCAATACATTCTATCACTAACACCAGAAGCTGAAATCTACACTAAATATTGAATTTGTAATCCAAGATTCTTATTAATTCTGTTCAACATAAAGTCCAGTCTTCTTACAGGACTATACAACTAATGTTAGAACATCTGTTTGATGGTTATGTGAGCAGACATTTAAAACTGCCTTCTGTCCGAAGTTGTATTACTGAACATAAAAAGAAGAGAGAAAAAGACTGTCATTAGACAAAAGGCGGGGCTAGAAAATTATATTTAGTATAAGATAGTCAACTCTTAATCATCTATAAGAATCAAGAAATAAAGCAGAAAAAAATAATTGATATTTGACTTTGATATAATATTGACTTATCTTACAAACTATTTTCTCTTAAAAACTATGTTTAAGCTATTTTTGACTCATTTATCCTAAGCACAACTATAAGGAATAGAGACTGGCCCAGAAAAGATTGTGTCAGGATTAATCTTGTTGGGAATTACTGCTTACTCTTGATAACTGGATAAGAATATAAAAGTTGAATATAGACCCTCCACTTCAATCTTTGATAGACCAATTAGGAGATTTGCCCGCCCATCAAAAACAACCACACGTGTGCATCCTCAATTGTGTCCGACTCTTTTATGGCCCCATAGACTGTAGCCCAGCAGGCTCCTCTGACCATGGGATTTCCCAGGCAAGAACACCCTCTCAAAAGCAGGAAAAAACATGGATAAGGCAACTGCTTTCAGCCATTGGGCGGCAGTTGCGGGGGGGGCAGTGGGGGGGTGGGAACAGAACCAAGTTCTAGACTTCTAATAGGGCCTCTTCTGCCAAACTCAGCCACAAGTGACCACCCAAAGGATACAGAATTATAATCCTTAAGAAAAGGAAAACATACAAAATAAGTTCCACAATAATCCTGATTTCTGCCTTCTGTGGCTGGGAGGGGAAGCCCACTGGACACAGCAGTCTCGATGAACTGAGATGAACTGAACCGAGTTCTAGACTGCTGAGGCAGCGGGAATTTGCAGAGCAAGATATTAGAGAAGTGGGGAAAGCACAGAGGCTCCCTACAAACCTGCATGTGGATTTCCCAGGTGGTCCAGTAGATAAGAATCCGCCTGCCAATACAGGGGACACAGGCTCAACCCTCAGTCTCTGGTCTGGGGAGATCTCACATGCCATGGGGCAACCAAACCCATGCACCACAACTAGAGAGAAGCTCCCACTTGCCTGTGTGCAGCAGTGAAGACCCAATGCAGCCAAACATAAATGAATAAGTAAATAATGACTCTGCATGCACTTTTAGTCCTTGGTCAAGGACTATGCTAGGCATCTGCAGGGTATATCTGCAAGTGTGCTCAGTCATGAATGACTCTTCACAGCCCCAGAGACTATAGCCTGTCCATGGAATTTCCCAGGCAAGGATACTGGAGTGGGTTGCTATTTCCTTCTCCAGGGGATCTTCCCCATCTAGGGATCAAACCCACATCTCTTGCGTCTCCTGCATCGTCAGATGGATTCTTTATCATTAGTGCCACCTGGGAAGCCTGGGGAAAACTCTAAAGAGCCAACAAAGATTGTAAGCCTTATCGCTGAGACCTTCATGGTGATACCAGAGGTTACAGGGTACTGAAAGACATTGGAGGTCCCGTTTAATCAGAATCATCTGCTCATTAAGCAGCCACATCCTGGATTAAGAGCCATGCCCTAGGACCAAGTTCATTATACTGCATTATACTTTTTTACTTTCCCTCACTTCCTTCTTTTCTCTTTGGATGGGGTTCCTATGAATATGACCAGCCAAAACAAGCAGATTGTGAAACTAATCAGTTAGGTTTCAGTGAAAAGGGGAAAGACCTTCACTTGGTGATTGAAATCAGGCTAAACAGTAGACTATGGAAGAACCCGTGCATCCTTCTAATAAGGCCTCTTCTGCCAAACTCAGCTACAAGTGACCACCCAAAAGGAGGCAGAAATAGAATCTGTGAAGCTACAGAACACCAGTTTTGGCAATTATGACTTCTAATGTGAGTTCTGTGTATCAAAAGAGTGAATTCACTGTGACAGAAGTGTTTTCTGTCACTTGTGTGCTGGTTGAGAGTCCATCAATCCCGCTTGCCAACAGAAAGCCTCTGACAAGGTCATCAAGAAAGTCGCCCTTAAGTGACTGGTTGCAGACGATTATTACATAAGCACTTGGGGCTGGCTGTGAAGTGTTGAAGGCTGGTGGACACTAAACAGTCCTAGAGATGGGAATTTCATGCTTAGAAATGGAGAATAATACCACATTTGTCCTGCTGAACAATCATTTGCCAACAGAATACAGTTTATCACCAGCAGAATACAGAATCTGCTTGCAGAAGACAAGGACTGCATTATAATTTCTTGCTACTGACTAGACTTTGATGTTTCTGTCCTAGGGACTCAAACCAATGATCACATAACTGTGCTCTGAATTAATTCAGGTACAAAATAATCACATTTCCTTTGGAGTTACATGATCACTGTGCAGGCAAGTGAAGCAAAGATATGCATGTAATTAGTCTGTGAATGTGTGACTCAAGTCTAAGAATGTTATTTGCTCATCATAAGACAATTTAAACTCTCTGAACAAAAATAATCACTTGAATTGTATCACTACTCACATCGTAAGTTTGAGAAGTACAACGACATGGAAGTTTCCTAGTATTTCAGCAGAGTGGACTGTGGGTAACCTCTAGGAAAAACTTGGCTATGTGACAAACGCCAGCTTCGAAAGTTCACTTTAGGGAAGAGAAATCATCTTTTGGGATGTATCAGGTGCCATTCTCCCAGCTTACTGATTTCTGTCACTAAAGAGAATCCAGGGTCTATTTATTCTTGGGGAGATATAAGAGGAGTCTCAGACTAAATAACTTATGTTTTTCTTCTTCCTATTGTTCTCCAAATCTGGCTTTCCTAAAAGCCAGGTGAAACACTGGTGATTACTTATTAAACAGGCACTATAAGAAAACATTTCCAAAAAAGAATTATTATTAGAATTTCACAGCTTCATTGGGGAAATCATTTACATACCACAAAATTCATTCATTGTTAAGTGTATAATTCAATTATTTTTAGTAAATATGAAGAACTGTGCAACCGTCACCACAGCCCAATTTTAGAACATTTCTGTTGCACTAAAATCTTCCCTCCTTCTCATTTATAATCTCCACTCCCACCCCCTCAGTCCCATGCAACCACTGATGTGCTTTCTCTATATTCTCCTATCTCCTCTGGGAAATTCATAAAAATGAGATCAACACTGTATAGTCTTCTGTGTCTAGATTCTTTTACCTGGTATAATGTTTTTGACATTCATTCATGTCGCAGCATGGGTAAGTAGCTCTCTCCATCTTATTGGTAAATAATCTTCCACTGGAAAAAGATACTACATGTTGGTTATCTAGTGAGTGACTAGTTGACAGATATCTGGATTGTTTCCAGCTTGAGGCTATTATGAACACTGGCACAAGTCTTTAGGTGGACATCAGTTTTTAGTTCTGTTTAGTAGACACCTAGAAAGGGAATCAATTGTTGGGCTGTGTCTTAAATTTATGTTTAATTTTTGAGGAATATGCCGAACAGTTTTCCAGTGTGGTTCTACAATTTTCCATGCCCATCAACAATGTACAAAAGTTCTGTGTGTTCACATTTTCATCAGTTGTTGGCCTTTTTTTATTATAGCCATGTTCATGGGTATGTGATAGCATCACACTGTGCTTTAAAAGTTCATCTTCCCTAATGATGACAGTGAGCATCTCCTCCTGTGCTTTTCTGCCATTCCTATCTTCTGTTGGAAAGTATCTATTCACATATTTTTTCCCTTTTTAAAATTAGGTTCTATTTTTGAAATGGTAAGCATGAATATATTTTTCTCTATATATCTGGATACAAATCCTTTATCCAAAAATCAGAGGATGAAATGGTTAGACAGCATCACCCGCTCAATGGACATGAATTTGAGCAAACTCTGGGAGACAGTGGAAGACAGAGGAGCCTGGAGAGCTGCAGCCCATGAAGTCACAAAGAGTCGGACACAACTTAGCAACTGAACAACAACATTTATCCAAAATATGATAGGCAAATATTTTCTCCCCATCTGAGGTTTGTCTTTTCATTTTATTCATGAACCCTTTATTCTTGCTTTTAAAAAATCTTACTGAAGTATAACTGACCTACAACACTACCTTAGTTCCAGGTACACAACATAGAAGTTCAACATTTCTATACATTTCAAAATGATCATCACAATAAATCGAGGTATCATCTGTCACCATGCAAGTTATTACAATATTATTGTGTATGTATCCTTTACTGTATTCATGGGGCTTTTTAAAGAGCAGAAGTTTTTACTGTTGCTGAAGTCCAAAATCTATTTTCTTACTTATGAATTGTGCCTTTTATACCATAAGCTGGACATCTTTGTCTAACCCAGAGCCACAGTGATTTTCTCTTATATTTTGTCTGGAAGTTTCTTTGTGTTGGGTCCTCCATTTAGACCTGGATTTCATTTTGAGTTAATTTTTGCATACGATGACCAAATTCTAAGTTCATTTTTCTGCATATATATATATATATATATATATATATGTATCTAATTGTCCCAGATTAGGTTGCTGAAAATGCTATATTTAACTCATTGAAATGTCTTTCCATATTTCTCAAAAATCAGTGGACCAGTCCTAGAATAGCTAAAACAAACTTGAAAATAAAAAAAGAGGATGAAATGGGAGGAATAAAACTATTCATTATTAAGACAATATACAGGCTATAGTAATTAAAACAATGTATGTTAGAAGAGCTACCAAAGAAATTGAAACCAAAACAATGAGATATCACTACATACTTTCCGAATGGCTATGTAAAAAAATGAGGACAACACACTGGAAAAGATGACGAGAAACTGGATCATTTGTACTTTGCTGCTGGGTCTGTAAAATGGTACAGCTGCTCTAGAAAAGTTCACTGGTTTCTTAAAAAATTAAACATGTAATGACCATAAACCCATCAATTTCACTTGGGCATTCATCCCAAAGAAATGAAAACATATGTTCACTCAAAAAACCTGTACACAATTGTTCTTAGCAAACCTTTTTGTAATAACCAAAAAATGGAAATGACCAAAGTGTCCTTCTACAGGTGACTGGCTAAACAAATTGTTGGTACATTCATTCCATTGCATACTACTCAGCAATACAAAGGAAAAACTCTTGATACACTCAGCAACTTGGATGAACCTCCACAGAATTATGCTGAGTGAAAAGATCCAATTCCAAAATGTCACCTGTATATGACTTCATGTATCATTTATACAATGTATGCATATAGCATTCTTGAAAAGACAAAATCATACAAATGAAGAACAGATTAGTCATTGCCAGAGGTCAAGAATGGAGAGAAGACAAGTGGGTGTAGCTATAAAAGGGCAAAAAGAGGGACCCTTGTGGGGATGGATGTGCTGTACATATCGACTGTATCAATGCCAGTATCCTAGCTGTGACATTCTGCTGAGTTCCCATAAGATGTCACCTTTAGGGAAAACTGAGTAAAGGCTGCCCAGCATCTCCCTGTATTACTCACTGTGAATCTATATTTCAAAGCAAAAATTTTTAATTATAATTAACTATTAGTGTAATTGTTTAAGAACTCTGAATTCTGCCCTGTTAATTTACATATTTATCTTCATGCAAATTTCACTCTTGATTACTGTGTCTTTATAGGAAGTTTTAAAATTTAGCAGTGTAACTGCTCTGACTTTGCTCTTATCCTTTAAAATTGTTTTCGTAATTCTAGTTCCTTTGCATTTCCATGTAAATTTTAGGATCATCTTATCGATTTCTACAAAAAAGGTCTCCTGGCATTTTTGATGGAGATTCTGTTGAATCTACAATTTGAGGAGAATTGAAATCCTAGCTCTCTCTTCCAGTCCATAAACATGGGATATGGTTTTATTTACCTCTTTTTAAATTTCTCTCAGTAATATTTTTTAGCTTCCACTGTGAATGTCATATTCTTTTTATTGTTTAATCCTTAAATACTTATTCCTTTTGATGTTTTTTTGAATGAAATTGGTTTCTTTATTTCATGTTTGCAATGTTCTCTGCTAGTATTTCAAATCTGATTTTGGTATATTAATCTTGTATTTTACAAACTTGCTATACTCATTTATTAGTTGTTCCTGTCTTTGTTGCTTCCTTAGGATTCTCTACATACAAGATAGTTTCATCTGAAATTTAAAAATGAAAAGAGTCCTTTCAAATCTAGATGCCCTTCTTTCCAACCTCTCCTCCCCTCCTCTTCCCTTTCTTTCCTCTTTCCTTCCATCTTTTCCCCCTCCCTCTTTTCCTTCTCTTTCTCTCTTCTTTTCTCCTGCTGTTCTTCCTTTCTTTTTCATTACTACATGTCCTAAAGCCTCCAAAACTATTGATTAAAAATGCCAATAGTTGATATCAATGTCTTGGGAACTGATCCTCAGAGAAACACAGTAATTTCATGATGAAATGTAATGTTAGTTACAGGGTTTTCATAGATGCCCTCTATCAAGTTAAGGAAGTTCACTTCTGTTCCTATTATTTGTTGAACCCTTGGCTATTTGTCACCAAATTTGGGATGTTTTGGCCATTATTTCTTCAAATATTGTCTCTGTCTCTTCCTCCCCTCCCTCTGAGACTCCCATTATGCATATTTTAGTAAACTGGATGTTGTCCTGCATATTACTGAAAGTTTGTTCATTTCTCTTAGGCCTTTTTCTCTGTGTTATTTAAATTGGATAAATTTGATTAGCGTATCAAAAGAGTGATGATCCTTTCTCCTGCCATTTTAATTTTGTTGTTGAATATATTTAGTGCATTTTTCACTTCAGTTAATATCTTTTAATTCTAGAATTTCCATGTGTTTCTTTTCTAAAGTTTCTATTTTTATTGCTATTTTCTATTTGTTGAGTCAATGTCATATTTTCCTTTAATTCTTTAAATATGGTTTCCTTTAGTTCTTTGAACTTATTTATAATAGCTGCTTTGACATCTTGGTCTGCTAAATACAACATCTGGGGTTACTCAGAGATAATTTATAATGTTGGCTTTCTTCCCTGAGTGTGGGTTATATTTTCCTGCTTCTCTGCATGACTCGGCATAATATTTTGTTGAATATGAGCATTTTGGCAGTATATTGTATTAGGTCTGGGTTCTGATTTGTATGTGTGAGGGGGAACTGTTGTTGCTGGATTTTTTCATTGGTTTGGTTTTAGCAGTTTTCTCTGTACTAAATTTGCCATCTCTCTCTCCCCCAGGCAGATGAAAAAGCAGAAGTCTAAGGAATAAGATGAAAGAGATTCAGACTCTAGATACAGACCAGAAATTGGATCATGAAGTAGGGGCCTTAATAATTGGGTGGTCTCTTAAGTGGTCTCTCTGGAAGAGAAAGGAAAGGAGAGGACAGCAAGGGTTGGGGCAGTGTGATGGAAGGTGTGTCCACAGAAGGTAAAGGGGCTGGACGGGGAAATATCAGAGTTGCAAGTCATGTAGCCCAGTGCTACCTAACTGGCCTGATGTTAAGAGTCATCTATATAGCTAAGTGAAATTAGATTCCCTGATCCCAGCCATCTTCTACCAAAAACTTCCAAAGACGGACTCAGAAACAAACACTGCACCAAGTTCCT
Organism: Ovis aries; assembly: GCF_016772045.2. Classification (NCBI taxonomy): domain Eukaryota; kingdom Metazoa; phylum Chordata; class Mammalia; order Artiodactyla; family Bovidae; genus Ovis; species Ovis aries. The sequence continues at coordinate 37,549,025 of NC_056062.1, forward strand.
CTTTTGATTCTCATGATCAGGTGAGCTTCATCAAAACATATCTAATGCTGAATCTAGTAAGTTTCTGAAAATCACAGAAGGGGAAATGAGTGAGCAGATAGGAAGAAAAAGAAGAGGGAACTGGGGATTAGCTAGTGGGGCATCAGGGAAAGATTGAAGGGAGAGGAGAAGGGGCTAAAAAGGTAGTGGAGATGGAAATGCTGGAGATGGGGAGACAAGCAAGGCCAGTTCATGTCGGTCCTCAGCTCTCTAACAGATGCCTGGCACATCGTAGGCTCTTATGCATAAATAATTTAGGTGTGGGATCCAGTTAACAGTGAGATAGATTAACCTTAAAAAGCAAGATGATGGTATCTTACTCTGGAGCTACAGGGCAGGATGAAAGGATGTATAGATAGTTTAAGGGCCCGGAACAAAGAGAAGATGATATTTAATAGAAAAGACTTTACAGTTAGCTAAAAAGGAGGTTCAGGCATTGAGAGAGACTTGTAGAGAAATTGTGATGATACAACTGTAGAGAAATGTATACACTTAGACTCTTTTAAATGTAGCTGCGCCCTCTTGTTGTTCAGTTGTTAAGTCATGTCCGACTATTTGCGACCCCATGGACTGCATGGACACCAGGCTTCCCTGTCCTTTATCTCCCAGAGTTTGCTCAGACTCGTGTCCCCTGTGTCCATGTTGCCATCCAGTCATCTCATCTTCTGCTGTCCGCTTCTCCTCTTGCCCTCAATCCTTCTGAGTATCAGGGTCTTTTCCAATGAGTCGTCTCTTCACAATCAGGTGGCCAAAGTATTGGAGCTTCAGCTTCAGCATCAGGCCTTCCAATGAATATTCAGGGCTGATTTCCTTTAGGATGGACTGGTTTGATCTCCTTGCAGTCCAAGGGATTCTCAAGAGTCTTTTCCAACACCACAGTTCAAAAGCATCGATTCTTTGGCACTCAGTCTTCTTTATGGTCCAACTCTCACATCCATACATGACTACTGGAAAAATCACAGCTTTGACTATACAGATCTTTGTCGGCAAAGTGATGTCTCTGCTTTTTAATATGCTGTCCTAGGTTTTATTTATAAATGGTAACTCTATATTTTAATGGTAACTCTTTAACAAACAAAAGCTTTGTCCAATCAGTAAAGGATTTAAAAGTTACAAATCAAAGATCAAGACATTCTAACGAATGGTTTCCCTTGAAAGAGGGAAGAAGTAACAGCAATTTGACTGAAAGCAATAGCATCAGCTGAGTCCTACGGAAACAGAAGTAAATTCTGGCAATGATTAGGGGAAATTATTATGGAGTTAGATCAGGTTCTCCACATTCCCTTTGCTGACTAAAAAAGAAAACCTAAAGGAAATTCCCTGGTCTTCGCCAGCTGTAGGACAAACAGAAGGTGATACTGATAAGGTAGCTATCTAATGACAGGCTGGAGGTGGCCCCTGACTCAAGACACGATGCCCACTGGGAACAGGAACAACCGCAGGGTTTCATGAGAGATTGACCAAACCTAGAAGGAGAGCAGTGCTAACAACGCAGGTTTCTAGAAGTAAGTTACACAGCTGGAGGACACCTACCGTCTCAGCTGTGAATATGCCTGCGGCTGCCATGACATCAGAGTGTACACCCAGAAGTGCCCAGTGATCAGACTCTAGGTCCTTGCCCCAGCTTGACTATCTCACAGGGATGGCCCAAGCTGGGAGAAGAGAGACAGGAAAGATCAGAGCACACTGGGAAGTACTGATGCATTAGAAATTCAGCCTCAAGGGTAGATGGGCTGCAATGTGAGACAGGTGCTTTCTGTACCTAGATTACATATTTATTACCAGGTCAAACATTAATAGGTAATGCACTTGATGTTAGCTTATATAGCTATATTCTGCCATCAAATCCTTTTATTTACTTATGAATATATCAGAGTCCCTTTCTTGAGAGGAGAAGCGAGTCACTATTGACTCACCTTCTGAGAAAGAACACCAGGGATTCCAGAAAACTGAAAAGGCTCAAGAGAAAAACAGTAATGTGCATTCTAAATATGTCACTCATAAGCACGTCCAGACAGTGTCAGAAAATACTACATTTTAGTTGTGTGGTGATTAAGAGTCTTCTGGGAGAGCGTACACCCATGGCATCACCAAAGGATAGTCAACCATTTTGCCAGAATATAATAAAAGAAGACAAGTTTGGCAAAAACAGTGGACTGACCAGTATAGATCTTCCCCTGCTGCTCTGTAAATAGCAAAGAATATGCTATTTTGATTGTGGATCATCTTTTTATATGAAAAGACAGTTTATTCTATTTATCCCCAAACTCTTAAACTACTGGATATAATTTTCCGCTTCATCCCAGAAGTTTCCATTTGAGATGAGAAAGAAGAAAACTCATTCATTCTACAATAAAAAATAGCCAAACATCCTATTTAGTGTTATATAGATTTAACCACACTCTATATGGCAAAGCAGACATCATTTACCACTGAACCTAAATAATAACAATAATAATTTTTGAAGAATGCTATAATAGAAATTACTGTTTCATTTATGGAGGGTGATCCCTAGAAACAGAACTTGAAGTGAGGGGTATGGGAAAGTGGTGAATATATAGTTAAGACACTTCAGAGCAAATAATTATCAACTACAGGGATATGAGAAGCTCACAACACAAGATTGTGAAAACAATTAAAAAGAGGAATAAGATTGTGAATGGAGTAGGGACAACTTGGAGTGAACTGGCAGATTTCAAAATCCAGATGTGCTTGTCATGGATTTCCCCCAAACAGGAAGAAGTTCTTCCTTTCTGCTCTAGTGGGCGAGTCAGTCCTAGGCAGGTCCTGAAACAAGTCAGTGCCCAGCCCCAGCCTTCTTGAGAGGAGAGGAGGCTGCCCCATGTTCTTCCCTTCTCTGGAAGACTCGGCCACTGGGGGCCTTGCTCCCACCCTGTTCCTAAACCTTAGGGCCACAACTTAGTGCCTGGTCCCACAGCTCACCCCTCACTTAGACCCTTTTCCTGTGGTCACATTACTAATATGTAATATTTCCTGACACTATCTTGAAAGTACTTATGAGTGACATATTTAGAATATACATTACTATTTTTCTCTTGAGCCTTTTCAGTTCTCTGGAATCCCTGGTGTTCCAGCTTCCTTATAAGGTGAGTCAATAGTGACTCACTTCTCCTCTCAGGACTGGGACTCTGGTGCACTCATAGGCAGACAAAAGGATTTGATGGTAAAATATGGCTATACAAGCTAACTTCTAGCGAATTACCCTCTGGACAGGTAGGGGCTTATGACCCGGTTACCACTGGGACAGCGACTCAGCTTGGCATGTACTTGTTGCTCAACAAACTTCTGAGAAATGAATGCATTCTATCAATGTCTGGGTGGGTTTCTCCTAATAGGATTCTTTTCTCCACGCCTTCTTTCAAAAGTTCAAAAGACTTTCTGTTTGTTTTGTCAATTTTTTTTCCAGATATAAGGAAAAGATCAAACAGAACAAGAATAAAAGCATTTTATTCTAGCAGAGTTAAAAGATGACATCATGGGAAGCAATCAATAGTCATTTATTTTAATGGGACTTATTACACTGTGGACTCTACATTGGAACCAAAGATCCGACAGTGGACAGACAAGCTCGGGGTGGGGGTGGGGGGCACTTGAAGAGATATGATGGAGGAAAAGGTTTGAAGTTTTCTTCCTTCCTGATAGAAAATAGGCAAAATTTTCCAAGTGTAATTTCACAAGTGAAATAGCCAAACTCCTTAAACTATTCCATGCTTTCTAAAGCAGAAAGAGGAGGCTGGTGGTAGAAACATGATCCAATCTCTGTACAGAGCTCACTGCCAGTGAGGCTCAACTTCTGGGGATCTTGACATCTGGGAACAAATGTCTACATCAACACATGTCCTTTCCCCCATCATATGAGGATGAGAAGCTACTAAATGTATATTATTCATAAGCTAGTGTGATGCTTTTCTTACAAAATACACTAATTTGGTTATTTTATTATGGCTACCAGCTGGTTGGATGGCATCACGGACTCAATGGACATGAATCTGAGAAAAATCTGGGAGATGGTGAAAGACAGGGAAGCCTGGCATGCTGCAATCCATGGGGTCACAAAGAGTTGGACACAACTGAGCAACTGAACAAAAACAAATAACCGAAATTGAGAAATGAAACACAGTTTGTCTCTTCTAGTTTTTCCAACCCCGCCTCCAAATTAAAATCAACAGAGTCTTCTTAAAAATTACACATGCCAGGGCTCCCTTCCAGAGATTCTGGTTAACTATTCAGGGCTTTCCAAAGTTTCATGGTTTTCAGACTTTTAATAACCCATTTAGTTGGTATTTTTCAAAAAATATAATTAAAAAAAGAAAAACATGATCCCATTGCTGAAATCCTTCTCAAAGTGTAACGATCAGAACTGGATGCAATGTAACACACAAGGGGTGATCTTACGGGACCCTCCTGGGGGTCCAGCAGTTAAGACTTTGCCTTCCAAGGCAGGGGGTACGGGTTTGATCCCTACTCAGGGAGCTAAGATTCCACATGCCTCGTGGCCAAAAACCCAAAAAAACATAAAAGAGAAGCAATACTGTAACAAATTCAATAAAGACTTTAAGAATGGTCCCAAATTTAAAAAAAAAAAAAAAAAGATGTGATCTTACAGGGCAAACCACGGAAGAAATAGTCCCTCTACTGCTGTCTAGAATCATTTCACACGGGAAACTTTGGGTAAAATTACCTCTTATTTTTGACTAACTAATCATCATCACACTGAATCTGCGGTTATCTAAACCCCCAGAGTGGTAACCAGAACGGTGGTGCTGGAGAAGACTCTTGAGAGTCCCTTGGACAGCAAGGAGATAAAACCAATCAATCCTAGAGGATATCAGCCCTGAATATTTATTGGAAGAATGGATGCTGAAGCTGAAGCTCCAACACGTTGGCCAGTTGATGCAAACAGCTGACTCACTGGAAAAGACCCTGATGCTTGGAAAGATGGAGGGCAGGAGGAGAAGCAGGGACAGAGAATGAGATGGTTGCATGGCATCACCAGTTCAATGGACAGCAACTTGGGCAAACTCCGGGGGACAGTGAGGGACAGGGAAGCCTGGTGACCTAGAGTCCCTGGGGTCGCAAAGAGTCAGACACAACTTAGCAACTGAATGACGACAACAAGCCCCTCCCAGAATAAATCTCACTCGTGCTGATACGTAGCATTATCTGCCATGACCACTGTTTTGGCAGTGTTTTCACTTCCATGAGGGTGAAAATGGCCAAATTTTTTTAATGGTCAGAAGTACATCAAGATCCTGACTGCATAACCCCATGGTGCTCACTATCTTCTATTCACCAAACATATGTCCTCAACCCTTCAAGTCTCTGCTGCCCCCAGAGAACTACAAAGGCCTCAACACATCTAGCTGCCTTCCCAGCCTTGAATTCTTGACCATGGCCTTGATCGTGACAAAGTGCTTCTCACATTTAACAACGCTATTCACCTATCAGCTTCTCCCCGAAACTCTCAAGGCTCCCTGAAACTCTCCCTCCCAAGGCTCTGCTGAGGTTTGCAAAGTCCTCTGTCACTACACCAGCCACAGCTGTCATCAATTGCAAGTATTTTAATTGTGTGCATTCCCTCCTACTTATCAAAGACTCAAACTAAGTATGTCTCTAAACCCCTCGGCTTAGTTCTGTAGATACTTGGCACTCAGTGAATGTTTTATGAACAAATGCATAAAACATGAATTCTCACAGCTTTCCAAAAGTGCAAAAGTAAATTGAAAATAGGGTATTGTGTGAGTAATTTCCATCTTGTGTCTTCTAAAATGACCTCGTATTGGCTAGGAGGGTGGGAGGAGAGTTGTTTGTTTATTCCTGTATTAGAATATAAAGCTGTCAGTTAACATAATATACTAATCTCCAGTAAGGTTTAAGATTATTTAACAAAAGAAAGACTTGAAAGACAAGATGTAAAAGAACAAAGAGCAGTGGCAGACTGGGATGGCAATACTGTCTTCACATAATGCTGTCTGCTTTCTCCTGTCATTTGGGCACAAGGCTTCAACTCAGAGAATGTCATGATTAGATCTTTATGCACAGCTGGTCCACCCTGAATGTGTGTAACTTTCTTTCACGACTTCCAGTTCCCAGTGGCTTCAAACACAAACAGCATCTCTCTGAAAGGATGGAGTGTAGATGATAACACATGGTAACAGTGTATCAAGGAATGGCTTCTGTGGAGCAGCAAGTGCACTTTCAACTGCATAAAAATGCCACAATTTTGTAGAGAAGATATGGCAGTGACATATAATGGAGATTAAATAAATCTTCCATCCTGTCAGCAACTATAGATACTCCTCTGGAGTTTTAGTCAGTTCAATCAGTTCAGCCGCTCAGTCACATCCGACAATTTGCGACCCCGTGGATTGCAGCACGCCAGACTTCCCTCTCCATCACCAACTCCCAGAGTTTGCTCAAACTCGTCCATCGAGTCGGTGATACCATTCGTCTCATTGTCTGTCATCCCCTGCTCCTCCCACCTTCAATCTTTCCCGCATCAGGATCTTTCCCAATGAGTCAGTTCTTCACATCAAGCAGTCAAAGTATTGGAGTTTCAGCTTCAGCATCAGTCCTTCCAGTGAGTATTCAGGACTGATTTCCTTTAGGATTGACTGGTTTGATCTCCTTGCAGTAGAAGGGATTCTCAAGAGTCTTCTCCAACACCATGGTTCAAAAGCATCAGTTCTTCAGTGCTCAGTATTCTTTATGGTCCAACTCTCACATTTATACATGACTACTGGAAAAACCACAGCTTTGACTACATAGAACTTTGTCAGCAAAGTAATGCCTCTGCTTTTTAGTATGCTGTCTAGCTTGGTCATAGCTTTTCTTCCAAGAAGCAAGCGTCCTTTAATTTCATGTCTGTGGTCACCAACTGCAGTGATTTTGGAGCCCAAGAAAATTGTCTGTCACTGTTTCCATTGTTTCCTGATCTATTTGCCATGAAGTGATTGGACCTCATGCCACAATCTTAGTTTTTTGAATACTGAGTTTTAAGCCAGCTTACTTTTTCACTCTCCTCTCTCACTTGCATCAAGAGGCTCTTCAGTTCCTATTTGCTTTCTGCATAAGGGTGGTATCATCTGCATATCTGAGATTATTGATATTTCTCCCGGCAATCTTGATTCCAGCTTGTGCTTCATCCAGTCCAGCATTTCACATGATGTACACTGCATATAGGTTAAATAAGCAAGATGACAATATACAGCCTTGACGTACTCCTTTGTCAATTTGGAAACAGTCCATTGATCCATGTCCGGATCTAACTGTTGCTTCTTGACCTGCATACAGATTTCTCAGAAGGCAGGTAAGGCTGCTTGGTATTTCCATCTTTTGAAGAATTTTCTAAAGTTTGTTGTGATCCACACAGTCAAAGGCTTTGGCGTAGTCAATAAAGCAGAAATAGATGTTTTTCTGGAACTCTCTTGCTTTTTTGATGATCCAATGGATGTTGGCAACCTCTGGAGTTTCAAATGCTATCTAAAACATTTCTAACGTGGGGACTTCCCTGGTGGTCAGTGGCTAAGACTCTGCAAAATGCAGAGAGCCCAGGTTTGATCTCTGGTGTGGGAACAAGATCCTACATGCTGCAACTAAGAGTTTATATGTACAACTAAAGATCCCACATGCTGCAACTAAGACCTAGGAGAGCAAAATAAATATGCTTAAAAAATTAAAATATTACTAAAGTGGACACAATTTGTCATAACTAGCAGGAACCTAGCATTAGAAAAGAAATGTTTAAATGACAAATAAGATGTGCTGATATAAATGTACAGAGAAAACACATATAATGAGATTCTCTGTGTCTAGTTTTCTAGTTTCAGTTTTCTAACTGATCAAACTTACCTCAGTCTTGAAAAAACTTTTCTTTATCCATCAGCCCTAACTTGCAGATGAGTTCTTAAGAATATGCATTTGCAACAACATGTATGGACCTTGAAGGTGTTATGTTAACTGAAGTAAATTCACAAAGAAAAAGACAAATACTGTATACTCTCACTTACATGTGAAATCTAAAACAAATACAAAACAAAAAAACAAATGAGAAACCATGCCAATCTCATAGAAAAAGAGATCAGCGGGGAGAAAAGGAATTCGGTAAAGTGTTCAAAAGGGACAAACTTCCAGTTATAAGACAACTAAGTTCTGCTGCTGCTGCTGCTGCTGCTAAGTCACTTCAGTTGTGTCCGACTCTGTGTGACCCCATAGATGGAAGCCCACCAGGCTCCTCCATCCCTGGGATTCTCCAGGCAAGAACACTGGAGTGGGTTGCCATTTCCTTCTCCAGTGCATGAAAGTGAAAAGTGAAAGTGAAGTCAAGGATGTAATATACAGCATTAACACTGTTGTATGGTATATATAAAGCTGTTAAAAGAGGAGAGCCTAAGAGTTCTCATCACAGGAAAAATTTTTTTTTCTTTTCTTTTTATTGTATCTATACAAAATGATGAATGCTAACTAAACCTATTATAATCATTTCACAATATATGTCAATTAAGCCATTATGCTGTATACCTTAAACATATACAGTAATTTATGTCAATTACTTCTCAATAAAACTAGAAAAAAAGAAGAAAACTAGGGAAGAAAAACTATAAAAAAAGAAAATGTATTGATATCTACTACAATTAAGAGAAAGCACACACCAAACCAGACCTTTTAGCCCTTCTGCAGAGGCCTGGTGTTATAAGGACAAGAAAGGGGGGTTAAGGGTTTAAGCTCCTCAAAACTTTCAGCATAGCAAGCCTGGTTTTACCTGTTTTACACATTGGTCATCTATAAAACAGGCTTCCCTGGTGGCTCAGTGGTAGAGAACCTGCCTGTCAATGCTGGAGACATGGGTATGATCCCTGAGTCAGGAAGATCCCTTGGAGAAGGAAACAGCAACCCATTACAGTATTCTTGCCTGGGAATTCCCATGGACAGAGGAGCCTGGCAGGCTACAGTCCATGGGGGTCACAAAGAGTCAAACACATCTTAGTGACTAAACAGCAACAACATCCATAAAACAGATTTAATGACTTCAGAAAGCTTGAAAATCACGATACTGAAAAAGTTAGAAGCCCCAGGGCAGCAGAAACCTGTGGAACAGATGTAGGTCACCAAGCATCCAACCTGGACTCAGCACCAACCAGACATGTAACGTGGAACCAGCCACAGAAACCCTACTTTCTTGGCTATATCATACATAAGTCAGATAAGCAAACATTCAAAACCAATATATACAAAATGTTCAGACACAGTATCTAATTTGCACAGTTCTATGAAATGGGTGGGTGTGTGTGTGTGTAGGCATGTGTGTGTGTGCATAATCAGGAAATTATCAAAAAAGTTAATTACACTGCCCAAGGTCACATGTAATGGGGGTCAGAGACCTAGAATTAATGGGAAGGTCCCCTGGAAAAGGAAATGCAACCCACTCCAGGATTCTTGCCTGGGAAATCCCATGAACAGAGGTGCCTGGTAGGTTCCAGTCACTGGGGTCACAAAGAGTCCAAACATAACTGAGTGACTGAACACTTATGCACAGAAGATGAAAATTACTTGGAAAAAAAGCAGAAGCTTCAAAAAATGTAGCACCGCTTGTTTAGAAAATGCCTACTTCTCAGAAGGACTGAGGACAACACAGAAATTATATAAATTATCTCTTAAATAAATCAATGTTTCATTTCCCTGGCATTTTCAGAGAGTGTTCCACATGAAGCCAAGACTTTAAAGAATATGTCTGACTCTTTCATGTCTGAGCATATTGAGAAAAAAAAAGTTTGTGCACTTTCTTGATGATTTCAACATTAAAAATACTGGTTATTGTACTCTGTTCCACCAAACTAGCAAACAAGAAACAAATGCACTTCACTAAACACGTTTATGCTTTTGAGAGCTCCTAGGGCCATTGCAACACAGCGGATGGTTTGCCTTAAGTGACCCAGCTGCTGGGCCGCTATCATTTATTATCGAGACTTCAGACCTTGATGTTCCACACCTTCTCCCGTACTTTACATGCAATTTTACTGCAAAAGGCACATATGTTATGACAAAGCACCAGGGATTTTGCCAGTCAGAGGCATGTTTCCTTGCTTTTGCACTGCAGCCTATGTTCCAAATCATTAAGAATGTCAGGTTCTTAGGGCTCTGTTAAATACCTTCATGTTGTTCACAAATCCTGTGTACATACAATACATTTAACAATCACAGATATTTATTTCAAATGGTGGTTACTATACCTCCAGATACATTAAAAACTACTGTACTATTTTATAAACCAGATATCTATTATCAAAAAATAATGAAATTGTATGCCTCACTGCTGCTAAACCATCCCAGTCAGCCAAATTATCATATTCCTTCATTATGAGTGTACCTGAATAAACATTTTAATGTTTCTGAAGAAAAGCTGTGACAAACCTAGACAGCATATTAAAAAGCAGAGACATCAACTTGCCAACAAAGGTCCGTCTAGTCAAAGCTATGGTTTTTTCAGTAGTCGTGTACAGATGTGAGAGCTGGACCATAAAGAAGGCTGAGTACCAAAGAATTGATGCTTTTGAACTGTGGTGTTGGAGAAGACTCTTGAGGGTCCCTTGACAGCAAGGAGATCAAACCAGTCAATCCTAAAGGAAATCAACCCTGAATATTCATTGGAAGGACTGATGCTGAAGCTGAAGCTCCAACACTTTGGCCACCTGATGCAAAGAGCTGATGGTGGGGAAAGACCCTGATGCTGGAAAGACTGAGAGCAGGAGAAGGGAGCAGCAGAGAATGAGGTGATAGATGGCATCATGGACACAACGGACATGAGTGTGAGCAAGCACCAGGAGATAAAGGACAGGGAAGCCTGGAGTGCTGCCATTCTTCAGGTCACAAAGAGTCGGACACGACTGAGTGACTGAACAATGTCATGCAGACATATGCTGACTCACGTGTAAGCACCAAAATGCTGCTTTCCACTACTCCTACCTCTTCTGGCTCCTAAACAGTCATTTTGGCTTGACAAAATAAATGGATGTAGTTTTTACATATGTGCAAAGTGACTCCATTTCAACAAAGTCCGGACCTTTTGCTTCTTTTGTGCAAGCTTTCCGCTGGTGCCAATGAGAGCTTAGCAAGAGAAGGCATGAGGGATTGGTCCATTGTTGGAGGATGGAGAGGAAAGGGCATTTTAGGAAAGTGGATCATTTTGTAAAGTCACCCTCCAAATATGGTCTTGGAAGAATCTATTTCTTTGTGACATTGTGGTAAGTTCTTTCAGAATGTCAAAAACCTTGCTGAATAATTAAATAGATTTTTTTTTAAAGCAAACAGATCTTCATCTTTAAACAACAGTGACTAGAAACTCCCTAGACATATAACCCTACCCTGAATGCTTATGGGGCTGTGCAGTGACCCTGTAAAGTTTTCCTCTGTTGTGAAGTTACTTGTTCAATCATAACCTTGGTTTATCATCTTAACTGTGTATTTTTGCTGCTATCACTGGACTGAGCAGTTTCCGTCCGTCAGTGCAACAAAGGCCAAATTTATCTTTTGTTCCTGAAGTTTCATTTATGCTGCAACCTCAAAAACCAAACAACGAATTTCACTTTACCCCTGTTACTGAGCTAGTGGTTGGCAATTTCTAACAACTTAAAAAGAGCTTGAAACCCAGGGTTTCAAATTCAGATTAATATATGGTTATTTAAGCCACAAAGGAAATAACGCCATCTAGCCAGGATATTCTTGCAATCAGGAGAGAGTTTGCTTCCAATCAGTGATCCTGCACGCCAAAACACTTTCTGAGAAGTACATTTATAGATGTATTTTTGAACTTCCTGTGTGTCTTGCTATGAGAAGAAAAACATCCCTAAAAGTACAATTCTGCAAAACAGAGAAAGACAAGAGAGCTGTAAAGCTGACACACGCTGTGCAAGACCCTCTGAGACCCTCTTCTAGGTAGAAGTGAGCAATACTGTGTCACACCTGATATGGCAAACTGGGAGTCACAAAATCTGATGTGTCGACAAAGATCCCTGATGAGGAAACAAAAAAGATGTGTGTGTGTGTGTGTGTGTGTGTGTGTGTGTGTGTGTGTGTGTGTGAGAACATAATGAAGGAAACTACAGCTTTCTAATGGGCTTTCCAGGTGATGCTAGTGGTAAAGAACTTGCCTGCCGATGCAGGAGACATAAGAGATGTGGGTTTGATCCCTGGGTCAGGAAGATCGCCTGGAGAAGGGCATGGCAACCCACTCCAATATTCTTGCCTGAAGAATCCCATGAACAGAGGAGTCTGCAAGGCAACAGTCCATAGGGTCACAAAGAGTCAGACATAACTGAAGCAACTTAACACACACATACATACACACACACACACACATACATACATGAAAAAGTTTAACCCTACAATTCACTACTTCCATTTTTTTACATTTATTTTATATCTTGTATGCATATTATTTGCTTCTTAAATGTTTACTGCCATTAAAGTTACCTCATAGTAAAAAAGAAAAATAATCTTATCATAGTAATTGAATGCTTCTTCCATCTTAACCAAGCATCCCTCCAAACGGTGGCCGTAACTTCTGCAGCAGGAGGCACAACAGCGAAATTAGCACAAATTCCTTTCTCCTTCTTCACGATTTCATGGATAGAAGATCTATTCTTACCGTAGATCTTAGCCATCTCAGTGTCTTTCCTTATAAGTTGAGAACTTTCACCTTTTCACTCAAAGGAAGCACTTTACAGCATCTCTCTGTCATATGTGAACCACCAGCCTCACTGCTCTTGCACTGTGTGGCCATTATTAAGTAAAATCAGGGTCACTAGAACACAAGCCCTGAGGTACTTCGACCGTCGATCTGATAACCCCGACAGCGGGCAGGAGACACCCAACAAGGGGATGACGCAGGACCGTGGTGGCACGAAATTTCATCAGGCTACTCGGGACGGCATGCAATTTCAAGCTTATGAATTGTTTATACCTGGAATTTTCCATTTAATATTTCTGGATTGTGGTTGGCCAGGTGCAACTGAAACTATAGAAAGTGAAACTCTGGATGAGGGGGGGAGAACTCGACTGCCAGCTGATGACTCGGGCAGATGGTGGCAGAGTGCGGAAAACGGGGCGATCCAACTGCTAAATAATGGGGATAGTGGGGGAAACAGAGTCACCAGCATGAAAACAGTACTCCAGGAAATAAAGTTCAACTGAGTAGAAAGAGAATCCCAGGATAGATATTATTGACAAACCACCAATTCTACGAGAATCGTACAGGCTTTGAGAGGACAAATGACATGACCAATTAACTGGACATAATTCTAAAAATGAACAAATAAAGCAAGGCCACTGAGGGGAAAATTACTGGCAATGAAATGTCTGGAGTACTGGATGTCAGTACAAAGAAAGAATAAATTAGATCCAAATGTCACATCATACACCACAATAAATTCTAAATGAGTTAAAGTGTAAAAAAAACATTAAAACTGTGTCATAAAAAAATAGATACACGTGTCAAATGACACAGATAAATGTTTTAAAAAGAAAGCAATGAAATTCTCAAACTGACAACATACCTAATAAAAGTTTAACATTCTGAATATATAGAGAGAACTGATACAAATAACGTCATTTTCTTGGAGGCAGGAAAGAAACACAAATCAAATAAATTTCAGTTACCACAGACACAGCTGTAAAACCAAGCACAATAAATACAAATAACAAGAGTCAAAGTTAAAAGACAAAAATTTTAAGGGAAAGATATTCACAGTAAACCACTTGACTTAATGTCAGACAATATTTACAAAGTCACGATAACACGGAGTGTCTATCCACATGACCACTGGTGAATGTGGAGGCGGTTGTCAGAGGTGGGAAAAGGCTAAGTGTGTGCAGCAGTAACATTTACTACAAGGGACTTCCCTGGAAGCTTGGTGGCTAAGACTTCACCTTCCAATGCAGGGGGTTTGGGTGTGATCCTTTGTCACAGAGCTAAGATCCCACACACATCACAGCCCAAAAAATCAGAACATGAAACAGAAGCAATATTGTAACAAATTCCTTAAACTTTAAAAATTGTTGTTGTTGTTTAGTCGCTAAGTCATGTCCAACCCTTTGCGACCCCATAGACTGAAGCCCACCAGGTGCCCCTGCCCATGGGATTTTCCAGGCAAGACTACTGGAGTGAGTTGCCATTTCCTCCTCCAGGAGATCTTCCTGATCCAAGGATTAAACTTGCATCTCCTGCATTGCAGGCGGATTCCTAACTGCTGAGCCACCAGAGAAACCTACATCAAAAAAATCTTAAAATTTACTACTGAAGAAATAGCAATTTAAGCACTTTAAAAAGTAAATAAAATGGACCTAATTACCTAAAGAAAGAGACAAAAGTGTGTAAAGTCACAGATCTGGAGGCCAGACTTAAGGGAATGGACAGGGTAGAACAAAAGAATGCTGTTTTCTACAAGCCTTCTAATACTATAGCTCCTTTGGTTAAATGCTGGATTTGAAAATCACATTTTTTTTTCCTAGCACAATTAGTTATTTAACTTGTGAACAATCTGAGCATAATCGAGATTTCCCATTTCCTTATGTGTGATTTTGTCTGCAGGAAGCACTAGAAATAGTGCATCAGATAGACTGAGCGGTCATTTTTCTTGAGTCAGTGAGTCGTGTTCGACTCTTTGCAACCCCACAAACTGTAATCCACCAGGCTCCTCTCTCCACAGGATTTCCCAGTCAAGAATACTGGAGTGGGTTGCCATTTCCTTCTCCAGGGGATCTTCCTGACCCAGGGATTGAACCTGCATCTCCTGCCTTCGCAGGCAGATTCTTTACCACAGAGCCACCAGGAAAGGCCAATAAATTTGGTAGGAATACACAAAACACACACTCTCATCAGTTATCTACCAACTACCTCTATGCAGCAGGTGTACAAGCCACACCTAACCACATCTCTAATTATGAATATACATTAGTCATGGAGATGAGCAGCAATAAATAAGTCCAGCTGTTTATAACACCAACATCGACAATTTTAGTATTTTGAATATTTTGCTCTTAACAAAAAGATTTTTAAAATATTATTTCTTTTTCTCTGGTTAATCACTAGTGGTTTATGTTTTATTCATTTATAAATAACAGCATTATTTTTTCACATAGTAAGCTATTCAAAAGCAGAGACATGACTTTGCCGACTAAGGTCCCTTTAGTCAAGGCTATGGTTTTTCCAGTTGTCATGTATGGATGTGAGAGTTGGACTGTGAAGAAAGCTGAGTGCCAAAGAATTGATGCTTTTGAACTGTGGTGTTGGAGAAGACTCTTGAGAGTCCCTTGGACTGCAAGGAGATCCAGCCAGTCCATTCTGAAGGAGATCAGTCCTGGGTATTCTTTGGGAAGAATGATGCTAAAGCTGAAACTCCAGTACTTTGGCCACCTCATGCATAGAGTTGACTCATTGGAAAAGACTCTGATGGTGGGAGGGATTGGGGGCAGGAGGAGAAGGGGACAACAGAGGATGAGATGGCTGGACGGCATCACCAACTCGATGGACGTGAGTTTGATTGAACTCCAGGAGTTGGTGATGGACAGAGAGGCCTGGCATGCTGCAGTTCATAGGGTTGCAAAGAGTCGGACACGACTCAGCGACTGAACTGAACTGAAGCTATAAAAACAGTATTTCCGTGATCTATAACACTATTACCAAGATTTTTTAAAATATAATACATGCAAAATATTAAAATACAATGAATATTAATAGAGTACTCATATGGGGATTCCCAGGTGGCTCAGTGGTAAAGAATCTGCCTGCCAGTGCAGGAGATGCAAGAGACATGGGTTCGATCCCTGGGTAGGGAAGATCCCCTAGAGAAGGAAATGGCAGTCAGAATGGCTGCGATCCAAAAGTCTACAAGCAATAAATGCTGGAGAGGGTGTGGAGAAAAGGGAACCCTCTTACACTGTTGGTGGGAATGCAAACTAGTACAGCCACTATGGAGAACAGTGTGGAGATTCCTTAAAAATTTGCAAATAGAACTGCCTTATGACCCAGCAATCCCACTGCTGGGCATACACACCGAGGAAACCAGAATAGAAAGAGACACGTGTATCCCAATGTTCATCGCAGCACTGTTTATAATAGCCAGGACACGGAAACAACCTAGATGTCCATCAGCAGATGAATGGATAAGAAAGCTGTGGTACATATACACAATGGAGTATTACTCAGCCATTAAAATGAATACATTTGAATCAGTTCTAAAGAGATGGATGAAACTGGAGCCGATTATACAGAGTGAAGTAAGCCAGAAAGAAAAATACCAATGCAGTATACTAACGCATATATATGGAATTTAGAAAGATGGTAATGATGACCCTGTATGCGACACAGCAAAAGAGACACAGATGTGTAGAGCAGACTTTTGGACTCTGAGGGAGAGGGAGAGGGTGGGATGATTTGGGAGAATGGCATTGAAACGTGTATACTATCATGTAAGAAATGAATCGCCAGTCTATGTTCGATGCAGGATACAGGATGCTTGGGGCTGGTGCCTGGGGATGATCCAGAGAGATGATATGGGGTGGGAGGTGGGAGGGGGGGGTTCATGTTCGGGAACTCATGTATACCCGTGGTGGATTCATGTCAATGTATGGCAAAACCAATACAGTATTGTAAAGTAAAACAAAGTAAAAATAAAAATTAAAAAATATATAATATAATATAAGTAAAATATTAAAATACAATGAATATTAATAGAGTACTCATATGGGGATTCCCAGGTGGCTCAGTGGTAAAGAATCTGCCTGCCAATGCAGGAGATGCAAGAGATATGGGTTTGATCCCTGGGTAGGGAAGATCCCCTAGAGAAGGAAATGGCAACTCACTCCAGTATTGTTGCCTGGGAAATTCCATGGATAGAGAAGCCTGGCAGGCTATTGTCCATGGGGTCAGACACACAGGAGAGGTAAAACAATGCCTTGAATTTGCTTTTAATATTATTTCAAAATTATTAGCTGTCAAATTCATGTATGTCATTCATAAAATATTTGAGTATCATGCCCCTAATCCCATTTTTGCCCTGTTGTATTTATTTGTTGTTTTGTTTGCTCATTTTTTTAATCGAATTGACTTTATTTTTTAGAGCAATTTTACATTTACAGAAAAACTGAGCAAAAAGCATGGAGTTCCCAAACACATAGCTGCCCTATTATTAGCACCCTGCATTAAGTGTGGTACCTCATTACATCTGATGAGCTAGCACTGGTACATTATTGTTATTATTAACAGAGGTCTACAGTTCACTCTGTGTGTTGTACATTCTCTGGGTTCTGACAAACGTAATTGACATGAATTCACCACCACAGTGTCATTCAGAATAGTTTCATTGCTCCAAAAATCCCCAGTTCTCCGCTGATTCATCCTGGCCTCCCCCTGAGCCCTTAGCAACCACTAATCCCTTTACTGTCGCCATTTACAGAAAGCTACACAGTTGGATTCACACAGTGTGTGGCTTTTTCAGACTGTATACTTTCACTTAGCATATAGGATTCTGCCATGTATTTCTGTGGCTTGAGAGCTCATTTCATTTTATTGCTGAATGATATTCCATGGCATGAATGTACCACAGTTTGATTCCAATCACTTACTGAAGGACATCTTGACGGCTTCCAAGTTAGGGTAGTTATGAGAAAACCTGCTATAAACATTTGTGTGCAGGTTTTCATACTTTCAATTTAAATATTTTTAGTTGGAGTATAATTACTTTACAGTGTTGTATTGTTTCTGCTGTACAGCAGCATGAATCACCTGTGCTGTGCTGTGCTCAGTTGCTCAGCTGGGTCTGATTCTTTACCACTCTATGGACGCTAGCCCTCTAGGCTCTTCTGTCCATGAGGACTCTCTAGGCAGGAATACTGGAGTGGGTTGCCATGCCTTCCTCCAAGGGATCTTCCTGACCCAGGAATTGAACCAGTGTCTTCAGCATGGCACGTGGATTCTGCACCAGCTGAGCTACCAGGGAAGCCTGAATCACCTATGTGTGTATATAAATCCCCTCCCTGTTGAGTGTGTGCAGGCTTTCTTGTGCATGGACGTAAGTTTTCAATTCATTTGAGTGCAATTAAGTTTTCAACTCAAGGCACAAGACTGGTGGATCACATGGTAAGAGCACATTTAGTTTTGTAAGAAATGGCCAGACTGTCTTCCAAAGTGGCTATAACACTTTGCTTCCCCATAAGAAGTAAAGGAGAGTTCGTGTTGCTACACACCCTCGCCCACACTGGGTGCGATCGGTGGGTGCGATTTGGATTTTAGGCATCTAATTGATATGTAGCAGTAGCCTGTTTTAATTCCAATCCTCTTATAATATATGATGGTGAGCATCTTCTCATACACTCATTTGCCATCTGTGTATTTTCTTTGGTGAGTGTCTGTTCACACCTTTTGCCCATTTTTTAAACTGGGTTGCTTCTTATTGTTGAGCTTTAAGAACTCTATATATTTTTGCAAAATCTGACTTATCTTTTCATTCTTTAAACAGCATCTTTCACAAAGTAGAAGTTTTCATTCTAGTCAAGTTCAACTTATTATTTTTTTCTTTAGCGGGTCGTGTTTTTATCACACAGTTTTGCACAACGCAGTAATTTTTAGGAATTCACAGAGTGTGTGATAGCCACTGACCACATTTATCCTTTTCAACCATTCATTTATTTGACCACATCACTCATTTTGAATAAAACCCCAAAATAATTGGTACTGAGAAGTATAACTTATGGTGAAAAACTGGAAACTTAATGACAAACAGTTGAGTTTGAAAAGTAATACAAGAGAATATTACCAATATAAAATAGGAATATGGTGTTAAAGACGGTTAGCATGTCAACATTCTTTACATATGAAAGTGTTGTTGTTATTGCTGTTGTTCAGTCACTAAGTTGTATCCAACTCTTTGCAACCCCACGGATTGTAGCATGCTAGGCTCATCTGTCCTCCACTATCTCCCAGAGTTCATTCAAATTCATGTCTACTGAGTTGGTGATGCGATCTAACCATCTCATCCTCTGCCACTGCCTTCTCCTTTTGCCTTCAATTTTTCCCAGCCTCAGGGTCTTTTCCAATGAGTCAGCTCTTCACATCAGGTGGCCAAAGTGTTGGAGCTCCAGATTCAGCAAGAGACCTTCCAATATATATTCAGGGTTGATTTCCTTTGGGATTTATTGACTGGTTTCATCTCCTTGCCATCCAAGGGACTCTCAAGGTCTTCTCTAGCACCACAATTCGAAAGTATTAATTCTTTAGCACTCAACCCTTTTTATGGTCCAACTCTCACATCTGTACACAACTACTGGAAAAACCATGGCTTTGACGACACAGATCTTTGTCAGCAAAATGATGTCTCTGCCTTTTAACACAGTCTAGGTTTGTCATAGCTTTTTTCCAAGGACCAAGTGTCTTTTAATTTCATGGCCTCATTCACCATCCACAGTGATTTTGGAGCTCAAGAGAATATAATCTGTTACTGCTTCACTTCGTCCCCTTCTATAGTGATGAGACCAGATGCCATGATTTTAGATTTTTTTAATGTTGAGTTTCAAGCCATATTTTTCACTCTCCTCTTTCACCTTCATCAAAAGGCTCTTTAGTTCCTCTTTACTTCCTTCCATTAGAGTGGTATCATCTGCATATGTAAGGTTATTGGTATTTCTCCAGACAATCTTGATTTCAGCTTGTAATTCATCCAGCCTGGCATTTCACATGATGTACTCTGCATAGAACTTAAATAAGCAGGGTGACAAGATACAGCTTTGTTGTACTCCTTTCCCAATTGTGAACCAGTCTGTTGTTCCACACCTGGGTTCTACTGCTTTTTGACTCACATACAGATGGTCTGGTACTCCTAACTCTTTTAAGAATTTTCCACAGTTTGTTGTGATCCACATAGTCAAAGGCTTTAGCATAGTCGAAGAAGCAGAAGTAGATGTTTTCCTGCAACTCCCTTGCTTTCTCCATGATCCAACAAATGCTGGCAATTAGACCTGTGGTTCCACAGCCTCTTCAAAACCCAGCTTGTACATCTGCAAGTTCTCATTTCACATACTGCTGAAGGCTGGCTTGAAGGATTTTGAACATAACCTTGCCTGCATGTGAAATGAGTGCAACTGTATGGTAGTTTGAACATTCTTTGGCATTGCCCTTCTTTGGGATTGGCATGAAAACTGACCTTTACCAGTCTGGTGGCCACTGTTGAGTTTTCCAAGTTTGCGGGAATATTGAGTGCAGCACCTTAACAGCATCACCTTTTAGGATTTTAAATAGTTCAGCTGGAATTCCATCACATCCACTAATATGTCAACATTCTTTACATATGAAGGTAAGTTCATGGAAATTTCTTAAGTGAAGAAAGTAACATGTAAAATATCAATCATACATTAATTTCAACTAAAAACTGTAATCTAACAGAATTAAAAATTCAGTAACATGTATTAGTTAGAATAAGGAGCACTCATTGTTGTAAAACAAATCCAAAACTTCACCAAAAAAGTTCATTTTTCATTTGTGCAAAGTTGAACACAAATATTCCAGGTAAGTATCAGCTAAATGACCAGCCTTCTTCCAACTATGGCTCCAGCATCCCCTAGGTCACAGTGCCTTTGGCCAATTACTTCCTCTGCACTTGGCCAGTGGGTGGAAAAAGCAGGTGAGGATCACACAGGAGGTTTCCTCAGGCTCGCTTGAAAGGCTGAACTCACTTGCACCCACATGACCCTCAAAGCAGGTTAGGAGAAGTGGCCCAATTTTGTGTTCAGGATAGAGGATCACTTTCGTGCCTGCATGCACCTCTCTGCACTTAACAAAATTAGACCTTGGTTTCCTTAGACTCCTTTCTCCTTTCAATTTTGCCCAAATCTGTAATAGTATGTAAGTATCCCTTATTATCTTTATCTATTTAGTTCCAGATTATGAGAATTTAAATACACTTATCCAAGTCTATTAGGTTCCTTTGTTCAAATAGGAAGGGTTTTGATAGCTAGGATTTATTCATTCTTTAAAAAAATAAAACCTAAATTTACAGCCTCTCTAGCCTTTATTTCAGATAATAATCACCTAAATCAACCAAGAGCATTGTCTGACCTACTTAAAAATTTTACAGTAAGATTATGTCTTGCTAAAGAAACATCATGCAACAATTTATTCTCTGATTCCTTATTCTTAACCTGTCTCTCTTTCGTTTTTTTAAGACAAAGCAAAGTTTCAAAGATTGCTTTCCCAAGTAGCACAAAATGACTCTAGGTCTTCTAACCTACATATTAAGAATTAGTGTTGGTTATTCATCAGTGACATTCATTTTTTGTAGAAAGGGTCAATTTTTGTAGAAGTGTCTTGTATTAAGATAGATATTTTTATATGATATAAGGAGCTGTGTGTGCATATCTACTAAGTCACTTTAGGCGTATCCAACTCTGCGCAACCCTATGGATTGCAGTACGCCAGGCTTCCCTGTCCATTACCAACTCCCGAAGTTTGCTCAAACTCATGTCCATCGACTGTCTCATCCATCTTGTCCTCTGTCATCCCTTTTCCTCCTGCCTTCAATCTTTCCCAGCATCAGGGTCTTTTCCAATGAGTCAATTCTTTGCGTCAGGTGGCGAAAGTATTGATGTTTCAGCCTCAGCATTGGTCCTTCCAATGAATATTCAGGACTGATTTCCTTTAGGGTTGACTGGTTTGATCTGCTTGCAGTCCAATGGACTCTCAAGAGTCTTCTCCAACATCACAGTTCAAAAGCATCCATCTTTGGTACTTAGCTTTCTTTATGGTCCAACTCTCACATTCATACATGACTACTGGAAAAACCATAGCTTTGACTAGATGGACCTTTGTCAGCAAAGTAAGTCTCTGCTTTTTAATATGCTGTCTAGGTTGGTCATTGGAGGAGGAAATGGCAACCCACTCCAGTATTCTTGCTTGGAGAATCCCATGGACAGAGGAGCCTGGCAGGCTACAGTCCATGGGATCACAAGAGTCGGACACGACTTAGCGACTAAACCACCACCACCAGGTTGGTCATAGCTTTTCTTCCAAGGAGTGTCTTTTAATTTCATGGCTGCAGTCACCATTTACAGTGATTTTGGAGCCTAAGAAAACACTGTTTCCATTGTTTCCCCATCTGTTTTATGAAGTCTTATTATTATGATCTTTAAAAAATGATTTTATGCACTTGTTTGATGATTTTTCTGAAAGATTTTTACTACTAACTTGTCAAGTTGTATAAAATGTTCCATACAGGCTCTTAATAAATATTTACATTTAGTCTATGTTTACCGTAAATGGTATTTTCATGTTTACTATTTTTAATCTCTGAAATTATGAATGTCTTCCTTTATTTTTCCTAATAAGACTATTATAATTCTTTAATATATGTCATATGTTAAGAGATAAATGACTATCCATTTATGCAAAGCTTTTCTTGCTATTTTATTACATGACATTTTATTTCCTAACTCTGTCATTACTGCATATATGAAATTTATTTTTTGAAAATTACACAACTGAAAATTAAAATCTTGCAATTTCAGTGAACTTTCAATGTGCTTGGTTTCCTGTATATTATACAGTCACCAAAAGAAGACTTTCTAAAAAGATATCCAAGGACCTTATTTGAGGCTCTCCTTCAAGTAAATTCTTATACAGATTTTTACAGTTTTAGTAGGATAAACAAAGTTCAGTCTGTATCCACTCTTGCTACTACTGCTAAGTCACTTCAGTCGTGTCCGACTCTGTGCGACCCCAAGGACAGCAGCCCACCAGGCTCCCCCATCCCTGGGATTCTCCAGGCAAGAACACTGGAGTGGGTTGCCGTTTCCTTCTCCAATGCATGAAAGTGAAAAGTAAAAGTGAAGTCGCTCAGTCGTGTCTGACCCTCAGCGACCCCATGGACTGCAGCCTTCCAGGCTCCTCCATCCATGGTATTTTCCAGGCAAGAGTACTGGAGTGGTGTGCCATTGCCTTCTCCGTGTCCACTCTTAGTATTCTAATTAAACAAATTGATTAATTAAAACTGAAACTATTTATAAAATTAACTGAATTAAAGAAACTACAACAGATTAGAAATCATGTCTGCGGTAATTAGATTTGGAGTCTGATTTTATAGACATTAAAAGAACAAATTAACAATCAATTGATATCATAAGTGAATATATTGGACTTCCCAAGTGGCTCAGTGGTAAAGAATCTATCCGCAATGCAGGAGACTTGGGTTCAATCCCTGGGTCGGGAAGATCCCCTGGAGAAGGAAACAGCAACCCACTCCAGTATTCTTGCCTGGGAAATCCCATGGATAGAGAAGCCTGACAGAGCTACAGTCCATGGGGTTGCAAAAGAGTCGGACACGACTAAACAACTAAAGTGAATATATTAAATGCAACATAATAAATTTTAAAATGTACTCTTTGTATATAACATTAAAATTTTACTACAATGGCAAAGAATATTTCTAAATATGAAATATTGACTCCTACGGGGAGAACTGCGGTTAGTTTCTAGATTAGTAACTATTTTGAATGTTATAACATCACCACCTACTGGAGAATTAAGATAGGAACAATTTCTCACCTTGGAAATCCTCATCAATAACGATATTGACTGAATTTAGATGTTTCTAAATTCACATTTTTTAAGGTGTTGAGGTCCTAACCCTGTACATTACACTCATGAGGAAACAGACACACAGTTCAATGATTTGCCCCAATAACACTACTAATTATACAAAAGATGATATGAGGTCAAATTTACATATATATATAACAATTCTCCAGGTCTCCTAGTTCTTAGTTCCATGATTTGAGTTCTGTTACTCGGCCGTGCAGTGACAGACACCATGCTCATTGTCAGGGTCCATTATAATAATGGCTAAAACACCCCTGAAGTGAAGGCAAAGTTGGTTTTCCTATCAAACGTATTTATAATTCCCCCCTTGCCCCATTTTTTACTGACTCATAGAACAATTAAGAGCTAAAGCTCTGTGACATTCTTATGTTATCTCCAACGGGTGATTGTTGACTGAATTATTTATATGAGCAATCTAATTTCTCATTTCTCCCTTTTATTTTCTCACCTATAATTAAAGAAAGAAAGGAGATGGCACTTTTCATCTCTCGGATCAACAATTTAAAAGGCTGCTGGAAACTGGGTGGTAAAACCAGCCCCCTCTTAACTGTGAGAGAATAAATTGGTGCCAAAGTTTGCTGGTTATTTCATAGTACAGCCAACCCCCACCCCCCGCCCCATCTGTGCCTCTCTATCCAGTTCAACTGCAATCCAAAATTACTAAATGGAAAATTCCAGGAATGAACAATTGATGAGTTTTAAACTGAAAACTGTTTTGAGCAACATGATGAAATCTCATGCTCAGTACCACCCAGAAGACCCAGTGATCAACACTGTCTACTCCTGACATCCAACCACCAGCATCACCACAGGTCAGTAATCCAGGACCAACCCAAGCAGATGACCCTCTTGATGTATCATTATCAGAAGGTTGGCAGTGGTCCAACACTGTGTCACAATGCCCACGTCATCTCACCATGTAGGCATTTTACGATCTCATATCACCTCAAGAAAAAGGATGAGTACGTTACAAGATATTTTGAGAGAAGCCACATTCACATAATTTTTATTACAATATACTGTTAAAATTGTTCTACTTACTGTTGTGCTAAGCGCTAATTCGCTTCAGTCGTGTCCAACTCTTTGTGACCCTAGGGACTGTAGCCCGCCAGGCTCCTCTGCCCACAGGGTTTCTCAGGCAAGAATATTGGAGTGGGTTTCCATGCCCTTCTCCAGGGGATCTTCTCGACACAAGGATAGTACCTGAGTCTCTATGTCTCCCGCACTGGCAGGCGGGTTCTTTACCGCTAGCGCCACTTGGGAAGCCCTACTTACTATCACTTATGTTAATCCCTTACTGTGCCTAATTTATAAACTAAACTTTATTATCAGTGTGTATGTATAGGAAAAAAACACAGTGTATCCAGGGATCTGTACTACCTGTGGTTTCAGAAGGTCTTGCAACGCATCTGCTGTGTATACCTGTACACAGGACTATAAGGGGGACTCCTGTATCCATAAAAAATTTAAGTCACATAGACTTTGATGCCACAGCTCCACTCCTAGGAATTTATTCTACTGAGATTTCTACACAAATAATTACCGAAGCATTAATGCTGATAGCAAAAGTGAAATAAATTTGGAGACAACCTAAATGTTATTAAGAGGAGACTGACACAATGCAGGGCATTGATGACAGCCATACCATATGGAACACTGCACAGTCGTTTTTCAAAATAACAGAGTCCTAAGCATACTTATAAGAAAAGATAACTAAACTTTCTGTTTAAAGAAAAGGGGCCAGTTTTTGCATTATATGTGTACTATCAATCCACTTGCATAAACATATTTTTAAAACATTAATGTATGGTTTACATAAATATAAATTTTATAAATATATGTGATAAATGTGTGTATATATGTATGCATGTGCTAAGTATATATATGTGTATATATACATATATATACATTAATAAATACATGCATTTGCTTATGCACAGAAAGTTCTTAAGGTGATGTGTTACATCTCACATAGCAAAAACACCGTCCTATACTCTGAGAAAAACTACAGAGGATTTAGAAGCATTTCTATGTGGAACTTGATTTTAAAAAAATCATGATTTTTTATAGTACAAAATTATTATAAAATCCATATAGTATT
This sequence comes from Ovis aries, assembly GCF_016772045.2. Classification (NCBI taxonomy): domain Eukaryota; kingdom Metazoa; phylum Chordata; class Mammalia; order Artiodactyla; family Bovidae; genus Ovis; species Ovis aries. The sequence goes on from NC_056062.1 coordinate 37,574,824, forward strand.
TGGAACACTTTTAAATACTAAATTTAAGCTTCAAATATTATTTAAATATTTGATGTATTTCTAAGTATTTTCTAATATAATTTTTTAAAATATGACTTTATACTTGAAATGTCTACATGCGATCCCTGATCAAGACCTTTAAAAATGACTAAAGCTACTTCTTGATGACCACCATTGATGAAAAACTTATTTTCCTGCTGCTGCTGCTGCTAAGTCGCATCAGTCGTGTCCAACTCTGTGCGACCCCATAGACAGAAGCCTACTAGGGTCCTCCGTCCCTGGGATTCTCCAGGCAAGAACACTGGAGTGGGTTCCCACTTCCTTCTCCAACGCATGAAAGCGAAAAGTGAAACGAAGTCGCTCCGTCGTGTCTGACTCTTAGCGACCCCATGGACTGTAGCCCAACAGGCTCCTCTGTCCATGCGATTTCCCAGGCAAGAGTACTAATATACAACAAAAAAATGTTATTACTTTACAACTGTGCAAAATTTTTAACATAAATGAAAGTCTATTTTCAATTTTAATGTCTTTTCTTTCATTGATAAGTGTGATAAAAAAATTTCTTTGGTGACATGAATGGATTTCCAATGATCAAACATTTCTATAACAAGTGTTTCACCACCTAAATCTCAAATTTGCAAAAAGGTATATGCCTTGTTAAAGCAAGGATCCTCAAAGTGATCCGGACGCCCCTAAGTGGGCATTTCAGCCCCAAGCAGACAGAATTATTGTGCATGTGGTATACGGGGTGAATAATGTCCCCTCAAAATTCACGTCCACCCAGAACCCCAGAATATGACTTTATTAAGAATAAGGGTCTTTGCAGATGTCGTTAACATGAGGTTCAAATCATCTTGGACTCAGGTGGCCCCGAAATCCAGTGAGAGTATCCTCAGAAGAGACAGAAGAGGAGAGACTCTGGGACCCGGAGAAGAAGGTGATGTGAGTTCAGCGGCAGGGACTGAAGTGATAGCGTCTGGCATCTGGGCCCATCACTTCATGGGAAATAGATGGGAAACAGTGTCAGACTTTATTTTGGGGGGCTCCAAAATCCCTGCAGATGGTGATTGCAGCCATGAAATTAAAAGACACTTACTCTTTGGAAGAAAAGTTATGACCAACATAGTATATTCAAAAGCAGAGACATTACTTTGCCAATAAAAGTCCATCTAGTCAAGGCTATGGTTTTTCCTATGGTCATGCATGGATGTGACAGTTGGACTGTGAAGAAGGCTGAGCACCAAAGAATTGATGCTTTTGAACTGTGGTGTTGGAGAAGACTCTTGAGAGTCCGTTGGACTGCAAGGAGATTCAACCAGTCCATTCTGAAGGAGATCGGTCTTGGGTATTCATTGGAAGAACTGATGCTGAGGCTGAAACTCCAATACTTTGGCCACCTGATGCAAAGAGCTGACTCATTGGAAAAAACTCTGATGCTGGGAGGGATTGGGGGCAGGAGGAGAAGGGGACGACAGAGGATGAGATGGCTGGATGGCATCACCGACTCAATGGATGTGAGTCTGAGTGAACTGCAGGAGTTGGTGATGGACAGGGAGGTCTGGTGTGCTGTGATTCATGGGGTCACGAAGAGTCGGACATGACTGAACGACTGAACTGAACTGACACCATCACTACAAATTCCAGCAGTAAAAAAGTAAATCATGTATTATTATAAAGAGCTTTAACTTTGCAGACACTCCTGGGGTCCTGAGGATACCCAGAAAGGCCATGAACCATACTTTGTGAATAGCTATGAATCAGAATAAATGCAGAATATAAAAACAAACAAACAAAAAAAAGCCTCGATGGACCAAGGGCCCTGCAGAATGCTGGGAGCGAGGCAGGGAGTGCATTCTCCCTGCGAGTGCAGGGACAATGGAAGGAACCACCCCGGGGACACTGATGTCAGACTAACACTGATGTCAGACTTCCAGCCTCCAGAATGATGAGAATATATTTCTGTTATTGTAAGCCACTCCATTTGCAGAAACTTGTCATGACAACCCTGGGCGTGGATGTACATGGACGCCCACTCAGCACCCCCACTGGGGTGGGATGGCGCCTGGCCAGGCTGCTCCCAGCTCTCTGCACTCAGGGGGTGATGGGATGCAGAGCGGCAGCCTGGATGAGAGAGAGCTGGACTCCCCACGGGCTGGGGCTGCGGAGCAGGAAGCTCCCTTTCCTTGAGGTGAACCAAGACTGCAAACCATGATGAAAGGTCTATGGGACCTGGTTGTGACTCAGCACCACACAACCCTGAGCGGATCCACCGACACCACACCAGGAGTTCAGAAGACACGCTGCCACAACACTGGAAATCAACCACACTCCAGTAACATGCATAAATAATAAATAAGTAAACAGGGGAAAGAGAAAGCACCATGTGAGTGAACACCGTCAGGATCACCAAGGAAAACAAGGTCAGCCCTTCATTCCAGCTACAGGTGGGTAAAACGTCTTAGACTCAAGAGGGAAGAAAACAATCAGGCCTTTTCAGAGAAATCAGTATTTTCAACAGAGAAAAGTGTGAATTTCAAGAAAATGTTAAACACAGTGCACTTGAAGAATGGACATATTTGAAAAATACCTTCAAGAGTATCAGTGCATGAGAATCTCAGTCACTTGAAACTGGGTCAGGCTGTGGTCTCCATTTGTGTGAGAATCTTCCCCAGTGAGGAGTAATTCATGAAGAAGTGGAGATGCTGGTACATCATGAGTTGCAGTCAGGTATTCTGAGAAAATAAGAAACTCTGCCTTTCCTACCTGATAGACTCTTTCAGGTTACATGATAAACTGCTACATTATAGCAGAAATGAAGATGGAGTTATAGGTGCTTAACTCATAATTTTTTCTCCAGAAGACCTTTGACAAAGACAATTTGATTTAAAGATACTTATATATTTTATGGAACTTCCCTGGCAGTCTGGTGGTTAAGACTTCACTTTCAAATGCGAGGGGCATAGGTTTGATCCCTGGTTGGGGAGCTAAGAACTGGCATGACTCATAGTCAAAAAACCAAAACATAAAACAACAGAAGTAATATTATAACAAATTCAATGAAGACTTTTGAAATGGTTCACATCAAAAAAGATCTAAAAAATAAAGATACTTACAGATTTTAAATGGAAGATATAAACCTGGGGCTTAGAGAACAGTATCAGTTTAGGGTACTCTTATATAACTAGGTTATAAAGTGAAATTTTGGTATTTGGGGTCAATTTGAAAGTGAAGTGAAACTGGTAGTCACTCAGTTTTGTTTCACTTTTTGTGAGGCCATGGACTGTAGCCCGCCAGGCTCCTCTGTCCATGGAATTCTCCAGACAAGAATACTGGAGTGGGTAGCCATTCCCTTCTCCAGGGGATCTTCCCAACCCAGGGATCAAACCCAGGTCTCCTGCATTGCAGGCAGACTCTTTACCAGCTTGTCTCCCTCAAAATTGATATAGAAATATTTTGTAGGGGGAAATTATGTGTTAAAAAATAATTTGGAAAATTCTGGAAGTCAGTTTTCATAGATTGCTTTGTTCTTGCGATAAAAAGTTGTATGTTAAAATGTTTAAAAATAGTCCAATCTGGTAAATATCTAAACCTAAACTGGTCCACACGTCTGCCTTGCTCCTATTTCCATCTGGATGGTTTAGCAGGTAAATAAACCCCTCTGTCCAAAATTAGAGTAGTGGTAGAAGAAGTAGTAGGAACAGTAATAGTAATCTACATGAAGACTAAAGGTGGGGCCACAGCACCAGCCAGAGGCCTCCCCCACCCCTGCTCCCCACACTGCTGTCTTGCATCACCTCCTTTAGAAACAACTGCTGCAAATTTCACATCAGCAGTTCTCCTTTTCTTTCACTAAATTCAATTTTACATTCTACATAAAAAATAACCACAAAAATATGTTTAACCCTGTCTCTGTGTGTGTTGTATGTAACACTGCATTCCTGAGAATTTCACCTTTTGTTCAACAAAGATGGAGAGGAAGCTGGAGTCAGAAATCTCAACTTAGAGGGGAAATCTGTGGGCTGGTGCTCCCTCTGATGGACATTTTTCACATTACACATGCTTTTTTATTGTTGTTTTGGGGTGTTTTTGTTGTTTGTTTTGTTTTTAAATGCAGGAGCACTTCATTCACAGGAAAGAAACATCTCTCAAAGCCAAGAACAATCAGGAAAGTCATCTCAAATGACCTCCTCTGAATGATCCAAAAACGCATGAGTCTTATTTAGCTTATTGTTGTCACCAGAATTCTTGTCAGGGAACTTGTTTAAAAAAGGTGGCCTGGGACTTTCCCTCCCAATTTAAGGGACATGGATTCGATATCTGGTTGAGGAAGTAAGATCCCACATGTTGCTTGGTTGGGCCAAAAAATAAATAGAGTTTAAAAGATGAGGTGGCTTGATAACAGCTCAGAGTGGCAGCTATAACTGCAAAGGACTGATCAGCAATAATTGATTTTTTATTTTTTAATGTTTGTCCTGATTGATTAAGGATGAGGAGTTTGCCTTTGGGAATTGGGAACAAAGAAGTTTCACCCACATCCTTGGGACAGGGTAGCATGGAAGAACAGAGGCCACAGAAAATACGTGCTAAATAAAGAGAGTTCATTTTGAACAACCTAAGATGCTAAGTCCTTCCCTGAACCCTTCAAATCTTCAGCATAGAGGAAACTGTCAGTCTCTTGTGGAAAACAGTAAAGAAGCTGAATTCCGTGACTTGGGTGATCTGGGGGGATTGAGGAGGGCAGAGGGCTTTGAAACACAGACGCAGAGTCTGAAGGGACAGCTGAATGCAGAAGCCCAGTGTTACCAGGAGAGGCACCATGGCCCTTCACTGGAGCGATGTGTCAACTCGTAAAGCCGGACACCTCTGAGTCAACACCACAGCACGTGGTTGAAAAGAGACCAAAGCAGAGCTATAGGCCAGCACCTCCCAGCCAGGCGAGCATGGAAGTGATGACATGGATGCTGCTTGCTGAGGGGCCGGGCCAGGGTGCCAGACCTTGTGCTGCTTCCCATGACCTCAGAGGTATCAGCATCTCCGCGCCTGTGCAGCCTCCTGAGGGCACACGGGGAAGGTGTGCTGTAGGGAGACTGCCTATGGGCCAACAGAGCAACCAGGACCCGCCCATCAGCACGAGTGGCAACTACCCCCAAACAAGGCCGAGGTCTCAGGCCTGCACTTGGTCTTTCACCAAAGCTAAAATCGATCCCTCCAGTCCTGCTATCCAGTGTCATCAGGTCATACTGGAATCTGGTCCTTTATTGAACACTCCCTGGCTGGCCTCCACAGAGCTGCTAAATTCTGTGCATTTACTCAGCCGCCCCATTTTCAGGCACAGGTGAACAGAGCTTCACTGCTGCAGTTCCAGTGGCTTTTACTCTTCCTTTATTCTTCTCCTTGCTCTACCCGGTGATGCTTTCTCGTCTGAATACTTCACCAACAAACACAGTTACACACAATACAGCTGAGAACCGGGAAGGAAGCATGAAGGGGGAAATGCCTGTGGAGAGCGGAGTTCGTGTGTAAGAGCGATGCCATGGCCTCATAATTCTCTTCTATTATTTTGGTTGCACTGCGCAACATGCAGGATCTCAGTTCCCTGACCAGGGGCCCACGCGCCCTGCAGTGAAAGCTCAGAGTCTTAACCACTGGACCTGCAGGGGGTCCTTGTGTCATGCGTGCATGTTTAGTGGCTCAGTCATGTCTTTGCAAGTCCATGGACTATAGCCCACCAGGCTCCTCAGTCCATGGAATTCTCCAGGCAAGAATACTGCAGTGGGTTGCCTTTCCTCCTCCAGGCGATCTTCTTGATCCAAGGATCCAACCCAAATCTCTTGGGTCTCCTGCATTGGTGGGCAGATTCTTGACCACTGCACCACCTGGGAAGCCTCGTATAATTCTGAAGCCACTGTCTGAGAACAATTCTAACTTTTCTAACGGCAATGACAGAGGGAAAACCTCGGTAGCTGCAGATATTAAAAGAGCAGCTTTCTGGGTATCCTGTAGTGATTATTACAACAGTACATTTTCTTAGTTACAGCTCCTAGTTCACTGTACAATATCTCTGTCACAATTTCAGAACAAGATGCAAGGGACTGTTTACTCCAGGACCAGTGATTTGGAACCAGTGCAGGAAAGACTTGAATGCTCCCTGCTCTTAACCTGTGAATCACACTGAAATAGTCATTACTGCTGTCCCATCTCCAGCTCCCCGCCTCAGACCACATGGTGGGGCTGCAGTCGCTCAAGTCCTGGACAGTCAGGCGGGACCACTGGATTCATTTTGGCCAAGGACATATGAGTGGGAACATCACATGCCAGATCTAGGCAACAGCTTTAAGATCTGAGCATGATTTGCTGAATTTTCTGCCCCCCTGTGTGACAGCAGAGATTGTTCCAGAGGGTGGAAGTGGTGATGTCAGTCCAGGTCTCTAAGCGAGGCTACCATGAGACAGAGACCATCACCACTGACTCATCCTCACCCCATCGTCTATAAGCACCACGGAGATCTGTGGACTATTTGTTACCAGAATATCACCTTTCCTGACTGGCGTGTTCAGTTCAGTCTCAGTAGTGTCCGACTCTTTGCGACCCCATGAATCGCAGCACACCAGGCCTCCCTGTCCATCACCAACTCCCGGAGTTCACTCAGACTCACATCCATTGAGTCGGTGATGCCATCCAGCCATCTCATCCTCGGTCGTCCCTTCTCCTCCTGCCCCCAATCCCTCCCAGCATCAGAGTCTTTTCCAATGAGTCAACTCTTTGCATGAGGTGGCCAAAGTACTGGAGTTTCAGCTTTAGCATCATTCCTTCCAAAGAAATCCCAGGGCTGATCTCCTTCAGAATGGACTGGTTGGATCTCCTTGTAGTCCAAGGGACTCACAAGAGTCTTCTCCAACACCACAGTTCAAAAGCATCAATTCTTTGGCGCTCAGCCTTCTTCACAGTCCAACTCTCACATCCATACATGACTACTGGAAAAACCATAGCCTTGACTAGATGGACCTTAGTCGGCAAAGTAATGTCTCTGCTTTTGAATACACTATCTAGGTTGGTCATAACTTTTCTTCCAAGGAGTAAGCGTCTTTTAATTTCATGGCTGCAGTCATCATCTGCAGTGATTTTGGAGCCCCGAAAAATAAACTCTGACACTGTTTCCACTGTTTCCCCATCCATTTGCCATGAAATGATGGGACCGGATGACTTGATCTTTGTTTTCTGAATGTTGAGCTTTAAGCCAACTTTTTCACTCTCCACTTTCACTTTCATCAAGAGACTTTTTAGTTCCTCTTCACTTTCTGCCATAAGGGTGATGTCATCTGCATACCTGAGGTTATTGATATTTCTCCCGGCAATCTTGATTCCAGCTTGTGTTTCTTCCAGTCCAGCGTTTCTCATGATGTACTCTGCAAAGAAGTTAAATAAGCAGGGTGACAATATACAGCCTTGATGTACTCCTTTTCCTATTTGGAACCAGTCTGTTGTTCCATGTCCAGTTCTAACGGTTGCTTCCTGACCTGCATACAGATTTCTCAAGAGGCAGGTCAGGTGGTCTGGTATTCTCATCTCTTTCAGAATTTTCCACAGTTTATTGTGATCCACACAGTCAAAGGCTTTGGCATAGTCAATAAAGCAGAAATAGATGTTTTTTCTGGAACTCTCTTGCTTTTTCCATGATCCAGTGGATGTTGGCAATTTGATCTCTGATAGATAGAGAGAATACAGCTGACCCTTGAACAACATGGGCTTGACCTGCACAGGACTGAACTTAGACGTGAATTTTTTTCAATAAATACATACTACAGTTGACTACATGACCTACGGATTGATGCTCAGATCCAGAATCACCGATACAGACAGCTGACTGTAATGTTATAGCACATTTTTGACTATGCAGACTATGCCCCCACGTTGTTCAAGCATCAGTTACACACATCAACCAGAAAAAGCAGAGAGGAGGCAATGATGCAATCAGGAGTTATTATCAGTGGTCAGAATTCGGGGCTGGAAATTAAGAGGAAACCTAGCAAGTATTAGTCACTCAGTTGTGTCCAACTCTTTGCGGCCCCATGGACTAGAGCCCACCAGGCTCCTCTAACAATGGGATTTTCCAGGCAGGAATACAGGAGTGGGTTGCCATTCCCTTCTCCAGGGGATCTTCTCAACCTAGAAATCGAACACAGGTCTCCCACATTGCGGGTAGATTCTTTACTGTCTGAGCCCCCAGGAAGCCCAATCCTAGCAAAGAGGTTGCCAAAGAAAGGGAACCCCAAGTCATCTGCAAAACTCCTCTACAATCCCTCACCTGCACCTTAGCTGTGGGGACCTAAGGAAAAGTCCAAGAAACTGAACAGAAGGACGGAAAGTAGTCTGAACAAGCTGTTCACATACTGAAAGAAATGTCTCTCTCTTTTTTTAATCCCCTGTGCTATTCACAGTTACAGACACAGCACAATTTAAGTCTTAACTCCCTTGTAAACATTTTCTCCACTATATTCTTAAATTTAAACAATGAACAAAACAATAAATCAATGTCTGATGTGCGGCATTTGTCAACTTCTGAGATGTAAATACTCCCACCTTGGTGAGTTTCAAGCTACCAACATGCTGCCACCACAGCAGACCATTATATGGTATTTCATCATGTAGATGTATGGATAATAACAAAGTGTATTTAAACAATTTGGAAATAATCTCTTGAGTATTGATTACGTTGCTTTTTAATATGATTTCATTGTAAGTTATGTAATTGACTTGTTTTCTTTGCTCAATTGAAGCATAGTTGATTTACAAGGTTGTGTTAGTTTCAGGTGTACAGCAAAGTGATTCAGTTATACATATGTACATTTATATATCTTTTTTCTAGTCTTTTCCATAGGTTATTACAAGATATTGAATATGGTTCCCTATGCTATACTATAAAATTCCTGTTGTTTATCTACTGTATATATGGCAGTGTGTATCTGAGGCTTCTGTGGTGGTGCTAGTGGTAAAGAATCCGTCTGCCCATGCAGAAGACACAAGAGAAGCAGGTTCAATCCCCGGATCGGAAGATTCCCTGGAGAAGGGAATGGCAACCCACTCCAGTTTTGTTGTCTGAGAAATCCCATGGACAGGTGAGCTTGGCAGGCTACAGTATCTGTTAGTTCCCATACTCCTGATTTATCCCTCCCCCTTTGCCCTTAATTTTTAATAATGGCTGTGTTTTAACAACTGGTTTTAAAATTCCTGAAAAGTTAACCACAGGCTCTCCTGAACCAGGATAAGCCACCTCCTGCACATCCCTGACTTTAAGCACCTCGAAAACACAGCTTCACTGTCCTGGCTGTCATTCTCAAACTGCTAAAATGTGGGTTTTCCTCTCTATAAAATTCATAGTGACCTTGGTACTGCAGCCTCTTCTCTTAATCCAGTGGACACATTCCAATTCTAATTTTTTTTTTTTTTTTTTTTTGCCTTACTGCGAGACTCGTGGTATCTTAATTATCCAATCCAGGATTGAATTCGGGCCAAGGCCAAGTGAAAGCGCCAAATCCTAACCACTAGCCCACCAGGGAACTGCTCCAATCCTAATCTTGATTATCTGTAGGAAATGGCACTGTTAGTCTCCTCGAAATTGCCTTCTCACTGGTCTGTCCAGCCTCTTGTCTTCATCCTTCCTCTCTGACTACTTCCAGCGTCTCCTCTGAATATTCTCCTTTTACCCGCTGAGGCTTTCAGGGTTGTTTTTTTCCGAGTATTCTTGTTCCTCGAACTTTATCACATCTCACGCTTTTCCAAAAGCCTCAGCTACCCTGTTATCACTCACGGGCAGTCAACACCAATTCTCTATCTTCAGACCAGAATCCTCTCCTCGCCTCCTAGTATCTAGACCCACATTTGCAGTTGCTCCGTGAAGTATTTTCCTCGTGTCCCACAAAAATTTCACGTTCAAAATGTCCATAATACTCTCTTCCCTTGTGATTTTATGACTATGTTTAGTGTGATGTTTGGAGTCCTCCTTCTTTGTGTGTGTATCTATTACAAATTTTAGGTCCTATGAGGTTTACATACAGGCACCTATTATATAAATTAGAAGGGATGATTTTAAGCTGATGATCTCCAAAGTGACCTTTCCTATTTTATTTTATATCTATGCAATTTGATAGATGTTCACTAAACCTACTGGGGTAAACATTCCATGATGTACATAAGTCAAATCATTATGCTATACCCCTTAAAGTTACACAGCACTAGGTGTCAGTCATATCTCAATAAAACTAGAAGAAAACAAAGCAAAACAAAGCCATAACGTGTCCATAACAAACTTGTTTCTTTCTTTTGAAGTCTGCCTCTCCTTTTCAACTCAAAGATTTGGCTGTGTAGCTTGTGTGATCTTAGTTCCCTGATCAGGGAGCTAAGCTACATAGCCAAAAAAATAATGTTCTTTAATCTTGCTCATCCCTCACTCTTGTAATAACATGCTAATTTTGTGATTCTTACTCATCTTGCACACTGAGGCATCTGTTATCTTTTTAAATCACAAATCACTTAATGGCTCCCAATTGCCTAAGACCAGTGGTTCTTAACCATGGCTGTGCAACAGAATCATCTGGGGTGTGGGGTTCAACCAATTGTATAAATGTATGATTTACATATAATAAATTACACTCATTTTAAGTATATAGTTCAATATGTTTTTGACAAATACACACACATGTATGTAACTATCACTACCAATAAAGATATAAAACATTTTCATCACCACAAATAGTTCCCACATATCCTTTGTCGGTCAAATTCCCCAAGTTTATCATTTCCCAAAGAGTTGGCCCCAAGCAATTTACTGCCAGCTTTCCATCAGTAAAGATAAGTTTTCCCTGCTCTAGAATCTCATACACATTGAACTAGACAATATTTACTTTTTTGCATCTGACTTCTTTTACTCAAGATCATGGCTTTGAGATTCAGTTATGGTGTGTGAATCAGTAATTTCTTCCTTTTTACTGTTGAGTAGTAGTCTGTGCTATGAAATTTCTCAAAATGTTATTCGTTCATTTGTTGATGGACATTTGGATAGTTTCCAGTTTGGAGCTATTATGAGTAAAGCTTCTATGAATATTTAGATACAAATATTTTCATCAACATATGTTTTCATTCCTCTTGGGTCAATACTTGGGAGGGTCAATGCTGGGTCTTAAGATAAGTGAATACTTAACTTTAGAAGAAACTATTTTCCAAAGTAGCTGCACCATTCTCCATTTCACCAGCATTGTAGGAGAGTTCCAGGCAGAAAGCCAGGACAAACATAGCTCATCTCGCTTGTTTCCCTTCTCTGGCACAGCACAGATCTGTACTGCCTGTAGTTCGGTGTCTGAAAATAATCGTTTCATTTATTTTGTCTAGTGTTTTCATTGTTGGGAGGGGAAGGCAAATCCAGTATCAGGAACACTGTCATGGCCAGAGACAAAGTCCACATGGGGAGCATCTTAAAAAATATGCCTGACTGGGCTCCCATACTAACTAAATCTGAGTTCCTGCATTGCGAATGGGAGGGGAATTCTCTGTGCATGAGCCTTGAGAATCATTGGCCCAGTGCATAATATTTGATCTTTTCACTAAGGCGAGACCCCTCAGCACCTGTCCTGCATCTCCAGACTAGATGGCAATCACATGCTCCAACCCCAACCATCTTTTATCATTTCTCCTAAGGTTCAGCCATGTGGTATTTTACCAGCATGAACATGGTATTTCAAACCCATGTCTTTCCCTGTGGTCCTTTTAGGTTCAAAGTTTATCAGGAGCACTTATCCTTCAAGACTGGGGCAAAATGCCATTGGCTTTATGGGATATAAGGAAGATCCAGGGATTTCTAGGGCAGAATGTTGTACTAATTGAAAAAGACGGTTGTACTTATTGGACAAGATGTTGGACGAGATGGTTGGATGGCATCACCGACTCAACGGACATGAGTTTGAGCAAACTCCTGGAGACAGTCAAGGACAGGGAAGCCTGGCATACTGCAGTCCGTGGGGTTGCAGAGTGCGACACGACAGAGCGGCTGAACAACAAATATTGTACTAAAAAGAACATTGGGATAACCAACAAATGCAAGGCTTATCCGCTACCACCATTCACAACAGGGTGAATTTAGTGGTTACTTGTCATCAGTTTTCCTCGGGTATAACACGGAATAACAATACTCACCTAGAGCAGTAGACAAGAGAACACAAAGAACGCACCCAGCACGGTGTACGCAGCAGGTGCGAACAGAATATTTCGCTTCACACCCATATTCCACTCCTAACATTTCCTGCAAAGTTTCACTGCAAATGGCATTTACTCTGTTTATATCTCTTTTCCTCCGCTAGACTGTGAGGTTTATAATGACCAGGACTACTTCCTTTTCACTTTTGTGTCTGGGGTCATAGAAAAAACCTGTGATAAGACAGGAGTTTGAACAAATAACAGATGAATAAAGAGAATTTAGGAGTCTCTAGCTGTAATCGCCGGAGAAGGCAATGGCACCCCCTTCCAGTACTCTTGCCTGGAAAATCCCATGGGCGGAGGAGCCTGGTGGGCTGCAGTCCATGGGGTCGCGAAGAGTCGGACAAGACTGAGTGACTTGAGTTTCACTTTTCACTTTCATGCACTGGAGAAGGAAATGGCAACCCACTCGTGTTCTTGCCCGGAGAATCCCAGGGACGGGGGAGCCTGGTTGGCTGCGGTCTATGGGGTCGCACAGAGTCGGACACGACTGACGCGACTTAGCAGCAGCAGCAGCAGCTCAATCGCAAAGAGAGTTTACGGGGTTCTTTCTCAACAACACTTCACGCTTTGGGGACGACGCGCCACCCAATCCTTGGCAGGGAAACGAGAGAATATGACCGAGATTGGAAAAGTAAGGTGGCACTTTCCATCAGATGAACTCTCCAGAAGTCATTGCCACCACTGGGTAAAGAAATCCGCAAGTCCGTGCTGCCCTTCTCAGAAGGGAAAACTCTGAGCCAACTTCCTTTAAGGAAAGGAGCAGTACCGGACAGGTGGGCGGGTGCCGGAAGAGGGGCGCGCGGGGGGGCGGGGGAGGCGGGGGCTCACAGGGACCGCCCCGCCCCGCCGTTGCCAGGCAACCGGCCCCGGAAGTCGCGGGAGGCGCGTCGGCGGCGGCGCCGGGAGCGGTGAAAGATGGCGGAGGGCGGCGGCGGAGAGGCGGGCGAGGAGGCGCCGAGGGCGGCGGGGCCGCGGCCCCCAAGCGCGCGGGACTTGCAGGTGCGGCGGGCGGTGCGGCTGGGGAATGTGTGGGGCCGTTCCGGTCGCGGTCGAGCTTCCTCAGACCCGCCCGGGGACCGAACTCGGACTCCGTGGGTCTCCCCCGGGCAGCACGCCGGGCAGGGGCGTCGGGAGAAACGAGTGTCGGCGCCCCGCGCTCTCAGGTGTCCCGGCGGCGTTTCCCCTCCACCCCTCTTGCCGTTTAAGAAGCATCTGTTGATTCCGAATGGCTTCTTTGAAGGGTCAGTTGAATGCTTCACTGGTTGACGCTCCGGTCAGACTTCTGCAGAAGGAAACTCTGAGGTGGCCGTGGGGAAGTCGAGTCACAGGGAAGCCGGTTTGGTCTTGTTTCTCTCGGATGCTGTTTCTGGCTTATTTAAATGTAACGGTTTGGTCTTGTTTCTCTCGGATGCTGTTTCTGGCTTATTTAAATGTAAAAATGGTTCCTTTTTAATCAGAGATTTTCCCTTTCAAAGTGAACTAAAAAGGTATTTCATCCTACGGCTCGCACCCTGGTCGGCTCGCACCCTGGTCGTAACTGCTATAGGGTAGAAAACATTGCATCTAAGAAACGGGGATGTAAAACTTTGTAATGTTACAGGACATTGACATTAATGGCCTCGATACCAGCGCCCCGAGTCTTGCTCTGCCAGGTGCTTCAGGCTACTCATTTCAGGGTGTTTTTTTTAACTGTCCCTTTGTAAGATGATTGATAAAATTCAAACAGTAAAGATCTCTGTGTGCTCAGTCGCGGTTTGCGACCCCATGGACTGTAGCCCGCCAGGCTCCTCTGTCCATGGGATTCTCCAGGCAAGAATACTGGAGTGGATTGCCATTTCCTTCTCCAGGGGATCTTCCCAACCCAGGGATCGAACCACCATCTCCTTCATTGGCAAGTGGATTTTTTTACCACTGAGCCACCTGGGAAACCCCAGATGCCTATGGGGACTATAATTAAACATGAATGTCACTCCATCTACAAGGCTTGGTAGAAAAGGTCTATTATAATTCTTTATTGTCACACCTTCATTCTGCTTCTTTAAACGAATGTATGTTGACCACCTGCCCTGTAATATACTACTAAGCTCTGGGAATGCAGAGATAAATAGTACATCAAATCCACAGTTGGTGCTGGAACACCGTGGAAGGGCCTAGAAGCGTGAAAGGCATTTCTACCCATTGTTTACCTAAATAAGATACACATGTATTTAACCTAACACTTTAAAGATGGAGGATGATTGAGTGCCAGGATAAGCAGTGCATACAGTGATGAATTTGGAGAATGGAGTAATCAGTGTCAGCTTAGGAAACGAACTCAGTGTATTGATAAAACATTTGCAGTATTTATGACTCAATTTAGTAGTGGTAAACAGAATCCAGGAGTAGGAAGGTTTCATCTCCCTGATCTTGTCTATTGAAGGCCAGCATCACTAAGACGCAGCATGTGCCCTTGGGGGAAAATGGTGTTCCTGGTCAGAACAACTTCAGCTTGCTTCTTGACCTTGGTGCTTAGTAGTTACCTGAGTGTAGGAGAAATGTCCTAACCTCTCGGATCCTGTGTCTTTATTCATAAACTCAGGATTGTTGATCACAGGTGTCAAGGATGAAATAAAGGAATGTCTATAAAGTGCCTCTTCAGTCCAGTATTACCCTGGCTCAGACTTGCTTACTAAATACTTGGTTCTTTTTCCCTTAAAGGAGAAAAATACTGTAACTTTCACTGGTTAGTCCATCTAATGCTATTAAGTTAAAACTATGTGACCTAATATCCTTTGTCTAATTTAAATCTATTTCTTCTTATGTGAAAAATGAGAATAGCTTGGTTAATGATCACCTCATACTTGTCAAATTTAGACTGAGTCCACTGGATTGATATGATTAATTGTTGGAAATGTTGTAGATATCGCTAGTTTTGAGAATGCCTTCCTTTCCACCATCAATTAGAAAATAAACTCTTTTTTTCCAGTGTCCTATCTACTTTTCGGTAGGTAGATAACTGATTTTTTTTTATGAATGTGATTTGGCATTCCAAATACATTAAGTATTGATAATGTTTATTTTAGAATTTAATAAGAATGTGAAGAATATGCAAAGAAACCCCAGAACAAAAGAACCAAAGTAATGACATATGAAGAAATAGTGTGTATCAAAGGTTTAAAAGAATTGGATAATGTTCTCCCCAGCTGGTTTCTTGGATAGTGAATATTTTTGGATTATCTTTTTATTGTTTAATCTAGCTGTGCTTATTTTAAGCATTACCCAGTTAGTTCAGTTTTCAGTAGATACTTCTTAATTTCCTGACAACTTGCTCGAAGAGTCTTTCACAGTATTATTGAGGAGAGAAAGGTGGTGTGTTACTAATTGGAACAAGCAGAAGTACTGCTTAGTGCCTATTTCTCAGCTGCCGTGCAGTGTAGGGTTTGTCAGCCTCTAAATTAGGAGAGATTTCCTCATTTACCACACCAGGAAAGATGGATGGTCGGCCCCCAAAAGCCTCCCAGCGCAGTGAGCCTCTGACTCTAAAAGCAGAAATTTCCTGTGGGTCCCACATTAAGAGTAGATTTTATCTCCCTTCCTCCTCCAGAATTGGAAACATTAAAGGGGGAAGTTTGGGACAGGAGTGTTAGTGACAGTGTGTAGGTACTCAGTCGTGTTCAACTCTTTGTAACCCCATAGACTGCAGCCCGCCAGGCTTCTCTGTCCATGGGATTCTCCAGGCAAGAATACTGGGAGTGGGTTGCCATTTCCTACTGCAGGGGATCTTCCCTACCCAGGGATCTAACTCGCGTCTCTTCTATCTCCTGCACTGGTAGGTGGGTTCCTTTCCTCTGCACCACCTGGGAAGCTCTTAAGTGGCACTTGTTGTTGAATCACTCATTTGTGTCCAACTCTGTGACTCCATGGACCACAGCACGCCAGGCTTCCCTGTCCTTCACCAACTCCTGGAGCTTGCTCAAGCTCATGTGCATCGAGTTGGTCGTGCCATCCAACCATCTCATCTTCTGTTGTCCCCTTCTCTTCCTGCCTTCCATCTTTCCCAGCATCAGGGTCTTTTCCAATGAGTTGGCTCTTTGCATCAGGTGGTCAAAGTGTTGGAATTTCAGCTTCAGCATCAGTTCTTCCAATGAGTATTCAGGGTTGATTTCCTTTAGGATTAACTGGCTTGATCTCCTTGTAGTCCAAGGGACTCTCAAGAATCTTCTCCAGCACCACAGTTCAAAAGCATCAGTTCTTTGGCGCTCAGCCTTCTTTATGGTCCAGCTCTCACATTCATACGTGACTACTGGAAAAACCATAGCTTTGACTATTCAGATCTTTGTTGGCAAAGTAATGACAAAGTGACAGTACTCAGCCCCAAGACCTCAGTGTTCGTTAGTAGTTCTGAACGTCCTCAGAGCCCTTTGTCTCTTGTCATGCCCTTCCCTCTATCCACACACATGGAGTTAACAGATTAGGTACACTCTGTTCCAGATTTCCTCCAGAATGATACATATCAAAAGAGAAAGATTTCTGTTTTTATTTCTTTGTTTCCATATAGGTTGGAGTTGGGGAAAAATTGGGGCTAACTTAAGTACTTACCAGGGTTTGGAATAGGCTTTGGATGGGGCAGAGAAGAGAGTTCCGTCAGTGAGAAAAGAGTAAGACTGTCTGGGACTTTCATCCTCTTGGTGTCAGTGTCCCTTATCCTTGGTTCTCAGTTTTGACGTGCATCAGAGTCACCTGAACGGTTTGCTCAAGCAGATTCCTGAGCCCCACCCTGAGTTTCTGATTCTTTTGGTCCAGGGCAGGGTTTGAGCACCTGCAGTTTTAAAAGGCCCCCAGGTGATGCTGATGTCGCTCTTCTAGATTTAAGTCTGTATTATACCTTCTGGGCTTCCCAGGTGACTCAGGGGTAAAGAATCTGCCCGCCTGTATAGGAGATGCTGGTTCAGTCCCTGGGTTGGTAAGATCCCCTGGAGGTGGGCATGGCAGCCCACTGCAGTATTCTTGCCTGGAAAATCCCATGGACAGAGGAGCCTTGCAGGCTAAGGTCCACCAGGTCACAAAGAACAGGACTGAGCGAGTAAACAATAACATTATACCTTCTGGCAGTTGTCTCTCTAAGACTGGGAGTTCCAGTACTTTGAATCTTTTGCTGTGTTGTTGATATTCTTATCCACAGTTTCAGGTTCTTCTCACACATTCATCACATTTCCAGCTCTAGAGAAAAAATTACCTGTGCTTACATACTTTATTCTCTCTGTGTGATTGAAATATTGCATAATTTAGTTGTTTAGCTCATGGAAATCTGTCCTGATAATTAACAGTGCATAATTATTTCACAATGCATATATTTTTATCTCTTTATTTGACTGAGATTTTTCTGTCATTTTCTATTGGTTTTAACCAGTACATCAGTTTATTTTCTCTTCAGATATGGTGTCATTTGCTATGTCAAATAATATTAATTAGCTAATGAATTTATGCCGTATGATGCTATAGGGACATCATGGATCCTTGCATTAATTCCCTTTAAATATCATTCATTTTCTTCTAAGTTAATGATGTGCCAAAAATAACTAGGACCTTTCAGCTCGTTGGACTCCCTGGTCTGATGTAATTTTCTCCATATTCCTATTTTATTAATATATGTTCCACACTTCATGGAGTCAGAAGGCATTGTTTGCATTATTCATTTATTTTATAGAAGATTATTTGATCGACAGGGTTTGTTCAGATCTTCTTCAAGCAAAAAACAAGGTACAAAACTATAGGAAATTTTGAGTTTGCCAAAAAGTTCATTCAGTTTTTTCCGTAACAGCTTATGAAAAAAAAAAAAACCAAACAAACTTTTGTCCAACCCAATATCTCAGTTTTTAAATCTATAGCATAATTTATCTACCCATCTCTCTTTGTGATTCCCGTTGTGTTGTAGCATACATAATTTAACAAGAATTTTTTGGGTGCCTGTCCAGTTCTGCATTAGAAACAGTTTGGGAAGTCTAAATTTTAGTAGGGGGGATGAAATAGTAAGAAAAGTATATAAATGATGAGAATGTAATATTTAATATGTGTCAATAATAGAATGCCATATGCTATAAGGATTTAGAAAAGATAAATCACTTTAGTTAAGAAAACTAGGAAAGGCTTTGTCAAGGATGGCTATAATGGGCCTTTGACATACAGATA
Organism: Ovis aries; assembly: GCF_016772045.2. Taxonomy (NCBI): domain Eukaryota; kingdom Metazoa; phylum Chordata; class Mammalia; order Artiodactyla; family Bovidae; genus Ovis; species Ovis aries. Next base: position 37,593,241 of record NC_056062.1, read on the forward strand.
CCATTTCCATTGATGGAGGAATAGCATAAAAATAATTCATAGAGCAATATTATCTCATGAGGAAATCCATAAAGGAATATCGTTTTGAAGAAAATTTTTGAAGGTAAAAGTTTCTGAAAACCTTGGGTCCAGGTAATTAGAGTATCTGTCTCTGTCCATCTCTCTCATTTATTTTTTTGTGCATGGTGGGGGTGGTTTGTTTGTTTCTCCCTTTTGGAGAAGATAAGGTAGGAAAAGATCATAGAAGATATATAGATAATACTGCAGCAAGAAAAATCTTGGGGAAAATGAAACAGTGATAAAAATCATTGTGGAGCAGTTTTTAATACTACCTTCTGGTAATGGAGCATTTGCCTTGTGCTTCACATACATTATGTAATCGCTTTATTGTAGACGTTAGAAGATGAGGGAACTAAAACTCAGAGAAGTTAAATAATTTGCTTAAGCTCACACCATAAGAACCTAAGTTAGGATTAATAAGATTCTTTTAGGCTACACTATACTTTTATGATTAATGTTTCCTGCAAAATTAACATGATAGAAATATGAAAGTTGGCATATGTGTATGGAGTGGTGGTCAAAAGTTAGGTGGGAAAAATAAAGCCTTTCAGTTTTGTTTTCTTGTTTCTTGCGTATTTTAAAGGTTGACTAATAGAATCTTCAGAAAATTAACTTTGCCCCAGTTCCCTATTTTTCTTTTCCTACTGAGGACAGATTCCCTGGAGATTGTTTCATATTTCTCATGTTTCTAGGAGTACTTAATCTGAGTTTTGCAGGAGAGTTATTTCTTGGTTTTTTTAATTTTCCAAAGATTAGGGTCATGCCAGTTTTAATTGAATAGCCATAAGGGCCATTAAGGAAAGTCTTTGAGTTGTCCAAGGATGTCAAAAGTGGAAACAATATAACTTACACAATAATGAAATATTTTGATAATTTCTTAAGATTGCAGTTTCAAAAAGTATGCTTTGTTGATTTCATTTTGAAGAAGATATCCAGCCATATATCTATAAAGCATAATTTGGTAATACTGCTTTCTAACAGTTATATAAACTATATATATATATTGCATTGTCTTTTATTTTTTAGAAGCTTATTTTCCTAAACTTTAGAAGTTTATATGTCTGGTAAACTTTTAAATAGAATAATTTTTAAATTGTTTTATGTACTCAGAATTTGAAAACTTGAACTAAATGAGATGTTTTCATGGGATCTAAAGAGAGCAAGCTGACATTAGTGTAAAACATCTTCAAGTATTTGTAAAAGAATTATAGTTCCAACTTTGAAACTAATCTGTTACCAAAATTGTTTTTGAAACTGTTGAATAGTTCATTGAAAGTAATTAAGCTATTATTGTAACTTTAATTTATGCTACTATGTGTGACATTTTAGTGAGAGCTGCAGTGGTTTTATTTTGGAAGGGAGTCGTCTTCTGAAATAGCAGCCTTCATTTTTCATTAAAAATCTTGACTACTCAATTACAAGTTAATTTTCTACTCCTGACTTTCTGTACAGAGAGTTTATTTCTAATGTTTTTATACTTTATAACAAATCTGTTATTCTGTAGTTGGCCTTGGCAGAATTATATGAAGATGAAGTGAAATGCAAAGCCTCCAAATCTGATAGACCTAAAGCTACAGCCTTTAAAAGCCCACAGACAGCACCTCAAAGGTAAGTTTTGTTTTGTTTTTCAAACTTGTATCCCTTTTTAGTTCACTAATCCCACATTATTTTAAATGGCTTTGTGAATTTTTTAACTATAATTTCTTAAATATTTTTAGATACTGTTTCTGAAACTATAATAGAAAGCAAGAAGAAAATTTTGGGAAAATTATCTTAAATACTGAATGTTTGGATAGACCTCACATAGCATAATATACTGAGTAGTATTTTTCTTGGGCACTGTGGTTCTATTTTGAGTCATAGGACTCACTGAGGATCTGATAAAAGCTACACCCTCTTTCCCCCAGAACATTTATGTACAGCTTTGTCCATCATTTTTAAAGGTTTGTGTGTTTCTTAAAGTCCATCCGTAGAACTCCTCTATGTGTTTTGTTCTCCATTTAAGAATCTGTGACTTCAGGACTCTGTCTTTCCTTCCATTGGAAGATGATACATCTAATAGTGATAGATAGTATTTGCTGTTGTTAAAACCCCTGAACTATAAAAAGAACCAACAGTGAAGATTTAAGAGATGGAAACCAGGTATATTTTATTGTCATGAGTTTTCTTATTTCCATGTATATATTCGTTAATGTCTTTTTAGTACACAAATCTCATTACTAGGGAGAAACTTGAATTTCCCCATTACATCTCATTCTCAGAAAGTCTTATTTTTCCAGAAGTTGAAAAATTCACTGGAAATTACTTTTTTTGTTTGTCACTATTCTGCCTGCCTTCTTCCTGTAGGGGAGATAAAATAACCTCTTTCCTTCCAGACCTGAATGGAAAGAATAACACTTATAATTTATAATTTTCACCCCAACTTTTTTATTTTACAATTTTTCAAATACATAGATAATCAAAGGATTAGGGTAATGAGCATAGACTGTGTCTGCTCCGATATTCACCGGTTGTTTATATGCTATAGCAGTTCATTGGTGCACACACTCTTTGTTACTCAGCCACTTGAAAGTAAATTGCAGCCGTGATAGCACTTCATCCCTAGAGGCTGCAGTCCACACCCAATAAGACGCAAACACTCCTTGTAACGTCTCACACCTTAGAAAATGAGCACTAACTGCATGTCATTTAATACATAGTCCATAATCAGATACTCTTAGAGGCTTTGAGGATTTAGGAGTCATGCATTTCACTGATGGTGCCTGTTTTCAATCTGAATCCAGAGCATTCTTCCCACCTTTCTATTGTCTGCTTTTAGCTCATTTGTTTAAAGCTTATTATGTTGACATTGAAGAGCTGGGCCCAAGGTCACTGTTTCCTCACAGTTAGATTCTCGTTAAACATGCTTGTCAAGACTGTCTTGTTAAACATGCTTGTCTGGAGTACTACTTAGTGATATTGTCTGCTGTGTGTTATCTTACACCGGGAGCCATATGGTTTCGGGTTCCCCCACTCTTGGTGCCCTGTTCACTCGGTTAGGGTGCTGACCGCCACCATCACTCCACCAGAAGGTACAGTCTTTCCTTTATTGTCTGCAGATTGGTCATCTTGGCACAGCTTGAATATCCTTCCCTTTCACTCAAGTTTACCTGATATATATATACACACAGATATATGTATAATATATGTATTATATGTGTATGTGTGTATATATGTGTATGATATATATTATGCACAGACATTTATATAATGTGTATGTATTATATATACACAGACATTTATATATGTGTATTATATAGGCATTTATATAATGTATATTATGTATACATGTTTATATAATACATGTGTATTATATATACACAGACATATATATATATATTTTAGCTGCTTCCTTAATTTGTACAGTCTCTGAAACTTTGAAAGTGCTTAAAATATTAATGTACCAAAGTTTTACTCATAGCTTATTTGACTATTCTTCCCCAATTTGAACCAGTTTTTGAATGACTTGATTTGCTGGTATAAAAAATCAAAATATTTGACTTCTTAAGATTAGTACATTAATATTTTCCTTAAGGATTCAAATATAATCCTTAAAATATTTCAGTGAATTGTTTTTTATTTTATGCTGACACAGTGTTGCCATTAATGTTTACAATTTGATAAGGCGATTTTTAAGGACTTAGTGCCTCAGATATGATTTCTAGAATTATTTGTCCAAAAGGAGGAGCTGCATTAAATATATTGAGGCTTATGCTATGTTTGATCCGCTTAAAATACAACTGCAAACCAAATTATTGGCCATCTTTTCTTTTTGCTAAGTGTGATATTTTTGAATAGAAAGTGTGCGGTTCTGTTGGCTTCACATTTGGCAATGACATCTGCCTGATTTCATTGCATGTCTGCTGCTTGGTCTGGTACAGAAATGGTCCACCTCCTTGGACAACTTTAAATATCAAAACATGCATCTGTTCATTGTTGTTTTAAGCCAGTATATTTTCAGTGTGACCATCATGTGAACTTTCAGTAGTCTAAACATAACTTGATCTGTTTTAAAGAAAATGAGGGACAGGATCTACAGAAAAGTTCACAGAAGACAACCTGACACCTGCTTTTACATATTCATCCACAAAAGGTTCTCTGTCACAAATAGGACTTCAAAAATGTAACTCTTCTTCTTCAAAAATATAAGAACTTAAAAAAATGTTCCCTACAAGTCATTAGATCCTAGTATGGTTTTGCAAATTTAGTGAGACAGGTGTCCACAGTATCTGGCACAGTGTGGATACCTGGCTGGGCCTTTAAAAATGACTAGAAGATAAGGGACAGAATAGGCCTAGAAGGAAAAAGTAATAAACATGACAGGAGGGAGCTGAAGAGGAGCAGCAGAACTTGGGTAGCCTCGTAGCAGGTGAGGATGGACAGGCGGGGTGCTTCCAGGGCCTGCTTCATTGATGTGGGGCCTCTGTGCACACCCAGAGAACTTCACTGGGAAGAGCCTCGAGCTTGCTTTAATGCTTTGCTCTTCAGTTCAGTTCAGTCACTCAGTCGTGTCCAACTTTTTGCAACCCCATGTACTGCAGTATGCCAGGCTTCCCTGTCCATCACCAACTCCCAGAGTTTGCTCAAACTCATGTCCATTGAATTGGTGATGCCATCCAACCATCTCATCCTCTGTCCTCCCCTCCTTCTCCTGCCTTCAATCTTTCCCAGCATCAGGGTCTTTTTCAGTGAGTCAGTTATTTGCATCAGGTGGCCAAAGTTTTGGAGTTTCAACTTCAGCATCAGTCCTTCCAATGAATATTCAGGACTGATTTCCTTTAGGATTGACTGATTTGATCTCACTGTCCAAGAGACTCAAGAGTCTTCACCAACACCACAGTTCAAAAGCGTCGATTCTTTGGCGCTCAGCTTTCTTTATGGTCCAACTCTCACATCCATACAAGACTACTGGAAAAATCACAGCTTTGACATACGGACCTTTGTTGGTAAAATCGTCTCTGCTTTTTAAATATGCTCTCTAGGTTGGTCATAGCTTTTCTGCCAAGGAGCCAAGCGTCTTTTAATTTCATGGCTGCAGTCACCATCTGCAGTGATTTTTGGAACACAAGAAATTAAAGTCTTTCATTGTTTTCACTGTTTCCCCAACTATTTGCCATGAAGTGATGGGAGCAGATGCCATGGTCTTAGTTTTTTGAATGTTAAGTTTTAAGCCAGATTTTTCACGCTCCTCTTTCACTTAATCAAGAGACTCTAGTTCTTCTTTGCTTTCTGCCATAAGAGTGGTGTCATCTCATATCTGAGATTATTGATGTTTCTCCTGGCAATCTTGATTCCAGCTTGTGCTTTATCCAGCCCAGCATCTTGCTGGATGTACACTGTATATAAGTTAAATAAGCAAGGTGACAATATACAACCCTGACTTACTCCTTTCCCAATTTGAAACCAGTCCATTGTTCTACGTCTGGTTTTAACTGTTGCTTCTTGACTTGCATACAGATTTCTCAGGAGGCAGGTAGGGTATTGTGGTGTTCCCATCTCTTTAAGGATTTTCCACAGTTTGTTGTGATCCACACAGTTAAAGGCTTTAGTGTAGTCCGTGAAGCAGAAGTAGATGTTTTTCTGAAATTCTCTTGCTTTTTCTATGATCCATTGGATTTGGCAGTTTGATCTCTGGTTCCTCTGCCTTTTCTAAATCCAACTTGAAGATCTGGAAGTTCTTGGTTCACATACTGTTGAAAATTTTGAGCATTACTTTGCTAGCATGTGAGATGAGTGCAGTTGTGTGGTAATTTGAACATTCTTTGGCATTGCCTTTCTTTGGGATTGGAATGAAAACTGACCTTTTCCAGTTTTCATTTGCTGGAAAACTTTGCTCTTACTCTCTTGAAATTCTTAACACATTTTGAACAGGAGACTCCCACTTTCATTTTGGTGCTGGGCCCACAAATTACATGTCCAGTCCTGGATGCTGCCACAGCACAGCCAGCCTGGAAGGCCAAGGAAAGCTGTGCTTATGTGGAAAGGGGAAAGCCAGTGTATGGTTTTACTGTAAATTTTACAATAAAAATTATAGTGATAAAAACTTTGTTTCTAGTCGTAGATGCACCTCAGTTGTTTTTCTCCTCTCTGTTCTAATAAGATGTTGGCAGTGGACAAGTCTTTTAATTCTTTAAACTTCAGTATTTCTTATTTGTACAGTGGAGTTAATGCCATTTTTATGAGGATTAAATGAACACTTGATAAATGTTCAGTTCAGTTCAGTCGCTCAGTCGTGTCCAGCTCTTCGCGACCCCGCGAATCGCAGCACGCCAGGCCTCCCTGTCCATCACCATCTCCCGGAGTTCACTCGGACTCACGTCCATCGAGTCCGTGATGCCATCCAGCCATCTCATCCTCGGTCGTCCCCTTCTCCTCCTGCCCCCAATCCCTCCCAGCATCAGAGTCTTTTCCAATGAGTCAACTCTTCGCATGAGGTGGCCAAAGTACTGGAGTTTTAGCTTTGGCATCATTCCTTCCAAAGAAATCCCAGGGTTGATCTCCTTCAGAATGGACTGGTTGTATCTCCTTGCACTCCAAGGGACTCTCAAGAGTCTTCTCCAACATCACAGTTCAAAAGCATCAATTCTTTGGCGCTCAGCCTTCTTCACAGTCTGACTCTCACATCCATGCATGACCACAGGAAAAACCATAGCCTTGACTGGATGGACCTTAGTCGGCAAAGTAATGTCTCTGCTTTTGAATATACTGTCTAGGTTGGTCATAACTTTTCTTCCAAGGAGTAAGCATCTTAATTTCATGGCTGCAGTCACCATCTGCAGTGATTTTGGAGCCCAGAAAAATAAAGCCTGACACTGTTCCCACTGTTTCCCCATCTATTTGCCATGAAGTGATGGGACCGGATGCCATGATCTTCGTTTTCTGAATGTTGAAGCTTTAAGCCAACTTTTTCACTCTCCTCTTTCACTTTCATCAAGAGGCTTTTTATGATAAATGTTAGTTATTATTATAATACCTTTAGAAAAATAGGACTGGCAGTACCATATTAAATAAAGAGTAATGGGGAAAACAAGATAAGACATCAAGAGAAAAAACAACTGCAGTGATCCCAAAGAGTATGCTGGTAAAATTTAGGATTAGGATTAGGGTGATGTCGGTGGAATGGAGGAGAAAGAGTGACATTTGGTGTGGATACTTTCAAAAGAATTTATTGTAGAAACATGATGATGTGGAATAGAAATGTGGTGACATGGAAAAGAGAGTAAGAGAATGGGAGAGAACTCTGAAAAGTTCTTAATCTAGTACCTAAGGAAAATGTGATTGTTCATGGGAAGAGATGAACTGGATTCAAGTAGATGCTTTTCAGTTCAGCACTGGACCATAAGTAAGAGGCTCTGAAAACCTATATTTGAGAGTCATCCCTACAAAGGAAGTTGTTATCTCTGGGCAGAGACAAATGATGATCAGATGAGTTAAATAGAGCAAGAGAGAAGTAAGTATATAGGCATACTTATGAAAGAGACGAAAGATGGATTGTGGATCTAAATATAAAAGGGAAACAATAAAATTTCTGGAAGAAAATAGACCTCAAGGCAGGCAGAGATTTCTTATACTGGTAATAAAAATTCGGAGGCCATAAAGAAGTTAGTAAATCTTTTCCTGTGCCCAGTTTTTCCTGTAAGGTCTTTCTTACCAAGACTGAGAGGAAGGAGCTTTGTAACTCGGCTCTTGAGATTAGGGACCCAGGACAGCAGGGAGAGCCTGCAGCAGAAGCTCTCCACTCTGTCCCCTTCCCTCCTTTCCCGTTCCCTTCTCGTACTGCTATTTAAGGCATCAGCTGTCAGACTCTTTCTGCCCTGTTGTTCAGACCGTGTGCGACTCTTTGCAACTCCATCAACTGCAGCATACCAGGCCTCCCTTACCTTCACCATCTACCGGAGTTTGCTCGAACTCATGTCCATTGAGTCGGTGATGCCGTCCAACCATCTCATCCTTTGTCACCCATTTCTCCTGCATTCAGTCTTTCCCAGCATTTTCCAGTGAGTCAGCTGTTCACATCAGGTGGCCAAAGTATTTGAGCTTCAGCATCAGTCCTTCCAATGAGTATTCAGGGTTGATTTCCTTTTGGGTTGACTGGTTTGATCTCCTTGCTGTCCAGGGAACTCTCAAGAGTCTTCTCTAGCACCGTAGTTTGAAAGTATCAATTCTTTGGCACTCATTTCTTTATAGCTCTCACATTCCTACATGACTGTTAGCTTCTTGCACGGACCCTAGTCTTAAAGCCAACCGTGGCAGTGCCTGGCCTTGGTTTGTTGCATGGGGCCCTCTGAGGATCAGCTTGGCAGGAGGGCTTCAGTTGGTTCCTGTTCTGGCTAAACTTGGACCTCAGGTGCCTCCCCAAGGGCACCAGGAGCTTGGAGTCCACCCAGCCACCCCTAGCTGTGAACCAGCCTTGTTAGTGTGGTTCTGTTGGTGTCCACTGTTCTCCTCTTGGATCTTTCCTCCACGGACAGTGAGTTGAGAGCAGGGCTTCCCTTCCCTTTCCTGTTTCGTTTTGCATGAACTCATTTGGAGAAAGCCTTGAAGGTGACTCTATCCCTGGTCTTCAGCGCTGATAGAATTTTCCCCCTCTGTTTCATTTTCTGAGTCAGTTCAGTGTAGATTGGGAACTGGAGTGGAGGGTATGGGTAGTTAAGGAAATGAGCTTTGATTTTCATCTTATTCTGAAACGCTCCATGTTTATATTTCATTGGTTATATTTTCTGACATTCTTGATTGGAAAAAATCTTGAAAGATAAAATAGTGTACTAATTTATGTGAAGGAAGCTTTTATGAGGAAATAGAAAAGAGAGGAGAAATGGTTCACTGCATAGTTAACACATTGAGAAAATTGTGGTCTGAATTATTTACCTTTAACATAGTGAAAAAGTGTGAAAGTGTTAGTCACTCAGTCATGTCCGACTCTTTGCGACCCCGTGGACTGTAGCTCACCAGGCTCCTCTGTCCATGGGATTCTCCAGGCAAGAATACTGGAGTGGGTTGCCATGCCCTTCTTCAGGGATCTAACCCAGGCTTCCTGCATTGCAAGCAGATTCTTTATCATCTGAGCCACCAAGGAAGCCCTTTAACACTGGGAGATTACAACCTTTAACATGGGGGGAGGTTAATTTTTCAGTCAGAGGAATAAACTCTATGTAGGCCTGTGGATTTAGATGTTCATATCGTCTAAATCTAGAGGGCTCTTCACTAACCAAGTCCTATGAAATGTGGGTTCCTCTGGGAAGGAGACTTAGCTTCTGGCTGTCAGCAGTGCTCTCCCAGGATCACGCCAATAGATCAGCAGTCACAGAGAGGGAGGGAGGAAGAGACAAGCTAGTTCTCAGGTGGCATGCTGAGCCTGCTACCAGCATTTCCTCAAACTCCATGAGAAAGTAGATGAATGAACTCTTTACTTCTTAATTCTTTGATCCCAATTTTAAAATTAAGTACTTCCACAAAAGCCGTAGAAATGGCTCTCTTTAAATAAAAGTCATTTCCTAAGACTGTTTAGTCTTTTGCTTTAAAGTAGTTTATGCTTACATTCTGTTTTTATTCATGAACTTTACAATGTTTACAGGTTCTATTCACGTGAGCATGAATGCAGTGGATTACATATAGTTCAGCCTTCAACTGGGAAAATTGTGAATGAACTTTTCAGAGAGGCGAGGGAACACGGGGCTGTCCCTCTGAATGAAGCCACAAGAGCCTCGGGTGATGACAAATCTAAGGTAAGGGCTGAAGTTTTAAAACTAAACATGGTATTAGTATACTTGATCTGCTGTAGATTTTTATATTATTTGCAGACACTACTTCTCTAACTGTATGTTTCTGTTTCACATATTCCCATTATTTTTCAAAGTCTATAACTTTCTATTAATCAAAAATTAAAGCAGTTTCTTAGCATTTCTATGAATGTGATGAATGTGATGATTAAAAACCCATATATGATATGAATGTTTTTACTTCATAAGCTACCTCACCTGAAAAATAGAAGAGCTTGTGATTAGTGTAACAATAAAAAGTGCAGTTCAGTTGCTTCATTACAGTTGAATCAAAGCTGCTTATAAAATAAGTATGGAGCTTTTCTTCAGGGTAATTTATACTGGCTTTATTAAATTCTTCCTTTCTCTATGAAGCTCTTAATGCTTTGTCAAATATGATTCAAGAATTATAATTTTATTATAAGACTTGTTATAAAAGATTAATGGTGAGTTTTAAAAGCCTGTTTCTACTTAAAAATATTATTTCAGTGTATGAATGTATTTCCTATTTTAGATTGGCATAAGTTATTTCAGCTTCTGAGTCACTCATGATTTTATGGGAAGAAAATAATATACTAGAGTATACATCTCTGTAACATAAGACCTTTATTTTAATGTAAAAATTTCTTGGAAAGTATAAACCAGTGTGGCTAATTATAATTGATCTAGTTTTAAAATATATATCATACATTATCATACATTTTGCTTTAATAAGACTGAATTTTTAACCCACTTGCTGTGTGTTTTTAGTCTTTTACAGGTGGCGGATACAGATTGGGTAATTCCTTTTGTAAGCAGTCTGAATACATCTATGGAGAAAATCAGTTGCAAGATGTAGGTACAGTAATAAAAATCAGAAATTGTTCATTTTTGCCGCTAGTTACTACTGTTATAAAATTAAAAATTGAAAATCTTTTTCTGTTATTTTTTGAAGTATCCATTAAAAAGACTAATGTGTAAGTTTTCAGATTCAAATTTTATGTTTTGTATCTCAGCTGTGCCTTGCACTTAGAGATATATAACCGTTTGTGAAAGAATGTATCATTCACTGTCATGAGTTACATAAATGTTATAATAATTATTATAAACGGCATACCATCATGGTATAGAATTAGCTGAGTTATATACATAGAAACATTGGGCTTCCCAGGTGACCCAAGTCGTATTCAGTCACCTGCCAATACAGGAGACACAAGAGACGTGGGTTCGATCCCTGGATTGGAAAGATCCCCTGGAGAAGGAAATGGCAGTCCACTTTCCTCTTGTTGCCTGGAGAACCCCATGGACAGGGGAACCTGGCAGGCTGCAGTCCACATGGTTGGAAAGAGATGGACACAACACGTACGGACAAACGTAGAAATACCTAAAGTCAGTCTTTGTTTTTGCTTTTTGAAATTTTGGAGTTAACCGTCTCATTTTCAACATGATGAGTAGTTTACTTTGGAGGGTCGCTGGAGATTCCATCGTGCTCCCTGGCATGAAGCAGAGAAGAATATGAGTACAGATGAAGGGGAAGAGTGGATGTGGAGTGGCAGTGGCTTCTCTCATGACTTTGGTCTTCTCAATGAACTAGAAATAATTGTACTTCAAGGCCAGGCTCCAACAGGGGCACCTTTGATACTTCAGCCATTGTCAATTTGTCAAGCCAAATACAAATCTCAGGAAGCACACATGGTTCCATTTATGTCTTTATTTGACCTGAATAAAGGCTAGTACAAAAAGCTTTGTATATATTTTTAAATATTTGATTGTTTTTTTCTTTTTAATTTATTTTTGGCTGCATCAGGTCTTCAGTGCTGCATGGGCTTTCTATAGTTGAAGTGAATGGGGGCTACTTTCTAGTTGCGGTGTACAGGCTTCTCATTGCAGTGGGTTCTCTTGTGGAGCACAGGCTTTAGAGCTTGGGCTCTAATTGTGGCACATGGACTTCGTTGCCCTGCAGCACATGGGATCTTAGCTCCCCAACCAGGGGTCGAACCGGTTTCCTTAGCATTGGCAGGCAGATTCTTAACCGCTGGACCACCAGGGAAGTATATACTTCATACTCTAAGTAAGTAGTAAATAACGTGTTTGAAAAGTAAAATTGTGTAATGCAGGTACATTCTTGTATTTCTTTTTTCTATGCTCGAAAGGTTCAAATTTTGCTTAAACTGTGGAGCAATGGTTTCAGCTTGGATGATGGAGAATTGAGACCTTACAGTGACCCAACAAATGCCCAGTTTCTGGAGTCTGTTAAGAGAGGGTAAGATATGTTACTTAGATTTTGTCTATTACTGAGGGTGGAAGTTTTGTTTGTTTGTTTTTTTAAACAGACCACCAGTCAGAAGTGCTCCACTGGTTTTTAAGAGTGAAATACTGGAATATATTCTGTAAATAGTTGCTCGGGGAAAGGGTATTTTAAGTATATAAAGGACACATTGGTATCTATAAGTCACTGGTTCTTAACTTGGTGGGGGGAGCAGTAGATATTGGTTCCTTTTAAAATCTCATGAAGCTGTGGTCCCAGTTCTGAGAAGCAGCATCGTAGTGTCATGAATTTGTGAATTGATCGGTAGGTGTCTGCCCATCTGCTAAGCCGCTGTCCTGCTTACTGTTGACAGGGTAACTCACTGCATGTATGCCTGAAAGCCGCTTATATTAGAAATCTTTTTAAATGGCATTACTGCTGGCAGAAGAATTCAGAAGGTTAGTTTGAAGTTAAAATTTTTGAAACCAGATTTACAGTGCCCTGACCCATCTAAAGAACGTTGTAACTCACCAGCCCTTGTGGCTGAAGGACAAGGACTTGAGTGATTTTGCTACAAGAGCTGTTTATTTTCACTAGCTGAAAAGTGATCATCCCTTTTACAGCGAAAGAAACATCAGGCTGGTTATGAGCTGGGAAACATGAGTAGCAGTGAAGGGCTCAGAACAGGAGGCTACTCTCCATCCAGGAGTTGAAGGTGGGGCTTTTCCAGGTGGTGAAATCCTAGCAGAGTGGTAGGAGGGGAGTGGAGGTGGAACTCTGAAGGAAAGGCATTTTAGGACATTAATTTGCTTGGATTTTGAAGTTGAATTCTCCCATATAATGTCAGAATACCAAAGAAGGTTTCGTAAGACATGCTGTAATTGGGAAGGAAGTCATTGAGAAACGTGGGAGGCTGTCCCGGCAGGCAGTGTGTGCTGGTGGTAAGTGCAAGGTCAAGAGGTGAGGTCAGGGCCATGGGCTTGGGAGTTTGCAGAGTCACTGAGCATACTGGGAGCAGCTGGGGCCGGGGGGAGTGGTCGTCTGCCTGGTGAAGATCAACAGGACTGTTGAAATAACGCTTACTTCAGGATGGGAGAAGGAAGGACCATGTCGATGATGAGTGTGCTATCCATAAAATCCAAACTAATTTATTATTAAATGAAAATAAATACTCCATGAACTTTGTAGGCTAACGTTCGGTCTTGGAATACCAAAGGGATGTTTTCATTTGAGCCACACTGTATCCTCAAGTTCAAATTATGATCAAGAACAATCTTAGAAAAGGCACCTTGAAAAAAATGATTGATGGTCAGATAGTGGTTGTCAGCTGTATAATCATTGCCGCCTGCTTTATGACATATTTTATAACACCATCTTTACTATCCTCAAGGAAGTGTTTATAGATAAAATAATCAATCTATGCATATTATATCTAAAAGTTACATGTAACATCTTAAATATGGTGAAGAAGTAAAGGAAGGTAATTTATCATGAAATTACACATATTTCAATATATAACATAACCAAAATATAACAAAGTAGGTAGCTTGGTTCCTGGATAGCTCAGTGGTGAAGAATCCACCTGCCAAGGCAGGAGACTTGGGTTAGACCCCTGGGTTGGGAAGATCCCCTGGAGGAGGAAATGGCAACCCACTCTAGTATTTTTGCTTGGAAAATCCCATAGACAGAGGAGCCAGGTGAGCTATAGTCTATGGGGTTTCAAAGAGTTGGACATGACTGGGGAACAGAGCACGCAAACACACAGACTGCACACCTGTGTGCAGTCTAGTACTTATCATGTAGATATGACAACATAAATCAGAGTAATGGAGTAGTGAGGTGTGTGAAGTTAACAACTTCATTACTATACATGGTATTGCAGTCAGAGACTTGATTAAGTTCCAGACAAAACAAAGTACAATCTTTCTTTGGTTTATATGGCAGGTGAGTTCCTGAAAAGTTCAAAGCATGTTAATACAATACAAAAAAAACAACAGTTGCCTGCGGGAGGGTGTCACACACGAATCAGACGATAATCAAAACCACCCCTGTCAAACTTCCAGCCTTCCGCCAGGGTGTTTAGAAAGAAATACGGCACTACCTATTAGGTCCTGGGGCCCTTTTCTAATGCTGACCGAGCTATAAATGCCATCCCACAGCTCAGCGCTCTGTCAGAAGCACTCCCAGCAACAGGATACAGGTTCTCTTTTCCCTACATCCTTGCCAGCACTTGTTATTTGTGCTCTGTTTGGTGAACGCCATTCTGACAGATGTGTGGTCATATCTCATTGTGGGTTTTCTTTTTTTAAGAGAGATTCCCCTGGAGCTTCAGCGACTGGTTCATGGAGGACACTTGAATTTGGACATGGAGGACCATCAGGATCAAGAATACGTAAAGCCTAGGTTGAGGTTCAAGGCTTTTAGTGGAGAAGGACAGAAACTTGGAAGGTAAAATACTAAAGTGAGAAAAATACTTGTCTTTGTTCAACATGAATTTTCTTTGAGGGCACAATAACCTAGAGATTAAAAACTAAGATACGAATTGTGAAGACCTCGCTGATGGAATCAGATGTGCAATTTTGGTGATAGTGTTAATAAGTAATGTTATACTTCAGTTCAATCGCTCAGTCGTGTCCGTCTCTTTGCGACCCCCATGAGTCGCAACACGCCAGGCCTCCCTGTCCACCAACTCCCAGAGTTCACTCAAACTCATATCCATCGAGTCGATGATGCCATCCCACCATCTCATGCTCTGTCGTCCCCTTCTCCTGCCCCCAATCCCTCCCAATATCAGGGTCTTTTCCAATGAGTCAACTCTTTGCATCAGGTGGCCAAAGTATTGGAGCTTCAGCCTCAGCATCAGTCCTTCCAAAGAAATCCCAGGACTGATCTCCTTTAGGATGGACTGGTTGGATCTCCTTGTAGTCCAAGGGACTCTCAAGAGTCTTCTCCAACACCACAGTTCAAAAGCATCAATTCTTCGGAGCTCAGCCTTCTTCACAGTCCAACTCTCACATCCATACGTGACCACTGGAAAAACCATAGCCTTGACTAGACAGACCTTTATTGGCAAAGTAATAGCTCTGCTTTTTAATATGCTGTCTAGGTTGGTCATAACTTTCCTTCCAAGGAGTAAGCATCTTTTAATTTCATGGCTGCAATCACCATCTGCAGTGATTTTGGAGCCCCAAGAAATAAAGTCTTGACACTGTGTCCCCATCTATTTCCCATGAAGTGATGGGACCAGATGCCATGATCTTTGTTTTCTGAACGTTGAGCTTTAAGCCAACTTTTTCACTCTCCTCTTTCACTTTCATCAAGAGGCTTTTAGCTCCTCTTCACTTTCTGTCATAAGGGTGGTGTCATCTGCATATCGGAGGTTACTGATATTTCTCCCAGCAATCTTGATTCCAGCTTGTGCTTCTACCAGACCAGTGTTTCTCATGATGTGTTCTGCAAAGAAGTTAAATAAGCAGGGTGACAATATACAGCCTTGACGTACTCCTTTTCCTATTTGGAACCAGTCTGTTGGTCCGTGTCCACTTCTAACTGTTGCTTCCTGACCTGCATATAGATTTCTCGAGGGGCAGGTCAGGTGGTCTGGTATTCCCATCTCTTTCAGAATTTTCCAGTTTACTGTGATCCACAACAGTCAAAGGCTTTGGCATAGTCAATAAAGCAGAAATAGATGTTTTTCTGGAACTCTGTTGCTTTTTCCATGATCCAGCGGATGTTGGCAATTTGATCTCTGGTTCCTCTGCCTTTTCTAAAACCAGCTTGAACATCTGGAAGTCCATTATTCACGTATTGCTAAAGCCTGGCTTGGAGAATTTTGAGCATTACTTAGACGGCAGTCATTTGCATCTCCCTGACTCCTGTCAGCACCTTTATAGACATGAACCATTCCATCTCCACAGCCACTCCCTGCATCGCGCCTGTCACCACTCCATTTGCAGGTGCAGTAGTTCTTCCATTGTAGTTAAGCTAGGAGGTGGTTGGAATGTGAGGTTCAAACCAGGCACTCTGTCTGCAGGTGCATGCTTTTTACCACTGTGCCATCCTGCCTGTTTCTGATTATGTGGGTTCAGAGGGGGGAATTATTAATTAGATAAAACAGTAAATATCATAGATCGTAGCTGTGAGCATCTCTCTGCTATAAGTAATTGCTAAGCTCTTACAGCCAAAGCAATGTCCTTAAGTGGGTTATTTTCAATATATTTTAAGCAGCCAAACTCTTTCTTCAGGTTATGGAAACACATATAGAATTCTGATTGCAGAAAGAGGGGATTGTCTTAGATATCTCCAGACAGTGAACCCCAGGACTTTGCTAAGCACAATTTAGAAACCAGTGAGTGTGGCATGATGTATGATGGACTCCTTTATAGTAACCATGACTGGACTCTTCGTGAACATAATAATGTGTGCTGGTAAACATGACCCTCCATTTTCCATGCGTCACTGAGGTAGTATGTTGAATTGGCTGTGTCGCCACCATGCCCTCTAGGGTGCCCTGTGTTTCTGTTCATGTGACTCCTTCCTGTCCAAGTTCTTCTCAGTTGCCTTGTGCACAGTGGTTCTCTCTTCCCCTTTCATTTCTCAGCATAGGGAAGAATTCAGTGTCAGTTCATTATACCTGTCTTTCATTGTTGTTCCATGTAATTTCACTTTGACACACACACACCTCATACAAAGAAATGCATGAAAGCTTTTCTTCTTAGAGTTCCCAACCTGCACTTTATTTTCGTGTTTTGAGAAGTAGCTTAGCTGGCCCGAATTTTTTTTTAAACAGAAAGCATTAAAGCACAGAAAGAGCAGTGTGAGGCAACCTGACGTCATGGAGAGAACCCCAGAACCCCATGTGCCAGTGGGGTGATGAGGAACTTCTCCTCCCCTGGTTGTTGTTAGGACAACAGTTAGAATATTAATAGCCAACTATATAGAAGCACTGACATGCTTGCAGACCGAATTAATTTAATCTTTGCAATAGTGCAGCTGTTGTCTCTGTTTTACAACTGAGGGAACTCGGGCACAGAGAGGTGAAACGACTTGCTGCCGGTCACATGTCTGGCTAGTGGTGAAATCAGCCCTGGAGTCAGGCTCCTGGATCCATGCTGTTAGCCATGGCGCCTCCCTCACTCCAGAACGTGAATGTGGTGCTGCTGGTGATGACAGTGTGGAGACCTGGGAATAGGGACGCAGAGGGAGAGGGTTCATTGCCTCCTGTCCTCCTGTTGGCACAGTAACCCACCTTGGTAGTACAGCTCTTTCAACCCTGAATTACAGGCTTGACAGGAAGTTCCTTAATACTACCTGATCAGTGACTGCAGATCATCGTTTTCTCCTTTTCCATGTCTTTATCATATACATTCTGAAATTGGCTCTGAAATATGTGTCAGGAGGTAGCTAAGGAAAGGCAAAGTGTAACAGGAAGTGCCAATTACTTTTCCCACTTGGCTGTATAGGCTGAGAAAGCTTTGGGGTGGGAATAAGAGCCATAATGAGCTTGGTTTGTACTAAAATAAAGCACAAATGCTCATGGAGCCTTGATCCTAACAGATTTTTTTTTTTTTTTTTTCAAAAGTAACATAGGGACCCATCTAAGTCTCAACATTTGAAAGAATAAACATCAAGATTGTCAAAAGATCCCTTAAAAGATAACTAAGATAAGGTTAAGATGTGATGTCTTTAAAGAACTTGGCTGTATTTGTTCTAATTGCTTAACCAAAAGAGCACTCTGTTTTTGATGTTCACTTTCAGCTTACGGTTATGGGTCATCCTGCTAGCATTAGGAGGCACTATGGTTGCTAGTAACCACAGTCCACTGGAAAGAGATCATATCACACAAGGTTCATTACATACTTGTCACCATATATTAAGTCAGTAAAGTAAGATCTTTAGTTAGAGTTTCGATACCAACTCTCAAAAGTTAATAGACTATACAGTGAAGGAGAATTATATAGTAGACCTGAAAAGCACTATGAACCAACTCAGTGTCATTAAGATTTATACAGTTTTCATGTAACAGTAGGATACAAATTTTATTCAGGTTCCCTGTAGACTGTAAACTAGGAGATACTGGAACATATCCAGGGGTATAAAACAAGAGGCAAAAATTTCATGGTCTAAAGGTATTGAAATCATATAGAGTCTGTTTGTTTATCACTGTCATCACCGTAGGTTAAATTTCTTATTACTTCTTTTTTGTAAAACAGGAACTACTTAAATCAGATTTTTAAAGTATCAACTAAGTTTAAATTAATAGCTTAGTATTGATGATATGTACAAATATAGTGATACCTCTTGAAACACTGTTTTGAGCACTATATTACTATAACAGACTTTCATAACATTATTATTTCCATTTTATAAACGATAGAACTGGGATTCAAAGAGATTAGTTTACATACTTGAGTTCACACAAATTGACAAAACTGGGATCTGAAATCTGTCTGTGCTCATGGTCAGTCTTGGACATAAACTCCAAGTTGCTCGGGTTTCTGACTGAAGACCATTGTGCCCAACAGTCTCATGAAATTTCAAAGGGATGAAGAAGGAAGAAATCCAGAGTGAGGCTTTCAAAAGAAGTTGGATAAACTAAATCAGAATCGTAGGACCCAGAATAATTTTAATAAAAGAGTTTGGGAGAAAAATAGGATATCCCAAAGGAAGCCATGTTCTCGCTGGCGCAGACGTGATGGCAGGATGACTAGAGAGTCAGCTGGAGGTCTGAGTGGTGCTTCTACTGTCTGCAGTGTGTCGTGCGTCTTACATGTTCATATTTGCGTTCTGGTTCTTTAATTCTTCTTCCTTAGCCTCACACCTGAAATAGTCAGTACACCTTCCTCCCCAGAAGAGGAGGAGAAGTCACTATTCAATGCAGTGGTTCTTATTGACGATTCCATGCCAACCACCAAAATCCAGGTCAGGTTAGCAGACGGGAGCCGTTTGATACAGAGATTCAACAGTACACACAGGTAAGCTCAGGTTGACTTATCTTTGTAAATCTGGGTGCATCTTGAGTCAGGAAAAATATGAAATTGCTTAGGTTTACTTTAGAAGTAAGTTTTTGACAGAAAAACTTGAAATAAGTCAAACAATTAGTACTTAAACATCCTCTGTAAACTGTCCAAATACTAATGCAAATACAGATACCACTTAGAAATAAAGAAAATTGTTAAAAGCTGTCATTTTGTGCTATTGCTAAAACCAAGAAAAGTTGAATCAGATTTGATTTGCTTTAGTAAAACCTTATTTGGACTTTACCCCTTTAAAATTTTATGATAACCCTGATTGAAAGTGAAAGTCGCAGTCGTGTCCTATTCTTTGCGACCCATTGACTATACAGAAGTCCATGGACTTCTCCAGGCCAGAATGCTGGAGTGGATAGCCTTTCCCTTCTCCAGGAGATCCTACCAACCTAGGCATTATCAGGTCTCCTGTATTACAGGCGGATTCTTTACCAACTGAGCTATCAGAGAAGCCCTAACCCTGTAGGATTCATAATCTACATAGAGATTTGTAGTGTAAATAAAGTTTAACTGTACTGTTATCAGGTATTTCAAATAAACAGTTTTAAATGTCATTTTAGCATTCATTTGTTATGCTAATAAGATATTATTTTTATTGTTCACTGTGTCCCACTAAGATAACATTTATGATTTTAGTTGAGTTACTGTGTCTGTATGAAAGTAATTTTCTTAAACACTCTTTGTAGGTACAGATTCACATTGACATAGGCTCACCTGAGGTACCTTTTTCTGGATCATGTGCTACTAAGATATTTTATACTATGAAAAAAATCAGCCCTTGTAGTTCAGTGTAGTAGCATGGTTAATGTTTCTTTGATAGAACAACTCACTTGGAGATTGTGTCTATTTACAGTGAAAGTAACTGTTAGGTACTCTTCAGAGTTAATCCTCATGTTTTACCTGAAAGCCAAGATAAATCCATCCATTGAAATTAAAGAAGGTTATAACACATTTAAATAAGGATTAGAACCATGTGGTTTATTTTAATTATTATCTAATTTTAGCTAAAAAGCTTAAATGACAATAAAACTTCCATATGACGAATTATTTTCATCTTATTTCTTTAGGATCCTGGATGTCCGGGACTTTATCGTGCAGTCTCGTCCTGAATTTGCGACTCTTGACTTTATTCTTGTGACTTCGTTTCCAAACAAAGTGCTAACAGATGAAAGCCTGACACTACAAGAAGCAGATATTCTTAACACTGTGATACTGCAGCAGCTAAAATGATACTGTCCTACCTATGCAGTAGCGTGTAGGAATGGTAATGTGCCATATTAGTGAGGAAAATACTTAAGAGCGTAAAAAATTATTTTTATTATTTATACAGGTAAATTTTGACTTAATTCTTCAATCTTCCAGCTTTAGGACAGACAAATTTGGACTAGGAATAGATCTTAAGGTAACATATGTTTGAAGTTTTAGCCAAAAGGGCTGGCTTCCATTGATAGCTTTTAAATATTCAGGCAAACCAATTTGATACATGCTCAGAGTTAATGTAACAGCACTTGTTTGCACAGAAAATGAACAAAATGCCATTTTTGACAAATGAATTTGGTAAAATTTGCACTAAAGTTTCTTGATGCTGTGTTGATCAGCAGCCATTAAGAAATCTGATCAAACACTTTGAAATATTTTCTGTAATATATACTGGGAAGTGTGTCTATATTCTGATATTTAAATACTTGGGTCATATAGTAGTTATTTCTCCTAGTAAGATAAATAATTCCTTTCTACTTGCTGACTTAGCTATTTTACTCATGTCAGAAAGTACAGTTTCGCCTTGTGTTTTATGACCATCATAAACCAGAAACAGACATAAAGGTCAGCAGTTCTTGAGGAGGAGTGTGTTCAACTGTACTTGAAAGGAGAGTAACTACAGTCCCTGGCAGCGCCTGTATTGATCACCTCCTTTTATTCATTCAGCAAGTGTTTCTGGGGGACCCACCATGTATACTAAACACGGTTGTAAGTGTTCAACCCAGAGTGTATTGTACTGCAAGACCAAACGAGGGCAGAAATGGAAGAATGACTTCCATCAAAGAGACGGAAGAGTCACCAGCGTCAATGTCTGCGTTTCTGCTGGAGCCAAATGTTTGCTGAGTGAGGGAGGATGCAGCAGGAGTGAGAGAAAAGCTTATTCTTCCCAACACCATTTCATCTCTGGTCACCTCTCCTGGCTCGTCTTTTATTGCTGCTGTAACAAATCACTACAGACATAGTGGCTTACAATAGCCCAGGTTTCTTGTACTTCTCTGGGTCTCAACGTGGGCCTCACTGGGCTACAGGCAGGTATCAGGGCACCGTTCCTCTTGGGAGGTTCTCGGGGAGATGTGTGTCCTTGCTTTACCAGCTTCAAGCAGCCACCTGCATGCCTGGGCCTGTGGCCCCCTCTCTTCGTCTCTAAAACCAGCAACACTATCCCTCTGACTCCTCTGTCATCACATCTCTTTGAAAACAGCTGGGAAAGATTCTCTGTTTATTGTGTCTATCGGGTGATCCTGGATGCTCTCCCCCACGTAAGGTCTCCATAGTAACTGGATCCTTGAGGTCCCTTTGATCATGAAAGGTGATGGATCACAGGTTCTCTCCAGTGCACCAGCGCTCATCTCTTGCCTCTTCAGCTGGCATCCATCCCTTCACTGTGGCCAAGCCCCTCATCTTGGCTTCTGTCCTTATGGCTTTTGCCTCCAGCTTTGATTCTCCGTTCTTCTAAGGGCCCTGGCGATTATATTTGCTTTGCTTGGGTACTCTAGGATAATCTCGCCTCAGATGTGTGACTTAACCCCATCTGCAGAATCTCTTCTACCACATAGGCTGACAAATTAATTGGCTTGCGGATTAGAACATGAACATTTTGGGAGGCCATTCTGTCTACTGCAATCCACTTCTGTCCCGAAGATCCACATTCCACCCTGAAAGGTGCTCAAGAGCTTCAACCCACTGCAGCACTAGCTTAAAAGTGCAGTTTTACCTGGATCTCATGAACTCAGATGTCCCGAATCTCATTTAAATCAAGTAAACCGAGTGTGAGTGAACATCTGGTATGAGTGATTCCTGGGACACAGTTTCTTTCCATCTGTGAACCTAGAAAACCAGTTATATAATGGCAACAGGCATAGAATAACCGTTCTAGACATTCCTGTTTAAAAAAAAAGAAAATGGGGTGGAAACAGGAGCTGCCAGTGCCAAGCACTTCATAAGCTCAGCCAGCCACACTCGGCTTGAAGGCCTGGAAACAACCGTCTGTGACACAGCAGCCTTTCTAGGTGTGTGACTTTCTCTCAGAGACCTCCTTCCCCCCCCCCCCCCCCGCCGCCCCCTTTTTCATGAAAGGTAGTGGGTATTTGCAGCCAAGTAATTCTATCAGCTTGTAATGTCTGTGTAATTGTAGGAGGCTGAGCCATCTTTTTTTGTTTCATGTTGTCTCTGTCCTCTTTAAGAAAGCAGTGTCTGCTGATGTAACATTCTCGAGACGTGTGGATCTTCTGTGTATGGGACAGAGATTCACTCCGTTAGACCACAGGCTCCTTCCAGAGCTTTCCTAGGTAATCCAGCTGTTTCTGGCTGGCTGTGACCTTCTCTGTCTTTCTCAGGTATAAGCAAAAGGTCATAGGCCACAGGCTCATCTCTTTCCCTAGAGCAGGCCTCAGCTCAGTTCAGTCGCTCAGTTGTGTCCTACTCTTTGTGACCCCATGAATCGCAGCACGCCAGGCCTCCCTGTCATCACCAACTCCTGGAGTTCACTCAAACTCATGTCCATCAAGTCGGTGATGCCATCCAGCCACCTCATCCTCTGTTGTCCCCTTCTCCTCCTACCCCCAATCCCTCCCAGCATTAGAGTCTTTTCCAGTGAGTCAACTCTTCACATGAGGTGGCCAGAGTATTGGAGTTTCAGCTTCAGCTACCTAAAAGTAAATCTTTGCATTTTAATGTCTTTGCCATAAGCTAAGGATTTCCAGGTCAAGTCCTGTTTCCTTTTTTTTAACAGTCCTTCCCTCAACTTAATCTATTTTTTCTCATATTAGACTACAATCAGAAGAAAGCAGGCTGCCCCTTGCCACACCACTCAGAAATCTCTTCAGCTGAGAGTCTTGAGTTTTCTCTCATGCCCCTTTCTTTCCACGCAGCTGCAGTCACAATGCTAAGCTTCCTGCCACTGATTCACTGGAATCTCTCTTCCTTCATTTTCCTGCGGCACAGGCCTCATTTCCTCCTGAACTTTTTAAAAGGTCCTTTTTTCCAGTAACCCTGTCCGCACAGCCACATAGCTGCTCTCTGCCACGTGCTTTGGCTCTCTGCCATGCTCCTTTGAGTTCTTCCACCCTCTTCCCACTGCCCAGGTCCAAGGCCACTCCTGCATTTCTGTGTCTTTGTTAATGGCAGCACCCACTTCTTGGGTCTCTGGAAAACTCCACTCTGCCAGTTGACCTGCATGTGCCAGTAGGAGCTTTGGATGTCATGTTTCACTGGGGGCTTCACTTCAAGGAGCTGAATTTGCCTATGTGAGGCAGACAGTGGGAGGGCTCCCAGACCTGCCCACCTGCCAGTGTTGGCCTCACCACTGCAGAGAAAACTTGTGCTCAGTGTCATAAAAGCAGCAGCGTATTCCTAAGACTTCTCAGAATAGGAAGCTCTGTTCCTTCCCGCTGGTTGGAAACAGCCTGGAGAATGCAGACGTGATGGTTCAGTCAGTCTCTGCAGAGAAGGGTTACCGAGTGTAAGCTACGCTTCCAAGGAGCAGAGTCATAGCCATATGGAAATAATAATCTGCAACAGGTGAACATTTTAAATAAGGGCATTGCCCTGTTTTGGATTAACAAAAGAGAGAAAACCTGTAAAATTATTTGAAGTTTTATTCTTGTAGTTTCTTTTTAATCAGGTGGAGTGCCTGTAGGTGCACATACATGAATGACTGCCATTCTTGTATATAATAGTTTTCCAAAATAGATTCTCATTGGGAGGGAGAACTAAACAGCCAGAGGGGTGAAAATTATTTTCACCTGTTCTACAAAGCATTTGCTTCCTTCAGAGTTCTCCTGAATTCTTTTTACTGTTGCGGTCACTGTAACTTTTTAAAATTTATAATTCCGTTAGAAGAGATTGTTAACAATAAACAACCATGTGTGACGTCAGTTTTGCATGATGTGTGTAATCAAGAAAGTTTTAAATGTGTGCTTAACAATAAAGAATGTTTTCACTGGAAGTCATCGAGAAGCCTTTTCACAGTTTCCTTGATGTACAGTTTTATTCAGGTGACTTAATGGAGTATTTTAAACGTCAGTAACATTTCCCACATGCATCTTTTTGATGAGCAGGAGGATCTGAGTTGTAGGAGTGTTATCTCTGTGTCCCATCACTGATGCAGTTTTCATTCCACCAAAAGAAACTGCAGATTTTTCTTCACTTTCGCCACAGTGGACCTCTGAAAACATTGTCATGATATGTGTTGTTGATAAAGTGCCTCAGGATTTCCCCTTAACAGTTTTTGTCCCTGGCCAGTGATGCAAATAAATGTGTCCAGTGTTGTCATAAAGGCTAAGAAACATTTTCTGTAATCCTCTTAAAGTATCTTTTAACTCCAAGTAAACATGAGTAAAAGGAGCCCTGTTGCATACGTGTGTGTGTGTGTGTACAGCACGTATAAATTACTCATGTGGCCCATAACTAACAACTAGCTATAATTTACTTAGTTTAATACTTAACAATTGGGCCTCTGTAGAATTTATAGCTGTGCTTTAAGTCTCTGAAGAAAAGGGGAGGATGGCTTTTTTTAGGAAGTTTGAACTTGATGGTTTATTTTCTTCTAGACAAATATTTCTGTATTGTTAAAAACAGTATAAATGATAAAGGCCCGTGTCACCAAACGTTGACTTGACTTAATTACAGCAGAGGCCCTCCCAGAAATGGAATCTTAAATCAGTCTTTCGATAATCTGATCAACACTAAACGGGTCATCTGTCTGATAAACCCTGCTGGCCCCCTCAAGAAAGTGACCTTACCATAACTTTTTTGCCTAGTGTTAGCTTCCTGTTCCCTCCCTCTTCTGCCTAAAAAACTCCTCAGTTTCAACAGCTTCTAGGAGCTCCTTTCTGTTCGCTAGATTAGCTGGTGCCCATTTGTCAATTACTCAGTAAAACTCACAAAATTTTTGCAATGTATTCATTTGAATTTTGTTTTTTCACAAAATGTGTAGCAGAGACCTTCAGTCATTCTGAAAAGCTACAACCTTAAAATTTCCTGAGTCCTGACTAGGTGGTTTCAGATGACTTCTTAGGCCACTCAGAGGAGAGCCACAGGAAAGATGGAAATAAGTGCAGATCTCAGCATTTCTTGCTTTCTTTGGAAATAATTACCAGCTTACTAGCATGGACTTAGAGACATCACAGGGGCTTCCCTGATGTCTCAGTAGGTAAAGAATCCGCCTGCAATGCAGAAGATGCAGGAGATGGGGGTTCAGTCCCTGGGTCGGGAAGAACCCCTGGAGGAGGAAGTGGTAACCCACTCCAGTAATCTTGCTTGGAGGATCCCATGGATAGAGGAACCTGGTGGGCTGCTGTCCGTGGGGTCGCACGAGTCAGACACGACAGCACACACACAAGAGACATCACAGTCAGCAATGTGATAGGTTTTAATTGACTTCTGTCAACTGAAAAAAAAGCACAATGTGAGAGTTACATACTTAGGGCAAAATCACTATAGCTGGGAGGCAGCACCTCAGCTCTGATGAATGTGTATATGTGATTTTGGTGTATATGTGGGATATATATATATATATATGGTGTATATGTAAGGTCAGTGTATATGTGATTTTGGTGAAGGGGATTAAGATCTGTATATGGTTTTAGTGGAAGGGGTTAAGGTCAGTGTGTGTATGGTTTTAGGGGGTTACGTACAGTCAAGCATGTACTTTGGCAGAGGCTTGCTGCTAGTCATGGGCATGTGTCACTGTTCATGAGTTTAGTGCTTTTCCAGATAGGAGGAGATGCGAGCCCCAGATAGGAAGAGATGGGAGCCCCAGATAGGAAGAGATGCAAGCCTTTGGGTTTCTAACATGTTATTTTGAAAATAACTATCCGAAGGCCTTTCTGCCAGTTTTTCCTGGACTGCAGTTGCCTCAGTCCTGATCTCCACCCTAATTCCTTTCAGTGGCTATTGAAGGTCAGTGGCTGCAGTGGCCACTGACTTTATCCTTGTAAAGCCAGGTAGCCAGCGACAATTTTTAGTTAGCACTTCTCCTGAGTGAAGGTATGTGTGTTAGGCGACAATAAACGAGGCCCATGAGATTAAAGATGTGGGGCAGCTGGGTTTTTTTCCCTCCAGAGATTCTCTTCTGCCTCTTCCTTCCTTGGGTGTAAATTTGCTCAGCCCTGCTGTTTATTTGTGTAGATGTCAACACAGGTGTACCTACAACAGTGACTTTCCTTACTGGAACGTTGGGGATAAAAGAGTTCTTAAAATGAGTGAATGTCCTTTGACTTTATGCCTTCATGTCTGCGTTTTGGTTTGTATTTTCTTTGTCCGCACAGGGCACCTTTCAGTGTCCTTTTCAGAACTTTGTTAATTATAAAAGTTCCTACATGGTAGTTTGTGTTTTTAATGTCTTTTCCTGCTTTGTTTTTCATTTTTTCATCTGTGGGAAAGGCTAGTTTCTTATATTGTTAACAGATACCATTTTTAATCATAGGATCAAGAATGGTAGGAAGTATGTTTTGGTTTCCTGTCGGAGTCTGTGTTGATTAGGAAGTAGCAACTATGAATGCTACAAATATTCACAACATCAGTAGGCTTGGAAGTGCCTCCAACCTGGAATTTTTAACTGAGTCTGGGCTTTTGAACCCAGGAGGGAGCAGGGTGAAGTAACATCGTTTAGAAAGAAATGTTCATCCTTCCTATGAATGTCAGATTTAACATTCCCTGAGGTGAAGTGGTCACTTTTATTCATGTAGTGAAATTATATGCAAATGAAAGTTTTATATTGGTATGTTGTAAATACATGATAAAAACCCGAAGGCTGAGAAGTTTTTTTTTCCTTTGAAAACTTATCATAAATGTTAATAATGTTAGTAAATCAGTAAATGTTAACTGTTTGAAGTATTGTGTCCATCGGTGTCCTGTGACTACTCAAACTAATTGACTTTATAGTCTTTTTTAAAAATTTATTTATTTGACTGCATTGGGTCTTAGTTGCAGCATGTGAGCTCTTAGTTGCAGCATATGAGATCAAGTTCCCTGACCAGGGATCGAACCCAGGCCCCATGCACTGGGAGCACAGTCTTGGCCACGGGGCCACCCGGGAAGCCCCTGACTGTGTATTCTTTAATGTGAAGCATGTGTGTGAGTCGTTGGCGATAAGGCTGCATACGTTGGAGGTAACTACTTGGGTCTGACACGTAGTGAGGGCTCACTCAGCAGAATTCTGTACTTGGAAGGCAGAATGCTGCGTATGGCCTGTCAGTGTCATGCTGTTACAGCGTCACTCAGTTGTTGCTCGGTCACTAAATCGTGTCCGACTGCAGCCTCATAGAGTGCAGCATGCCAGGCTCCCCTGTCCTCCTCTGTCTCCTGAAGTTTGCTTAAATTCCTGTCCATTGAGGCGTTAACTTAAATTCATGCTGTCTAACCATCTCATCATCTGCCACCCTCTTCTCCTTTTGCCCTCGATCTTTCCCAGCATCAGGGTGTTTTCCAGTGAGTCAACGCTCCCCATCAGGTGGCCAAAGTACTAGAGCTTCAGCTTCAGCATCAGCCTTTCCAGTGAATATTCAGGGTTGATTCCCTTTAGGATTGACTGCTTTGATCTCCTTGCAATCCAAGGAACTCAAGAGTCTTCAACAGCACCATAGTTCAAAGGCATCAATTCTTTGGCCTTCAGCCTTCTTTATGGTCCAACTCTCACATCCGTACATGACTACTGGAAAAACCATAGCTTTGACTATATGGACTCAGACTTCAGCTTAAATATGATTTTTCTCCAGAGAGCCCCACACCCCCCACTTCAGCTTCAACCTAAAATCATCCCCTTGTCTCTCTCACTCCCACTACCCTGCTACTATTAGCGTTGTGTGTGATCATGCTCAGTCGAATCCAACTCTTTGGCACTCCATGGACTGTAGCCCGCCAGTCTCCTCTGTCCATGGGATTCTCCAGGCAAGCATACTGGAGTGGGTTGCCGTCTCCTCCAGGGGATCTTTCCGACCCAGGGATGGAACCTGAGGCTTTTGTGCCTCCTGCATTGTCGTGGATTCTTTACTGATGTACCTGGGAAGCCAATACCAGTGATTTTTGTCCATTTATTTAATTTTGTACCCCCAACTTCTAAGATTCAGACAATCTTTCCTGTTCGTTCCCTCTGTCAAATTATAAAACCAAAACAACTTAGTGATGAGTGTGATGTCTGTTATCCAAGAGAAAACGATCCATGTTGGGGAGTACAAGGCCCCGCAAGCAGTGATGGGGAATTGGGGGCAAGCTGGTTAGGAGCTGGGGGCTTCCTTACAAGGTTGGCAGATACCATCTTCTAGGGTGAGGTGAGCTCACTGAAGCTGAATTGAGGATTGTGGTTGGCGTATGTCAAGATTCCTTCTCAAGTGTTTCCCATAAAAGCAAGCTATGAGGTTTAGATTTGTGACATTGGCTATCCCTGAGGCGGCCTCCATTTCATGGATCTCCCTAAAAGTTAGCTTTATCACCCTGGATTCTCAGAATGTGAGTTTGTGAGCAGCAGGGGTTTTTCTTATTTACTGCTGTGTCCTTAAACCTAGAGCAATAACTTAAATTTAGGAGTCTCACTGGAGGTGATTCATAAGTAATAAATCAGTGAATTAAGAATGGGACTCTGAACATGGGAAAAGCATGCATTAATGTTTTAAAAAGGAGAAATTCCTAGTAGTGCCAATATAGTCGGTACTGGTGATAGGAAATATTTGTACATTTTGTTTGGGTTTAAAGGAAAAAGAAAGTGTTCATTTGCTTTGTCATGTCCAACTCTGCGGTATCATGGACTGTAGCCTACCAGGCTCCTCTGTCCGTGGGATTCTCCAGGCAAGAATGCTGGAGTGGGTTGCCGTTTTCTGAAATGGTGGCCTTGACTCATACCTTGACTCCGCTCATACCAGAGTGGGAGCACCTATACCTGTGAGCAAGTGGTCCGGGCGGTTCCCTAGGTCAAACTGAGCTGAAGAATTCACTTCTGAGAATCCTGCAGGAGGTGAGGTGCCTGGAGTTGTCTGAATCTAAGTAGCAGACTGATTCTAGAAGTCTTGAGATAAGGAAAAACACTGTTCTACAAACACTTGGTGGGACTCCCTCAACAGGCTCAGTTCTGTTTGATTACTCACAGCTGCACTGGTCACTTCATATCAGAATTAAAATGTTGCTAGCCTTATAATAGCTATTTATTTTACTAACATCACATAATTTATTTAAAATGTTTAGCCATTGACATTTTATTTTTGATGTAATACTCCATCCTCATGTGTTACATTAATACTGATTCCCCCAAAACATGAAAGTTGTAATGAAATTTAATCACAATAAATTAGGAGTGGGCTAAAATATGTGGCAACACTCAAATTAACTGAAAAGCTGCC
Source organism: Ovis aries (assembly GCF_016772045.2). Lineage (NCBI taxonomy): Eukaryota > Metazoa > Chordata > Mammalia > Artiodactyla > Bovidae > Ovis > Ovis aries. The sequence continues at coordinate 37,622,945 of NC_056062.1, forward strand.
AAAAATCGGATGACACCAGAGGCCTTAGCCACACATCACTTGTGCCTTTGAAATCAACCTGGTTTGAGGAGCTGTTGACTTTGGCTATGCTCTCAATTTGGCTGAACTTACAAAGAAAACTCACTAGTCATTTTACATCGTGCTTGTTCTCCAAATTAACCCCATTACCCAATCTTCCACGCAAGCAAAGAAGGCAGAAATGACCCAGAGTTACAGATTTCCAAATTACCTTTATAAACACACAAGGGTGATCTCTGCAAACATGTATGAGTTTCAATGTTCTTAAAACTATTTCTCAGAAAGAAATGATGTTATAAAAGTCTCTTAATTTTAATATTCCTAAATGGAAGCCTTTTGTGTAAGTTGAAATGCTCAACAAGTGCTGATTTAATTTGCCAAAGTTTCTCTTTTTTTAACCTAAATACAAAATCTTAAGTATATTTGACATGAGAAATGGCACTAAAGCTAAGGCGAGTGGGTTCTTTGTGTGCTGTTAGCAATAAGAAATGACTTTTAACGCAACAGTATCCATAGGCTTCTTAATCCTTTGGTTTCAGATATAATGAAAACATCAAAAAGGCTATATTTGATTTCAAGTCACAGCCATGCCTTGGTGAGTATGTGGCACGTAATTCATTTGGTTTCATCTCCCCAGGTGCAAAGGACCACTGGGCGGTTCACAAAGTAATTTTTCTTCCTCTAAGTTATTTTTTAAACGAAGATCCCCCTTAATCTATTAATGAAAGTAAAATCACAAGCAGTGTTTACATTTCTAGAGATTTTTATACTTTATGACAAGCCTATTGTTTCATACTTAACAAATAGGACCCCTAACTCCACTTTTAAATGGATGGTTGTCCAATCTAAGCTAAGATTTTACCTAAATAATTGCATTTCGGTGTATGCAAAAGTGCGAGTACTTAGCACTTAATCCTCAGCATATGAAGTAATATTCTAAAGAATATTCAGCTAACATGATAACTTGTATTTAGTTTTACCACCAGAAACATCCTCAGGTGAAATGTTAATTTTGACAGTTTGGTAATTTTGATTCCATTTAATTTCTTGTGTGAAGTATTCTAATGAAGTTCAGTGCTTTATTTTCCTCAATGTTTGCCATCTTCCCAACAGTTTTATTACATCAGGAAACAGATCACCAGTCCAGGTTCGATGCATGAGACAGGGTGCTCAGGGCTGGTGCCCTGGGATGACCCAGAGGGATGGGATGGGGAGGGAGGTGGGAGGGGGTTCAGGATGGGGAACACATGTACACCCATGGCTGATTCATGTCAATGTATGGCAAAATCACTACAATATTGTAATTAGCCTCCAGTTAAAATTAATTTAAAAAAGGAATAATGTAACAGAAAAAGCAGGCAATTTAAGAGTCTGACACAATTTCTAGAAAAATATTATGCTGTGTTTTAAACTGTAGATATAAATATCAAATTCTTTTTTACATTGATCTAGTGCAAGAATCTAGTATTCTTATGCAACTATAAGCCAGACTATCTTGAAAGAGCCAAAAAGATGACTAAATCTAGAACTCTGAAAAGTTCTTGATGCAGCCTTTAAAAAATCTAGTATATTAAAACATGGGGCAAAGACACAATGTTTGCTACAGTAGGTATCATTGTCTGACAGCATTCAACAATATCAAAAATTCTCTTGTTGATTCCAGTTTTAACTTTTTTCATGCGATGACTCCAGTCTTAAAATTAGCAGCCCTGGATGTCAGAGGAGGAAGCAGGCATTTCTTCCTCTGTGTACGTACAGAGAGAAGCCACGAGGGGTCAGACAGTGAGTGAAGAAAAAAATGTTTTCATATGTCATCATCTGGCATAAATATCTAAGGCCACAGGCCCTGTTAATCTTTACTTACTGATAGTAAAATCTCCTAGTTACCTTTGCCAAGGTAACATTAGGACATCTGTGTGGGAATCTCATTACTTACTATTATCTTCACCAGGGAGCGTGTGGACCCTGGGAAAGAATCATTGTTATCTTTGCCTTAGCTGGTTGGTTCTTGATTTATTTACTGAAGTGTAGATGACTTACAACAGATACTAGTTTCAGGTGTATAACATAGTGATTTGACTTTTTAATAGAGGATGAAAGTTAGTTGTTTAAGAACTAGAAATTACCCAAGCATCAATATCATTTAGTGCTGCTCTTTTATGACTTTCACGTTATAGATGAGGAATGTGTGCTAGTCACTCAGTCGTGTCCAACTCTTTGAGACCCTATGGACTGTAGCCCACCAGGCTCCCCTGTCCATAGAATTTTCCAGGCAAGAATACTAGAGTGGGTTGCCATTCCCTTCTCCAGGGGATCTTCCTGATCCAGGGATCAAACCTGGGTCTCCCACATTACGGGCAGATTCTTTACCATCTGAGCCACCAGGGAAGCCCCACAGATCAGGAATACTTGGCTAGAGATAATTAGTGGTGTTAGAGATGTAACAATGTTAAATCGTAAAAATGCTGCTAGTGTCAAAATGTATTGGGCCTTGGGGCTTTTGAGTGCAATATTGCCCATTAAACATGACCTAGATGTCCATTACTGGCATCTTGCCCACCGACTGTTCTCCCTGGAAAGCATTTAAAATGCCCCACTAAGGGTCTCAACATTCAAACTCAACATTCAAAAAACTAAGATCATGGCATCCAGTCCCATCACTTCATGGCAAATAGATGGGGAAACAATGGAAAGAGTGAGAGGCTTCATTTTATTTGGGCTCTCAATTCACTGCAGATGGTGACTGCAGCCATGAAGTTAAAAGATGCTTGCTCCTTGGAAGAAAAGCTATGACCAACCTAGACAGCATATTAAAAAGCAGAGATATTACTTTGCCAACAAAGTCCATCTAGTCAAAGCTATGGTTTTTCCAGTAGTCATAGATGGATGTGAGAGTTGGACTATAAAGAGAACTGAGCGCCGAAGAATTGATGCTTTTGAACTGTGGTTTTGGAGAAGACTCCTGAGAGTCCCAAGAATTGCAAAGAGATCAAACCAGTCAATCCTAAAAGAAACCAGTCCTGAATATTCACTGAAAGGACTGATGCTAAAGCTGAACCTCCAATACTTTGGCCACCTGATGCGAAGAACTGACTCATTTGAAAAGACGCTGATGCTGGGAAAGATTAAAGGCAGGAGGAGAAGGGGACAACAGAGGATAAGATGGTTGGATGGTATTACTAACTCTATTGACATGAGTCAGAGTAAGCTCTGGGAGTTGGTGATGGACGGGGAAGCCTGGCATGCTGCAGTGCATGGGGTTGCAGAGAGTCGGAGACTGAGTAACTGAGCTGAGCTGAAGGGTCTCAACTCTCCCACCAAGACATTCTCTGTTGTAATGCACTGCCATAAACTTTCTTAACTCTTTTTCCTGTTGTTGTTGTTTTTTAACCCATGCCATCGCCCCTCCTGTTTTCTGTAGCTAAATTCTGATTACTCTTTTCTATCTGCAGTTACCAGCTCTTAAAATGGTGAATTCTATTTTGATCTTTCCCACTTATAAAACTGTGCATGCCCCTTTATAAAACATAAGGCCGCTAACAGAGACATGAGTGGCAGAATTATAAAGAATGATATGCTGGGCATATACACCGAGGAAACCAGAATTGAAAGAGACACATGTACCCCAATGTTCATCGCAGCACTGTTTATAATAGCCAGGACATGGAAACAACCTAGATGTCCATCAGCAGATGAATGGATAAGAAAGCTGTGGTACATATACACAATGGAGTATTACTCAGCCGTAAAAAAGAATTCATTTGAATCAGTTCTGATGAGATGGATGAAACTGGAGCCGATTATACAGAGTGAAGTAAGCCAGAAAGAAAAACACCAATACAGTATACTAACACATATATATGGAATTTAGGAAGATGGCAATGACGACCCTGTATGCAAGACAGGGAAAGAGACACAGATGTGTATAATGGACTTTTGGACTCAGAGGGAGAGGGAGAGGGTGGGATGATTTGGGAGAATAACATTCTAACATGTATACTATCATGTAAGAATTGAATCGCCAGTCTATGTCTGACGCAGGATGCAGCATGCTTGGGGCTGGTGCATGGGGATGACCCAGAGAGATGTTATGGGGAGGGAGGTGGGAGGGGGGTTCATGTTTGGGAACGCATGTAAGAATTGAAGATTTTAAAATTTAAAAAATAAAAAACTGAAAAAATTTTTAAAAAAAAGAATGATATGAAAAAATTTATGATAAGAAAAATGTCAAGTTAGAAGAGATTTGCCGTAGGATTACAGTTTAGTTAGGAAGGGCAAAACTGCTCACTATTTCTAGCCCAAATTTTGATCTCTCATATTATTCCAGAGCCCCTTGAAGAAACGACTGCCTCCAGTTGAGGCAAAGGGAAGTACAAGATGAGCCCAGTTTATCTGGGGCAAAAAGTGAAGAAGCTTTAAAAGACTGACGGCATTCTGTCAAAACGGTACAAAAGCCAGGTTGCTGTAGTTCTCTCCAGCCTAATTTGCCCCCATTTGAGCCAAATTGTTAAGATCATAGGTAACTGAAAAACACTGAGTTCATGAAAATCCATAAGTCTTTTGCAGTTATCAAATGAGTCACTAAAATCCCGTTGTCACCATTTGATGTAGCTATTAAACCAACCCCTTCCTTTGAAAACTTTATGCATTTATTCTGCATTTCCAGGAAGACCATTATATCTCAAAACCAGTAGCCCTAGTTGATAGTGAAAGCTGTACCTAAAGAAGAATACCAGCTAATAGAGCTTGATGGTGATAAATAGAAAAGTAAAATCATCGTTTCGCAGTCCCCTATGAAATCACTGGCTCAAACAAGGATTATCAATTGGTATTAAAATTATTAGATGATAGGTGGATGGCGAAGTGAATTTTGTGTGTGCCTTGCCTGAGTAACATCAAAAAAGATTACATTCATCAAAGGAGGAGATCTTAACTGTACAACAGAGAAAAAGGAGTGAGGCTAAAATCATACAATATGAAGAATAAGGTCAGGAGGACTTCCCTGGTGGTCCAGTGGTTGAGAATCTGCCTGCCAATGCAAGGGACACTGGTTCGATCCCTGGTCTGGGAAGATGCCACATGCCCTGAGGCAACTAAGCCCACGCACCACAGCTGCCAAGCCCATGTGGCAAGAGCCCGTGCTCCATAACAAGAGAAGCCACCACAGTGAGAAGCTCAGGCACCACAGTGAAGAGTGACCCCTGCTTGCTGCAACTCGGTAAAGCCCAGCCCAGCAATGAAGACCCAGCACAGTCAAAAAACTAAAATAAGATTTAAAATAATAATGATGGAAATTTAAAAAGAATACAGCAATCTGTACACTAATTCAGTGGCCAGACTTGGCACCTGTCCTGGTGGATAGCCAGGTACTGTGCATCCCCTGGTAGACTGCCTGCAGTCTGCACATCTCCTGGTATGTATTCTCAACTGAAAGATTTACCTTGAATCTGTCAAGCCTTCAAATGTAACTTTTGGTCTACAGGAAGTACATAGAAGAAGTTAAAGCCTACCACAGAGAAGTAATCAGACAAGCCCAGATGAAACATTTTACAAGACAGAAAAAAAAAAAAAAAAAAAAGACTCTTCTAGATTATAGGAGAAGAAAGGAATACAGCTAGGCTGGTGTAACTCAGACTGGATCCTGATTTGGATAGACCAGACCTATCATATTTTGAAGGCGACATGTGAAATATGGACTGGGTATGTTGAAATGATAATTTTGTGATATGAGATCATGTTTTTAGCTATGTAAAAAGATACATATTTAATGTGTGCTGACGTCGTCAAGAAATGTTCATGCTCATTAATACAAAAAAGCTAAGGATAGTGAAGTTCAGGTTTGGAGATAGGCCTGGGTATGACCCCTGACCTCAGCATTGACCAGCTGGCCAAGGCATTCAGACTCCACGCCTTGGTTACCTTGTATGCTATACCTACCTTTGATGGGTAATAGGAGTTATATGGGATCATGCACCATTTAACATGAATTTGAGCAGACTCCAGAAGATAGTGAAGGACAGAGGAGCCTGGCACGCTGCAGTCCATGGGGTCATAAAGTGGTGGACACAACTTACCAACTGAACAACAACAACAGTTTAACAATGAGCTACTATGCCACCTCCTTCCCGATGCTCAACCTATTTTTTTCTATTTACATTTTTAAAAAATCTCTTCATTGTTCCTTACTATTTTTAGCTTTCACTTGATTTCATCATTTTCACTCGTTATTCTTTCATTTTCTCTGTACTAGGAACACTCAGCGTGAAATTATCCCTTGTTATCTCTCTCTCTGTGCCATTGAGTACTTTGATGACATAGTTATCCACTTCTGTTAACTTTTTTGTCACTAAAATATTCAAAGCCCCTGCCACTTGGTCACTTTGTGACTGCTAGGTTAGTATCATTTTATTATTGACAATTCATAACCTCCTTTAGCTGTTTATTTCTTAAGATCATCCATCCATCCTTCCTTCCTTTTTTCTTTCTTTCCATCTTCTTTCTCTTTCCTTCCTTCCTCCCTTTCCTCCCACTCTCCCCCTCTTTGCCTCTCTCTTGCTCTCTCATCAAAGAGATAAAAGGGAGGCCACTTTCTCATCAATGTCCCCACACCTCTGCTATCTCCATACCTCCTGTATCTCACTCTTCCGTGGAGTCAGAGCTCACTTTGCCCCTGACGTACTCTGCTGGCCCCTGAGTTGCTTCTGTGTCCACCCTCCAGTTCTCCAATTCCAGCTCTGACTTTGTCACCCCCGGTTGTCAGAAACAGCCATGGTAAGGTCTCCTTTAACCTCCTTTTTCTAAACCCCAAATCTGCTTTCCTTGTGATCGCCACTGCTCATGTTCTTCAGCTGCCCGTGCTTAGTGTCTGGTCTCACCTGTAACAATTTATATTCAGCTGGCTTTTTTAGGTTCCCAGTAACTTACTGGACTCTCTCATTTGATTGCAACCTTGTTGTTGTTTAGTCGGTCAGTCATGTCCAACTCTGCAACCCCATGGACTGTATCCCATTAGGCTCCTCTGCCCGTGGGATTCTCCAGGCCAGAATACTAAGAGTGGGTTGCCATTTCTCCTTCTCTAGGGCATCTTCCCGACCCAGGGATCAAACCCCCATCTCCTGCATTGCAAGTGGATTCTTTACCGCTGAGCCACCTGGAAACCCCTTGATCACAACCTACTTGTCCCTTATTTGCACATAATGAATTCTTTTCCATGTTTTCATCATATTTACTTTCTAGTACCTACAATCTCTGTTACAAGAACCAGAAGCATTCTATTTTCTGGAGGCAATTCACCCAAGAAGACTGACTCTTATTGACAGATAAAATGAAAATAACAACAGGGCAAAGGTCATTCATTCCTTTTAAATCTCCTATCTATTTCCTTAGGGATCTGAATATACAGATCAATATATAGAGTCACTAATACATGGCAATCCAAGCTTTTTAGAATGTAAGTCAGCAGAGGTTCTCCCCGCCCCTAGTATGAGTAAGTATGCTTTATGACAGTTCTGGGGGTCCATGTCACCTGCATGAGCCTGGTGGGATAAACATCACTCTGGAACCAGATCTCAGTTTAACCACTAAGTGGCTAGTATTCTTGCCTGGAAAATTCCACGGACAGAGGAGCCTGGCAGGCTTCAGTCCATGGGGCCACAAAGAGTCTGACACTGAGCATGCATACATGGCCCTGGAAAAATGACTCCGTTTAATCCCTAAGTGGCTCAGGAAAAGTGACTCTGAACTTTTGTGTATTGATCTACAAATTTAAATATAAGCTGATAATGTCTCCCAAGGGTGAGAAAATTAAAAGTTGTGTCAAGATAATCTGTCATTGCCCTTCAGTCTCTAAGTTGTGTCCAACTCTCTGGTACCCCATGAACAGCACACCAGTCTTCCTCGTCTCTTCACTATCTTCACAAACAGAGTTTGCTCAAACTCATGTTCATTGAGTCCGTGATGCCTTCCAGCCATCTCATCCTCTGTCATCCCCTTCTCCTCCTGCCCGCAGTCTTTTCCAGCATCAGGATCTTTTCCCGTGAGTCAGCTGTTTGCATCGGGTGGGCAAAGTATTGGAGCTTCAGCTTCAGCATCAGCCCTTCCAGTGAATATTCAGGGTTGATTTCCTTTAGGATTGACTAGTTTGATCTACTTGCAGTCTAATGGACTCTCAAGAGTCTTCTTTCTTTCATTTAACTGGTTGGATTGATGCACAGGCACCCCGCCACCCCACACTTGAGGTTTCTGTCCCATACTGCATTGACACAGATGCCAGATTAGACAGTGGTTTCCTCACCCACCCAAGCCTCCCAGAATATCAAAGCTCAGCAAAAACAAAACTCCCCACACAAGGTCTTCTTTCTGCCTCAGCCAGCACCAGTAAAAGGAGACTGCAGGGGAAGGAGAATGAAATCTTTCAGCCACACAAACAACCTCAGTCGAACATTCAACAACTATTTTCAAAGCTCTTTCCCCTGTCCATCCCTAGGGGTTTTTCTGTGGCCACCTCGCTCCATGTCACACTTTCTGACTCAGGCCATCAGGCCAGCTCTGTGCTCCCTGTTTGGAGGTCAGTGCTCCCTGGAACTCCAAATTCTCTCTAGTAAGTGGAGCAAATCACCTCTTTTCTGTCTCTAATCCTAAACTTAACCCCTCAGCTGGACCTGTGGAAGCCCTCACTGGAAATTGGTAGACAGTTAATTCAGTCAGGTTTGCCTTCCTTAGAGGTCATGAAAAACATGCTGCCCATCATTACATAATGGCTTGGATGATCATGAAAGTGTGGTCATAGTATCTCAGTTAATTTTTAATGGCATTTACCTCGAGTTCATAGACCTAAGAATAGAGGACTCCCTCAGCATAAACATAAGAAGAGCAGCACACACAGGGTCAAGGCTACATGCAAATGCAGTTTGGTTTTGGTGTTCCCAAATAGCTGTAGTGCTTTAAAAAAGGAGCGGGGCTTAATAAATACTGTTCAAGGTCTCCTCTTATCAGTAAATGGCCTTGATCTTGGCTATTGGGTTCAGAGTTGAGTGGGTTCTGTCTGTAACCTCTTGTGGCGCCTGTTGATTTTGGAGGTTTTATGATTCTTCGGGGCCAGTTCTTGCCATCTCTGAGCTTTCTAACATACACACAAGTGCACACTTCACCTCTACTGAGATTTCTTTGTCCTTCATAGATACAGTTAGGAGTTTACCTCTTTGTGTCAGCCTATTATTTGTAGGCTTTGAAAAGTGTGCCATATCAAAGTGAACCAAGACAAAGAGAATAAAATAATACTAAATCAATGAACACAATCTCAATAGAAATAACTTTGGATCCTCCTGTTTTATTTGAGATAGGTGTTTTTTAACACCGATAGAACCTAGTATGTGTCCCATATAAGATGAACTGAATGTGGACCGGAGGCTGGCACATGGAGAAAGTTCTTGCTTTCTCTGCACTTCAGCTAAGCAGCCAACAAAAACAGTATCCCCCATGATTTCAGATACTGCAGTCAGCTTTCCAGTTAAGTTCTGTAGGTTAATATGTGGCAATGAGCTCACTGGATTACATGTTTGATGTGGTGTATTTCTCAAATGTACATGTCTCCTGTGTGTTTCCATAGGAGTTGTGTGGTCTACAGTTTTATGACTACAACCTGAATCCTAGTCTTTCTTCACCACTTACCATCTTTATTCGCCACTAAGAGACCTTAGACAAACCACCCAATCCTGTAAAATGTTATACAACATAATAAATTATAGTGCATCTACCATCTGTTTATTCAAGGTCGCCTTGCTTTGCTCACTACTATCTATGAAGTAGGGATTATTCCTTTTCCTTTTGCTAAAATTTGTTTACATCTTATACTTTTTAAATGATTTGGAACTTGATGAAAAATAAAGTCACCCTCTTGGTTACTATCATAATCTTATAGTCATCCCCCAAAACTCCTCTTATCATTTGATTATAACAACCACAAGCAGACTTAGAAGGCTACTTATTTCTCCCAAAACAGGAAATCAGTGTTGATCAGGTCTTTGAAGATTCTTTCAACTTTCAAATGCTTTTGAGAATTCTTGAGGACTGTGACCAGAATGGAAAGAAATAAAATATAAACATAAGGTATTAATCATTTATGCCCTCAGTTAAGTATTATTTGAACTTTCTTTGGATGAACTGTCTCATATTTAGCTCAGATTAACTCCACCTGTGCTATTCTCCTTATTTGCCTTGCTTTTTCAGAAATACCTGAATTTTTTTTTTTTTGGTTTTAGTTTTGAATTAGACAAAATTGCCCAAGCTCACAGATAGACTTAATTTACTGTATGCAGAAAGCAAGAGTTCAATGTGAGCAAAGCTTCTTCAAACCAAGCCTTCTATAATGAGCATCATTTCTAATCAAACAAATCCCAGAGTCCACGCAGGCCAAAGGAGGGAGAATCAACCCAACTTCCCAAAGACCACTTATCACCTTTAGTCTGCCGCAATGTCACTTTCCAGAAAAAACATCAGAAACATTTTTACCTAAATTGTCACTTCATAAAGCCAAGATGGATTCTAAGAGTGACAGAGGCAACATTTGGTCTAAGATACAGAGCACTTTTTCTTTGTTTTGGAATTAAGTGGTAAAGAGCCCACCTGCAATGCCAGACACATAGAGGATACAGGTTCGCTCCCTGGTCCAGAAGATCCTGTGGAGGAGGAAATGTCAACCTACTCCAGTATTCTTGCCTGGAAAATCCCATGGGCAGAGGAGCCCGGAGGGCTACAGTCCATGGGGTTGGAAAGAGTCGGACAAGACTGAAGGACTGAGCACACACACAAATGTAATGTAATATGTAGTGATATATAGAACAATGCCAATGCCCTACTTGGAGCACCCATTTGCCTTGTTATTAAAGCTTCAGAAAATACTCACTCCAGGTTAGAATAAGTTATTTCAATAGAATTTGTGGCTGGTTGGATAGGGAGAAGAAATAATTTTTCTGAAATCAACTAATATTTATATCCAAAAGTAATAGTGAACCCTAAAAATAATGTCTCAGGGCCTGGTAATTGTGGTTTATCTACTTTAGTAAACAACTAACACTTGTTCTTATTTTCTTATTTTTTTTAATGTTGATATGATTTTTTTCAACTTTTTTTTTTTTAACTTTATTTTACTTTACAATACTGTATTGGTTTTGCCATACATTGACATGAATCTACCACGGGTGTACATGAGTTCGCAAACATGAACCTACCTCCCACCTCCCACCCCATATCATCTCTCTGGATCATCCCTGTGCACCAGCCCCAAGCATTCTTATTTTCAGTCTAGTCTCTCCACTAACATCTGAGGACCCTCTAATAGCAGCTAGTCACTGCTATGAAGTACACATCGTGTGGTGTTCAAGGCTTTCCAGGTAAAAGTCAGCTACAAAACAACCACCCAAGCAAAACTGCTCCATCTTTTCAGACTGCAGGTTACGCCACATGCTTTGTCAGCTTTGGAATCAAGCCACTGATTCCAAACATGTGAACAGACAATAGTGTGAGCAGCCATGTGAACAGACCTAGTGGGTATGGGCTCCCCAGTATGTGTGTGTGAAAGGGTGACTGGAGGGCAGAGAGGGCCAGCACCTGGTGAGCTGGTTGGGTTCTGGGACCCTGGGAAGCCCCAGACCACCCTCAGCTCCCAGCAGGCCCTTCCAGTTACCCTCACGTGTACTGTGCTCACTCACCCTGTTATGTCTGACTCTGCGACCCCACTGACTGTAGCCACCCCCAGGCTCCTCTGTCTATGGGATCTTTGAGGCAAGAATACTGGAATGGGTTGCCATTTCCTTCTCCAGGAGATCTTCCTGACCCAGGGATTGAATGGGAGTATCTTGCATTGGCAGGTGGATTCTTTACCGCTGTGACACCTGGGAAGCCCACCCCCATATGCCAAAATAGAATGATTTTCCATGTGTACCATGAATGGGAGAAAAATAGTGGATAATGGCTATTCTCAAATTTGTAAGCATCTTGGGTGAAAGGTCATCTAGTGTAACATCTAACTTATCAATAATTAGATTTGTTTTCTAACAACAAGGTTCCATAGCATTCATTTTACCAGTTGATTTTTTTTTGTTATGATGGTGGCAAATACATAAAACGATTTACCATTCTAACCATTTTTATGTGCACAGGTCAGTGATATTAAGTACATTCGCGTTGTTGTGCAGTCAATCTCCAGCACTCTTCATGTGACAAAACTGAAATTCTGTACTCTTTAAACAACAACTTCCCAACCTCCTGTCCCAAGTCCCTGGCAACCACCAGTCTCCTTTCTGTCTCTACAAATTTGATTACTCTGAGTACCTCATGTGTGTGCCTGCTAGGTTGCTTCAGTTCTCTCCGACTCTTTGCCACCCCATGGACTGTAGCCCACCTGTCTCCTCTGTCCATGGGATTCTCCAGACAAGAATACTGGAGTGGGTTGCCATTTCCTTCTCCAGGGGATCTTCCTGACCTAGGGATCAAACCCATGTCTCTTATGTCTCCTGCATTGGCAGACAGGTTCTTCACCACTAGCTCTGCCTGGGAAGCGCAAGTACCCCCACGTAAGTGGGGTCATGCGTATTTGTCTTCTTGTGGTGGGCTCATTCTCTTAGCAGTGTCCTCAAGGTGCACGTGTGCTGTGGCAGACGTCAGCGTTTCCTTCCTTCTCAAGACTGAACAGGGGAATTTCCTGTTGCTCCAGTGGTTTAAATTTCCCCTTCCAACACAGAGGGAACAGGTTTGATCTCTGGTCAGGGAGCTCAGACCGCACCTGCCTCATGACCAAAAAACCAAAACATAATACAGAAGCCATATTGTAACAAATTCAGTAAATACTTAAAAAATGGTCCACGTCCAAAAAAAAAAAATCTCGAAACAAACCTGACTAACATCCTACTGGGTTCCCTTACCACACTTTGTTTAACCTATTGATGATTCTAGATGTTTTTAAGATTGATACAAACTTACTTGACCTTCTGGAGCAAGATCAGGGTATCTAGAAGCCACTCGTGGTCCATTTTCATTTACATCCCTCTTAGTTAAATGTGGGCTCCCCAGGTGGCCCACTGGTAAAGAATCTGCCTGCCAATGCAGGAGACGTGGGTTCAATCCCTGGGTCGGGAAGATCCCAGGAGCAGGAAATGGTAACCCACTCCAATATTCTTGCCTTGAAAATCCCATGGACAGAGGAGCCTGACAGGCTACTGTCAGTCCACGGAGTTGAAAAGAATCAGACACAACCGAGCGACTACGCACAGCACAGCACTAACATGATTTACATATCCTTTATCTTGATGGATTGGGGGATGGAGAAGGATCATAGAAATCTAGAATTCTCACCCTGCCATAACCTGAAGAAGACATGTTTTGGGAAAAGGCCCCTGTGCCTTATGTGTGACCCTTAACACGGGCTGAAGGCTGACCTCTGACCTGCCATCTCCCTGCCCCCTCCAGCCTGGCAGGTGCCTCCTTTTTTTTATTTTATTTTTTACTTTACAATACTGTATTGGTTTTGCCATACATTGACATGAATCTGCCACAGGTATATATGAGTTCCCAACCCTGAACCCCCCTCCCACCACCCTCCCCATATCATCTCTCTGGGTCATCCCAGTGCACTAGCCCCAAGCATCCTGTATCCTGTATCAAACCTAGACTAGCGATTCGTTTCTTACATGATAGTATACATGTTTCAATGCCAGGTGCCTCCTGAGTGCCCTTCGCATTTTCTACACTGGCAGTGGCATTTTTCAGGCCTGGTGGGGAGGCATAGCCTTGCTCAAAGGTCAGAAGCAACTGGCAGAGATATGTTTACTTTGAATTTAGTTTAATTGAAATCCTATAATCTTGGGCTCAAATGGACAGTTCTCAATATATCTTTTCTGCAGGGCAAACTCAAGAGGTTCCCCCATCTTCTCATTTCTCCAGGAATAGAGCTAAAAGGGACCATCAGAAGCAGCTCAAAGATGCTGCTGTTCGGGTTCTGCATTCTAGGACTTTTCACGATGAGATGTCGGCTTCTCTAGTCCAGCACTGCCTTTCATCTGAGGCCCTTCCCACAAGAAGGGGGCCTATTCTCTGTCATTCCTGACGTTGAACTATATTACCTTTCCCTCAGTCTCATCTCATCCCTCGTCTCAATACATTTCATGCACTTAAATATATTGCCTACTATGTAAACTAATACAGAAAGTTCTCATTTTTACTCCCCAGAACATTCTGAAACCAAGGGCAGTAAGCAAACCTCTGTAATTATAACTAGAACTTCTGTAAGGCTTCCTGAGTGCCATGCGGTGTTTTAGGCACTCATTTATTCCTCATAACATCTCTATGGGGCTGGTGCTTGATAGTACCCTTTTTAAAGTAATTCCATAGACAGAGGAGCCCGGTGGGCTACAGTCCATGGAGAAGCAGTGTCAGACACGACAGAGCAACTACCACTTTCACCTTCACTTTTCATGGTTTGGAACATTCAGGAAGGTCCATATCATTTAGTTGTTTCTGCTCAGTTGCTCAGGTGTGTCTAACTCTTTGTAACTGCAGCACACCAGGCTTCCTGGTCCTTCAAATCACCTGGAGCTTGGTCAAACTTGAGTCCATTGAGTCAGTGATGCCATCCAACCATCTCGTCCTCTGTCGCCCCCTTCTCCTCCTGCCCTCAATCTTTCCCAGCATCAGGGTCTTTTCCAGTGAGTCAGTTCTTCGCATCAGGTGGCCAAAGAATTGGACCTTCACCATCAGTCCTTCCAATGAATATTCAGGACTGATCTCCTTTAGGGTGGACTGGTTGGATCTCCTTGCAATCCCCGGGACTCTCAAGAGTCTTCTCCAACACCACAGCTCGAAAGTATCAATTCTTCAGCACTCAACCTTCTTTATGGTCCAACTCTCACGTCCATATATGACTATTGGAAAAACCATAGCGTTGACTATACAAACATTTGTCAGCAAAGTAATGTCTCTGCTTTTTAATATGCTATCTAGGTTTGTCATAGCTTTTGTTTCAAGGAGCAAGCATCCTTTAATTTCATGGCTGCAGTCACCATCCTCAGTGATTTTGGAGCCCAAGAAAGTAAAGTCTATCACTGTTTTCATTGTTTCCCCCATTCCCTTTTCCAGGGGATCTTCCTGACCCAGGGATCAAAACTGTGTCTTCTGCCTTGAAGGCAGATTCTTTACCATCTGAGCCATCGGGTAAGACCTTATGTCATTTAGTAACCTGTGGTTTTGCCAGCTGATATTTATGTACAGGAGTGAGGCACTTACCTCACAAGTAGACACCTGGTCATCAAACCAGCATCACCGTCTTAGCTTAATTCTTTGTGGAAGGTGTTTTATGGAGGAATTACATGTCACAATTGTACTTGTAAATTTGAAAGAAAGTATTAGTGAAACTGTTAATTTCTCATTTGTGTCCAACTCTTTGTGACCCCCATGAACTGTAACCTGCCAGGCTCCTCTGTCTATGGGATTTCCTCTGCAAGAATACTGGAGTGGGTTGCTATTCCCTTCTGCAGGATATCTTCCCAACCCAGGGATTGAACCCAAGTCTGGTGCATTGCAGGCAGATTCTTTACTGTCTGAGATACCAGGGAAGCCTGGTTTTGTAAATTTGTTAAGTTTAAGTCGTCTTAAAAGTACATCTGTAAGTGCCAAGGAAGCACTTAATATGTTTATTGTTATTCTTTCTTCTCAGAGTTCCTTGCCTTGCATCATTTTCAGTTTACTATCTAATTTTAAGACATTTCATTATTTAAAAATATTTTTTCCTAGCCGTATTTTATATGGATGCAAAGCATTAGTTAAAGCATGTGTGTGTGTACATGTGTGAGTGTGTGCATACATGTGTGAGTGTGTGTGTATGTTCTTTTCAACCAGGCCATATTTGGGCAAGAGTTGGGTTTCTACATTTACCCATCAGCCCTGCCACTGCCCTTAAATGACTTTAGAGTTAAAGGATACCTGATTTACCAAAGATATAGCAATGTTTACATCATTTCACCAGAGGTAACCAAAGCAAGTACTTTGCAAACAACTACTGACCTCAGTCCCTTGCCAAAATTTCAAACACAATGAGACAGCATTGGAAGAGAGCCAGTGAGAGTTCTCAGTTTGGAGCACTGAGCCCCAAAGTTCTTTTGCAGGATTTATACATCATACAAGTGTTGTTAAGGGTGCAAGAATTCTGATGAATAAAGAAAACAGCTTCCCAGAAAACAACCCTTGGTGTTTTGTAAGTGAGCAATCAGAGAGAAGAAGTAGCCATCTCGTCCCTGAGACTGGGCCAGTATCAAAGAGGGTTTGTTTCCAGGCCTGACAGCACCCTTCTAGAACAGTCTTGCCCATCTGTGCCTGCAGGTCCTCTCGCCTAGAATGGAGTCTGTTCACTCTGCAAGTAGAGGTGACACTCTAAATACCTCCCTGCCCTGGAAAAAAAGGATCAGTTCAGTTCAATTCAGTCGCTCAGTCCTGTCTGACTTTTTGCAACCCCATGAGCTGCAGCACGCCAGGCCTCCCTGTCCAATACCAACACCCAGAGGCCACCGAAACTCATGTCCATTGAGTCGGTGATGCCATCCAACCATCTCATCCTCTGTCATCCCCTTCTCCTCCTGCCCTCAATCTTTCCCAGCTTCAGGGTCTTTTCAAATGAATCAGCCTTTCGCATCAGGTGGCCAAAGTATCGGAGTTTCAGCTTCGACATCAGTCCTTCCAATGAACACCCAGGACTGATCTCCTTTAGAATGGACTGGTTGGATCTCCTTGCAGTCCAAGGGACTCTCAAGAGTCTTCTCCAACACCACAGTTCAAAAGCATCAATTTTTTGGTGCTCAGCTTTCTTTATAGTTCAACCCTCATATCCATACACGACTGCTGGAAAAACCGTAGCTTTGACTAGATGGACCTTTGTCAGCAAAGTAATGTCTGCTTTTTAATATGCTGTCTAGGTTGGTCATGACTTTACTTTCAAGGAGTAAGTGTCTTTTAATTTCATGGCTGCAATCACCATCTGCAGTGATTTTGGAGCCCCCGAAAAGAAAATCTCTCACTGTTTCCACTGTTTCCCCATCTATTTGCCAGGAAGTGATGGGACCAGATGCCATGATCTTCGTTTTCTGAATGTTGAGCTTTAAGGCAGCTTTTTCACTCTCCACTGTCACTTTCATCAAGAGGCTCTTTAGTTCTTCACTTTCTGCCATAAGGGTGGTGTCATCTGCATATCTGAGGTTATTGATTTTCTCCCAGCAATCTTGATTCCAGCTTGTGCTTCCTCCAGCCCAGCATTTCTCATGAAGTACTCTGCATAGAAGTTAAATAAGCTGGGTAATAATATACAGCCTTGACGGACTCCTTTTCCTATTTGGAACCAGTCTGTTGTTCCATGTCCAGTTCTAACTGTTGCTTCCTAACCTGCATATAGGTTTCTCAAGAGGCAGGTCAGGTGGTCTGGTATTCCCATCTCTTTCAGAATTGTCCACAGTTTATTGTGATCCACCCAGTCAAAGGCTTTGGCATAGTCAATAAAGCAGAAATAGATGTTTTTCTGGAACTCTCTTGCTTTTGCGATGACCCAGCAGATGTTGGCAATTTGATCTCTGGTTCCTCTGCCTTTTCTAAAACCAGCTTGAACATCTGGAAGTTCACGGTTCATGAACTGCTGAAGCCTGACTTGGAGAATTTTGAGCGTTACTTTACTAGCATGTGAGATGAGTGCATTCTTTGGCATTTCCTTTCTTTGGGATTGGAATGAAAACTGACCTTTTCCAGTCCTGTGGCCATTGCTGAGTTTTCCAAATTTAAAAGGATCATGTCATTTTAAAAAATCCACCCTTAGGTTTGTGGGTGTTGGAATTAGACCCACTAGGGCTTCTGACATGATTAGACTAAACTCCTTTCGGGCAGGAACTGAGTCTTTTCCTTCCTATAAATCACCATTCCTGACCCCAGCAGCTCTTCAGTCTCTCATGCATGAAAGATGGACACCATGAGGTGAGCAAGGGTCACCAAAGATACACCTCACTGTATACTTTCTCTTTGCCTTGTTTTCAGGCATCAGACTCAAATAACACGGTTCATCCAGAAGTTCAGTGGAGGTCATTCTTGCCATGGTCTAAGCGCAGTTTGGAAAGGAATTTCCAGACACGGAATATTTCAGAAAGAAGTGAGTCTATTAAGAACGAAAAGCAAAGGTATTGAGGGCATTGCAAGCACAGTGGGCCAACCTCCCGACAGACCAGGGAGAGCTGATCACCTTTAAGGGATTATCAGCCAATTTTTATAGCCTCAAACCAAAATTCCTGCTGGAAGGGTGGCATGAGTTGATTGGTCAGGGTGGGTATTTTTACCTAATATGGGGTCAGGTTGCTTCCTGATTTAGATCACAGGGGCTTATGGCAACAGTTGCTATGGGACTCAATCATTTCTGAGATGACCTTGGTGTAGGGCTCTGCATCTGTGGCCTTGGTTGAAGGCCTTGCACCTGTGACCCTGGTCTAGGGCTCCACAGTTCCAGTTACATGAATGCTGTAGGCTCGGGTAGTTGCAGTATGGGTTATCTGCTAGCTCCTAAGGGACCCACTGCCTGAGGGTAATACAAGGTACAGGTGAGGCTGAGGCTTGCTCTGTGGTCCCTGTAGTCCTGTCATCACCTGCCTACCCAGGAGAACCTGAGCGGGGAGAGGCTTCCGCATGCATAGATGTTTATGCTTTGTTTCTGACCCTTGGGTTGTGGTGAATGAGCGGTAAGTTGATCACACAGTAACAAGGATCTGTGTGTATTAGTTGCTCAGTCGTGTCTGACTCTTTGTAACACCCTGGACTTTAGCCCACCAGACTCCTCTGCCTTAGGGTTTCTCCAGGTAGGAATACTGGAGTGGGTTGCCATGCCCTCCTCCAGGGGAATCTTCCCAACCCATGGAGAGGACCCAGGTCTCCTGCACTGCAGGCAGATTCTTTACCATCTGAGCCACCAAGAAAGCCCCAACAAGGATCAGGATCAGACCAAATCCATGTTCCCATCAAAGCCCTAAGCTCCAAAGGGGAGAAAGGGATTCTCAGCCTCTCCTTCTTCATCCTGAACGGATCAGATGGGTTTCAGGATTCTGAGTTCCTTTTCCTAGAAAGCAACAGAGCAGGTGCCAGCCAGTTCTGGAATGTGCCCCTCCTCGATGGTTCCACCCCACCCGCATCACAGCGGCTCATCAGTGCCTTCCGGAGAGCAGTTTTGGCAAATACTTGGTTACAACCCTCGGGGGTCAGCTGCTCAGCCGAGCCGCCACTGGTCTGACTTTGATTCTGATGCTAGATGCACACAGGAGAGCGGGCTTGAGGTCTGGGAAGTGAACCTTGGATCTGCTGCCTCAGAAGTTGTTCGAGGCTTTGGAGAGCAAGCTGTGGGGGGAATTGTGAGAAGTGAGTTATAGCACATGTGATGGGCTAGAATTTCAAACACCAAATGTCTGTGAAAGTAAATACTGAAGAAGATCTTAAGGGAAGTAAACAAGGGAAGAAACAAGGAAACAGTGAGGCAGCCTTGGTGTCAGAAAGGCTGGGAGCTGGTAGGCTGCAATCCATGGGGTCGCTAAGAGTCGGACATGACTGAGCGACTTCACTTTCACTTTTCACTTTCATGCATTGGAGAAGGAAATGGCAACCCGCTCCAGTGTTCTTGCCTGGAGAATCCCAGGGATGGGGGAGCCTGGTGGGCTCCTGTTTATGGGGTCGCACAGAGTTGGACATGACTGACGCAACTTTGCAGTAGTAGCAGCAGCAGTATTCCAGTAATTGATCACGATGCCGATTTCCTTCTCATCGATGCAGCCTCCAGGTGGCTTCTCTCCATCATGTGCTCGTCTCTCACCATCACCTGAGGTCACCATGGCAGAGGTGAGAGCAGCTGCGGATCTTGGAGGGGGTCTTTCAAGGCCAGGTTGGGAGTGTCCACAGTGCTGGGGCCTTGTCCTGTTAGCCAGAACCAGACAAGTGGCCCCAGCCTAACTGTGCGAGAGGCAGGAGTTGATGGTTAAGAGGACGATGAACAGAAACTGATGAGCCCATGTCATTATCCGCAATTATCCAGCTTTCTGATCAGTTCAGAGCAGCTCCCTTCTTGAGCTAAAATGGGGCTTCCCTGGTGGCCCAGGCAGAAAAGAATCTGCCTGCAATGAAGGAGACCCGGGTTTGATCTCTAGGTCTGGAAGATCCCCTGAAGAGGGGAATGGCTACCCACTCCAGTATTCTTGCCTGGAGAATTTAGGAACCAGGCTGGAGCAGAGCTAGATAAGTGCAAGGAACGAACCAGTTCTGTTTAGCTTGGGGAAGAGTGGGATGAAGACAGCGGTTCCCAGATGCCCTGGGGACATCCTGAAACTCCCGTGAGACGTGAGATGCAGTGAAGATCTTCCAGCACCAGGTGGGGGCTTCTTGGCTATCTGCATATCTGAAATGGGAGCTGGGAAGGAGATCCTCCTTGGGAGCTACACAGTCATCTCAGCCAGCCTCCCTTTCAAAACCTTGAACATGGGATGAGAGTGCCCTTGATGGAGGCTATGTGTGATGGCATTGGCATTTAGGGCCCCAAAGGCAAAAGTAAAATTCAAGGTGATGAGACTCAAGGCTTCTTAGTCAACCGCCCCATACATACCCATATACACACAAACACACACAGAAGGAAGGGTGGTGGAGGCTGACCGAGGAGCCCAGCCCTCATGTTCACTCCCCCACCCTCCTCCACCCCTGTGACTCTGTCTGTCCCAGCACAGCTCTGTGGGCCCTGCCCCATCCCTTTGACCACGGGCAGCCCTATGGCCTCCCTGACTTTCTTCTTGCTTCCTCTCCTTTCTCTGCTCATATGAGCTGAACTGTGTCCTCCCAAAATTCATACATGGAGGCCCTAATGCCCAGCACCTCAGATTGCGACTGTATTTGGAAAAACAGACTTTAAAGATGTGATTAAGGTTAAATGAGGCCATAAGTGGTGGAGGGGGACCTAATCCAACATCACTGGTTTCTTGTAGGAAGAGGAGGAGATAGCAGGGATGTGACTGCACAGAGAAAAGACCGTGAGGTCTGCAGGCCAAGGAGAGGGCTGAGGGGAGCCAGACCTGCCTGTGCCTGGGTCTTGGATGTCCAGCCTCCAGAACTGTTGAAGCCACCCAGCCTGGTCCATCCGATTTTCTCACATTCTTCCTCATGTCCTGTTAGCTGTGTCCCGCACTTCTGACACAGCTAAGCAGAAAGAAAAGAAAATGGTTAAGCTTCACAGTAAGATAGGTAACCTTCTGCCTCTTGTTTCCCTCAGCTACAAAGTGAGTGTCCATAACCTGGAGACGCCATGATGTTGACCACCTGCTATAGAAGTACCCAGGTAACCCCTTTAGAGACGTCGTGTCCCATCTCCAGTCCTCTTTTGAGACCTCTGTTTTCAGGGTAAATTAATACTATTTCTTACTTGATTTGAGCATTTTCTCCTGTTTTTCCTTGCATTGCAGAATCATTCAGAACAGAATGACCGGCAGCATGTGACAGACTAAATTAGGTTTTTGCATTTCTCTGGAAATTTAAGTCCCTTTTCTAACATAGTTTCTTCCACAAAATATGCTCAGAGTTCCAAACCTTCTAGTCACAAGTGGATCTTTGGAACATACTCTTTATACATTGTGCTGTATTGTGCTTAGTCGCTCAGGTGTGTCTGACTCTTCATGACCCCATGGAATGTAGCCCACCAGGCTCCTCTGTCCATGGGGATTCCCTAGGCAAGGATACTGGAGTGGGTTGCCATGTGCTCCTCCAGGGGATATTCCCAACCCAGGGATCGAACCCAGGTCTCCCGCATTGCAGGCAGATTCTTAACTGTCTGAGTGACCAGGGAAGCCCGCTCCTCATACATTGCTGCTGCTAAGTCACTTCAGTCATGTCTGACTCTGTGCAACCCCACAGAGCTCACCAGACTCCCCCGTCCCTGGGATTCTCCAAGCAAGAACACTGGAGTGGGTTGCCATTTCCTTCTCCAATGCATGAAAGTGAAAAGTGAAAGTGAAGTCACTCAGTCATGTCCGACTCTTTGCAACCCCATGGACGCAGCCCACCAGGCTCCTCCGTCCATGGGATTTTCCAGGCAAGAGTGCTGGAGTGGGTTGCCACTGCCCTCTCCCTTTATACATTGGGACTGTCTAAACATAGTTGAATGAAAGAAGTATAAATCTTGACTTCTTTTCTTTTTTGGCAGTACACTTTTATCATGATGAAACAATTAGCTTGACCTAATTATAATAAGAACAGTCATCCAAGAGGTGACTGGCATTATAGCTTCATCCTCCAGTCTAGAAAACTGTACAATGAGTGGGTTCCCTCACCAGGCCAAGAGCAAAGGCCTGATTAAAACCAAAAATAGGCCCAGCTGCTCTGCAGGCCGCACATTTCTGCAACTTCACTGAGTAACAAAACAGAGTATAAACATGGGGTATTTGGTAAACTAATGACTGAATAAGAGCCTGTGAAGTTCTCTGTGATTCCTGCCAGCCTCTGCTCCACTTCTGCCTCCGAGACCATCCACCTGATTTTGGCAGAGAACAAACCTGCCTTATCATGCAGTGTAGGCCTGAGTACGCGACAGCTATGTTCTCAGTTCGGTGTGTAACTCTTTCCCAATATTTCATTAGATGGGAGATCAATAGAGAGGAGCAGAAAGGTCTGCCCACAAAGCAGCCAAGTAAATTTTTTGCAACTTTTTGGCTCTTGGGCTCAAAAAACAGAGACCTCAGGGTGCCCTCTGCCTCCTCACAAAAGTCATTCCTTCCCTTCGTCGCTGTTTTCAAATGTGGGTGCTTCTACTAAGCGTAAGGTGCCAGCTAGATGCTTCCCTGAACTGTAGACCTGAGTACAATAGAGAACTGCTCTTCATGTGGGGCTGGCATTCCTGGAATCACTCCCCAAAAGTGATGAAGCAAAGGCCCTTATGGCCAAGTTTCTGAGAAACTGCTGACTCTGCTTGACAATCAAGTTTCTGGGGCCAGAGTGCTCTCAGGGACACCTGCGCTCACTCCTCGGGGCAGGGACAGCCCCAGGGACAACCCTTGACAGCAGGCCATGTTACCTGAGCACTGAATACTCTAGGGGACACCATCACCAAGCTCCCTGCACCTCCTCCCTAACCACATTCTCCCCAGACGCGAAGAAAATCTCTGGAGAAAAACTGTTCCCTGTATAGATGTCCATATATATATATAACTATAGAAACCATTTATTAGAAAACAATGGTACAATGATAACTGAGTGCTATGTGAGCTTATTTACCAGATTCCCACTTTGAGCTAATGACAGTCATCTTGAATTCACCCAATTTGGGGAAAGGAGAGACCAGATCTAGTTACAGCTCTGCCATCACTTAACTGTGGCAATGATCTTGGGAGTGTCAGAACCTCTAGGAACCTCTGTTGGTTTACAAAGCAAAAGGAGGAAGTTAGGATATTGCTATGGTGTGGCTCAGCTGGTAAAGAATCCGCCTGCAATGTGGGAGACCTGGGTTCCATCCCTGGGTTGGGAAGATCCCCTAGAGAAGGGAAAGGCTACCCACTCCAGTATTCTGGCTTGGAGAATTCCATCAGCTGAGTCCATGGGGTCGCAGAGTCAGACACGACTGATTGACTTTCACTTTCACTTTCCTAGTTTTGTTACTAATTATGGAGAGATTGATGATCTCCCCTCTAAGGGCAGAAAGACAGGAGGAACTAAAGACTTCTTGATGAAGGTGAAAAAGAGTGAAAAGTTGGTTTAAAACTCATCATTCAGAAAACTAAAATCATGGCATCCAATCCCATCACTTCATGGCAAATAGATGGGGGGAAAGTGGAAACAACAACAGGTTTTATTTTCTTGGGCTCCAAAATCATTGCAGACAGTGACTGCAACCATGAAATTAGAAGACGCTTGCTCCTTGGAAGGAAAGCTATGACAAACCAAGACATCACATAAAATCAGAGACATCACTTTGCTGACAAAGGTCCATACAATCAAAGCTATGCTTTTTCCAGTAGGCATGTACAGATGTGAGAGTTGGACCATAAAGAAGCCTGAGTGCCGGAGAATTGATCCTTTTGAACTGTGATGTTAGAGAAGACTCTTGAGAATCCCTTGGACTGCAAGGAGATCAAACTAGTCCATCCTAAAGAAAATCAACCCTGAGTTTTCATTGGAAGGATTGTTGTTGAAGCTGAAGCTCCAATACTTTGGCCACCTGATGCAGAGTCGACTCACTGGAAAAGACCTTGGGAAAGATTGAGGGCCAAAGAAGAAGAGTGCAGCAGAGGATGAGATGGTTAGATAGCTTCACTGACTCAACGGACATGAGTTTGAGCAAATTCCGGGAGATAGGGAAGAACAGGGAAGCCTGGTGTGCTGCAGTCTGTGGAGTTGCAGAGTCAGACATGACTTAGCAACTGAACAGTAACAACAACAATGGAGAGATTGAGTTAAATAAGCAGTCAACAAGAATGGTTAGACTGTCAACACGGACATCAACTATGTTAGTTTGGAGAATTGGGTTCTGTGTGAAGTCAGGGCAGGAACATGACAGGCCTGCTGGAGGAAAAGATAGGAGATATCCTAGTACAGAGTAAGAACCTAAGTGTGAAATGATAGGCTGACCCGTGAGCTGACCTATAAAAGTCACTGACTCCATGGTCTCTGACGCTGGGGTCTCTGACTCTGTGGTCTCTCTTATTTTGATTTAGAGGGTGGGTTCCTTAATATTAGGCTTCCCAGGTGGCACAGGTGATAAAGAACCCACCCACCAGTGCAAGAGATGTAAGAGATACAGGTTTGATCCCTGGGTGGGGAAGATATCCTGGAGAAAGGAATGGAAACCCACTCCAGTATTCTTGCCTGGAGAATCCCATGGACAGAGGAGCCTAGTGGGCTATGTTCCATAGGGTCACAAAGAGTCAGACATGACTGAAGTGACTTATCATGCATAGCATGAAATCTTTAATATTAAATGTAGACATGTTAATTTCATGGATGTGGTATTTGCTGGCAAACAGGAGGTTTCAGGCCCAAGCCTGCCCCTATAACTTGCTGAGCAGGCTTCTTCACAAAATCACTTCTCCTTCACCAGATGTCAGTTTCTGACTAAAACGAGAGCTTGGACAGGTGACTTTGAATCTGCAATTCTCTTTGAAACATCAGTGTCCCTGTCTTGGTGTCACTTTCTAGGTTTGAGCCTCTGACTTGGTATCAGGCCAGGCAGATGGAGAAGGGGGCTGGTGACTATGGTGTTGGCATTTCATCTTCTTCTAATGAGACCAAGGCTTTAATCCTAACTGCAAAAATGACTCAGACTAATCCTGAGAGCAATGTGAGATTCCACAGTTAACAAGTCCAAACTGCTGGTGAGTTGGGGGAAGGCCTTCCTGTGTGGAGAGGTGGGGCATAGTTTAACATTGCAATACTGTATGGGGTCATGGTTAGAGTCATAATAAAAGTCTCTTGGCTAAATGGGAAAATTTAGCCTTTAAGAAAGTTCTAAAATAAGATCATTTACAAGAAAATTATACCTGGTTTTTGTTTTAATGTGGCCCTCTCACATACTTTCTTTTTTCAAATGAAAAAACAAAAATCTCATATACTAGTACACTTTTTAGAAGTTTAATAAAAATTATAGAACAAAATAACCTTTGGGATTGCTCTACAGCAGGAATTGGCAATCATTTCCCATAAAGGCCCAGATAGTAAATATTGTTGGTTCTGCAACCATGTGGTCTCTGTTGCAACTACACAGCTTTGTGATTGCATTATAAGAGCAGGCCTAGACAAGAGCACTAATAAATGGGCAATAAAACTTCATTTTGGGGGCTTCCCTGGTGGTCCAGAGGTTAAGAATTTGCCTGCCAGTGCAGGGGACATGGGTTCAATCTGTTGTCCTCAAAGGTTCCATGCTGCAGAGCAGCTAAGCCCATGCACCACAATTGCTGAGCCCGCGCTATAGAGCCTGCGCGCTGCAACTATTGATGTCCACGTGCCCTAGAGCACATGCTCCACAACAAGAAAAGCCACCACGGGACGCCTGAGCACTGCAACTAGAGAGAGTCCCTGCTCTCTGCAACCAGAGAAAAACCCTGGTAGCAACAAAGACCCAGCATAGCCAAAAATAAATTTTTTAAAAAAAAGTTTACTTATGAACATGGAAATCTGAGCTTTGTGTAGTTTCCATATGTCATAAAATATTATTATTCTCTTGATTTTGCCCAACCAATAAAAAACGTAAAAACCACTCAGGTTTCAATCTATACACAAACAGGACACCTTTGGCCCACAGTGCTATGGACTGGCAACCCCTATTAAACAAGAATAAAGAGGTGGAAAGATGTGTGGACACATTCAGCAAGAGACAGGCATGCCTCATTCTGTTGTGCTTCCCTTTCTTCTGCTCCATGGATGCTGCTTTAAAAAAAAAAAAAAACAAAAAACAAAAAAACTGAAGGTTTGTGGCAACCCTGCATCAAGCAAGTGTGCTAGCCCCATTTTCCAACAGCATTTGCTCACTCTGGTCTCTGTGTCACATTTCGGTAAGTCTTGAAATATTTCAAACATTTTCATTATTATTTTATTTGCTATGGTGTGATCTGTGATCTTGGATGTTGCTATTGTAACCATTTGAAGGCACCATGAACCATGTTCATGTAAGAGGATGAACTTAATCAATGCTGTGTGTGTTCTAATTGCTCCATCTGCTGGCTGTTCTCTATCTCCTGAGACACCACAGTATTGCAATTAGGCCAATTAGTAACGCTACAATGGCCTCTAAGTGTTCAAGTGAAAGGAAGAGTCCCATGTCTCTCATAAATCAAAAGCTAGAAATGGTGATATTTGGGGAGGAAGTCATGTCCAAGCTGAGATAGACTGAAAGCTAGGGCTCTTAAACCAGTTCAGTTCAGTCACTCAGTCGTGTCGAACTCTTTGGACCTGATGGACTGCAACACGCCAGGCCTCCCTGTCCATCACCAACTCCTAGAGTTTCCTCAAACTCATGTTTATTGACTCGGTGATGCCATCCAACCATCTCATCCTCTGTCGTCCCCATCTCCTCTTGCCTTTAATCTTTCCCAGCATCAGGATCTTTTCCAGTGAGTTAGTTCTTCGCATCAGGTGGCACATCAGCTGGAGTTTTACCTTCAACATCAGTCCTTCCAATGAATATTCGGGACTGATTTCCTTTAGGATTGACTGGTTGGATCTCCTTGCAGTCCAAGGGACTCTCAAGAGTCTTCTCCAACACCACAGTTCAAAAACATCAATTCTTTGGCACTCAACTTTCTTTATAGTCCAGCTCACATTCATACACAACTACTGGAAAAACTATAGCTTTGACTAGACGAACCTTCGTTTGCAAAGTAATATCTCTGCTTTTTAATATGCTGTCTAGGTTGGTCATAAATTTTCTTCCAAGGAGTAAACATCTTTTAATTTCATGGCTGCAGTCACCATCTGCAGTGATTTTGGAGCCCAAGAAAATAAAGTCTGTCACTATATCCACTGTTTCCCCATCTATTTGCCATGAAGTGATAGGACCAGATGCCATGATCTCAGTTTTCTGAATGTTGAGCTTTAAGCCAACTTTTTCACTCTCCCACTTTCACTTTCATCAAGAGGCTCTTTAGTTCTTCACTTTCTGCCATAAGGGTGGTGTCATCTGCATATCTGAGGTTATTGATATTTCTCCCGGCAATCTTGATTCCAGCTTGTGCTTCTTCCAGACCAGCGTTTCTCATGATGTACCCTGCATAGAAGTTAAATAAGCAGGGTGACAATATAAAGCTTTGATGTACTCCTTTTCCTATTTGAAACAAGTCTGTTGTTCCATCTCCAGTTCTAACTGCTGCTTCCTGACCTGCATACAGATTTATACCAGTTAGTCAAGATGTAAATGCAAAGGGGAAGTTCTTGAAGGAAATGAAAAGTGCTGTTCCAGTGAACACAGGAACAGTAAGAGAGTGAAACAGCCTTCTTGCTGATATGGAGAAGTGGCCTGGATAGAAGGTCAAACCAGCCACAACTGCTAAGTCGCTTCAGTTGTGTCTGACTCTGTGCGACCCCATAGACGGCAGCTCACCTTAATCAGAGCCTAATCCAGAGCAAGGTCCTAACTCTCTTCAGTTCTATGACGGCTGAGAGAGGTGTGGAAGCTACAGAAGAAAAGTTTGAAGCCAGCAGATGTTGGTTCATGAGATTTAAGGAAAGAAGTCATCTGCATAGCATCGAAGTGCAAAATGAAGCAGCAAGTGCTGATGTAGAAACTGCAGCAAGTTACCCAAAAGATCTAGCTAATCATAATAATCATAAAGGTGGCTACACTAAGAAACAGGTATTCAGTGTAGAAGAAACAGCCTTGTGTTGGAAGAAGATGCCATCTCAGGGTTTCCTGGTTAGAGGGGAGAAGTCAATGCATGACTTCAAAACTTCAAAGGACAGCCTGACTCTCTCATCAGGGGCTAATGCAGCTGGTGACTTTAAGTTGAAGCCAATGCTCCTTTACCATTTTGAAAATCCCAGGGCACGTAAGAATTATGCTCAACATACTCTGACTGAGCTCCATAGATGGGACAGAAAAGCCTGGATGACAACACGTATGTTTACAACATGGTTTACTGACTATCCTAAGCCCACTGTTGAGACCTACCATGCTGAAAAAAAGAGCTCTTTCAAAATATTACTGCTCTTTGACAATGCACCTGGTCACCCAAGAGCTCTGCTGGAGATGAACTATTAGGTTAATTGCTCTTCCCATGCCTGCTAACATAACATCTATTTTGCCACCCATGGATCAAGTAGTAATTTTGACTTTCAAGTGTTATTCTTTAAGAAATATGTATTTCATAAGAAATATATATTGCCATAGACAGTGATTCCTCTGCTAGACCCAGGTAAAGTGATTTGAAAATCTTAGGGAAAGGATTCATTACTCAAGATGCCATTAAGAACATTCATATTTCATGAGAAGAGGTTAAAAATATCAATATTAACAGGAGTTTGGAGAAAGTTGATTCCAAACCCTAATAGATAACTTTGAGAAGTTCAAGACTTCAGTGGAAGAAATAACTGCAGATGTGGTGGAAATTGTGGGGGGGACTAGAAATGGGGTCTAGAGATGTAAGTGAGTTGCTGCCTCCTCCGGATAAAACTTTAACATGATGAGTTCTTCTGATAAGGGAAGAAAGTGGTATCTGAAGATAGAATCTACTTCTGGTGGAGATGCCGTGAAAGTAGCTGAAGTGACAACGAAGAACTGAGACTATGTAAACTTAGTTGCTAAGGCAGTGAGTGACAGGGTTTGAGAGGCCTCCCTCCAATTCCGAAAGAAGTTCAAACCATCAGACGATGATTAGCACTTTTTAGCAATTAAGTATTTTAATTAAGGTATGTACATTGTTTGTTCAGATATAATGCTATTGCACATTTAATAGACTAAAATATACTGTAAAAACATTAACTTTTATATACACTCAGAAACCAGTACTCTTGCCTGGAAAATCCCACGGATGGAGGAGCCTAGAAGGCTGCAGTCCATGGGGTCGCTGAGGGTCGGACAAACTGAGCAACTTCATTTTTACTTTTCACTTTCATGCATTGGAGAAGGAAACGGCAACCCACTCCAGTGTTATTGCTTGGAGAATCCCAGGGATGGGGGAGCCTGGTGGGCTGCCATCTATGGGGTCGCACAGAGTCGGACACGACTGAAGTGACTTAGCAGTAGCAGCAGAAACCAAAAAATTCATGTGACTTGCATTATTGGGTTGGTCTGGAACCAAAGGAGATCCAACCAGTCCATTCTAAAGGAGATCGGTCCTGGGTGTTCTTGGGAAGGAATGATGAAACTCCAGTACTCTGGCCACCTCATGGGAAGAGTTGACTCATTGGAAAAGACTCTGATGCTGGCAGGGATTGGGGGCAGGAGAAGAAGGGGACGACAGAGGATGAGATGGCTGGATGGCATCACCGACTCGATGGATGTGAGTCTGAGTGAACTCCGGGAGTTGGTGATGGACAGGGAGGCCTGGCGTGCTGCAATTCATGGGGTCACAAAGAGTCGGACACAACTGAGCGACTGAACTGAACTGAACTGGAACCAAACCCATTATATCTCCAGGATGTGTCTATATGAATATATTAGGGAATCATATTAGAAATTAAGTCTAAAACAAATTTTTTGTAAAAGGGGATTTTGTTAATCTTGGTCCACATGTAAATGAGTTTAATTTTCTTGACATGAAAAATAACTTACACGGGAGATAATCCCATGGTTATATTATTAATAAATTCAATTACTAATAAATTAAACAAATAGAAAGATTTAAAATCTTTAATGAATTTTATAAAGTATGGAGGAGATTTTTGAGTGAATAATTATTTTGCTTTTTCTATGAGATGAAAAATGAGCAAAATTGTTGTAACTTAGTAGGTGATCGCTTGAAACATTTAGAATACTTAATTTACAACAAAAATTCACACTTTTATTTCTGAAAAGTGAATCATTTCAACATTAGCAAAGATTACAATATATCTTAGTATTTGTAGTGCAAGGAAAAAGTTAAATATAATTTATAATATATACATAGAGAAATATCAGTAAAGTATTACAGTTCATAACTCCAATACTTAAAATATTTCACTAAAGCACTGTTGTACACAGTAGCTGAACACTATGCTATAGCCTAAACTATATTTCCTTCAATTACAACTTGTTTAAAGATAAAAAATTTTCAAATAAAACACAATGCCAATTTAATGAATTCTTTGCAGTTTCATATCCAAAACTTTCAGATGGTCATTATCATCCAATTTTAATTTTAAAATATATCACATGAGAGCTACATTCTTTTCATAGGTGCATGTTAATAATATCAGAACAAAACCTGCCTTTCCTGGAAAAAAAATCTTCCAATTAATATGAAATCTAATAAAAGTGTAGGTAAAATGATTGAAACCTAACACAGATATTACAGTTTCCAGCAAAAATAAATTAAATATAAAGAGAATATAGTAAAACCATCTTTAATGTTCTCAAGATATTAAGACAGTCATTTTAAAAGCCATGAATACTAGATATAAGGAAAGCTGAAAAAAATTTTTATTAAAAGCATGATATAATCCTTTAAAATACCCTCTGTAATATACATCTATACCCAAAGAGCCCCATATCTGATCAGAAAGTCATGCATTTTCACTAAAACGTGAATGTGTACCTTTTGCATAACCATGGGAGGTTTATATAAAAATAAAGCAGTTTCCTTAGGAAAACAAAAAAAGAAGAACTTTTGCCAAATATTCTGGGAAAAAAAAACAAGCAAACAAACAAACAAAAAAGACTTTTTCCTCTGAAAATAATAAAGTTCAGTCCCTGGCAATGTGAACACTCCACAGACTTATTCAAATGAAAACAAATTATTGTGTTTCTAGAAACTAGTTTGTTTTGTTTTTCACTTGCAGAGTCTGAATCAGCATCTGGAAACCGTCACCAAAATGTTAAGATTCACAAGCAAGCGCTGGTGAGCAGAACGAACCTGCTGCACCATTCCACTGCCACTAAACACGTCTGTCCACAGGGCACTGGTGAGTGACAGCGCGCCGCAGCCTTGTAACAGCATCAGGGGGCCTCTTTCTCCAAGCATATGTTCACGAATGTTTGAATTTATATCTAAACTCAATATCATGTAACGGTGGTAAAATGCCCAAGCCTGCCCGGGATTGGTCCAAAGGTGGACATTTGACACAGCTCTCCACAAGCTCTAGTTCGAAATAGGAAAGCATCAGGATCAAAAACTGCTTGATTTCCTGGACAGCAAATAATCTTCCAGGACATATAGTGACTCCTGACCCAAAGGGCATGTAGTAATACTTTAACTTGAGTCCATTACTGTAGAAGGTGGTCTTTGTCTTCCCATTTTCATCAAGATAGCGATCATATTTAAAAGTCTGCAATAAAGATACAAAGGAAACAAATGCATAAGCTAGTTTAAAAAGAATCTTTTTCTGAATCTGGAAGTTCCAAAGAGTAATTTTCTTTTTTAATCCAATCTATGAGTAACATAGCAAATACCCCACCTTGAATCAGAAAGTAATAAGAAATAGGAATTTAAAGAGAACTGAGGGGAATGGAAGAGCTTTATACCTCCCATCCCACCTGGGTGACTAGTTCCTCCCTCCCTTAGGCAGAACGAGAAAGAAGGATTTAGATCAGAAATTAGAGGAGTCAGTATATTAGCCTCTAATTTCCTAGACTTGGGAAGAGGCACATTTTAAGGAAGGAAGGAGGCAGCTTTATTATTGCAATTGCAGATATAATCTATTAGAGATTGTTGTTGTTGATATTTAGTCACTAAGTCACGTCTCACTCTTCTGCAACACCATGGATTGTAGCCCAAAAGACTCCCCTGCCCATGGGATTTCCCAGGCATGAATACTGGAGTGGGTTGTCATTTCCTCCTCCAGGGGATCTTCCTGATCCAGGGACTGAACCTGCCTCTCCTGCATTGGGAGGTGGATTCTTTACTGCTGAGCCACCAGGGAAGCCTCTAGTAGAGATATGATGGCAAATACCAAGAATAAAAATTAAAATTTCAGCCATCATCCAAATTCTCCAAAATATAACATGAATATTTGACATTAATAAAAGAGACAATCCCTGTGATTTCCATGATCAAATGAATTCTGCAGTGGTAAATTTCCTTTTTATTTCAGTCTGGGTACACATCACCGGGACACTGAACTTTGATGAACAGTCACTTACCAAAGGGTCTGGGTAGATTTCTGGATCTAAATGCATTAACTGTGGATAAAGAGCTATGATGTCATCTTTGCGGATATTATAGGAACCATCCTGGAGGTGCAAAGTGAAGTCCTCTTTAGCCGTACGGATGTTGAGGGAAGCACTGGAAAGTCTCAGAGACTCCTTGATGATACTGTCTAAAGATTTTAAGAGGAATAAAGGAGGAGAGAAAAGGAAGAAGAAAGAACAAAGTATTTATAAAGGCCATGTAATCTAGAGTCTGATATACCCCTAGCAGCCAGTAACACAAACCTAAACAGACTAGGGGAAGCTGGCCAGATCCAAATTTCTCAAACTTTTTTATGTGCTGTGATCAATGATTCAGTTGTGCCTAGTGTATTTTTAATCCGATAATCTGAGTTATAATCTCTTGATATAATCTTGATCATCAATGGAAACTAGACTTTCATAATTTTACAGAAAAATAATCTTATTTCTACATGATACTAGACATCTAATAATTGCAAAAAATCAGTAAATAACTTTTATGTGAATTATTCAGTTTATCACTTTTGATATTTAATATACTAACACTTTTATATGGAAATATTTGTTCAAGATGCAGCTTCACTTCGGTGTTTATGTTGCTGTTGCTGCTGCTAAGCCGCTTCAGTCATGTCCGATTCTGTGTGACCCCAGAGACGGCAGCCTACCAGGCTCCTCCATCCCTGGGATTCGATGTTTATAAGAACCTGTACTTATCATTACTGCCTGGGGTTGTGTGAGTACACCCTGCATTCTCGTAGGGACATAAAGGGACACAAAGAACATGCTGAGAATAGCTTAAATATGATGAGACCTTCCAGTCTCTGTCCTTTTAACTGTCATGCTTTAAGTGCTCATCACACAATTGTGCATAAAATCATAGCATGTTAGCACTTGATTTCACAAATGAGAACATAAGGCCCCCAAAGAGTCGGACATGACTGAGCAACTGAACTGAACTGAAAGTGAAATGACATGTCCGAGGTCTCCACAGCAAATCAGAGCCCTCCCATGGGGCCCGTGCTTCTTCCCTCCCTGTCTCTTCTGCTAGGACACACTGCCCCTGAAAGCATACACTGGTTTCTTACCTCTAAAGAAACATAACAAAAGCAAGAGAAAACTTTTTTCTTACTTAAAAACATAGTACTTCTGTATTTCTATAAAATCCAGAGAATCAAACATTTTTCAGTGAAATAACTGTCCACCCCATCTTCCAACCCATGCAGCTAATTGTGGTTTCATGGTGGTACCTTTCCCCCTTTCGTTTCATGCACACGAATAATGTACTGACTATAAGAAGAGTGGCAAAAGCAGTAACAAGCGAGGAAGTGCAGAGAAGAGCTTGAGAGT
Organism: Ovis aries; assembly: GCF_016772045.2. Taxonomy (NCBI): domain Eukaryota; kingdom Metazoa; phylum Chordata; class Mammalia; order Artiodactyla; family Bovidae; genus Ovis; species Ovis aries. The sequence goes on from NC_056062.1 coordinate 37,657,128, forward strand.
ATAGGGTCAAGAGCTCCATGTCAGGCTGTCACTGGTTCCTCCATCCCATCCCAGGCTGTGACGTAACCTCTAAATGCCTGTCTCTTCACTTGTTATATAGAAACAGTACTAGTCTCCAGGCATAGGGTTGCTGGAGGGTCAGATGGGACATAACGCCTGCAACAAGTAAGTGTGTGATGTGAGCTGACGACCGCTGGTAGGAGGACACAGAAATTTACATGTAACACGCACACAAGCACACCTAGCACGGGCATGTTGTCCAGCTGTATCTGATTCAGATGAACAGGACTGTCGTCAAAGCTAACTTTCTGACCAGCGTTCTCTAGTGTTTTATTTACTTCTTCAGTGGCCGCTTTCATTGCCTCTGGGTTTCTATGAAAAGTTAAGAGAAAAGAAAAGATGTACAGAGCATAAGCTTTTTCTGTACCAAAAAGTCTGCAAAAAGGCATTTCCTCCTTCTTTTAATCAGATACAGGTCAAGATACAGAGACGGTGATAAAGGGACATTCTCATTTATTTTTTACTCTGTTTTATAGTTGTGCTTTTTCAATATTTTTATAGTTACTCCAGGTCTTAGTTGGGGCATGTGAACTCTTAGTTGTGAACTCTTAGTCCCTGACCAGGGATCGAATCTGGGCCCCCTTCCCCGGAGGAGTATGAGTCTTAGCCATGGACCACCAGGGAAATCCCTGTAGTTTTTTAAGTCCTTGGATATCAGCAAGAACTGATGAAAGGGTCTCACTACGTAAAAGTAAAACTTTGGTCAGACTTTTAAATAAGTGATTCTAATAAGGATTAAATGATCAAAGTAGTCATTACATGGCAAGTGAGAGAGAGAGTTGCCTCCAAGATAACGATTCTAAAGTACTAGCTAAACTGCCAAAGGAAATTTAAATTTACTCTTAAAATCCACTTGTATGGTAATTTATTCCTCTGACACTTGGACCTCTGAAATGAATGCGACTTCATTTTAGGGCACTGACCATTCACTGGATCCTCAGTGCATGGTGAGGTGTCCATGGAACAGGATCGCAGTTAACTAAGTCTCAGAAACATCTGATTGATGTCTTTGCATGACTATCAGGAAATGGCTACTATTACTGTAGAATATAAAATTGCTGTTGTAACCTTGCTGTTAATATGTGAATTTACTCCAGACAGAGCTTTCTGAAGTAAACATTTTAGAAGACATTTAATCTTTGAGACAGATGAGTTTTTTATCTGAAATTTTAAAAAAAATATTTTAAAGACATAAAATTAGCAGCCCTCAACAGAACTTTGGCATTCCCAATCCAATTGAATAGTAACTTTGTGTCTGTGAAACATCCAGTTTAACTGGAATAATTCAATAAAACATTTGAATGTCAAATTCCTAAAAGACTAACCTTTGGGAAAGAAATCACGTTATGCAAAGTTTATGTTGCATCCAAGTTTTTTTTTTTATATACAGTGTTTAAAAGGCAAAATCTAGCTAAATTCCATCAATAACAGTATATTATGATTGATTCATAGGTATTAGAGTTGGTCAAATAGTATTACAGCAACCGCTAACTGAGTGAAAAAGCAGCTAATGTAGGCAGGCTGAAGTGGCTTAGCAAGCATGCACGCACTGTCCTTTTTGCTGACAGTACATCAGCAATCACATAAGGATATTTTTATGATTATAAAGACCAAATTCATGCACTTAAAGAGGCGTCGTGAAGAACAACCTGGCCTTAAGGAGAAGGGCTCTGGGTGCAGACAGCCTCATTGACCCTGTACCAGTATGTTCCTTTCCCCAGGACGATCAGTCTCTGCTTCTAGAAGGTGTGTTTAGCAGTCACAGCTGTTTTTAGAGGATCGGATAAGCCGATGTAACTATTGAACATTTACAAGGGTAAATGCCACATTCATGATTGACAGCATGAGAAGGTACCATGAGTCTTTTTTTTTTTTAGTTACAATGGTTGAATTTCTGCTTTCAACTAAAATAAAGAAATAAATGGATAATCTGCTGATTACCTAATCATTTGAAACAAGCTCCAGAAAGTGGCTGGAATGGTGTTTGCTTGTGATGCCCAGAGGACTGCGAGGAGTGACTTGGCTCTCTCTGTGTCATCTAAGGTGGCGAATGTGTCATTCAGAAACCTGACCAGCTCTGAGATGTGGTCTCTTTCTCTGAGCTTCTGGAGCCTCAAGCCCTCCGTCAGCTTCTCCCGGGCATAGTGTCCTGTCTTGAACACATGGATGGGGAAGCCAGCCACCAGGGCGGGAAAGATTTTGTCAAATTGCTTGAAGTTGTCCAGGCTGTTTTGAATGAGTGCCTTTTGGGCATCTTGCCCTGCGAGATCTCGGCCAAAGAGCGTCAAGTAGCCAGCTTCGAACATGACCCTGTAGCAGAAGGAGTACATCCCCTCGGTCACCCAGGCAGGCGTGGGGGGCTGTGGCGACCCCTGGGGTCTCAGCACAAGCTGGAGGTTTCCCATCATGGCTTCTGTGAGGGAGCTCAAGGCGTCACCCTGCAGGGTCTTGATGATAGTTTTGCTTATGTTATCAGTGGTGTTTCCATCACTCGGGTCAATGCTTCTGTGTCCAAATGCCTGATGGGAAATGAAATGTGGGGGAAAAAAGAAATTAAGCCTGACCCAGGACTAGTAAATGAGGATGGCATGGCAACCCACTCCAGTACTCTTGCCTGGAGAATCCCATAGACAGAGGAGCCTGGCAGGCTACGGTCCATAGGGTCACGCGACTGAAGTGACTTAGCAACAGGACTGGTAAACAGCGTGATTCTTTCATGATTCTCTACTTGTTAAAAAAGGGGAGGAGAAGGGAACCAGCCTTCCCACCTGAAATTTCATAGCAGTTGTATTTGAAATACTACTTCAAATAAATGGCCAAATCACATCCTTCAAGGCCAACTTTAAGTCCCAGATTATCAGTTAAACTTCCTTCACAATTACTCTGCTCTTCTCTTTCTTATTTTTCTATGCTTCTGCACTTATTTGCCTGTTAATTTGGTATTAATCAAGAGTGTTTCTTTAAAATGTTTATTTATTTATTTGGTTGCACTGGGTCTTATTTATTTGGTTAGAGTACATGGGAACTCTTAGTTGAGATATCTGTGACCTAGTTCCCTGACTAGGGATCAAACCCAGGCCTTCTGAATTGGGAGTGCAGAGTCTTAGTCACTGGACCACCAGGGAATTCCGAAGAATTTTTTTTTAATCATGGGTTCTTTTTCATATTCCTTGTAGATGTATCTTAACCAGATTTTAAGTTACTTAGGGGCAGAGACCAGGTCTAATATTTCTTTGCAGAAACTCAGTTAATATTGATTTATTTTGCTCTGTAAAAGAGCCTTTTAAAGTGATGCCAAAATATCTGGACAATTCCTTAACAAAATTAAACAATTGTGTGGCATGAGTGTGGTAAAACAACTATTGAATGTTAAGTTCCCACATGTGCTCTGGGTGTTGTGTAGAAATTATTGACATGAGTGAGTTTTTAAACTGTCTTATACAGTACCATCTAGTCCAGTAAAACATTTAGTTTTTATTTCACCCTCCTAAACTGGTTAGAAAATGACAAATCTATACCCATTTCAACTTTTTAAATGGTTAGTACCAAGAGATTATGTCCAATTTGGCTTATTGTGTTTCTAAGAATCTTCATGTAAGGGTAGCTCTCTTCAACATATCTGTCTTTAAATTGGAGTACATCAGAATGATTAAATAGATTGACATAGAAAAGGTAGAAAATAAACAAGTCTAATGTTATGTAAATGCAAATCTGGTTACCTTTGCAGAAGCAGTAAAGTGAAATTTTTTCCAATCAAAGTATTTTCCATGGCACAGTACTTTATGATATGACAAGGGATTTGTGATGAAGTGGACATAGTTTCCCATCAGTCTGCAGGTGAAAACATGACCGTGTTTCCTTTGATTCGCTCTGAGGAACTCGAGAGGATTGGCACCAAACTGCAGAGCACAACCCAGATACGGAATCAGCCCATTCTCCAGAGGTGGTTCGCCCATCTGCCTGTGAGAAACAGAGATGGTAAATATGGAAAACTGTACATAGTTCTTTGTTTATGTTTATTTATATTAAGTTTACTACCGCTGATGTCAAATTTCAAACTCTATAGTTTATTGATATTTTTTTGGTTGGTGAGGCCCTGCTTCTTTACTAAAATAATGAGTCATCTTAACTTAGTAACATGATATGTTGGTTAAAATGATAGGTAAATCCATCCATCCATCCATGCATCCATTCAGCAAACACATATGTGTATGTGTACACACGTGTGTTTATGTACGGTATGCTCAATCATGTCCGACTCTTTTGCAACTCCATGGACTGTAGTCCACCTGGCTCCTCTGTCCATGAAGTTTCCCAAGCAAGAACGCTAGAGTGGGTTGCCATTTCCATCTCCAGGAGAATCTTCCTGACCCAGGGAATCAAACCCACATCTCTTGCATCTCCTGCATTGGCAGGGGGATTCTTTATCCCTGCACCACCTGAGAAGCCCTTACTGAATGTCTAATATATGCTGCTCATTCTTTCCAATCATGAGGATAAAAGGGTCAACCAAGGCCAACAAGAATTTTGCTCCCAATGTAGAAATGAAATTACATTGTAGTGTTTATATTTGTTTCTAAGCATTGTTTGCCTGAGTATCTCAAAATGTTTTATTTTATTGTCTTCTCTAAAGGTATATAGCATACTGAACGACAGAAAGGATTGCAGAATTGAAGTTTTTAAAAATCTTCATAGTTTAAACATTTTATTATTCTGTAATGATAGTTGAAGAGGGAATCTGAGAAACTAGCACATTATAGAATGAAATTGAATAAGATAGGTATTGACATGGTTGTTGATTATAATTTAGTGCTCTTTCTTATAATCTAGCATTATAATTTAATGCTCATGCTATTTTAAATGTTTTCATTTAATAAAATAAACATTTATTTTCCAACAGAAACCACTCTCCCTCTTTGTAGAATAATATAGCATAAAATAATGATTTTTATTTTCATAGTTTGCAGGTAAGTAGTTTAATTAAAAATAGAAATTACCAAGCCTGAATTAAAATACTGAAAAGGAAAAAAAAAAAAAAACCTGTTGAAAGGTGGACAACCCATAGCAGCCTACATAGCTGAAGATATGCAGTGGGTAATTCTGTTTTGGAGACTGACATAGTCAAGAATATTTATATGCCCTCCCCCAAATGCTCTTTGAACCAATCAGAAGTTAAATAATTATGGTGGATGTATCTGACTTTATTGTATTTCTTCAACCAGTTGTAAATGATGCACACAAATAAGTAATGTCTCATGTATTTGGCAGTTTCCCAATTCACCATGATTGATTATCATTAGTAATAGTAATAGAGTCTTAACACTGATGTTAAGGGGACATGGGTTTGATCCCTGGTCTGGGAAGATCCCACCTACCAAGGAGCAACTAAGTCCACGTGCCACAACTGCTGAGCCTGTGCTCTGGCGCCAGCGAGTCACAACCCCTGAGTCCACACTTCAGGAGTCACAACTCCTGAAGCCTGCGCAGTTTGAGCACCAAAGCCCGTGCTCCACAACAACCACTGCCATGAGAAGCCTGGGCACTGCAACAAAGAGTAGCCCCCGCTCAGCACAGCCAGGGAAAGCCCTAGCAGCAGCAAAGACCAAGTGAAGCTAAAGCTGAATGAGTAAATACAAGGAAGCTTAAAGAAAGAGCAGGATGCTCACTGCAGGCTCTACGCTCTTGTCCAACTTAGCCCGAGTGTGTATGCAGTGCACAAGAACTAGCTGAAAAGAGAACATTTGTTTAGTCAGAGCATCTATTTAACCTACAAGATAGCAACTGCGGATCCCACTTACCACGTCTATCCTTATTCATCCACACTTTATATGCACACATGGGCACACAGACATATGCACACACACAGATCTTACAAAGTTTCTGTCAGTGATGTTTAACAAGTTTGTCTATTTTTACATTAAGACTAATATATTTCAATACTAAAAAGGAAACATTGCCATTATATCTCTTGTGAGATCTAATAAAAAAGATACTTAAAATTTTTTTTAATTTAAAAATATTAAGGAAGAAAATGCCAGCATTTGTAAGTACAGAAAACCAACTGTATGGTATAACAATGAAAGTTAAATAACTTTAAATAAATGAACAAAAATGCAATTTGAAGATAAAACTTACCTTCTTCTCATTCCAAGAAGTAGGTATAAACAACAGCACACTGCTATAACAATCCCCCAGATCAAAGAGAGGCTCATCATTTTGCAAATCTAATGTGAAACCTCGGAGGAGGAGCGTCTGCGATGAGAAAGGTAAGGACGTAACAACAGACTCCAGCTAGACTTTTTATACACGGTAAGATGCTTCACTTGAGTGATCAAAGCAAACAACCATCCCTATTAGGTAAAAAAATAAAATAAAATAACTGGCCTTGAACTAAGTCCACAAGTATCAGAAGAGGTTCCAAAACAATCAGAGGCCTGCCATACTTGATAAGTTGAAGGTCACTCAAACATATGTTGACTTAACATTCAGACCTGGGAATGACAGCCAGTATTACAAATTTAGTACGCTTATGAAAAGAACAAATAAACCTGTTCAAGATGAACATATCAAATAGAGATGTAAAATATAATAAGGCAAAGAAAAGTAAGTACAAGTTATCACTAAGCTAATGATTTGATCTTGTTACCTTTAAAAAGAAATCAACTTAAATGATTTATGAGAGAGAGAGCTGTAAAGTTCAAAGGAAAGAGAACTGAGTGAAATGTTTCTGCTGCTTCACGTTTCAGTGCTTTTACGGAAGCATGGGTATTTTACTATATATAGTAACATGTTGCTTACCTATCACCCTCAAGAAAGAAAGTATCCCACAAAAATTCATCCTCCAGCTAAACACAGTCTAGTGTTTCAAGTCTTTATTAAATTTATGACAATATTCCTTCTGTTTTATGTTCTAGCTTTTTGGCACGTGGGATCTTATCTCCCCGACCAGGGACTGAATCCAACCCCCTTGCACTGGAAGGCGAAGTCTCAACCACTGGACCAGCAGGCAAGTTCCCCACAACACAGTTTATCTTAAAGCATCAAAACTTTATCAACCACTTCTTTCTAACTGAAAATAGGTTTATTAATTTTTCTGATTGTTAAAGAAGTATAGCTTAATTTCAAATAATTCAAGACTAACTGAAACGTATCTTAGTAGAAAGGGAAAGTCAATTCATAATTTACCTCTGCCACACCTCCCCACTCAGAACTGTGAACTGTTTGGTGTGTATATCCTCCCAAACTTTATTTCTTTGCACATTTATGTAGTAATTGAACGTCTATTTTGTACTAAGAACTCTTTAAAGGTTTTCTGACTATAGGTATTAAGAAGATGGGCTGATTCCCTGCTTTAATGAAAGCATTATTTTAGTCCAGAGACAGATAATAAAATATAAGACATAAAATGAGGCAAAGTGCAGAGAGCTATCAGGGCATGAGAGCAACTGTAGGCGTGGTGACTTGCTCCTCTGAGATCAAGGGATTAGCCAAGACAAAACTAGAAAGACAAGAAATCCAAGAAGAAAGAGCAAATGCGGTAGTCCTGAGTTAAGGATGAACTTGGTCTATCTAAGAACCAGAAAGGGTGTAGGATACATTGGAGCAGAGTGAATGAGGGGAAGCTTGGTTAAGATGTAAGACAAAAGACAGTCAAGAGCTCGGTCACATACAGGACGCTTGAGAGAAGCGAAAGAGAGTTTGGAGGGCGGCAGATCAAAACAGTGTCTTCAGCTACACAGACTGCTGTGTTGTCAGGTTAACAACCGAACTTGAGTTTGAAACAAGGGATAACAGTCAAAGGTGGAAATAAGAATCACAAGTCATCAGTTTGAATGGTGTTTAGAGCCCAGAAACTATATCGTATCACCTTGGGAGACAATGTGAAATTGAAAGCTGTGACTCATGACTGAGTGACTCTTAGCAACCCTTTGGACTGTAGCCTGCCAGGTTCCCCTATTCTTGGAATTTTCCAGGCAACAATACTGGAGTGGGCTGCCATTCCCTCCTCCAAGGGATCTTCCTGACCCAGGGTTCAAACCCAGGTCCCCTACACTGCAGGCAGATTTTTTATCATCTGAGCCACAGGAAAGTCCAGGGAGACAATTAAGCCCAAGAAAAGAATAGAATCCAACACCAGACCCCAGAGCAGTCCATTTCTTGGGATCAGTCAGAGAGTGACGAAGAGGAGATGGGGAAGAAACAGTAGGAATAAAACCGAGAGAATACAGTGTCACAGGAAGAGGAAGATGCCCTTGAAGAAAGATGAGTACATCACAGGCTACTCTAAGGTCAAGGAAGAGGACAGAGAAAGGACCACTGGCTTTGACAACGAGGAGATAGTTGGTGAGTCACACATAGACACACATGCAAAGATGGGATTCCATTAAAGACTTTATATAGCACAAAAAAATGAATATCTTGAATGTTTCCCATGACAACACACATCTGTATGTATTACATCTGTATCTGTAAGATCTCTTCATTTTTGTTCTGTGTGTATAGTCTTCCATTGACTAAATGTACTATTATTTAGTTAACTGATTCTCTACTGGTGGGTACTTGGTTTCCAGTTCTTGGCTACAGAATCCATAGATTCATTTCATGCTTTTTTGCCTCCTTGAACAGAAACTACAAATATTTTCTCATGGGGGATTTGTGATCATAGTTATGAATATCCACCATTCTGTGGCAGTACATAGGCTTTTCAGTCCATTTAGATATTTTTAGAGCATTGCACCCATTAAATACATTTAGACTGGTGTGCCTTTTTAAATTCCTGTGTCTGTTTTCTATATGACTCATTAAAGGTGAAACCTTTATATTAGCTGGCCTGTCACAACAGAATGTCACAATCAGAGTCAACACCAACCTAAGAGCCAACCAGTTTAACCCTTGGGAGTTACCTCTCAAGCAAACAAATGATAAATGTGGAAAAAATGGCACTTGGGGCCTCTAGAAATTATCTGAAGTTTCCAGTGCATTTATAATTTTGTCAAAATTAGAATGTTTTCAACATGCTAAAGGAAAAGTACATTCCCAACTCCAAGAAAATGTTCTTAACGCCTTGTCTTCCCCATTCCCTCTCAGCACACCACGAAACTCCATTCACATATAACCTGGATTCCCTTTAGCCTCATCTGTTCTTCCTACTTCTTCTCTCACTGTCCCTCTTCTAGACAAAAAAGCCCAGGACACACAATCCCCCTTTTCTCCAGTGGGCTGAGGAAAAGCAGAGACACAGATGTCCATGTTCGTATTTTTCTTTGTGGTTTACATCTTCCCTCTAGGATGTCACTTCTTTCTACTGTCCTGTCCACACAAGGATCCGTCACACCCCTAACACGCTATCTCTAATCTGCCAAATGGGGACTGAGATGCTCCTTATGTCATCACAACTATTCACGGGTTGCAGGTAAATACCTGCAAGGTCTCCTGAGGAGTCAAGCACATTAAGTTTCAGGCTTGGGTGCCATGGCATCTCAGTGCAACTAGCGCAGTGATCAGAGTATCAGAAAATAAGCAAATGCCAGCTGAATTGGAAAGTCATTTACTTACTTTTTTATTCTCTGCTATGTTTCAAACTGTGAGTTTTTATTACAAACACACACACACACACACACACACACACACACACACACACATGCTGAGCATGTGTGTCCTGCATGGGCTCTGACTTATGGGGTTTCCACAGCAACAAGACAAAAAGTAAGTGCTCTGATGCAGAAAGGAGGATGTTTGAGCTGCCAGAAGGCCTAGCATGAACCAAGCTTATATAAACACTCTAATCCCTCTGTAGTCTATCAATTTCCTCTGTGTTTATAGGGTAGTGAAGGGTCCACACTGATGTTCAGAGGAAGAGCTGATTCTGAGCCTCACAAAACACAGAGCCCGAGTCCAACACCCCATCCCATGAACAGGGACTTACAAAACTTAGGAACTCAAACTAGAGGAAGAGAAAGTAGAGAGAACTGCTCAAGCTATCTGCTTATGTAAGCTGATGGCATAACTGGTTCCTTCTATTGAGAAACGCTGTAAACACAGTTTACATATATGTGATTGTTCGAAATAAAATAAGCTGTCAATATGGTTAAACAGTTGAGTCAAACCAGTCGTTTTCCTGAATTCACAACTAAGACTAATTCAACAGTGGAACATGTGTGTATGTGTGTGAGCTTGCACGCTCAGTCATGTCAAACTCTTTGTGACCCCTTGGACTGTAGCCTGACAGGCTTCTCTGTCCATGGAATTCTTCAGGCAAGAATACTAGAGTGAGTAGCCATTTCCACCTCCAGGAGATCTTCCCAACCCAGGGATCGAACCTGGGTCTCCTGCATTGCAGACAGATTCTTTACAATATGAGCCACCAGGGAAGTGGCAAATCCAGGGCACAACCTCAGATCTTCTGAACAGAATTTAAGCATTCCTCTTTGATGGGCTTCCCAGGTGGTGCTAGTGGTAAAGAATTCACCTGCCAGTGTAGGAGGTGCAAGAGAATAGGGTTTGATCCTGGGTCTGGAAGATCCTGTGGAGCAGGAAATGACAACTCACTCCAGTAAAGAATACTGGCAAGAAGCCTGGAAAATTCCATGGATAGAGGGGCCTGGTGGGCTACAGTTCATTGGGTCACAAAGAGGCAGACACAACTGAGTGACTGAGTACACACACATTCCTTGTTTATAGCTCAGAACCTATGGGCACCTGACTCCAGATTAAGGAAGAATAAGCACTCCACCTGCACATTCAAATGTAAAGTTGATTCATCAAACATGTTCTGAACACCAAGTGTGTGGAAGGCCCTGTTAGGGAATGAGGGAAAGCTGGATAGATGATTTAACAAACATTTCATTCATTCATGTTAACTTAGCACCCACTTGCTGTAAAGCACTTTTTAGGTGCTGGAGATACAGAGATAGGTAAGACAGGCAGGCTCAAGGGGACACAGGCAATTGACAGGAGAACAAACCCACTATTTGGTTTCTGATAAAGAAAGCATCATTTGTATGATCAGAAAAGGGTCAGGCAGTGCATCAACATGTTGTGCCAAGATCCTCGCGTGCTTGCTCATGTAATCGACACTAGTACATGGAATCAGACACAGTTGCCCCATGTATAGGTGGCTTCATGCTGTAATGTTCTGGCTCCAGTCCCAGCGCAGCCCCTGCCAGGCCTGTCACAGGGGAACTCCCATTGCCCAAGGGAAAGACAGGTCTGAGGGCTAGAATTAGAGAAGTGGTTGGCTTTGCTTTTCAGTTTCACCTTAAGCTGAGCCTCTGGAGCTTATCCATGAAGCTCAACTGGACAGAGATAAGAAGTGAGAACCATGGTCCCTTGGACCCGCTGGGCCCAACCAACCTCCCCGGAGGGTAAGAAAACTCAGGTAGAGAGAGAAAGTAGAAAGCAGCAGGGGAATGAGACAGAGAGAGAGACAAAGAGGGAGGAAGGTAAGGAGGGCTGAGCGTTTTCCTACTTTTTACTTGTTATGAATTGTGCTGCTGCAAACATTCATATCCAACGTTTTGCATGAACATAGGTTTTAAAGGTCCTATATGAGGCTGAGCGCTGAAGAATTGATGCTTTCAAACTGTGGTGTTGGAGAAGATTCTTGAGGGTCCCTTGGGCTGCAAGGAGATCAAACTAGTCAATCATTGGAAGGACTGATGCTGAAGCTGAAGCTCCAGTTCTTTGGCCACCTGATGGGAAGAGCTAACTCACTGGAAAAGACCCTGGGGAAGATGGAGGGCAGGAGGAGCAGGGGGTGGCAGAGGATGAGATGGTTGGATGGCATCACCAACTCAGTGGATGTGAGTTTGAGTAAACTCTGGGAGATGGTGAAGGGCAGGGGAGCCTGGCAGTTCTTGGGGTCGCAAAGAGTCAGAGATGACTTAGCGACTGAACAACAACACAGAGCTAAGAGTGGATTCGCTGGATCATATGGTGAGTATTGAACGTGAGGGTACTCATCAGTTAGCTCCGTTAAACTGTAACTTGCTAAAGAAATAATAAACTTCACAGCAAGTTTGATTTAATTGTCCTGATACCTGCCTTCACTGATCAAGCTTGGTTTTTCTGTTCAAGGTTCAAGATTGCCAAGAGAACACACTGGTCATAGCAAACAACCTCTTCCAACAATATAAGAGAAGACTCTACATATGGGCATCACCAGATGGTCAGTACTGAAATCAGACTGATTACATTCTTTGCAGCCAAAGATGGAGAAGCTCTATACAGTCAGCAAAACCAAGACCAGGAGCTCACTGTGGCTCAGATTGCCAATTCCTTATAGCCGAATTCAACTTAAATTGAAGGAAGTAGGGAAAACAGTGCCAAATTCAACTTAAATTGAAGAAAGTAGGGAAAAAAAACTAGACCACTCAGGTATGAACTAAATCAAAACCCTTACAATTATACAATGGAAGTGAGAAATAGATTCAAGGGATTAGATCTGATAGAGTGCCTGAAGAACTACAGACGGAGGTTCATGACATTGTACAGGAGGCAGGGATCAAGATCATCCCCAAGAAAAAGAAGTGCAAAAAGGCAAAATGGTTGTCTTAGGAGGCCTTACAAATAGCTGTGAAAAAGAAGAGAAGGGCAAAAGAGGAAAAGAAAGATATACCCATTTGAATGCAGAGTTCCAAAGAATAGCAAGGAGAGATAAGAAAGCCTCCCTCAGTGATCAGTGCAAAGCAATGGAGGAAAATGATAGAATGGGAAAGACTACAGATTTCTTCAAGAAAATTAGAGATACTGAGGGAACATTTCATGCAAAGATGGGCACAATAAATGACAGAAATTATATGGCCCTAACAGAAGTAGAAGGTATTAAGAAGAGGTGGCAAGAATACACAAAACTATCTCCATGACCCAGATAATCACGATGGTGTGATCACTCATCTAGAGCCAGACATCCTGGAATGCAAAGTCAAGTGGGCCTTAGGAAGCATCACTACGAACAAAGCTAGTGGAAGTGATGGAATTCCAGTTGAGCTATTTCAGACCCTTAAAGATGCTGTGAAAGTGCTGCACTCAATATGCCAGCAAACTGAAAACTCAGCGGTGGCCACAGGACTGGAAAAGGTCAGTTTTCATTCCAGTCCCAAAGAAAGGCAATGCCAAAGAATGCTCAAACTATCTCACAATTGCACTTATCTCGCACGCTAGCTAAGTAATGCTCAAAATTCTTCAAGCCAGTCTTGAACAGTACGTGAACTGCGAACTTCCAGATGTTCAAGCTGGATTTAGAAAAGGCAGATGAACCAGAGACTGAATTGCCAACATTTGTTGGAGCATCGAAAAAGCAAGAGAGTTCCAGAAAAACATCTACTTCTGCTTTATTGACTATGCCAAAGCCTTTGACTGTGTAGATCACAACAAACTGTGGAAAATTCTTAAAGAGATGGGAATACCAGACCACCTGACCTGCCTCCTGAGAAATCTGTATGCAGGTCAGGAAGCAACAGAACTGGACTTGGAATAACAGGCTGGTTCCAAACTGGGAAAGCAGTATGTCAAGGCTGTATATTGTCACCCTGCTTATTTAACTTATATGCAAAGTACATCATGAGAAATGCTGGGCTGGATGAAGCACAAGCTGGAATCAAGATTGCTGGGAGAAATATCAATAACCTCAGATATGCAGATGACACCACTCTTATGGCAGAGAGTGAGAAGGAACTAAAGAGCCTCTTGATGAAAGTGAAAGAGGAGACTGAAAACGCTGGCTTAAAACTCAACATTCAGAAAACTAAGATCATGGCATCCAGTCCCATCACTTCATGGCAAATAGACAGGGAAACAATGGAAACAGTGTCAGACTTTTATTTTGGAGGGCTCCAAAATCACTGTATATGGTGACTGCAGCCATGAAATTAAAAGACGCTTGCTCCTTGGAAGAAAAGTTATGACCAACCTAGACAGCATATTAAAAAGCCGAAACATTACTTTGCTGACTAAGGTCCATCTAGTCCAAGCTATGGTTTTTCCAGTAGTCATGTGTGGATGTGAGAGTTGGACTATAAAGAAAACTGAGCACCAAAGAATTGATGCTTTTGAACTGTGGTGTTGGAAGAGACTCTCGAGAGTCCCTTGGACTGCAAGGAGATCCAACCAATCCATCCTAAAAGAAATCAGTCCTGAATATTCATTGGAAGAACTGATGCTAAAGCTGAAACTCCAGTACTGTGGCCACCTGATGTGAAGAACTGACTCATTGGAAAAGACCCTGATGCTGGGAAAGATTGACGATGGGAGGAGAAGGGGACAACAGAGGATCAGATGGTTGGATGGCATCACCAACTCAATGGAGATGAGTTTGAGTAAACTCCAGGAGTTGGTGATAAACTGAAGTTTCACGGTAGCCTAAACAAGAGGCTTGTGGGAGTTTTTTTTCAGGAACGTGTATCCAATTTGAGTTGGAGCCTATAAAACTCTGGTTGGGACCACAGACCCTCCAACTGCACAGGCTCAAATGTCTGATCATGACCTTGTGACCTGAGATGGCCCAAAACATCAGAGCATCCCACGGAGAAGCAAGCAGCTCAGTTGTACCTGCACAACCAGGACAACTTCACCTTTTTCTTATCCTCAGTCACCTTTCCCCACCCTCCACACCCCCCACCCCAAGGGTTATTCCATAAATAGCCCAAGCCCCTCCTCTCTGGGCAGGTGGGACTGAGATTTCCTGCATGGCTGTCTTGCAGTGCTTTCTTGCAGAAAGCACTTGAATAAGTGCTTTCTCTGAGGGCAAACCTCAGCGTCTCAGCATTTAACTTGCTGCGAGCTGGGCGAACAAACCTGGTTCGGTAATACTGTGTTTTTAACTTTTTCGGACAAACTATTTTCCAAAGTGGCTGCACCACTGTACATTCCCACAAGCAAGGTAAGAGGGTTCCAATTTATTTGTGTCCTTGTCAACTGTTACTTTTGTCTCCATATTATTAAGTACAGCCACCCTGGTTGGTGTGAAATAATACCTCATTCTGGGTTTGATTTGCATTTCCCTAATGAGTAAAAATGTTTTTATGTGATTATTGGCCCTTTGTAAATCTTTGGAACATGTTTACTCAAACCGTTTGCTCATTTTTTTTTACTCAGTATTCGTCTTTTTCTTGTTCACTTCTAAGAGTTCTTTTCATATTCTGGATGCTATACCCTTATCAGACATGATTTTCAAACATTTCCTCCCATTCTGCTGATTGTCTTTTCACTTTCTTGGTAGTATCTTTGGATGAACAAAGGTGTTTAATTTTGTTGAAGTCCCATTTACCTATCTTTTAAAAAAATATTTATTTGGCTCTTCTGGGTCTTAGGTGCAGCACGTGGGATCTAGCTTCCTGACCAGGGTTTGAACCCAGACACCTGCACTGGGAGTGCGGAATCTTAGTGACTGGACCAACAGGGAAGCTGTACCTGTCTTTTTCTTGGTCACTTTGGGTGTCATATCTGAGAAGCATTGCCAAATCCTAGACTTAAGGCTGTGTTTTCTCCTAAGAGTTACATGGTTTTAGCTCTTATACATAGGCACTTGTAGGGAAAGAGCAAATCAGCCAAGTTGGCAGTGGTCACTCTCGTGCTGCAGCCTCCCACCCCACAGTCTGTAAATATATGATTATGTAACAGCTGAGGTCACTGACAGCATTGCGCATGCTTGTCACAATGTACCCGCTTGGCCATGGGCCACTTTTGTTCTGTCAGCATATATGAGCTCCACCTGAAAAGCCCTTGAGGCTGCGCTATGGCTGCATCCACTGGATCAGCCATGAGGATATACAGCATGTCTGCTGCTATGGCTGCTGCACCAGCCACTAGAGAATAAACAAGTCTGCAGTTCATACGGCTCCTCCCATCATCTTCCAGCTTCTTCCTATCCACTTTCTAGCTCGTGCCTTGCCTACCCTGAATTCATTGAACCAGTAAGATACAGCAAGACAGTTTTTGATCCATTCTGTGTTATTTTTTCAATATGGTATGAGGTTGGGGAAAATCTCATGGACAGAGGAACCTGGTGGGCTGCAGTCCATGACTTCACAAAGAGTCGGGCATGACTGAGCGACTAACACTTACTTAACACTTACTATGAGGTTGAAGAAGTGTGGCATGCTGCAGTCCATGGGATTCAAAGTCGGGCATGACTGAGCAACTGAACTGGGGATCCAACTTCACTCTCTTGTATGTGGATATTCAGTGTCCACCACCATTTGGGGAAGTGAATCTCTTGGCTTCCTTTTTGAAAACCAATTGACCATACAGTTAAGTGTTTATTTCTGAACTCCTTTTTTCCCTTGATCAGTAGGTTTATCCCTGGGCTTCCCAGGTGGAGCTAATGGTAAAGAATCCACCTGCCAATGCAGGAGCACAAGAGACAAGGGTTCTATCCCTGGGTTGGGAAGATCCCTTGGAGAAGGGAACAGCTACCCACTCCAGTATTCTTGCCTAGGAAATCCCATGGACAGAGGAGCCTGGTGGGTTTACAGCCCATGGGGTCGAAAAGAGCCGGAGATGACTGAGCATGAGCCTATACATAGGTCTATCCCTATGCCAGGATCGAAGTCTTTTATTTAGTTCGTTAGCTATGGTGGGTCTTCATGTAGCATGCAGGATCTTTAGTTGCAGCATGTGGGATCTAGTTCCCTGACCAGGGATCATACTCCTGCATTGGGAGTGCTGAGTCTCAGCCGCTGGACCACCAGGGAAGTCCCAAGCACAATCTTGATTACTGTAGACTGTACTCAGTTTTGAAATCAGGAAATGTTGACTCATTCCACTTTGTTCTTTTTAAAGATGTTTTGCCTATGCTGTGTCTTTTAAATTTGTATATGAATTTTAGAATGAAGTTGTAAATTTCTTAAAAAAAAAAAAAAAAAGAAAAAATCCTGGGATTTTGATAGGGAATGCATTCACTCTATCAAGTTAGAAAGTATTGTTATTTTACCAAAGTTAAGTCTTCTGACCCACTAAATGGGTTATCTTCCCATTTATTTCCATCTTTAAATTTCTTTCAATGATGTTTTGCAGCTTTCAGTTTACAAATCTTGCACTCTTTTGTTAAATTTATTCCTAAGAGTACATCATGCAAAATGCCAGGCTGAATGAAGCACAAGCTGGAATCAAGATTGCCGGGAGAAATATCAATAATCTCAGATATGCAAATGACACCACCCTTATGGCAGAAAGTGAAGAGGAACTAAAGAGCCTCCTGATGAAAGTGAAAGAGGAGAGTGGAAAAGCTGGCTTAAAACTCAACATTCAAATAACGAAGATCATGGCATCCGGTCCCATCACTTCACGGCAAATAGATGGGGAAACAATGGAAACAATGACAGACTATTTTCATGGGCTCCAAAATCACTGCATATGGTGACTAAAGCCATGAAATTAAAGGACGCTTGCTCCTTGGAAGAAAAGCTATGACCAGCCTAGACAGCATATTAAAAAGTAGAGACATGACTTTGCCGACAAATGTCCATCTAGTCAAAGCTATGGTTTTTCCAGTGGTCATGTATGGATGTGAGAGTTGGAGCATAAAGAAAGTTGAGTGCCAAAGAATTGATGCTTTTGAACTGTGGTGTTGGAGAAGACTCTTGAGAGTCTATTGGACAGCAAGGAGATCCAACCAGTCAGTCCTAAAGGAAATCAGTCCTAAATATTCACTGGAAAGACTGATGTTGAAGCTGAAACTCCAGCTGATGTGACCACCTGATGCGAAGAACTAACTCATTGGAAAAGACCCTGATGCTGGGAAAGACTGAAGGCAGGAGGAGAAGGGGACGACAGAGGATGAGATGGTTGGATGACATCACTGAGTCAATAAACATGAGTTTAAGTAAACTCTGGGAGTTGGTGATGGACAGGGAGGCCTGGCATGCTGCAGTCCATGGGGTCCAAAGAGCCAGACACAACTGAGTGACTGAACTGAAGTTATTTTATTCTTATTGATGCAATTTACAAGGAATTTTTTTTCTCAATTTCATTTATAAACTGTTCATTGTTAATATATATAAAAAACTGATTTAGCGGTGTTGGTTTCACATTTTCTGAACTTGTTTATTAGCACTCAGAGGTTTTTTCGTGGATTCTTTAGGCTTTTCAGTGTATATAAGAGTATTGTTATTTTAGCCGATAAGTCATGTCCAACTCTTTTGCAACCCCACGGGCTATAGCCTGCCAGGCTCCTCTGTCCTTGAGATTTCCTAGGCAAGAATACTGGAGTGGGTTGCCATTTACTTCTCCAGTTGATCTTCCCGACCCAGGGATCAAACCTGTGTCTCCTACATTACAGGCAAGTTTTTTTTTTACCACTGAGTCACCAGGGAAATGTATACAAGGTTATGTCTTTTGAAAAGAGAGAGTTTTCTGCTCAGATGTGTATGTCTTTCCTTTCTTTTTCTTGCCCAGCTGCTCTGTATGTAGCTTCCAGTTGGATGTTGAGTGGTAATGACCTCAGGTGAACTCAGCCCACTGCTGCTTGAAGCTGGAGGTTTCAGTTCCCAGCCAGAGATTAAGGTCGGGTAGGGGCGGTGAGGGCACCAAATCCTAGCCACTAGACCAGTGATCAGTGACAAGGCCCTGACCTTTCGGCTTTGCAGAAAAGAATTCCCACAAAGACAGAAAGCAGTGAAACAAAAGAAGCGTTCATTAGAAGGAAAGGGTACATGTGGGTAGACACATGGGCTGGCTCAGAGGGAGAGTCTGCCCTCGTGGTGGTGTCAGTCAGGTTTATGGGGCATCTGTTCTGGGTTTCCTTTGGCCAACCATTTTTATTTGCCTGGTACTGAGTCCATATTTCAAACATCTCAGGATCCTCCCTTGTGTGTGTGCAAATCTCTCAGCCAAGATGTATTCCTATGAAGAGGCCTATGGGTAGACTTAGCGCCACACCACTTCTGACCTCCAAGGAGTTTTCTAGTCAGGAAGTCTTCCTTGATTTTGAGAATGAGAAACGTGTGGTCTCATCTTTCAGCTGGCCAGGGTCCAGCCTCCTGGGCTCCTCAGATATTTTGGAGTTCCTGTCCACATGGGAAGAACTCAAATTGCTTTCCCTGGGAGGAGTGGGGGGAATCTACTTCTAATTTCTTAAGACTTATTTTCTGGCCTAACATATATCTATCCTAGAGAATGTTGCACACGTACTTGAGGGCACTTTGTATTCTGTTGCTGCCGTGTGACCTGCCCTTTGTACATCTATCAAGTCTAGTTTGCTCATACCGCTGCTGAAGTCTTCTGTCCTTGTTGGCCTCCTATCTCACTGTTCTATTATTGAAAATTAGGTATCAAAGGCTCTATAGTTGTTGAATCACCTATTTCTCTCTCAGATTCTGTCAGTTTTGATTCATGTGTTTTGTAACTTTTAGGTGGATTTATACTTACAACTGTTTTTTCTAGATGGATTAACCCTTTTATCATCCTAGCAATACCATTTACCTTACATGTGCTTGATTTTTCCTCTATCAATGTGTATTTTTAAGAAATGTTAGACGTGTTCCAACCATAGCACAAACCAAAAGGTAATATGAAAAATTAAATTTGTATTATTTAGGAGTTCATTAATTTTTTCAGTAATGTATGCTTGTGCTAGAAATCTGTGGCCTTGTGTTTTAAAAACCTAATGCTTATATTGCCCTCTAGTGGAGAGCTATGTGCACTGACACTTCCTCTGTAGTTAAGGAAACCAGAAGCAACACTAGCTCTCACCTGAGAGAACTCTGAACTAGAATTGTAGAAAGCACCGCATAAACCCAGTTTACAGAAAGAGAGCCCAGTCTCACACCCCACATTTTGGAGCCGGCAAAACCTAGGCTTGGAGATCCTCCATTCTGTTGTTGTAAGCCAAGGCACTGGTATTCTCAAAAACAAGGTGGTAAGACCATGAAGGTGCAGGACTCTGGAGAAGCTCCAAACCCAGAGACGCCAGGACTAGTCCTCATGAGCATCTCTGTCTCTGTACCCTGTGGACAGAGATGAGAAATCCAGCAGTGCGTCAGCCTGCCAGTCACTCACCAATCCAGCCTGTGGTCCTGGATCTCTGTGTGATGTGCTTTCCCCTCTGACTCAAGATTTTCCCTTTGAAACTTTGGTTCTCAGCATGTTTTTAGGGTTTTTTTCCTTCCTTGAGTTTGTGGCTTCTGTTATTTCACTGATTTTTGGAAAACTCTTGGCCATTATATCTTCAAGTAGTCTTCTGCCCTCTCTCACTCTTTCTCTGGCATTCCAGTTACATGTATGTTAGCTTGTTAACCCATTTGTTGTTCAGTCACTCAGTCATGTCCGACTCTTTCCAACCCCATGGACTGCAGCACACCAGGCTTCCCTGTCCTTCACCATCTCCCAGAGCTTGCTCAGACTTATGTCCATTGAGTCAGTGATGCAGCCCTGGAAGGTGGAAAAGGGAGAAGGGAAGAGGAGGGAGAGCTTTCTCTCCTGACAGGAGAGGGAGGCTCCGTGCTGCCCTGGTTGTGTTGTGGATGATGTCACTGTTGGCCTGTATGTATTTGTAGGGCTGTGGAAAGATTCCACTGAAGATAGTCACTATTCTTGTATGCATGCATGCTAAGTGACTTCAGTCCTATCCAGCTCTTTTTGACCCCATGGACTGCAGCACGCCAGGCTTCCCCATCCTTCACTATCTCCCAGAGCTTGCTCAAGTTAATGTCCGTCGAGTCGGTGATGGCATCCAACCATCTTGTCTTCTATTGTCCCCTTCTCCTCCTGCCTTCAATCTTTCCCAACATCAGAGTCTTTTCTAATGAGTTGGCTCCTCGCATCAGGTGGCCAAAGTATTGGAGCTTTGGCATCAGTCCTGCCAATAAATATTCAGGGTTGATTTCCTTTAGGACTGACTGATTTGATCTCCTTGCAATTCAAGGGACTTTTTATTGTTAACCCATAGTTAACAATAACGTTACCATAACAAGAACATTTTATTGTTAACCCATAGTTGTTCCTTAATTTTTTCTCCTTATGTCTGTATGATCCCTACTGACTTATTTTCAAGTCCATTGATTTCCTTCTTCTCTAGTTTTCAGGCTGCCAGTAAGCTTATCGAAGAAATTCTTCATCTCTGACCTCATGTTTGTTTCTAGCATCTCCACTTGACTGTTTTATGGTTTCCGTCTTTCTAATGAAAGTTCCCTTTTTCTAATGAAATTCCCCCTTTTCTAATGAAAGTCCCCATCTGTTCATGTCTGCTGTCCTTTCATGCCTCTAGATCTGTTAACATTTCTTTCGTGGTTTGTAAGGTTCGGAGAACCGCACTCTGAAAACGACACTCAGGGACAGCCTCTAGGGGACTGACAAAGTTTATTATCCAGTTGTGTACTTTTATAATTTTCAGGGAATAGAGCATAAGGCTGACTTGCACGTAGCCATTCCAGATAAACATTAAAGCATTCTAGCATAAAATACAGTTCCTACCACCCAAGCCATAAGATAGCTTTGACGAAACTCTAAAGGGAGTCTTATCATGAAACAACAGTCCTTGCTCTCAGAAACAGGTGGTCAGAAGGAAGCCTTCGAACGCCTCAAGGCCAGGCGTATTGACCCTTCGTCATCCGTTCCCAGCTTTGGGCACTCAGTGAACGCTCATAACCCTTTGTTATGCTCGTCCCAGCTTCCAACCTTCGTCATGAGTGGAGCAAATACATTTTCAGTATTTGCTTAAAGCCTTCCAGCTCCTCCACATTTCCTCCCTTTCTTTCTCAAGAGCAAGGACTGCTGCAGCAATGGTTACTCCCGCTTTTTGGGCGGTGGTGGCTGGAGCACATAACGTTCAGAATCCTATAAGAACAATAACAAACAAACAAATAAGTGCATAAGAAGCCATCGTATGGGGTACCCAATTTTTTGGATTTAAAAAGGAAGTACTAGCAGATAGTGTATTATAGAAGTCAGTGTTATATAACACAGGGGGGATGCTGCTAAACGTAGTCGTGATTTGTATTTGTTGATCTATCTGAGCTTCTTGGGCCCAGAGATCATGAGAATCCTTTTTCCAAGCAGTAATGAAATCATGATTTTGAATAGAATTATATAATGCCATTCCAGAAACTGTACCAACAGTTACAATTGAAATAATACCCACTATGGTAGCTATAATCCAGCCAATAAAACGTTTGCTTCTTTTCAGGGATTCTCTCAGAACAAAAGACAACAACATGGAATCTGACCAAGGTTCAGAAGTCTTAACTGGAACCCACAAACCAGTTCTTTGCCGGACTAAAAAACACTCTTTAGTAACATTAATTGGCACATTAAGATTTAAACCAGTATACAAACGACAGTATAGGACAGAATTGAGCCATTACTCCTAAATTGTCCAATAGCAAAAAGATAGGGTGCATTTACACAAGCATGAACATAACCGGTATAATTATACTCAATAGTATAATCATGTGGAATGGAAACGTGTGTAAGCATACGAGTCGCTAAACTGGGACAAGCCAGCAGGAATTTTCCAAAGATGCCAGTGTTCAGCCCCCAGGACTGGATTGATTATCCAGGGTCTGGGAGGTGAAAGACTTCCATTGTACCAGTTCAAAAGTTCATCGCGTTGATGCTAGAGTCCTGTTTGTGTTCTGTTAAAATGTGGTGCTGAAACATTATACCATTGGCGGATGTTATTATTTTCTTGTGATTCTGAGCAATTCACAAAGAGTCCATGAGGCCCCCAGTCAACAAAGTCATGTTGGCGTGAACAGAAACTTTTTTAAACCTTCCTCTACAGGTGGACCAGTCCATCCCTGGCACAGATGATTTTTCTTTCAGGATACGTTGTCATAAGGAGGCTTAGAAGGCATCTGTTGCAATTTCTGTTCTAGTGCTGTGACCGGTCAGGGGGTGTGGAGCAAGGTCTGTCCATCTTCTGACTCTTTTGAGTGGGACCCACTGCTCGGTTCCATCATCTAAAATGACAAGATAATATCCCTTGCCTAGGAACTTAAGTGTTCCTGGCCACCATTGTTTAAGACATTTAACCCAAACAGCAGTTTGTTCAGGCATACGCGAGGGTGAATCAGAAAAATGTCGCTCTGTTCATGTTTCCTGACTGTGTAGAGACAAATTAAAATAATTGATTGAGGCAAATTAAAATAATTGATTGTTAGAAGGGCTATAGGCAAAATGGCTCTAGGTCCATAGGGGCCCCTTAGCGTGGTTCTTTTAAATTCCCTATCAGCGCCAACATCTTGGTCATCTCTGAGTCTGGATCTTTTGAACGCTTTATTTCTTGAAGATGGTTGATATTTTTTTCCTTTTTGTAGAATCTATTTATGATGAGATTTAAATTCATCCATGCTAGATAGCAGGAACTAAAAACTCACTGTGAGAAAGGAGAGAATCTGTGCTGCGGATTGGGCTTCAGTAGGAAGGTTTGGATGTTTCTGGCCAAGAGCTGACTCTGCTTGAATTTGTGGCTGAGGCAGAAAATGGAAAATTAGAATGGTGAGGAGGAACCAGAATTTCTCTCTGCAAGCTGGACCATGCAACCAAAGCAAGTATACCCAGGACCATTTTTTACTGCCTTTTTCTAGGCATCCAATTACATGTACATTAGTAATTGACCCTCAGAAAGCCGCATCCCAAGAGAAAGGACTAACAAAGAATTGCGCAGTTACACATTAAAAAATTTTTTTATTTTGTCTAGTATTTTAGGGGTTTCAGTGAAAATGAGAAGTTCTTTAAGAGATCAGCAGTACAGTTTCTCTGATATTTTACTAAGTGCTCCCCAGATAATGGAAGAACGAGGGGGAAATTTTCTTCCCTCACCTCAAACTAAACAAGAGGGTTTCAAAGAACTGCTCCAGGAGCCTTCATGTGCCCCCTGGCATTGGGGGACACAGCTAAGAGACTTGCTGGAGCCAGGGGGCTGACAGAGAAGACAGCCTCACAGCAAGCAGCCTACACCTCCAGCATTGGGCAGAGAAAGTCTCCGGCTAAGTCACCTTGACAAGGACACGCCCAGAAGGATGGCCTCGAAGAGAGGAGAGGGACTCCAGAGGAATGGTGCAAGTGGGTTGAGACTTCAGAAACAGGAGCTGAAGGTGGTTACAAATAGGGGCTTCCTGGTAGGAGATCCCCCCAGGAACAGGGGCTCTGAGATTAGACAAAGCACATCATCAGAAGTAAAGTGAAAGTCACTCAGTTGTGTCCAATTCTTTGCAACCCCCTGGACTGTAGCCCGCCAGCCTCCTCTGTCCTTGGGATTCTCCAGGCAAGAATACTGGAGTTGGTTGCCATTTCGTGTGGAGGCATGGAAATGAGGGGTGTGGAGGCATGGAAATGGACTTCAGGAGGTTGGGACACGAGATAACCACCATTCCAGTCTATAAAGCCCACCCACAACTCACCCTGCCTGGTCAGGGGTGGGCCGGGGGTGGGGTGGGGGCTGAGCTAGCAACAAATATCCACTGAGGGGGGTGGGGGTCAGGGAGGAGAAAGAAGACTGCCACTGCACCCCTCTTTTCCACTGCAGGTTTCCAAACTTAGGTCAGACATTTTCAGATGGAAGGGGAGAGGCTTAAATTGCACACAAAAACGTCAAACTGAAATCTACAACTAAGAGAGGAACTGTGGGTCTACTGGCAGATGTCCGCTATTGAGGAACAAAAAGTGAGCTATTTTAAACTCTCATTCCTAATATGTGTGCTTAGTCGCTCAGGTGTGTCGCATGCTTTGCAAACCCATGGACTCAACCCCACCAGGCTCCTCTGTCCAAGGGGATTCTCTAGGCAAGAATACTGGAATGAGTTGCCATGCCCTTCTCCAGGGGATCTTCCTGACCCAGGAACTGAACCCATGTCTCTTTAGTCTTCTGCGCTGGCAGGCAGGTTCTTTATCACTAGTGGCACCTAGGAAGCCCTACTAGAAGACAGATTTCTTCAAGTTTCTAAAAGATGTGGTCCGAATCACCAAGCAAGTGTGAATTTTCATGACTTAGAGCATGCTATCATGACTCAGCAACACAACTCGTATTTTTTTTCCTCCTTTGCTATAATTTACATGAACTTCCTCTCAGGAAGGGAATAGTCTCAGATTGTGTGGAATTCAGATGGTAAATAATCTGCCTGCGATGTGGTAGACCTGGGTTCGATTCCTGGGTCAGGAAGATCCCCTGGAGAAGGAAATGACTACCCACTCCAGTATTCTTGCCTGGAGAAGTCCATGGACAGAGGAGCCTGGTGGGCTACAGTCCACGGGGTCACAAAGAGTCGGACACGGCTGAGCAGCGACTCACACACGCACTGCCCTCCTCAGTGACAGTTTATGTGTTCTACCCTTCTTCCCCAAATGAAGGAAGTGCTGTGACTTGGCAGATCATCAAGAAACCTTAGCTACTGAAGCAGTTTCTAAATATTCCTTATCTTAGTCTACTTTTCAGCATTTATTGATTGGAAATTGTCGGGTGTCTTGGGGCATGATAAATCCTTGTATTTAGCCATTAGCCATGATAAATCCTTGTATTTAGCCATTAGGCAAGACGAAGTGAAAGATAGCCATTATCTGGTTCAGCTGCAACAGTGAAATAATTATATGCAAGGGCAGGGCTGTCATGCATGGGTGGTTTACCCTGCTGCTTAAATATTACCATTTGAGTTTTAAAAACTGGTTACTAATAAGGCGATGTGTCCACCCTGTCTTTAGATTTGTTTAATGAATAACTTTATGGACTCTCTATATTGTATTGACTTTTTATACAGCAGTAGATGACGTTATTTTATTTTGGTTTAAACTGATAAAGATGATCTACATTTTAAGCCAATGAGCCCAGTGATATTATTTCTGGCTCTAATAGTGTTGATCCACATATCGAATTCTCCTTTCTAGGTGTCTGATTTTCCTTTAGCTATTAAGGGGGTATTTCCCATAGCTTCTCAGGCTATGATCTTCAAAGCAATTTTGATAATGATATTAATTGCTTTCATCAAGTCATCATTCCTTGTTCTTTGGATCAATTGTAAGACCTGCCCAGTAGTGGTATGATGTGGCCCCCACTGCCCCTTAGGCTTTCAGCAAGGCAGATATTTTTCAGAAGTTGCATTGATAGAATGACAGGGTTCCCAAATTGAGCCAGTCAGATCTCCTGTAGGATTAGCTGTGAATCACCAGCAAAAGTCAAAAATCGAAGACCTCTTATTGCAGGGAGGAAGCCAGTTCTGACTCCATGTTGGAACTGTTTCTTTGACTTGCTTTTCATTGCTTTTGTTATTATAATCATATAGAATGGTTTGCCTCAGAATCCTGCCCCTCTGCCTGACTGTTAAAGTGCCTTTCTTCAGAACTTTGTCCACCTGTGGATGGCAGGAAGGAAGAATTAACACATCCCCTGCCTGAGGCTTGCCATTCTAGGAGATATTTGCAAGATTAATAGGCTTTTCCTTTGCTTCCTCACCTCCCATCATCTTTAATATATAAAAGAACATGGTATTCAGACCCTGATAAAATAGTTATTTTGAGGCAATAGGCTGTCATCTTCTTGGTCTGCTGGTTCCCAGGTTAAAGTCTCTTCCTTGCCTCAACACCTCATCTCTCAGATTCATTGGCCTATCATGGGGTTAACAGAGTGCGCTGGGCCTCAGTCACACTCTGGTTAGAAGAAAAACAAAGGACTGATACTTCTAAGAGTGTGGAAAATTCATGGGCAGATCTCCGATCATTATATACAATGGGTCTCTGATATCAGACCCTAGAACTGAGATAGTTTTCGTCTTTTAATTGTTGTTTAGTTATTAAGTCATGTCTGACTCTTTGCAACCTTGCCAAGGCTCCTCTGTCCATAGGATTTCCCAGGCAAGAATACTGGAGTGGGTTGCCGTTTCCTTCTTCAGGGGATCTTCCTGACCAAGGATCGAACACATGTCTCCTGCATTGGCAGGCAGATTCTTACCACTGAGCCACCTGGGAAGTCCTGCTCTTGATTATCTGGCTTTTATCAGCTCTGCTTCCTTGTGACATGCATATTTAGCGTGCTGTGACTCACTATGACACACCACTGTCTAGTTCATCACTTCAGAGGTTCTTTGTACCTGGTCCACCACAGGTATTGATTGGGCACAGGTGTTATGCTGGACAACTTAACCCACATGGATAACTAAATACTGAAAACTCTGACTCACTGCATTGTGACCTTGTGCACAGCTGCAGCCCTGCCCAGAGATTTCCACAGTCCCCTCCCTACCCCTACTCCCCTTACCCCAGCCCTTCGCCAGCCCTGCATCCATTCCCACAGCCAAGTCAGAGTTTATTCCTTAGGCTTCCCTCATGGCTCAGCTGGTAAAGAATCCTCCGGCTATGCGGGAGACCTGGGTTCAATCCCTGGGTTGGGAAGATCCCTGGAGAAGGGAAAGGCTACCCACTCCACATTCTAGGCTGGAGATTCCATGGGCGGTATAGTCCATGGGATCGTGAAGGACATGGCTGAGCGACTTTCACGTTCACACATTCTTATTCTGTTGTTTGTTTGCTTGTTTGTTTTACTGTGCTGGGTCTTCGTTGCTGCTCCGACTTTTCTCTAGTTGCAGCAAGCAGGGGCCCCTCTCCAGTTGTGGTGCGCAGTTTGCTCATTCTGGTGGCTTCTCTTGTTTCGGGGCACAGCCTTTAGGTGAGGAGACTTACAGCCCATGGGCTCGGTAGTAGTGGCTCCTGGGCTCTAGAGCACAGGCTCAGTAGCTGTGGTACATGGACTTAGTTGCTCCATGACGTGTGGAGTCTTCCCAGATCAGGGATCGAACCCACGTCTCCTGCATTCGCAGATGGATTTCTACTACACCACCATGGGCATCCCCTGGTTCCAATTTTGCATGTTTCCCTGGCTCACAGAATTTTTAAGGATTCAGTTCAGTTCAGTCACTCAGCCATGTCCAACTCTTTGCTACTCCATGGACTGCAGAACACCAGGCTTCCCTGTCTATCACCAACTCCCAGAGCTTGCTCAAACTCATGTCCATTGAGTTGATGATGCCATCTGGCCATCTCATGCTCTGTCATCCCCTTCTTCTGCTTTCAGTCTTTCTCAGCATTGGGGTCTTTTCCACTGAGTCAGTTCTTCGCATCAGGTGGCCAAAATATTGGAGTTTCAGCTTCAGCATCAGTCCTTCAAATGAACACCCAGGACTGATCTCCTTTAGGATGGACTGGTTGGATCTCCTTGCAGTCCAAGGGACTCTCAAAAGTCTTCTCCAACACCACAGTTCAAAAACATCAATTCTTCAGCACTCAACTTTCTTTATAGTCCAACTCTCACATCCATACATGACTACTGGAAAAATGATAGCTTTGACTAGGCGGACCTTTGTTGGCAAAATAATGTCTCTACTTTTTAGTATGCTGTCTAGCTTGGTCATAGCTTTTCTTCCAAGGAGCAAGCGTCTTTTAATTTCATGGCTTCAGTCACCATATGCGTGATTTTGAAGCCCCCCAAAATAAAGTCTGTCATTGTTTCTATTGTTTCCCCATCTATTTGCCATGAAGTGATGGGACCAGATGCCATGATCTTCATTTTTTGAATGTTGAGTTTTAAGCTAGTTTTTTCACTCTCTTTCACTTTTATCAAGAGGCTCATTAGTTCTTCTTCACTTTCTGCCATAAGGGTGGTGTCACCTGTGTATCTGAGATTATTGGTATTTCTCCTGGCAGTCTTGATTCCAGCTTGTGCATCCAACCTGGTATTTCTCATGATGTACTGTGCATATAAGTTAAAAAGCAGGGTGACAATATACAGCCTTGATGTACTCCTTTCCCAATTTGGAACCAGTCTGTTGTTCCATGTCCATTTCTAACTGTTGCTTCTTGACCTGCATACAGATTTCTCAGGAGGTAGGTAAGGTGGTCTGCTATTCCCATCTCTTTAAGAATTTTCCACAGTTTGTTGTGATCCACACAGTCAAAGGCTTTGGTGTAATCAATGAAGCAGAAGTAAATGTTTTTCTGGAATTCTCTCTCTTTTTTTTTTTTTTTTTAATGATCCAACAGATGTAAGCAATTTGGTCTCTGGTTCCTCTGGCTTTTCTAAATCCAGTTTGAACATCTGGAAGTTCATGGTTCACATACTGTTGAAGCCTGGCTTGGAGAATTTTGAGCATTACTTCGCTAGCATGTGACAGGAATACAATTGTGTGGAAGTCTGAACACTCCTTGGCATTGCCTTTCTTTGGGATTGGAATGAAAACTGACCTTTTCCAGTCCTGTGGCCACTGCTGAGTTTTCCAAATTTGCTGGCATATTGAGTGCAGCACTTTCATAACATCATCTTCTAGGATTTGAAGTAGCTCAACTGGAATTCCACCACCTCCACTAGCTTTGTTCATAGTGATGCTTCCTAAGGCCCACTTGACTTTGCATTCCAGGATGTCTAGCTCTAGGTTCGTGATCACACCATCATGATTATCTGGATCATAGAGATCTTTTTTGTACAGTTCTTCTGTGTATTCTTGCCACCTCTTCTTAATATCTTCTGCTTCTGTTATGTCCGTACCCTTTCTGTCATTTATTGTGCCCATCTTTTCATGAAATGTTCCCTTGGTATCTCTGATTTTCTTGAAGAGGTCTCTAGTCTTTTGCATTTTATTGTTTTCCTCTATTTCTTTGCATTGATCACTGAGGAAGGCTTTCTTATCTCTCCTTGCTTGCCGGGGTCCAGCCCCGCAGGATCCAGGGGAACCTGAAGGAAAAATGGTGTTGGCGGATGACTTAGAGAGAGACAAGGAAAGGCTATTGTAGATAAGAAAATAGAGGAGAGAAAGAGGCTGATATTCCTTGGTTTACACAGAAAGCCAATAAAACTTCGAGACAAGAAGTTTGCCCCATTCACGGAGGCCACAGGTGCCTTCCCGCTCTCCCAAGGGAGTGAAGACGCAAAACGTCTTCCCATTCAGGTCTTAGAAATCCAGGCAGATAAGTGAATGCAGGGAGCCTCTATGCTCCAAGAGATCAGCCTGAAAAAGAAAGTAAGAGAGAGAAAAAAAAAAAAGAGAGAAAAAAGAAAAACACAGGGTGACCAAGCTTCTTCAAGCGAGGCCCATTGTTTTTATTTTCAAAAGGGTCTTTTATAACTTTACTTGTACATAGAGGGAAATGAAAGATGCAAAATCATACAGAGTCAGCCCAAACATTACATCTGTTTTGTCTTTATCGAAACCAGGATTTTTTCTGCAAACCTTTCCCGTAAACAATATTGTGTATATTATCTTCTGGCCTTGGAGGCCTGTGAACATTTTATGACCCTCTTGTGATAAAGGCTTCTCAACCAGAAAACTTATTTTCCCTTGAAATGTTTTTTCTTATATTTCTAATCTATGTCAGCCTCAAAAAGTATTAAATAGAGTTACATTCTCACGAAGCAAAGGTGCAGTGAGTGACAAAAAAGAACCAATTAGCTCAAAAGTCTGCTGTGGTTAAATTCAAGGCTACACTTGTTTTTCTTACTTTCCAACTATGTTAACTAATGCACTCCCAGGTGCACAGTGGATAAGAGATATGGGGACTTAGCAACAAGCATTGGCCCAATAATGAAACCCTACATTAGCACTAGTCTAATAACTTTTAACTCTTTGAAAGGCTCTATGTTTTAGGCTTTCTGTGCCTCTCACAGTTGGGAGGC
Organism: Ovis aries; assembly: GCF_016772045.2. NCBI lineage: Eukaryota > Metazoa > Chordata > Mammalia > Artiodactyla > Bovidae > Ovis > Ovis aries. The sequence continues at coordinate 37,687,774 of NC_056062.1, forward strand.
TGTAAATAATCACATGCGTAGCTGCAAGAGTCTGGATATATCTGCCAAGCAAGCTAAAATGCTAACAGAGGGGTTTTGATTGGAAATATTCTTCTCATGTCCAGGAGACTTATTAGCTATAGCCCTAAGTTGATTTTCTCCAGAGAAAGGTGGTCAGGAATAGCCCCCTGTTAATGTCAGAGGAGTTGGTGAAAGTTATGAAATAGTAAAACAGACAGATTCTGGTTTTGGGGTAGATGTTCTAGAAAGCCTAGGGAGCCTGTTGAGTTCTGAAGCCTTGCTTAACAGTTCTCTTCCACATGACCTTGTCATGGGTGGGATCTCCCGTAGTGGCTCCCGGCACTTGCTCTTCTTTGAAACTCCTAATTAAAATGGGTATATCTTTCTTTTTCTCTTTTCCCTTTCACTTCTTTTCTTTTCTCAGTTATTTGTAAGGCTTCCTCAGACAACCATTTTGCCTTTTTGCATTTCTTTCTCTTGGGGATGGTCTTGATTCCTGCCTCCTGTACAATGTCATGAACCTCTGTCCATAGTTCTTCAGGCACTCTGTCTATCAGATCTAATCCCTTGAATCTATTCTCACTTCCATTGTATAATTGTAAGGGATTTGATTTAGTTCATACCTGAGTGGTCTAGTGGCTTTCTGTACTTTCTTCAATTTCAGTCTGAATTTGGCAATAAGGAATTCATGATCTGAGCCACAGTCAGCCTCCGATCTTGTTTTTGCTGACTGTATAGAGCTTCTCCATCTTTGGCTGCAAAGAATATAATCAATCTGATTTTGATATTGACCATCTGATGATGTCCATATGTAGAATATTCTCTTGTGTTGTTGGAAGAGGGTGTTTGCTATGACCAGTACATTCTCTTGACAAAACTCTGTTAGCCTTGCCCGGCTTCATTTTGTACTCCAAGGCCAAATTTGCCTGTTACTCCAGGTGTTTCTCGACTTCCTACTTTTCCATTCCAGTCCCCTATGATGAAAACAGTATCTTTTTAAAGGATTGGCTGTAATGAATTTACCTCTCCACATGAAAGTGAAAGTGGAGAGTGAAAAAGTTGGCTTAAAGCTCAACATTCAGAAAACTAAGATCATGGCATCTGGTCCCACCACTTCATGGGAAATAGATGGGGAAACAGTGGAAACAGTGTCAGACTTTATTTTGGGGCTCCAAAATCACTGCAGATGGTGACTGCAGCCATGAAATTAAAAGACGCTTACTCCTTGGAAGGAAAGTTAGGACCAACCTAGATAGCATGTTGAAAAGCAGAGACATTACTTTGCCAACAAAGGTCCATCTAGTCAAGGCTATGGTTTTTCCAGTAGTCATGTATGGATGTGAGAGTTGGACTGTGAAGAAAGCTGAGCACCAAGGAATTGATGCTTTTGAACTGTGGTATTGGAGAATACTCTTGAGAGTCCCTTGGACTGCAAGGAGATCCAACCAGTCCATTTTGAAGATCAACCCTGGGATTTCTTTGGAAGGAAAGATGCTAAAGCTGAAACTCCAGTACTTTGGCCACCTCATGCGAAGAGTTGACTCATTGGAAAAGACTCTGATGCTGGGAGGGATTGGGAGCAGGAGGAGAAGGGGACGACAGAGGATGAGATGGCTGGATGGCATCACTGACTCAATGGACATGAGTCAAAGTGAACTCCGGGAGTTGGTGATGGACAGGGAGGTCTGGGGTGCTGCGATTCATGGGGTCGCAAAGAGTCAGATACGACTGAGCAACTGAACTGAACTGAACTGGTGGTATCCCTGTTATACAGCACTAGTTTAAAGTTGAAAACTAATTTCTTTACAGATTCTATTACTCTGAGTTGTATTGGTAAACATTTAGCAAATAGTTTGCCTTGCTGGGAGAAATTTATTTATAGTCAAATACTGCTGGGTATATTCTGGTATACTTTCTCACTCTGTTCACACACCAGTCATCTAGACCTCACTTTAAAGCTGAATGTGTAGACACCAATTACCAATGTTACTTGTTTCAGTTCATTGATTCCTCTTATCAGTTACTTCAAAGAAGAGTTTGATCACTTCTCTGTAGGTGGGTTTGCTACCATACAGAAGAAGCTCAGCCTCTTCCCACCGGGAACCTCCTAAACATATTTCCAGGCATTTTTAGTACATAATTAAGAGTCCTTGGTTGCTTCTCCACATAGAGGCCACCCAACGAGGGGAGACTGATACAAACCCATGCCTCTTGGCAGGTTTCTCCTGCATTGACAGGCAGGTTCTTTAAACAGTAGTGCCTCCTGGGAAGCCTGGGTAGAAACCCAGTCTTTTTTAAATATAAGGGTTTAATCAGATAGTTATACTATAACTTATCAGTAAAGGAAAGAGTCTCTTCTAGATATAACACATGGAACCAGCCTTGAAGAGGAGGTTCTATTATCAAATGCAAGAAGATTAGGAAAACATACTGAAAAAAGAAAGTAATATTAAAGAATCAACTTAAAAGATTGCCAGCTCTTGGGAATTATGTGGCAGTCCAGTGGTTGGTGCTCTACAATTCCACTGCAGAGGGTGTGGGTTCCATTCTTTGCTGGGGCATGAAAATCCTGCAGGCTACTCTATGTGGCAAAAAAAAAAAAAATTTTAATTGCCAAATCTTAAGATATGTTCACCATGCAGGCTTTCTTCTTCTTATTCAGTATTGCTGCTGCTGCTGCTAAGTCACTTCAGTTGTGTCCAACTCTGTGTGGCCCCATAGACGGCAGCCCACCAGGCTCCCCCCATCCCTGTGATTCTTGACCATTAATTTTGCACTTTGGGGCATAGTTCCTAGATAATTCATCTGGACAAAGGTAAGTTTCCCTTTTTACCTAAATCTTTTTGGTACATAGTAAGTTGTGAACTTATATTTTGGTTTATTCAGTCAATTACTATCAAATTGTTTCCCTGGTTTATGTAAACAAAAATGCATAAGGACTAAACAAGTGATTTAAATCCAGATAATGAATAATAAAAACCAAGTCCATCAGCTTTGTTAAAATTAGTATCTGTCTTTTTCTACTTTCTCATTATTAGTATATAGGAATGCAAGGGATTTCTGTGTGTTGATTTTATATCCTGCAACTTTACTATATTCATTGATTAGCTCTAGTAATTTTCTGGTGGAGTCTTTAGGGTTTTCCATGTAGAGGATCATGCCATCTGCAAACAGTGAGAGTTTTACTTCTTCTTTTCCAATTGGGATTCCTCTTATTTCTTTTTCTGCTCTGATTGCTGTGGCCAAAACGTCCAGAACTATGTTGAATAGTAGCGGTGAAAGTGGACATCCTTGTCTTGTTCCTGACTTTAGGGGAAATGCTTTCAATTTTTCACCATTGAGGATAATGTTTGCTGTGGGTTTGTCATATATAGCTTTTATTATGTTGAGGTATGTTCCTTCTATTCCTGCTCTCTGGAGAGTTTTTATCATAAATGGATGTTGAATTTTGTCAAAGGCCTTCTCTGTATCTATTGAGATAATCATATGGTTTTTATTTTTCAATTTGTTAATGTGGTATATTACATTGATTGATTTGTGGATATTGAAGAATCCTTGCATCCCTGGGATAAAGCCCACTTGGTCATGGTGTATGATCTTTTTAATGTGTTGTTGGATTCTGATTGCTAGAATTTTGTTGAGGATTTCTGCATCTATGTTCATCAGTGATATTGGCCTGTAGTTTTCTTTTTTTGTAGCATCTTTGTCAGGTTTTGGTATTAGGGTGATGGTGGCCTCATAGAATGCGTTGGGAAGTTTACCTTCCTCTGCAATTTTCTGGAAGAGTGTGAGTAGGATAGGTGTTAGCTCTTCTCGAAATTTTTGGTAGCATTCAGCTGTGAAGCCGTCTGGACCTGGGCTTTTGTTTGCTGGAAGATTTCTGATTACAGTTTCAATTTCCGTGCTTGTGATGGGTCTGTTAAGATTTTCTATTTCTTCCTGGTTGAGTTTTGGAAAATTGTACTTTTCTAAGAATTTGTCCATTTCTTCCACGTTGTCCATTTTATTGGCATACAACTGCTGATAGTAGTCTCTTATGATCCTTTGTATTTCTGTGTTGTCTGTTGTGATCTCTCCATTTTCATTTCTAATTTTATTGATTTGATTTTTCTCTCTTTGCTTCTTGATGAGTCTGGCTAATGGTTTGTCAATTTTACTTATCCTTTCAAAGAACCAGCGTTTGGCTTTGTTGATTTTTGCTATGGTCTCTTTTGTTTCTTTTGCATTTATTTCTGCCCTAATTTTTAAGATTTCTTTCCTTCTACTAACTCTGGGGTTCTCCAATTCTTCCTTTTCTAGTTGCTTTAGGTGTAGAGTTAGGTTATTTATTTGACTTTTTTCTTGTTTCTTGAGGTATGCCTGTATTGCTATGAGCTTTCCTCTTAGCACTGCTTTTATAGTGTCCCACAGGTTTTGGGTTGTTGTGTTTTCATTTTCATTAGTTTCTATGCATATTTTGATTTCTTTTTTGATTTCTTCTGTGATTTGTTGGTTATTCAGAAGTGTGTTGTTCAACCTCCATCTAACATGTATACTATCATGTAAGAATTGAATCGCCAGTCTATGTCTGATGCAGGATACAGCATGCTTGGGGCTGGTGCATGGGGATGACCCACAGAGATGTTATAGGGAGGGAGGTGGGAGGGGGGTTCATGTTTGGGAACGCCTGTAAGAATTAAAGATTTTAAAATTAAAAAAATAAAAAAATAAAAAGAAAAAATAAATAAATAAATAAATAAAACACAGAAACAGAAAAAAAATATTATCTGTCAATGTTTGGAATGTGTTTTGTTTTTATATTCAATTGATATAAAAAAAAATAACACACTAAGGTAATTTAAAATGCTTATTTCTATTTTTTCACCCAAGTGTTTCAGTTGACCATTGAATAACCAGAGTTTGAACAACGTGGGTTCACTCATATGCAGATTCTTTTCAATAACTATATGGAAATATACATGGAGATGCTTCCCAGGTGCCTCAGTGGTAAAGAATCTGCCTACCAATGCAGAAGATGTGAGTTTGATCCCTGGGTCAGGAAGATGTCCTGGAGGAGGAAATGGCAACGTACTCCAGTATTCTTGCCTGGAGAATCCCATGGAGAGAGGAGCTGGTAGGCTACAGTTTGTGGGGAAAAGAGTCAGACATGATACAAGAGGTTAAAAATTATGTTATTCTATTTATAGGACATGCATAGTTTAGGCAAATTCATAGAGACAAAGTAGAGCAGTAGTTCCTAGAGACTGAAGAACAGAGATTATATATACTTATTGTTCAGTTGGGCTGATGAGAAAGTTCTGGAGATGGATGATGCTGCTTGTACAACACTGGGAATGCACTTAATCCCTCTGAATTGTATACACTAAAAAATGGTTAAAATGGTAATTCCGTGTTACACATATCTTACTACAATAAAAACATTGAAGAAAAAAAGTCAGGCACAGCTTATCGACTAAACAACAAAAATAGTGTGCAAGACTTGAAGTGGATGGCCCATCCTTACAGAGGCATAAAGGTAAGTGGTGTTTAATATTTTATTACTGTTTTATAACTTTGTTTTCAAAGAATTCCATTACTATGCAGTATGCCTCTCTCTCATAATTGGAAGAACTGCATTTCAGCCTACCATCACAAGCGTTTTTTAAAGTGTAACATTTCCAGTGCTATATTATGAAATATGACTGTAATACTTGAAGACATGAAATTTTTATAATGATTCATTGATTAGTGTACAAGCTGAGCTACCGTGAAGCTTTCCTATTGAAGCAGTCATATTGGTGCTTCTTCCTTGAATCATTATGCTTGTCAAAAATGTGACAAAGAAACATTTATCTTTTATTTGTGACGTCTAGTGTTAGTGATACATATAACATACAGTGTTTTCTATCATATAAGACAGTGTTGATATAGATACTGGCAGTTGATTCATTTTCTAAGCATAGGACGTAAACTTACTGTACTGATAAATAGAGTGCCAGGTACTTCCCTGGTGGTCCAGTGGTTAAGACTCTGCACTTCCACTACAGGGAGGGCTGGTTCAATCTCTGGTCAGAGAACTAAGATCTTGAATGCCTCGAGGCACAAACAAAAAATATTAAAAAAATAAATGTTAAAAAAATACAGTTCAGTCCAGTTGCTCAGTCATGTCCAACTCTTTGCGACCCCATGGACCTCTCTGTCTATCACCAACTCCTGGGGTTTACTCAAACTCATCTCCATCGAGTCAGTGATGCCATCCAACCATCATCCTCTGTTGTCCCCTTCTCCTCCTTCCTTCAATCTTTCCTAGCACCAGGGTCTTTTCATATGAGTCAGCTCTTCACATCAGGTGACCAAAGTATTGGAGTTTTAGCTTCAACATCAGTCCTTCAATGAACACCCAGGTCTGATCTCCTTTAGGATGGACTGGTTGGATCTCCTTGCAATCCAAGGGACTCTCAAGAGTCTTGTCCAACACCACAGTTCAAAAGCATCAATTCTTCTGCACTTAGCTTTCTTTATAGTCCAATTCTCACATCCATACGTGACTACTGGAAAAACCACAGCCTTGACGAGGTGGACCTTTGTTGGCAAAGTGATGTCTCTGCTTTTTAATATGCTGTCTAGGTTGGTCATAGCTTTCCTTCCAAGGAGTAAGCGTCTTTTAATTTCATGGCTGCAGTCCCCATCTGCAGTGATTTTGGAGCCCCCCAAAATACAGTACAGCAGTATAAGTGTGTTTTTCTTTCCTTATGATTTTCTTAGCACTGTCTCTAGCTTTATTGTAAGAGTACAATATATCAATATGTAACACATATAGAATATAAAACATGTTCATCTACTGTTTATATTACTGGTAAGGCTCCCTGTCCGGAGAAGGCAATAGCACCCCACTCCAGTACTCTTGCCTGGAAAATCCCATGGACAGAGAAGCCTGGTAGGCTGCAGTCCATGGGGTTGTGAAGAGTCGGACATGACTGAATGACTTCACTTTCACTTTTCACTTTCATGCATTGGAGAAGGAAATGGCAACCCACTACTGTGTTCTTGCCTGGAGGATCCCAGGGATGGTGGAGCCTGGTGGGCTGCCGTCTATGGGGTCGCATAGAGTCGGACACAACTGAAGCGACTTAGCAGCAGCAGCAAGGCTCCCCGTCAATAGCAGGCTATTAGTTGTTAAGTTTTGGGGGTGTCAAAAGTTATATGCAGATTTTTTAACTCAATGAGGACCCCCCAACATTGTTCAGAAGGTCAACTGTATTTATAAGGGTGATTGTAAAGTTTCAAATGAAGGAAGTGTGTTTGTTTTTGTTATTATTCTGTTGTGAATTTCCACATTTTTGCATTCTGGTCAGAAAATGTGATCGTCTATGAACTCTGCTTTTAGGGCTCTTTTTGAAATTTTCAGTGTGACCTAATAATATATTATCAGTTTTTGGTGAGTACTTCATGTGGATTTCACAATTAAGTACTATATATTTTTACATGTTAAGAGTAGGTTTTGGTTTGACAAAAAAAAAAAAAAAAACACAAAATTCTGTAAAGCAATTATCCTTCAATTAAAAATAAATAAATTTATAAAAAATAATTTCTGTATCCCTTTTTAAGGAAGAATTATTACCTATACAAAAATTTTTAATATCCTTTCTGTTCTTAGTTTGATATTTTCATTTCTGAGTTATAATAAACTTTCCTACTATGGTTGAGGATTTGTCAGTTTCTCCTCATGATTCTGTCAGTTTTTTCCTTTTCTTTGTTGTTCACTGTATGTTTGAGATTGTGATGATAGGCATACACAGTTAGCCCTCAGTGTCTGCGGGATTTGCACATACTGTAGAACCAACTAGCCTGGAATCAAAAATATTTGAAAAAAAAAATTCCAGAAAAGTTCCAAAAAGCAAAACTCGAGTTTGCATGCCTCATATCACTTAGATTGTATTTGCAACTATTTACATATGCAGATGACACCACCCTTATGGCAGAAAGTGAAGAGGAACTAAAAAGCCTCTTGATGAAAGTGAAAGTGGAGAGTGAAAAAGTTGGCTTAAAGCTCAACATTCAGAAAACGAAGATGATGGCATCCGGTCCCATCACTTCATGGCAAATAGACAGGGAAACAGTGGAAACAGTGTCAGACTTTATTTTTGGAGGCTCCAAAATCACTGCAGATGGTGACTGCAGCCATGAAATTAAAAGACGCTTACTTCTTGGAAGGAAAGTTATGACCAACCTAGAAAGCATATTCAAAAGCAGGGACATTACTTTGCCAACTAAGGTCCCTCTAGTCAAGGCTATGGTTTTTCCTGTGGTCATGTATGGAGGTGAGAGTTGGACTGTGAAGAAATCTGAGTGCCAAAGAATTGATGCTTTTGAACTGTGGTGTTGGAGAAGACTCTTGAGAGTCCCTTGGACTGCAAGGAGATCCAACCAGTCCATTCTGAAGGAGATCAACCCTGGGATTTGTTTGGAAGGAATGATGCTAAAGCTGAAACTCCAGTACTTTGGCCACCTCATGCGAAGAGTTGACTCATTGGAAAAGACTCTGATGCTGGGAGGGATTGCGGGCAGGAGGAGAAGGGGACGACCGAGGATGAGATGGCTGGATGGCATCACTGACTCGATGGATGTGAGTCTGAGTGAACTCCGGGAGTTGGTGATGGACAGGGAGGCCTGGCGTGCTGTGATTCATGGGGTCGCAAAGAGTCGGACACGACTGAGTGACTGAACTGAAATGAACTGAACTGAACTGAACATAGCATTTATGTTGTATCAGTTATTATAAGTAATTTCGAGGTGATTATGACAACCCACTCTAGTACTCTTGCCTGGAAAATCCCACGGACCAAGGAGCTTGGTAGGCTACAGTCCATGGGGTCGCAGAGAGTCGGACATGACTAAGCGACTTCACTTTGTTTTCACTTTCGATAGTATATAAGGGGGCTTCCAGGTGGCACAGTGGTAAAGGAGCCCACCTGCCAATGCAGGAGATGAGGGTTTGATACCTGGGTTGGGGGTCCCTCCTCCCTAGAGAAGGAATGGGCAATCCACTCCAGCATTCTTGCCTGGGAAATCCCATGGACAGTGGAGCCTGGCAGGCTACAGTCCATGGTCTCGCCAAAAAGTCAGATACAGCTGAGCAACTGAGCACACACAAAGTATATTAGAGGAGGTATGTAGGTTATATGCAAATACTATGTCATTTAGATGGGACTCGTCATTTTATATGGAATCTACCTCCAATGCAGGAGATCCGGGTTCAATCCCTGGGTGAGGAGTATCCTCTGGAGAAGGAAATGGCAACCCACTCCAGTATTCTTGCCTGGACTCCAGTATTCTTGCATGGACAGAAGAGCCTGGTGGGCTACTGTCCACGGGGTTGCAAAGAGTCAGACACGGCTGAGCAACTAAACCACCACATGTCATTTTATATGGGACTTGAGTATCCACGGATTTGGGCATTTATGAGGGATCTTGGAACCTAGAGGGATAAATGAAGAACTTCATTATTAAGGAATGACTCTCTCATTAATAAAGCCTTCTGCTGTGTAGTCTAGTTTTATATTTATGTTGTTGTCTTCTATATGTTAGTATCTGTCTTGAATATCTTTTCCATTCTTGTAATTTAAAAATTTTTAGTGTGTAGTTTTTAAACACCAAAGAGCTGAAGTTTTTTTTTTTTAAATTTCAGTATGAATACGTTTTTTTAATGGAATGAAATGATCCTTTTCATGTTTATTTTGCTTTCTTATATCTGTCCATCCTACTTTTTTTTTCCAGTTATCATTTTCTTATTTCTTATTTCCTTCATACTTCTGTTGGCTTGAGGTTTCTTTCTCTATATATTTTATTTTCATTCTCTTGTGGCATAGAAGATACACATGTATATGTGCACATATATGTATTTGAAATAATGTATATATTATTCAAATTATATATAAGGAGAATATATACATAGAAGCAAATCTTCTATGTCCTAATAGTTCTGTAGTCCAATTCTTATACCTAGAGATAACCTGCTCTCACAGATAATCAGTTACATTCTAACAGCTAATATATATTAACTGTTAGGGATTAATGCTTCAGTGTCAGTGTGCTCTTTTGCTTCTTGTATTCACTTATTTGGGCTTGGAGTTGCTGTGAAAATGAACTTGCCTTCTCATCCGCCTGTCTTCAGGGCTAACATCTCCTTCAGGGCTTTTTTTCTGGTGGAGCAAAAATCCACCTCAGCACCTGTGCACATCGTCTAAGTGCTTCTGAGTGGAGGGAGTTGTTCCCCTAGGACCCGCCTCAGTGAGCTCCCAGCAGCAGAGTTGCAAGCTGAATCCCATGAGGCCGTGGGGAGTGTGGTGTCCAAGGCAGGAAGCTAAACAATCTCTTATTTCTTGAGGCCACATGTGCTAGGGTGGCGCAGTAGACAGAATAATGACCTCCCAAAGATGTCCATGTTCTAGTCCCCAGAACTCGAAAACATGTTAACTTACATGGCAAAAGGGACTTGGCAGGTGCAATTAACATTGATCATGAGATGCAAAGGCTGTCCCGTAATCCCAGAGTCCTTGTAAGAGGGAGGGGAAAAGTAGATGTGGTCCTGGATGCAGAGTTTAGAGGGATGCACTTTGGAGATGAAGGGTCCCTGGGCCAAGAGGAGGAAATGAACTCACCCCTAGAACCTCTAGGAGGGCCACAACTTTGCCAACACCTTGACTTCCGCCCATAAAACCCACTTGTGACTGCTGATCTCCAGAACAGCAAGATGATATATTTGTCCTGGGTAAAGTCACTAAGGGCTCCCCTGGCTCAGTGATAAAGAATCCACCTGCCAATGCAGGAGACATGGGTTTGATGCTGGGGTCGGAAAGATCCCCTGGAAGAGGAAATGGCAACCCACTCCAGTATTCTTGCCTGGAGAATCCCATGGACAGAGGAGCCTGGTAGGCTACAGTCCATGGGGTCTCAGTTAGACAAAACTTAGTGCCTGAACAGTAACAATAACAGTCACTAAGGTTGTTCTACTTTGCTATAGCAGTAGTGGGGGAACAAAGGCAGGTGGTGTCTTTCCCCAGCAATAGTGACTGTCAGGTGTGGGTTTCCTTTTCTCCAAGCTATCTTCAGTGAAGGGCCGTCCCAGCCAAGCCCGCCAAAATTCTCTAGGTCTGCTTCCTGCTTCCCTGCCCAGACTCAAGAGAAGGGACAGGCACCAGTCACCTCACAGGTAGGGGGTGGGGGTGGGGGGGAGGTTTGCACTTCTGTGGCACAATGCTGTTGTGTTTTGTTGGCTTCTGGGAAGGCAAAATGGTCCAGGCGTGGAATGGAGACCGGTGAAAAGTGAAATATATATTGTTCAGAAACATGGCAGAAACACAGCAAGGAAAAGGAGGGTCCTCTACCCTGATGGAACTGCACCTGCGAGCCAGGAGGAAGGCGTGGCTCTAAGCCTCACCCCTCTGCTCCAGCTGCTCCCCTCTTGGCTGTGGCTCTCAGGGGAAGGACATCTCTAGGGTTATGATACTACAGTTCTGCACCCCAGCTCTTACATCTAGAAGCAACATGCTCTTTCAGATGTTTGAGTACCTCCCAAGCACAAGTTGTTGGCTGGAGACTGGGTGAATTCAGTCTCAGGACTCAAACCTCACCAGCCCCAGATACACTGTCCCTTCGCATCTCTCTCTGACTCTGTATCCCAGCTGGTCCCCTCTCTAACTTTATAGTGACTCTCTTTGTGTGTGTTAGTCGCTCAGTCATGCCTGACTCTTTGCAACCCCAGAGACTATAGCCCACCAGGCTCCTCTGTCCAAGGAATTCTCTAAGCAAAAATACTGAAGTGGGTTGCCATGCCTGCCTCCAGGGGATCTTCCCAACCCAAGAATCGAATCTGGGTCTTTTGTGTTACAGGAGGATTCTTTACTGTCTGAGCCACCAGGGAAGCCCTAACAATTTGGGTAGCCCCATTTTACATAGCTAGCCCTGAAATTTTATCTACATCATCCTTTTTGATTCTAGAAGATCTCCATAACTTCAAATCTTTGAGGACTAGACTATAGAGTCCTCTCTTCCAAGAAATCTGACTTCTTTAACCAGAACTGGTTCTTCCTCCTCCTTGTGTAAGAAAAATCTGCTTCTTCAAGATGAATTTGACATCCCCGGCTGTGACTGTAAAGCAAGTGGCAATGTCTGTGTGTGTAGTCGTTCAGTCTGACTCTTTGTGACCTCACAGATTTTTTACCATCTGAGCCAAAACTGAAACAAATATGGCTTTTGGTGGTGTACCCATATTTGGGCTTGAATCCTTGTCCTGTGACTTACTGTGAATTTATATCACTAAACTTACACATCATTCTTACTATCTCTACTGACAGAAATCAAGTTTTACTTACCTTTGACAGTTTCTGGAGTACTAAAAATTCTCAATACATTTAAAATATTTTGAAATAGTACTGTGAAGAATGCTAATTGCCTGTCAGTATGCATTCTTCCTTCTTCTTTAATACTGAAACCCCAGGAATTGTGCATAGCTAAAGAACGCTATTTCTTAGACCCTTCTTCAACTAGATGATCTCTAGTGATCTCTGAAGCTTCTTAGAAGGTCTCCACTGGGTAAATGTGCCTCAATGGCATACTGACCATTTTGAATTAAAATTATTTAAGAAATGGCCAACACAAGAGGAACACTCTGACCCTCCCTTCTGTCTCCCCAAAAGCAAGAAGTAGATCTCTTCTGTGAAAGATCCTCTCCCTACATCTGGAGATCGAAGGACACCCTTGTCCCCAGAGACTGGGAAGTTCCAAGAAGCCTATGTGAACAAACCTCTTTACTTCTTCAATTCACTACTCGAAGCCTAGACCAGGTTTACAGTCTTCACAAATTGGGCACCCCGAATCAAGTTTTTTTGTCCTGTCAACTCTTCACAGATTTGTTTCTTTGTCTAAAAAGTATAAAAGCTGCCTGCTTTGATGACTTCTTAGGTCCTATTTCTAGGAGGCCTCTGTGCAGATGATTAAAATATCTTTCTTTTTCTCCCATTAATCTGTCTTGTACCAATGTCATTATTGTGCCAAGTTCCAGCCACAAGAGCTTGAAAGGGAAAGAAGGGGAAATATCCCCCTCCCCAACACTTCATTAAAAAAGGGGAGCTTTTTGGCGCATAGGCTGTTCCTCTTCTTGCTGTCTGGGATGGGGGTGTGATGGCTAGAGTGCAGTAGGAATTTTATGGTATGAGACACTCTTCTGAATTTCTTTCTTTTTTTAATTTATTTTTTTACAACAAAAACATTTTGTTTTGGGGTAAAGCAAATTAACAATGTTGTGGTGTTTTCAGGTGAACAGTGAAGGGACTCAGCCATACATATGTATGTATTCATTCTTGCCCCAACCTCCCTCCCCAACCTGCCTCCAGGCTGGCATATAACACTGAGCAGAGTTTCATGGGCTATACAGTAGGTCTTTGTTGGTTATCCATTTTAAATATAGGAGTGTGTATATAGCCTACCCAGCTATCCCTTCTATCCATAACTATCTATTGATAGTTAGTCCCTAACTATCCCTTCCCCCTGGCAACCATAAGTTCATTTTCTAAAGTCTGTGAGTCTCTTTCTGTTTTGTAGGTTCATTTGTATCATTTCTTTTTAGATTCCACATATAAGGGATATCAAGTGATACTTCTCCTTCTCTGTCTGACTTACTTCATTCAGTATGACGTTCTCCAGGTCCATCCATGTTGTTGCAAGCGGCATGATTTCCTTCTTTTTAATGACTGAGTAATATTTCATGGTGTATGTGTACCACATCTTTATCCATTCCCCTGTTGATAGATGTTCAGGTTGCTTCCATGTCTTGGCTGCTCTAAACAGTCTGCAATGAACATTGGGGTGCATGCATCTTTTCAGGCCAAGTTTTTCTCTGGATATATGCCCAGGAATGGGATTGCAGGGTTATATGGTAGCTCTATTTTTAGTTTTTTGTTTTTTTTAAGGAGCCTCTATACTTTTCTCTATAGTGGCTGTACCAGTTTACATTCCCACCAACAGTGCGGGAGGGTTCCCCTTTCCTCACGCCCTCTCCAGCATTTGTTGTTTGTGGATTCTGGATTTCTTTTATGTGAGAAAAAATTTATGTCTGTCTTATTTAAGCTACTTTATTTTAGATTTCTTTTTACAGCTAAACACAACACTACTAAATCAAGCCTATTTTTTCTTGATTGTTAGAACAAAGAAGAAAAACATGGAGGATTGAGGAAACAGGGATGAAAAAAGCAAAACAATCTTAGGCTTTTAGGGGTGATGTTTTCCATAAAGTCTTTCAAAGAACAAAATGTTGTGCCATCACATGTGTTTTGTGAATGGGAGTTAGGCCGTGCACAGTTGATAGATGGGAGTGATGTCAGTGTAATGAGGCTGATATGGGATTTCCAAGAGATTAGGAGCAAACTCTCCACAGTTAGAAAGCAAGCCATAGCAGTATACAGACTCCTTATAATATAAAGAAATCCTACTGCAGTACCTTTCTTTAGTGAAAGCGAGGACTGGGTTAGTGGCTTCAAGAACTGCTCTACATTTCCCAATATTAAGCTATCTGGTAAAACCATGAAGACAAACAAGGAAGTTGCAAAAGAATTTTCCTTTGTGTTGGGAAAAAAAAAAAGATAGAGACTCCTAGATCAGATTTCCGATTTTGAGAAACTCGTCTCTTAGAAACACATACCTCTATATCTCAAAGTGGAAAATGCAAGCCCCCAAGTTCAAAGGCTGCCTAAGGGGACTTCGTGGTGCTCGAGTGGTTAAGACTCCATGCTGCCAATACAGGAGGCACAGCTTTGGTCCCTGATTGTGTTAGGGGAAGCACACTGACTGAAACCGCCCACCCTGGCCAGGCACCATAGTAACCATTTGCATGAGTTGTTTTATGACCCGAGATCCTGATAAGGAATACAGAACTAATAAGCCACCACCAACCGGAAGAGTTCGGGAAAGGTCAAAAGGAGACACTGCGTGTCCGTCCACTTCCCAGAATCCCTCTTGCTAGCATCCATCTTGGCTGAGTGATGTGTGCGCCACCAGGAAAGTCTCTGAATTAGAATGATTAGCCAAAGACCACCTGGAAACTAATCCCATCACCAAAAAACCCAAGACTGTGAGCCATGCAGCAGAGTAGTTCTCCTGGGTTCCCTCACCCTACTGCCCTCATCAAAGGGCACCCGGGTGCCCTTTCCCAATAAAATCTCTTGCTTTGTCAGCACATGTGTCTCCTTGGACAATTCATTTCCGAGTGTTAGACAAGAGCCCAGCTTCAGGCCCTGGAAGGGGTCCTCCTTCCTCCAACAATTGAGTAAGTAAGATCCTGATGCTGCATGGTGTGGTTAGTCGCTCAGCTGTGTCCGACTCTTTGCGACCCCATGGACTGTAGCCTGCCAGGCTCCTCTGTCCATGGGGATTCTCCAGGCAAGAATACTGGAGTGGGTTGCCATGCCCTCCTCCTGTGTCATACATAGTTCACCCAAAATTCACCTGTAATTGGGTAACTGGTAACATCTGGGTTAGCTAATTGATTTTATCCAAAGGAGAAATAAGATAGATATCTCTTATCTCTGTGACAAGCATGTTGCTACAACTTGGGGCCAGATGCCTAAGTGAAACTCCCAGAAGACCTGGAGATAGGGATGCTGCATTGGTGTGGCCAAAAATAAAAAACGACTAAGGAGGGGCGGGAACGCTGCATAGGGCAGGCTCTAGTGGAGGTTGACTGAGCATTTTTTTTTTAATAGATGTTTATTGTTTTTCTTGTTGCTCCTGTTACAAAGTTGGGTGGTGTGTTCTGCCCTAAACCTATTTATTCCATGTGCCCTGTTATTTTTAGTGTATGGATCTGGAGAATGAAAAGCTTTAAGTGAATGCATATATGACTTTATAAAGAGCTGGTTGTTTAAAGGAAACAGTAAGAATAGCATCAGGGCAAACTAGAAGCAAAAATACACTCCTTTTTCACATCTTAACACCAATGCTTCAGTAAGGGTTGGCTTTCCAAACTGCCTCTTTGCATAATTTTATTTTCTTTTGTCATTGAGAATAAAATCTTGAAAAATGGAAAGCTTTAAATGTTTTTCCTTTCATGCTCTTCTTATCAGGAAGCTTCTCATGTAGGTCTTCCAAAGAGGAGCCTGAGGGGATACAGGAGTTGAGGGTACAGGAGACCAAGCAGGTGAGGACTAGATGATGCGGATGGAGAGTCCCCAGGCTGGCAGAGGAGCAGATTAGTCAGATGGAGCTCAGGAAGGGAGGTTCCAGGGGAAATGGGGTGGAGAGGATATGATGCATGTGGAAAAGTGACGTCAGTAGGTCTGTTGCAGCTCTGTTGGGGAAACCAGGAAGAATCAGCAGTAAGACCATGCAAAGCCAGTTCTAACTTGATTCAGAAACAAGAAACAAGACAGTTCTTGCACCTCCCACAAGGCAGAGCAGGTCACCTACCCTGCATCAGCTCGTGTTATTTAAGAATAAGAAAACAGCTGAGTAATATTCCATCGTGTATATGTAACACATCCTCTTTATCCATACCTCTGCTGATGGACATCTAGGTTGTTTGGCTATCATCAATAGCACTGCAATGAACACTGGGGTGCATATGTCTTTTCAAATTGTAGTTTTCTCCAGGTTTATGGCGAGGAGTGGTACTGCTTGATCATATGGTAGGCTCTGGTTTTCTTTCTTTTTTTTTTTTTTTTCTTAAGGAACCTCCATACTGCTCTCTATAATGACTGTATCAGTTTACATTCCCACCAACTGAACCAAACTGAACAACAGCAAGAGGGTTCCACTTTCTCCACACTCTCTCCAGCATTTATTGTTTGTAGATTTTTTCGATGATGGCCATTCTGACCAGTGTGAAGTGATGCCTTACTGTAGTTTCGATTTGCAGTTCTACAAACTAACACAACATTGTAAAGCAACTATGCTCCAATAAAATACTATATTAATAATAAAAGAATAAGAAAACAGGATGTCATCCTCTTACTTTTCAAGAGTTCTAGTAACAACCCTGAACTTCAAATAGATTTACCTGCGGCGTTATTGTTGTTCAGTCACCCAGTCATGTCCGACTCTTTGAGACCCCATGGACTGCAGCATGTCAGGCCTCTCTGTCCTTCACCATCTCTTGGAGTGTGCCCAAGTTCATGTCCGTTGAATTGGTGATGGCATCCACCCATCTCATCCTCTGATGCCCTCTTCTCCTTCTGCTGTCAGTCTTTCCCAGCATCAGGGACTTGTCCAGTGAGTCTGCTGTTTGCGTCAGATGACCAAAATACTGGAGTTTCAACTCCAGCATCAGTCCTTCCAATGAGTATTCAGGATACTGAATTTCCCTTAGGATTGACTGCTTTGATCTCCTTGCTGTCCAAGGGACTCTCAGAAGTCTTCTCCAGCACCATAGTTTGAAGGCATCAATTCTTTGGCACTCTGCCTTCTTTACGGTCCAACTCTCACAACCGTACGTGACCACTGGGAAGACTTGACTGTCTGGACCTTTGTTGGCAGAGTAGTGTCCTGCTTTGTCATAGTGTTCCTGCCAAGAAGCAAACATCTGATTCCATGGCTGCAGTCACCATCCACAGTGATTTTAGAGGTCAAAAAGAGGAAATCTGTCACTATTGCCACCTTTTCCACCTCTATTTGCCATGATCTTAGTTTTTTTACTACTTAGTTTTAAGCCAGCTCTTTCACTCTCCTTCTTCACCCTCATTAGGAGGCTCTTTAGTTCCTTTTCTCTTTCTGCCATTAGCATGGTATCATCCACATATCTGAGGTGGATGTTTCTCCCGCCTATCTTGATTCTAGCTTGTAACTCCATCCAGTGTTGCATTTCTGATGATGTGCTCAGTGTATAGATTAAACAGATGACAGCAGACAGCTGTTCTTTCTCAATCTTGAACCAACCAGTTATTCCATATGGGATTCTAACTGTTGCTTCTTGACCCGCATACAGGTTTCTCAGGAGACAGGTAAGATGGTCTGGTATTCCCATCTCTTTAAGAGCTTCCCACAGTTTATTATGATCCACAGAGTCAAAGGGTTTGGCGTAGAGGATGAAACAGGGGTAGATTTTTTTTTACCTGCAGTAAGCACATGAAATTCTTCCTGCTTTTTTGTTGGTGACCAAGCACAGAGGGCCGCTAGACCTCCCAAAATCCTGGTCGGAGAGCCTCATCATTGTACCTTCCTATGGGCGTAAAATTCCAATCGTTCATGTTGCTCATCTCGGTATCCTTATCCAGACCTTTGGCTTCAGATAACAATAGGGGCTTCCCTGGTGGCTCAGTGGTAAAGAATCTGCCTGCAATTCAGGAGACTCAGGTTCAGTCCCTGGGTCTGGAAGATCCCCGGAGAAGGGAATGGCAACCCACTCCAGTATTCTTGCCTGGAGAATCCCTTGGACAGAGAAACCTGGTGGGCTACAGTCCACGAGGTCCTAAAGAGTTGGACACAACTGTGCAAACACACACAACAGCAGAGCACCTCTTTCTCCCAGTTTCCTATGTCAGGTCTGACACCTCAGAGTCCCCTGCTGATTTGCTCTACCTCTCTTACAGATGCTAAATCTACAATCATGTACCCACCTCCTCCTCACTCCACCGGCCCGAGAGAGTGGCCTACTTAGAGTCAGTCTCTGGAGAAGAGGCTAGTTCTCAGGGAGGAAAGGAGAACTCTTGAAAACCAGGCAGGGCAATGATAAGAAATTCTGTCTCTCCCTGGCCTTGTGATTTTGCCTTTCATTGCACAAGCCATTTGTTTCCTCCCTCGTGGTTTTGAGTTCATTGCATAACTTTCTGAAAGCAGTTTTCAGTAACAACAAGGAATGCAAGCTTAAGATGAAAGTGTAACAGTTGGAGTGCAAATAAACCAGCTAGGTGACCTCTGTTCAGGAGGTTGCTGGGGAACTGAAAGGAACACTGAGCCTGCAAAGAAGACTGTCTCAACTTCCTCTTCTCCTGACAGCTGAAATATTCTACCAAGACCGATTATTATAGAAATCTTTAGTTCTGAGTTGTTAAAATGTGGACAACAACTTGGCTTCTAGAAATAGGAAACTACGGTACATTCTAGAATTTCATAATACTTTTCTGTTCCTCGGGCATTGTGCCAGGCATCAGAGACCATTTAAAGCATAGCTCCAGCCCTTAGGAAGTAATGATTAACACAGAAGAAACCACAGGGAAGAAAAGCAAAGGCCTCTTCTATAAAATACAGTAAGGTGCCTGTCCAAAGGTCAGATGAATACAATTGCCTATTATTCACACACTCCGGAAGCTAAAGGAGTGATAGAAACTCTGGTAATTTTCCATAGGACCAGGCTTCAGAAGTTATCCATTTTCCTGGCTACGTAAACACAGCTAATTGGGTTGATTCGGATCATCTGGAACACTTTTGGCCACGTGTAACTTGGAACCGAGCATTTGGCATCCTTTCTAAGGGTGTGTGTATTCACAGCTTGGTGAGGAATCTCAAATAGAATTCCACAGTTACAATCTAATACATCTTATAGCAAACTGAAAAAGTGCTGTCCTGTGTGGAAGAGAAACAGCCAGTGATCAGTGGAACCCAGGGCAACCCAAATGTCCACGTGGCACATCTCCTGTGGAATGTGGGTGTATTCAGAGACGTCAGTGATTTCATGTTCTTAACGCAACCTGATGTACCTAAGTACTCCAGATACTATTAAAAATTAAGCTGAATAGAAGTGGCCACAAAATATGGTAGTGTTCATATACTAGTTTTGAATACTGATGTGCAAAGAGCTGCATCCTTTCATCAGGATGATTCCTTCAAATCTCTTTAAGTTTTATGTATTATTGATCACTTTTTAATATTTTCTGTTATAAAACTCCTGTATCAATGGGGGTAAGATGCATTTAAATTTCTTGCCTTGTAGTTATTAATAATATCATCATGGTCACTGTAAGAAGGTAGAAAATAGAACCTTGAAAATAACCCAATGGACAATTGAAACTCCCTATTTTTAAAGTCACATGTGATTTTACCCTTGTTTTAAAGTTTTTTAGCAGCCCCACAAATTATTTTGTGGAGGAAAGAAATCTCTAAACATCATAAAATGTGTTTTAATTTTTAGGAAAGCAGAACTCAACATACACCTTTGAAAGGGGGGCCGAATGCCATACTGTAAGTTAATTTAACTTACATTTGCAAGTTATATTTAACTCAGTGGCATGTCAACCAACTATGTTTTTATCAAATGTTAAGAGACATGGCTCGTGACTGTGATGGAATTTTTGTTACAGATAATCACTTAACTGTGGGCAAAAGAACCTCTGATGAAAGAACTGTAAAAATAGCTTTGTAAAAATGGTAAACACCTAGGGGAAGGTAATTTAGCATCATTTACGCAGGAATGTTCTATTATCAGATAACCACTTTCACTAAATGCAGATGTGAAGAGTAATATTTACCAAGGAATAATTATTCACATTTCACCAATGTTTAGGCTTAATTAAATGATTTCTTTCAATGTTCTTTTTATATATGAAACCCCCCATAGGCATTTAAAAAGTGATCAAGTTGACAAAGTAATCATTTACTTTTTTTTTTTTTTTGCAAGGACATATTCCCTTTTAAAGTGAGATCGTCTAGAAGGTATATAGACAAATTTGTCCCAAGAAAGTCAGCTGGGGAGTGTGCTGAGTGGCAGTTTCACTCCTCAACAAAGCATTGTTCATAACCTTGTTGATATAATATAAAACCCTGCAGAGGGAAGCGTATCCGGAATGAAGGCTAATGTCATGAGTTTAGGACAGTCTGGTCTGTCATGTGGCTGGGATTTTTAAAAGGAAGAGGAAGTTACATAATTCAGTAGAGCAAGTGGCCTGCAAGGGTTTGACTATTTTTGGTCTTCAGGGTGAGGTTAAATCTTTAGAAATAACAATACTAATTATGATAGTACTAGTCATATTTCAGGGATGTTTAAAAAGACAAAATTCTCAATGCTGAAAATTGAATAAGAATGCATAGTAATTATTTGCTTCCTTACTTCTTCCTATGAGCAACGTTATCAACCAGAAAGATATCTAAGAGGCATCCTTTTAAGTCAGAGTACTCACTGTACTTTAGGTTTCCACTGTACACGGAATACTAAAGAGATTTTAATGTACAGTAATATCTTTGGGTAGAGTAGTCAATTGGCCACATAGTATTCCAGGACAGTTTCAGAGACAACATTAGAAAACAGAGACATTACTTTGCCAACAAAGGTCCGTCTAGTCAAGGCTATGGTTTTTCCAATGGTCATGTATGGATGTGAGAGTTGGACTGTGAAGAAAGCTGAGCGCCAAAGAATTGCTGCTTTTGAACTGTGGTGTTGGAGAAGACTCTTGAGAGTCCCTTGGACTGCAAGGAGATCCAACCAGTCCATCCTAAAGCTGAAACTCCAATACTTTGGCCACCTCATGTGAAGAGTTGACTCACTGGAAAAGACCCTGATGTTGGGAGGGATTGTGGGCAGGAGGAGAAGGGGATGACAGAGGATGAGATGGCTGGATGGCATCACCGACTCGATGGACACGAGTTTGAGTAAACTCTGGGAGTTGGTGACGGACAGGGAGGCCTGGTGTGCTGCTATTCATGAGGTCGCAAAGAGTTGGACACGACTGAGACTGAACTGAACTGAACTGAATATCTTTGGGTAGTCATACCCTACCAAAGTAATTTTTAGCATATACTCATATTTGTGAATCTGTTTTTACATCAGACAACTGAAAGTTCTAAAAAAAAGTAACATGTTCTGGAAAATAGCTATCAATACATTCATGTTGTAGCTAACGTATGATCATGGTTTAATCTTAAACCAATGATATTTTGATCTTACTATGTTTTTATAAATATCATTCAAAAAGATAAATCATGTAGAGTGATGTGATTACATTTCTTGGTTAATTTCCCTCACTTCTTTTGCAGTGATTTATACTCTAAGTTCTTATCATTTTCACCTCCCCACCCCGAGAAGCAAGAATTCTTCACTATGTTCAAATTATTACCTTTTGAGGAATTCCCTGTGAGGGCCAGTGGCTAAGATTCCACGCTTTCACTGCTGAAGGCATGGGTTCAGTCCTTGGTCAGGGAACTGAGATCCTGTAAGCCACATGGCTCAGCCAAAAAAAAAAAAAAAAGAAAAGAAAGAAAGAAAATAAAGCAAGGCAAAACTCCACAGTTAACTACGACTTTTTGTGGAGATATTCATCCTAGAGTGTCTGTCACCCAGTTTTCTCTGGGACCGCATACCCCACATCCCAGCGTCTCCTGTCAACATCATCTGTCAGCTCTTTGGGACTCTCTGCGGTGCTGAAGCCTCTTTGTCATGGGAACCTTCTCATCCCATTTTCCTTTCTTCTTGTATTCCTGTTAAGTGCAGCACAGTGCGCATGTCCTCTGTCATTTACAGGGCTTCCCTGGGGGCTCAGATGGTAAAGAATCAGCCTGCAATGCTGGAGACCTGGTTTCAATCCCTGGGTTGGGAAGATCCCTGGAGGAGGGCATGGCAACCCACTCCAGTATTCTTGCCTGGAGAATCCCCATGGACAGAGGAGCCTGGCGGGCTATAGCCCAAGGGGTCGCAAAGCGCTGGACACAACTGAGTGACTAAGCACACAGCACATTTGTCATTTACTTCCTGACAAAGGCAGCTTGTGAGAAGCTTGTGGATTCTTGCTGGTGTCAGAATGTCTTCATTCTGTCGTACAGAAATGATCTAGTTTGGCCCAGTAAGATATCACTTTCCTTTATCGTTTTGAAGGCATTGTTCCATTGCTTTCTAGCTTCAGGCATTTCTGTTGAGAAGTCCAGTCTCTTCTGATTCTCAATCATGGGTATATGACCTGTTTCTTCTTCCTTGGAATTTATAGGATCTTATCTTTAACGTTTCAAAATATTGCATTGTGGTGTCTTTCTGATGATGAATTGTTCTGGGTTCCTAGTGGTGCTGGTGGTGGTTTAGTTGCTAAGTTGTGTCCAACTCTTCACAACCCCGTGGACTATAGCCTGCCAGGCTCCTCTGTCTGTGGAATTCTTCTGGAAAGAATACTGGAGTGGGTTGCCATGCCCTCCTCCAGGGGACTTTCCCAACCCAGGGATCAGACTCGTGTCTCCTGCCTTGGCAGGTGGATTCTTTACTACTGAGCCATCAGCTGCTGCTGCTGCTAAGTCACTTCAGTCATGTCCGACTCTGTGCGACCCCATAGATGGCAGCCCACCAGGCTCCCCCATCCCTGGGATTCTCCAGGCAAGAACACTGGCATAGGTTTCCATTTCCTTCTCCAATGCATGAAAGTGAAAAGTGAAAGTGAAGTCGCTCAGTCATGTCGAACTCTTCATGACCCCATGGACTGTAGCCCACCAGGCTCCTCTGTCCATGGGATTTTCCAGGAAAGAGTACTGGAGTGGGGTGCCATCACTTTCAGGAAGCCCCAAAACAAAGATGGGGCTTGTTAACTGAGGGCCTACATTACAGAGTAATTAGGTCAACTGTGGGTATATTTAGGTCTTTCCTCCTGAGTTTCTCCTGAGAGGAATCTCTCAATCAACTGCATACTGGAGGACAGGGATGGCTTCAAGTCTGACTGTGGGTGTTCTTGAAGCCAATGGGCAGATGGACAGGGGGCCTGGGGGTTTCACTAGTTGGTATATAGATTTCCATTCCCTCTCCCTTCATTCACTAGAGAGCAGGTCTTCAGTTTCTCCAGACTCAGGTAGTGGACACATCAAGATCTGTGTAATAAGATGTTGACAGGGCTGATTCCTTGTGGAGCCTCCAGGGGAGAATGTGTTCTTTATCTTTTCTGGAGTCTAGAGGCTACCCACATGAGTCCTCTGACCCACAACCACATAGTTTCAATCTTTACTCTCTTCCTTGTATCATCTACTGCCAACTTTGATCCTCTAGCCACTCCCTCACCCCACCAAAGGACCCTTGTGATTATAACAGACCCAAGTGGATAATAGAGAAAGATCTCCCTATCTCAAAATGCTTAACCTAATCTGCAAAGTCCCTTTACTTTATAAGGTAGCATATTTATAGGTGGGGGCTTAGGACTTGGGCATCTTTTGGGAGGGGTCATTATTCAGCCTACCACCACTGGGAGCTCATGTCACTTCAACTTTAATAAGGACAAAAACAGTCCTCCCATCTTCCCACCTTCTGAGTCCGCTCATCTTACTGTGCCACCTCAGCACATATTTGCTCATCCCACCACCAACTAAGTCTTCCTGATTTTCTTTATCCTAACATTTTTTGGGATTTCTCTGATTTTCTCCATCTCTTCTATAGTTGACATCAGGACTACTGCAATAGTGTCCTAGTGTGATTCTGCACATTCCAGACTTATCCACACATCCTGTCCATCCTCAAGCAGTAAGCAGGGTAGTAGTCATTTAAAAGACCAAAGACCCCGATGCTGGGAAAGATTGAAGGCTGGAGAAGGGGATGACAGAGGATGAGATGGTTGGATGGCATAACCAACTCATTAGACATGAGTTTTAGCAAACTCCAGGAGATAGTGAAGGACAGGGAGGCATGGTGTGATGAAATCCATGGGGTTGCAGAGTCTGACATGGACACGATTGAACATTTGAACAACAACAACAAACAACAACAACAAAATCATTTAAATGCAAATCTAATCATCTCTTTTTCCGGAGCTTCTGAACATCCCTGCCTCCTTCTCCAGCTTCATCATAAGTCATCCTTCTCTCCCTGTTGTGTGATGGCCAAAATGGCCTTTCAGCTCCTGAAATGCATCAAGCTTCATTTTAACCAAAGGGCTTTTTTGATTGATCTTCTCTTTGCCTGAAAGACTCCCTCCATTTGTCACTTGGCGTACTCTTACTCTTCAGCTTAAGACACATCTTCAAAGATGGCTTCTTTGAACTCTTAAGACTAATTTTTGTTCCCTTATAATATATTTCCTTGACCTTTTTCTTTTCAAAATTTATTGATGTATAGATGATTTACAATGATGTATTAATTTCGAACCTACAGCAAAGTGATTCAGTTCAGTTCAGTTCAGTTGCTCAATCATGTCTGACTCTTTGTGACCTCATGGACTGCAACACGCCAGGCCTCCCTGTCTATCACCAACTCCCTGAGCTTACTCAAACTCATGTCCATCAAGTCAGTGATGCCATCCAACCATCTCATCCTTATCCCCTTCTCCTCCTTCCTTCAATATTTCCCAACATCAGGGTCTTTTCCAATGAGTCAGTTTTTTCGCATCAAGTGGCCAAAGTATTGGAGTTTCAGCTTCATCATCAGTCCTTCCAATGAATATTCAGGACTGATTTCCTTTAGGATGGACTAGTTTGATCTCCTTGCAGTCCAAGGGACTCTCAAGAGTCTTCTCCAACACCACAGTTCAAAAGCATCAATTCTTTGGCTGGTTCCAAATCGAGAAAGAGGTACGTCAAGGCTGTACATTGTCACCCTGCTTATTTAACTTATATGCAGAGTACATCATGCAAAATACCAGGCTGGATGAAGCACAAACTGGAATCAAGATTGCCAGGAGAAACACCCAATAACTTCAGATATGCAGATGATACCACCCTTATGGCAGAAAGTGAAGAGGAACAAAAGAGCCTCTTGATAAAAGTGAGAGAGAAGAAGAAAAAGTTGGCTTAAAACTCAACATTCAAAAAACTAAGATCATGGCATGCAGTCCCATCACTTCATGGCAAATAGATGAAGAAACAATGGAAACAGTGAAAGACTTTATTTTGGGGGGCTCCAAAATCACTGCCAATGATGACTGCAGCCATTAAATTAAAAGACACTTGCTCCTTGGAAGAAAAACTATGACCAACCTAGACAGCATACTAAAAAGCAGAGACATTACTTTGCCAATAAAGGTTCATCTAGTCAAAGCTGTGGTTTTTCCAGTAGTCATGGATGGATGTGAGAGTTGGACTATAAAGAAAGCTGAGCACTGAAGAATTGATACTTTTGAACTGTGGTGTTGGAGAAGACTCTTGAGAGTCCCTTGGACTGCAAGGAGATCCTACCAGTCTATCCTAAAGGGAATCAGTCCTGAGTGTTCATTGGAAGGACTGATGTTGAAGCTGAAACTCCAATACTTTGGCCACCTGATGAGAAAAACTGACTCACTGGAAAAGACCCTGATGCTGGGAAAGACTGAAGGTGGGAGGAGAAGGGGACAACAGAGGACGAGATAGTTGGATGGCATCACTGACTCAATGGACATGAGTTTGCATAAGCTCTAGGAATTGGTGATGGACAGGGAAGCCTGGCATGCTGCAGTCCATGGGATCACAAAGAACTGGATGCAACTGAACTGAACTGAACTGAGTATGAGTATTGTACATCTGTCACAAATGATGGGCCAGTACTGACACATCACTGCCCATCAGGGTTCTTGGCCATTGTACAGCGAGCTCCATTCCATCAACAATTATCTGACACCAACTGGGTGTCCTGTGGTTTCATCCAACCTGACACTAACTACCCAGAGTTATTGTTAGATCCTACAAGTCAGAGGACACGATCTCTAACAAGACTGCATTCATGTCACACAAGAGCCCAAATGGCATCCTCAGGAGGTCGGTACTTCCGTCCAGCTGGTTACACATTCAGATTCCCACAGTGCACCTTAAAGTTTGGTACTTAGCTACTAGTCACTGGAAGCACTGTACTTTGGATTGTGGTTTTATTATAAAGTACACAAATAAATTGCCAGGTAGAGAGATACATAGAGCAAGGTCTGGAAGAGTCCCCAGGGCAGGAGGCTCCAGCTGTAGACTTGGAGGTGCTTCACTCCCCTGGTACTTTGATATGTTCACTAACCAGGAAGCTCCATCAAGCCCTGGTGTTTAGGTTTTTTATTTGGGGTTTCGTTACATAGGTAGGATGGATAATGTTACTGGCCCATAGATGAACTCACTCTTCAGCACCCTCCCCTTGCCAAAGGTTGGGGAGTGGTGCTGAAAGCACCAACCCTCTAATCTCAGGCTTGATCTTTCTGGTGATCAGCTCCCACCATGAAGTTTTCCAGGGCCCCTTTTCACCGGAGCCCTGCTCCAATCAGGATCCACCTTATTAGCATAACAATGACACACTGGTCACGCATGAAACTCCAAGGGTTCTTAATGTTCCAGTCACGGAACTGGGAATGAAGACTTAATATATACACATACATAATTATACTACCTGCTGTCCAGAATGTCACGGATCTACCATTATAGTAGCATACCGAATAGCTTCATCATCCTAAAAAAAATTTCCCTCTGCTTCACATACCTCATCCTTCTCCTTATTTTCAAAACCACTGGCAATTGCTGATATTTTTACTGCCTTTATCATTCTAGTTTTTTCCGCAACATCATATAGTTGGAATCATATAGGATATAACCATTTTAGATTATCTTCTTGCACATACAATGTGCATTTAAGTGCTTCCCAGGTGGCTCAGAGGTAAAGAACCTGCCTGCCAATGCAGGAGACCTGGGTTTGATCCCTGGATCAGGAAGATCCCCTGGAGAAGGAAATGGCAATATGCATTTAAGATTCCTCTCTGTTCTCCATGGCTTGGTAGTTCATTTTCATTTTATTGCTGAATAATATTTCATTTATGGATGTAGCATGGTTTATGTATTCCTTTACCTATTGAAGGATATCACATGTGCTTCTAATTTTGGATGATTATGAATAAAGCTGCTATGAATATTCCTGTGCAGAGTTTTGCGTGGTTTTAAGCTCATTTGAGCAAATATCCATGAGCATGATAATTGGCTGATATGTTGAGAATATGTTGAGCTTTGTGAGAACTTCCAAATTGCCTTCCAACGTGGTTGTATCATTTTGCATTTCCATCAGCAATTGATGAGAGGTCCTGTTGCTCCACATCCTCCTTGGGTTTCGGTGTTGTCAGTGTTGTGGATTGTAGCCATTCTAAAAAGGTGTGCAGTAGTGTATTTCAAAGTGTTGCTTTAATTTGCAATTCCCTAATGTCATGCTGTGGACCCTCTTTTCATACACTCAGTTGCTATCTGTGTGTCATCTATGGTGAAGTGTCTGTTCAGCTCTTTTGCCCAGTTTTAAACTGGGCTCTTATTGTTGAAGTTTAGGTGTTCTTTAAATATTTTAGGTGCAAGTCTTTGATTAGATGTGTAATCAGATTTTTAATTTGCAAATATCTTCTCTGTGGTTTGTCTTTTCATTCTCTATAAGAGCTTCCTTGGTGATTCAGATGGTAAAGAATCTGCCTGCAATGCAGAAGACCTGGGTTCAATCCCTGGGTCAAGAAGATTCCCTGGAGAAGGAAATGGCAACCCACCCCAGTATTCTTGTCTGGAGAATTCCAAGGACAGAGGAGCCTGGCAGGCTACAGTCCATGGGATAGCATAGAGTTGGTGTCTTTTAATTCTCTAAACACTGTCTATCACAAAGAAGAATTTTTAAGTTTTAATGAAGTCTAACTTATTAATTTGTTCTGTCATGGATTGTGCTTTCGGTGTTGTATCTAAAAATTTATGACCAAACCAAATGTCACCTAGATTTTCTCTTATGTTACCTTACAGAAGTTTTATTGTTTTGAGTTATAAATGTAGATCTATGGTCTATTTCAAGTTAATTTTTGTGAATGGTGTAAACTCTCATCTAGATTAATTTTTTGTATGTGGAGGTCCAGTTGCCCCAGTACCATCTGTTGAAAAGACTACCCTTTGTCTGTTGAATACCTTTGCTCCTTTGTTAAAGATCCGTTGAATGTACTTGTGTGAGTCTGTTTCTGGGTTCTGTATTCTGTTCCATTGATCTACATTTTTAGTCTTTTGCTGTTACCATACTGCCTTGATTGAGTGAGTGAATGAGTGAAGTCATTCAGTCGTGTCTGACTCTTTTCGACCCCATGGACTGTAGCCTACCAGGCTCCTCTGTCCATGGGATTTTCCAGGCAAGAGTACTGGAGTAGGTTGCCATTTCCTTCTCCAGGGGATCTTCCCAACCCAGGGATCGAACCCAGGTCTCCATTGTAGGCTTTACCCTCTGAGCCACCAGGGAAGTCACTGCCTTGATTACTGTTGTTGTTGTTCAGTTGCTAAGTCAAGTCCAACTTTTTGTGACACCGTTGATGGCAGCATGCCAGGCTTCTCTGTCCTTCATGATCTCCTGGAGTTTGCTCAAATTCATGACCATTGAGTCAGTGATGCCATCTAACCATCTCTTCCTCTGTCGTCCCCTTCTTCTACTGCCCTCAATCTTTCCCAGCATCAGGGACTTTTCCAGTGAGTCATCTCTTTGCATCAGGTGGAGAAAGTATTGGCGCTTCAGCATCAGTCCTTTCAGTGAATATTCAGGGTTGATTTCCTTTAGGATTGACTGGTTTGATCTCCTTGTTGTCCAAGGGACTCTCAAGAGTCTTCTCCAGCACCGCAATATTAAAGCATCAATTTTTCGGTGCTCAGCCTTCTTTATGGTCCACCTCTCATATCCATACCTGACTACATTATTACTATAGCTTTATAATACATTTTGATGTTGGCACACACAAGCCTGTGACTTTGTTGTTCTTCCATTTTGGGTTGTTTTTTCTGAGACTTTTGCCTTCCCAAAGAAACTTCTGGATCATTTTATTGACTTTCAAAAAATACCTTGTTGGGATTTTGACTGAGATTTTGTCAAATCTATCCAGTTGAGGAAAACTGATGTCTTGACAATAGGGATTCTTCCTATTCATGAATACAGACTTTCTTTCCATTTATTTGTATCTTCTTTGATTCATTTCATTAGAATTTTAGCTTTTTCCATATGGATTTTTTACACATTTTGTTAGTTATATCTAGGTATTGTTTCATTCTTTGTGTTGAGTGATATTGTGTCTTTAATTTCAAATTCCAGTTGTTTATTGCTGTCATATAGGAAAACAATTGGCTCTTGTATGTTAACCTTGAATCCTGCAACCGTGCTGTAATTGCTTATTAGTTTTAGGTTATTTTTGTGTGTGTGGGTCAGTTCTTTGGGAGTTTCTAAGTAACTATGTCACCTGTGAACAAAAGCAATTTTCTTTCTTTTTTTTTTGATGATAAATCTTTCTTATTTTTTAAATTTTACTTTACAATACTGTATTGGTTTTGCCATACATTGACATGAATCCACCACGGGTGTACATGCGTTCCCAAACATGAACCCCCCTCCCACCTCCCTCCCCATAAGATCTCTCTGGGTCATCACCATGCACCAGCCCCAAGCATGCTGTATCCTGCATTGGACATAGACTGGCGATTCGATTCTTACATGATAGTATACATGTTTCAATGCCATTCTCCCAAATCATCCCACCCTCTCCCTCTGAGTCCGAGCAATTTTCTTTCTTTCTTTTGGTTGCAGTTGTTTTTACATGTCTATTACTCTCTGAAGTCTTTTCATCTCATTGTCATCTCTTTTATGCTCAGATTTTTATTTGACCATAGGTTAAATTATCATTGCACTAAATAATTTAGCTAGAAATAAACTGCTTCTAAGTTAATGCTCTTTTTTCAAGTACTGCTACTCCATGGTAAGTATGGAAAACGTAGGTAAAATGTGCCTCAATGTCTTTGCCCCCTAAAGAAGATGGTGTATCTACCTTTGATGTAAGCACCAAATTAAGACTGCCGCAATGACACCCCACTCCAGTACTCTTGCCTGGGAAATCCCATGGACGGAGGAGCCTGGTAGGTTACAGTCCATGGGGTCGCTAAGAGTCGGACACGACTGAGCGACTTCACTTTCACCTTTCACTTTCATGCACTGGAGAAGGAAATGGCAACTCACTCCAGTGTTCTTGCCTGGAGAATCCCAAGGACAGAGGAGCCTGGTGGGCTGCCGTCTATGGGGTCGCACAGAGTCGGACATGACTGACGCGACTTGGCAGCAGCAGCATACCTTATGTTCTTAGGACAGTTCCTAATAGTTTTTCAGTTTTTGATTAGGATACAGGTATTACTTTTGTGCACTACGACACATAACCTTCAACAACCAGCAAACTTAGATCAAATAGACAAAGAGTAATAAAAACCAAAGAGAAATGTTGTAGCGCCAAGAAGGCAGGAGTCCGGGAGGGTTAGTGGGAGGAATGTTTAACAGCCTGTGAGTGTGGTGGAAGTCTAAGGCTGGCCAGGAAATCGCCGAACGACAGGTTCTCAGGACTCTGTGTTGGAGATGATGGGAACCAAGTGAGCATGTGCGGAGGTGAACAACACTAGGCGGGTGGCACAGGGCCGAAGTGCAGGAGCTGTGGGGAGAGAAGAGCAGGTGGGCTAGAGCGGCAGGAGGTGAGAGCCGCCCCCCGCCCTGTTACCATGGGGACCGGGTCACCTGACCGGGCGCCGCACGCCTGCGCGGGCGGAAGGCGGGGGCGGCGCGGTGACGC
The DNA here is from genome assembly GCF_016772045.2 of Ovis aries. Taxonomy (NCBI): domain Eukaryota; kingdom Metazoa; phylum Chordata; class Mammalia; order Artiodactyla; family Bovidae; genus Ovis; species Ovis aries. The sequence goes on from NC_056062.1 coordinate 37,719,165, forward strand.
GCGGCGCGGGCGGTCCTCGGGAGCGCGCCGCCCTCCTCCCTTTGGGTTTCAGAAGTCCGAGCCAGTGACCGGCGGCGGAGAGCGGGTCTCAGCGGTCTCGGTGAGCAGCCCTGGGGGGCACCGGGGGACGCTCGCGCGGCGTCCTGGGCGCGGGGACGAGGAGCGGGAAACCTGGGGGACTCGGGGCCGCTGGGCGGAGGGCATTTCGGCGGCGGCCTTTCCTCAGTGGGCTCCGCTCCGTGCCCCTCGGGGCGCCCAGCCGGCCCGGGGGCGTAAGTTTGCGCGACGGCGCCCCTCTGCCCGCCCGCGGCCTTGCGGGATTCGGGGTCCCCGTCCGGAGAGAGGGGCGGGGAGGGAGCCTGAGGCCCGGCCGGGGACGATGCAGGCAGCCCCCCGTCCGCCGCGACTCTTTTTGTTCGTGTTGGGTGGGCCCGCGGCCGGTGCGGGGGCACCCTCCGGCTCTGGTCCCGGTGCCGCGATCCCTGTGTGCGGAGTCGCCCTCGGGGGCGGCGGCGGCGGCGGCCGCGTCCGAACGTCCGGAGTTGGAGGGAGGTGTTCGGCAGGCGCAGCCTTGACTTTCTGGAAGGGGGTGGGGAGGCTGCTCGCGGCGCTAGTTTGTGAAGTTGGAGGAAAGGGAGAAGAGCTCCCGGCTGGGTGAGCGCGGCAGGAAATGTTCCTAGAGGGCTGGCCTTTCAGAGCCTTCCGAGCTTTCCTTGCAGGATTTCCCTATAATCACGGGAAGGCGGAAACTTACAGCTACGGAAAGTTTCCCCTTTCACCAAAACGGGCTTATTTCATCGTGGAGTCTTGCATGATGCCGATTTTAAAAAGAAATGTCTAGGTTTATCTAGTCTGTGTTGTGTATGTGGTCCGCACACCCATTTACTGTTATTTTTAATATCATGTACATTTACTGTTATTTTAAATATCGTGTGCACTTCCTAGGAAGTAGGTTTGGTTTACCAAACTCATAACATCCAGTGTTTCGAGGAAAAAAAGTCCTGGCTAAAAAGGAAAATTACAGGGAAGAAGAGCCACAGGCTGGTTAGCTGTATCTCAAATGTATATAAATGGTCAGTTTTAAGTTTGTCTGTTCCTTTAAGTTTTTCTGTTTTAGGTTGAGGGCAAACAGTAAAAATGTGTGTTTTCATTTGCTGTGTTATCAACTTAATTCTACAAACTTTTATTCTTTAAATGGTATGTAAACATTATAAATCAGATTGTGCTACAGAATTAAAATAAGGGAATGTCTTTTAATAGGTTCAGGAAATAGTCATCCTGCTATAGAACATATTTAACTTTGGCAGCATTAATTTTTCGTTATGTTTGGGCATTTTAAGAAAGGATGTGAAAATCGTGACTAAAAGAGGAAGCATTTACTAATAGTCGGCGGTTGAACCTACTTTTCAATAAACAGTTCCCTAAATTGAGCATGACTCAACTATATTTTTTCCTGTTTTTGCCGGATTTAGGTACTTTTAGATAGCAAATGCCAAAAGTCTCTTTTAGATAGCAAATGCCAAAAGTCTCTAAAAAGATTCCCACCCCTGCAACTGTTATATGTAGTAATAGATATATTCACAATTATTAATGTTTCCAAGTGCTGCCAAGATTTTTTTTGTGTATTTATTTAGGCTTTGAGGAAGTAATCAGTTAACGTGACTCAACATTTAAGTAAAGAAAAACAGGGTACGTAGTGTGTACTGTTCCCTTCCTTCAAGGTCCTCTAGCCAGCCAAATTCTCTTACTGTAGGAAACAGCTGTTTTGCATTTCTTAGGTATCTTTATAGGGATATTTTATACCTTACAAATATATATTTCCCCCCTTCTGTTACTTCTCTTTTTTTAATTGCGATAAAGGACACAACTTGGTGACTAAACAGCAGGCATCACAAGTGCATGTAACATTACCATCTTAACCATTTTAAAGTGTACAGTTCAGAGGTATTAAATATACTGACGTTGTCATGCAACCATCACCACTGTCCATTCCCTCAGCTCTTTTCGTCTTGTTCTCATTAAACAGTAATGCCCCATTCTGTCCTCCTCCCAGCCCCTGGCAACCATTTTGGTACTTTGTGTCTCTCATGATTTTGACTAGTGCAGCAACCTCATGTAAGTGGGATCAGGGTGTTTGTCTTTTTTATATTTGGTTTATTTCACTTAGTGTAATGTTTTCAAAGTTCATTCATGTTATATATTGCAGAATCTCCTTCCATTTTAAGGCAGGGTAAAATTCCGTTGTGTATGTGTGCGCGGGCATACATTTATACACACAGTTATACCACATTTTGCTATCCATTCATCTGTTGATGGACACTTAGGTTGCTTCCAAGGTTGAACTAATTTGAGGGGGTCTTCTATACTGTTTTTATAACACCTGTGCCCAGGGGATGCAGTAGTAAAGAGTCTGCCTGCCAGTGCAGGAGACCTGGGTTCCATCCCTGGGTCGGAAGATCCCCTGGAGTAAGGAAGGGCAACCCACCCCAGTATTCTGGCCTGGAGAATCCTATGGACAGAGGAGCCTGGTGGGCTACAGTCCATGGGTTGCAAAGAGTCAGACACGACCGAGCAGCTGAACACGCACATGTGAACACACACCATTTTACATTCCTACAAACAGCAAATTAAGAGTTCTAAATTTTCCACATCCTCACCAAAACTTGTTTGGTTTTTTTGGGTAGTTGTCACTCTTGTGGATGTGAGGTGTATCTCATAGTTTTGATTTGCATTTCTGTAATGATTAGTCCATGGGAAATAAATGGAGAAACAATGGAAACAGTGTCAGACTTTATTTTGGGGGCTCCAAAAATCACTGCAGATGGTGACTGCAGCCATGAAATTAAAAGACGCTTACTCCTTGGAAGAAAAGTTAGGACCAACCTAGATAGCATATTCAAAAGCAGAGACATTACTTTGTGGACTAAGGTCCGTCTAGTCAAGGCTATGCTTTTTCCAGCAGTCATGGATGGATGTGAGAGTTGGACTGTGAAGAAAGCTGAGCGCTGAAGAATTGAAGCTTTTGAACTGTGGTGTTGGAGAAGACTCTTGAGAGTCCCTTGGACTGCAAGGAGATCCAACCAGTCCATTCTGAAGGAGATCAGCTCTGGGATTTCTTTGGAAGGAATAATGCTAAAGCTGAAACTCCAGTGCTTTGGCTACCTCATGTGGAGAGTTGACTCGTTGGAAAAGACTTTGATGCTGGGAGGGATTGGGGGCAGGAGGAGAAGGGGACCACCGAGGATGAGATGGCTGGATGGCATCACTGACTCGGTGGACGTGAGTCTGAGTGAACTCCGGGAGTTGGTGATGGACACGGAGGCCTGGTGTGCTGTGATTCATGGGGTTATAAAGAGTCGGACACGACTGAGCGACTGAACTGAACTGAGCTGAATGATTAGTGATGTTGAGCATCCTTTCTTGTGATTGTTGCCTTTTCCTCTGTATTCTTTGGAGGAATGATTATTCATGTTCTTTGCCAATTTTGTTTTTGTTGTTTTAGGACTTCTCTAAATATTCTGGGTATTAGTCCCTTATCAGATATGATTTACAAATATTTTTACCCATTCGATGAGTTACCTTTTTATGCTATTGATAACATTCTTTGACACAAAAAGTTTTTTAGTTTTCATGAAGTCCAGTATGTCAGTTTTTTCTTTTGTGACCTGTTCCTTTGGTATCACGTCCAAGAAATCATTTTCAAACTGAATGTCAGGAATGTTTTGTCCCATGTTTTTTCTTCTAAGAGTTTTATTGTTTTAGGTCTTAGGTGTAGATCTTTCATCCATTTTGAGTTTATATATATATGTATGCACACACATATATATTTATATGGTGTTAGATAAGGGTCCATCATCATTCTTCTGTGTGTGGCTTTCCAGTTTTCCCAGTGCCATTTGTTGTAAAGATTGTTTTTTTCCATTGAATGGTCTTTAGACCCTTGTCAGAGATCATTTGACCATGTATATGAGGGTTTATTTTAGGCTATCTCTTCCATTGGTCTCTGTTTGTCTTTGTGCCAGTACTATACCATTTTGAAGACCATAGCTTTATAGTAAGTTTTGAAATCAGGACATGCAAGTTCTCCAGTTTTATTTCTACAATTGGTTTTAATTTCTTTCAGCAGTGTTTTGTGGTTTCCATTGTACAAGTTTTTTACTTCCTTGATTAAATAAATTCCTAAGTAGTTTATTATTTTTGATGCTCTTGAAAATGGAATTGTCTCTGTTTTTTCCTGATTGTTCACTATTTATGTGTAGAATTGCAATTGATTTTTGTACCCTGACTATCCTGTTTCATTGGTGAATTTATTAGTTCTAATGCTTTTTTATGGAGTTGTTAAGGTTTGCTAAACTCTAAGCATATAAGGTCATATCTAAAAATGTAGATAATTTTACTTTTTTTCAGAGAAGGAAATGGGAACCCACTCCAGTATCCTTGCCTGGAAAGTCTCATGGACACAGGAGCCTGGTGGGCTGCAGTCCATGGAGTCACAAAGAGTCGGGCACGACTGAGCGACTAACACTTAACACTTACTTCTTTTCTAATCTGGATATCTTTTATTTCTTTTTCTTACCTAATTGCTCTGGCTAGAAGAGTAGTGTGGAAGAGTAGTGTTGAAAGTGGGCATTCTTGCCTTGTTCATGATCCCAGAGGGAAAATAATTAATCTTTCACCTTTGAGTATAACATTTGCTGAGGGTTTTGCATTATATGGCTTTTATTATGTGGCCCTTGCTTTCTTCTATGCCTGTTGTGTCTTAATCATAAAAAGTACTGAATTTTGCCAAGTGCTTTTTATGTATCAATGAGATGATTGTGTTTTTTTTCCGCTTCATTATCTTGATACGATGTATTGCTTTGAACAGTTCTTATATGTTGAACTAACTTTCTCTCCCGATAATGAATCCTATTTGTTAAGAAGTGTCTAATCCGTTTAATATGCTGTTAAGTTCTGTTTGTTAGTATTTTGTTGAGGATTGCATCAGTGTTCATATTGGTTTGTAGTTGTCTAGCTTTGGTATCAGGGTAATGCTGTCCTCATAGAATGAAAGTGTTCCTTCTTCAACGGTTAGCAAAATTTTGAGGATTTATACCAATCCTCTTTTATGTATTTAGTAGAGTTCACCAAAGACGCCATCAGATCCAGGGTTTTTCTTTGTTGAGAGACTTGACTACTGAGTCAGTCTCTTCACTAGTTACTGGGCCTATTCAGATTTTCTGCTTCCTTGTGATTCTTAGTAGGTTTTGTGTTTCTAAGAATTTGTCCATTTCGTCTAGGTTATTCAGTTTTTTGTGTACATTTGTTCATAGTGCACTCTTTATATAGTCTGTTTTATTTCTGTAGAAACAGTTCATTTTAACATATATTTTTTTTTCCCTTAGTCCATTTAGCTAAAGGTTTGTCAATTTTGTTGATCTTTTTGTAGAACCAAATTTAGGTTTCAGTAATTTTAATTTATTTTTTCTGTTCTCTATTTCATTTATCTCTGTTCTCATCTCTGCTACTTACTTCTGCTAGCTTTGGTTTTAGTTTGTGTTTTCTTTTCTGGTTGTTCATTCCCCCTTATTTTATCACAAATTTGAGCGTGCTTTACATACTGGCCTGAATAGGGCTGTATTTTTTCCAGTTAGTGATACTATTTTGGATCTCTTTCACTATCTTGTCTGTTTAGTACTTCCTCCTTTGTTTCAAGAATTTTGCTATTACAGTTGGTGCTTCAGGGAATAAAATTCTACATATGTTGCTTTTTGTATGTAGATATATTTATAGACTAAAACCTGAAGTGGTATTTGTGGGTTGGAGAGTATCTGCATTTACAGTTTTGGTAGATACTGCAAACTCACTCTTTATGGAAATTGTACTACTTTATACTTTTACCAGTAATATACGTGTTTCTCAAAGCCTCATTACCAGAGAGCATTGTCAGACTTTGTATTTTTGTCTGTTCAGTGGGTGGGAAATGGGTAAAAAGTTATTCTATTTAGAAGAGATGTCATATGACCATATTTCTCAATGGCTTATCATAACAATCTCCCTGGATATTTATTGAAAGAATTCCTAAATTCCTAAGCCCTTTCATGAAATCTGTGTCTGTATTTTTAACTAGTGCTCAAATACTTCTGATTTGGTGATTTGCCAGGTTTAGAAACATAGCTGTGGAAGACTTTGCATCAAACTGTGTTCCTTGACACCATCTGGAGTCACCTGGAATGTATGATTGTATGATTCATTGTATGAATCAACTTGAACATAAGAACCCCAAAATCTTATTCTAAATTTTTGTAGCATTTAAAGGTATATGTAGATGAAATGGCATTGTCTCTGAGGACAACTAATTGCTCATCAGATGTCTTCCATAAAGTTGAGAGAGAACACGTTTTATAAATATTCTTCCAGATTTCAGTCACATTTCTAACACAGCTTGTTGGTGCGTTTAGTTCTTCCTGCAGTTGGTTATCAAAACACGTTACTGGTTTTAGATTTCATATCCATTTCTAATAGGTTCTAACATTACTGTCTGGTAACTTTTGTACCTGCGTTGTCAAAAAGCAATATTTTTTGTGGGGATGACAATTTATATTTGCAGAGAATTTTTGTGTGTGGAATTTTGTGGGGATGACCGTCTATTTCTGTATTATCAGAGAATTTTCACTTATACTTTTATAAACACCAATTGAAATAGTCAGTGCAACAAAGTTTTAAAAATTTCTCTGCCTTGCTGTTGTAAGGCGCATGTGGAGAAAAAGTGAGCCGGGCAGTCAGGCAAGAGAAGGAAATTTATTAGAGGGAAAACGAGAGGGTGACTGGCCTTTAAGGAAGTCCAGTGTCCTCCCTTTCTAATGGGGTCTTTCTTACACCCTGCCAATGAAGAATTGTCTGAAGGGATGGTTAATTTTTAGCTGAGTCCTGTGATCATGTAGCTGGAGGTCTGGAATCCAGTGGTCTTGTAGCCTTGAATAGGTAGGCGCCAATTCCTTTCTCCTTCCCTTATTCCTAAGAAAGAATAAAAATCTTGAAGTAGAACTTGAGAAAAAAAGTCTTAATTTTAAATTGTATCCATTGGACCCTGATACAGAGGGTTAACGGAGAAGGCAGTGGCACCCCACTCCAGTACTCTTGCCTGGAAAATCCCATGGATGGAGGAGCCTGGTGGGCTGCAGTCCATCGGGTCACAAAGAGTCAGACATGACTGAGCGACTTCACTTTCACTTTCCACTTTCATCCATTGGAGAAGGAAATGGCAACTCACTCCAGTGTTCTTCCCTGGAGAATCCTAGGGACGGGGGAGCCTGGTGGGCTGCCGTCTGTGGGGTCACACAGAGTCAGACATGACTGAAGTGACTTAGCAGCAGCACAAGAGGGTTAAAGGGCAGATTTCTGGACTCTGTTTCAGACTTACTGTTTCAGTTTCTGGGTCTAGGACTCAATCTCTGTTCTTAACAAGATTTCCAGATTATCTTTATGGACTTAGAAATTGAAGATGATAGGGCTCACATGGGGTCTCATTGATGAGATGGCTCATTATGGCTACCTCGCAAACAAAGAATAAAATCACGGTGATCCATGAGACTGACCAAATTGCCCAAATGGCATCTGTTTTCTCACGGGCACCTATCTTCTCAAAGCTGTGAGACCACCAGATTCCAGACCTTCAGCTACGTGACCACAGGACTCAATTACAGGCTAACAATTAACCATCCCTTCAGAGAATTTTTCATTGGTGGGGTATAAGAAGGACCCCGTCAGAAAGGGAGGACGCTGGTTCTCCTTAAGAGCCAGTCACCCTCTCTTTTTCCTCTAATAAATTTCCCTTTTATTGCCTAACTGCTCGGCTTGCTCTTTTTCTCTGCACTCGCCTTAAAGCAGACAAGATGTTTGAGGACCTTAAGCAGGGTTTTACTACGGTAGTACTTTGGGCTACTTTTCCATAGAGCATTTCAGTTGCTTCCTGTGCTGTGAGGTGATACCTCGTTGTGGTTTTGATTTGCATTTCCCTGATGGTGTTGAACACCTTTTCATATATCTGTCGGCTGTCTTTGTGAAAATGTCTGTCCAGCTCCTCTGCCTAGTTTTTAATTGGATTAGTGTACAGGTCTTTCAGCTCCTTATTTAAATTGATACCTCTGATGCAATTGTAAGTGGAATTGTTTTCTCAATTTCTCTTTCTGATAGTGTATTTTTAGTGTATAGAAATGCCAACGGTTTTGTGTATTGATTTTGTATCTTGCAGCTTTACTGATTTTATTAGTTCTAATAGTTTTTTGGTGAATCTTAGGTTTTCTTCATATTCATAATATAAATAGTAACAGTTTTACTTCTTCCCTTCCTTTTGGAAGGGTGTCTTTTCTAACTTTTGCTTGCCTAGTTGTTCTGGCTAGGACGTCTAGTAGTGTATTGAGTAAAAGTGGCAAGGTGGGATTCTTCTCACTGCATTTTACAGCGGCGGCCCCCCCCCCGCCCCCCGTTTATGCTTTTGATGTCACAGTTTACATCCTTTTATCTGTGTTGCCCTTAACAAATGAGTGTAGCTATAGGTGTTCTGTGTGTGTGTCTTCAGTGGTTATTCTAGCTTTATAAGTAATTAGTCCACTATCTTTATAACTTTAGGCTATTCTGAATTTTCTATATTTACTTTTACCATTGGGATTTAAACTTTGTTTTCCTGTTACTAATTAGCATCTTTTTGTTTCAACTTAAATCTCTTTAAAATTTCTCCTGAGGCTGGTCTAGTGGTGATAAACTCCCTTATTTGCTTGTCTGGGAAATTCTTTACCTCACCTCCAGATCTGAAGGACTTTTCTGGGTGGAGTGTTCTTTCAGCTGTTAGTCCCTTCTGTCCTGGAGTTTCTGCTGATGAACTGCTTAGAGTCTTTTGGGGGTTCTCTTGTGCATAACAAGTTGTTCTCTTGTTAGTTTCTAAGATTCTTTCCTCGTCTTGACGTTTGAGTTATAACATGTCATGGTGTGGGTGTCTTCATCTCTTTTTGGAACTCCCTGAGCTTCTGGATCTGAATGTCTGTTTCTTTCCTCAAGTTAGGGAAACTTTCAGCCATTATTTCTTCAAATTTTTTGCCTCTTTTCCTTCCAAAACCCTTACTGCGAATGTTGGTGGCGTGGTGGTGTCTCGTAAGTCCTCTCAGCTGTTTTCATCCTTTCTTCTTTCTGCTGCTCCGACCTGCACTGCCCTGTCCACTGGTTTGTATCTTCTCTTCTTCAGGCTCATTTCTTCCTGCATTCTGCTTCCTCTAGTCTGCTGGTGAACCCTCTGTCATGTTTTTTCAGTTTTCGTATTTTTTAGTTTTAAGATTTCTGCTTGCTTACATTTTCTGTATCTTTTGAAATTCTTTGTTCATATATTGTTCTCCTGAACTTAGCCTCTATTGTAAATTAAAACTGTATCGGGTAAATCACTTGTGTGTACTAAGTCCCTTCAGTCATGTCTGACTCTTTGTGACCTCTGTCCATGGGATTCTCCAGGCAAGAAGTGGATTGCCATTACTGGAGTGGATTGCCATTCCCTCCTCCAGGGGATCTTCCTGACCCAGGGATCAAACCCGGGTTTCTTACATCTCCTGCATTGGCAGGCAGGTTCTTTACCAGTAGTGTCATCTGGGAAGCTCAATTTTTTTATTGAGGCTTTATCTTGGTCTTTTGTTTGGATTCTGTTATTTTGTTTCTTCATTTTTCTTGACACCATTTGTTTACATAAAACAGGCACCCCATCTGATCTTGAATGACTAGTCTCATAGAGGAGATGAGCTTTCTCATTTAGCCCTGCACTTATACCTTGTTGTGTCTCATACCCTTTTAATTTTCCAAGCAGCCTACTTTATTGCTTTTGGCTCTCAGTAGCTGAGGCTGTGCCAGGGTCTGTCACTGGCCCAAAGGGGAGGATCCCAGTCAGCACCTAAATTCAGGTTGATGCGAAGCCAGACCCAGGCTCTCAGGCAGTAGCTTTTAAAGTATACAAATGTTCCCTCTGCACTGAGCCTGGCAGGAGAGCCCGTTAGCTGTGTCTTTGTTTGCTGCAGTCCTGTTGAGCTGAGGAAGACAAGCCCTGCTGACTTCCAGAGCGAGGCTGTCCAGGGATGTTCCCTGTGGGTGGCAGACAACTGCCTTGGCACTGGGTCCTTTATCAGAGACACTGGCTACCTCGGATGGGGCAGAGGGAGATGCAGAGATGGGGCCTGCTGGCCCTTCCAGTCTTTGGAGAGAATTATAGCCCCTGGGTGTATATTTAATTAGCAGCCCGCTTGCTCTCAGGCCACAGCTATGAAGATCAGGTAATAGATCTCTTCTGAAGAGTCTGGGGTGTGTTCAGTCTGCTGTCTTTACACTGTGCCCTGGAGAGAGCCTGTGAAGAACTGTTTTCTCAGGAGGTCAGCTGATGGAGCACCAACTTGAAATGGGTTTCACAGTTAGACCATCACGGGGTTGCACCTGGGTGCAGCCAGGACCAACTGAAAGCCCTGTTGTCCTCCTCATAGACACAGCCCACTCTTGGCTTGTCAGTGATGGGGCACTCAGTTAGGGTCTCCCTGGATACCTGAAGCTGCTTTGGGGTGAGTGTGTCGTGTGGGTTCCGTCCCTTCCGGGTGTCCATCATGACAGCCGCTCTCCAGCCCGGTTGCCTGCTCCTCATCCGTAGGAGCACTTGCAGTCCTGTGGGACCCGTGAACGGACATCTTGCCACCAGAGCCTGGCTCTCGGGATGTCCCTGGTGGCAGCTACAAAAACCGGGGCACCTGATGTGTTGTGCTGTGTTTTTTTTTTTTTTTTTGTTTTTTTAAGATAAGTGGTTCTGCAATCCTGAAATTTCATCATTTCTTAAAAAACAACTTAAGACTAAACAAGTAGACAAGTATTGTTTTAACTTTTAAATGATCGCAAAGTTTAAAAATTTTTATTTTTATTTATTTGGCTGTGCTGGGTCTTAGTTGCAGCACTCAGAATGTTTTAGTTGCTGCTTGTGGAATCTAGTGTCCTGACCAGGCATTGAACCCAGACTGCCTGCATGGGAAGTCAAAGGGGAGACCAGTTATAGTGGGTGATTTGAGGGAAGGAGTGAGTCAGTAACTCAGAAAATGATGAGTACTGCCATTTTAGGCAATGCCAAATAGATGACTTTACCAGCATGTTTCCTACTTCAAGAATCAAAGCATCGCAGCTAGAAAGATGATCACAGATAAACCGCTATGGTATTTGAGTCCTTGAGGTGTTTGGTCTGTGTGCATATTTAAAGGAAGTTACTGCAACATTGCCCTGAGGAGATAGAGGTCAGAAATCTTAATGCTGAGGCAGAATCGTCAAGTATTTTTTGTCTTTAGATGTTCTGGAAAAACCCTGAGACTGTTCCAAGCATTGAGAAGTTTCTTCAGTTCAGTTGCTCAGTCGTGTGTGACTCTTTGCGACCCGATGAATCGCAGCACGCCAGGCCTCTCTGTCCATCACCAACTCCCGGAGTTCACTCAGACTCACATCCATCGAGTCCATGATGCCATCCAGCCATCTCATCCTCTGTCACCCCTTCTCCTGCCCCCAATCCCTCCCAGCATCAAATTCTTTTCCAATGAGTCAACTCTTCGCATGAGGTGGCCAAAGTACTGGAGTTTCAGCTTTAGCATCATTCCTTCCAAAGAAATCCCAGGGCTGATCTCCTTCAGAATGGACTGGTTGGATCTCCTTGCAGTCCAAGGGACTCTCAAGAGTCTTCTCCAACACCACAGTTCAAAAGCTTCAGTTCTTCAGCGCTCAGCCTTCTTCACAGTCCAACTCTCACATCCATACATGACTACTGGAAAACTATAGCCTTGACTAGACGGACCTTTGTTGGCAAAGTAATGTCTCTGCTTTTGAATATGCTATCTAGATTGATCATAGCTTTCCTTCCAAGGAGTAAGCGTCTTTTAATTTCATGGCTGCAGTCACCATCTGCAGTGATTTTGGAGCCCCCCAAAATAAAGTCTGACACTGTTTCCACTGTTTCCCCATCTATTTGCCATGAAGTGATGGGACCGGATGCCATCATCTTCGTTTTCTGGATGTTGAGCTGTAAGCCAACTTTTTCACTCTCATCAAGAGGCTTTTTAGTTCCTCTTCACTTTCTGCCATAAAGGTGGTGTCATCTGCGTATCTGAAGTTATTGATATTTCTCCCGGCAATCTTGATTCCAGCTTGTGTTTCTTCCAGTCCAGCGTTTCTCATGATGTACTCTGCATATAAGTTAAATAAGCAGGGTGACAGTATACAGCCTTGACGTACTCCTTTTCCTATTTGGAACCAGTCTTAGAATCCAAATTGGGGGCCAGTGCTTTAGAAGACTGTCTTGAGAGTCCCTTGGACAGCAAGAAGATCAAACCAGTCAATCCTAAAGGAAATCAACACTCAGTATTCATTGGAAGGGCTGATGCTGAAGCTCCAGTACTTTGGCCACCTGATGTGAAGAGCCAGCTCATTGGAAAAGACCTTGATGCTGGGAAAGATTGAAGGCAGGAGAAGGGGACGACAGAAGATGAGATGGTTGGATGGCATCACTGATTCAATCGACATGAGTTTGAGCAAGCTCTGGGAGATGGTGAAGGACAGGGAAGCCTGGGGTGCTGCAGTCCATGGGGTCGCAAAGAGTTGGACACGACGAACTACGACAGTGGGATGCACAGGGGTACAGAGGCCTTGAACACAGCACAGAGAGATTCAGAGCGGCTGCAGAAAGCACAGAGTGGGCCAGATCTGGGCTGGGGTCAGTGAGGAGCACCAGTTCTTCCAGGAGTTAGACTAGTGAAGCCATGTTGTCACAGCGAGGAATGTTGTGATGGCTGGAGTCGATGCAGAGGGATGTGCCTGCTGATGCCTGGAGCAGTGAGAGCTTAGCTCCCCTCCGCCTGGTTCCCCAGGCAGCTGAAGGGAAGGCCTGGACCCAGACTCCTTTCTTCACTTGGTACAGTGTAGTGTTTATCTGATAGAGTCCTAAGTGAGAGGGAAGTGAGAATTTTGACACTGATGTAATGCAGGTATTTTCAGAATCCTCTTAAATCTCATTAGTGGTCATTCTGAAATTCCAACCATAATTGAAAGGATATACAGTAGCTTTGTGGTTCTTCACAGAGGTCTGAGTGTTTTTCACACTTCGCATTAGGTCAAAGTTTTAAATACACCATACAAGTGATTCAGAGAAATAATGCAAGAATTTATTGTTCTCATGGAAAGCTGTTAATAGTGTTGTTCAAAATAGTGGACTTGTTGGGAATTCCCTGCTGGCCTGGTGGTTGGGATCCTGGATTTTCATGGCTGTGGCCCAGGTGCAGTCCCTGGTTGGGGAACTGAGATCCTATAAGCTGCATAGCAAAAAAAAAAACCAAACCCAATGAAGGAGTAGACTTATAAGGCAATTATTTTGCTCTCCCTTATTTTGATGATATTGTCTAAAATATTTAATAAACATTTGTTTTTTTTGTCAGAAGAAGGCATTGTGTTAGACAAATGTGGTCCTTGATCTCAAGTAGCCAGAGTTAAACATAAAAATGGCTATACTGAAAGGCAGAGGGAAACTGCTGAACTGAGAGAAATGTCAGACTTAGGTCATCAAAGGTGACCTCACAGAAGAGGCTCTTGACTAAGACTGTGATGGAAAAGCCCTGGAAGGACATTCCAGGGAGAAGACAAAGCTTTTACAAAGATACCGAGGCACAGAAGCACATGACCAGAGTGGGAAATGGAGCGTAGTGTGGGACTGGAACATTGTAATGCTTAGAATGAAATTGGATGAGATGAGACCACAAAAATCGTTTCAGGTAAAATGATTGAGGAATCCTTTGTATTTTATCAGAGTAGTGAGATTTAAGGTCAGCTTACTTAAACTGACTGCTTAAAGAGTGTAAGTTGGGGTGATACTTGCTGCTTTTTTTAAAGATGCTGTATCTTTTCTAGGCTTGACTGTGTGTGTGTTGATGGGAGGGGGAGTAACGAGTGACCTCCGAGCTGTTCAGACAACATGAGTTAATATTTGAAGAAAAGCTTCTATGGGGAAAAAATTTTTAGAAAACTACTCTGAGTTTTAAACCATTCATCCAGTTCATTTTTCATGGAAAAAAAAAAGGGGGGGATCTTGTAGGTGACCAGTGGCAGAACCAAGAATAGAACTAACGCCTGGATTGCTAGTTAACATTAGTTTCAGTAAATTTAGAATGATTTTGCTTATGATGTTGATACAATGGTTGAAAGTGTCAATAAAATGTGATTAAGGAGAAAACTTCTAGAGAACTGATCTTTGGAGACACAAAAGATAACTGTTTTGTTTTCCTGGGTTAATAGAGTTAAGACATATTTGATTGTGCTTTTTCAAGAATTTGCATTTTATTCACAAACCGAGGCCCTAGTCTCCTCTTCAAAACTGTATCATGCTACTTCTCTTCAGCGTTTTATTAGAGGTTCTATTCCAGGGCGGCTAGGCAAGAAAAAGGAATACATAGGCAAAGGATTTAAATAGATGTTTCTTCAGAGAAGATATACAGATTGGCCATCTAGGTTTATGAAAGATGCTCAGTATCCTTAGTTATTAATTAAGGAATTAGGAATCAAATCTACAATGAAGTGCTGCTGCACATCCACCCAGATGGCTGTAATTGGAAAGAACGACAATAGCAAGTGTGTATGAGCCCTTTTATATAAAGGGACTTGCGCATCCAAAGAGTTCCGTGTATGCAGGGGAGACTCTTAGAACCAGTGCCCTGCAGAAACTGAGGGACAACGGTATTGTATTGGCCAAGTTAGGGAAAAATTGGAACCCTCACAGGTGTTGGTGGGAATGTAAAATAGTGCAGTCACTTCAGAAACCAGTTTCTCAAAAAGTTAAATACAGAGTCACCATATAACCTAGCAGTTCTACTCTTAGCTGTGTATGAAGACAGTTGAACATTATGTGTTTATATAAAAACTGGGGTGTAAATGCTTGTTAGCATTATTAGCAGCATTATTCATAAGTTAGAAAGTGAACAGTCACCCAGAACATCATCGACTGAGTGGATCCCAGAAGTGAATGGGGAAGGGCATGGAGAGTGCTGTTGGTGCCCCTGTACTGGGAGCCTGCTCAGCAGTGCTGGGGACTGTCGCTGCTGCTCCCTGCAGTGGCCTGGCTGGAAGAGGACCCTGAAAGCTGGAAGAAAGCACCCTTTCTTCTCACTGTACCTCCAGCTTCCCCGTTGACAAAGCTTAGCATCTCCCCAGCTGGAGAAGAGCAGCATTTAAAGGGCCTGTCTCCATCTTCACAGAGCAGCCAATTGTGGGTGGGTTTTCATTGGGAGGCAGTAAGAGTATCAACCCCTATACCAATTTAGAATATGTTCTGTTTTGTTGGGCTTCAAGGAAGTATTCATCTCAAAATACTTAAACAAAGTTTTGGAGTATATATGCCTGTAATACTTTGAGACTTTTGTTTTAAATCACTACAAAAAGCAATTCATGGTCACTAAAAGTCATTGAACAGTATGTTTATAAAAATTCCTTTCCCTTTTATTCGTCCTCTATTTCATTCACGTCTCCTATGGTGTGTATTATTTTATATGTATACTTACATAATGTGTGTGTATATATATTTTTTGTAATAATGAGGTTTTGTACATAGACAACATGTATCAGCTGTTGTAGATTTTTGTTAGAAGGATATAATTCTCGCTAAGTTGCTAAGCCCTTGTTTGTGTAAACTAGATGAGCCACATAATTGTTCTTTGATTTTCTAAACTATAGAAATGAAGGGATTTTTTATTCAGGGAAGTTTTAACATTTGTAATGGATGTAGCTTGAGAGAAAGGTAGTTGGCAACCATCAGTCAGCAATTTTTAGTATAGCTAGATGGTCATATTTATTGTTTTGCAATTTAAATCTTGTGTTAAACGACTTACACATGTTTATGTGTATGCTGCTGGCTCCATGTACTCTTTAAATTTCAGTGAACTTAATCATAGACATTTGTTTTTGTTGTTGTTTTTCTTTAGAAAAATCCTGCAAAAATGTCTCTGTACCCATCTCTTGAAGACCTGAAGGTAGACAAGGTGATTAAGGTATGTTTTAAACACTTTTTTCCTTCCATGTCCTCTGCCATACATTGTGCTTATAGGTGAAGTGAAGCGAGAAACTTAAATAGCAGATGTATTTGTTCAACTTTACACTGTATAAACTCAGTTTTTCTAACTAGAACGTTAGAAAACTAGAGATTTCTTCATTTCACTGTGAATTAATGGGCGCGAGATATTTTTTCTTTGGAATGGGACTTTAACGCACTTCGGAAATAACTTGGTTTCATGACTGGTTTTAATTTAAGTACATTTTAAAGTTGGTAATGTATACTCCAAATTCTTAGATGTTCATTGTCTTGTGTATGCTGTTGGGTTTTCAGAGATGACCAGTCTTTGAAGTAATTGTCTTCTCCAAAGTTAAACATTATTGAAACAGGGGGGCGCAAACTGCTTTAGGAGGAGGAGGAGTGTAAGAAGAGCTCAGTGAAAGCTGAGCAGTGTGTCTTCTTTTAAACGTAAGCAGCAGACAGTCTCTGCTACAGCAACAGAGTCCTGCTCCAAGTGGCTGTGTAAGACAAGTGATTCTAACACTTTGATTAAGTCAGGCATTTTTGTACTCCTTTGAGTATTAGCTTTGAAGATAGTTGCTTCTGCTTAAGAAAGTTTGGGAGTGGGATCAAGTCTTGCTGTTTTGTAAATTTTTGTTACTGGTTTTAACTGGAGATAATTGTAGTATTTAGTGAACCATCCTGTTTCCAGTTTACTTTCAACTTGGTGTTTTATAAACTGTTTTTATTTCTGAACTTCTTCAGCTGTTATTTGTTTTTCTAACTTGACAAGATAAACTCCCTGTTACACTTTATTCCAGAAATCTTTTTGATATGATAAATGTGATGAAATTCTTTTCTGTTACAAGTTGCTAAAGTACTTCAAAGCTTCTTACCCTAAAGATCATTTTGTTAGAGGTCTTGGCCTCAGTTTACTCTACATGAGATTGACTTCCTAATTAATTAGCATAAAATGTTTATTACAAACTTGTGAGAAGAACACAAGAATACAAGTGTTTCTTAGACAAAATGTTCAAGGGTAGAAAAAAAAGTCAGCAAAAATAGTGGCAAATGTGTGGCTGAAGTTGTTAGCCTTGTGGCAGTGATTGGCTGAATGTGGGGGAGATCATGAGCGAGTATTTCTCATCCTTTCTCTGTGGCTATTCATGGGTGGTTTGTGAAATCTCTGCAATCTGTTCAGTCGCCTAGGCTTTGATGCCTGACTGTTTTAAGTGGTTTATTCAGTCATCTCAAATCTGTTTTTTCTTTGCTATTTTGTCATTAGTTTTCTCATGTGGTTTTTATTTCCACAGAGGTCATCTGAACAAGTATACTTTCTTTTTTTAAAAAGCTTTTATTTGAAATATTTACCTTGACATATAACAGCTAAGCCATTACTGTGACATCAGAGCACTAAGTGATAGGATCTGCAGATGGGTCTGAGAGAATGACTCATTTCCTTTTTGGCCTTTTTTGTTAGTTTTTATGAAATTGAACCTAAACCACCATAGGCAGAGGTTTTTTCATCTTGAAAGCAGCATAAAAAGAAGGAAAGGGTTGATATTGGCAAATGTTGGATCAGAAAATGAAGAAGGCTGCAGTCCACCGAAGGCTGAGCTCTTCAAGGAGCAACTCATCGTATGGATATTTCCATTTCAAAGCCTTTTATGTTCTGAGCACAAAGCTAGCTGCCTGGAGATGTGACAGAGAGTAAGGAGGGGGGAACACGGATTTTAAATTCTCACTGGATTTAAGAAGATTCCCAGCCTAGCCACTAACATCTTGGACTGCTTCTGTTTTATTTTTTGTTCATTTTCTGTGGTAGTGTTACTTGGGTGTTTGTTTTTGAGGCGCCTCTGTAAAGGTAGTCATTTTCTAATCTCACCTTTCACACCGCAGCAGTGACTTGGCAGCTCATATTCTGTAAACTGCTTCACAGGAACCATTAGGCTGTGGCTTTGAGCATCATGCAGCCCCTGCGCCTCTCTGTCCACCGTGAGTTTCAGACAGGAGCCGCACCTGCGCATAGTAGACAGAGAAACAGTCGTCAGCGTCCCGACACAGTGAGCAGAGATTGACTCTGCTGGCTCCACGAGTACGGTGTCTTCTCATGCTTTCTGTAATGGTAGAAACAACATGCCCCCCCCCCCCCTTTTTTTACTAGTTTGAGATTTCAAGTGAGTGTGGAATATTTTGCTGCATTTAAATGGCTTATAGTCCTTAAGCCTTTGTTGTACCATCTTTCTTTTATTTTTACTACAAATTATATAGTAATTAAATATGTAACTTCGTGTTCAGAGAGCTTACTTGAGTATTCCCTGGATAAGAACAAGAGCAATGAATGAAAGAATAGAAATAATAGACCGGTATTAAAAGGATACATTTTTAAAAGTTAGTAAATCCTGTTTTTCAGAGCGGTTTTAGGTTCACAGCAGAAGTGATGCAGGGCAGTTTCCATCGCAGTGGCCCTTCCCTGTGCGCCCTCCCCCACCTGACCTGCACACCACACACCTCTCGCCCGACACCAGCAGCATCTTCGCCAGAGCGGTACACCTGGGACAGTCACTGAGCTGCGCAGACACGCAGCTGCTGCCCCGTGTCCGTCCACAGCTGCACTTGTGTTCGCTCTGTGGGCTTGGACGAGTGTGTGGTGATGGGGAGCCACCATTCGGTGTCACGCAGAGCACTCTCACTCCCTCACAGTCCTCACGCTCTGTCCAGGCCTCCCTCCTCCTCTAGAATCTCAGGGTTGGACCCATACCATAATTTGCCTTTTCAGATTGCCTCGCTGTGTTAGTAACGTGCATTTTAGGCTCCTCCATGTCTTTTCGTGGCTTTGATAGCTCCTTTCTTTTTAGTGAGGGACAGCATTTTTTTTTTTCCTCAGAGTTTATCCAGGAAGCAATCCACTGTCCTTTTAGTTGATAGTTGGTGAGAGAATTTTCAAAATTCAGCATATTTTGAGTTTGTGGATATATTTAAAATGATAAAGATTTGCGTGCTGCATTTTATTTGAATTTAGATTGTAACATTATGAAACAGTAATAAAGAATGACTCAATAACAGTCATATCAGAACATTTGGAGTCCAAATGAGTGATGTACTTGCAGTGCTTATGTGGACTTCCTTATTTAATTAATCTTCCATCTCTCCAGGCATCTTTGGGACTGCTCTTAGCATCAATTTCAGAGCTTGATGATAAAGAATATAGGTGTAAACTCCTATCACTTAATCAGTATATTTTTGATTAAGTAAAAAATCTTACATCTGGATCTTACAGCTTAACTGCCAACAGAGACATATGTCTGCTTCAGGAGCTCAGATGTATCTGTAAGGGAAAAAGGAACACTCCATACTACATGGGCTGTGAAGGCAGCCCTGAGGGGAGCTCCTGGCATACCTGCCCCTGACTAGTATTAAGTATATATGTTTTGAAAGTTTTGGCAAGTTTTAACACATAAATTACATTACTTTACCATGATTGTTATGTCAGTGATTAAGTATGCATTTTGCATACTTTGTAATATTTTTGTACTTAGTATAACGTAACACCCTCTTCCAACAACGCAGGAGAAGACTCTACACATGGGCATCACCAGATGGTCAACTGAAATCAGATTGATTATATTCT
Source organism: Ovis aries (assembly GCF_016772045.2). Classification (NCBI taxonomy): domain Eukaryota; kingdom Metazoa; phylum Chordata; class Mammalia; order Artiodactyla; family Bovidae; genus Ovis; species Ovis aries. Next base: position 37,738,856 of record NC_056062.1, read on the forward strand.
TTGCAGCCAAAGATGGAGAAGCTCTATTACAGTCAGCAGAAACAAGACTGGGAGCTGACTGTGGCTCAGGTCATGAACTGTTTATTGCCACATTCAGACTTAAATTGAAGAAAGTAGGGAAAACCATGAGACCATTCAGGTATCACCTAAATCAAATCCCTTATGTTTATACAGTGGAAGTGACAAACAGATTCAAGGGATTAGATCTGATAGAGTGCCTGAAGAACTATGGACGGAGGTTCGTGACATTGTATAGGAGGCAGTGATCAAGAGCATCCCCAAGGGAAACAGTGCAGAAAGGCAAGATGGTTGTCTGAGGAGACCTTACAAATAGCCGAGAAAAGAAATGAAGCTAAAGGCACAGAAGAAAAGGAATGATACACCCGTTGGAACGCAGAGTTCCAAAGAATAGCACTGAGAGATAAGAAAGCCTTCCTCAGTGATCAGTGCGAAAAAATAGAGGAAAACAATAGAATGGGAAAAATTTGAGTTACCAAGGGAACATTTCATGCAAAGATGGGCACAATAAATGACAGAAATGGTATGGACCTAACAGAAACAGAAAATATTAAGAAAAGGTGGCAAGAATACACAGAAGAACTACATAAAAAAGATCCCCATGACCCAGATAACCAGGATAGTGTGATCACTCACTTAGAGCCAGATATCCTGCAATTCGAAGTCAAGTGAGCCTTAGGAAGCATCGTTATGAACAAAGCTAGTAGAGATGATGGAATTCCAGGTGAGCTATTTCAAATCCTAAAAGATGATGCTGTGAAAGTGCTGCCCTCAATAAGCCAGCAAATTTGGAAAACTGAGCAGTGGCCACAGGACTGGAAAAGGTCAGTTTTCATTCCAATCCCAAAGAAAGGCCATGCCAAAGAATGCTCAAACTACCACACAGTTGCACTAATGCTAGCAACGTAATGTTCAAAATTCTCCAAGCCAGGCTTCAACAGTATGTGAATCGTGAACTTCCAGATGTTCAAGTTGGATTTAGAAAAGACAGAGGAACCAGGGATCAAATTTCCAATACCTGTTGGATCATCGAATAAGCAACAGAATTCCAGAAAAATGTCTCTTCCTGCTTTCTTGACTATGCCAAAGCCTTTGACTGTGTGAATCACAACAAACTGGAAAGTTCTTAAAGAGATAAGAATAACAGACCACCTGACCTGCCTCCTGAGAAATCTCTATGCAAGTCAAGAAGCAACAGTTAGAACTGGACATGGAATAACAGATTGGTTCCAAATTGAGAAAGGAGTACAGCAAAACTGTATATTGTCACCCTGCTTATTGAACTTCTATGCAGAGTACATCATGAGAAATACTGGACTGGATGAAGCACAAGCTGGAATCAAGATTGCTGGGAGAAATACCAATAACCTCAGATATGCAGATGACACCACCCTTATGGCAGAAAGTGATGAAGAACTAAAGAGCCTCTTGATGAAAGTGAAAGAGGAGATGTTGGCTTAAAGTCAACATTCAGAAAACTAAGATCATGGCATCTGGTCCCATCACTTCATGGCAAATAGATGGGGAAACAATGGAAACTGTGACAGACTTTATTTTGAGGGACTCCAGAATCACTGCAGATGGTGACTGTAGCCTTGAAATTAAAAGACACTTGCTCCTGGGAAAAAAACCTATGACCAACCTATATAGCATATTAAAAAGCCAAAGTCCGTCTAGTCACAGCTATGGTTTTTCCAGTAGTCAGTTATGGATGTGAGAGTTGTAATATAAAGAAAGCTGAGCACCGAAGAATTGAAGCTTTTGAACTGTGGTGTTGGAGAAGACTCTTGAGAGTCCCTTGAACTGCAAGGAGATCAAACCAGTCCATCCTAAAGGAAATTAGCCCTGAATATTCATTGGAAGGACTGATGCTGAAGCTGAAACTCCAATACTTTGGCCACTTGATGCAAAGAACTGACTCATTGGAAAAGACCCTGGTGTTAGGAAAGATTAAAGGTGGGAGGAGAAGGGGACGACAGGATGAGATGGTTGGATGGCATCACCGACTCAATGGACATGAGTTTGAGAAAACTCCTGGAGTTGGTGATGGACAGGGAAGCCTGGTGTGCTGCAGTCCATGGGGTCACAAAGAGTCGGACACAACTGAGCAACTGAATTGACTGACTGAACACCTTATACTTGGTAAAATGTAGATAAACATTTCATTGGGATATGCTGAAATGGCAAAATAAATATTAGCAACTTAAGTATTTAAATTTTTAAGTGTTCTCCTGATATATACTTAGGTAAATATGGTTAAGCTTTTTTCTTCAGGTAAAAAAGGTACTTTTACTTAGACTAAAGTGTAACTATCATTTCTTAATGCATTGTGAAAATATTTGCAGTAGCACTATGAAATATTAGTTATATGTAGAATGGTGTTTAGTTTTTTAAATAGTGTTAAATATTTATATTTTTAATTTTTTATTTTTCTTTCAAAATATATTGCTAAAGTGTTTGAAATTAGAATTTCCTAAATAAAAGTAAAGGGTTTTAGGGGTTTTTTTAATTACTGGATTTAAGTTATATGAGAAGTCTTTTTAAGTGAGTCTCTATAGAGTGTTGTTAGAATTCTTTTTTTTTTTTTTAGGCTCAGACTGCCTTTTCTGCAAACCCTGCCAACCCAGCGATTTTATCTGAAGCCTCTGCCCCCGTCTCTCAAGATGGAAGTAGGTTTATTCTTTGGGTTCCTTCTCCTTGAACAGAGATACCTGTTAAGCCTTCTTTTACTAAAATAGAGAATCCAGAGTATATATATATTTTAACATTTATGGCATGAAATTGGCTGTTAAAGCTCTAGTAGTAAGTTTATTTCAAAACAACCTTTTAATCAAGAAAGTGAACTGTGACTATGAAAGTATGTTTATGACTTTATGAAAATTGTTACTTAAATTTCACCCTTTGCAAGTCCTTGACTCACTGAACTGTCCCCTGTCTTAGGGCTGTGGGGATTGATAGCGTTCTCCTTTAGGGGAACTTTCCAAATCCTGGAGTCTCTACTCTGACTCCATACCCTTCTCCTTTGTTCCTTTTCCTTCTAAATTCATAGGAATTCAGGACAGAACTCTTAAATAATATGACTTCAGATACAAAAGGTGTGGCAATCTCAATGGGGGGGGGAGTTGGGAGAGAATGGATGCATGTATGTGTATGGCTGAGTCCCTTTGCTGTCCACTGCAACCACTACAACATTGTTAATCAGCTCTACTCCAGTATAAAGTGAAAAAAAAAAAATGTTTTTTTTTAAATACAAGAGGAGTGTTAAATAGGTTTTTATGGCCTGTCATCTTATAACATTGTTTCCTTTGGAAAATCCATAACTCACATAAAGAGCTTTTGGAAATAGTATCTAACTCTACTGTTCAGTTAAATACTGTTAATACTGAAATGTACTGTTTCAAAGATTTCATTGCTGTGTATTCTTAAACTGATATGATAATAAATTTACAAGCGTTTTTTTTCTCACAGTTCATTTTTTTGGGTACATTTTATAGCTGTGTTTACTGAATGAATTAAAATGTAGCTGATTTGAAGTGTACATTTTGGTCAGTTGTTCTCAAGTGGAGAATCAGTGGTATGTGTAGAAAATTCCTAATAGGTTTAAGAGAAAGAAAAGGCAAGATAACTTGGAAAAATTATTTCTAGTCTTGAGTATTTAGAAGTCTGAGGTTTCAGTTAAAATGTCTTCATACTTTCACTTTTATTTTTCTGTTTTCCTTTTCTAATTGTCATTACAGAGAAAGGGGTTTTCCAGATTACTAATTTAAATTCATCCTAGATTTTATAAAATCAATGTGATTTTTAAAAATACAAGTAAAAGTCCATAATAACAATGTTTTTTTTAAATAGTCTACTAATTTTTTTTCTCTACTGATTCATTTGTTATTAGATCTCTATCCTAAGCTATATCCTGAGCTCTCTCAGTACATGGGCCTGAGTTTAAATGAAGAAGAAATACGTGCAAATATGGCCTTGGTCCCTGGAGCACCAAGTCATGGGGTATGTATAATGTAATTCGTTCTGAATTATATAAAATCATACCTTACACAGAGATACAAGCTAACTCGTCTTTGTGGCAAACTCACAAATTTATAGCCTTAGCATTGATCTCTTCTCAGGATTGCCTTCTAGGTATTGCTTTTTACACAGTCTACTTCCTTCTGTGCTGTTACCACTTTTCTGATTTATTAGGAGTTAAAGATACAGGTGCCTTTAACTGGTACATTCTCCTTTGTCTTCTGCATTTAGTTACAGACCTAGTGACTCTGCTTCTGGTGTGTTTCTTGTATTCATGTTATGCATTGTAGGCTTGCTGTAGCCCTGTCCATGATTTATACCTCTCACCTAGATGTTACACTTGGCTCTTCTTCCAGTAACTCCTCTAGTAACTTGTTATATCAATGAATGCTGAGCTACTGCTAACTTTATCATTCTGAAATTCAGGTCTGTTACCTTTTTTTTGCTCATAATCTTTTTAAGTTTAAAGCTTCTTACAGTTTGACCCCAAATTCTTGGCTTAAATATAGTGTGTCTCAGTCTTTTGTTAAGATTGTTGCTATAAGACTGTAATACCTTACAGTACTTGTCATAGGTAAATGCATAACTTCATGAAGACAGCCTTTATGTCTCTGTTGCTGCCATAACTCCCATGCTTAGTACAGTACCTGGCTTTCAATTTATTCACCAAATATTTATTGAAAACTTGCTTACATCAGTCAGGGTCCAGGTGGAACAACAGAAATCACACAAGAATTTTAACAGAGATAACAAGAAATCAGAGAGGTTGAAGAATTGAAAAAAGCAAAAGCGGAACCCAGAAAGCTGCTTCTCCTAGAACTGGGGCATACGGGATGGGGGTTACAGTTCGCAGAGCCAACAGTGTTGGTGGAGGAGCCCCGTGAGCTGGGCCTCAGGGGAGGGCCCCCTGTGATGGATGCTGGTACCTCTGGGGGCTGCAGGGAGGCTGTGCTGCCAGTGTCTGGAATCTGGAGACTGGAGTCACCTGCTGCCAGCAGCATGAAGGGCTGGCCCCAGGCAGTACTGGCAGGAGCAGGAAGCAGACAGGAAGGGGCAGGCCCTGGCACGTCCTCCTCGCGAGGGGTCCTGACCAGAAAGCCATGGCAGAAGAGGGCTCACCACAGAGGGTGGGCTTGGAAGGCACGGACAGTCTGTGACGCTTGCTGGCCTCTCTTCTCTTCAGTGTGCCCACAGGCTTCTTTCTTCATATTTCTTCACATTTGTTGACGCGCAACAAATATTTTCTGGTAAGGGAACCATAGTAAGTACGTTCAGCTTTACTAGCCAGTATATACAGAGACCTTGAGAGGCTTCCGGGCAGAAATGAGCTTGAGAGGCCTGAGAGACAGGACCTCGGTGAGGGCAGATGAGACAGAATGTGGCTGCAGATGCACTGGGGGGTGACATTGGAAGGGCTGTCAGGCCAGGTAGTCTGTGGCCTTGTGGACAGGGTAAGGGGTTGGGGGTCTGAGTTGTGGGATTAACAAAAGGGTTTCAGTGCTTGCTGTGTGGAGGGCAAATAGAAGGGCAAGAGTAGATGGTGGTCATAGTAGCCTTAGCAGGAGGGAGCAGTGGTCATGTGTTGGTCATATGGATCATGGTAAGAACACCGAGTAAGCACTTAACTGTACTTGCTGGAAAGAAATTCTTTTCCAAAAGTTATACTCCAAAGCTCCTCCCTTTTGTCCTATGTTTCAGCTAAACTAAATTCATTTGCTTAATTTTTTCTATCCCATTGCCTGATTTTTATGCTTTTATAGCTGTAATCATTGAATTTTTGTAATTCTTCAAAAGTTGTATTTTCTGGTATTGTGCTTGATTAGTGGTATGGCTCTTTGTGTGTGTGTGATGTCCTGGTGACTGTGATTCTGAACGGAGACATTGGCAGCCTGTGTGTGTGCGGCTGAGGTTTCTCTCCCCCATCATGGCTGTTCTGAGCATCACGGTGTCAGACCAGAGCTTTTCATGACAGGTTCCGGTTAAGACGCTTTGGTAACAAATATGCTCTTCCCTCATTTTCTTTGGTAGAGGAAAGGGTCCACTTAAAACACTAAACTCATTTTGGTCAAGAAAAAAAAATTAGGAATGTGAGGCCTGGTACCTAACGGAGTCCCTAGTACAGCTATTCTCCATACAGTTGGTTAATCCACAGATGTTTACCAAAGGGATGAAAAATAACATTTGTCTTGTGTGTGTCAGCACTTGACTAGTAGGTGCTTTTAGTCCTTGTAGTGGAGCTGTGAGGTAAGAAGTTTGCCTCTGTAATAAAAACTCTGAAAGGGTAAGTACATTGTTGAAGGCCATATAAAAGAACCCTCAGGAAGATGCTGTGTGAGTTTAAAAGTAAAGTACAGCCTTTATAAAGTTCAAGGATAATATATTTGAGTTGAAAACAAGCCAGGGTACACATAAAACAAATGCCAGTGAATTCATCGGGCAACAGAGTCATTGAGTCTGCTGGAGATGGTGTCTGGGGGGGTAAATTACCTGCAGAATTAGTTTTAAAAAACAAAATAGGGTCATTTTTGCAAAACTCATATCTGAAGGAAATAATCGGCAGATTACATTTTAGGAAACCACAACAGAATATGTTCAATTTTGGATTTTCTCAGGGCGCGTGTTTGCGAATACTGACGTGTTGCATGTGTCTTTGGCAGCAGTTGGTGGCACGGCCTTCCAGCATGGACCACATGGTGGCCCCTGTCACTGGTGGCGACACTGGGATCCGCAGAGCAGAGATCAAGCAAGGGATCCGAGAAGTCATCTTGTGTAAGGATCAAGACGGGAAGATTGGGCTCCGGCTGAAATCCATAGACAATGTAAGTGCTTTCAGTACACTTGTCTGATTAGCTGTTATGTGACCCAGTTACAATTTAAAATGTAAATGCTTTAATGAAGTGTAATGGTGCTCTCTGATCAAGACTACTTTTAATCTGCTTTTCCACGTGAGATGCTACCCTGTTCTGAAGAGGCAGAGCTGGGACTTGAGCATTACCATGGATGAATTTTTTCTGAGTCCTTTTTCTGGAATAAAGTTCACTAGTCTGCGTGTATTATAACATAGTTCATACAAGGAGAATGCTGGCATTGAAATAGGGTAACGTGTGGAAGTTAAGACTGATAGGTGAGGGTCAGTGGTCTTGTGTATTTTTAAACTTAAAGACGATCATGTGACTTGTAATGTGGTTTGGGGTTTGTTATTTCCATCCTTGAATTTGACTTTCATGGGGCATTTTCCAGGCAACAGTGACTTTCTAAAGTACATTACTTCACCTCTCACCTTACCAGATGGAAGAAATGAAACCTGGTTACTCTGTGGGGAAGCACTTAGGATCACTAAGGAGGTGCTGAGTCTTTACCCTGATTTGTGGGTTTCCAGGTTATTTATTGGGCTTCTTTTCAGTCTTCGGTCTCATAGCTCAGCGCATCCAGCCTTTGCATGTAGAAGATGTGGCGCCTGGCGGAAGATGTTTGAGGCCAGTCCGGGCCCTACCTGCCTCCCCAGAGGCTGAGGGCATTGTGTCTTTGCACACTTGTGGCTTGTGTGAGACCCTCATTGAGTGTGCTGCTCTGGGAAGCTCGCACTTCCCTGCCCTCTCTACATCCTAGAGAGAGACCACACTCTCCGCAGCTCCACCCCTGCAGCAGTTATCCTTGCAGTGGTTTGTCCAGTGGCCGAAGCTTGTAGGTGTAGCCACTCTGCTGGGTGCCGTCCTCAAGTACAGGATACGCAGCACCAAATCTGAGTACAGGCTACGCAGCACCAAATCTGGGGCAGCTCAGGACGGAGAAGGGGTGCGACCTGTGGTTGCTTTCATCTCTTACTGGCACATGCCTTTTACACTTGGCTTGTTGATAGTGTTCAGCATCTGAAATTTAGTTTACATGAGTAAAAATAGCCTGTGGGTTTAGTTCTCAGATACCTGTACTTGAGTTCTCTGTATTTACCTCGAAGATTTTTAAGAACGGGGGTTGTATTCCGTGTACCCACCTTTTTAGGCTGTTTAATAGTAGTGATTATGCGTAATTTAGCAAGCGAGTAAAGGAATTCTTCAGCTCAAAAGGTAAACTTCTGACCTAAACCTATCACTTTTCTTAAACTTCCAACACTTTACTGTCTTCCCTCCTAAATAATGACCAGGTGCAGTAATACCTGTTTGGTATTTTATCAGACTCATGGAACCTTACATTTCTTATAGTAATCTGACTTTATTTTCCTTAGTTTTTTTATTCCAAGGTGGAGGGGGTGATGGAATTTGGTCAGGTGAGTCATGATGTGAGCTAGAAATTACCACTCAGATCTTCCTGTTGCCTTGATAGCATTTTCAGTTTCCTTCTTGGGAGTAATGAAACACACTTGTGTAGTTTTCTCTTTTTTAAAAAAAAATTACTAGAGTAGCTGCCTAAACAGTTGGTTCCTGATTTTCCAGCACTTACTTAGTGATTTCCATCCTCCAGGGTATATTTGTTCAGCTTGTCCAGGCCAATTCTCCGTCCTCCCTGGTGGGCCTGCGGTTTGGGGACCAGGTACTTCAGATAAACGGCGAGAACTGTGCTGGCTGGAGCTCGGACCGGGCGCACAAGGTGCTCAAACAGGCTTTTGGAGAGAAGATCACCATGACCATTCGGGACAGGTGAGCCAACTAAACGCCACATGTGGACATTAAGGACTAGTTTTCCATTTTCTTAGGGTTTTAAGGTTCTGGAAATACAGCATTTTGTTGCGGAAAATAATCAAATATTATTGATTAGTTTTATATTTATACTCTTGTAGTTCTGTGTTGCTTTCACTTTCTTACATAGTTTGACTTTTTAAAAACAGTATTCTGGTTTTGCATACACCTTATTTCAGAGCTTACAGAAATTTGTCCTTTGAGAAGTTCCTTTCCTGTCTTAATCAGTTTCTCTGAAAAATGAAAGGTAACAGCAACAAGTGTCTGGACTTTGCCCCTGGTTTCCTGCTCAGAGTGGATACATGGGGGCCTACCAGTTCCCAAAACCCAGCCTGGCCTTCTGGGTGGCTGAGGCTCGAGTCCTTGGTGGGAGCATCATCTTTAGCTTGTTTATAATGGAACTTGCGGTACCTGTGCTACGGACACCACCACCTTCTCGGCCACGCAGGGGTTGAGGGGCAGACCTTGTAACACATTTTTAGCTTTGGCATTTTTGTTCATATTGGTTCAACTGGCTTTTGTCTACCTTTGTGTTTTCGCTTTGAATAATACATGGTAGCTATTAAGTAAACATTTTGCAGACAAATGGCACTTTTGCTCTTATGTGAGCAAAGTTTCAAAAAGTAACTTGGATCACCAGGAAGACATGACTGCTGTGAACTTTATAATGTAAAATTCGTATTTATTTTGCACATGAAACATGTGCAGTAACAGGTTGTCAGTGCTCAGAGCGGATGCCATCTTTCTGAAGCTCCTCCCTTTCTAAGGGACCGGGAGCTTCCGTCTTAACTGCTGCAGCAGCAAAAATACCTTTGTAAAGTTTTAAAAATCAAGATGTGAGAAATATTACAAAGGTTCTAAGTATTTCCTAAGAAAAATTAAGCTCCAGGAAATACTAAAAAGTTAATTCATTTTTATTTTTTTTCTTTTATTTATTTTTTTAAAATTTTTTTATTTTTTAAATTTTAATATCTTTAATTCTTACATGCGTTCCCAAACATGAACCCCCCTCCCACCTCCCTCCCCATAACATCTCTCTGGGTCATCCCCATGCACCAGCCCCAAGGATGCTGCATCCTGCGTCAGACATAGACTGGCAATTCAATTCTTACATGATAGTATACATGTTAGAATGTCATTCTCCCAAATCATCCCACCCTCTCCCTCTGAGTCCAAAGGTCCGTTATACACATCTGTGTCTCTTTCCCTGTCTTGCATACAGGGTCGTCATTGCCATCTTCCTAAATTCCATATATATGTGTTAGTATACTGTATTGGTGTTTTTCTTTCTGGCTTACTTCACTCTGTATAATCGGCTCCAGTTTCATCCATCTCATCAGAACTGATTCAAATGAATTCTTTTTTACGGCTGAGTAATACTCCATTGTGTATATGTACCACAGCTTTCTTATCCATTCATCTGCTGAAAAGTTAATTCATTTTTAACACTGATTTTTGTTCAAACGTAATGTTAATGTAAAGGAAAAAGCACATTGATAAACTGCATGAAGCATTGTGTTAATTCTTTGATTCTTAAAAGAAGGAAATCTTGATTAGTCCAGCCATAATGGAGAGAATTTTTAAACTTTTACACAAGATGTACATACCAAGGCAAATAGTTTTGAAATAATTTATGGTAACAAAGTATCCAGTACACCATAATGGAAATCCATTGACATGTTTACCTTGGAATTAACAATTTTAATTGAAACTGTTATGCTCACAGGCCCTTTGAACGGACAATTACCATGCATAAGGACAGTACTGGACACGTTGGCTTTGTTTTTAAAAATGGAAAAATCACATCCATTGTGAAAGACAGTTCTGCAGCTAGAAACGGTCTTCTCACGGAACATAACATCTGTGAGGTCAACGGACAGAACGTCATCGGACTGAAGGTCAGAGTAGAACTTACATTGTGTTGTTTAGTTTTGGAAGTCTCTTTTTCATTTGTCTGTTGGGGTGGTGCTGTTAGTGACCAAAATGGAGACATTCTTTGTCGCGCTGGCTGTGCCCTCATGTTACATCTAGAATTGTGGCCTCTGTAACTGGGGGTCAGGGTGAGATCTCTGAAGTCCCTTGAACTAGACTTCTGTGAATACCTGGGCAGTGAAGATGTTGATGAGATCCTGAATGAATGGTTGCTTTTTTGTCCAATTGCTTTTTTCAGTCCAGGGGTTGTAGGAAAAATATGAGTAATAGTTCATAGCCAAATTAGTACTTCATTTTTATGGTTTATGCCCTCTACAAATTCCTAAATAGAACTATTTTGAGGTCTAAAGGTTTTCATTAAGAATTAATGTTAGCAGAGGGGATGTGGTAATATTGTATATGGGGGCAATTATTTAATCTCTAGAAAAAGAATGCTATGTTGGCTAATATATTCAACGTAGTTTACTTAGTTTTGTTGCCACTGATGAATTAAAACTTGGTAAAGAAACTGGAAAAAATTTAAATAGCAGGAGTCAGGATTTTAGAGACATTAGCAAAACCTCAGAACATATATATTTCTTTACCAAGAATAACTTAGTTTTATATTTAATAGAGCCTCTCAGAATTTTCATTGTTTTCCACAGGACTCTCAAATTGCAGACATATTGTCTACAGCTGGAAATATAGTGACTATTACAATCATGCCTGCTTTTATCTTTGAACACATTATTAAACGGTAAGTAGAGAATTCTTTGACTTCATTCTGTGCTCATGTGATTTCATAGAGGCTCTGTACTTCCTTAATTCTCAAGCTTCTCAAACCTTTGGTACTTTGGTGGATGACATTGGCATTATTCAGAAATTTGAAGTATTTAAATTATTTACATTTTGGAAGTCCTCAGGAGTGAGGGCTGGAAGCTGAGGAGAAAGAAAAAAACAGGGGTGGCTGGGGCTGTCTGCCCGGTAGCATCTTACATTCTGTCCTGGCTTAGCCAGCACAGTCCTTTCAGTATCTACATGAAAGATAAATGATATTTAAAACATTAAAAGATGTAACTCCTGTAATGGAATGTTTGTTTACCCAGAAGCTGGAATAGAATGCAGCTAGCTCCTTTTGGGGGTTGTTGTGAGGAGAATTGTCAGGACTAATCCATAAAGAGCTCACTTGTCTTAAATCAGTGATAGTCTCCCCACCCCATCCCACCCCCGCCAAAAAAAAAAAAAAACAACCCACACATATTTCCCTCTAGTTCATAGCATTAATAGCGTTGTCTTTTTTAACCATTCAGCCTTAACATACAAGGATTGAAGGACTTACCTGTATCTTACTGGCCAGGATAGATAGCTTATTTGCAATCAGCTAGATTACCTGAGACCCTTAGAGCTGAACTCATTAAAAAACCTGCTCTATTCCCACTTGATGCTAATAGTACTGAGTTTGAATTAGAGTTTTCTTGAATCATTGTAGCAGTTTTGAAAAAAGAAACCCAACCCTCAGTATCTAATAAAAGTAACTGTCTTGTAGGATGGCACCAAGCATTATGAAAAGCTTGATGGATCACACCATTCCTGAGGTTTAGAAGTCACGGCACAGTGGAAACTTCCCGGAAGTTCTTCCGTTTACGTCTTGGGCAACTGACCTTTCTATTATGCACATGAAGCTTTCTAGGAGCCAGCGAGCATATGCTGCATGAGGACTTCCTATCTTACAGTAGGGCTGGGGATCTTACTGTTCGATCCAGTGTATCTTGTTCAGACATCAAGATAGTTGTAGCCTTACCCTGGTTTTACAGTTGAAAAGACTTTTACAGACTAGCTTCTTTACTGGAAACCTGATGCTTTCACAAGCCTTGTGAGTAGGATGACTGCGACAGGCTCAGCTCTGTTAGAAGCGTCACCTTGATAGAGAGCAGTGCTTAGTTCTGTGCTGTGTTTGCATTTTTACTGTGTCACCATAGTGCATTTAGAATTATTTTCCTTCAGTTCTGTAACACCAGCTAAGTAACACTGGTTTCATTCCATGTAAGCATTATTAGACAGTGTGTAGCTGCAAGAGACTTATCGATTGTCATTACATTTTATCTACCTTCACTTAATATGCTTAAACTGTCGCCTTAACTAAGTTAAGCATCTAGAATAAAAGCCAAAATGTAATGATTGCTGCCTTCCTAAACCCAGACGCAGTTCTGCATTCACCTGAGATGTACACTAGCCCTGCACAGTCTTGACAGTACATCCCAAGCTAGCACAGCTGCTGACTTGCATTTGAGATTTTCTAGTCTTTCCTTGTGTAATGGGAACTTCTTTCTTCTAAAAGTAACTGATATCACTTTTTGAGAAATGAAGCACTATATATTTAATGTAAAAATTCTTGTACTAAATAGAATGAACCTTGACTCCTCTTTTCATGTGTAGATTAAGTGGGCTAAGACCTGATTGTGGCATTTACACAGTATGTAACCTAGCTGCCCCAGGACGGTCTTAGGACACTGTCCTGGTCATATGTTCCATTTCCTGCCTCTTCCCTGCTCACAGAATGACACATTATCCTGATTTTTTTCCATCTCTTTGGCTTATGCCTATTCTATTTTAATTAAAAATGTATAAATAAAGTTAAGTTCCAGTCTGTCTGTCATTGCATCATTTGAAAATGTCAGGCTTGTAGGAGGGTCCTCTCCCAGAGTGGCCAACACCCAGGAGCCTGGGGCAAGCCTTCTGTGCTGAGACGCCCTGCGTGTCCAGAGAAGTACCTTCAGCCTAGAAGCCCAGACACGCTGGAGGCCGAGCAGCAGGGCCTCAACGAGCCTATCGATTCTCCTGGCGACACCCAAGCCATGTTTAACATTCAGGATACACCAGTGGTTTTTAAATAACAGAGAAAAATCTTACCTCGCATGCTTTCTGTGGTTCAGAGGTTGAGTACAAAATAATTAGTGCTACTGATTCCTGGCTTATCTTGTGTGGAATTCAGAAAAGCCAACCAACTCAGCTTTTTCAGTGATGTTCTTCTTCGTTATCTGTCTGGACTTGGCTCTGAAGATAGTTCCAGAAGTACAGGGTTACATAGTACTAAGGATGGTTTTCTAGAAGGATTGACATTTGAAGTACCTAGTAGTTTGTGCTAAGTCATTTAAATAAAGAAAATGAGAATTTCATTACAGAAAAATATTTTTAATGTCATAGAAAAGATGAGCATTTAACAGCCATAATGAAATAACCGTTCCTATACACAGTAAACTGTTATAAGAACTGCTAATCCTTGCCCAGGTTCTCAGAATCTGGGGCCAGCAGGTTATAGAAAGTGACCACTCCATGAAAACACACATCCCCAATCCAGCAGGCATGCTGCAAGTGTGTCAGTTAGATAGGGTGACTTGGCAACAGCGGAGAATACTCAGGTTTTCTTGCAAAGTCCTTAAACTGTTCAGTGCTTTCGGGAGACCTCCCCCAGCTGGTTTAAGTTATCTTTCAGCTGCTCGCTCTCACCCAGACTTGCTTTCTGATCGTCAGCACCCTGGGACAACCGCCTGCCTCACAGATGTTCCTTCCCCAAATCTCCCACGTCTTCATCCGCCTTAGAGGATGACAACTAACAGCTTTCAATGAAGTCACCATGATTTATAAAGTCTAAAACCACAAATTTCTCATGTGGTGAAACTTGTAATTACTATAATTGCACATTCACCAATTCCTTTAAAAGTTTGGTTTAAAAGTACATTAAATAGAGTTCAAAAACATTCAAGGAAAAGGCACTTAATACTGCAACTTCCAGAACATAATTTGTCTGTCTTCCCCTCCTGTGATGACGTTGCTACACTGTTCGTTCATCCACATACATGTCACGGCACCTGCGAGGAGAGACATGGGGTTAGGGGTGAGCTGCCCAGCTGGCACCACGTCGTCTTGTCCTATGAAGCAATCTTTGCCTGAACTCAAGTGCTTAGGACAAGGAACTTGGGAAGACTAGGAAACCATGTAGATGTAATGCTACAGCCAAAGCAGCTGGGAATCACAGATGTGTAACGGTACAAATACTACACCTACAGCAAGTTAGGAATCAGATGAGAGGGACAAGTGGGGAACTGGTGTGAGTGCTGATTTCCGTTTCTATCAGGTGAGTGGAGGAAGGCAGGCATAGCCCTCACTTGAATGTACAATGTTGAAATAACCACACACAACAGTGACAATGGGAAGAGGATGGAGGTGGGCTGTCAACAGTTACTTGTAACCATCGACACAACAATTCACTGTCCTCCAAATGCTCAAAGGGAAAACATGGAAATGTAAGAAAACTAAGAAGCCGACAGGCAGAAGGACACAGACATGCACAAGAACACATCCTTGGACAATAGACACCAGGTCACCAGCTGGAGAAGTCCTCCAAGGAGGGGACCTGGGAGGCGGAAGCCACTGGGAGCAAGACTGTTTTCTCTGTAATTTGTTACTTTCTTTTTCTTGGTGACAAGGCATGCAGGATCTTGGTTCCTGGACCAGGCATTGAACCTGTGCCCCATGTGGCAGAACCACCGAGTCCTAACCACTGGACGCCAGGGAAGTTGCTTGTTTCTTAAAAACTTTTGGGTCTTAGTTGCAGCATGTGGGCTCTAATTCCCTGACCAGGAATCGAACCTGGGCCCTCTGCGTTCTCTTAGCCACCGAACCACTAAGAAAGTTGCTTTTTTATATATATAATACAATAAAAACTCTATGCATGTGTTAAAAAAAAATCTACACCTTTTACTTTTTTGTCCTCTCTATGTAGAAGTTAATGTAAAAACTTTCCATTTTGGAGTCAAATGTCTGCCAACACAGATCTAAATCCTGAAAGAACCAAGAGATTCAGGTGGCCAGGCTGGCCAGGATCTGGAGGGGAATGTTCACAGCACAGAGGCCCCGGGGGCTTGTGACCTGAGAAAAGCGTGGCCACTGGTGGGAAAGGAGGTGCTGGAGCATGTAGGGAGAAGAGGCAGGTCAGCAGCAGACAGCTTACCCGCGTGGCCCTGGATCCTCTTGCTGACCCTTCCCCCGAGGAGGTCCCAGACGAGCAGCTCCCCAGACTGACTGCCAGATACGACGGAGTTTCCATCCCAGAGAAAGCACCTGCAAGAAGGATTTGGAAGTCATCCCTTGTCAGGAAGGAAGGACTAGACCAGGCCCAGTGTGGTGACTGTGAGCCTGTCTGTAAAAGTCTTCATCGTGAGTAACCTGAGTACCTCTGGGGCTCGTCCGCAGTCAGAGATGAGATGAGCATTCCTGTCTGTACGTCAATGACGTTCAGATGGCTGTCGGCTCCTGTGCTCAGGACGTGGCGACTGTCTGCAACGTGGGGCGGGACAGGGTGCAGGTTACAGCTTTAGATCATCAGAGATTTCATTTCTGAGTCCAGGAGCCCAATGTTCACATGAGTTACTTGTTGTATTAACCAATGAGGACCATCCTCTCTGTGAAAAGCTGCTGTGTTTAAGGCACTGGCCTGATGACCCTTTGGTGTGAATTCATAAATTAATTTCTCCAGTGATTTGAGCAATTAACAAGAATATCTGATACAGCTTTTCTAATAGGAACACATGCCATATGCACTGTGTTCTTCCATGAAGCAGCCTTAACCCACAGGCAAAACCCCTTTTATCAGCAAATAGCATTTTTGTTGTTTAGTTGCTCAGTCACGTCTAACTATTTGTGACCCCATGGACTGTAGCCAGCCAGGCTCCTCTGTCCATGGGATTCTCCAGGCAAGAATACTGGAGTGGGTTGCCATTTCCTTCTCCAGTGGAATCTTCCTGACCCAGGGATCAAACCTGCATCTCCTGCATTGGCAGGCTGATTCTTTACCACTGAGCCTCCTGGAAAACTGTTTTTACATTCTTATTTACTTCAAAGTAGTAATTCCAGTTCCCCTGGTATCTATTAAAAAAGGATGCTACCTGGGCTGAAAGCACTGTCGCCTACAGTCCCCTCATGACATGGAATCTGGTGTAACAGGGTGGCCG
Source organism: Ovis aries (assembly GCF_016772045.2). Taxonomy (NCBI): domain Eukaryota; kingdom Metazoa; phylum Chordata; class Mammalia; order Artiodactyla; family Bovidae; genus Ovis; species Ovis aries. The sequence goes on from NC_056062.1 coordinate 37,755,486, forward strand.
TGGTGAGGTCCCAGATGGTCACTGTGCCTTCCTTGGTGCCTGAGGCCAGCAGTGTGCCGGCAGCGTTCAAACTGATCGTATCCACCTGGAGAAGGAAGCACATGTGGTATTCTGTCAGAACCACGGTCATGAAGCTGTGTTTCTCAGCCCGTTCTTTCAGCACCACCTATCGCGCGATGGTTCATTTACAAGTGAAATCTTCATAGGCCAGTGACTACAATGAAGTGTTACTGGAAAATGCTGTTTGACAGCCTAAAATTGACAGACTCAGAATAGTGCGACAAGTGGCAGGGCATGCCAGGCTGCCTGAAGCACAGTGGCTCTGTGAGGATGTGGGGGGTTTGGGGGAACTGGGGGATCTCAAGGTTGGCTAAACTACATCCTGTATAAATATTCCTCAACCCTGGTTATTCTGCTGACCGTGAAGATCAGGCAGCAGTTCACAGCCTAGAGGGAAGACAATACCACAGGCACAGTGCCAGATGCAGCCGTGCCCGCGAGGAGACAGACTGAGTGAAGAGGACATGGTGCCAGCTGAGTTCTGCCCCTGCTGCGAGCACCAGGCCGTGTAGACACGTCAGTGTCCTCACACTAGACAGAGTGCTCCTTCCACTTAAGGTGTCAGAAAACACATCCAGCTGCCCAAATAGTTTGAGGGTACCCATATATTCAATGTCACGCTTGGAAATTGGTCTTGTGGAAATCTGGCTGGAGGGCAGCCAATTCTCAAACAGCAAAACGGGAAAAGGCACAGTGGACTAGGAAACCCAAAGGGTCAACTTGAAGAACTGACAGCCCCCATGCTCTCCTGTAATGAGCAAACTAAAAGATGAGCAAGCCAAGAACCCGCTTCCCCCGGTGGTTTCCGCTGGGCCCAGGTACTCACGCTGACATCGTGCTCCAGCTCAGCCAGCAGCTCAAAGTGCTGTTTCCTGGCACACGGCATCTCTGCGGGGACCCCGGACCACACCTGGGATGGGACGCATTGCAGAGTACTTCCTTTAAGAGCACTGCTAACACGCGCAGCACACACTCTCCTGACTGACTAACTCCCACTTAACAGCTCCCAGCAGAAAGAAGCGTCTTCAGGCTGTTTCTCTGCCCCGTGCCTGCACTCTTAATTCTGCCACCCGTGCTTCCTAAGGGTCCGCTGTGCCCGGGTCTGCTCCACCCCTTGCACTTACTGTTGTGACTTAAGTTCTCTGTGAACTAAAACTGAAGTGCAGAAGTGCAGTCATGTCTATTAAGGTTTCGAGTCCTCAGTCGTGTCTGACTCTTTGCAACCCCGTGGACTGCAGCCCGCCAGGCTCCTCTGTCCATGGGATTCTCCAGGCAAGAATGCTGGAGTGGGTTGCCATGCCCTTCTCCAGGGGATCTTCTCGACCCAGGGATCGAACCCACGTCTCTCATGTCTCCTGCATTGGCAGGTGTATTCTTTACCACTAGCACCACCTAGGAAGCTCCATTAAGGTTTTGAGAAAACTCAAAAAGGCAAGTTGCCAAAAAAATTTACTGACATTACATGTAGGCAAGAAAATTTACCAACAAAAGTGCCCCCTCTGGGGGAAGCAAAAATGATGAAAAACTTGAAGGAATTCTAATGGCTTGAGGTTCTTGCTTTCTGTTTACATAAAAGCAGACTGGAAACCAAGGATGATGAATGCGTTGTGGTTCATGCAGCAAAGTTGTGCAAGACTTCAGAGAAAAGGCCAAGTGTGGTCCTGCGTCAGTAATGATGAAAAGTGTGTCTGTATTTTTCAACGATTCTCTACTTATTTTGATATTTTCTGATTCACTGGTCAACTGCTAGTTCCACAGCTTCATGAGCTCAGATGGGCCGCTGCGTGTTTCTCTAATGAACCACTAGACCCCCAGGGGAGCACATAGGGCAAGCTCAGGAAAACATCTTCCCACACTGCACACTAAACACACGAAGGTAATAACCTCCCGTATCCTTCCATATCACTCTCACTTTATGAAAAGCAGTGAAAAAGTGACTGAACACATCAACAGCAGGGAGGTGAATGGCTTATACTATTTATATTATCCAAACATTTTAATCTAGAAATTATATATAAACCTTCACAGTAGAGTCCCACGATGCAGAATACAGCCTGTTGTCATGCCAACAGATCTTACTAACAGCATCGTCATGTCCCATTAATGTGTCCTGGCGTCTTCCAAATGCTATGGAATAAAAATAGCTAAAAGATAATGAGAATTATTAAGACAGCATTCCAGCTCAACGTTAAGATTCTTAAATACATTTTCAAGAAGCATTAGATTGTTTAATTCTATGCTCACTAAGGCCCACTGGAATTACAAATCATTTGTTCTCATGTTATCAAACCAAATACTTAAAAAGGGAATTTAAAACTAGAAATTTCTAGGTCTGGCTCATCTGTGTTTTTACCTCAATTTAAAAACTTACAGAAAGATAGAATCCAACTGGAGGAATTATTAGATTCAAACAATGTCTCACTCTTTTGTGACCCCTTAGACTATCCCACCAGACTCCTCTGTCCATGGGATTCTCCAGGCAAGAATACTGGAGTGGGTTGCCATTTCCTTCTCCAGGGGATCCTCCTGGACCAGGGATTGAACTCACATCTCCTGCATTGCAGGCGGATTCTTTGCCACTGAGCTGCCAAATAATCACATTCAAATCCAATCATTCTCATCCCTTCCCTTTTGAAAACAGTGAGGGAGTCCGCGCTCCCCTCCAGAGGGAGCTACGCAGCGTGAGGAGTTAGGGAGGGGCCCGCAGATACATACATGTTATTATCCCAGGAAGAGCTTATGACAGTGGCGTCTCCTGGTAAAAGTAAACAGGATGATAAAGCCTGAAATACAAGTGACTCACCATTAATAATTTACAAACATTAAATGACTCCTTAATGTGATAAAACTATCTGATAAGTTCCCCCCAAAATTAATCCCCAATTCTGGTTATGTTGGCCTTCCTCATATTCATGAAGTTTCTCTTCATTTGGCTAATTCCAGATGCCTCGTTTCCTCCCAAATGTAGAAGAGTGAAAGTGTGTCGAGTGTGCAAGGACCTAGTGTGATGGTTCTCAGGGGGTCCAGGCGCCCTCACTGCCCTGGGCTGAGGGACCCCTACTTACATCAGAGTTGGTGGGGTGCAGGTAGGGACTGTCTTCAAGAATCCCAACACCCACTCTGGGTTACAGACTCAGGTGGGGAAGGAAAACTTCCAAAATCTTTAGGGAATTTCAAAACCTTTTGGATGCTTTACATCAACAATAAAAAGTCTGTGTGTGTGTGGTTTTTTTTTTTTTTTTCAGAAGAACTGACTTTCTAGTATTAAATATCAACTTAGAAATGCATTAAAAGTTATATAAGTGGCACATATACATTTAGTCTGACAGTTCCAAAAAAGGCATGATCTGTTGAGAATTCTACTGGATAGCAATGTAAGCTTTCTAGGCTACAAATAAAACCACAATAACAAGAGAAAGAGGTAACCTGAAAAAATTTCTAATTTACAAGGCATCTACCTAAGGCATTCTGTAGCTACCACACAGAAATAAACCCAATTATCTGGGAAGAAACAAATGTCACGTGTGTGTGTGTGTATAGCAAACTGCTCCATGAATTTCCAACATAACACTGATGCAAAATGGAAATGAACTCAACTCACCATATTTGAGAATGATATGCTTCTCTGTAGCATCCTGGATTCTTTGGAAAACATCTTCAAGGTGGAATCTAATTTAACAATAAAAAAACAAATGCATCAGAAAGGTTTCCTGACCCTTAGACAGGACCAGCACATGCTGAGGTAATGGGCAAGGTGACGGAGGGCTGGGTCCCCCACGAGGACTCTCTAGTCTGTGAAGTTCTATGACCTATGGCGCCATGACAAGGAGGTCAACTCAGAGCCACGACCAAAGGCAGAGTTAAACCTAATAACTGATCAGACTCTAAAGTTACACATGAGGAAAAGAGGAAAATATTAAAGAAAACCAAAAGATCTTGGCAATGTAAGGTTTTTTGTTTTTTTTTTAAAGTAGCCACATTATAGAGTGATGTACTGCCGGCTTCCCAGGTGGCTCAGTGGTAAAGAATCTGCCTGCCAACGCAGGAGACCCCAGTTTGATCCCTGGGTTGGGAAGATCCTCTGGAGGAGGAAATGGCAACCCACTCCAGTATCCTTGTCTGGAGAATTTCATGGACAGAAGGATCTGGCGGGCTACAGTCCATGGGGGTCACAAGGAGTCAGACACGACCGACCGACTAAACAGCAAGCCTAGTGCTGCATTAGCATTTACGGAGCAGAAGCACTAACTTTCTAAATGATAAACTGGGGATTAAAATGCCCAAGCTTTTTAATTTTCTTGCTTAACAGAAGCTTTAGGAGTGCATCAAGGTGACCTCTTAAATAAGATTGCAAATTGCAACGTGCTCCAAACACCCATATTTGAAATATGCAACAATATGTTTTCTAACTTGAAAACATACAACAGGATAAATAAAAGGTGAGATGAGCTTTAAATCATTTCTTCTTTATAGCACAATCTAATATTTCAACCTACTTTTTGCCAACACCAACATGCAGAAGTGTGCTGGGATATCAGACAGAAAACTGTCAGCTAGCCTGGCACGTAAAGATGCTTTCTCAACATCAGAGGATCCCCCTCGTACTGGGGGTGACCACGCCAGAGGCTGCTGCAAGTGGGTCTCCCAGATAATGGGATCGCCCGTGGGGTCACCCACACGCACGCACACTGCACCGCTGGGGAAGAGCTGCAACTACGGGGCGACCATAAGGGTATATGTAAGTCAGTAATGCACGTGGAAATATAAATGCACACAGAGCAGCAATATGAGCTATTAACAGTGGAGAAACAAACAGAAGATAACAAAAGCTTTTGATTAGAAAGAATGTTGGCAGGTTCACAAAGAAGCCATAGGCTTCATAAGCCTCAGAGGTTTAAAGCCTGAGGCCTGTAAAACTCACGGTTTACAAGGTCAGACAAGTACGAGGAACTGAAGGATTTAACAAACAAACCCAGCTAAGAACGCAGGCTCTGCTAAGAGATAAGGGTTTTTGTCTGGTGTGATGACGGCGGACATGGGGCACGGGAACCCTGGCCGGGCGTGCCGGCTTCCTCCCATGAGTATCGCCGTCTGGCTGCCCCCAGTGTGGCCCGTGCACACTGCAGGCGCACTCCCTCTGGTCCACCGTATGGTCCTGTTCCGGGCTTTGTGGAAATCCTGTTTTATGAAATCCAAGGTCGTATTTGACAGAGAACGGAATGACACGCCAAGGAATGAAAGCCGTGGTCCCAGGATCTCAGACCAGCAGCTCTGACCTACTGGAGCGCAGCATCTGGCCTCAGCTTAATGGATGAAAAACAGAATTTCCTATGATGAAGAATGAAGCACAGGTAGGCGGTCACTTACAACCACGAGCTCTGTCCAAACCAGGCGTCTCAAAGTCCCTGCAGGGCAGCTAAGCTCTTCCCCTCTCATCTCCTATCCCTCCTGAGCACTTGCCACACTTCAAATGGGACGCGGACGAGACATGTGTCAGTTAATGGCATGTCGTGTAGACTGCCAAGAAAAGCAATGCTGTGGCTAGCAGGAAAAACCCAAGGCTGAGCCCCTTTTTAGGATGGAAACAGTGAAGTTCTAGTGTGTCATTAAGATAGAGTTACAAGACTATCAACCAGCCAGTGCAGGGCTTCTGCAGGATTTTGACAATGTACAAGCACATTAACAGTGTTTGAATTAGATTTTTGAACTCAACCCTACAATCAACACCTAATCAAAAAATCGAATTCATACACTATACCCCGAGTGACCGAGTGGAAAACATAATCGCACGTCTGCCTTCCCATGTGCTGCTGTGCTGCCTCTGGTCAAGCCCTCACCCCCAGGGAAGGACAGGCCCACCACACACACTCTTGCTGCCCTGCCCCTGAAAATTCTAGGAACCTTATCAGCAATAGAAAGGCATTTTCCACTGTTGTTTTCGGCAAATTGACAATGGAATTTTATGTATTATACCACAAACTAACTGCCCTTTCACATGCAGGTGGCACCAGCAGGCACAGCCCTGGACCGGGGGACGCCGGGACAATGAGATGCTTGATGACTCAAGACAGCCCACCTCTCAGGCAGGAAAACACACCTTGTGAGGTTGTGAAGATGGACGACCCGCTGCGGGACACGGCTATCCCAGTGACTGCCCTGTCGGAAAACAAAGTGTCGTGAGTTACCATCAACCACGTGCTTGGATGCCGGCGTCCTACAAAAGGCCCTGATTTGAGTCCACATTCCTGTGACTTTTCTTCACAGCGTGTCTGCTGGACCCATCCCACCTTCCACAAAGCACTAGCAAGTCATGGCTCGGCAATTCCTAATTCTGTTCTGGCAACGCCTATGGCTGGAGAACACCCCCGCTCATAGCTCCCAGACCACCCTGCGCGAAGGCTGCCCCACGTCTGCCCACTAGACAGCCAGTGACGCTCGCTGACCACCACGGAAATGCTTCCGTGCAGTCACTTCACTTGCTTGGTCACTTAGCATCTGTCCCATGATGATGCTGTTGTCTGGTCCTGAGAAGGGCGGGGACCCGGGACCCTCGGCTGCAATGCCCGCACCTGGACAAACGTCTCCTCCAACAACAAAATGCAAGGAAACTATAAAGGACTGAAAATAACTGCGTGCCTGGGCAGCTGGGGCAAATTATGGACAAGAAGATAGAAAAAGATTTTTTTTAAATGTGATGCTAGTTCTGAAGAGCTGGGAGCAAAAGCAGGGGACTGCGCATGTGCCCTGCACACAGCACCCAAGGGCTGGGCCAACCACATGTGCCACCCCTCTGGCCCGACCCCTGGATCCACCCCTACCCTCACCCCACTCAAGGAACCAGCTCGGCCCTCCTCGTGGAGCGGGCAAGGGAAAGTGCTGCTTGTTCCTGCTCCCTCTGCTGCAGCCGGAGCCCCAACAAAGCCTCGCCAGAATCTCCTGTCTGGCCTCTGATCAACGTCTACAGATCAAGGGGGTCAGGAAGCCAGGTCAGTATCAGTGCTAGCAGGTCCTCTTCAAGGTTCCCTCTTCACGGCCTCAGGTGTCGAGGCCCTTCTACCTGCTGTTTAGAGAGGGTGGTGAGGGACAGCCAGTGTTACAAGGAATAAGGGGGAACACAGGTTTCTTTGCAGGAGGCCATGCTCTGATTGGGGGCTGTGGATTGGACGGGGACAGGCCTGTTCCGTTCCACCCATAGCCAGGTGTACATGGCATCAAACGTCAGCCAGGGCATTGGCGGCTCTGGAGTAAGATGTGGGGCCTCCTCCCAGCCTGAGTTTTCTTCTCTGGAGCAGGACGGGTCAGCAAGGTCAGTGCTTCCCAACCTTCCCACCGAGTCCATCACCACCCCTGCAGACAGGGGCTTCGGATACTCATGACCCCTCTGGGGCCAAAGCAAGCCTGATTTGAGGGAGGGCATTTAGAAAAAATTCTTATGAACTTTGCAACGCTCTCTCTCTCCACGAATGCACACACGTTTTTCATTTTTTAAAAAGGACACATTTTCCCAGATGATAACAGTAAATGTGCCACATGGGGGAGATATATCCCGTTTCTCAAGAACTTCACACCATCAGACTCGAGGGCCGTGAGCCTGTCTGAGGAGCGCCCAGCCACCTGCCATCAGCAGGTCCACCTGTGCTCTAGAACAATCGACGGCCGAAACGACACACACCCACCTTCTGTGCCACACTGACCCCGGGTGGCTGGTCCCTGTGGATGGTGTAGGGGGATAAAACCCAACCAAGACAGCTTTGAATGACGACGGCCCCCCATGACTCAGCTTAACCCAGCTTCACCCCAGGCTGAGACCCCACCATGCGCACGGCCAGTGCAGAGATGCTCTTACTCCTTGTGGATTCTGTGTTGCTCCTGGGGCTCTAGCCGGGCGATGTTACTCCAAGCCAGGGTTCTGCTCTCTTCTGTCAGGTCTTCAAAAGACTCTTCGCCTGGAGAGACTACGTTAAATTGCAACTCAGTCAGTCAACTAAGCTTCTAACCAGCACTGGAGACAAGCGTCAGAGTCTTAAAAATTTCCATTAAAATCAAACAACTAAGAGAGCAAAACACCCACTGAAAAAGAACTACTTTGAAATGCACTTGTTAGATAGCTCCATGTTAGTCAAGGGAAAAAGAGTAAGGTGTATAATCTAAATAAAACATCATTTGAAGATTACGAAGTGTCTTTGACTACTACAGTCTTTGTGCACTTTAGCAATGTCTGCAGAGTTTTCACTCAACCCTGAGGCTGGGAACTTCAGGAAACATGGCACTGAATAACCATTTCCTTGTCAGCAATCTTTTCAAAAACCTGCCAGTTCCCTAACAATACTGCAGGGTTTTGGTTTTGGTTTTGAGCAGGAGAAAGAAGAGATGAAACCAGCTACTACCACTCTCCTGGGCTGGACTAGCTAAGCCATCCCTTTGCTTCTGTTTTGAGAAGGGCTGGAACAATTTCACTTTTGAGAAAATCCCCGTGGATGGGTCTGGTGATTAAGCTGAGCATGGGTTCAAGGGCATCACGAGATAATCCCATGGTCTTCATGACTCAGCCCGTGGAGCTTTCTCTCTCGGGTCACAAGACTGCGGGCAGCTGGACCACCGAGCTGAGCAGGTCCCAAGTGTATGGCCTGAGAAGCCTGGACGTGCCAGGCTGTGCCAGAATGTGGAACTGGGAGATGACAAGCAGTCCAACCACTCTGCTTCCAAGGTCCACACAGGGTCGGATTCCTGGGAACCTGGGGGTCTGAGGCCGCTTTATGTGAAATGTACAACGTGGATAACTAGATGAAGGAACTCATTCTTTCTTCCCTTTCTAAATACCAGCCGTGAGAACAGGGTCAAGTTCATTTTACCACCTGGCACAGATGCTCTGTAAATGTCTGTCAAATAACTGAATAAAAAACCAGAATCGAATAAACAGAGCACCCTGCACTGAAGATCTGTATGTGGGGGTGCAAAAACAGGGATGTTGGAAGTCATTCCTGGGACAGGGCTAGGTGACACTGTTAACAGCCGCCACAGCCAAGACGGATCAACATGAAAACATGAATGGCTAGGAATCAGAGACCAACTTGGAAAACAACAGAAAAGAAAGAACATAACAGCAACAAATGCTCCCAGGCTGCATTAAATGACCAGAAACTACAAGTGAGTTAATTTCCTTTACACAGTTAAACAAAACAACACAAAGAGGTCTGTTTGTAGGAGTAACTCAGTGAGACAGTAAAACAGAATCATCTCTAAGCTGTTCAGGGTTCATAACTCGTCTCTTCTCTAGAACCTGCAGAAAACGGCTTAATCAAGAAAGAGAAACAGAAGGTACTCATGTTGTTTCTTCTCTTTACAAGATTTACCTGGAGAATCTGCCGTGGAGGCATTGTAACTGGAGGGCTGGGACAAGCTTTTAAACTTTGGGGTGATCCTTCGAGGATGGGGTGTCACGAAGAGCTGTCTGGGTGTCTGTCCAAACTCTAAGATCTGGGTGAGCATGGCGACCTTCTCGTCAGGATCCTCGATGCTTTAGGACAGAACACAAACCCTGTGGTGACCACTGGGGTCAAGCTCCCTGAGTGCATGCATTTCAAATAATTCAGATCAACAGGAGAGAGATTAACCCTCAAATAGTAACAGCAACTATATGCTAGAACTGTCTAGACTGTATTGTTTATTTGTTGTTTAGTTGCTGAGTCGTGTCTGACTCTCTGTGACCCCATGGACTGTAGCCCACCAGGATCCTCTGTCCATGGAATTCTCCAGGCAAGAATACTGGAGTGGGTAGCCATCCCCTCCCCTCCAGGGGATTTTCCCAATCCAGAGACAGAACCTGCATCTCCTGCACTGGTAGGTGGGTTCTTTACCACTGAGCCACCAGGGAAGGCCCCCAGACCATATTACATATCTTTAATTTCTGAGGCTCAGTATTTTATATAATGGTAAAAGTGGGCTATATAATTCACTGTAACATTCCCATGCCTTTATATCCTCAGATAACTGCATTCATCATTTAGACACAGAGCTCATTTGTGGCTCAAGTAGAAAATTCCTTAAGTGAAGTCGCTCAGTCATGTCGGACTCTGCGACCCCATGGACTGTAGGCTCCTCCGTCCATGGAATTTTCCAGGCAAGAGTACTAAAGTGGGCTGCCACTTCCTTCTCCAGAGGATCTTCCCAACCCAGGGACTGAACCCGGGTCTCCTGCATTGCAGGCAGACACTTTACTGTCTGAGCCACCAGGGAAGCCCAAGAAAATTCCTTACAGACACGTAAATAAATACCTGTTCAAGTCCACACCTCCTTCATAGGTCAGCGGATGAAACACTGGAAAAAGAGACACAAAAACACTATTGAAAGCTGTGTTGTTTTCTTCCAATTCACAATGCTCAGAATTTTAAAACAACAAATTTTAACTTGTATTCAAAGAAACTGATTTTCACTTTGCAAAATAGCCTCATACTACCCAGCCTGGGCCAACATCAAAGAGGACTGTTGGTTTTCTGAGCTTCAGTCTAACTGGCGGTGAGATACTCTTATCTGGGTGTGTGTCTTGGTCGGCGCCTTCTCCTGGGATGAGCACAGAGCGCCATGTGTGGAGGATAAGCGAGGGGTCAGACCACCTCCCGCCACCGGTGCCGAGGAGCCTGGAGGAGACGAGAGCTGACCTGAAGAGGAGGGCTGCAGCCGGCTCCTGTCTGCTCAGTAACAGGGACGCCCCAGGGCCCTTGTAGGAGCTGTGCAATCCTATCCTGACTGAGTTGCAGCAGAAATTACTGGCTGGGCTGGCGCGGACATGCTGAAGGTAGGAGTCTTCGGCATAGACCCCTCGGGTCACAGAGAAGCGGGTGTTTTTAGACAAAAGCACTTCCTCCTCCTTCACTCAGGATCGAATCCGGGGCCTCTGAGCCAGGAAACCCCATATGCTGAGACCAGACGCTTTGGCCAAGGAAACAAGCTGGGCTGTGCTGAGCCCGTTGTGGGGGGGTTTGCTTTTGCTTCCGTCAAATGCCGAATGGAGTTTCCATGGCTGCTGCTGCTAAGTCAATTCAGTCGTGTCTGACTCTGTGCGACCCCACAGACGGCAGCCCACGAGGCTCCCCCGCCCCTGGGATTCTCCAGGCAAGAACACCGGAGTGGGTTGCCATTTCCTTCGCCAATGCATGAAAGTGAAAAGTGAAAGTGAAGTCGCTCAGTCATGTCCAACTCTTGGCGACCCATGGACTGTGGCCCACCAGGCTCCTCTGTCCACGGGACTCTCCAGACAAGAGTGCTGGAGTGGGGTGCCATTGCCTTCTCCGTGGCTGCTACACACCATTATGGGCTCCGACGGCATCCCGGCCCTGCTGCTTGTAGCCAAACACCAGGTCGATCCACTCGTGCAGGTGCTCGGACACATGCTCACTCTCCAGCGCGGCTCTGCTCTTCTGGAGAAAGTCCTCGGGACCTAGGAGGAAGCCACCGTCAGAACACCCGGGGGTGCCACCTGACTTCCTCCCGTGCCTTTTTTCCTTTTGGCCAGGCTGCAGGGCTTGTGGGATCTAGCTCCCCAAGCAGGAACTGAACCCCAACCCCCTGCCTTGGAGTGTGCAGTCTTAACCACTGGACCACAGGGACACCTCTCCCATTCCTTCTGTCTGTCCACATGTCGACAGACACTGGGGCTTCCCAGGCACACTGGCAGTAATGAACCCGCCTGCAATGCAGGAGACGCAGGTTTGATCCCTGGGTCAGAAAGATCCCCTGGAAGAGGAAATGGCAACGCACTCCAGTATTCTTGCCTGGAGAATTCCATGGACAGAGGAGCCTGGCGGACTACAGTCCATGGGGTCGCAAACTAAGCAACTAAGCACGCATGCAGGCATGCAGGCAGGGCTTCTGGGACAGGCCAGAGGGACATGTTCCTTAATGAGGCTCACCCACCCCTCCATCATATAAAATATAAATCTGAGGTGGAGGAAGAGGCAAAAATTATTTTTATGTTTAGCTCTCTCAAGTACATAAGAATGTTTTTACATGACAGTCTCACAGAATACTTCCAATTTGGAGTAAGATTTTTGCCATCTCCTCTAGACGGAGAATTCTACTGTTTGAAAAAATCTAAGCAACTAAATAACAACACTGAAACTGCACGACTAAGTGGAAGGCTTCTGAGATTCCACACTCCCCAGGTGGTACTCACTCCGTGCCCAAGGAGGGAGCTCTACGTCGTTAACCAGCTGCCCTCCTTGTCTCTTCCCCAAATCCAACTTCAGACTGTTGACTAAAAAGCTGACGTCATCACCGTAGAATTCCGGGATCAGCTGAAAGTTTTGTGGAAGAAAGAAAAGAACAGCAGCAAACATTTTTAAAGCAGTTAGAAGCCACAAGCCCAGTGAATCATTAGCTTGGTAACTGCTTACCTCTTTAAAATCTGTTGCACCATCCAAACAGTTTTTCCAAGTTTCTGCAATACTAAACATGAAAAAAAAAATTCAACTGATTTTAAATCGAGGGTATGGAAATAGCAAGAGCAGCACTTCTAGGTGCCAGGGCGCTCTTCTACACTTTACCTAAGTCAGATCATTTCTCTTATTAATTCATAATTCCCAACATTCACGTGAGTTCCCCCCCCCCACTCCCCTTTTACAGACAAGAAAACTCTGGGTCCACACAGAGTGTGAGCACAGGGTCAGGACATGGACCTGGGGTGGACACATCTGCAAGTTTAAGACAGGAGCCTCCCCTACACATGGCCTCATTGAAGGGCCACTCGGGGCAGGTGCTTAAACATGAAAAACGAGCACACAACAAATGAGCTTTTAATAGCTCATTTCAAAAAGGGATCATAAATAGACATGTGCAGAGCGTAGAAAAAGACTGGAAAAGACACAGACCAAAAGATGAGCGATGAGCTCTATCTCAGTGTGGTGGGAGCCAAGTGAAGTTACTTTCTTCCTTATACTCTGCTTTCCATGGTAAGAAAATATTACTTTTGTAACTAAAAAATATTTAGACACTCAGAGGGAATTGTATTCAATTCATAGCAGGCTTATTTAGAATAATGAAATGTTGGAAACAGCCTAAATGTCCAACAAAGAAACAGTCAAAATAAATTATGTCATACATTAGGAAGAGATAAACACGCATTTAAAAAAAAAAAACAATCACTGTTTTGCAGAACACCTAACAATATGGGGAAAATTTTAAGATCTAATACAAGGCTGCAAAGGGCAGGACAAAACACTATTTCAGATATGTTCTCACATTTACATACACACACACAACTACACAAAGCCTAAGAGGTATAGATACAACATTACTGCATGCGTATGTCAGTCGCTCAGTTGTGTTCCACTCTTTGTGATCCCTTGGACTGTAACTTATCAGGTTCCTCTGTCCACTGAATTCCCCAGGCAAGAATACTGGAGTGGGTTGCCATTTCCTTCTCCAGGGATCTTCCCAAGCCACGGATCAAACCCAAGTCTCCCTATCTGTGGACAGATTCTTTACCGCCTGAGCTACCTGGGAAGTCCAACCATAAATGTATATGTAGAAAACAAAAATCTTTTACATACTGGATAAAAGTTTATGGGATAAATGGAAGTGTTTTTAAACTTACACTATATATGTTTTCTTACATGTCCTTCCATTTTTGTTTATATCTAGTTTTTCCAGGTAAACACATTGTGCATGTATAAATGAGAAAGTTTAAAAAGTAGAATGTGAGACACAGATGTCTACCTGTTGAACATTCTGTCTGCATTGTCGAACCTTCCATTCTGCAGGCACAGCATGTACTCCGGTGCTGGAGGGGGGAAAACCAGAGTTCATAAGCTCACGGAACCACTGCAGAGCCCACGTGCACATGTGTGTCCCCGGGAGCGACGACGAAGCTCACCGATCCGGACCAGGTAGAAGAGCACGTAGCCTGGGGAGGAGTAGTGGCTGCCGTACATGAACCTGGGCTCCGGCATCTCCTGGTAGCGGGTCTGCAGGAGGGAGAGGAGGCCTGTGAGGGCCGGCTGGAGACAGTAACCGATCCGGGAGAAAAGCCGAGGGAAACCATGGCCTGGTCACATCCTAGCCCCCAGTTTCTCTCTTAAATAGGAAAAGGAGCAGATAAAAAGAGGGGGGAAACTGAAGAAACACAGCATTCTTGCAACAAGCATCTTGGTTTTCTTGGCTCAGTGGTAACAATGTCTGCTGGGGTGGGATTGAGAAGAAGAAATGTTACCTATCTTTTGTGCCATTCACCAAAGGGTAATTTCGTCGTGAAAATAAATTGGCAAACCTGTGATGAGCTCAGCTCCTACCCACTGAACTGTAAGCAAATGCTAAGCAGCTAAATTCCTGGGGGAAGGAAGGCAAAAGGCAGAGGGAGGGTAAAGAATATGCTCAGAACCTTTGGTCTCTTCGGATACACCTCCACCAAGTTTTGGGGAAACGAGTGTCAGGAGCTATAAAAACACAGGCCACGGCTCCTGGGTTGCTTAGAAACCAGGAATCCCCAGGTCCACGTACCAGCAGCCTCTCCAGACGCTCCTGGTTGAGGGCCCCTACTGGCTTACTGAGATCCCGGAAGGTCTCTGGATTTGACAGATCTGCAAAAGAAACAGATTGTCAAAAACTAATTAAAATGAAGGACGCAACTAGAGATGATCATACTAAATGAAGTAAGTCAGGAAGAAAAAGACAGATACCGTCTATCAGATCACTCATATGTGGAATCTAAAATGTGGCACAAATGAGCCCCTCTACAAAATAGAAACAGACTCACGGGCACAGAGAACAGGCTTGTGGTTGCCAAGGGGATGGCGGAGGCGAAAGGGATGAGTGACTGTTGGGGGTTAGCTGATGCCAACTGTCACGTTTGGAATGGAAAAACAACAAGGTCCTATTGCATAATGCAGGGAGCTATATTCAAAGTCCTGTGATAAACCACAATGGAAAAGAATATAAAAAAATACTGTCTATATGTGTAAACTGAGTCACTTTGCAGTACAGCAGAGATTTGGTACAACACTGAACCAACGATAATTCAACAGAGATTGGCACAGCACTGTGAGCCAATGACAACTCAAGAAAAAAGAATAAAGAAAGCCGGCAAGCTTATACCTAATAACATTACCCCCGAACTGACTGACATGCACACATTTATTTCCAAATAATAAACAGCTTTCTAAAAGTTAGGACAGCTCCATTAGAATTACAGTATTTCTGGTGTGTGTTTATACAGCTGTAAAGGTTAGAACTTTTGAGTGTTTAGTTAGCTACAGCCACTCAAGAATAAAATCTACTTTGAAAATGTTCAGAATATTTTTTAAAAAAGACCTACTGATTAAGAAAAATTATATTCCAAGTAAAATGACAGAAAAAAGTAAACAAATTTCAAAACCCATTATTCTATCAAAATTTACTTTTTAGGTTTGAGTTACTGTGAATATTATCAATGATAGTAGCATAACTGGAGAACTGGGGACCTTAAAATTATCAGATAAATAATATTCCTAGAAAAATCTGTCACCTCTTTCAAGTAAAAGGGAGCAATCAGTGAACTGTCAAAAGTAATTTAATCTTCATAATATCTAATTTTAAACCATTATAAAATTACAATGCAATCACAATTTTGGTAAAATAATTTGAGAGAAAGAAATATACTCTCTCAGTAATGTGATCATTGATGATTCTTATTTCCTTGAGTATTTCAGTAGTTTCTAAGTGCTCTACATGAGTCTGAGTAAACTCTGGGAGCTGGTGATGCACACGGAGGCCTGGCGTGCTGCAGTCCATGGGTTCGCAAAGGGGACACGACTGAGCGACTGAACTAAGTGCTCTATAATTAACAGTTATTACTTTTGATAATCACATTTTTGAATATAAATTGACAATTAATATGATAACCTGAGGTGCGATTTTCCAAGTGAACTCTTCAGTATTTGAAGACAATACTTGTTGGTAATTACGGTAACACCGGCTAAAGATCACATGCATGTTTTCTGGGTATGGCTTTTAAGACGTATGCGAGTAGTTTCTTTAGGATTAAAGAAAATTCAGAGACAGTAGAGAGAACACATGTAATTCACATGACATGTGTTATCCAGCATCATGGCGCAGAAACTGGCCACCTAGAGTCACGAGGTGAAGCAGGTTTTATTCTGCTCACGAATCACAACGTGGTCCTAGAACGGAGCGAGCTCTTTGCTCTGAAAGCCCAGCCCATGCACGCACCCAGCTTGGAGCTGCTGTAGTCGCTGATGACCCAGGGGAACACGGGGTACTGTGAGAGGTCGCTGCAGCTGCGGTCGGCCAGCGAGTTGAGGTGCAGCAGGTACTGGTAGTTGGACAGGAGGCCGCGCTGCCACTGCAGCGTGTAGCCCTCGGCCGTGCGCTCAGGCACGTGGTGCTCTGCGGGGACAGGGGGACAGGCCCGGGTCACACCACGCGCAGTGCACGCAGGCCACGGCCGCTCAGCACGTGACGGTCCTACAGGGGCTTGCAGTGTAGACCCTTCAACCCACTGTTGAAAAGCACATTTCCAAAAAAGAAAAGTAGGCTAATCTGTTTTCACAAAAGAGTTGTCTGGTCAAGGATGAGCATCTCTAAGATCCAGGAGGGAAAATGATCAAATATGTGACATGAAACATCACGTCTATGAGATATATGACAGAAAACATACTGTATCTATTGAATATATAAAACATCGTATCTGTGAGATATGACATAAACATATCACATCTGCAAAATATAGGATATTAAACATCACATCTGTTAAATAGATATGACACAAACATGAAAATATAAAGCAAATACATCAATATTACATGGCAATACATAATGTTTACTATATTTATCTATAGTCTACAATATGTATTTACTAACAAAGAATCATTCCCAATGTGCTTGAATTTCAGTGCCTTTAAGAAGCCATTACCATTTGAAAAAGCTCATTTCCTCCATTTCCTACGAAATCAAAACAAAACCATCTTTTCTTTCTCTTTTAGATCTGGAAGACAGGCACACGGCTGATTTGTCAATGACTATGTATTATTTATGCAAGTGAGGAATACAGAAAAGAACAGAAACTGCTGAAGGAGAAATCAGGTGTCTTTCAGGAGGATGTGATTTCTCAACTAGAAGGCCCAGAGAGACCACCCGGAAATAACCCCAGAAAAGAAGGAAAACACAGATTGTGTGACACCAGTGAAAACCTTCCTGCGAAATGAGTCCACTTTTCTATTATGTTAGAAAATTCTGCTTTTAACTTTTTATTGGCGGCATGAAACAACTTTCCTCATTTGCTGATTCAATATTTATTCTTAAGTACTTTGCCAAGTTTCTTCTCTAACTGGCTACCCGGAAAGAGCTTAAAAAAAAAAAAAGATCAGAACACTTATCCCCTGATTTTCCATTCTTAGAACATCACAGAGGAAGTCTGAACAATCTCAGGAATAAACTCGGAAAGGACACTTCACAGAAGCGACCTTCTAGACCATGGCAGGATTAAGATTTTAGGACTCACTATGAGTTTTTTGTTGCAATCTTGTTACAGTTAGAAAAATTAAATGAAGAAATTAAATTGGGAGGCAGGAGATAACAGTAAACCTGCAGCGAAGCTATAGTTATGGACTGAGTTAAACTGAATAGCTTACTGTGAGAATAAACAAATATGAACTTCAGCAAAGTTCACTTATAAACTTTACAATATAAAGTTCTTCATGTGAAAACAAACTATTCCTCCTTGAGAGAAAGTTTCTTTTCTAAGGGAATTAACTCACTACTTCCTAAATGGGTTCACTGCACACTGGAACAGCAAACAAAACTGAGATGGTATTAACACATTTCTCACGTGTACTTAAACCCATCCCATTCCAGTCATCTGACAACTCTGAAAACAAGAAAAACTTAACTCAACCATACAACTCAATATGTTTATGCTCAAAAAGGAAAATACAGGTGTCCTCTCTGAAAAAAAGTGGGAAAATTCGCATTTCCCGTGGAAGACTGAGGAAGTAGTAGTTAGAGGCAAACTGCGCTCCACGGTACCATGAGAGCATAGAAGGTTCACGCGTCCCTTTTGCGCCGTCTCCCAGTTTTGTGATCAGGACCACAACTAATGATCACAAACACATGACTGCATACCCCACTGTCTCACATGAGGAAGCCCAGTCCTGGCATTCATAAACTAACATAAGACAGGATTGGACATAAACAATGACCATGTGTATTCTTTATAACCCCTTCAACTGGGGTGTCGTTACGATACAGAAAAACATATAGATACATTCACCAAGAGTTTTTAAAATACAGAATTTGAGTGAACTACTACCAAATTTCATTTATATTTCCCTTTGTTTCTAAAATGCCACTCTGCTAATGATGGTTACCGATGAGAACAGATAAAGGGGACCCGGAGAGGCGACAGTGGACACGGCAACTGTTCCACTGCTGAGCCACCTCCACGTGAGCATACAGGATGGGTGAGCACCAAACCTAGATATGTAGCGATGTAAAAATAGAGGTCGTCTCGGTCCTGACGTTCATAGAACTTCAGGTAGATGTCGGAACACAGGTCATCTTCTGTGCAAAACACTTCCAAGCCCTACAGATCCAGGGAGGATAGAACAAATGGCACCTCAATGTGAGCGACTCAAGTACAAAAGCCTTTCAATTCAACACCTGCATTTTTTTATTTGTAGGTCTTTATGCATATTCCCCAGCTATTCATTTAATTTATAAACATGAGAACAAGACATGTATTTCAGCTAAACTTTATAAAATCCCTTTTAGTGCTGAGTATTTTTATTGGTAATCACATTTGTGAATTTGTGCCAAATCAAAACTGGCAATTTGTGTCTTCACATATGTTTTTTAAACACAAATGTTTAGCTTTCCTTTATAAATTCAATCATAATTCTGATTTTTATATTTAGAACTCTCATGCATACTTTTTATACTTTTAAGTACATTTTTATGTGCCTCTAAATATATGTAGCATTTTTGTATATTAAAAAATACATACTTTTCTGATTAGGTTTTTGTGATTTGTGTATGTTGATTTATACATGGTTGGTTTATATTTTAACGACAGTGTAATATTTCACTGAATGAATATAATTCACTCTGTGTGCTGTCATATCTGATTCTGTGTGTTCTCATGGACTGTAGCCCACCAGGCTCCTCTGTTAATGGAATTTTCCAGGCAAGAATACTGGAATGGGTTGCCATTTCCTTCTCCAGGAGATCTTTCTGACCCAGGGATTGAACCCGTCTCTCCTGCATATCCTGCATTGGCAGACAGATACTTTACCACAAGCGCCATATGGGAAACCGATAAATTACTTGAGTGATCCTCTTATTGGTGAAAAGCTAACTCAACCATAACTATGTCAATTTAACAAATTGATAATTGAACTCATTCAAATAGGAGCTTGCAATTATTCTTAAGAAAACTATTGAGCTGTATAGATGACGTGTTGATGAGGCCAAGAAGGGACAGGAACAGAAAGGATGAAAGCAGAGCATTTTCCTCAGTTCAAACACAGACTTTCGCGTTACCAGTTAACTCCTGGAGCCTTAATTTCTTTGTAAAATGAGGTATCTTGTAACCTCAGAGAGGCTGTGCTGGTGAATGGACCTTGTACATAAACTGCCCAGTACACACAAAGTACTTAATCAATGCCAATTTCTAACAAAACAAGCTGCTTCAATATCCACAATGCTTTTGTAACGCCACCAACTCACTGGTTAGTCTTCAAAGGAGAACAAATACATTGATATTGACATCAAATGACAAACCCTTGGAGTCACACCCTTTGTGGGAACTGGTTTCTAGATTATAAGTGTGAGACTCGCAGGAGGGTGGACTTGGGCTTATCCCTGAGATAAGAGGCACGGCAGGCAGGACAGCCCTGGTGGCTGAAATGGTTACCTTTTCCGTTTCTCCCTCTCCCCAGGCCTGGGGGCAGAAGTAATCTAAGTCCACAGTGACTATGCTACAGTTCCACTGAGGGCTGGCTCTGTAAGAGCTTCTAAGCTCTGCCTGGAGACCTTGCTGGGCTGTAACAGGGTGGCGGCAAGGAGCCCTGGGCCGGTTTGGCAGGCGCAAACCCAGGGCCCTGAGCACCTGGAAGGGAAAAACAGAGGGTGTTCGAGCCCTCTCGCTCTGGGAGCCAAGAACATGTTCCCAGCAGCCCTCCCACCTACCGAAACAGCTGCTCCTTTAAAAACTGCCAGCTCACCCAGAAGAAGGAGCCGTGGGACTCAGAGCCCACCTGCTTACAACACAACATGCCGGCACCTTCCACAGTGGCCCCGGGCGCTTTAAGTCAATGAACCACTGGCCAACCCGAAGAAGAGGCGCCCACCCTCCAGGGGAACTCACCAGAGGCATGAGGCCGTGTCTCCTCTTGTAAATGCGGCGGATGTCCTGGAGCATTATCTGGACCACGGGTTTCTTTAAAAGTAGAAAGAGACAGGATGAGCTGGTTGGATGGTATCACCAACTCAATGGACATGAGTCTGAGCAAACTCTGGGAGATGGTGAAGGACAGGGAAGCCTGGCGTGCTACAGTCCATGGGGTCGCAAAGAGTCGGATACAACTGAACAACAAAAGAGAGATCTCAAACTGCAACATTCTGACGCAGCTAGAAGCTGCCCTTCGGTATCAGAAAGGGAAAGATGAGCCCACCTTAACTTCCCAACAGGTCACAAGTGAACAGCTAGAAAGGGGGCTCTTAGGACAGGGCACACCCCAACTCTATGTGCCAGCCTGCCCTTTCCACTAGCTCTGTGACCGTGGACATGTCCCCCTACTCACTCCGCTTTGGTACTCAACTTCTCAGAATGACAGTGCACCCATCTTTAAGATTTTTTTTTGATGTGGGCCATTTTTAAAGTCTTTATTGAATTTGTTACGATACTGCAGAAGCAGTTTTACATTTCAGTTTTTTGGCCGCAAGGCATATGGGATCTTACAGCTCCCGGACCAGAGAGTGAACCTGTACTCCCTGCACTGGAAGCTGAAGTCTCAACCACTGGACCACCAGGGGATCCCTAGGCATCTATCTTTCAGGTTTTTTGAAAGTTGTTGAGTGATAAAGAGCATTAAAGGGTTGGTGTATACAACCTCACAGGAATTTTGCTTTTTATAGACCTAAAGTTTGCTCAGAAACTAATATGCATCTTTTTTAGAGTCCTGTCTTTTATCACCTTAAACTACAGTGTTGTTGTTCAGGCGTTAAGCCATGTCCGACTCTTTGCGACCCTATGGACTGCAGCCTGCCAAGCATCTATGTCCATAGGATTTCCCAAGCAAGAACACCAGAGGGGGTTGCCATTTCTTCCTCCAGGGGCTCTGTCTGACCCAGGGATCGAACCCGTGTCTCCTGCACTAGCAGGGCGGGTTGTTTACAACTGAGACACCAGGGAAGCCCAAACCTTAGTGTAATGAAGCTCATAAACTATAGTATAAACTAGAGCCTCTAAACTTTATGAGGAGAGAAATTTTCTTGCTTCTCTGGAGCCTTGAAATGCTAGTAAGAGAGGAACAAGGTTACAAAAGGCTACAGGTCCACCCTCCTCTCCACATGAGAGGGAGGAGGAGCCCACAGAGGCAGGGTATGCAGCGGTAGAAGCTGCAAGAAGACCAGCCAAGGCCCCCAGCCCAGACACCTGGGACCCTGAAGCTATGGCACATACTCAGATATTTTTGCAGAAGTACTGACTCGAGCCACAGCAACTGTGGTGGCCTACACAATTTATCACACCACACGGAAGGCCAGCAGTGATATGTACTGGGTCCACTGAAGGGCCCGGTGGGTGTGCTGCACCACCTGGTGGACGGACTCATTATAGCATCACGTAGAAAAGGGCTTCCCTGGGGTCTCAGATGGTAAAGGATCTGCCTGCAATGTGGGAGACCTGGGTTCAATCCCTGGGTTGAGAAGATCCCCTGGAGGAGGGCATGGTAACCCACTCCCGTATTCTTGGCTGGAGAATCCTCATGGTGGGCTACAGTCCATGGGGTTGGAGAGAGTTGGACGCGACTAAGCACAGCACAGAAAAGGATATATTTGTGTTTCAGTGACACTGTGTGTGGGGGGTGTGTGTGTGTGTGTGTGTGTGTGGCGTGTTCAGTTGCGTGAGTGTGTGTGTGTGTGTGTGTGTGATGCTCAGTTGCATCTGACTCTTTGCGACCCCATGGACTGTAGCCCACCAGGCTCCTCTGTCCACGGGAATTCTCCAGGCAAGAATACTAGAGTGGGTTGCCATTTCCTCCTTGAGGGGATCTTCCCGACTCAGGGATGGAACCCGTGTCTACCACATCTCCTGCATTAGCAGGTGGATTCTTTACCTCTAGCAACACCAGGGGAGCATATACAATGACTGACCAACTGGGAGAACTTCTTCCACGGCAGAAAACATTTCTGTTCTTAAAGCTGCCGGCCAAAAGGACCAACTGTACGAGCAGAGTACTGGGATTTCTGCTTTTTCAATGAACCGCTCTGAAAAGGGGCCAGATTTAGATAAAGCCTCTAACCTTAACAAGTCTTAGTGTAGAAATCTGAGTCTCTACTGTCCGGCCAAATGAGTCTAAAGGCATCGTGGAAAAGAAGCCTGCTTCCAGCACCAGCCCTGCAACTGCCCAGTGACAGCACCTCAACATGCACCTCTGCCCCAGGCTGGAGAGGACCACTTTCTACCACTTCTCTGGGCAAGACTCAGACCTACTGATTGTGTTTATAATTAAGGAATAACGAGAAATATGACTCAGGTGTACAGATAAGCAGGTACACAGGAAACATTCATTTTCCTTAACCTTAGTAGATTTCACTGCTCGCTTGCAGAAGTGCTTCCAGGTAGAAAGGTATAAATCTCTAAGGACCCTTTACTAAAATTGGGAGAAGCGGGGTTTCTTCTCGCGTCGCTGAGAGCAAGTGATCCCAAAGTCACAGAAAACACGTTAGGGGAGCTCAAATGTCAAGGTCACACGGGGAGCCTGTTAAATACCAGATGCTGGGTGAGCAGGGGGCGGCCATTCTGACTCTCACCGAAATGTGCGAACACAGTAAGGTCAAGCTCAGGGAATGAAAAGTTCACTGAAGACGAAAACTGCAATGCAAAGGAGCTCTCCCTGGCTCGCAGTCCACTTACCGGGTACCCGTTGAGAGGCTGGAAATACAGGGTGGTGTCAGTGACGCAGGCGTGGCCAGGGTTCGTCACCAGAGGTGTCACCATTTCTGCTTTGCATTCCATGTGCAGCTTTTCAGAAACACTTTGGAATCTGAAAATACGTTTTCCAGCAAAAGCAAGAAAAATCAGAAATCAATGTACTTTCTCGGCTTAACTTTATCTGAGGGAGCTCCAGGGTGACTCTGCAGAACAGGTATCTAAACACAATACTTAATATAAGAAAAGCGGTGACGTAAGCTAGTCACCTAAATAAAACTGCCTTTTTTTTAATGGGTACAATGAGTACTTCATTTTGAAAAAGCAGATGAGGTCATGTGTCATAGAAGAGAAGACAGACAAGTAAAAAACTTGTCAAACAGGCACAAGAAGAAACAGACAACCTAAGTAGTCACAGAGTACTGAATAAGTCAGCATGGATGTTCAAAACAATACATCTTCCTGCAACAGAGAAATGTTGAAGACAGTCTTGCATTGTCATTTCAAAATTGCTGTATCATGGCACATCAGCTATGCATGTATACCTATGTATAGAACATACAGACAGCAATAAAAAATATGCTTCAATAAAAAAAAGTATTTCCTTGGAAGTATGATGAAAATCGTACTTATTTAGCAAAAGTTAATTTTCTTTCGTTTAGAGGAATTATATAATCTTGCAACATTTCACTTTATGTTGTAAATATTTCTCCCCCAAATTCTTTAGCCTAACACTCTGGAGACTGGATAAGTTAAAACTTTCATGGTGAACCATTTTTAAAATTAATGTCATGCTGAAGCCCAGGATTAAAGTCTAAATTGCTAATTAGAAAATTTATCCATTCTAAATAGGTCAAGAGAAGCTAATTCTCATTATATAATTCTTATTCTTTTCCTTCTTAAAATGAATGCTATACTTGCCCCTCTGCAACACATTTAACTGGTACACCCTACAAATACAAAAATGAAAAGTAATGCTATGTAGGTGAAACAGAGAAAGAACAAACATAACCATAGAAAAGACATTCTTGGCAAGATGACTTTACCAGCAAACTCTCTAACATTTTCAAACACAGTGTAAGGCTCACAAACCTCATAAAGGTAGCACTAAAACACAATATTACCAACTACTCTCATGTATACACATAAGCTTTCAGCCAAAGCCGACATGGAATAATCTATTCAACCAATATGTTCTGCTTTGTCCTAAGCTGCAAGGATACAGCAAAACACAAAAATCTAAAGTAAAAATGACATCTCATGACTAGAGACTGCTAATCCATACCTAAGATTTTATACACATTAGACAATCTGCACATATATATTAAGTAAGTGGACTTGCACAAAGTTTAGCAGGGTTGCTAAAAACAAAATGAACACACAAAAATACACTTCATTCTACTTGTCAACAATAAAGAGAAAATGACATAGTTTAGGATACCATTTAAAACACCACGAAAATATGAAGTACTTGGAATAAATCTAGCACAAGAGAAGAAAGACTTTTACAAAGAAAACTGTAAAAAAGACACTACTGCTGCTGCTAAGTCACTTTAGTCGTGTCCGACTCTGGGCGACCCCATAGATGGCAGCCCACCAGGCTCCCCTGTCCCTGGGATTCTCCAGGCAAAAAAGACACTAAGGAAGACTTAAACAGAGTTTCACTGCAATCAGAGTCAAAATCCCCGTAGGCTTTTCTTCTATGGAACTTGACAAGCTGATTCTAACTTTACGCAGAATGTGTAAGACCAAAACACTGAAGACATAAATTAGAAAGGAAATGCCGGGGCAGATGCTAAGACACAGTGATTAACACAGTGGTACTGCAGACAGAGACACAGACAAACAGCCCAAATCTACTTAACCGAAGGAAATCTACTTAAAATATGGGGAGAAAGAAATCAGAACAGGTTAATATGAAAGTATAGTTACTTGCAGAAAATATATTGGATACTTAGAAAAGTGAATACTTTACCCTCTGGAGGAGTATCAAACAGACATGTGATATAAACAAGCAAGTTCTTTAGAAAGAAAGCATTTTAAAAGCGCATTCAGAAGAGCAGAGAAGGGGGGACTACAGAAGGAAAGGCGCGAGAGTGTAGGGGTGATGAGCTAAATGCTGTCAGAGCAACCTGAGCAATGGGGGCTGGTGGCCTGAGCGGAAGGGGTAACGTGTGAAAGGACAGAAGCTCACAGACTGGGAGGCTCTGCGGGGGCACCATTCCCCAGGCCTTCAAGAGGCCAGGAGCCCCCAGACTTTGCGCTGGCATTGAGGCCGGGGCCATTGCCCCAGGTCAGCAGCTTTGGGGCGAGGCAGACGCCAGCACCCATCATCAATGGCAGACACATTGAATGAGGCCTGAGATGACAACGCCGCTGCTTTCACCACCAGGAATCAAAATCATGGAAAACTTACCTGTTTTTGTCAAAGGACGTCCTAGCCAAACGGGACTGCAAGATAGCTGTTATCTGTTAAGACAAAATCATTTTTAAAATATGGCTGTAAGTATCTGTAAATGACACACCAACGCAAGCTCATTCACAATAAAGACACAGGTCTTTAGAAACTCACCATGGCAGTTTGGTCCCCCAATTTGTCCAGACAGGATGCTCTATGAAGCTACAAGTACAGAAATATACATGGATTTATTTCTCTCTCTGATGATAAGAAGATAGTTCCTTAGAAGCAATAAAACACAACCACCATTCTGTTACTCAGTAACAGTTAAGAGCCATTCTAAAACACCTATGACTTCTTCCTCATGTAGAGTTTAAGTTCAACACATTCAAGTAAATCTCATTCAGATTTATAGAAGGGGTTAAGGTTTCGGTGAGATGTACGAATATGAAATTCTTTTTAAAAAAGTTTGCCAGTGAATATCTGAGAAGAGCGCTGACTTACCTGAAGCAGTGTCTCCACAACATCTTCTACTTTCCCTGAAACATCCAGCTCGAAGACATACTCCATCATGCCCTGGAAGAGGAAGAGGAACTGAATCAGGAGAACAAGCACATCAGGACCTGTCATTTTTAAGAACATCTGCAACCCCTGCTGACGGCTGCAGGGGACTCCCTCAGCCCACCTGGGAGATTTACCTCTGTGTTTACTATTTCCTTCCTTCCACTGCCTTTGGGCTTAGTTTGCTCTTCTTTTTCTAGTTCCTTGAGCTATCTAATTAGGTTTTTCAATTTGAGATCTTCCTCTTTTCTTAAGGTAAGCGTTTAACACACTAAACTTCCTTCTTAGGATTGCTTTTGCGGCATCCTAGGAGTTTAGGTATGTTTTCGTTTTGATCATCTTGAAGTATTTTTAAATTTCCCTTTTTATTTCTTCTTGACCCACTGTGTGCACAAGAAGGTTGTTTAGTTTCCGCATACATATGAATCTTCCTGCTGCTATGGATTTCTGGTTTCACTCCACGGTGGTTGTTAAAGATACTTGGAATGACATCAGTCTTATTAGATTTACTGACTTGTTTTGTGACCTGACATGTGATCTGGAGGATGTCCCCTGTGCACGTGAGGAGAGCGTGTCCCACTGTCATCGGGCAGGATGTTCTGCATGTGTCTCTGAAGCCCATCTGGCTAGAGTACTGGTCGAGTCCTGTTTCCCGAGTGATCTTCTGCCTGGATGACCTGCCCATTATTGAAGGTGGGCACGGGAGTCTCCTCTGTTCGGCGCAGCTGTCAGTCTCTCCCTTCATCCTGTCAGTGCTGGCTTCACACTCACGTGCTCTGAGGCTGGGTGCACATGTGTTGTGACTGTTACTTTTTATGTGTCATAAACTGTGCTCTTCTCCTCCCCGCGAGGGTGAGTATTCTGGGCTGCATCTGCCTGTGTCTCTGGCTCAAGGTCCCCTGGAGCAGCTGCACAAGCCCAGCTCTTTCCTGTTTTGGGAGGAGGGTCCCCAGACATCTAGAGCATTATGGGTCCATCAGAGCTCCAGGACAGGTGAGAAGATGGGAACTGGGCATTCCCTGCAATCACGTGCACTGTGTCAGGGGAGGGACTATGGTGAGACGATGCCTCAATGTTCCCACACCTTCAGTGTGGCTCACTTCACTCTCACCTGGGCACAGGGCACTCTGAACTGGTTTCTGGATTTCTCATAAAGGGAATTCATCCATGTACTGTTTCTGAACCAGTCTCCCCATCAGAGGAATAAGGGTCTTCCCAGTCTATCATCTCTCATCACCATCGTCAATGTCGTCATTCTCCCCCTTAAACCTGAGAATCTTCTGGTGTCCTCATTCACACTGGAACAAAAGAGCTTTTCCTTGCTTCAGACAACCTGACCCACTTCCTTTGACGTCACTTTTCAGCATATTTGTGCCTTGAGGAGGCGTCAGGAGAACCTCTGCAGTGAGGGTGCAACAACCAGTGGTTCTCAGCTTGGAGGGGGGTGGTCCTGCCACCCCTGCAGGGCATTTGTCGACATGTGGAGGTGCCACACAGCAGGAGAGGACAGTGTCGGGGGGAGCACTCAGTGGGTACAGCAGCCTGTAACATGAGGGACAGCCCCTCACGGTGAAGAAGCCTCCTTACCAGATGCCAATGGCACTGCCTGTGAGCAACAAGAGCTCAGGGCTCACTGCTCCTGACTGACCGGTGTGCACAGATGTTTCCTGCACATAAAACCTGGAGGTGGCTACTGGTGGCCAGCTGTCCCAGCTGCTGCCGAGGACTAGCATGTCAGGCCGGCCTGTGACCAGGACTGCCATCCAGCCTGCAGCAGTCTGCTCAGAGGTGGGGCTTTTCCTAATTCAGCAGAGTCGTGACAGGAGCAGTAGGCCCATCTCCAAGTCCTGTAAGTTCTCCTCTGCTAGGAGTTATCCCTTTACTACATGCGAAACTGCAGCATGGGTCTGTGCTCAGGCTCCTCTGTCCACGGTATTCTCCAGGCAAGAATACTGGAGTGGGTTGCCATTTCCTCCTTCAGGGGATCGAACCCACATCTCCTGCCTTGGCAGGCGGGTTCTTTACCACTGAGCCAGTTGGGAAGTCACAACATTAAGTAAAGCAGAGTGGTTGGATGTGATGTCTAGTTATGAGTCCTGCGTTCATGATCCTTCAGAGCTTCTACCCAATCAGGAGAACTTATACACTTGTTACTGAGCTCTTAAATAAGGATATCTTATAACCTATAAATATTTCTGTAACATTTAAAAGAAGTTCTCAGCGATACCCAGTAAATATGATGCATCTTCTGATTTCAACTTTTAACCTAATAATTTAAGCCTTTTCCCCCACTAATAGACCCACTTATTTTTAAGCTAAAAAGTTAACTGAAATCTTTTGAACTGAAGTCTGTGGCTCCCTTGGATAATTTTGTTATAACTGCTAAGTAACAAGCCTTTAAATACCTGTTATCATTATACTGCATCAAAGAAGTTGATGCAGACACAGAACCTTATTGCTCAAAATCACTATGGAAATTGTTGGGGATGAAGGAAAAACCTTACTTACCCTTTCTATTTTATACGGTGCAACAATGTTGTGTTCTTTAATGAAATACACCTGAAAAAGACAAATCAATACTTGTAAAATAATTAAACGTTTTCAGTGATGAGCTGACGGATGTTATGAATCAAACTTAAATCATTGTTATTTAACCTCTATTTCCAAAAGCACTTGCATTAATATTAGTATGGCTTTAAAGTTCTGATGTTAAAATAATAAACATTAAATTAAAAAGAGATTCATTAAGGAAACAAGGTAGCAACCACTGCAAGATGGATACAATGTCTAAGATGGCTTGTCAATGTCATCGCTTGAGCCCAGTAACCACATAGGTGAAGGGTGCTAACCTAAGTGCTCATTGTCTAAGAAAGGATTAAGACAGTCACTGTGGTATGAAATCCATTCATCAACATAGAGAAACCTCTCTTTTCTAGAGGTGCAGTTTTCACATGCACCAGGCCACTTGCAACATGGGACACTAGCAACCACGTATCACACACACACACACACACGCAACCACATATCACACACGCCCCAGAGCATCAGCCCCTTCACACAAGGGCCCTAATCCCACCCTCCCTCCAGTTAGAACAGAAAGTCTGCTTCCCCCACATCCGTCAGCTGTTCAAAAACGTAGCTCCTAGGATCACACGATGCATCTTCTCCCGTTTAAAATGAACTACAGATTAAAAAACGCTCCTTTGGTCTCACATCCTTTTACCCCTTTTCTGTTCATCTTAGTGGTAAAACTCTTTGCCAGAGCTGACGTACTTTCCAGGGCCCAAAGCAGGTTTTCCTCCGATCCGTGTTACTGCAGCCATTCCTGACGAGGTCAGCGAGGACACACAAGGTCGGGGAGGATGCACAAGGTTACTGTTCTCGGGACTTGCACTCTGTTTCTCAGATGCGACATAGCTGGGCTCTTCCTGGAGCAGGTTTCTAGCCCGCTGCGCGGCACCTGCTCCAAGTTCTCCCGACCTCACCACCTGGGGTCCACCTTCCC
The DNA here is from genome assembly GCF_016772045.2 of Ovis aries. Lineage (NCBI taxonomy): Eukaryota > Metazoa > Chordata > Mammalia > Artiodactyla > Bovidae > Ovis > Ovis aries. The sequence continues at coordinate 37,785,150 of NC_056062.1, forward strand.
AGGGCCCCTGCTTTCCTCCCAACCTCCCAAGAACGCACCCAGCCCCGGGGCCTGACAAGCGTCTGCAAACGGTGGCTCCTCAGTCTGTCATTCCAGGCCCAGCCTCCTCCCGAAGCCCAGACAGAGGCCCCCAGACGGCGGCGGCGCCTCCTCCAGGTCACGATCTACAGAGCCTGCTCCCACATCGAGCCTCACCACGAGCCCAGCAGCACCTCTGTCAGGGTTTCTTCAGAGCACACCCGGACGCCGACCCCTCTCACCCTCCCGCCGCCACCAGCCTGGGCCACACGCCTGAGTCAGCAGCCCCAGATGCTCGCCTGGTGTGCCCCGCTGTCCCGGGCGCTGGGGAGACCCACAGGCAGAGACAAGTCAGACCGGGGCCCTTCCCAGCGAGGCTTCCGCCGCTGCTGCGTTGCCCGCAGCTCGCGCGTGCCTTCTCACGTTTTGGCCTCTGTCCTGGTTCATCTTCTTCATGGCGTCTGTCTCTGCCTGACGTCAGAGAAGACGTCTGCTCACTGTCTGCTGCCCCACTGAGAGGTAACGTTCTTGCAGAGAGGGGCTTCACGTATTTTATTCTTCCCTCTATCTCCCTCCTCTCTCTTGGGCTTCCCTGGTGGCTCAGAGGGTAAAGCGTCTGCCTGCAATGCGGGGGACCTGGCTTCAATCCCCGGGTCGGGAAGATCTCCTGGTGAAGGAAATGGCAACCCACTCCAACACTCTTGCCTGGAAAATTCCATGGATGGAGGAGCCTGGCGGGCTGAAGTCCATGGGACTGCACATAGTCACACGTGACTGAGCAACTTCACTTCTGTCTCTAAAACCGTGACTGTGATACTTACAGGATGCATGAAGAAAGTGAAAAGTGTTAGTCGCTCAGTCCTGTCTGACTCTTTATGACCCCAAGGACTGTAACCTGCCAGGCTCCTCTGTCCATGGAATTCTCCAGGCAAAAATACTGGAGTGGGTTGGATGCCCTTCTCTGGGGGATCTTCCCGACCCTGGGACTGAACCCAGGTCTTCTGCATTGCAGGTAGATTCTTTACCGTCTGAGTCACTGAGGAAACCCAGGATGCATGACTACTATTGTTGACACACACACACACCTTCCTCTTTATTTTACCAGCAAAAGAGTATATAGAAGCAAAGCTCTCTAAAGCCCAAAGAACCATAACATATTTCTGAAGCACTGTGACCTAGTAATGAAAACAAACAAACAAACAACAACACACACACACATTTTGTTTTCTTGGTTGTGCAGTTAACCCAGGAAACTTAATACTTGAAAGAGTAGCTTATGTCTAGTTGCCCCTTGATATAATATAGTTGATTATGAGCTTGATATGAGACATCTTACATAAACTATTGAAAGGCAATAAAGATTTTGCTTCTAGGTTTATTAAAATTATATTAAAATGGATACTTTTATAACAGAAACCACACTTCCAATTTAAAACGTACCCACTCATTTCAAGATATGGACTTTCCAGAATAAAGCCACAGTGTAGAATGATACTGTAGTAATTATGAGAATACAGCTGTGGGCCAGAATTATCAATAATGGTGTTCCTTCCCCAAAGTAAGAGATGGCAGTAACCGCTTTCATTTATGCCAGTTAAAACTAACAGACATTCTAAAATTAATAGAACCATGGAAGGCAGGCCTAGAATATCATGTACCCTGATATCTCCCAGCTTTCATAAAATAATTTTCAACATACACTAAAAAGGGCCATGAACAAGAGGGCTGCACGATCTGAACAACACCAGGAGGCTCTCTGTTCCAGACTAGTCACCCCGTGAGACTCACAAGGCTTTGAGTCAAGTCCTGAAGTGAAGAAACCTCTATATCTGTTTCCCATGGCCTTTCCAACATTTCACAGAAAGATACTTTTCTTTGAATACTTCAAGGATCTGGGGCTCTGCAGAGGGGAGGCAACCCTGATCTCCTCTCTCCCTTTCATTTTCAAGGTGAAGAAGGTAAGATTCACAGCAAAAAGACAGGGCTAATGGGCGTCCCAGATGGCTCAGGGGTAAAGAATCCACCTGACAATGCAGAGGATCCCTGGGTTGGGAAGATCCTCAGAGAAGGAAATGGCAACCCACTCCAGTATTCCTGCCAAGAGAATCCCACGGGCAGAGGAGCCTGGCGGCCTACCGTCTATGGGGTCACAAACAGTTGGACACGACTTAGCGACTAAACAACAAAAATGAGCTCTATTCTTACAATTTTTTAAAGATCTGCAGGTGAATTAAGTACAGCTGACCCCCGAACAACATGGGCATGAACCACCTGGGTCCACTTACATGTGGACTGTTTTCAATAAATACACTGGAAAATTTTGTGGAGATTTCAGACAATTGGAAAGAAGATGAACTGCATAGCCTAGAAATATCAGAAAAATTAAGACATAAGTATGAGTACATAAAATGTATGTGGATACTAGTCTATCATATCATTTACAACCATAAAACAAACATGATAAATTTTTTATCACAACACGCAAACTTCTGGACCAGACGCGGCACCAACTGAAGCGGAGAGAAAATGTAAATAACTATATAGAGATGCAGCGTGAAGCCACAGTGTTCCCTCCCTGCAGCTCACACTGTACCACGGCCATAGCTTCCTAGCCACCCCCTGTGCTGAGGTCAAGTGTTGAGAGTAACCTCAAAAGGCCACAGGACACCATTCATCTCCCTGTGAAAAGCCATCTCTACAGTAGACTGCATTGCAGTAAAAAGTGGTTTCTCCTGGTTCTTGTGCATCTTTCATCGTGCTCAGTGTCAGATTGTAAACCTTGAATAACACCACGGGACCCGCACAAAGTGCCGCTAGTGATGCTGGCAGTGCTCCAGAGAAGCCGAGGAAAGTCACAACACTACAAGCAACAGCTGAGCTGCTCGACGTGTGCCACTGATTGAGCTGAGGTCCACAGCTGTGGCTGCCACCGTGTCAAGATAAATGGATCCTGCATTAAGGACCACTGTAGAAAGGAAAAGGACATTCATGAAGCGGTCACGCAGCTACCCCGCAGGCAGGAGAACCCAGCACTTTCTGTGAAACACTTCTTTATCTCATGTTTAACATGCAGCTTTTATGTGGGTGCAGGATTGCTGTAAGAAAGCCACACCTATAGATGAGTACGAAGTCATCACGTGACAACGTGAAGCCAAAGGAAGGTGAAGGAGCTACAGCTGGAGAACTAAACACCAGCAGAGGATGGTTTGATAATTTTAGAAAGAGGTTTGGCTTTAGAAATGTCAAGATAACAGGAAAAGCAGCTTCTGCCAACCAAGAGGCAGCAGATGAGCTCCCAGACAGCGTGAAAAATATCTCTGAGGAGAAAAGAGTATCTGCCTGGACAGGTTTTTACTGCACATGAAAGTGCCCTCTTCTGCAGGTGGCTGGGGTGGGTGAGCAGGGAATCCACAAAGGACATTCATTAGGAAGAGAAGTGAGGACCAGGAGTTAATACAGCAGGCTGAGATAGGCTAAGTCTGCTGTTTCACACAAGTGCAGTGGAGTTGATGAGCAGGACTGCCCTGATCTACAAAGTTGCTGACCTCTAGCCTTGAAGAGCGGAGAAGGCAATAGTGACTCCAGTACTCTTGCCTGGAAATTCCCATGGATGGAGGAGCCTGGTGGGCTGCAGTCCATGGGGTCGTTAAGAGTCAGACACAACTGAGCGATTTCACTTTCACTCTTCACTTTCATGCATTGGAGAAGGACATGGCAACCCACTCCAGTGTTCTTGCCTGGAGAATCCCAGGGATGGAGGAGCGTGGTGGGCTGCCGTCTATGGGGTCACACAGAGTTGGATACGACTGAAGCAACTTAGCAGCAGTAGCAGCCTTGAAGAGAAGAGATGACCACAGCTGCCATCTTTAGGTTGCACAGCAAGAGGGCCTGGGCAGCAAGAACCCTTTTCCTGGATTGGTTCTATCGATGCTTTGTCCCATTGATGCAGTCAGGAAGTATTTTGCCAGTAAGGGACTACCCTTTAACATTTTTTTAAATTGGACAATACCCCTGGCCACCTAGAATGATGAGTTCAACACCAAAGCTGTCAAAGTGGTCTACTTGCCCCAAAACAGTGTCTCTAATTGAGACTCCAGATCAAGGGGTCATAAGAACCTTTAAGGTTTAGTGTACATGGTGCTCTATGGAAAGGGCTATCAGTGCTGACAGCCGGAATATCTTCAGAGTCTGCAGGGACCACACCACTGAAGATGCCCAGATTGTTCAAGAAAAAGCCATGAAAGCCACCAAGCTGAAAACCGTACATTCCTGCTAGAGAAAACTGTTCGGATGCTGTGCACAACCACACAGCATTTATGACAGAGCCAATCAGATTATGGATGTGGCCAAAAAAGAAGGGGGCTGAAACATTTCGAGACCTGGATCTCAAGAGAGATCCAAGCACTAATGGACACTGCACCCGAGGACAGAAGATGACCTGATGCAGACGAGCGCTCCCAAACCAGAGCCAGACTGGAGGGAGGAGATGCAGTAAGCGCCGGGGAATAAACTGACATTGGACAACCTAGCAGAAGCGCCTGGTTTTTTTATTTTCCTGCTTTACTTCTTTTTACAACATGGACTCTTCTTTGACACAGGCACTGAAACTAAAGCAAACTGTGGAAGAAGGATGGGTACGTGGAGAAACACTTTTAGAGAAATAAAAAAGCAGAAAAAGACAGAAATTATAACGTATTTCTGTAAATTTAAACTGAATGTGTCTGCCTTTCCTGCACCCCCACCCACCCACCTCCTCCTCCTCTGCCCCCGTGAGACAGCAAGACTCTCTTCCTCCTCAGCACAAAGACAGACGACAAGGATGAAGATCTCTGTGACGATCCATTTCTACTTAATAACTAGCAGTCACCCTGCTGTGCAGTTACTAAACTTGTAAACAGATGAGAAACGTATAGTATTGATAAACCCAGTACATACTGCAAACGTATCTTATGATTTTCTTATAACCTTTTTTCTCTAACTCACTGTATTGTATGACTACATAATACATACGACATACAAAATGTGTTTATCAACCATGTATGATCCCCTACAGGATGAAATGGCAACCCACTCCAGTATTCTTGTCTGAAAAATCCCATGGACAGAGGAGCCCGGCGGGCTATAGTTCATGGGGTCACAAAGAGTGGGACACAACTAAGCACCTGTCATCAGTAAGGCACCAGTAGGCTATTCGTAGTAGTTAAGCTTTGGGGGAGTCAAAAGTTATACAGGAATTTTTAACTGTGTTGGAGGTTGTCAGTGCCCTGAACTTTTGCTTTACTCAAGGGTCAGTCATGTACGTTAGGAGAAAAAACATGTTATAATTTATCTCTGTACTGCCAGTGGCGACACAGTGCTGGATGCAAAAATCTATACTGAGTAAACATGAAATGAATAAAAAGTCACGACTCCAAGGCTTTATAATTCGACAAGGCTACACAACCCGAGTCGTGCCTGGGTTGCCATCATGAGTCACCTTGAGCTCACTGAAGCGGTGGGCACTGGCCTCCCCCCTCCTAAATGCTGACGAGGCTACAGGAGATCCTGCAGTCCTTTACCTCAACCTCACACACCGTCAGGACTCCTAAGGGCGAACCCACAGCCGGCAGGTAACACACACGCACACACGCACGCACGCACGCACGCACGCACACTCGCCTACCTACCTGAGGAATGTTAAGGATCTCAGCAGCGATCACACCTTCTAAAACATATTTCCCAGTGACTAAATTTTTAAAGAATTTAAACATCTTTTCCAGCGGTCTTCATTTGAGACTTGTACAAATAATTTCATTATGCTAAAAAAGTGTGTATATGGGAGCCCATACATACACACACATATAAATATATAATGTATTTATTCATTTAAATGTTCATTCAGGTTAGAAAAAATATTTACCAAGTCTCCTTACCTGGCTGAAAATGAGTGAAATCGCCCCAGATACTGTCCTAAAAATGCAGATAAAAGTCATTAAATATATATATATATATATACATACACATATACATACAGTTTTTTTGTAGAAGTAAAGTCAAACAGCCGTGACAGTGACATACTTTGCAAAGTGTCTATTGGCTTCATTTTCTCCATGTTTTCCTATTTTTATACAATCCCTCAAAGGAATCTGTATAAAATTGAGAGAGAGAGAGGTTATAAAAATAAGACAAGGTAAAATGTACACAAATATAGGGCTACTTCTCTTCACATTGAAAGTGTGTTTACCTTAATGATGGGTTGGGATATTGCATCCGGTTCAAAAATAACTGATTTTGAACATATTTTTAAGGAGCCTCTGATTTTCCTAGAGATAAAGTACAAAGGGATATTATTAACGAACATAACAGGAGTCACAGAAGAATCATAACACATTTTAACCAGCATGTAGCTGACTAAAGCATCAACTAATAAAAGATCAAAGGCAAAGGTATGAAAGGTTGGACAACATAGCAAAATAATTATCCTCACCTCCTAAAGGAAATCAACCCTGAATATTCACTGGAAGGACTGATGCTGAAGCTCCAATACTTTGGCCACCTGATATGAAGAACCTACTCACTGGAAAAGACTCTGATGCTGGGAAAGATTGAAGGCAAAAGGAGAAGAGGGCGGCAGAGGATGGTTAGATGGCATCACCGACTCAATGGACAGGAATGTGAGCAGACTCTGGGGGACAGTGGAGGACAGAAGAGTTCACTGTGCCACATACAGTCCATGAGGTTGCCAAGAGTCAGACACGACTTAGCAACTAAGCAACAACCATCACCTCCTCCCTAGAGGTTAAAGAAACGCCACATGTTGTAACACAGTCTCACTGGCTGAGGACTGTCCTGGGTATTTTATTCATTATCACTTCACTTGGTCCTCACAACTACATGAATGTGAAGCAGTTTTGTGATCCTTAAGAAACACTGATTCCATTCTGTCTGTGGTTAATTCTTTTGACTTTGAATTTCCTACATCTTAAACACCTATTCAGAAGACCATACTGTAACTCTAATCCTTTTTAAACCTGACATTGATTAGGTAAGGCATTTTTTTCCTTATTTATAACCATGGGAAAATAACGGTTTGAATTTAGCATATAAAATGCTTTTAGCAGTGATTCTGGGGTACATAGGAATTCAGGGTAAAATTGCTTCTATGAGAATAAGCAATTTTAAAGACGATCTGCCTACTACTATAATACCAAATAGATCAGCTGTCGACCATTTTTCTCCTTTCCTGGGACATGGATAAGACTCTAGTAAGTCTAGGGGGACGCCTGCCTGAGCATGCTAGAGGCCAGTGTGCCTCACTAGCCTGCAGCCAATAAAAAGCTACACTTTATTGTCTTTTACTGACTGAATGACTTTTATCAATGATCAGATCAAGGCAATATATGTAATTCCAAATATGCAAAATATGTAATAAATTACATATTTATTATGTAATCAGAACACAGGTTAAGAAATGCTGGGGAAAAAGAAACCTTTAAAAAAAAAAATCACCTTAGTTTCCAAGACTCTATTTTGTCTACAAGGAAAGCTCCATGGATTTTTTAATTACTTGTATGACATTTGGGCCTTTTCTCTAGCCATTCCTTGGTATCCTAGTGAACCCTTCTCACTCTGCCCATCCCAGGGGTCGCTTAATTGAAGCAATTATTTTACTTGGACTCTAGAAAGACCCACCTGCTCTCCCTGTCCCTGTGTCCCCCCCCCGAGTCAATTATTCTGCCAAAAAATCTCACATCCTTCCTGGCTTACAAAAACGCCAATGGCTTCCTAGCCCACAGGATAAAGCCCCATCGCAATCTGAGAAAGGTCTGCCTCTGAGTACACATGTATATGTACCAAATGGATGAGAAGCGTCACGGTAAAGGCCATGATATAGTCTACAATTCTTCTTCCTCAAAGGATCTTTTAAATGTTGATTTTCATATCATTTTTCCCATGCTGTTAATTGCATTTACTTCTCTAACACCCTAAATTACCTAATAATAACTTAAGCACTTTTAAGCCAAAAGCTAAAGAAATACAAATAGAACAGAAAACCCCCAAGTACCAATCCACTAGTTCCTGTAGCTGTTAACATGCAGTTGTTCCCGTTTCGTGTCGAACACCCCAGAACCCTACTGGATTTTAGATAAATTCCCAGACCTCCTATACTTCATCTGCTGTGTTGTGCTCAGTCATATCCACCTCTTTGTGACCCCCATGGACTGTAGCCCACCAGGTTCCTCTGTCCATGGGATTCTCCAGGCAAGAACACTGGAGTGGGTTGCCATTTCCTTCTCCAATACTTCATCAAAACATACTTTAACATGAATCTCTCAAGTCCTTCAATAAATGACCATCATTACACATCTACAAAAAATAATAATTCCTTAATGTCATCCAGGATAACAGGGTTCAAATCTATTTTATAACTGTTTTTTATAGTTGCTTTGTTCAAAGCTCACATTTCCTTTAGCCAATATGTCTCCTAATATCTCTTAATCTAAGACAGTGTTCATATCCCCAGTTTATGGACTTTGCTAAACACATCTCTGTGGTTTTCATCTATCCCACTTCCTTTATGTCAGAGGCAGTGCACATGTACTGCCCTCACATCAGGAGGCCCCTGTGGGTTCAGATAATATCCACCTTGACATGTGCATTAAAATATTTCCTAGCAGCTTTTCACCTGCTAGTTTAGCAGCCACTGAAGAGTACGTCTAGGTCAGAGGTTAGCAAACTTTTTCAGTAAAGAGCCAGACAGCAAATATTTTTGACTTTGTGGAACATTTGGTATCTGTCTCTATTCAGCTCTGTTTCCCTGTTGTTGCAGAAAACCAACCAGATACAAGATGTAAACAAGTGGTTGTGACTGCATTCCAATAAAACTTTATTTAAAAAACACAAGCGGCAGCCAGATATGACCATAGTCTGTCGATCCCTGATTCACTAGGGATTGAAATTTTTAACAATCCTTCAGTGTTTTTTATCTGCTGCTGCTAAGTCGCTTCAGTCATGTCTGACTCTGTGCAACCCCATAGACAGCAGCCCACCAGGCTCCCCCATCCCTGGGATTCTCCAGGCAAGAACACTGGAGTGGGTTGCCATTTTCTTCTCCAATGCATGAAAGTGAAAGTGAAGCCCCTCAGTCGTGTCCGACTCTTAGCAACCCCATGGGCCCACCAGGCCCTCCGTCCATGGGATTTTCCAGGCGAGAGTACTGGAGTGGGGTGCCATTGCTTTCTCCGGTTTGTTATCTAGAATTTATCAAAGAACAGCTTTAATTATCTATGATTTGATCACCCTGAAATACAATTTGTACAAGGAAAGCAGGAAAAATGCTTGATCTTTTTTATCAAGTTTTAGAAAAATGAGTCGGTGTACAATCCTTTGAAGGTAAATGATACACACACACACACATATATATATATACACACATATGAATTTATATTATATATATATATCATTAGGAACTCATGGAGTTGAGTCCTTATGATACATTCCAATCCCCTATAGTCATTCTTTTTTGATGCTCAATCTGCTCCTTTTTTTTTTTTTTTGCCCAACTTTTCAGGGTGGCCTTGTGCCCTTTTAATTCAGTATGCAATCGTTTTTGATATTTTTCCTTACTTGCCAGGATAACAAGATGTTACAGGCTTGCCTCCCTCACATTTCCTGCCCCTCACTTAGACTCAGGCACTTCTCCACAAAGCCCTCATTCCTTTTACTGGAGAGAGGCATTCACAGAGTAGCTCATTGCTACTAAGCTGTTTCTAGGTCTTTTCAGAAGGCAGAGCTAGAAACCACTTTCTTTTAAAAGAAAAGCATATGACTCCATATAAGCATTACCAATTCAAATCAAAGATCCCAGGGTTTTTACTTAACTCCTTTAATATTAGATCTGTATCTCCTTTATACTGAAAATCTCGATCTTGGCATTTTGCTTTATCTAACTATATAAAATTGTGTGCATAAAACAGTTCCAAAATAATACAAAAATACTTAATATTACTACTAAAACAATTTACAACATTGTTTGCAATTCTTCCTTAACTGAAAATATATTTCACCAGAGACACAAATTATTGCGTTGTGAAGTTGATTAAAACAATTCTTTTCCGTGATTAATCCTCCAGCTTCATATATAGTTAGGTTCATTTGTTTCATTTTCTTTTTAATTTTTAGAATTTTCTGCTTCTCCTGAGATTTAATAAAGAAATAAATTCTATATTGCAAATAAATATTCCTATGGTTCCAAAAACAGAGCTATAAAACAAGGTACATTCAGAGGCATCTAGTATCTCAGTATTATCCCCTGATCCCTTCTTTTTTTCTGTAGATAACCATTTCCATTAGCTTTTTGCTTATGCTTTAAAAAATATATATATATATTTCACCTTTAAAAATATAATCAATATAACTGCCCCATTCTTATATGAAAGATGGCATCCAACACAAAATATTCTTCCCTTGCATTTTTCCCTTGATATGTATTGGAGTACAGTAACACACAGAACTTCTTCATTCCTCTGTTACAGTTTCATAATACTCCAGTATGTGGTCATTCCGTAAGTTATTCAGTCACGCACTAAACTGCTTCCAGCATCTTGCTTTTACAAGTAGTACTACAATAAATAATCTTGGGCATATGTCCATTTATATACTTTCTAGTGCATCTCTGCATCTCTGAGGTAGTTTCCTACAAGTAGCATTGCTAGATTCATAGGATAATTTACATGCAATCTTGCTAAATATTGCCAAATTCACTTCCATGGAACCGTACCATTTCAACCTAATAATAACTTGAAAATTACAAAAACAGGTTTCAGTTTGCTTGCTTATATTTGTGCTTCAATAATATATTCAATTTTAAGCAGGACATTATTATGACAGAGCAGAGGAGCATTGGGAGAGTAAAAGATATGAAATTAGGAGAAAAAAATATGTTCAAAATTCTAGAGGTAAAAAGCCAAGGTTCTACTTTCAATTAGAAAAATAATTATATAATATGATTGAATGCCAAGGAAACAGATATGGCCAAACCTATCAAACAAAAAGCTGAGTTTTACTTTGGTTTATATTTAAACAAATACTACACAGTTTTGATTTAAACAAAAACTACACGAAGAATTAATGCTTTTGAACTGTGGTGTTGGAGAAGACTCTTGAGAGTCCCTTGGACTTCAAGGAGATCCAACCAGTCCATCCTAAAGGAAATCAGTCCTGGATATTCATTGGAAGGACTGATGCTGAAGCTAAAACTCCAATACTTTTGGCCACTTGATGCGAAGAACTGACTCATCTGAAAAGACCCTGATGCTGGGAAAGATTGAAGGCAGGGGACGACAGAGGATGAAATGGTTGGATGGCATCACCGACTCACTGAGTAAACTCTGGGAGTTGGTGTTGGACAGGGAAGCCTGGCGTGCTGCAGTCCATGGGGTCACAAAGAGTTGGACACGACTGAGCAACTGGACTGAACACGGTTTTGATCCTTTCAGGATTAAAGGATATTTCATTTTTAAAATGGTAGAAAGTAAAGTGTTTATCTAATACTAAAGCATGTTCTAAATTGTAGCCCATAGTTGTTAAGTGACAAACCAAGAGAATTAACATACATTTTAGTTAATTCAAAGTTGGCATTTTAAACCAAAAAAAAAAAAAAAACACCTTCATTATATACTTTTGCAAATAGCTTTCAAATGGTGTGGCCAAAGAAACAATCTACTTTTACAGTAATAAACAATAATAATTAAAATACAGAGTATTTTGCTTCTAGAGATTTTGCTTCTCAAATCAAATTATTCGTTTGAAAGTACTGATTTTTACACCACATGCACTGATGTTTTATGATCATTACTCTAAAACACCATAACCCAAATAATTGAGCACACAAGGACAAAAGGGATGCAAGAAAAAAGTGATGGAATGAATTAGGGCCCCATCGCGTGGATTTAAGAACCAGGCACAACCTTTGAGGAATTAGTACACATTTAGCTTTAGAAAGGGCTTCCCTGATAGCTCAATTGGTAAAGAATTTGCCTGCAATGCAGGAGACCCCAGTTCGATTCCTGGGTTTGGAAGATCCCCTGGAGAAGGATAAATCTACCCACTCCAATATTCTGGCCTGGAGAATTCCATGGACTCTATAGTCCACGGAGTTGCAAAGAGTCGGACACAACTGAGCAACTTTCACTTTCAGCTTTAGAAAATATCTTAAGTTATGACAATCCGTACGTTGGATTTATAAATCCCTTTCTTCTCATTAGTTTCCCAATATAAAAGAAGGGAAAAACTGTACGATCATACATTTAATTTTAAAACAGACAACAGAAAAGTCTAAATCTGCAGAGATCTAAAACTCCTCCTTACCTTTCCTTCTGGCTGCCCTTGTGTTGAATGTGATGAGCCGTGTGCTGTTCAAAGTAGTACTCCTCCAAGTTAAGCAGGAGCAAGGAAAATCTACATTTGGGAGAAAAAAAAAAGGTCAGGTTAATTTTTTTAACATATTAAGAAAGCAGAATATTTTACATGTGTTCCCAAAGTGCCTTTCCATCTATTACATCAAAAAATACTTATTAAGAGTGTATTATATGCCAGGCATGCCTCTCCATCCAGAAAGACCTGTCTAGCTATGCCAAAAATAAAACCGTTTTGTTGCTCAGTCAGTAAGTCACCTCTGACTCTCTGTGATCCCATGGACTGTAGCCCACTAGGCTCCTCTCTCCATGGAATTTCCCAAGCAAGAATACTGGAGTGGGTTGCTATTTCCTTCTCCAAATCTGTTTACCAAGTGGATCTATTATTTCTTTACAGAAACTCCAAATTTCAATAAACAAAACTTATTCTTGCCTGAACAAAGCTTGGAGCTTTCCCACCTACAGGGTTCTCATCCTCTGTTCCCTGTGACCGCACCCTAGGCTTCTGTACCACACACACCACTCCAGTGTCTTGGCTCGTGGGTGGGCGAGTGCCTCTTGCTACACTCACAAGAGCACAGCCTCTGAGAGGTAGATCTTTAGATATTCCTCTGTACTCACTGGAAAAGACCCTGATGCTGGTAAAGACTGAGGGGCAGGAGAAGGGGACGACAGAGGATGGGACGGTTGGATGGCATCACCGACTCAATGGACATGAGTTTGAGCAGACTCTGGGAGATGGTGAAGGTCAGGGAAGCCTGGCACGCTGCAGCCCATGGGGTTGCAAAGAGTCGGACATGACTGACTCACTCAACAACCAACCCAATGCTTGCACACAATGACTATGACATAGATAAACTAAGCAAGTTGAAACTGAATGGGATTGAAAAATAGTTCCTTCTAAAGTTTCAAGTGCTTTTTTATAAACAAAGCGTTAAAGAAAAGTATTATTTAGTTGTATGGCCACAGAAGGAAACACATGGCAAAGAACTAGAAGCAACTGTTTGTTTTGTGGTAAGGACCTGGAAACACAGATAGCACCCAGAGTTACAGGGAGGGAGAGGTTTTCATGAAAAACGTGGCACTTGAGCTGGGTCTTGAAGTTCCTGTGTAACAGGGAAAGACATCTAGATTAAATACGGCAGAACAGACCTCTAGATTAAATATGGCAGAACAGATCTCTAGATTAAATACCACAGAACAGACCTCTAGATTAAATACAGCAGAATAAATATGTATGGTTCATTTCTGCTCCCTCTGGAAACAACAACACAATGTAAACAAAAGTATTTTTTAAATAGTAAAAAGCCATAGACTAAAGAAAACTGGAGAGGCATACCAGCAAGTGAGAAATAACAGTAAGTTTGTGAGCAAGACAGTGAAAGTGAACAGACAGTAGATGGAGGAATTAGCAGTGACCAGAAGCCAGAAGAGCTGATGCCTCCAGAGAAGGCACCAGTCAGGAGAAAACCAGAAGTTCCACGACTGCAGGAATAAGGCAGCAAGAAGGCAGGGATGAAGTCAAGGTGATGCTGAAAGTCCAAATGAGGCTAGTCACCCAGATTCCTCCCCTGGTAGTTCTCCCGACACAGTTTTTCAATAACAAAATTAAACAGGAGGCTCCAAACTAGACATCAAGCCCAGTGCAGAGCATGAGAAGAACGTGGTTACACAAAAATCAGGAAGACATATCACACTCCAAGTAGCAGTCTGGTGGATTTTCTTTGGAGAAAACTAGTGCTAGAGAAAAGACCCATGGCTGCCAGCATTTGAAAGAACATCATCCCACACTCAAGCCCAGCAGAAGAGGCCTGCCCACAAGAATTACATGCTTCACCCTTAAATATAAGACACCCTAGGATTGTCAGCTTCCAGTGTGAAAGAAATAGACCAAGCAAGCAGAAGAACACAACTTGAAGGACTAGAAATGTGTACAGAAAAAAAGGTCCAAAGACTATAATTAATATCCTTACAAAGAAGAAATTATATCCATAAACCAAGATACGGCTCACTTAAAAGTTTTGAACCAACAGAAAAATAACTCATAAACTAAGAATAATGACAGCAGGAACCAGATCTACCATCACAACAGGCAACTTTTATTGGCCTGTTCTACTCTGTAAAATCCATGAACAAGAATTAATCATAGGCTAAACTGCCAGAGCTCAGTATAAAATGCTCACCATTAGTACCTACTGTGAATTTCAATACAATCACAAAAGTTAGGATTGTTAGGAACATCCTTTGATGCATCAGATAATTTCCAGGAAGGTATAAATCAGAGAGATAGTTACTAAGTACCTTGCCCTTTATCTTTAGCTTGTATTAATACCTTAATAAGCTGAAATACTTTGCTTGGGCTGGAGCTAGGCAACCCTTCCTCCTCCTTCATCTCCCCACTTCTCTTAGAGTGAGGGTAAAATAAAGTATTTGTCAATAAGACAATGGCATAATTTTGTTGCTATGTAGCAAAAGTAGCCTTCATAAACAGCCAGCTCTTCCATATAAATAAGATATAATCGTATCTTTAATATTGTTAAAATGCCATACTAGCCAAAGCATAATATTGTTAAAATGTATATACCATCCAAAGCAATCTATATATTCAGTGTTATCCCTAGCAAACTCTCAATGGCAATTACTGCAGAAATAGAAAAGAAAAATCCTAAAATTCATACAGAATCAGAAAGCTAAAATAATTGAGAATAAACAAAGCTGGAAGTCTCACAGTGCCTGTATCAAAAGATATTACAAAGAGTATTTAAACAATGTGGCGCTGACATGTAGACCAAAGGAACAGAATGGAGAGCTCAGAAATACTCTAGTATCGATCGGATCTGCGACAAGGGACCCAAAGTCACACAATAGGGAAAGAACTGTCTCTTCAACAAATGGAAATCTGGGTATTGACATACAAAAGAACGATCCTGAACCCTTCATAATATATATAAAAATTAACTCAAAATGAATTAAAGGCCCAATTTTAAGACCTGAAACTGTAAAGCTCCAAGAGAAAAAATAAGGGGAAACCTTCATGACACTGGATTTGGCAATGATTTCGTGGCTATGACACAGCAAGCATAACAAAAGCAAAAATAGATAAGTGTAACCACATCCGACTTCTATGACGCGGAAGTATGACTACTACTCTGCAGCAAAGAAAACAATCAATAAAGTGAGATGGAGGGATTTCCCTGGTGGTCCAGTGGCTAAGACTCCATGCTCCCAATGCAGGGGGCCTGGGTTCAATCCCCAGTCAGGGAACTAGATTTCACGTGCTGCAACTAAGACCCAGTGAAGCCAAATATTAACAAAGTGAGAAGGCAACCTACAAAGCTGGAGAGAATATTTGCAAACCATGTATCTCATAACGAGTTAATATTGAGAACATATAAAGAACTGCTGCCGCTGCTGCTGCTGCTAAGTCACCTCAGTCGTGTCCAACTCTGTGCGACCCCATAGACGGCAGCCCACCAGGCTCCCCCACCCCTGGGATTCTCCAGGCAAGAACATGGGAGTGGGTTGCTATTTCCTTCTCCAGTACATGAAAGAACTGCTATAACTCAACAAAAATTAAACTTAAAAATGGGCAAAGGCCTTAAATAGACACTTGTCCAAAGATATGCAAATAGCCAGACAGTGTATAAAAAAGATATTGAACATCACTAATCATCAGGACACTGCAAATCAAAATCTCATACATTATTACAGAACAACAAACATTGGTGAGGATGTGGAGAAATTCTGGTGGAATTGTGAAATGATGTAGCTGCTCTGGAAAACAGTACAGAGGTTCCTCAAAAAATTAAAGCTACAACTATCATATCCAGGTTCCCTCTGGTGGGCAGATGGCTCCTATCCTCCTTCACAGCCCCACAGATTCACGCATCTCTCACCACCTGCTTCTCCGTTGTTGTTTAGTCACTCAGTCGTGTCCGACTCTTTGTGACCCCACAGACTGTAGCCCACCAGGCTCCTCTGTCCGTGGAATTTCCCAGCCAAGAATACTGGAGTGGGTTGCCATTTCCTTCTCCACCTGCTTCTTTGGCTACTCTTTAGTCCTTCCAAGTCATCTAATTGCTCTAGCAACCAGGATATGTTTATTGACTCCTATTCATTAAAAGGCTTGGCTTCTAATGCTCCATGCCTAGAGCCAGAATCAAAAGCACGATGAGGTTATCACCTCACGTGGCTCAGAATGGCCATCATCAAAAAGTCATAGACAACAAATGCAGGAGAGAGAGTGTGGAGAAAAGGGAACCCTTCTCCACTGTTGGTGGGAATGTAAACTGGTACTACTACTATGGAGAACAGTATGGATGCTCCTTACAAAACTAAAAATAGAACTACTATCAGTTCAGTTGCTCAGTTGTGTCCGACTCTTTGCAACCCCATGAATCGCAGCACGCCAGGCCTCCCTGTCCATCACCATCTCCCGGAGTTCACTCAAGACTCACGGCCATTGAGTCAGTGGTGCCATCCAGCCATCTCATCCTGGGTCGTCCCCTTCTCCTCCTGCCCCCAATCCCTCCCAGCATCAGAGTCTTTTCCAATGAGTCAACTCTTCGCATGAGGTGGCCAAAGTACTGGAGTTTCAGCTTCAGCATCATTCCCTCCAAAGAAATCCCAGGGCTAATCTCCTTCAGAATGGACTGGTTGTATCTCCTTGCAGTCCAAGGGACTCTCAAGAGTCTTCTACAACACCACAGTTCAAAAGCATCAATTCTTTGGCACTCAAGATTTCTTCACAGTCCAACTCTCACATCCATACATGACCACTGGAAAAAAACATAGCCTTGACTAGACGGACCTTAGTCCACAAAGTAATGTCTCTGCTTTTGAATATGCTATCTAGGTTGGTCATAACTTTCCTTCCAAGGAGTAAGTGTCTTTTAATTTCATGGCTGCAGTCACCATCTGCAGTGATTTTGGAGGCCAGGAAAAAAAAAAGTCTGACACTGTTTCCACTGTTTCCCATGAAGTGATGGGACCAGATGCCTTGATCTTCATTTTCTGAATGTTGAGCTTTAAGCCAACTTTTTCACTTTCCTCTTTCACTTTCCTCAAGAGGCTTTTGAGTTCCTCTTCACTTTCTGCCATAAGGGTGGTGTCATCTGCATATCTGAGGTTATTGATATTTCTCCTGGCAATCTTGATTCCAGCTTGTGCTTCTTCCAGCCCAGTGTTTCTTATGATGTACTCTGCAAAGAAGTTAAATAAGCAGGGTGACAATATGCAGCCTTGACATACTCCTTTTCCTATTTGGAACCAGTCTGTTGTTCCATGTCCAGTTCTAACTGTTGCTTCCTGACCTGCATATAGGTTTCTCAAGAGGCAGGTTAGGTGGTCTGGTATTCCCATCTCTTTCAGAATTTTCCACAGTTTATTGTGATCCACCCAGTCAAAGGCTTTGGCATAGTCAATAAAGCAGAAATAGATGTTTGTCTGGAACTCTCTTGCTTTTTCCATGATCCAGCGGATGTTGGAAATTTGATCTCTTGTTCCTCTGCCTTTTCCAAAACCAGCTTGAACATCTGGAAGTTCACGGTTCACGTATTGCTGAAGCCTGGCTTGGAGAATTTTGAGCATTACTTTACTAGCATGTGAGATGAGTGCAATTGTGTGGTAGTTTGAGCATTCTTTGGCATTGCCTTTCTTTGGAATTGGAATGAAAACGGACCTTTTCCAGTCCTGTGGCCACTGCTGAGTTTTCCAAATTTGCTGGCATATTCAGTGCAGCACTTTCACAGCATCATCTTTCAAGATTTGAAATAGCTCAACTGGAATTCCATCACCTCTACTAGCTTTGTTCGTAGTGATGCTTTCTAAGGCCCATTTGACTTCACATTCCAGGATGTCTGGCTCTAGGTGAGTGATCACACCATCATGATTATTTTGGTCGTGAAGATCTTTTTTTTATAGTTCTTCTGTGTATTCCTGCCACCTCTTCTTAATATCTTCTGATTCTGTTAAGTCCATACCATTTCTGTCCTTTGTCGAGGCCATCTTTTCATGAAATCTTCCCTTGGTATCTCTAACTTTCTTGAAGAGATCTCTAGTCTTTCCCATTCTGTTCTTTTCCTCTATTTCTTTGCATTGATCGCTGAGGAAGGCTTTCTTCTCTCTTCTTGCTATTCTTTGGAACTCTGCATTCAGATGCTTGTATCTTTCCTTTTCTCCTTTGCTTTTCGCTTCTCTTCTTTTCACAGCTATTTGTAAGGCCTCCTCAAACAGCCATTTTGCTTTTTTTTGCATTTCTTTTCCATGGGGATGGTCTTGATCCCTGTCTCCTGTACAATGTCACGAACCTCTGTCCATAGTTCATCAGGCACTCAATCTATAAGACCCAGCAATACCACGCCTGGAAATACATCTGGAGAAAACTAACAGAAAAGATACACACATACCAATGTTCATCGCAGCACTATTTACAACAGCCAAGACACAGAAGCAACCTGAACATCCATCAACAAGAAGAACGGATAAAGAAGATCTGGTACATACATACAGTGGAACATAAACCAGCCATAAAAAGGAATGAAAAGCCATTTGCAGCAACGTGGACGGACCTAGAGACTGTCCTACAAAGTCAGAAAGAGAAAGACGAATGTCATATGAATCATATGTGGAATTTAGTTTCTTAAACTGATAGAAATAAACTTATTTACAAAGTAGGAACAGACACTCAGATTTTGAAACCAAGCTTATGGTAACCAAAGGGGAAAGGCTGGCTGGGAGCTTGGGATTAACATACACACAACTATATAGGAAACAGATAACCAACAAGGACCTGACATATAGCACAGGAACTCTACTCAGTAACCTATATGAGAAAAGAATCTGAAAAAGAAGGAAGATATCTTTATGCATAATTGAATCACTTGGCTGTACACTCTAAACTAATACAACACTGTAAGTCAACTATATTCCAATAACATTTACAAAATAAAAAAAGAACTACCCCATGACCCAACAGTCACACTTATGAATATATATCCAAAAGCACTGAAAATGTATCAGAGATATTTGCATATCCATGTTCACTGCAGCGTTATTCACAACAGCTAAGAGACAGAAGCAATCTAAGCATCTGTTGATGGATGGGTAAAGAAAATGAGGCATACACATACAGTGAAATATTCTTCAGCCTTAAAAAAAAAAAAAAAGAAGGAAGTCTTGTCACATGCTACAACATGCAGGAGCCTTGAAGGCACTGCTCCAGGTGAAACAGATCAGTTCCCAAAGACAAATACCACACTGTTCCACTTATCTAAGAATCTAACATAGTCAGACTCTTACTAAGAGAAAACAAAATGGTGGTTGCCAGGAGCTGGGGGAAGGATAGAGCTTCAGTTTTGCAAGATTTGAAGTTCTAGAGATGAGTTTGGGTAAACTCCGAGAGTTGGTGATGGACAGGGAGGCCTGGCATGCTGCGATTCATGGGGTTGCAAAGAGTTGGATGCGACTGAGCTGAACTGAAAGTTCTAGAGATTTGCCACACAACATGTGAACATACTTAATACTACTATACTGTGACTTAAAACCGTAAATACTTAAGTGAAAAATAGTGAATCTTAAGTGTTTTTTTAAATAAAAGGGTTAAAAACTTTTTTTTATTTTGTTGAAGTATGTGGGTTTTTTTGGCCAATGAAAATATCACATCAGGTACTATAGAACTAAAGGCATTATTCTGGTAAATGATTTATATCCTCCATGATGTACCAATATGCCTATTTTGTAAGAAATGTACAACACATAATGAAGGGATATAACTAAATCGCATTATTCAAAGTTAAAGGATTAAGAAACCTTTCAGAGTTTTTTCCTTTTTACTGAAATGTTCAATTATACCTGCTTGAGAATTTCTGTATGTAAAAATTATCATAAATTTATACTGTGTTTTGAACAATGATTTTCAAACTGCATTCCATGGAGTAAAAGTTTCCACGCTTTAAAAAGAACCTAAAAACCCTTTTATAATTTTATGATCTCAGCCATTAGTGTTACATCAGTGTAACAGACTATAAATTCTTTCTTTAGGAGACCCTGGGTCCTGCTCCTGGGTATTCCTTAGTTCAACCCATGTTTACAGAGCTGTAGTGGCATTTTCTGTAGATAAATGACTCACTCGGCAACTGAACTTTCCTGAAAAAGATTCTGGCCCATTCTCATAAAGCATCTTGCTCAACACTTAAGCAACAATGTGAAACAAGGCCAGTGCGGGCAGCCCTCAGAGCTAAGGCTGCATTCACAGCTGCTCAATGATTGTTCAACACTCCACTGGCAAACGGTATTCAGAATGGAGCCCGAAGGTTTTGCCAGTCAGTTGATTTTCTAGGTTGGAGATGCTGAGGAGATTGAGAGAAGGGAAAATGTGCCAGTTCACGTTAGGAGTGTGTTCTCGGCCGGCTGTCCTCTATCTGCATCTTTATTCTGAATACTTCAACACGATCTGGATTTAGCCAGACTGTAGGGCCCCCCTACCTACCTGGAGAGCTGGTTTAACTAACTTGAGCATTTCTTAAAATGGCCTCTGAAACAAGATATGGAATTAAGGGGAACTCCCTGGTGATCCAGTGGTTAGGGCTCTGGAATTCCACTGCAGGGAATGAAATGAATGAAAGGAATGAAATGAAGAAAATGCTGAACGGACAAGGGCGAGAACACAGTTCTGTGACCCACTGTTAGAAATGTGCCCCCAATAATGTACATTTGACAGCAACCTCTGAAAAAATGAATCTTACTCCACCTAACTCTGTGAACGTCAATTTCTCCTTTCTCCATTCTGCTATTAACACAAAAGGATAGCTTACTCTCTGCCAAAATTCAGCTGAACTGAATCTACTCCATTTTCCCAACCCACCAGTCAGAACTCTGTCAAAAGAGATTAGATTAGCATTGGATGACTTCACAGTGAGTTTATGCTGCAGATGGGTGACAACTTCCTCTTCAGTTTATAAATAATCTGTCTAATCTGGAATGAGCACTAAACCTGTGTTTCTCAAGGTCTTTCAGTTTCTTCACCAAGAGTCACAGCCCTGGGAGCAGGCTTCCTTCCAGGAGGGTTCTCTACACCATCCAGAAGATAAAGGTAGAGGCAGTTTGAAGGAACAAACAATAGGAAATCCAGATGAATGCTTGATTACTGTTATCTCCAGCAGGGCTTCTCATGCTTTAATTACCCGGGGATCTTGTTAACACGCAGATTCTGATGCAGAAGATCTGATAGGAGCCTGAGATTCTTCATTTGCTAACAGGCTCCCAGACAGAGCTGATAGGATAGCCACAGAGCACACTTAGTGTAACAAGGTACCAAGTCTCCATGAACCAGGCTTGGAGCATTCCTGAATTGTTCTAAATGTCCAAGATACCATAAAAACAAGCACTGACCCAGGATGTAAAACAGGAGCAGCATGCTGCGGTGGAAAGGGGGCTGGACTGGATCAGAGGACATCTGTTTTAGGTTCAGCACAGCCATGTCTTGGCTACTGGACTCTTGGTCAAACCACTTTGCTTTCTCAGGTTTCCAACTATAAAGTGAGGGGCAGGGAGCTATAGCTTAGATGACCTCAAAAGTCCTTTCTTAACCAGTGTCTGAGCCACCAGGGAAGTACCAGTGGGTTTATAGATTAATAAAATAAACTTGAGTTTAAAGAATCAGCAGGAATTCCATTTTGGGCATCATGGTAGATTAAATTTCCAAAGAAACAATCTCAATACACAGCCTCTAAAACTGCTGGATTACTGAAAACTTCACATGTTTGGCTGAGGTGATGGAAAAGTAAGGGAAGGTCTTGGAAGAGAGAAACCAAGAAGTCAGCAAGTCACTGGAGGACACTTTCCCCAACTGTCTGAGCAGCAGAGCCTGAATTCAGGAGGTGACTGAGACGGGGAGACAGAAGGAGCAGAAAAAGCTAGGGTCCCTAAAGTAACAGCCTCTAAGGGTGAACATCTGTTGGATCACAGAAAAAGCAAGAGAATACCAGAAAAACATCTGCTTTATTGATTATGTGAAAGCATTTGACTGTGTAGATCACAATCAACTGTGGAAAATTCTTCAAGAAATGGGAATACCAGACCACCTTACCTGCCTCCTGAGGAATCTGTATGTAGGTCAAGAAGCAACAGTTAGAACCAGACATGGAACAACAGACTGGTTCCAAATTGGGAAAGGAGTACGTCAAGGCTGTATATTGTCACCCTGCTTATTTAACTTCCATGCAGAGTACATCATGCAAAATGCCGGGCTCAGTGGAGCACAAGCTGGAATCAAGACTGGCAGAAGAAATATCAATAACCTCAGATACGCAGATGATGCCACCCTTATGGCAGAAATGAAAAGGAACTAAAGAGCCTCTTGATGAAAATCAAAGAGGAGAGCGAAAATGCTGGCTTAAAACTCAACATTCAAAAAACTAAGATCATGGCATCCAGTCCCATCACTCAATTGTTTCCCTATTTGTTTGCCATGAAAACAATGAGAGACTTTATTTTGGGGGGACTCCAAAATCACTGCAGATGGTGATTGCAGCCATGAAATTAAAAGACGCTTGCCCCTTAGAAGAAAACCTATGACCAACCTAGACAGCATATTAAAAAGCAGAGACATTACTTGGCCAACAAAGGTCCATCTAGTCAAGGCTATGGTTTTTCCAGTAGTCATGTATGGATGTGAGAGTTGGATTATAAAGAAAGTTGAGCCCCAAAGAATTGATGCTTTTGAACTGTGGTTTTGGAGAAGGCTCTTAAGAGTTCCTTAGACTGCAAGCAGATCAAACCAGGCAACCCTAAAGGAAATCAGTCCTGAATATTCATTGGAAGGATTGATGCTGAAGCTGAAACTCCAATACTTTGTCCACCTGATGTGAAGAACTGACTCATTTGAAAAGACCCTGATGCTGGGAAAGATTGAAGGTGGGAGGAGAAGGGGATGAGAGAGGATGAGATGGTTGGATGGCATCACTGACTTGATGGACATGAGTTTGAGCAGGCTCTGGGAGCTAGTGGGAAGCCTGGAGTGCTGCAGTTCATGGGGTTGCAAGGAGTTGGACACAACAGAGTGACTGAACTGAACTGAGGATGAAAATAAAAAACCACCCACCCTACCTTCCCAGAGGGATATGGCAGGACCTTGGCCCTGGGCAGGGAACAACGTAAGTCTCCTTTACAGCCTGAGACTACAAGCCTGCCTTAACACACATTAGGGTTAGAATTAACACTACCTACTTAGCCCAATAACACTCAGAGCAAACCAGTGTTGTCTCTCCCCCAATCCCAGGCACATACACATGCAAACACTTGCTGGGAAAAACACTCATTAAACCGAAATCTCCAAGAATAAATTCAAAGAGGCCACCATCAAAAACCATTAAACAAATGAAGAAGTAAAACGACTAAATGAAGGTCAGTACAAGCAGCAGACCACTCGTCAAACCTGTAAAGTCCACAGTTAATTTATTTTCTGCATCTGATCATTACAAGGATAGTTTCTCAGTCGTGTCTGACTCTACAACCCATGGATTGTAGCCCACCAGGCTCCTCTGTTCATGGAATTTCCCAGGCAAGAATACTGGAGTAGGTTGCCATTTCCTTCTCCAGGGGAACTTTCCAAGCCAGAGATTGAACCTGGGTCTCCTGCATTATAGGCAGATTCTTTACCATCTGATGGGCTTCCCTGGTAGCTCAGACAGTAAAGCATCTGCCTACAATGCGGGAGATCTGGGTTCGATCCCTCCAGTACTCTTGCCTGGAAAATCCCATAGACCAAGCAGCCTGGTAGGCTACAGTCCATGGGGTTGCAGAGTCAGACACCATGGAGCGACTTCATTTAACATCTGAGCCACCAGGGAAGCCCAATCATTACAAGAATAAGTTAAAAGAAATAGGACATCAAAAATACAAAAGATCAGACTTTTATAAAAAATGACCAAGGCAGCTGTGAGTGAACCAAATGAAATTAGGAATTTACAAATATAGTTAGTGAAATTAGGGAATTCCTTGGGTGTCCAGTGGTTAGGACTCGGCACTTTTACCGCCGAGGGCCTGAGTTCAACCACTAGTTGGGGAACTAAGATCCCATAAGCCACCCAGGGAAGCCAAAAACAGAAGAAAAAAAAAAAAAGTGAAATTAAAACCTTAGTGCAAATTAGGCAACTAGTGAGAAAGTTGTAAGATGGATTTAAATAACCTACATGCAACACAGAAAAATCAGGATACATATTCAACAGCTGTTATGAGAGATTAGGGGCTTAAGGAGTGACGAGAAGCAATATTCCCTGAGCTGAAGATTTAGCTACAAATTTTCCAAAACTATCCCAGCTTGAGGAGCCCCAACTAGCAGAGATGAACTGAAGGAAGTGTCTATGCATGCAAACAGCAAAACAGTACAAAGAAAAGACCTTACAAGCAGCCAGAGAAAGGGCAGATTCCTAACAAATAATGAGACTTGAACAACAGGGGTGGGTCGCAGGCTAATCTCCCCAGATAGAAGGTGGCGCCCTGCAAAGCTCCAGGGAAACCTGTTCTGGTCTTGTGTTACTGGCAACAGTCTGGGTCAACAAGGCTTGGACCCCAGTGTCTTAATCATGCCAGAGAAAGTGCTGGCAAGCCCCTAACCATGTTCACAGATACACGCACCCTGCCCTCATCCACTGTGTCATGCAGACTCAAGTTCCATGCTGACACAGCCCCTGAGCAAGCCAGGGGAGGGGCCAGGCCAACCCACGGCCCCAAAAGTTGCATGGGACCTGGAGAGCAAGGCTCCATCACAGCATAAGAACCCCTCTGTATCCTGGCCCTCAGTCACCCCACGGGGCCCAGGCTCTTCCTGAAGTGTGAAGCCTGACCCTGCTGGGGGCTAAGAGCCACACCCAGAGGGCAGGGCACACAGGTTACTGATCTGTACTTTGCTGGGAATTCCCTCCCCCATCCAATGTTACTCCAACAAGTCACATGCCTATTACAGGATCTTCAAAATGCTGAGAGAATTTAACAACCAGCAAAATTGATTTTCAAAACAAGGGCCATATAGGGACATGTTCAGGCAGACAAATACAAACGTAGTTTACTATCATCAGACCCGCATCAGGGGAACTTCTCAAGGACATTCTTCAGCAGAGAGAAAATTCTGTAGGGAAGATACATGTAAGAAAGAATGCCAAGACAATGAAAAATATGCATGTAAACTATACACGTATTAATGAGACAATGATACTGTCTGATTAAAATATAGACTGCAAATACTGGACAATAACAGACTATAATTTAAAATGGGACAAAAGGAGCTAAGTGTCCCAAGGTCCTTATATTGTTAGGAAGGAGGGTAAAGAGAATGATTGGCCTCAGACCTTAGTTCAGTTCAGTCGCTCAGTGATCTTAATTTTCTGAATGTTGAGTTTGAAGCCAACTTTTTCACTCTCCTCTTTTACTTTCATCAAGAGGCTCTTTAGTTCTTCTTAACTTTCTGCCATAAGGGTGGTGTCATCTGCATATCTGAGGTTATTGATATTTCTCCCGGCAATCTTGATTCCAGCTTGTGCTTCTTCCAGCCCAGTCTTTCTCATGATGTACTCTGCATATAAGTTAAATAAGCAGGGTGACAATATGCAGCCTTGACATACTCCTTTTCCTATTTGGAACCAGTCTGTTGTTCCATGTCCAGTTCTAACTGTTGCTTCCTGACCTGCATACAGGTTTCTCAAGAGGCAGGTCAGGTGGTCTGCTATTCCCATCTCTTTCAGAATTTTCCACAGTTTATTGTGATCCACACAGTCAAAGGCTTTGGCAGACCTTAAGTTAAACATAAATGTTAAAATTTCAAGGAAAAGCACTAGAAAAACCAGAAACAGAATATATAGCTTCCACATTCTTCAGGAAAAATGAAAGGGAACAAGGGGATCTTGCTAGTTAATCCAAGAAAAGGAAAAAATAAGATAAAATAAAAAAGTAAAAATGATTCCAAATATATCTGCAATATTAACAAAAGTGGGCCAATCTGTGAAGAAATATCAGAAAGAATAAAAAGTTCAACTACAAACTGTAAGAAATAAGCTTAAAATCTAAGGATAAGAAAAGTTGGAAGTAAAAGAATGAAAACATATATAATGCAAACAACCCAAAGAAAATATAGCTATATTAATATCAGACAAAAGAGAAAAAAAATTATTACCAGAAGTTCACTGTATGTTGATGAAAAATTTAATTTGCTAAGAAGACATCAATTCTAAGGTTAAATAGACTTAATAACATACCCTGAAAATAGTTACAGTGAAGTTGATAGAAATACAAAGTGAAGTTAGCATCATGAACCCTCTCTCAATCAGAAAAAAAAATTCATTAAGGAAATAAATGAGCTAAACAATTGATAAGCTTAAGTTAACCCATATACAGGATATTGTAACAATATTAATATAAATCTATCTTCAACATCCTATTGAACATTAAACTGACTACATATTGTTATAATACAAAATTTCAAACTATTATACAGACCTTATTCACTGAGCACAGATAAACAAATTAAAAGAAGATAATTTCAAAATCCATCAGTTGGAAATGTTAAATATCTGATGAGTAAAAAATGATACCACAACAGTATTTAGGAAAAAAACAAGCAACAGATTCATTAAATGATCATTTCCATTTTACATTATTTTAAAAAACATAGCAAACACACTAAAAATCCATTTGTGTGTAGATTCTGGTGTCTTTTTAAATGGTAGCCACTTTTGGAGGAAGTTAATTTGAGACAGTAATAAGGAAATAAGGTGACAGGTATTTCCAGTAAAGCCAGTGTAAATTTTAAGCTAATCAAAAAATTTGCAACATTTATTTTTACTCTGTGTTTTGGTTATGTAAGAAAAATAAATCCTATTTCTTTACATCATAGTTATGTCAATTTCTCTCAGCCCATCAGTGTTCCTGGCGGCTGAGTGCTGATTCTGAGTTTATTTTCGACACCTAGCAAACTCCACAGAGGTATGAAAGGAACAGGATGAACAGTCTTTAAAACGAATGATTAAACCAGACTATAACAAATCAGTTTTCCCTCTCAGCAATTATTTTTAGTATAACAAATACAGACACAATTGGCAAACATATTAAGTGAAAGATTTTATATCAGGCAAGAAATTTAACATTAGCATAACCAAGAGAATTATGCACAGATAGAATGTTTGAAGCAAAGCTGAAGTCTGAGACATGCCTGTAGAATGATGAATGTAATTTGTGAGCCCAATATAGTATTCATGATCATCATGTTTTAGCCTGGAAGGACAGCTTTCAAGCCACAGCTAAGTAATTTGTTCTGAAACTGTAGACAGAAAACTGACTCTCTCCCAGTAGGGAAAAGCCTCAATTGTCTCCATTTCTCTATCACCTTAAAAGAAAACAGCTGTGGTCCCACCACACCACTCCTGGACCTGAAGATAAAAAATATGTAACAATTAGCTTACTCCATCCTAAAGGAGATCAGTCCTGGGTGTTCATTGGTAGGACTGATGTTGAAGCTGAAACTCCAATACTTTGGCCACCTGATGCAAAGAGCTGACTCATTTGAAAAGACCCTGATACTGGAAAAGATTGAGGGCAGGAGAAGAAGGGGACGACAGAGGATGAGATGGTTGGATGGCATCACTGACTCAATGGACATGGGTTTGGGTGAACTCCGGGAGTTGGTGAGGGACAGGGAGGCCTGGCATGCTGTGGTTCATGGGGTCACAAAGAGTCGGACACAACTGAGCGACTGAACTGAACTGAAATCCTGAAACAGAAATACCTAAATAGCGGTAGTTTGTAGAATTCCCTCGTATGTTAACCCACTGTACATATCTACCGTTCCCAACAATTCCAAGACGTGAACTGTCTTTAGATTTTTACATTTATCTTCATTAACACGTGCAAAAGGCATTTCAGAACACCAGTGAGATCAATATGGTTTCTTCCATCTAAGTCTTAACCAGAAGAACAGAGTATTTAATTTTAATAGCCAATTAGCTCTTTGTTTTCTAATAGTGAAAACTACCCAAAGTTTTACTTTAAAGCATCATCAATATTGATACCACTCTGCAGCTGTTTAAACCAGAAACTTGAGAGTAGGACTGCTGCTTAGCAAGTAAAAATACAGGACAACTAGTTAAGCTGGAACTTCAGATAAGTTACAAAATTTTTTTAGTACAAATATGTACCCCATATCACATGCGACATACTAGATTTTTCACTGTTCACCTGAAATTCAAGTTTAACTGGGCGTCCTGTATTTTATCAGACAACTCTAAGCTAGAATTCTCCCTCTGTTACCTCCCACATGCAGTCCATCCCAACAAGGCCTATCAATTCTACCTCCTAAAAGCATCTAAAATCCGTCCACTTTTCTCCATTTCTTCTGCCATCACATTGGTCTAAGCCACCAATCTAAGAATTTCTCAACTGCCTCTCTGCTTCTACTTTTGTAGAAATACCACTTTCTCTAAATGTATCAGCATTAACTTTATAGTAAGAGAAATAAAAGCTAACTTCAAGTTTCCCCTTTCTAGGTCGTTATTGAGTAGCTGAGTAGCAGCAACCTAAACTCTCTTATGGAGAAGGCAATGGCACCCCACTCCAGTACTCTTGCCTGGAAAATCCCATGGACAGAGGAGCCTGGTGTGCTGCAGTCCGTAGGGTCGCTAAGAGTCGGACACAACTGAGCAACTTCACTTTCACTTTTCACTTTCATGCATTGGAGAAGGCAATGGCAACCCACTCCAGTGTTCTTGTCTGGAGAATCCCAGGGATGGTGGGAGCCTGGTGGGCTGCCGTCTATGGGGTCACACTGAGTCGGACACGACTGAAGCGACTTAGCAGCAGCAGCAGCAAACTCTCTTAAGCAGCATCAGAGGGACCCATGAAATCGCAACTCTGAAGAGTACGGACTTTTCAGGAGTGACTTCTGAAACAGCTCCAAGGAAACTAACAGTTCTCTTGGGTGTGTCCAAGTCAATGACCTCTATCAATCATCTTGCTAAATGGTGTTTATTGCTACAAAGAGATAAGCTAAGAAAATCTGTGCAGCCATAAGTAAATCAGTAGTTCAATAAAGTTGGTTTAAAACACTCTTGTCTTTCAGAAAGAATTCCAAGATTTAGAAAAAGACTGATTGTGAGATATTCCTGTCCTTCAATCTGCTATTCTAAGAAACCATCCTGGTTAGTGTGCCCATCAATCCAAGGTTGCAAAGCCACAGAGCAGAGCACTAGAGAATTTAGGTAGTTGGTAAGTTTAAGAGGCAAGTGAAAAAAATGTGGCATTGACTTTTTCAGATTACCGCTGCTCAAAAACAGCTGCCACCTCCTGACTAATGAATAATAAGTATTTTGGTTGTGAAAGCTAGAGAGCACAGCTAACCTGTCATGCTGTGTGATCAATGGATAGCAACAGAGCAGATTATACAGAGAAATGCCAGTGCAGACTTTAAAGATTTGTGTGACACTGCAGAGCTGTACCAGCTAACCAAATTAAACACAAATTACTGCCATGGAAGTAACTGGCAGAAAACAGGTTTCCCTGTATATCAAAGAGGCCCCTGGAATTGTTACAAATGACTCTTAGATCACAGAACACGATGGCAATTCAAGTGTTTCAAAGTTCTTACAATGTAAATTTGAACATTCATCTATTTAATACAGAATACCCAGTCTTAATGTAGTTGGCACTGAACAAAGAAACTATTCAAGCTGTCTCTACATGAAACAAGCATTCAAAGGGGAAGTCAGAACAGCCTCTTATGAGAGTGAGTTCCTTTATTGAGGATCCAGTTATTAGTCAATAAACAAGCCTTTCTGTGGATAAAACCTAATGATGCCACCAAAATCGTTCTTGGAAGCCCCATCCAAGATACAGCTTTTGGTATGTCTTCTTCTCTACAGTGGAAAATAGAATTTCAGCCTCTGGACACCCTGGCAGAGGCCAGTATTAGCGACTGGAAAGAGGTATGAATGGGTGCACCGGGTCCAGTTAATCTCTATAAAAAGCATGGATGCTGCAAGAACAGGCAACCCTTAACGCCTGCACTTGTATTTCATGTATAATCGGTTTTGTGGGTCTCCCCTGATCACACAACGTGACAAGCTGGCAGCACTCCAAGATAACTGGCTCCACAACCAAAATACGTGTAAAATGATTCATTTCCAGTTTCTGTCGGCACCTGGGACTACAGATCTGAGGACCAGCAAGCTGTTTCAGTAACAAAATACACTGGAAACTGGCTGACAGCAGAAGTGAGCTTATAAAGGGCTTCCCTTGGAGAAACTGAGGATCAGAAACTCTGAATCCTTACTGCTCTGAGACCATTTCAGCCTCCGCCCGCGGGACCCCGAATCCCCCCGGCATGCGCTTTCACATGCACTCCTAAGAAGGTCCACTGCTCGGCGGAGGAAGTCTGGGGGGTGGGGGGCTGGACCCCGGCTTTTCTCTGAATAAGGCCGCTCTTTGAGGCTCTCTCCCGGCCCAGGAGGGCAGAGAGCGGCCCAGGCGTATGCTTTGGGGCTGAACTTGGGATGGGAGCACCTGCGTCTGCCCCGCGGGCGGGTGGTCGCCAACCCGCGCGGTGTCGCCCGAGCGAACAGCCGGGGACCGAGTGCGGGGACCCGATGCCCGGGACCGGGGGAGGGGGCCCGCCGAGCCCGCTCACAGCCCGCTCCCACCCACCCCCCGACCCCTGACGGCTTCCGGGTGAGCCGGGCCGCGGCGGCGGGACCCGCGTGGCCGCCCGGGCTTGGGGCTCCGGCGCGGGCTGGGCCCAGCCCGGCGCCACTCCTGCCCCGCGGTGCCAGCGGCGGCCCGGCCCCTGCGCTCCCCGGCGGGCGCTCACCTCTCCCTGGAGTAGAGCTGCAGCTGCTGCTCGCGCTGCCTCTTCCGGGTGAACGCCATGGAGGGCGGGCGGGGCGCGCGGCTCCAGCTCGGGTTCCGCGGCGCCGCCGCCGGCCGAGAGGTCCGGAACCCGGGAGGCGGGCCGGGCACAGCGGGCCTGCGGGCCCCACGAGGAGCGCGCGCCTGCGGCCTGGCGTCCCGAGCCCGCGCTCAGCGCCGCATCCCCGCCGCGTGGGGCCTCGGCCGTGACTCAGGTCGGAGGAGGGGCGGGCGCTCGCCCGAGGCGCCCGGGACCCAGGGCCCGGCCTGAGGTCCGGCCCTCCGCCTCAAACCGCCGCCCCGCGGCTCCATTTCACTGCTTTTCCGCATGAAAACGGAAGCCCACCCTGAACTAAGTCAGCATGTGGGCCACGGAGGTTCTAAATAACATTTGAGTCTTTAATTGAAATAACTAGTCACATGACTCTCTTTTTGCTAACAGCTGTGTTTGAGATGTAACTTACACGCGAAACAATTCAGCCATTTAGTACCAATCAGTTGTTTTTAGTATATTCACAGATATGTCCAACTATTGGTGCAGCTGAGATCCAGCAGGACCCTGGAGGGAGGGGGCGGGGTGGCTCCTGGGTACAAAAGCCTTTCTGGGTCCCTGTTTATGTTTGAAGAAAAATGCTTTAGTCTCCTAGGCCTCCCCTGAGTTCCCAAGGGCAGCTTCAGGCAGTTACTAACCAGGGCAGAGGGAAGGAGAGACGAAGGGAAAGCAGTCCAACAGTGCAGAGCAAAGTCCTAGCTCCTCCTCAGGATGAAGGCAGTGCGACTGAGCTCTGCTACCCGGATAAGGCCCCCGGGGCAGGGGGAGGATGCTAACTTCTGGCTGCCCACACGACTTCATCCTCTTCCCTCACCACCAAACAATAAGAAAGGCAAACACTCTTCCTCCCTCAGCCCACATTTTGCCTATAAACACTTCCCTGAAACCCACTTGGTCTAGCAATAGATGCTCTGAGTTCAGAAGAGAGTCACCTGGGCTGGAAAAAAGGCCAGAAAACAGCTTGCAAGTTTTCTTCATTCAGTTAAACATTAGCGACTGATGTGACCCTGCTGATGGAGAGTGACAACGATTCCCTGATGGACAGAGCTCCAGCCTGGCCACTTTGAGCCTTCCTCTCCACCAGGCCTTGGCCTAGAAAACCAGACTCTCAGCACATATGATTTTGCCTGCCACAGTACAAGACCTGTACAAACAGGAGCAGTTTCTGACCACCCAGGCCTCATCCCTGGATATCCCCAGCTCCCCTTAAGTGCCTGTCTGAGGAGGCTTAAGGCTTCCCAGAGGGTTTACTATTTATTATAGCCAAAACCTGGGGCTTCCCCTGTGGCTCAGTGGTTAAGAATCTGCCTGCAAGGCAGAAGTGGGTTCGATCCCTCGGTAGGGAAGGTCCCCAGAAGGAGGAAATGGCAACCCACTCCAGTATTCTTGCCTGGAGAATATCTTGGACAGAGGAGCCTGGCAGGCTACAGTCCGGGGTCACAAAGAGTCAGGCACAGTTGAGTACCTACATACCCAACATCTGACATGGGCCCTGACGGCTGTTTCTTAGGGCATTTACAAAAAGGGCTTACAGCTGTGAATTCTTTCTCTGAACCCTTGAGATGTATCTCCCACAAGCCAGGATTGGCTTCCTAAAGCACTCAAAAGCCATTTGAAATATCATCAGGAAGTTGAGGGCGTCTGGCTCCTGCTCTCCCTGGGAAGGCAGCTGCCAGCCAGCAGATAAAGACTCGCATTTACAGCTAACCACTCAGATTTTTCACTTCCTAGCTTACCTTTGACAGGAGAAGGGAAAAAACTCTCTCAAAAGGACTTTCTTGAACAACAGCTTAGATATACTTCTGCTGTTATGGGGGTTATGTTCCCTGAGAATGAAAAGAGGACTGTGGGGGAGGGGGCAGTTCCCTTCTCCTCCCACCCCAAACCATCAGCCCCCCAACACCTGCACCCTTCACTTCATTCTGCCATTTCCAAGTGTATTTTCCCAACGTCAGCCTCTCCTTCCCACTCAGCCAGCTCAGCCTCTGTAATTATCCCTTCTCTCTTCCCTCTTTCTCTTGCTTTGTCTTTTTCTCCCTCACAACTATGTCATTTCTATCCAAATATATAGTTTTGAACAATGTGCCCCTTACCCCGCATCTCCTTCCATCTCCCCATTCTTAGCCAGACTTGTGGAAACACTTGCTTCCCAGGGCGTCTCTGCTTCCTCACCCTGCCTGTCTTTAATCTGTCCCGCCTGGACTTCTGTTTCCACTCTGTGGTGGTGTTGTTTAGTTGCTAAGTTGTGTCTGACTTTTTGTGACCCCCATGGACTGGGGTCAGGCTCTTTGGTCCATCAGATTCTCCAGGCAAGAATACTGGAGTGGGTTGCCATTTTGTTCTCCAAGGGATCTTCCTGACCCAGGGATTAGAGCCAGGTCTCCTGCATTGCAGGCAGATTCTTAACCATCTGAGCCACCCGGGAAGCAAGGAGATTTAGAACACTGGATTTCCGAAGCTCAGGTTCTTTATGTCTCATCACAGAAAGGATTCAGTTAAAAAGGGTGGTAAAGAATCTGGTAAAGAATCAGATTCTTGGTAAAGAATCTGCCTGCAATTTTTAAAGAATAATAATCCTTATTTTTTCTTAAGGAAAAATTATTCTTACCCTTCCTTGATATTCCCTTACCAGTACTCAAGACCTCTGTGGGAATGCTCTGATTACTGAAATGTTATTACCATGGCCTATGTGTAAGCTGGTTCTCTCTGTTCTAGCTTATGTGAGAATGCCTCTCAGTCCTGTCCAACTCTTTGCGACCCCATGAACTGTATAGCCTGCCAGGCTCCTCTATCCGTGGGATTCTCCAGGGAAGAATATTGGATGAGGTAGCCAGTCCCTTCTCCAGGGGATATCTTCCTGACCCAGGGATCGAACTCAGATTCTTTACCAGGCAGATTCTTTACCATCTGAGCAACCTGGGAAGCCCACTCCAGCCCATTGATTTATAGATAAAATTGGCTCAAAGCTCACAGAATCCAACACCCTTTCCAACATG
The DNA here is from genome assembly GCF_016772045.2 of Ovis aries. Taxonomy (NCBI): domain Eukaryota; kingdom Metazoa; phylum Chordata; class Mammalia; order Artiodactyla; family Bovidae; genus Ovis; species Ovis aries. The sequence goes on from NC_056062.1 coordinate 37,819,496, forward strand.
TTGCTTCCTTTCTCTGAGGGCTTCCATCATCATGACTCTCTCTGCCTCCTGAGATCCTGCTTCTTGACACGTGTCTTTGCTTTCACCATGGGAGAATTTTATCTGCCCGCCTCCCCACCACATGAATGGAGAGTTGTGAATCCTGGTAGCAGTAATATCAGTGCAAATTGCTGTTAAAAACCCATGTTAGAGACCCTGGGTTGGATCCCTGGTCAGGGAACTAGATCCCACATGCAGCAACTAAAAGTTTGAATGCCACAGCTAAGACTTAGTGCAGCCAAATGAGCAAACATTAAAAAAAAACCCTATGAATATTTTCTTAGCTGTTTTAAGTCTACCACCACTGAGGATCCCTCACATTTTTCTTCCACAGAGAGTCCAGGCTTACAAATTCCTTACCCCTCCCCACCCCACAGCCCTTCTAAGGCTAAGGAGTCTGGCCCCAGGATCTGGGGTCTTGTTAGAAACACAGATTGCTGGCCCCACCGTGGTGTTTCTGATCTACTAGATGGCTTCCCTGGTGGCTCATCATGTAAAAAATCCGCCTGCAAAGTGGGAGACATGGGAGATGCGGGTTCTATCCCTGGGTCGGGAAGATCCCCTGGAAAAGGGCATGACAATGCACTCCAGTTTTCCTGCCTGGGAAATTCCAAAGACAGAGGAGCTCGGCGGGTTACAGTCCATGAGGTCACAAAGAGTCAGACATGACTGTGACTGAGCACACAGATCTGAGGTGGGAACCGAGAGTCCTGAGCCCCCAGGTAGTACTGATGCTTGTCTAGAGACCACTCTGCGAAACTTGGCTTTAGAACAAATTCCGTCCCAGTCTTAAAGACAGCAGCACCTCCACCTTCCCCCACCCCACCCCTTCTCTTCATCCTGGCATCAGCAAATATGCAGCCTCAGGTTGGGGAGTGGTGTGCTCACATTTTACTGCAAGCACTTATCAGCACATTTCCCCCAATAAGCAGTTTCCTTTCTAAGAGGCATGAGATGCCAGGTTTAAAGAAAATAAGCCTTATTTTTCTCCCACTGTGTTGCCTCATCATTGTAATTGTCAACATTATTGCTATCTGAATTTATGATGCAATTACTTTGTAGAAAACACTACGCTGAGTACTTTGCATGCATTTTATTTTTCAATCCCATTGGGAGCTAATTCTCCACAAATCTTTCACATTTCTCCATGGTAGGCATCATCAGTCAATTTGCTCCGATTTATTTCCATTCTGGGAGAGTAGAGATCAAGAGTATCCTCTGCTCAGAGACACCCTGGGGATGATGAGGACCACACCCTCCCTGCCCCAGGGAAGACTTGCCAACCTCTCAGGATAATTAATGTAATAGTTCTCTCCAGAGGACAGAGGGCACAGGTTTGCCAGCAGCCTCTGAATAAGGCTGTGGCTTCCCTGGTGGCTCAAACAGTAAAGAATCTCCGCCTGTAATGCGGGAGACTTGGGTTCAAGCCCTGGGTCGGGAAGATCCCCTGGAGGAGGGAATGGCAACCCACTCCAGTATTCTTGCTTGGAGAATCCCCAGGGACAGAGGAGGCTGGTGGGTTATAATCCATGGGGTCACAAAGAGTCAGACAAGACTGAGCGACTTTCACTTTCCTGGAGAAGGCTGGGGATTTCCAAAGATGCTAATTCCTGAGCTGTGATGCAGGACCACGGTGCGTCTACATCTAGTGACTGCCTCATCGCTCCAGTGGGACGTGAGAGTCAAGCAGCTCATGTTGCCTGCTCCCCAGTAAGTGACACACTCTCCAAATCCATGTGAGTACACTGTCCCTGTACCTGCTAAATCAAGAGGCGTTTGCCAGGCCCATCTAGCAGCTGTCACCTGCCACTCCAGAGGAACTACTTGACTTCCTTCTTGGCAAATCTCTAAGACTGTTCTATTATTCCCATTCTTCGGAAGAGAACAGCTAAAGCTTTATGCAGTTTAATAATATGTCCAATAGTAAGTAACAATGCCAGTTGATAAGTGACAGTGACAAGATCTGATTCCGTGTCTGCCTGACTCAAATCTACTTTGCAATTATACATTTCTAGTGGCAATTCTGAGACCTTAAAGGAAAAAAACAAAACAAAACTAAGAATCAGAAGTCCTCATTATTGTATTAAAGCTCTAAGTAACTTCACAGGACGAAAACAAAATTTTCCACTGTCAGTGTGCCCAAGGGGGCCCCAGCATTCCTACCAGTGACAGTTGCTCCTGGACAGTCTTCCTTGAAGGCAGGGCGGGGTAAGGGTCAACTCAATGTTTCTGACATCCCCTTCCAAAAAAATGTCTATTTCCTTGGCCACACTGGGTCTCAGTTGCAGCACGCAGGTTCTCTTAGCAGCAGGACGTGGCCTCCTAGCTGTGGCATGTGGGACCCAGCTCCCTGAACCCAGCCCCCAGGGTCTTAGCCATTGGACCATCAGGGGCACCCTGACATCCTCCTAAACTCTGCTTTTCCTCAGTTTCTCTTAGTAGTTTATAGTATTTGTACATCTACATACCCATCTTCAGTCAGGTTTACTGAGGTGTAACTTACATACAATAATGTTCCTCAGTTGTGTGTGCCACGGGATGTGTTAGGACACGTGTGAAGTCATGTGACCACCACCATGCTTGTGATGTAGGAATTTCCATCCCCCTAAAATGCTTTCTTGTGCCCAGTTGTCAGGAATCCCGGTGCCCCTTCCTGATTCCTGGCAACCACTGACCTGCTTTTTGTCTGTTATTCCTCTTTCCTAGACTTTCATATAAATGGAGTTATGAAGCACGTCTGACTTCCTTCCTTCAGCCCAGAGCTCTTACGGTACATCCATGTGGTTACCTGGAACACGACTTCATTCTTTTTCTTTTTTTTGGCTCAATAGTAAGCTTTGTATGAATAAGCCACAATGAGTTTGTCTTTTCAACAGTTGATGGAAATCTGGGATGTGTTCAGTGTTTTGGGCTAATATGGATAAAGCTGCTATTAACATTTGACACATCTTTGTTTGCCTTGAATTAGCAAACTAAAATGGAATGGAATGGGTGAGTTTAACTCAGATGCCCATTTTATCTACTACTGTGGCAGTAATCCTTTAGAAGAAATGGAGTAGCCATCATAGTCAACAAAAGAGTCCGAAATGCAATACTTGGATGCAATCTCAAAAACGACAGAATGATCAGTTTTCTTTTCAGTCCCAACAAAAGGCAATGCCAAAGAATGCTCAAACTACCGCACAATTGCACTCATCTCACATGCTAGTAAAGTAATGCTCAAAATTCTCCAAGCCAGGCTTCAGCAATACGTGAACTGTGAATTTCCAGATGTTCAAGCTGCTTTTAGAAAAGGCAGAGGAACCAGAGATCAAATTGACAACATCCGTTGGATCATGGAAAAAGCAAGAGAGTTCCAGAAAAACATCTATTTCTGCTTTATTGACTATGCCAAAGCCTTTGACTGTGTGGATCACAATAAACTGTGGAAAATTCTGAAAAGATGGGAATACCAGACCACCTGACCTGCCTCTTGAGAAATCTGTATGCAGGTCAGGAAGCAACAGTTAGAACTGGACATGGAACAACAGACTGGTTCCAAATAGGAAAAGGAGTACGTCAAACTGAATATCATCACCCTGCTTATTTAACTTATATGCAGAGTACATCATGAGAAATGCTGGTCTGGAAGAAACACAAGCTGGAATCAAGATTGCCGGGAGAAATATCAATAACCTCAGATATGCAGATGACACCACCTTTATGGCAGAAAATGAAAAAGAACTAAAGAGCCTCTTGCTGAAAGTGAAAGAAGAGAGTGAAAAAGCTGGCTTAAAGCTCAACACTCAGAAAACTAAGATCAAGGCATCTGGTCCCATCAATTCAGTTCAGTTCAGTCACTCAGTCGTGTCCGACTCTTTGCAACCCCATGAATCACAGCACGCCAGGCCTCCCTGTCCATCACCAACTCCCAGAGTTCACTCAGACTGGCGTCCATTGAGTCAGTGATGCCATCCAGCCATCTCATCCTCTGTCATCCCGTTCTCCAGCCCCCAACCCCTCCCAGCATCAGAGTCTTTTCTAATGAGTCAACTCTTCGCATGAGGTGGCCAAAGTACTGGAGTTTCAGCTTCAGCATCATTCTTCCAAAGAAATCCCAGGGTTGATCTCCTTCAGAATGGACTGGCTGGATCTCCTTGCACTCCAAGGGACTCTCAAGACTCTTCTCCAACACCACAGTTCAAAAGCATCAATTCTTTGGTGCTCAGCCTTCTTCACAGTCCAACTCTCACATCCATACATGACTACTGGAAAAACCAAAGCCTTGACTAGACGGACCTTAGTTGGCAAAGTAATGTCTCTTCTTTTCAATATACTGTCTAGGTTGGTCATAACTTTTCTGCCAAGGAGTAAGCGTCTTTTAATTTCATGGCTGCAATCACCATCTGCAGTGATTTGGAGCCCCCCAAAATAAAGTCTGACAATGCTTCCACTGTTTCTCCATCTATTTCCCATGGAGTGATGGGACCGGATGTCATGATCTTTGTTTTCTGAATGTTGAGCTTTAAGCCAACTTTTTCATTCTCCTCTTTCACTTTCATCAAGAGGCTTTTGATTTCTTCTTCACTTTCTGCCATAAGGGTGGTGTCATCTGCATATCTGAGGAAATTGATATTTCTCCCGGCAATCTTGATTCCAGCTTGTGTTTCTTCCAGTCCAGCGTTTCTCATGATGTACTCTGCACAGAAGTTAAATCGGCAGGGTGACAGTATACAGCCTTGATGTACTCCTTTTCCTATTTGGAACCAGTCTGTTGTTCCATGTCCAGTTCTAACTGTTGCTTCCTGACCTGCATACAGATTTCTCAAGAGGCAGGTCAGGTGGTCTGGTATTCCATCTCTTTCAGAATTTTCCACAGTTTATTGTGATCCACACAGTCAAAGGCTTTGGCATAGTCAATAAAGCAGAAATAGATGTTTTCTGGAACTCTCTTGCTTTTTCCATGATCCAACGGATGTTGTCAATTTGATCTCTGGTTCCTCTGCCTTTTCTAAAAGCAGCTTGAACATCAGGAAGTTCACAGTTCACATATTGCTGAAGCCTGGCTTGGAGAATTTTGAGCATTACTTTACTAGCATGTGAGATGAGTGCAATTGTGCAGTAGTTTGAGCATTCTTTGGCATTGCCTTTCTTTGGGATTGGAATGAAAACTGACTTTTCCAGTCCTGTGGCCACTGCTGAGTTTTCCAAATTTGCTGGCATATTGAGTGCAGCACTTTCACAGCATCATCTTTCAGGATTTGAAATAGCTCTACTGGAATTCCATCCTCCACTAGCTTTGTTCATAGTGATGCTTTCTAATGCCCACTTGACCTCAGATTCCAAGATGTCTGGTTCTAGATGAGTGGTCACACCATCATAATTATTTTGGTCGTGAAGATCTTTTTTGTACAGTTCTTCTGTGTATTCTTGCCACCTCTTCTTAATATCCTCTGCTTCTGTTAGGTCCATACCATTTCTGTCCTTTATCAAGCCCATCTTCGCATGAAATGTTCCCTTGATATCTCTAATTTTCTTGAAGAGATCTCTAGTCTTTCCCATTCTGTTCTTTTCCTCTATTTCTTTGCATTGATCACTGAAGAAGGCTTTCTTATCTCTTCTTGCTGTTCTTTGGAACTCTGCATTCAGATGCTTATATCTTTCCTTTTCTCCCTGGCTTTTCGCTTCTCTTCTTTTCACAGCTATTTGTAAGGCTTCCCCAGACAGCCATTTTGCTTTTTTGCGTTTCTTTTCCGTGGGGATGGTCTTGATCCCTGTCTCCTGTACAATGTCATGAACCTCATTCCATAGTTCATCAGGCAGTCTATCTATCAGATCTAGGCCCTTAAATCTATTTCTCACTTCCACTGTATAATCATAAGGGATTTGATTTAGGTCATACCTGAATGGTCTAGTGGTTTTCCCTACTTTCTTCAATTTAAGTCTGAATTGGTAATAAGGAGTTCATGATCTGAGCCACAGTCAGCTCCTGGTCTTGTTTTTGTTGACTGTATAGAGTTTCTCCATCTTTGGCTGCAGAGAATATAATCAATCTGATTTCGGTGTTGACCATCTGGTGATGTCCATGTGTAGAGTCTTCTCTTGTGTTGTTGGAAGAGGGTGTCTGCTATGACCAGTGCATTATCTTGGCAAAACTCTATTAGTCTTTGCCCTGTTTCATTCCGTATTCCAAGGCCAAATTTGCCTGTTACTCCAGGTGTTTCTTGACTTCCTCCTTTTGCATTCCAGTCCCCTATAATGAAAAGGACATCTTTTTTGGGTGTTAGTTCTAAAAGGTCTTGTAGGTCTTCATAGAACCGTTCAACTTCAGCTTCTTCAGCATTACTGGTTGGGGCATAGACTTGGATTACTGTGATATTGAATGGTTTGCCTTGGAAACGAACAGAGATCATTCTGTCGTTTTTGAGATTGCATCCAAGTACTGCATTTCGGACTCTTCTGTTGACCATGATGGCTACTCCATTTCTTCTGAGGGATTCCTGCCCACAGTAGTAGATATAATGGTCTTCTGAGTTAAATTCACCCATTCCAGTCCATTTTAGTTTGCTGATTCCTAGAATGTCGACGTTCACTCTTGCTATCTCCTGTTTGACCACTTCCAATTTGCCTTGATTCACAGACCTGACATTCCAGGTTCCTGTGCAACATTGCTCTTTACAGCATCGGACCTTGCTTCACCAGTCACATCCACAGCTGGGTATTGTGTTTGCTTTGGCTCCATCCCTTCTTTCTTTCTGGATTTATTTCTCCACTGACCTCCAGTAGCATATTGGGCACCTACTGACCTGGGGAGTTCCTCTTTCAGTATCCTATCATTTTGCCTTTTCATACTGTTCATGGGGTTCTCAAGGCAAGAATACTGAAGTGTCTGGCCATTCCCTTCTCCAGTGGACCACAGATGGGGAAACAGTGGAAACAGTGAGAGACTTTATTTTGGGGGGCTACAAAATCACTGCAGATGGTGATTGCAGCTATGAAATTAAAAGATGCTTACTCCTTGGAAGGAAAGTTATGACCAACCTAGATAGCATATTCAAAAGCAGAGACATTACTTTGCCAACAAAGGTCTGTCTAGGCAAGGCTATGGTTTTTCCAGTGGTCATGTATGGATGGGAGAGTTGGACTAAAAAGAAAGTTGAGCACTGAAGAATTGATGCTTTTGAACTGTGGTGTTGGAGACGACTGTTGAGAGTCCCTTAGGCTGCAAGGAGATCCAACCAGTCCATTCTGAAGGAGATCAGTCCTGGGTGTTGATTGGAAGGACTGATGTTGAAGCTGAAACTCCAATACTTTGGCCTCCTGATGCGAAGAGCTGACTCATTTGAAAATACCCTGATGCTGGGGAAGTTTGAGGGCAGGAGGAGAAGAATATGGCAGAGGATGAGATGGTTGGATGGGATCACCAACTCAATGGACATGAGTTTGAGTAGGCTCTGGGAGTTGGTGATGGACAGAGAGGCCTGGCATGCTGCAGCTCATGGGGTCGCAAAGAGTCGGACACGACTGAGCGACTGAACTGAACACATCTTTTTTAGAATATACATATTCTCCCATGTCCTAGGGGCCATCTCCTGGAGGCTCCCATGTGTTCCCAAGGTAAAGCCCAGCTCCTAGCATGGCACTGATACTTTTTAGGAGCCTTTCTTTGTCTTTCCCACTGTATATTTCTAAAAATATTTTCTGACACAGATTTGTGTCTATGCACCCAAACAGTGGTAAGAGCTAGGGATAAATATGAACAAAGCAGAGAAGATTCCAGTCTTTACAGAGCATATAGTGGGTAAAATTGACTATAAACAAACCAAAATATAAAATAATTGCAGGGAATTCCCTGGAAGTTCAGTGGTTAGGACTCTACTTCCACTGTGGAGGGCCCAGACTCAATTCCTGTTTCGGGAAGTAAGATACAAGATACCACAAGCCACATGGTGCAGCCAAAAAAAAAAAAAAAAAAAAGATTGCAAACCATGAGTGCTACAGAGAGATGAGATGACACTTCTAGCTGCCATATGGCACAGGAAAACTTGGCTGGAGGTGAGAAGGTCACAGAACAACAGGCTGGGAGATCAACTGGGTCAGGCACATGGGCACAGATGCCATCAAGGTTAATGATGGGCTAGGGAAGAGGGACTCGGTGAGCCCAGAGTCAAAGCCTTTCATGAATCAGGTGGATTCCCAACAGGATAGTAGATGATGAAGCCTGATGTCATTAACTTCTCAGGAATTCTGGATCCCGAAGGAGAAAAATAAATCATGTGAATATAGCAAAAGGAAGCAAGGAAGATGCTTATCTCTTGGTCCTAAGGTGCACAGGTTTAAGAACCCAGGATTACACAGGACAAAGGACTGAGTTGCTATGATTGCTACAGATCAGAAATGAGTAACATAGTCTCCATCTTGAAGGGGCTGTTACGTTAACTCCCAAAGAGTTGGGAGGAGAGGGGTGGAGAGGAGATGAAGTTCAGGGTGAGTGTCCTGTGCTAGTCAACAGCTGGAGAAGCTGGGCTACTAATGATAACAGAAGTAAATACGTGAGAAATGGGAGGACAGATCATGAAAATTGTAGTCTGGGTCCTGAATATATGGTTCCCTGGCTTCTGGCTTCTGTTCACTTGTAATTGCTCTGAGCTTCAGAAGCCTGAAAGGGATGCTTGACAAGGCGTAACAATGTGCTTGTCCACACACTCAGGCCTTTGCAAAGCTGTTCTGACTCAGTAATTTCCCTGTCCTCTGACCTCCCATTCATGATACAAGTCAAATTTCACTTCCTCTTTGAGCTCCCCAGTCACCAATTTGTACCTACCCACACCCTAAGTGAAAAAGAGCAGATACTTGAATCACCCGGATTCTCACAGCTTCCTGTTCAGAGTCTAATTTTAGTTCATACCCTCATGTAATTATTTGTTTACATTTCTGTTTACCTTACTCTCATAACAGCCCCTTCAGGACAGAGATTATGTTACTCATTTCTGATCTATAGCAGTCATAGCAATTGATGGTGTCAGTCCCATGTGTATCTTACCAACACAAGCTGATAGAAAGCATTAGAAAATCAACTCCATTGGCCTGCTACCTGTTTCATGAGACCATACTTCCTCTTATTTATTGTACTTATCTTGTTCAAGTTTCACAGCATGCTCTTTCCATTAATACTTTGACCATAGCTAACAAAGTCATGTCATCTTGTTCATGCAGTTTAGAATCCTGTGTGCTGTGTGAGTCTATATCCTGATAAACTCAAGCGTCCACACTTGGTGGCTTGTTCTTTCAATGAAGCTTCTCGCCTCCATTGTTTTGATCACTTCAACTGCCCTGCTTTGCCCGAGAAGTATAGACTCCCTTTGTTTCAATATTCAGAAAGCATTCCTTGCTTCACCCTGCTTTTATTTCTTAATTTCTTCACTGGGGCTTAAAATCAACTTGGAACATTGACTGAAAATGGGCCTGGTTGTCACTGCGTGAATGAGTGGAGGATATCACTCCATATGTGGTCTTAACATTCAAGAGATTTTAGTTACAAAGTAGACTAGATTTATGATCACTGCTGTGTTGCTTGCCACCTTTAACATATATATCCATTTATTTAGAGGGTATTGACAAATGACAAGGTGTAGACAAATTACCTCTTTCTAGATACATAAAGAGTGTGGAAATTAGAACACAATCATGGTTAGGACAACACAAAACATCCAAATCTACTTTAGCACAGATTAATGAATAAGATATCTGATGAAGAGTATGCATATATAGCATGAAAAAAAAGTGTTAGTCACTCAGTTGAGTCTGACTCTTTTGTGACCCCTTGGACTGTAGCCTGCTAGGCTCCTCTGTCCGTGGAACTCTCTAGGCAAGAATACTGGAGTGCGCTGTTATTTCCTACTCCAGGGAATCTTACTGATCCAGGGAATGAACCCTGGTCTGCATTGCAGGCAGATTCTTTATTGTCTGAGCCACCAGGAAATACCCATTATATAGCATATTGCTTTTTAAAATATATATTTATTTATTTATTTGGTTTTACCAGGTCTTAGTTGTGGCATGTGAGATCCATCCAGTTCCCTGACCAGGGATCAAACTTGGGCCCCCTGCATTGGGAGCATGAGTCTTAGCCAGGCTAAGAGCCCCAGCGTATTGCTTTATAAATGATATAAATTGCTTCAGAAAATAATGAAACCTCATCAGAATGCTCCCCAAAGATGTTCACAACTTCACCTCGAAAAGGATGAATATTAACTTACACGGAAAAAAGATTCTGATTTAAGGACCTTGAAAGGGCAAGATGATCCTGGATCATGCACATGTGCCCACTCTAATCACATGAGTCCTTTCCAAGCTGTAGTCACAGGGAGGTGTGAGTGCAAAGGACAGAACCCGAGAGACAGCAGCGGGAGACTCAAGTCACACTTGCTAACCTGGAAGACAGGCCGTGAACTAGGGGATGCAGGCACCCTCAATAGATTGGAAAAAGCAGAGAACCAGATTCTCCCCCGAAGCCTCCAGAGGGGAGCAGGGCCTCACTGACACCTTGGTTTTAGCTCAGTGAGATTCCAACTCTGTTGGAAGCCGCAGAGTTCATAGTAATTTGACACCGCAGCCATAGGAAACCAAAACAAGACAGGATGGTAAGGCGGATAGAATGGCTTTCCAGAAAGAAAAACAAACCAACCAGCCTAGTGAAACCCTGGCTGAGAGCTGTATATAATTTAGATGGAAATGGGGAGCGTGACTGGAGAACATGAATTATCTTTGATCATTATTTTCCAGACAGGCCTGATGATCACTTAAAACAGAGAAAAAGACAGCACAATATCCACCAAGATGTTCACAGTATTGCTTCAATGGTGGGATTATGGGTAGAGCAGTCCCTCCTTATCTGAAGTTTCACTTTCCGTGGTTTCAGTACCCCACAGTCAACTTCAGCCTGGAAATACTAAATGGAAAATTCCAGAAATAAACAATTCATAAGTTTTAAATTGCATACCATTCTCAGTAGTGTTGTCGGGCGTGTGTGTAATTTCCTCGGTTCTGTTTTGCCACTGAAAAAATTTGAAGTAACGGACGGACCAGTGTTACAGCTTAGTTTTATTGGCAGGTAAAGAAAATACATCCTCGAGGTGTGAGGGCAAGCAGTCCCAAAAGAGGTGAAGAGAAGAGAAGTCCTGGGCTCAATTTTGGCTCCTCTTTTTATATGTTTTTTCTCCTCCCCCTGAGCCTGCCCTATGTAAACTGGCCTAGCCAAGAGGGCTGTTTGTTTTACCTGAGGTCCTCACTCCGGTCCTTGGACCTTCCTTTGTTCTATTTTTGTGGGCTTTTAGCCACCACCTTTTGGACTCCCTATGTAAACTGGGCTAGCCAGGAGGGCTATTTGTTTTACCTGAGTTCCTCACTCCCATCCTTGGACCTTCCTTTGTTCTATTTTGTGGACTTTTAGCCACCATCATTTTAGACTCCTTTTTCCTATTCTAACTACCTAACATTCCCCTCCTTAAGAGATGGGAGGCCCAATTCTTTGGGAATAAGGGCATAGAAGTCTTACTGGCTACTTCCTGATGAACTGGGATGGTGAGGGGCATTGGGCCTCCCCCCTCTTGCTAGTCTCAAGCCTCAGAGTCCTTATAGCAGTGTCCATCTAAAGGGGGTGATAGTCTCTGCGGTCAGCTGGAGTTTTATATATCCTTGCTGAATTGGCACTGCATGTTGTAGCTGGTTGACCTGGGCAGAGACAAAACAGGTTAGACAGCTGAAAAGATATGGAGCGATCATAAGCAGCATCAATATGGTGATAATAGGAATTGGTAGGGGCATTAGTCAACTCCAAATTCCCCTCGCCAGGAGAAGGATCCCCCAAAGAGAGCCTGTAGCCACCCCAAGGACTCTCCAGCACATTCTTTGAGATCCTATAGGATCTGAATGTTTTCCTTGAGGACTGTGAGGCTTTCTTTAACTTAAATGGAGGTATTTACTCAGAAACATCACATCTCATTCAAGATGACTCAAGCCCCTCCTTATTCAGGGATCAGGAGATCTATCTCCTGTCTGTTTTAGAGTACAACCCCTGCAAAGCTGTGTGGCTTTTCAGCACTATCCTGAGAAATCTTATCCCCAGAAACTTAATTTGGGGGGTGTTCATTAGACTGGCACTCATTTGCAGTCCTGAATAGGTATCTGAGATCTCCCAGGGGCTCACGTGTGTATTGCGTGTCCTCTTCTGTTTTCTTTCATGGCTTGACTCGTGAGTAGTGAATCCAGGAGTTATGTCCTGGTATCTTCACTGCTGTGGGGGTAGAAAGTATTACAGGGTAGAAGCCCTCACATGTGGGATGGAGTTGAGACTTTGGGGACCCATCCTTCCAGACTTTATTTAGGACTTGAGTCCTTAGAGCTTTTTAGAATCTTTTGGGTCCTGGTTGACACCCCAAAGTGTATACCTTGTTGGAACTGTCCAATGGCCATGGTATAAGACTGAAGGGTCTGAGCCTCTGGATCTAGGGAGAGGTTATTGATGTAAACAAAAGGTCTCCCATATAGCATCTCAGAAAGACTAAAACCAACCTATTCCTTAGGGGCAATATGGGTGTGTGGAGGACAGCTATTGGTAAAGGCTCCTTCCATCCCAGGGAGGCCTCCTGGGTTATCATTTTTATTTGCCAATTTTAATAATTGGCTGGCTCTTTCTACTTTTCCTGAAGACTGAGGCCTCCAGGCCCAATGGAGATGATAAGTAATACTCAATGCTTTAGAGATCCCTTGGGTGACCTTAGAAGTAAATGATGTTCCATTGTCAGTTTGTAATGACCTGGGCAGACAAAATCTTGGAATGATTTCCTGGAGCACTTTTTTTTTTTTTTTAATCACCTCCTCAGCCTTCTCAGTCCAGGTGGGAAAGCCTTATCCATCTTGTGAATATATCTATCATGACTAATAGGTAGTTATACCCTTGAGAAACTGGCATCTGGGTGAAGTCCATCTGCCAGTCCTCTCCTGGGTAGGTCCCATGTCATTGGACAGGCTGGGCCAGCTGGGGTCTTTGAGCTCCTTGGCGGTTAATTGGCAAGTGGGACAAGAGGAGACCACTTGCCTTACAGTCGTTTGGAGGCCTGTTCCTCTGAAGGACCTTTCTAGTAATCTTTGGAGGGTCTTCTCCCCTAAATAAGTAGTGACAAGTAAGGAGTTAACCAACTTCCATTGGAGGTTCCCAGGTAGAAAAAGGAGTCCCTCCTTGTGGAACCACCCCATATGATCTTCTTGGAAGCCCTCTCTCGTAGCTTTAAGAGTCTCGCCTTCAGGATATGAAGGAGTTTCTGGCAAATTAGTCTGTGGAACTAAGGTGGCAACCCCTATTAGGTCATTGTTCTGTAATGCTGCTCTCTTAGCTGCCTGATCAGCTGCAAAAATCTGAAGTGACGGACGGACTAGTGTTACAGCTCAGGTTTACTGGCAAGTAAAGGAAAATACATCCTTGAGGCATGAGGGCAAGTCGACCCAAAAGATGTGAATAGAAGTCCCTGGCTCAATTTTGGCTCCTCTTTTTATATGCTTTTTCTCCTCCATCCTGCCCTATGTAAAGTGGGCTAGCCAGGAGGGCTGTTTGTTTTACTTGAGTCTTCACTCCAGTCCTCAGACCTTCCTTTGTTCTATTTTTGCGGGCTTTTCCCTTCTTTGTCTTTTAGCCACCGCCATTTTGGACTCCTTTTTCCTATTCTAACTACCTAACAGTGTGATGAAATCTTCCTGTCCAGTTCCATGCCCCCAAACGGGGTCCCAGCCACAGACATGATCGGCTCCTGACAGTCAACCCAAAGTTTAAGGTCCTCCTTCTGACCTACCGACAGAAGGTCAGTAGTAACCTAACACACTGCCTACACCACTGATTTATCTCCTTTTCATCACATACGCATTTCACCTTCTCACACTGTCACAAGAAGGGTGAGAACAGTACAATAAAATATTTTCAGTGAGACCACATTCATATAACTTTTATTACAGCATACTTTTCTGTTTTATTATGAGTCATTATTGTTAATCTCTTACTATGCCTATTCCCATTTCCTACTATGCCTAATTTATAACCTAAACTTTATCATAGGTATGCATGTCTAAGAGAAAAACAGTATCTGTGGAGTTTGCTCCTACATATGATTTCAGGCACCCACTGGCAGCTTGGAACATATTCCCCACAGATGGCAGTGGGCACTGTACATATGTATATATATTTCCCCTATCCATTTATCCATATGTTGCAGGAAGAGGGACCCCTTCCAGGGCCTGAAACTGGGCTCTTGTCTAACACTTGGAAATGAATTGTCCGAGGAGACACATGTGCTGACAAAGCAAGAGATTTTATTGGAAAGGGCACCCGGGTGGAGAGCAGTAGGGTAAGAGAACCCAGGAGAACTGCTCTGCCACGTGCTCGCAGTCTCAGGTTTTACGGTGATGGGATTAGTTTCTGGGTGGTCTTTGGCCAATCACTCTAATTCAGAGTCTTTCCTGGTGGCACATGCATTGCTCAGCCAAGATGGATGCTAGCGAGAGGGATTCTGGGAAGTGGACGGACACATGGTGTCTCCTTTAGACCTTTCCTGAGCTCTTTCGGTTGGTGGTGGCTTATTAGTTCCGTATTCCTTATCAGGATCTCCTATCATAAAACACCTCATGCAAATGGTTACTATTGTGCCTGGCCAGGGTGGGTGGTTTCAATGTGTGCTTCCCCTAACACATATACTTGCTTAGCTTTTTTATTTTTGTACAAAAAATATATATCACTTAGTATGTTAACAAAATACTTGACAAAAAGAAAATGGAAGTGAGCAAAAGAAGAAATTATTTACTGCAAAAAAATTTGGTTCAAAGGTCATTCATACTGAAAATCATGACCTAAGACCAAGTTTTCCAGTCAGTAATAAATTCTCTTTCTAAATACTCTGAGGTGCAACACACACACACACACTCACACACACACATCTGTGAATCAAAAATTAGAATTTAAAAAAAACCTTCATATAGCATTATAAGCTTTATATTTTCCTAATATTCAAAAGAATATTCTTGATGAAATCAGTGTGGATATTACCAACTGTGATTTTTTTTTTTTAAACATAGTAATAATGAGATTTGTCAACATTTGGAAATTACAAAATCACATGTGGGTGAAAGATTCTTTCAGAGTGGGAGACAGACTGATGGATTGAAAAGTTCACTGATACAGTTTCAGTTTCCCCATTCAACCAGCCTTTAAGAAGTTACGACTTGCTGAGCTACTGTTGAACCAAAGACGAAAGTTCATTTACATGAGAAGACTATTAAATACCCTTCCCTTTTCTAATTAAATATCCCTCTGAGATCAGATTTTCTTCAGATACTTCAACCAGAACAACATATCACAAGGGATTACAAGCCTAGGATACTGCTAGAATCCAGTTTTCCTCTATTAAACCAGACATTAAAGAAACTGTCAAATATGAAACAATGACATTCTTCTAATTAATTTTATTCCAAAACATGTTTTATGTAAATACTTATTTTAACAGGCAGTGGATTTATTACTGTCATTTAAAAATATTTTAAAAACATCTAGCTATCAATTTCTACGATAGTAAATATCCACATAAACCAAAGTTCTCAGTAATTTTTAAGAGTGTAAATGGGTTTGGGAGAGGAAGTCTGAGAATGGCTAAATAAAGCCATTAGGAAGTTCTAGAATCTAACAACTTCTGACAGAGAGATGGAAAAATTGTTAGCAAGGAGTCTTGTTTATTTGACACACCTGTTGTCTCAGGAAGGGTTAAGGATATCAGAATTCAGACTTCCCTCATGGCACAGTGGATAAGAATCCACCTACCAAGGCAGGCGACATGGGTTGTACCCCCTGATCCAGGAAGATTCTACATGCCACGGAGAAACTAAGCCCTTGAGCCACAACTACTGAGCCTGTGCTCTAGAGCTAGGGAGCCACAGCAAGAGAAGCCGCCGCAATGACAAGCCTGTCCACAGCAAATAGAGCGTAGCCCCTAGCTCGCTGCAACTAGAGAAAGCCCACACGCAGCAATGGAGATCCAGTGCCCCTATAAATGAATAAATAAAATCACAGTTCTAAGAATAGCTCCAGTTATCCACGCAGCTTCTAAGGTTTCTAGTTGTTGTGATGAATTGTAAATGAATTACTTTCATATAAAAGAGATTTTCCTATCCTATAAGTAATAAAAAGTACAAAAGTATGAAAGATTTTGATCCCTTGCTTCAGGAGAAGATGGTACTTTATTAAAAGAAAGGAGAAAAAAAAGTAAGAAGGGAAATTGATACTAGAAGGTAAGAGTTTTGCAGCTGTTCTAGAGAAAATAGCCACGAAGAAACTTGGTGATAGGGACTGCCTTGGCGGTCTAGTGGTTAGGACTCCCCATCTCCACTGTAGGAGGCATGGGATCGGATCCTGGTTGGGGAACAAAGGTCCCACATGCCATGCAGCCAAAAACAGAAGATATAAACTCTGCAATAAACAGAATTACATACCAAGAGAAGACTGGAATCTCTAACTTGGCTGAAGAGATATTTGAAACAAGGCTAATACGTCAGCTAAAAT
The DNA here is from genome assembly GCF_016772045.2 of Ovis aries. Classification (NCBI taxonomy): domain Eukaryota; kingdom Metazoa; phylum Chordata; class Mammalia; order Artiodactyla; family Bovidae; genus Ovis; species Ovis aries. The sequence goes on from NC_056062.1 coordinate 37,836,111, forward strand.
AAAACCTCAAGTTAAGAAACATTCTCTATTCCTGTAGTTTTTATAAAGCATAACATCAATGTAGATAACCAGAGAAAACACAATTTTTATCCGTATAATTTCTCAGCTGCCTTGTCACCACTAGCTGGGCGATGGCCGTGGTGAAAAATAACAGCCCTTAAACTGACAATCTGTAATAGAGTTCACATATGGAGAACTGGGAATTCATTTCAGGTAATTCAATTTTCCCTCTCTATCCAGCAGGGAAAATGTCTCAGATATTTTCCAGAGTAAATGATCACGTTCCCCTGAAGATGATTCTAGAGGTACAGTATTTTAATGCTAGTTAATTGAGCTGGTGATTCCCTCAACACTCTGGCTTCACTAGCTACACTCAGGAGCTCAATGGACTGTAACACAGTGCTGGCCCGAAAGGGCTATTGAATAACTCCATCGCTGCACACCCATCAGCCGCAAGGATGCCGACCTGATGGTGATCCAGATGGAAGCTGATGGTTGGAACTCACTGATGTCTTTGTACCACTGGCCATTTTTTTTTTTTTTTAATGCTCATTCACTTAAGCCCTGTCACAGCACATCTACTGTCTCCTAAGTTAGCAGTTAAGAGGAAATACAAAAGCTTGTTTTTAAAAAAATTGGATTAGTGGTCTACTCTCTCTGAGTGAGAAGCTATGGATGGAAAAGCATATGATTTAATAATAACTGCATTATAACAATCGTTACGATGTTGGGTTCCAGATAATTGAGGACACAAACACAGAAGGTATTCGTGGATTTTTGGCAATCAGCATCCATTGCCTCTTTGCCATAGAATACTCATTGCCTTTTGAGGACGATCTCCTCTCCCATTGAATTTAATCTGGTGGAACTTGTTAGACAGATGTTTCTGCCTTGCCAAGCTGATGGCTGGGCACACGACCCACACTTGATGCACCTTCCATGCAACTTAAATCTTGACTAGAGTGCCAGAAACTGAGAATGGCTTCAGTGATTTATTCTAGAGGCACAAACTAAGAAAAGCTGTTCTCGCTCCCACTTCATTCCTGCCTTTCCCGTTCTCCAGTTACCTGGGCTCCTGTCTGTAGAACTCTGCTTCTCCAGCCACGGATTCTCTGAATTCCTGATACCTGTCCAGAAAACTTCTTTTTATCAATTAACTGGAGGATAATTGCTTTACAATATTGTATTGGTTTCTGCTGTACATCAACATGAATCAGCCATAGGAATACATTTGTCCGCTCCCTCTTAAACTGCTCTCCCACTTCCCACCCCATCCTACCCTTATAGGTTGTCACAGAGCACAGGTTTAAATTCCCTGAGCCATACAGCAAATTCCTACTGGCTATCTATTTTGCTAAAATAAACAAGCCGCTCCTATCGCCCAATACCCAAAAAACAAACAACCCAATCAAAAAGTGGACAGAAGATCCAAACAGACACTTCTTCAAAGAAGACAATACAGATGGCTAATAAACAAATGAAAAAATGCTCAACATTGCTCATTACTACAGAAATGCAGATCTGAACTACACTGAGGCATCACCTCACACCAGTCAGAATGGCCATCATCAATGGCCATGATGATATGTGGAGAGAGGGTGTGGAGAAAAGGGAACCCTCTTGTACTATTGGTAGGAATGCAAACTGATGCAGCCACTATGGAGAACAGTCACGATGGAGATTCTTTAAAACACTAGGAATAAAACTACCATATGACCCGACAATCTCAGAAAACTTCCTTTTTGCTAAAGTTAGTCAGAGCCTAGCCATCCAGTTTTTGGCTTGCAACCAAAGAGGCCCCATATAAACAAGTGTCCCCATATGTATCACATTTAAACCTGCTAAGAGGAATTGTAATTTCTTGCTACCTAAAGAACATTAGTCAAAACTTCCCTGGTGGTCCAGTGGCTAAGATTCTGCACACCCAATGCAGGAAACCTGGGTTCGGTCCCTTGTTGGGGTACTAGATCCCACATGCGGCAACTAAGACCCAGGGCAGCCAAATAAATAAATAAAAATAAAATTTTAAAAAGTCTTAGCCATGTGCAAGAATGTGCTGGCATAAATCCCTCAAACCTTGGTCAATTCAAACACCCCAAGTATTCATGAGAACAAAGAAGTGAAAGAATCACTGCACAACACATACTCTGCACCAGACATTGCGCTCAACCCTAGGGCAGATATTGGAAATACGGAGATAAGAATAAAATGAATGCTTGTCTTCAAAGAACGTATAATCTAACGAAGCAAACAGACATGCTCACAAATAGAACCCATGCAGAGGTCTGAACAAAGGACCAGGAGGAGTGGGTGCAGAAGCAGCTGCACTTTCCCTCTGCCAAGCAGCTCAAGGAGGAGTCTGGCTTACAATCAACTGGATTTCTCCAACCTGAGAGGGAGAGGAAATGTCTCAGGAAAATTAAAAAGACAGATCATGAAAGACAGTGGCTTGATTGGGAACAAATAGAGGGTCCCGGCAGTTAGAAGGCAGAGTGCGGGAGCTATGACCATGAGAACAGGGGGTGGGAGAGCTGGTGGCGGTGATGCTGGGGCGAGGTTGGGTCTGGGTTTGGGGAACTGGCTGTGGAGACCCTGGACATGGATTGGGATTGGAAAGGTGAGCCCGCCTTCCAGCAGGAGAGGCACAGAGTAAAGGTCCAGTGATGGAGTGAGTTATTTCACTGCAGCCGTGGTCACTGCTGAAAAGAGGAAGCACGCAGCCCGCGGGGGTCATAGAATCTGATTGAAACTGGCTGTGGGCATGTGACACGTGACACACGGCACACGCATGCACACACACATGATCCTTGTCTTAAAATAGTGCTGTTAGGCTGCGAAAAATTGACCATACTGTGTGGAGAGGAAAGAGCCTTGGGGAGGAGGGAGCCGGGCAAGGTGAAGCGGCAGAAGCCAGGGGATCTGTGGCCTCAAGTTCACACAAGCCTCAAATTTAGATACCTAGCTCCAGCTGAGGTTGTGCACACACTTGCCCTGTACATGAGTATTTAGGGCATCGGTTTATTAAGTAAACATGCCATAGTTTTTGACTCCCCATTTTATCTTTTGGGGGGTTTCTTCTTCATAGCATCTAACATTCCACAGGCATTGGGCCCCCTCTCACCTTTGCTGGGGGCTAGGAGCTGGTCACACAGGCCTTGTTGGCTGTGGCAGGACTGGACTCCTGTCTCCAGGGCAGTGGGGGCCTCAGAGGGGTTTGGTTCACACCTGAGAATCGCTGTGACCATTTTTCCACATTAATCATCTCTGTCCTCTTTTCACCGCTGCCTGCCAAGGGGAGTATTTTTAGCCTTATTTTACAAATGGGGAAACCAAGGCTAAGAATAGGCTAAATAATTCCCCAGTTCACAATGCTGGAAATGGTCAAGCCAGCAGAATAGTACAGGCCTGACTCCCAAATTCAAGCCCCCCCCCCGGCCCCCCCCACTGACTACCTCATGGCCTCTCCACTGCCTGGCAGAATTTTAAGAAATATTGGGCACCACTGGAGAGAAGGGCAGTGTTACAGGCTGCACTGCAGCCCCCTCAAATTCAGTGTTTGAAGTTCTAACCCTTACTATCTGTGATGTGAACATATTTGGAGATGGGGGTGTTTAGTTACAATGAGTGCATAGAGTAGCCCCTTAACAGCATGACCAGGGTCCTCATAAAAAGAGGACATTTACCCTGGATCTGTTCCAGTGTCTCCTAGTTTACAGTCTATGGGAACTCGACTAGAATGCATATCCTACTGTTGTGTGAAAACTGTATAAATCTTAATTATGTTGAATTGGTTCATAATGCTTTTCTGGTCAACTATAGCCATCTACTTCTCTGTCTGTTCTATTAATTTTTAAGAGTTTGATGTTGAAACTCCAACTAAAAATCTTGATTTTACATGTTTTTTGTCTTGTGTCATGTGTGCATGGTCAGTTGCGTCCAACTCTGCAGCTCCACGGACTACAGCCCACCAGGCTCCTCTCTCCACGGGATTTCCCAGGCAAGAATATTAGAGTGGGTTGCCATTTCCTCCTCCAGGGGATCTTCTCGACCCAGGGATTGAACCTGAATCTTTTGCATCTCCTGCATTGGCAGGCAGATTCTTTACCATTGCACCACCTGGGAAGCCCAATTTACCTATTTAATAAAAATAATTGTAGTATATAGTGGAACTATATGTAACTTTGTTCTGTTTTTTCCAAGTCTCCTGTAAATGTGTTATCATACTTTCATAATTAAAAAAATAAAATGAGATATGATACTCTCTGGTCCCTTGTGCATTCCCTGGTCAAAAACTAATGGGGCATCCAATATTATGTGGCAGCCAGGATGGGAGAGGAGTTTGGGGGAGAATAGATACAGGTACATGTATGGCTGAGTCCCTTTGCTGTTCACCTGAAACTATCATGTTGTTAAGTGGCTATCAGTCCAGTTCAGTCACACAGTCGTGTCCGACTCTTTGCGACCTCATGAATTGCAGCATGCCAGGCCTCCCTGTCCATCATCATCTCCCGGAGTTCACTCAGACTCGCGTTCATCGAGTCAGTGATGCCATCCAACCATCTCATCCTCTGTCGTCCCCTTCTCCTCCTGCCCCCAATCCCTCCCAGCATCAGAGTCTTTTCCAATGAGTCAACTCTTCGCATGAGATGGCCAAAGTACTGGAGTTTCAGCTTTAGCATCACTCCTTCCAAAGAACACCCAGGACCGATCTCCTTTAGAATGGACTGGTTGGATCTCCTTGCAATCCAAGGGCTATACCCCAATACAAAATAATAATTTAAAAAAAGGACATTTGGACGCAGACATGCACACGTGAAGACACAGGTGGAAGGCGGCATCAGAAGTGCACGACACTTTGATCTTGACCTTCTAGCCTCTAGAACCGTGAGGAAACCTGTTTCTGACCGGTTAAGCTCTCTGTCTGTGGCGCCTGTTATGTCGGCCTGGAGCAAGGAGGCCACCTTGGGAGGTTTGTCACCTTCTTTGCTGTTTCTTTGTGGTTGACTCTGTTTTCTTTCCACAGATGCCTGCATTCCTGGCAGATTTCCTGATACAACCCTCCAGTTGTAGGGCTGTATCAGAGCTTTCTGCACCTGGTCTTCTCCCATAAATTAAAGCCATTGTCAGGTTAATCTTCAAAGCCTTTCCTTCCTACCACATGGTGATGCATAGCAGAAGATTAAGCCATTCAAGCTAATCTTTGCAATCATCAATATCAGCTCTCCAAGCTGAGGTAAAGCCTTTATTCAAAGACATTAAGAATCTTAAGACATAATTAAAGCTCTTAAAGAATGTCAGGTACCAGGAGTTAATCAAAAGAGAGATTTCTGAGTTAAGGAAACTTTCAGCATCTTTTGAATCATTCTCCAAAACTCATCCAAAAGGCTGACTCCACTGAAAGAAATATTCTGGCAGATGGAGGGGTTGAGAAGCTCTGTGTAAATTTACTCCCATTTACAATCTCATGACTTGTTTGGCTTCACTAATTGAATCAGTTTCTTGTGTATTTTTTTCTCTTAAAAACAAAAAATCCAAAGACAGAACTAACCTAATGCCTTTAGGCACCTGTATTTTGTCTTCTGGAGACTTTTTAGTGTGATAATTCCCTCAATCCCTCTGTAATTCTTTATTAAGTTTTAATGTGGTTTAAACTCTCCATCTGTAGACAATGTATTATTTCCCCCTCCAATCAGCAGGTCTAATAGTCCCCAGTAGTCTGTTTTAGAGCTCCTCCTGGTGGTTTAAAGCTATTATGACACATCCATCTGTGGCCTCTGCATCCATTTCAGCTTGCGGTGATTGCTAAGACCTGCTCACCCAAACAAAAACAGAAGTTCTGTTTGCAATAGACTGCAGCAGAATGATGCTCAGCTTTACAAATTAAGAATAATGACTCAAAGTGTGACTGTCCACAAAGGACAGGAAACTTCTGTGGGGGCAGGTTACAATCACTCCCGCAAATGCTGTAACACAGGGAAGGAAATGTGGTGTCTTAGCTGAGTCAGTGATCATAAGAGAAGATTTAATCAGGGCTTAGAAGAAGCACATTTATTTTCGGCACTAAGTCCAGAGAAAATGTTTTCCTGGCGGTTCTTATCAGGAGGACAGGAGCAATGGACTGAACAATGTCTTTAAAAATATCTGCTGTAAACACAGTAATGAATTACTCAGGGCTGCCTCTTATAGAAAAGATCTCAAGAAAGATCATCACAGTTCAGTGAGTAACTTTCTGGGTGGGGAGCCTAAGCAACATGGCCAACATGCCCACCACTAGGGCACTCTGACCTTGGTCCAGCAATATGAGTAGAGGAAGGGTTAGACTGTGTCCTTCAGGTATCCTCCACAAAGATAGCTTTTCTCAATGATGTTTGATAAATATTTTTAAAAGGTCTCCCAGAATAATACACGCATATGTTAAAGTAGTGCGAAATAAAATTCATATTTTGTGGCAAGATGTGAAAAATTTAAACATAAAATATTTCCTCTTCCTTTTGGCTTTCCCTCTCCCCAACACTGTGTATTGCATATCTGCATTATGCATCGAACCTCCCCCAGGGGCAGAAATACCTGCTCAGCCAGCATCAGCAAGACAACACCTAAAGGATAACATTCCTTCTTGATCCTGTAAGGGGCCAGAACTGGATTGTGTAAACTGTCAATAATGTGTCATTTGGTTTTTTCCATAGCCCTCTGTTTCAGAAAAATTATATAACTGTTTCTTGACCTCTTGTAGGTATAGCAGTTCTTGGAGCTTTCTGAGATTCTGTTCCCGGGTTATAATCCTCAACTTGGCTCCAATAAAATATTCCATTTATTTCTTAGACTGACTGGTTAATTTTTTATGGACAGTATCAAATAGTAGATAACAGCTTAGACACAAGCAACAATTTTCCCTGATCCTCCTCACCCTTTAGACTCATTCTTCAGAGGCATTTATTATTGGGTTGGCTGAAAGTTTGGAAAAACCCAAATGACCTCTTTATCATGCATGATCTAAATTTCACAGCCTTGTGTGTAGATGTTTTCCCCTTATTTCATGGACCTGTTCAATTGGTAGAGGAAAATCCCATGGACGGAGGAGCCTGATAGGCTGCAGTCCGTAGGGTCGCTAAAAGTCAGACACGACTGAGCGACTTCCCTTTCACTTTTCACTTTCAAGCATTGGAGAAGGAAATGGCAACCCACTCCAGTGTTCTTGCCTGGAGAAGCCCAGGGACGGGAGCCTGGTGCGTTGCTGTCTATGGGGTCGCACAGAGTCGGACACGACTGAAGCGACCTAGCAGCAGCAGCAGCCCTTCTGCACTTACTATTCAGATGCTGAGCCTAAGGAGATGATCCTTTAATTTTCTTATATTTTCTCTTCTGTTCTCTAGTCTTCTTTTTTCTACTTCCTGGGATATTTTCTCAACTCTACTTACCAACCTTCCATAGTCAATTGATCCTTTGTGCCTCTTTTCTCTCATTTTCTATTTTTACGGGCATATCCTTACCCATTTATTATGCTTTACAAACTCTGCTTTTACTATTAACATTGAAGGTTTTTTTCCAAGAGCTCTTACTTTGTTCCTGATTATTCTCTGTGATAGCATACTGTTCTGTTTTCCTGTGGTTATCTCGGTTCTTCCTGAGTATACTAAAAATGCATTTACAAATCTATTTTATAAATTTTCTGTCTTTATATTTGATTTTTATGCTGTTGGGTTTTCTTCTATTTCTAGTGATTCATGATTGACATTTTTATTTAAGAGAAGGCTTGTATGTGAAGTTGCTTAGTTGTGTCCGACTCTTTGCGACCCCATGGACTGTTGCCCACCAGGCTCCTCTGTCCATGGGATTTTCCAGGCAAGAATACTGGAATGGGTTGCCATTTCCTTCTCCAGGAGATCTTCCCCACCCAGGGATTGAACTCGGGTCTCCTGCATTGTAGACGGATGCTTTACCATCTGAGCCACCAGGGAAGTCAAGAGAAGGCTGTGAAGTCAGGTTGCTCAGTCGTGTCCAACTCTTTGTGACCCCACGGACTGTAGCCTGCCAGGCTCCTCTGTCCATGGGATTCTCCAGGCAAGAATACTGGAGTGGGTTGCCATTTCCTTCTCCAGAGGATCTTCCCAACCCAAGGATCAAACTCGGGTCTCCTGCATTGCAGGCAGATGCTTTATCCTTCGAGCCACCAAGGCTTAAGGACCCTCAAATGTCAAAATGAGATTAGATATTTATGCTAGGCAGGCAAAACCCACACTAGAAACTTTAAAACTCTCCAGAAAACATTCATATTTTTAGTAAATAGTCTTCTGGATTTTTCCCCAGAATTAAATGCTACATTTCCTAAATACTTTGAGTGGTTAGGTAGGCTGGTGAGCTATAGGGTGTATCCTCTGTGGTGGTGGTATTTAGTCACTCAGTCGTGTCCGACTCTCTGTGACCCCATAGACTGTAGCCCGCCAGGCTCCTCTGTCCGTGGACTTCTCCAGGCAACAGTACAGGAGTGGGTAGTCATTTCCTTCTCCAGGGCATCTTCCCAACCCAGGGATCAAACCCAGGTCTCCTGCATTGCTGGTGGACTCTTTACCACTGAGCCACCCGGGAAGCCCATCCTTTGTGTGCCAGACCTTTTATCAATTCCCTGGTTCTTACTCCTGTCCTCCATCAGGTCTTCTGACTCTGAGCCTAGAGACCCATCCAATCTCCAGAAGGCAGGTGGCTTCTGCCTGTCCTGCAGCATCCCCGGAGCACAGTCTGGATGGCTGATCCTTCTGCTGTGTCACCTGACAATATGCTCCCTCCCTTTACATGGTCCACCAATTTGTTGATATCTCTCATATGCTGTTGATGCTTCTTATGCTCATTGCTATTATAAAAATATTATCTTAATGTATTTCTATCATTTTACTTCATTTGGAGGAACAGAAGAGAAAAATGCTCAGTTTTTCCCATAAGTACTCAATGGCAGTCAGCTTCAGATTATGCTGTTATATACTCAACTATGAATGAATCCTGCTCTGCACCCTGAGCTTTGGCGCAACACGCTGTACTCTAAACTAGTAAGTGCTCTGCCAAATTAAATATGTTCTGCTGAATGTGATATTTATTGCTTGGCCTATAAGATATTTATTTTGTGTGTGAAAATAATTTTTACTTATAATGGCTGAAAAATGCATGCAAGTTGTAGTGTTGAATCACGCAATCTAAGATAAATGCTTAAAAGGAAATTTCACAACAGTTGCTTAAAGAATCTTTTTTAAAAATGTTTGAGGATATAGAATGTGTGGTAGCCAACTTCCAGGATGGCTATACTAGATTTCTGTGGCTGTTAAGAAAATTTCCTGCAGACTTGGTGACTTAAAACAGAAATGTATTTGTTCATAGCTCTGGAGGCCAGATGTCTGAAATGCATCATTGGGTCAAAATCAAGGTGTTTGTGGGGCCATGCGTCCTTTGGAGGCTCTTGGGGAGAACACGCTCCTTGCCTCTTCCAGTTTCTAGTGGCTCCTAGCTTACTTTGTCTTGGGGCCACATCTTCAACTCTGACTCTGCTCCATATGTGTCTTACCTTCTCCTCTGTGTGTCTGTAAGAATACCATCTACCACTCTCTCACAAGGATATTTGTGATAGAATTTATTTGTGTCATTCACCTGAAATATGCAGAATAGTTTTCCCATTTCAGGATTTTAAAAAATATCTATTTAATTTGGCTGTGTCAGGTCTTAGTTTCAGCATTTGGGATCTTCATTGTGGTGTACAGGCTCAGTAGTTGCAGTGTGTGGGCTTAGTTTCCCCACAGCACGTGGGATCCTAGTTCCGTGGCCAGGGATTGAACCTGTGTCTCCTGCTTTGCAAGGCACTCTTAACCGCTGGACCACCAAAGAAACTCCTCAGGATTCTTAACTTAATCACATCTGCAAAGACTCTGCCATATAAGGTAATGTTCACAGGTTCCAGAAATTAGGACTTGCTAGTTTTTGGACCATAAAGAAGGCTAAACACCAAAGAATTGATGCTTTCAAACTGTAGTGCTGGAGAAGACTCTTGAGAGTCCCTTGGACTGCAAGGAGATCCAACCAGTCCATCCTAAAGGAAATCAGTCCTTAATATTCATTGGAAGGACTGATGCTGAAGCTCCAATACTTTGGCCACCTGATGCAAAGAGCTCACTCATTAGAGAAGACCCTGATGCTGGGAAAGATTGAAGGCAGGAGGAAAAGGGGACAACAGAGGATGAGATGGTTGGATGACATCACCGACTCAATGAAAATGAGTTTGAGCAAACTTCAGGAAATAGTGAAGGACAGGGAAGCCTGGCATGCTGCAGTCCATGGGGTCACAAAGAGTTTGACACAACTGAGCGACTGAACAACAACAAATTTTTTGTGAGGAATGAGATTCTGACCCCAATCACAATGTATGGTTTCTTTCTGCATGACCAAGCAATTCTCAGACACCAGCTGGATGTCCTGAAAGTCAACTCAATTCTGATACTGTTGACCTAGAGACAGCCTCAGATCCCCCAGGGTAAGGGCTCAGTCCTACAAGATTCTCCCCTTCCCCAATCCACCATTGACCCAACTTCAGAGGCCATTTGCAAACCCAGGTTGTCACCTGTGCTTCTGATCACCTAGTTATAGATTGAGAGTGTGATAGTCGCTCAGTTGTGTTGCACTCTTTGTGACCCCATGGACTATAGCCCGCCAGGCGCCTTTGTCCATGGAATTCTCCAGGCAAGAATCTGGAGCAGGTAGCCATTTCCTCCTCCAGGGGATCTTCCCGACCCAGTGATCAAACAGGGGTCTCCTGCATTGCAGGCAGATTGCTTACTGTCTGAGCTACGAGGGAAGTCATTGAGGGTTCCAACAAATCCCTCTTTACTTACTAGGTCACCAGTTTATTAATAAAGGGTTTAACTCATGAACAGCCAAATGTAAGAGACACATAGCCCAAGATACGAGAAAGGAATGTGGAGCAGTCCACCCTCCCCACAGACCCATGTGTTCACCACCTGGAAGCTCTCCCAGCCCTGTCCTTTGGGGTTTCTATGGAGGCTTCCTGACACAGGCGTGATTGATTAAACCACTGGCCACTGATAACAGTTTGATCTGCCCGACCATTCTCTGGAGGGGTTGTGGGGAGGGGTGACTGTAAATTCCAATCCTCTAATAACATAATTGCTTCCTCTGGTGACCAGCCCTCATGCTTAGGTTGCTTCGGGGCTTTCCAAAAGTCACTGCCTGAACAGAACAAAAGATACCTTTATGACACTTCTTAGGAAATTCCAAGGGTTTTAGGAGCTCTGGGCCAGAAATAGGGATGAAGACTAAATGAATATCCTGATTATAAATCACAGGAGAAGAATGGAGTGACAGAGGATGAGATGGTTGGATGGCGTCACCAACTTGATGGACATGAGTTTGAGCAAACTCCAGGAGATATGCAAGGATGGGGAAGCCTGGCATGCTGCAGTTCATGGGGTCTCAAAGAGACCAACACGACTAAGCAACGAACAGCAATACATCACAATTCATAAGCGGCATGATTCTCTCTGTCACAGTGGTCCCGGGAATGACCCTCTCCTAGTGTTCACAGCCTTGTTTAGTTCTCTCAGTTGTTGTGAGCGATAACATAGAGCACAAGTGATGAGGTCAGGTGATAAAGGACTGCAGCTGCCATCTCAAGCTCTCTGCCCACCCCCGCTCAACCCCCAACCCCTCATCACTCATCATTCTGGAGGAATCCAGCTGCCAGGTCTTAAAGACAACGAGACAACCCGATGAGAGGCCATGTGGGGGAAGAAACAGGACTTCCAACCCAGCAGCAACTGTGCATCCCAGCCTTAACTACCTGAGTGAACCTCCTTCGAAATAGACTTCAGATCACTGCAATCCATGCAGCCAGCTTGCCTGCAACTTCATGAGAAAACCTGAGACAGACAGAACCACTCAACTGCTCCCACATTTCCGACCCTCAGAAGGTGATTAATGCTGTTTGAAGTCACTAAACTTTGAGGTTAATTTGTCAAGCAGCAATGGATAATACAGAAAGACGAGATTGGTGTGCAGTTAGGGACTGGTGGAAATCTACTGATACTGTGAGAAGCCTCATAAATATCATTACAGTCTGTATTACTGTCCAAAAATTATATAAAAGATAGAAGAGTTATAGTAGGAAGCTTGTCTTGATAGCATGGGATCTTAAACACCAAAGAGAACAACTGACAACGCTGGGACTGCGCTGTCAGGGGGACCATGCTGTGATGACTGTGCTTTCCTGATTTCATGTGGGCTCCTATTTTCTGGAAGGCATCCCTTAAATGAGTGTTAATGTTGTTCAGTCGCTAAGTCAAGTCCAGCTCTTCTGCAACACCATGGACTGTAGCCCACCAGGCTTCTCTGTCCATGGGATTTTCCAGGCGAGGATACTGGACACTGCCATTTCCTCCTCCAGGGAATCTCCCTGACCCAGGGATCAAAGCTTTGTCTCTCGCATTGGCAGGATTCTTTGCTGTTGAGCCAATGAGTACAGATGTAATCTAAAAATTGCAAGTTTAAACAAAAATTAGAAACTGTTTTATCTTTTTAATTTGTAAAGAAGAAGACAAGTTAAAACTTAATTTTGATGGACTGGATTTCTGGTGAGAGTACAAACTAGGGTACTACTTCTCTAGGGAAATTCAGCAAATGTATGAAAAGCTTAAAAATATGCTTTATTATACTTCAATTTTTCTTAATAACCTTAATAACTTGTTAAGATTCAGCTTATAGAACAAATTCAGCAAGGTTGCAGGTTATGAGATCAGTATGTCAAAATCAGTTGTATTTCTATATACTTACAATGAATAATAAAAATGAAGTTCAGAAAAAATCTCATTTGAAATATCAAAAGGAACATACTTCAGAATAAATTTATAAAAAAAACTAGAAAACATACACTCTGAAAACTGTAATCAAACCATAGTGAAGGAAAATTACTGAAAGAAAATACTGACAGAGTATCTAAACAATTGGGAAAACATCCATGTTTATGGACTGGAAGATTTACTATTAAGATGGGAATATTCTTAACTGATTTATAGATTCAGTGCAATCTCTATCAGAATTCTAGCTGACTTTTTAGAAACTGACAAACTAATTCTAACATGCATATGACATTGCAAAGGGCCTAGAATCGCCAAAACAATTATGAAAAAGAAGAAAGAAGGAAAATGCATACTTCCCAATTTCAAAATTAATATAAAGCAATGGTAATCAAGACAGTGAGGTACTGACATGAGAAAGGTCAGATATATGGATCCGTAGAAAAGAATTAAGGGTCCAGAAATAAACCTATACATCTACAGTCAGCTGATTTTCTATAAGGGTGCCAAGACTATTCAATGAGAGAATACTCTTAAACAAATGATGTTAGGTAATACAATATGTGGTATTGGAGAAGACTCTTGAGAGTCCCTTGGACTGCAAGGAGATCAGCCCTGGGTGTTCTTTGGAAGGAATGATGCTAAAGCTGAAACTCCAGTACTTTGGCCACTTCATGTGAAGAACTGACTCATTGGAAAAGACTCTGATGCTGGGAGGGATTGGGGCCAGGAGAAGAAGGGGACGACAGAGGATGAGATGGCTGGATGGCATCACTGACTCGATGGATGTGAGTCTGAGTAAACTCTGGGAGTTGGTGATGGACAGGGAGGCCTGGCATGCTGCGATTCATGAGGTTGCAAAGAGTCGGACATGACTGAGCAACTGAACTGAACTGAACTGAAAAGAATAAAGTTAGATTTTTACTTTACATCATATCAAAGTAAACTCAAAACAGATCAAAGTCCTAAATGTAAGAGCTAAAACTACAAAACTCTTATAATAAAACACAATGGTAAACTTATGATTTTGAATTTGGCAAAGGATTCTTAGATATCACAATGAAAGCACAAATAACAAAAGAAAAATTAGGTGAACTGGACTTCATCAAGATTGAAACCATGTGCTTCAAGGACACTATCATGTAAGTAAAATGACAACCCACAGATGAGAGACAATATGTATCTAGTAAAGGCCTAGTGTCTAGAATATATAAAGAACCCTTATAACTTGATAATGAAAAGGTAAATAACCCACAGAAGATATATAAATGGCCAATAAGTACCATCCAAAGATGCCCGACATCATTAGCCATCAGGAAAATGCAAGTCAAACATACAGTGAGATACTACTTCATACCTATTAGGATATCTAGAATCAAAAAATCAGATAATAAGAAGTGTAGGCAAGGATATGGAGAAATCAAAATCCTCATACATAGCTGGTGGGAATGTAAATTGGCGCAGCCACTTTGGAAGAGTCTGACAGTTCCTTGAATGATTAAACATAGAGTTATTACATGATCTCAGCAATTCCGCTCCCAGGTATAGACTCAACAGAAATGAAAACATATCCAAACTGAAACCTGTATGGGAAAACAGCCCCAATGTCCATCCACTGATGAATGAATAGACACAATGTGTTACATCCACAAATGGAATATTACTTGACCATGAAAAGAAATGAAGTATGGATACATGCTATGCATGAACAAAAGCTGAAAAGTAAAAAAAGTCCTCAGCAGATGATCACATATTATGTGATCGCGCTTCTGTGAAATGGCCAGAACACAAAAGTCTGTAGAGACAGAAAGTAGCTTAGCGGTTGCTCATGGCTAGTGGTACTGGTGGTGTGGAGTATGTGTGTGTGCATGTCTTGTCTGACTCTCTGAAACCCCATAGACTGTAGCCCACCAGGCTCCTCTCTCCATGGGATTCTCCAGGCAAGAATACTAGAGTGGGGTGCCATTTCCTTCTCCAGTGGAATCTTCCCCACCCAGGGATCGAACTCACCTCTCCTGTGTTTCCTGCATTGGCAGGCAGATTCTTGACCACTGTGCCACTGTGTGGGGTAGCAGGAATGAAATCTAGGGAGTTATGAGTGTGACAGCTAAAGCTTAAAGAGTTTTTCTTTTTGGAGTGATGAAAATAATTCTGAAATTTACTGTGGTGATGGTTGTGCATATCTGTAAACATATGACAGATTACTAAGTTGCATAGTTTAAACAGATGATTTTGTGTATAAACTGTATCTCTATAAAGCTCTTAAAAAAAGGAATGATGACTTAAAGCTCTTTACATGTTGGAGCTGAAACTAAAAGTGACCCATTATGACATACTATTTAGTTAGTAAAAAATAGTTTCAGTAGGTGAATATTTATTGACACTGGATGATATTTATAACATCTTGTTGAATAAAAATAGTAATCTATAAAATAATAGATATGATCCTACTGCTGCTGCTGCTGCTGCTAAGTCACTTCAGTCGTGTCCAACTCTGTGCGACCCCATAGATGGCAGCCCACCAGGCTCCCCCATCCCTAGGATTCTCCAGGCAAGAACACTGGAGTGGGTTGCCATTTCCTTCTCCAATGCATGAAAGTGAAAGTGAAGTCACTCAGTCATGTCTGACTCTGTGCGACCCCATGGACTGCAGCCTACCAGGCTCCTCCATCCATGGGATTTTCCAGGCAAGAGTACTGGAGTGGGTTGCCATTTTTACAAAATACTATTACATACATAGAAAAATATGTTTAACGATAAGTGTTAAAAGTGAAGAGAAACAAATTATTGCATACTAATGCATTTATGCAGAATGGTACCGATGAACCCATTTCCAGGGCAGGAATAGAGATGCAGACACAGATAAGAGGCATGTGGACTCAGGAGGTGGGGGGTGGGGGGACGACCTGGGAGATGAGGACTGACATACATACACTGCCATATACGAAATAGCTAGCTAGTGGGAAGCCGCTCTAGAGCACAGGGAGCCCAGCTCGGTGCTCTGTGATGACCTAAAGGGTGGGATGGGGGTGGGGTGGAGGGAGGTCCAAGAGGGAGGTGATGTGTGCGTGTGTGTAGCCAATTCACTTTGTTGTACAGCAGAAACTAACACAACACTGTGAATCAATTAATATTCCAAAAAAAGCAGTTATCCTTGGTGGGATTATAAGTATTAGAAAATTTCTCTTTTTATACATCAGTACTTTCTACAGTGAGTATCTGTCAACTTTGTATTGAGAAAAATACTTAAATTACTTTGTTTCTGCTATAACACAATCAAAAATCTCAGAGAATGTGGCTGCAGTACTTGAATTCTCAAAGAAATTTTAAGCAAGAATCTAAACTTTCATAAAGAGAGAATCTCAGTAAAAGACTCAGTAATATGTCTAATTTTGGATGACACAACCTAGTGTGCCCTTCAAGATGAATTGGCCTGATTAAAAAGAGTGAAATAATGCCATATGCAGTAACATGGACAGACCCAGAGATCGTCATACTGACTGAAACAAGTCAGAGAGAGAGATGTATCGTATAGTATCACTTAATAGCAGAAACTAAAAAGAAAAGATACAAATGAACTTACTCACAAAATAGATTAACAGATTTAGAGAACTAGCTTAGGGTTACTAGGGGGAAGGGATAGTTAGGGAGTTTGGGCTGGACATGTGCACACTCCTATATTTAAAAATGATCAATAAAGCCCTACCATATAGCACAGGGAACTCTGCTCAATGCTGTGTAGCAGATTGAATGGGAAAAGAATCTGGAAAAGAACAGATACTAATGGAATCACTTTGCTATATACCTGAAATTAAAAATAAAATAAAAAATTTTTAAAAAGATTAACTGGCTGGAAAATCCTGGTAAGTAGGATACTTTACAGAAAGATAGTAAGCTTTAAACCCATTAAATGTTAAAGAATATTTATGAAAGTACAACTTTGAAATAGTTTATCTGAATATTTTCTTATTAATAACAATTAAGATTGTTTTAAAGCCACTCCTCACTGGAACAATAAGCCCCTGCTATCTGAGTCTGGGCACTTTTTTCTAAGGGTAAGTGTTAGGTGAAGAGTGAAGGAACTACTGTATCTAGTTCATCCCAAAATGTCACTAAATTAAAAATTTTATTGACATACAGTTGATTTACAATGTTGTGTTAATTTCAGGTATACAGCAAACTGATTCAATTTTGTATATATGTATATACATAATTGTATATATATGTATATGTATATAATTGTATATGTATATATATATATTTCCAATATAGGTTATTACAGTAAAAATGTCATTAAGCCTATAAAGAATATTCAAAAGAACAAAGAATAAAACCCTGTGTATTCTTATAAATAGAAATGTAAGGTAGCTATGATGAGTATGTGGGAGAAGTGTAGATATTTATATAAGACTTACTTACAAATCTCTCAAACAAACATTGTTTCATCCATATATAGATATATTATTGCCAGAGTAAGGGCATGGTTACCTAATATCACTACCCACATGTCATCAATTTTTTTCTTTTTATTGTTGCCTATTCCAAAAACAGGAAAATATTTATAGCCTGTGACTGCAAGTATTTCTTTATATCAGTGTAATAAAGCTTTCTTTTGCTCTTAGGTGCCTCAGTTTATACAATAATTTATTCACCTGACCTATAAGAGTATGATTGTGTCATAATTTAAAATATCATATTTTTATGGATTTAAACTTATATTACACATTTCCCATTTAAGTATATTAAATGTGAATTTTTCCAAATGTGTGGAAATGCAGATGGGCCCAGTGAGAACAGAAATCAGGAGGTAATTCTGTTATAACATTATAGTTAGCATTTATTAAATACTTACAGTGGACCCAGCATAATGGGCACTTTGCTTGCACTATCTCTTTTAATCCACACAGTAAGCTAATGAAGTAGGAACCTTAGGTTTAGAGAGTTTATGTATCTTGTTTAGCATAACCACACTCTTGGTAAGTCACAGTTAGACTTGAACCAGGTGTATCTATCTCCAATTCTAGGGGTTTTCCCTAATACCTCAGGGGAATGAAATGAGACCTTTCTGATCATCTTAGAGGCCTGGCTAATTCACGGGTATAGCTCTTGCACTAATATTGGGCAAAGTTAGACTTTAGCATCAGATACAGGTTTATGCTACTCGTTATGTATATAATTTGGGGCAAGCCAAATAAGTATACCCATTTCCTCATCTGAGTATATGGCAGAATACTACTGACTTCACCAAGTTACTGTGACGAGTAAGTGTAATTACTGTCTATAAAGTCTCAGCACTCCTAAGTAACTGCTGGCTCTTATGATAATGAGAAAATTGTCCTTTCGAATCCACAAACTAAGATCCCACCCTGTGGTCATCCTGGGTGTCCACTGAAGATAAATGACGTTCCTACTGTGAGCCATCTTTGGAGTTAGAATATCCTGACCAGGAAGTGAGGCCCTGCAGGTTGATTCTGAGCTGGCTTAGTCACCTTCGCATCTTTGGGAATCTCAGGCTTGGACTCTGGGGCATCTGCATGTCCCTGAGGACATTCTTGTTTGGTGTAGAAACAAGGGCTTCTTCCTCACTGAGGGAGCTGTGTTCTAAGCAAGGATGCGTGTGTACAGTAGCAAGAAGGCAGTCCAGCTGGAGACCTCAAGTACCCAAGGTCTCGTGCCCACAGAGCACGAGAGCACAGGTTCACACAGCAGAGTGACCACATCCAAAAGGTCACTGGGAGTTTTGCTCTGAGCTGTAATTTCCTCAGGACTTTAACAAGAACTGACCGCACGTTTCAGTCTGGCCTCAGTGCTGCTGTGGGAAACTGCCGAGAAGTTCGCCTTCACGCTCTGGTGGGAATGGGGAAAGACAAGAGAACGTGCCACGGTTTGTGTGCCACGGTGTAACAGTTTCAGTTAGAGCATGGTACAAAATGCTGTTCTATGTATATTTGTGCTTCACTGAAAAGGTCAAATGTTTTAGGTTGGTTTTCAACTCAAAGTTTGCTCCTGATGCTGACACAGATAACACTGAAGTAAATCTATGCTTTCTGCCTCATTTCACTTATTCATTCATTCACTTGTTTAACAAAAATATAGGGATCACCAATAATTGTAAACCAGGGCTTTTTCCAAGTGTTGTGGACATAAAGCAGATCCTGGCCCCATAGGAGACAGACACATAAAAAGGAAGATGGAAATCTGAATAAGTTACAACAGCCTTAAAATGGGGCAAAAAAAAAAGTTCTTTGAGACTGTAGAAGTAATAATTCTCAAGGGTAAATACAGAACCACAAACAACAGGATTCCTTCGAATAGAAATAACATAGGTGTTAGACATACCCCAAAAGACAAATGCCCAGTCCAGTAGCCCTACTGTGTGTGTGTGTTCAGTCACGCAGTCGTGTCTGACTCTTTGTAACTCCAGGGACAGGAGCCCAGGCTCCTCTGTCCATGGAATTTTTCCAGGCAAGAATACTGGAGTAGGAAGCCATTTCCTCCTCCAGGGGATCTTCCTGACCCAGGGATAGAACCCATGTCTCATGCATTGGTAGGCAGATTCTTTATCACTGAGCCACCTGGAAAGACCCAATAACCCTAGAGGAAGATCCTAATAGCATTCTAATAGCATTCCTACTTGACTTATGAACATCTGCGGTATAGAGAAGTTAACTAGTTTGTACCGACTGCACAACATGGATTTTAATCCAACTTATGTCCAACTCTTAATCTCTGTGCTGGACTAAAAATGATTGCTATTACCAACTCACTTGTGCATAGTTTGGTTTTTATTTGGAAAAAAGATAATTTATATGGTGCCCCAGGTATAAAAAATGATTCCTGATTGTAGGACTGTACTGACTACTAACTAATACAGTAGTTTTTAAACTGTTATTTCAGATGGCATTAATATTAAAGGTAAAATATGGTGGGCACTTTTTAAAGGAATATCTGGCATTTTTGGCAACTTGAAGAGGGTCCTATTGACCCTCCCTCTTGGAATTTATGCCATTATGTAATCTCTTCCTCTTGAGGACTGATTCTAGTCACTCTCTTCTAACAAGCACAATATAGCAAAAGTGATTTTTGATGTTAATAAATAATTGAAGTAATCAAAGAGGAGACAGTTTCTTCTCACAGTAGAATTCCAACTAATAAGTTTTTTAAAAAGTGGGAAATAGAGAATCACAGTAGGCAAATACCACAGTAACAAATGTCACAGACAAGAAAACTGCTGGATGCTAAATTGTCTGACAAAATTTTGAGGAGAAGTAGGCCTAATCTCAAATGATCTCCCCCAAGATATTACCTGTTCAGTGAGAAAGAGTAACTACAGTGGAAAATCAAGCAGATATCCACCTAGCCAAGTGCTTAAGTCAAACATAACTGTTGATAAGACATTACTTTGGAATTTTAAAAACAAAATATGAAACTGAAATCATTAAAATAGACTATAATAAAATTAATAATATTTACTCATCGAGATACCACAGGAGACTGAAAAGGCAAATCACAAAATAGAAGATACCCACTCATACGTGTGACAGAGGTCACGCCAGAATGTGTGAAGCTCTCCAAAAGCCAGCAGGAAAGAGACAGGCCACTGGAAAAGTGGAAATCACAGTGGCCATGAAGCATGAAAATATTCTCAACCACACTGATAGTCAAGGAAACACCAACTAAAACCAAAAAGAAATGACCATGAGCTCACAGCAAACTGTTCAAAATAAATGAAAAAGAGACCTATCAATAACAACTATGGTCAGGATATGGACCATCAAGAGGTCTCATATCACTGGTGGAAGTGTAAAGTTATACAGCTTCTGTAGCAAACCTGTTGGCATTTGGTTAGTAAAACTGAACATATATATCCTCCGAGACAAAGCAAACCCACTCTTATGTGTACAGCCTTCCCATACAACTTCAGAACTGTATGTGGAGAGGCACTGAAACACATGAATGAACACATTCAAAGGAGATTTATTCATAGTATCCTCAACTTGGAAGCATTGAGATGTCTACCAACAGCAGGATGGATAAATAATTCATGCAATGGAATATTATGTAGCAACAAAAATGGGATCATTATATACCCTTCAATATAGAAGAATCTTAAAAATCCATGGTAATGGGGAAGAAGGTAATCTCATAAACACATATCACATATCTTGTGATTTTATTTAGGCAAAAACTTTAATATTTTATTTAGGGATACTCAGTTTGAAGCTAAATTATAAACAAAAGGGAAGGGCAACCAGGGGCCTTTTGGGGTCCAGAGAATATTCTACTTCATAATGTAGGTAGTGGTTACATAACTATTTCATAATAACTTGTTAAATTAATACATTTACTTATTTAAACAAGAAAGAATATGATATCCACGCAGCCTGCTTTTGGGCAAATGACAATTTCTGAGTGACACAAAAATATTTAATGGTGCAGTGTGTTCAAGTATTTAATTTTTAGAATCATAAATACTTAAGACTTTTCTGAACTTTGATAGTCATTTTTTTTTTTACCATAAGTGCTATAGACAGAAAGATTCCCCACAAAATTTGTTGACAATGACAATCTGCTTTATCAAATTTTGTAGAAAATGTGGGCCAATTTCTTTTATTATAACCATATGTATTGTGAAACTAGAAGTCAAGATTTTCCTTAATTTACTCCATTTTCAGTAAATGCCTCCAGGCGTACGTGGGGGCTGAAAAGTGGGGGCCTCCAGGCATAAGTGTCTACAAATCAGACTGTAATGAAAGCATTCAGAGATGGTACTTCTTTAGCTAGTCCACTTGATGGCACTCAACTAACATGGGATGTGTGCTAATCCTCTCTAGACATTTGATGCATTAATGTGTTTTCAATGTGTTTTCATAATCTTAGACCTTGTAAAATCTAAAGGTCTTTTTTGACTTAGAGCTTTGAATATGTTCAGTAGGGAAAAAAAGGATTAAAAATTCTTAAAGAATTAAAGCTGGTTTTGAGCATTAAAGAAAGGTACAGTACATTAAATGTCTCAGGACAAACAGGGCTTTTCATGTCCTCTTTACTCTTGCCTTTCCCACATTTCCAAATTATGTACCCTAGAATGAGAAATAAATAATTTTTGGCTGTAAGATTTTAGAAGCAGATCTCACTGGCTCACTGAAGTACCCTTCCCATTGCTCTTAGATGGCATAATAGATATATATGCATTGCAGCGCTACAAACTGAATTATTTTGTGAGGAGAATGAAATAGAGATGATTTTGCCCCTGTGGTCAGCTTGGGCTGACTACCACAGACTGGGGACTGAAACAACAGACCTTTATTCTTCACAGCACTGTAGGCTGCAAAGTCTGAGATTAAGATGCTGGAAGACCAAGTGACTGGTGAGGGCCTGCCTCCTGGTTTGCAGGTCCCCTCACATGGCAGAGAGCAGAGAAGGGAAGAAGGCTCTCCAGACTTTCTATAAAAGGGCACAAATCCCATTCATGAGGGCTCCATTCATATGACCTATTGACCTGCCCTCCCCCCATGCCATCACAGAGAGGATGAGGATTTCAGCACATGGATCTTGGGAGACACCAACATTGTTTAGGACGCACTGCATAGCAGACACAGGAAGGGGCGGAGCCTCTGCACCCTGGCATCGAAGATGCAGTTTCACAGGCTTAGGCTCTGCAACTTCCTTCTCAGAGGAACACCTTTGTTTGGCTCTTAAAGCAGAATAAAGCTTCTTTGCTATGATTCCTCATCTGTAAGCAGTGGAAAGTGGTTCTTTGCTGGGGAAGAGAATTGGGACACTGAAGAAATGGGAGAGGCTACTGCTCCTTTTCCCTGATGAGGAGGAAATGGTAACACAGTCTACACAGTCTAGTATTCTTGCCTGGAAAATCCCATGGACAGAGGAGCCTGGCGGGCTGCAGCTGCAGTGATGGGGTCGCAGAGTCGGACATGACTGAGCAACTGAGCGCACTCCTCCTTTTGGGTGCTTTTATTGCAAACAGTAATTTAAGTGGTCTTAACTTCTAGTCTCACAGTACACATGGCTGTAAAGAAAGAAACTGTCCCACCTTTCTCTGAGTGAAATAATTTTGCTTTACGTGTATCAAGGTATGATACTGCAAAACAATCAGGAAACCTGTGAGTGCTACATGGAGCATCAATAGTGACCCTAAAAGAGAGCTATGGGGATCTTTGTTCTTACATTAACTGTAACTGGTCCTTTCCTGACTTGTAATAAAGTGAAATAGTTCATCTAAGTGCTTTTTTTAAAATCCTGCAAAGAATCCCCCTTCTTTGTGAAGACTTCGGTGCTGTTTGCCTGTCAACGGCCTCAGGAGATGGTGGGCTCTGTTTCCGGGGAGACAGGAAGCTTCTGGAGAGAAGGAACTGTGCCTTATGTTTATCTCTAGTCCTGGCAGCAGAAAACCCAATGACTTAGCTGGTTGCTCAATAAACATGAATATGACAACTGGATTGTCATGATGTCCAATCTAACATCTGATCTTATATTTTCTTCCTTCCTGTGAAGGTCTGGTTGTCTAGTGTGTCTATATATGAATTAAGGTCATCCCAGCCTGAAGGTAGAAAATTTGATAGAAAATGAAATGCTTTGTGTGCATACTTTTAAATCTGAATGCTATACATTTTTAAAAATAAAGCTCCACTCTGCACTTTCCTTACCACTTCCTTCCTCTTTTGCTGCAAAGTACCAGCAGCTTTGTCCATAATACTTCAGATAACATGTATTTCCCTCAAGAATTAAAAGTTTGTGAGCACTCCTTCAGCATTATTTGACAATATTAAGCAATTTTAGTTGTCTATGAAGTTTTAAAATACATCCTGTAAGAAACAAAAAATAAATGTGCTTGAACAATAAGAATTTAAAAATAAGTAGGTCTTTTGGAATTAAAAAAAATAAAAACCCAACACAGGCTAAAAAGACACACAAAATCTGATCCTTTTTAATCTTTATATTTCTTGAATCATAAAGCATTTGTCAAAATGCCAAAAGCAATATTATACACAGGCGGGATATTAATTATAACCTGAATTCAGGTAGGGAACGCTCTGTGAACCAAACTTGTGTTCATGCCGCTGCTGCTGCTAAGTTGCTTCAGTCATGTCCGACTGTGTGTGACCCCATGGGCCTATACAAATTCTCTGAAGTATTAGAACAACAGGAAAGGATCACAGGGTATATTTCCTAAAATTTAAAAATATGTAATTTAAAAGCTATGAATAAAAAAATCTTCCATCTGTTTTTTAAACTGAAGTGTAGTTGATATACAATTTTGTGTTACTTTCAGGTGTACAGCAAAGTGATTCATACTATATGTATTCTTTTTCATATTTTCTATCTTGTTATTATAAGATATTGAATATAGTTCCCTGTGCTGTACAGTAGGCCTTTGTCGTTTATTTTATATAGAGTGGTATATATCTGCTAATCCCGAACTCCTATTTTACCCCTCCCTTCCCTCTTTCCCCTTCAATAACCATGAAGTTTGTTTTCTAGTCTGTGAGTCCATTTCAATTTTGTAAATAAGCTCTATTTGTATATATATTAAAAAAAACTCCTATCTTTAACGTCAGTTTCTCCTGATGTAGAAAAAAATCTTCACAGGCAATATCAAATATTATCATGTGCTTTATGAATAAAAAATATACAATAATTTTATAAGAAAAAATTGCTAAGACAATGGTTCATATGGGTCTTTCTGACTTGCTTTAGAAATGTTTTCATATTTTGCTTTTAAATGCTGCCTGTTTCTATATTTTAAAAATATTTAACACACAGAGGAGAAAAGGTACTCATTGTTTGAGTCTATAAACTAGTATTTGGTGCAGATAAAAGTCTCTTGTTCTGGACATGTGCCCTCATTGCCTCAGCATAGTGCCCGAGACACAGTCAGAGCTCAGTGAGTCTTCACTGAAAGAAGGAACCACTGCACATGGCGGGTGCTACTTTCTCTCAAGTCCTTCTGCTTACTGCCACACGAAAGTCACAGTCCGAGTTCTGGTTCTCATCATCTCTGGTCTGTTTACTGTACTCAGTTCAGTCGCTCAGCTGTGTCCGACACTTTGCAATCCCATGGACTGTAGCACACTAGGTTTTCCTGTCCATCACCAACTCTTGGAGTTTACTCAAACTCATGTCCATCGAGCCAGTGATGCCATCCAACCATCTCATCGTCTGTCATCCCTTTCTCCTCCTGCCTTCAATCTTTCCCAGCATCAGGGTCTTTTCCAATGTACTCAGTTCAGTTCAGTTGCTCAGTCGTGTCCGACTCTTTGCAACCCCATGAACTGCAGCATGCCAGGCCTCCCTGTCCATCACCAGCTCCTGGAGTTTACCCAGACTCATGTCCATTGAGTCAGTGAAGCCATCTAACAGTCTAATATCTGTCGTCCCTTCTCCTCTTGCCTTCAATCTTTCCCACCATCAAGGTTTTTTCCAAATGAGTCAGCTCTTCGCATCAGGTGGCCAAAATATTGGAGTTTCAGCTTCAACATGAGTCCTTCCAATGAACACCCAGGACTGATTTTCTTTAGGATGGACTGGTTGGATCTCCTTGCAGTCCAAGGGACTCTCAAGAGTCTTCTCCAACACTAGCCTACTAAATTATCTCTTTGGTTGTTGTCCATGTTTTCTCTTATTCATTCTCTACAATATAACTTTGATTTTTCTCTAAAGCAAATTAGGTCATAATAATAGCTAATATTTATTAATCCCTAGTATGTGCCAAACTTCACATGCACCACATAATTAAACTCCTGTAGCAACAATGATAAGAAGGCATTAAGACTCCTAATACTAGAGATGAGTAAACTGAGGCACAGAGAGGTCAAGCAGAGAGAGCAGTCTGGCTCTGGCAGAGTTACCTTTCTGTGACATTATGCACCTGATGGAAGAGGGTTATTGATGATCTCAGTTTTCCTGGAGCTGGTTCAGTGCAGCACTGAAAGTCTGGTGTCATAAGAAGGTCCCCTGTCCCAGGTCAGCTGAAGCAGTTGCTTACCTTCCACACAGCGTAAGAACTTTATACTAGTGTACTTTCATCTCTCCCCTCCCAATTCCTGTCCTGTTTGATCATACATTCTGCTTTTCCCTATGTTATAAATCCCATACTACACTTCTTTAGAAAAGGCAGAGGAACCAGAGATCAAATTGCCAACATCCACTGGATCATGGAAAAAGCAAGAGAGTTCCAGAAAAACATCTATTTCTGCTTTATTGACTATGCCAAAGCCTTTGACTTGGTGGATCACAATCAACTGTGGAAAATTCTGAAAGAGATGGGAATACCAGACCACATACCCTGCCTCTCGAGAAATCTGTATGCAGGTCAGGAAGCAACAGTTAGAACTGGACATGGAACAACAGACTGGTTCCAAATAGGAAAAGGAGTCCATCAAGGCTGTATATGGTCACCCTGCTTATTTAACTTCTATGCAGAGTACATCATGAGAAACGCTGGTCTGGAAGAAACACAAGCTGGAATCAAGATTGCCGGGAGAAATATCAATAACCTCAGACAGGCAGATGACACCACCATTATGGCAGAAAGTGAAGATGAACTAAAAAGCCTCTTGATGAAAGTGAAAGAGGAGAGTGAAAAAGTTGGCTTAAAGCTCAACATTCAGAAAACGAAGATCATGGCATCTGGTCCCATCACTTCATGGCAAATAGATGGGGGAAACAGTAGAAACAGTGTCAGACTTTTTTTGGGGGGCGGCTCCAAAATCACTGCAGATGGTGACTGCAGCCATGAAATTAAAAGACACTTACTCCTTGGAAGAAAAGTTATGACCAACCTAGATAGTATATTCAAAAGCAGAGACATTACTTTGCCGACTAAGGTCCATCTAGTCAAGGCTATGGTTTTTCCTGTGGTCATGTATGGATGTGAGAGTTGGACTGTGAAGAAGGCTGAGCCCCAAAGAATTGATGCGTTTGAACTGTGGTGTTGGAGAAGACTCCTGAAGGTCCCTTGGACTGCAAGGAGATCCAACCAGTCCATTCTGAAGGAGATCAACCCTGGGATTTCTTTGTAAGGAATGATGCTAAAGCTGAAGCTCCAGTACTTTGGACACCTCATGCGAAGAGTTGACTCATTGGAAACGCCTCTGATGCTGGGAGGGATTGGGGGAAGTAGGAGAAGGGGACGACCGAGGATGAGATGGCTGGATGGCATCACGGACTCGATGGACGTGAGTCTGAGTGAACTCTGGGAGATGGTGATGGACAGGGAGGCCTGGCATGCTGCGATTCATGGGGTCGCAAAGGGTCAGACATGACTGAGTGACTGAACTGAACTGAACACTTCTAATATTTTTACTCAAATAGTCAATTGTTCTGAAAAGAGATTTAAATATAGAAAATTCTTTTCTGTTTTCTGTGCTCATCACTCCTTCTTGTAGGGACTTCCCTGGTGGTCCAGTGGATAAGACTTCATGTTTAGACTACAGGGAGCACAGGTTTGATCCCTACTCAGGGAACTAAGATTCCCACATGCCAGTGTGATGCAGCCAAAAAGAAAGAAATAAAATAAAATAGGACAGCCTGGTTAAAAAAATCCTTTGCGTCAATCCAGATTTCCATCTGGTATCCTTTTCATTTTGACTAAAGCGTTTCCTTTGATATTTCTTATAGTGTGAGTCTGCTCGTGATGCTAATTCAGCTTTTGTATATGTGCAATGTCTTTGATTTCACTCTTGAAAGAAAACAGAATGAAAATAAATTATAGAGTTACAATTTTTCTTTCAGAATTTTAAAGCATTTGATCTACAAAATTCTTTTTTCTTTATCTACAGAATTCTTGCTTGCATTATTTCCTTTGTTTTTCTCCAGTTTTATTGAGATATGACATATATTGTATTAGTCCAATGTGTACAACATAATGATTTGCTATATGTATATATGACAAAATGATTATGACAAATTTAGTTACAGACAACCACCTCACAAAGCTACAATTTTTATTTCCTGTAATGAGAACTTTTAAGATCTACTCTTTTAGCAACTTTCAAATATTTAGTACTCTATTGGTAACAATAGTTACCATGCTGCATATTATATTCTCAAGCTTTTATTATCATATAATTGAAAATTTATGCCTTCTGATCAACTTCACCAGTTACACTTCACCCGCCTCCACATTTCTCCTCTGGCTCTTATGAATTTGTGTTTCTTTTTTTTAAACTTTAAGATGCCACATATAAGTAAGTTCATTCAGCTCTCCTGTCTGATTTTTTCACTTAGCATAAGGCCTTTGAGATCCACCCATATTGTCAAAAATAGCAGGAATTTCTTTTTTATGCTCCCAAAATATTTCACTGTAGACATATACCACATTTTCTTTATCCATTCATTTGTGGATCAACACTCAGATTGTTTTCATGTCTTGGCTATTGTAAATAATGCTGCAACAAACACAGGACTGCAAATATCTTTTTGAGATGATGCTTTTTGTTTTCTTCAGATAAATATCCAGAAGTGGAATTACTGTAGTTGTATTTTTAAATTTTGGAAGAACTTCTGTACTGGTTTCCATACTTGTTGCATCAGTTAACCTTCCCACAAATAGTGCACAAGGGTTCCCTTATTCTACAAATCTTTGCCAATACTTATTATTTGTTGTCTCTTTGATAATGGCTATTTTGGCAGGTGTGGGTGATATCTCATTGTGGTTTTGATTTGCATTTCTCTGATGATTACTGATGTTGAGCATCTTTTCATGTGTCTGTTAACCATCTGTATGTCTTCTCTGGAAAAATATCTATTCAGGTCCTCTACCCATTTTTAAACTAGCTTTTTTTTCCTAAGGCAGTATATGGGTTCTGTATTTTGGGTATTAACATCTTATTAAATGTCTGATTTGCACATATTTTCTCCCATTCTGTAGGCTGTCTTTTCATTTGGTTGATGGTTTCCTTTGCTGCCCAGAAGCCCTTTAGTTTGATGTAGGCTCACTTTGCTTTTGTTGCCTTTGCTTTTGATGTCAGATCCAAAAAAATCATTGCCCAAATATATGTCTGGAAGCTTACCCCCTATATTTCCTTCTAGGATTTTTATGGTTTCAGTCTACTGTTCAAGTTTTAAGTCATTTTGAGTTGATTCTTTTGTCTAGTATAAGATAAGGGGTCCAGTTTCCCCAACACCGTTTACTGAAGAATTTCCCCATGTATATTCCTGGCTTCTTTGTTGTAAATTAGTTGACCAAATATGCATGGGTTTATTTCAAGGCTCTCTATTCTCCTCTATTGTTCTATTTTTATGCCTATAGCATACTGTTTTATTACAATAACTTTGTAATATGGCTTGAAATCAGAGTACGATGCCTCCAGATTTGTCCTTTTCCTCAAGATTGTTTTATTGGGGTCTTTTGTGGTTCCACATACATTTTAGGATTTTTTATTCTATTTCTGTGAAAATAAATGCCACTGAAATTTTTATAGGGATTGTCTTCAATCTGTAAGTACTTTTTGATTAGAAGGATGACATTTCAAATTTTATCTCTGGGGTAAAATTCTTCTATTCTTATAAACAGAAGACAGTTAAATTACTTGGGAACAGGTGAATCCTTTCAGGTCTTGATTTTAATGTTTGTCAGGCAGAATTTGAACTGCATTCAGCCTAGGAATAACTTCCCTCACTGCTGAGATGAGACCCTTCCAGGTACTCTTCTTAAAGTCCCATGGATATGAGGTTTTCCAGTCTGGCTGGTAGGAACAGGTACTATTCCTGGCCCACTGCAACTGCTGGACTCCATTACCTTTGGTCTGTTGGATGGTTCTTTTCTCAGTCCCTGAGAGTTCCCTTTCTCGCATGTTCTGATCTGGACTCAGCTAAACATTTAAGGGGGATCTCTACTGATCTCTCACTGCACAGCATTCTTTTTTTCTAGTATTGTTCTATGAACACTAGCTGCCTTGGTCTCCCCAGCCTTTCAGCCTCATCTCAATCTAGCAAGTCCTCTGGGTTCCCCCCAGACCCCCATCCTGCACCACTGCCTGGAAAGTCTCTCAAGGCAGTAAGCTGGGACAACTGTAGGGCTGACCTCACTTGTCTGTTTCTGAGAGAATCACTGTTCTTTGTTGCCTTCCTTGTGTGTTATGAGCCAACACTTCATACATATCTGTTTATTGGCTGTTTCAGGTGGAGGATAAGTCCCATTTCTGCTTCTTCATTGGGCGGTGTGAGACCAGAATGTGATGGATAAATGATCATAAAATGTTTGTTCTCCCTTCTTGTGGCTCCACATATTAGCACACAAATTTAGTGACTGTTGACATGTTTTTGAACTTAATTCAAAATTGTTTTCATTTAGTCAAGTTACCAAACTTATGTTTTGTTTATATAGACATGATATAAATGAAAGGGCTGAACATGAAATGATTAACTACAAAGATTAGCTACTCAACAAGATAAGCAAGATAGCTCTTGGTTTACTTATTAATGTCCATCTTACTAGTTGCTTTACTGGCATTTTGAAATAACTACTTTTAATTGTGCAAGAATACTTGAGGTGATGTGTCTAAATGTGATCTAGTTGGGTAATAAAGTAATCCTTTTGAGTGGCTAATATCCATTTATATGGACAGAATTATGATTTATGTAATCTAACTTGAGTTCATCCAGTGTTTACTGGATACATTCTATGTGCTAGGCACTGAGTTAAGTCTAGAGACAGAAATGAATAATAAGTAGCCTCTGCCCCCCGAGGAGCTCAGAGGGAGGCAGAACTGATAAGCGAGTTGACAATGTGGTAAGTACTGCAATTATACTAACTACGGGTTGCTATGAGAGCACAGAGGTGAGGCAGCTCACACAGCTCAGGCGAGTGTGATGTTGTGGGTGGGAAGGTGTAGCTGATGCTGTGGTTGGCCTTCTCTCTCCTCCTTCCGTCTTGGAAGAGCCCTGGTTTGATGATACCCTCTCCTCCTCCCTGGTGGGGCCAGGAAGTGAATGCTCACAAGTCTAACTCAGTCACGTCAATCACTGTATTCCTATGCTCATTTTCAATGATTGTTTTAGATGAAGGTATGTGACACCCCCAGAAAGAAAATGCAAAAGTAATTCTACAGATGGGTCTCAGGACAGGTTTTTCTCCTGACAGAACGAACCGTGCAAGGAGAAACCTCTCTTCCGGCTTTGATCACAGTTGTGTGACAACTTGGGCCTTCCCAGGTGGCGCTAGTGGTAAAGAACCTGCCTGACAATGCAGATGCTGATTCGATCCCTGGGTTGGGAAGATCCCCTTGAGACGGACACGGCAACCCACTCCAGTATTCTTGCCTGGAGAATCCCAAGGTCAGAGGAGCCTGGTGGGTTACAGTCCACAGGGTCGCAATGTGTCAGACACGACTGAAGTGACTTAGCATACTGCACATGAGACCTCATGATATTTAAGTTGTGTCATTCATGTTCTGATCATGAAAGGCAGCCTTTCTGTTCTTCAGAGGACTGAAGAACAGAAATAAGGGAAGCTGTTGGGTCCTTGTTGACATCATCATGTCACCAAATTATAAACTTGGAATCTTCTGTCTCTATCTTTTCTTGTTATTTTTTTTCCCTTATGTGGACCATTTTTAAAGTCTTTATTGAATTTGTAATGATATTGCTTCTGGTTTGTTTGTTTTTTTCTGTTGTGAGGCATGTAGGATCTTAGCTCCTCAACCAGGGAAGGAACCCATATCCCCTGCATTAGAAGAGAAAGTCTTGACCACCCGACCACTGGGGAATTCCCTCTTGTTGTTATAATGAGATAATAAATCCTTATTATTTAAGCCACTTTCAGTTATTCCATTATATGAAGTCAAAAGTACACTAACAGATATGGAAGGTTACCCAAAGAAGTGATGCTTGGGTAATGCCGTAAAGGACCAAAGATATTCAATCCTGGAGGATGAAGGAGAGGGAGAGGTCACCCCAGGCAGAGGAAAGAGCTTGCTCAAAAGCTTAGAAACACAAAGCGATATGGAGTGCTTGAGAAAGTACAGGCAGTTCTGTACCGGACTCCTGTTCTGGTAATTCAGATTTTCCCACTTGGGTAGAATGTCTTTTGTACATAGTAGAAATCCAATTACTATTTGTTGCCTGATTGCTTTTATAATGTTTTCTTTAATTATATTGAATTCAGTCCAAGAATGTCTATTGATGTGCCAGGAATTTTACAGGCACATATGGTAGAATCTGACTCTTGTCTGTGGCAATATTCATCCCAACTTCCTTTCAAAATGCTAAAAACTAAAAACTACGCTTCCCAGACTTTCCTGAGAGGGTTATGATCTATTTCCCATCAGTGAGATACAATCACTAGGACTTTGACTTTAAAAAGCATCCCCGTGAGGAGAGAAGAGTGCGAGGCATCGGTGTCGTGTGCGTGAAACGGCAGAGATGCTGTGTACACAGGTGTGCTCCAGGGTCCCAGGTCTGCAGAAGAGGCGGCAGCCACCCTGGTGGCCCACGTGGGCTATGTTGTATTGGATGCTGTTCCCAGAACCTCAGGGACAAGTGGCGCTGACCAGAGTCACCTTGCTCTGGGATTACAGGATTACAGTCCGTGTAGCAACAACTACTTTCCACAGCACTTTAAAAGCACCTCTCTTGTGTGAAGTTAATAGGGCTTCTGTGACACTCACAGGGCTTTAATATATGTCCTTTTGACAGAAGTCGAGGCCCCTGGGAAGTTAAGTGAGACAGAAATTATAAAATAGTGATTGTTGAGACTAGAATTCAGGTTTTATAACTCCTAATCTAGTGCTCTTTCCTCTCAGTGTCATTTGGAGAATGGGCTGTTCTACAGGGACCCCTACGGGAATTATATCTATGCATCACTGAAATCTTGTCATACGGTCAGACCTTTCTAACAGAGATGCTGGACCCACTGACGTGTAGGTGAAAAGCTTTGTGGCCCATTACTGATCATCTGAACTGTCCCTTCTCACTTGAATAGCATGTTTAATGGAAACCCGTCCCCTAAATGAGAAGTACATCATGTTACTATTCACCTCCTCCACTACCTTCTTAGAGACCATTATGTGGCTCCATCATATAATGGAAACACTTATATTGACAAAGAAAAATGAAAAGCTGCTCTGAAAGTTCAAATTCTTCATGTGTGTTTGATGAGAATATACAAAAGCAGTGGTGATAAAGTTTCTAATTGCACACTAATGCAAATTTTCAAGAAAAAAGTGGCTTAATTTTTTCATATTGTGCTTTATTTCCTCAATAAAGAGATATTAAACGTTTCTCTTTCAATCTCTAGAGGTGCTAAAGATAGCTATAATAAATGTTGACAGTGGGAAAAGGATGTGAGCAAAATAAAAAGAGAACATGTAGGCTTACACGATCCGCACTCCACGCACCCATCCAGGGCTCTGCCAGCTCCCCACATCTACCGATTCTTGCAATGGGGATTGCAGAGAGAGACCTTTTAGCTGGAAGATAAACACAACATTTATTTGACCGAACCTTTTCTAGGAAAAGCAGACTATGAAGATGCAAATGACTTTCTCCTTCCCTGCTATGCTATTTATTGGCTTCTCCACCTTCTTCCATTTCCTACCACTCCTCTTTTTCTTCCTCCTTCTCTTTATGTATGAGATTCATGCACAATGAATGAAATAAGACTCTTGCTCAGGGCAGGTTAGGAAATCTGCTGACACTCTAATAGTCACATATGTATGAAAATATGAGAAGTCATAGCAATTTCATTACAGGTGCATAAATTAACTACTTGTCTGTGTCTTCTGGCCTCTGCTACAAGGAACATTTTCAGTGGTGGTGGGGTTGTGAAGGAAAAGATAGAAATAGTGAACATATATTGAAATTCACCATAGTTCAGTTGCTGTGCTAAGTATGTATTTTCTCATTAAAATTTCACATTAGCTTCTGAGACAGTTCCTATTATTATCACTATTATTTGACATATGATCTACATATGATTCGAGTTACAAAATCTTGACTGAGATCAAGACTTTGTGAAGTCTCCACATCTGTGCTCTTTATCACAAAACTAAATTTATCAAAATGAGGCTGCCTAACAAATTGGTTCCAAATAAATGCAGCAAAGTTTCAGGATACAAAATCAATACACAAAACCCAGCTGCACTTCTATACACTAATAAGAAACTATCTGAAAGAGAGAAACAGAAAAAGCAATCCCATTTATAACAGCATCAAAGGGAATTAAAATATCTAGAAAAAACCTTAACCAATGAGGTGAAAGACCTGTACACTGAGAACAGTAACACACTGATGAAAGAAACTGAAGAAGACAC
Organism: Ovis aries; assembly: GCF_016772045.2. Lineage (NCBI taxonomy): Eukaryota > Metazoa > Chordata > Mammalia > Artiodactyla > Bovidae > Ovis > Ovis aries. The sequence goes on from NC_056062.1 coordinate 37,870,228, forward strand.
AAATAAATGGAAAGATATCCCATTTCTCAGATTGGAAGAATATTGTGAAAATGTTCATACTGCCCAAAGTAATATTATTAATACAAGTTCAATGTAATTCATAACAAAATCCCAATGCCATTTTTTTACAGAAGTAGAAAAAAATTCAAAACCTTAAATAATTAAAGAAATCCTAAGAAAGAACAAAGCAAGTGGCTTTGTTTCTGATTTCAAGTTACACTATACAGCTATAGTAATCAAAACAGCACGGCAATGGCATAAAAGCTGACAAATAGATCAATGGAACAAAATAGAGAGCCCAGAAATAAACCCACAGATATGTGGTCAACTAATTTTTGACCAAAATCACACAATAGGGAAAGCACAGCCTCTTCAATAAATGGTGCTGGGAAAACTGAACAGCCACATGAAAAAGAGTAAGACTGGACCACTATCTTACACCCTCAAAAAAATGAACTTGAAATGGATCAAAGACTTAAATATAAGACCTGAAACCACAAAAATCCTAGAAGAAAACAGAGAAGAGCCATTTGACGTTGGTCTTGGCAATTATTTCGTGAGTAAGACACAAAAACACAGGCAACAAGAGCTAAAGTAAGTGGGACTATATCAAACCAAAGAGCCTGTGCACAGCAAAGGGGGGAAATATCTATGAATTGAACGGACAACCTACCAAAGAGGGAAAGACCATAAATAATAGGATTAATATTCTAAATATAAAAAGAACTCAAGTTACTCAATACAAAAAAGTACTGCCAGCAATGGGACACCAGAGAGGAAGTAGAGAAATATCTGGACCTCTTATTTCTCCTGCTAATGCCTCCTACTGGCGGATCTACTGGCAGGCAAGGAGCTTCAGCGATATAGTCCACAGGGGTCACATTCTCCATGAAACATGCAGCAGAATAAGAAGTCTGCAATAGAAGAGGCTACCTGTCCATGCTGAGACCTTTCCTTAGGCCCCAAAGAAGATACAGTCAGTTTAGTTTCTGAACACTTACTTAGGATAATTAGCCTTGGGTCTCCATAACTAGACAGCCTCTGCAAATACACTTCTGTTCTGAAACTGTCTCTGTATGGTCACAAAAAATACTCCTTCCTGGTCACAAAAAATACTCCTTCCTGGGCACAGGTGTGGACTTGCCTCTTTCACATACTCATATCTCTGACCACACCACATACGGGCCAAGACAAGGATATCTCCTTAGATGTCTGACGACCTGGGAGATAAGTACCACATTCCTCCTTCCAGATGAATTCCTTTTTTAGAACCAATTCTCCTCCCAAGAGGTAAATTCTGATTCAAACACTCTTCTCTATGTGCTAGACACACCTTGGGCCAAACAGCCAGGACTCACCTACAGGTCTATTCTGTAAATCTATCCACTCACAAATGTGTGAAAACCCCTTTCTAGCACTTTTTCTGTCCCCTCATTTATTCCAATCCTTTCCCCATACACTTGATAAATAAGGAGAATTGGAAACCAGGACATCAGAGCATGTTCAATTTTTGACAGATTATTGAGTTGTTCTCAGTACCCAGATTGGCTTTCCATATCTCAGGGATAATAAATGTTAGTCACCATCCCCCTCTTACACAGCAGGTGAACAATTTCAGGAGAAAGGCTTCCCTCACATTGTGCTCCTTTTTCCAGTAAATGTTCACCATTTCAGACATTTCCCTGAGAACCACAGCAGAGCCTCTCTGTAAGAAGGCAGTTCTTAGGGGGTTATTTTATCAGACTAGACAGCCACCATACACTCTGTTTAACTGTGTAGTTATTCCACACTGAAATTTCCCGATCCTTTTTCATGTTGATTGAGCATAGCATAATTAAGGGAGAATAAAAGATACCTGACTTATCCAATTTATATGTCTATTTTATCTAAACTACACAGTCACAATCATAAGAAAAAAACAGAAGATGAGAGATATGTATGTGTATACAGATATACATAAAGTGGGTGGGGGGGAAAGAACCAATAATTTGGAGCACCAAGTTTAAAGCTTAACTCATTGTTTCCTTAAGACCCTATCTAACAAAACAGGATAAGCCACAGGAGTGGCTTTAGAGTGAGTTTAGAGTGTGTCTCTGTACTCCACTCCACGCTAGGCTTAGATACTGTTTGATTGACTGCCTGTCCTGTGGAGGAAAGATGCTATTAGATTGCATTCCTCTAAAGATATGCTCCTTCTTTATCACAAATTCCAAGGTTGACTTTTACCATGACTTCAGGAGCAATGGTAGAATGTCTCAATGCTGATGGTTTCTCTGTGTGAGTGTAACATAACAAAGAACATAAACCAGATCTCACCCTGTGTCTGCAGCTGGCTTAGTTTGTCATGGACAAGAATGAGAGAACTCATTGAGTCATTGCCTAAAAATTCCTTCTGGGCCAAAGAAAGGAGAGTTCCTGGCATGCTACTTTTTATTTGGACTTCCCTGGTGGCTCAGGGAGTAAAGAATCTACTTACAATGCAGGAGGACCTGGGTTCAATCCTGGGTCTGGAAAATCCCTTGGAGAAGAGAATGGTAATCCACTCCAGTATTCTTGCCTGGGAAATCCCATGGACAGAGGAGCCTGGCAGGCCACAGTCCATAGGGTTGCAAAGAGTTGGACACAACTGAGTGACTAATACTTTTACTATCTTTTACTTTTTGTTTGTACTTCAGTTCAGTTACTCAGTTGTGTCTGACTCTTTGTGACCCCATAGACTGCAGTATGCCAGACTTCCCTGTCCATCACCAGCACCCAGAGCATGCTCAAACTCATATCCATCGAGTTGGTGATGCCATCCAACCATCTCATCCTCTGTCATCCCCTTCTCCTCCTGCCTTCAACCTTTCCCAGCATCAGGGTCAAAAATGAGTCAGCTCTTCGCATCAGGTGGCCAAAATATTAGCGCTTCAGCATCAGTCCTTCCAATGAATATGCAGGACTGATTTCCTGTTTCTACTTTTTCTCCAGATGACCGCATCTCTACCCTGCTGGCCCAGCTTACCATAGGGACAATGTGGGTGGCAGTAAGCATTTGCTTTGGGTGCAAATTCTCACCTTCCTCTGTCACACACCCAGAGGTGGTGGTAAATGTGTGTGGGGAATTTTAACATGACCTGAAATCAGTCCCCTGTTTCAGTACCAGAAATAATAGAAAAACGGGCAGGTTAACATTCAGCCCTATGGCATTTTTCTCAGTCAGTTCGATAAGCAGGGAACTAGTTTCACTGCTTTAGTCAAAAGTTTTCTAGGAAATATTTTTGATTGGTTTTAAAACTGTGGAAAGTTGAAAAACTAGCTTATCTCTCAGAACTCTGGAGCTGACCAGCCTCAACTCAGCCACACTCTTGATTTGTGGGATGAGAACGGCCATGTGTATAAAGCTTCTGAGATCAACCATTTTCAGGGTAATGGTAGCACAGTTGTTTATATCAACACACAACTCACCCAGTTCCAATCATCACAATAACTGGGCCACAATATGGCTAGCCCAGATAATTTTAGCATTCCTATCAAATTAACCTTTAACGAGTGATTTGAGGATGCTGTGATTGGCCTCTGTGGCAACCGAGAAAAAGACAACCAAACTGTGACTGACTCAGCTGAGCCCAGTAAGCACTGCAGTAAAGCGCTGCTTAAAATGCCTATTTGCAGAAAGGCACACATGTTGGCAGTTGGCCGTATTAGCCTCGCTCAAGTGCAGAGAATTACATAGTTTCCTTCAAAGTCATTAGGACTGCTAGCTCCTTCTTAATTAAAATAAACCCTAACTCAAGTCACATTCACTTCAGCAGTCTTTGTTTTTCAGTCAATTAAGTCAGGTTTTTCACGTCTAAATTTTCCACACATACTCTCTGATGAGTTTCATTTTTATGAAATGAAACTTCTGCTTTTCAAAATTCAGATAGAAAAGGCATTTGCACTGTTATTAATATGCTTTTCAAAAAAGTGCATTTCAGTTCATTTTGAATGGCCATACGTTTCCCCCCAGGTTTGGGTGGAATCTTTCTGCATGTGGATTGTCACATAGACCAAATCAGTATATGAATCTACCTCCACAGCTGTTCCAAACATTATCACCACCATCACCATCATTAAACTCCTTGCATTACACATGCATAAATAATTTGAGTAAAGTGAATTTATTTTTAACACACAGAAGCATACTCAGAACCCAAATTTTGTATGTTACTTAAAGACCTAATGTACTATCAGAATGATTTTATATTAAAGTGCTTATTTTTTGTAAGATGAGCTATACTGAATCTTACCAATGAGGCATTTGTAAGAATACAGCAATCCTTCTCACGGATAATATTGTTTGGCTGTATTTTGATTGTGTTATTATTTTTTTGGAGAAAGAGGCAGAGTTGATGAAATTTATTTTCAGATTATATCATCTGTTCAGGGTTTTCTGTTTCTACACTTTCCATATGAAGTATCACATTGTGAAACCAAATCCCCTGATTCTGTCTCAGCACTGATAATATTTCACCTAAGATACAGGGAAGCTTTTTCTGTCTACTGGGGCTGATGCAGATCATGAATAATAGACTACTTGGTGGTTCTGGAAGGCTGAGGGCTTCTTTCCAATTCTGCTGTTCAGTACAGGTTCTCCCATGTGGAGGGGTGAAGTGGGGCCAGGAATGAAAAGTCCTAAGGCAATGGCGTGGAAATTCTCAGCATTCCCTTAGTCTCCCACACGTTCAACATTTCTCAGAAATTTAGCCTCTGTTATTATCCATTTGACAACCAAGAACACATTTGTATCCAAAACTTTGTTAGTTCTGTAATCTTCTCATCAGTTCTCCACTCACTCTCTCCCCAAATCAGCAAACTACCCTCCAGCACCACACCAACCCTGACACTGATCCAAGTGGAGACTGTCTTTTCTAGTACTGTAATATATAATGTCATTTCAGTAAATGTACAACCAAAGGAAAAAACACTGCAGACGCAGAGGGAGAACAGGCTGAATTTCTTCTTTTTTTTTTTTTCCTCTTTCGGCCCTGTCACAGTGTGTGCGGGATCTTAGTTCTCCCAACCCACTTCAGTATTCCTGTCTGGAGAATCCCATGGACAGAGGAGCTGGCAAGCTACAGCCCATGGGGTCACAAAACTTGGACACCGCTTAGTGACCAAATGACAATGATGACCAGGGATTGACCCCATGCCCCCTGAAGTGGAAACACTTAAGTGGAGTCCTAACCACTAGACTGCCAGGGAAGTCCCCAGGCACTATTTCTTAACGAGGTCAAATCATAGAATTTCCTGTTCGTTATCAGAGACTGCCAGACTGCCATGTATCTGCACTACCCTTTATCTGGGCCTACCCAGGTAAGATGGGCTTTAGAACTCTTGAACCTGAGTTCTCACCTGCAAAGTAGCCTGACCTTGGGGATAAGAATAGGTCTACTAAGAGTGGTCTAGAAGCAGGACAATATATCCACTCTGAGTGGGTGCATTTTCTAGTTTATAAATTGTGCTTTGATGATAATTCTGCAATTCTCAAGGCAACAAAAATAAATATGGCTTTACTGGAGCTGACTGGCCTCACTGTTCCTGAGATTCCAGTCACCTCCATGGAGAGGGATTTGAACTTGAGGACTGCCATTCCAGAGCTGGTGCTGATGGCAACCCCACCCCCAACCCCACCATGGAGCAGTGGAGCAGAGAGGCCAAAGGGCAAATGGCGAGGGGAGGGGCAATCCTATGTTTGTTTAAGTCATTGATTTTTCATATGACAAACCAGGCCAACTTAGTAAAGCTATTTGAGTATATCAGCAGTGGTTTCCAGAAAGTATTGTTACCACAGATGTTACTGCAAGATAATCAAAAGAACACATCTAATTTGGGGATGTAGAGTACTTATTTCTGTTGCTGATTCTATCATTTGAAGCTTTCAAAGCTGAAAGCTTTCATGATTAAGCACATATTATTCTCCTGGAAGATATTTCTTTTTTGGCAGATAAGATAATGGAACAGATCCACTGTTTGTCAAGAGGAGTTACTATGTCATTAAAAAGCCTTTAACACAATGTTTTTTCTCTTTTCCAGGCTGGTTGAAAAGATTTGAATGCAAAAGCACAGATATAACAATAACAGTACAAAACCTAAATTGTCCATGGAAAAGCTTAAACCAACTTAAAATTTTCCATTTGCCAAATGCTCTTCAGGCAATTTAAATGTAATTCAAAACATGCACTCAGTAGCCACAGATGTGTGTTGCCTCAAAATGTTCTTTGTCTTGGTTGCATACATCCAATTTCTTTCTAAAAATTGTCTCCATTACAGCAGGAGGAAAAAAATACCCAAATTCAATTACAAAATTGATATGATTAAAATCTTTTTTGTGTGTCTTACTCCTGGAAAAGTATTATCGCCACAAAAAAACTTTACTTATTTTGTTCTTTAGGACTTAAGAACAATGCCAGAAGGGCCTTTTGCAGTGTAGCATGAGTTAATTCAGTACAAAGAGTTCTGAATTCAAGGCAATGCTCTGTAACACCACTAGCCCTGGAAATAGGGATGGAAAGGCTTCAATTTTTGCTCACGTGTATAGCCAGGGCCATCAAAACATAGTGTCTCCTTGAGCATCTTTCAGGAGATACTCTGTACTGCTAGGAATCACCACCCCCGCCTTGTCAGTTTCCTCCAACACTGAAGTCTTTTGATGAATTTACAGTTTATTATAGTAACTGCAATAATAATTGACAGTTTATCATAAAGTTTAGAAGATGCCTGAATATGGAAAGTTATGAATGATTTCTGGGATATTTCAGAGGTGAGTCAAGATTCGTGATTGGTATAGACCAAGATATGCTTTTCCCATCTAGGCCCTGTGCTCTACAGAACGCTTTAACCAGTGTTCTCCTTGGCAAACTGGGCTGCTGGGTATGTGGGTCACCCTCCCCCCAATCCAGAGAAGGGTCTAGAAAGAGAGCTGGCTCTTTAGTGTGATTCTCCTCTACAGCTTCTGGGGCCTCAGGAGAGTGAAGGGCCCCTGAAGCGTCTGAGGCACCCCCTCCTGTGTCCCCCACCCTGACTTGGAGGGGGTGGTGACTGAGACCCTGACCTTGGCCTGGATGGAGACTGGCAGGCTTGGGAGTGAGGGTGTAACTTCTCAGAGCCTCAGGAGCTCAGAGGTGGTGAGAGGTTAGTAGTACCAGCCCTCAGGCCTGTTAATTCCATGAGTTGCTACCTGCAAATACTCAGCCCCAGGCCTGCCCTGCAGGGACCCTCCATGCCAGGAGCTGTGGTGGAAATGGTGTCTGTTCTAAGACATGAAAGGGAATGTGGGGCATCAGTTGGGGGGCTGGGGCAGGTGGGCCCTTGCTGCAAAAATGTTTAGCAAAATCCCCATGAAATGTAACAGTGGGCACTTTCTCCCCTCTCAACTCCTGTGCAACTAACACAATGGTTCAGTTTGACTTGTCAAGGCCAATGCTGGACAAAAATCACCAACTCTAATCCCCCCAGGTCTATGTTGGTCTTCCATCCTCACCACAAAGCTCATTAACAATCCCCATGGGATAAAGAGAGAACCCAGATAATAAAATAAAGTCTTACCTTGTTTTTTCCTTTGTCTTAGTTCAGCTTTATTTGCTCCTGGGATGCTGCGTGGAGGCCTTGCCCCAGGCTCTTCCCTCTGGAGTTTCTGGTGCCAAAGGGAGGCTATGCCATCTCCACTCAAGATGGCGGCATTGGCATCTGTGGGCTGAGTGCAGCAGGGCTGCACACGGCACCTGGATCCAAGATGGCGTCAGCGAACTGAGTGGAGGGGCCTATGCCAGACGCCGTGATTTGGGGCTGTGAACAGCACAGCCCCGTCTTTCCCTGGAGAACACCACCCCTTCCCCCTCTGACCTCTAAATCAGCCTCTTCCACAACCTGTGAGGGGGAAAGCCTGTGCTCTAACCAGAGAGCTCCCACCTGTTCATCCTTTAATCAAAGAATAAAGCCTTCCTTTGCTTCTAAACCGAGTTTTGGTCTCCTATTGCTGCCGACAGACACGGGGCAGGAGGACCTTCACTGGAGCCAGAGTGGAAAGGGCGGGTCACCCCGTCTTCCTTTTGGAGCCGGTCTCCCACTGGGTAATGGGAAGTTTACAAACGAAGCAGTAGGTTTGCAGTTCTCTCTCTTCCCATGGGATCTCTTCGTAATCTTTGTGCAAACACCCTAGTGGTGTCCCTGACAAACAAGCTAAATGTTTCTTAAGGGGTATCATGTGTGCAGGACTGACTGCTTGTGGGAAACAAAGCTGAGATCTGTGGGGCATGGTGTCCCCGGAATCCCGGATTTCCTCACAGAAGCTGTGCGACTCCCTACCTTAGGTGGAAAAACGTCCTGCCTGAGAAGGCGCTCCTCCATGTCAGTGATGCACGTCTCTTAGGTTGCTTTCTGAGTTAATGTGGCCGGGGAAGGCCTGCTATGGCTGGGAAGACCCCCGAGACTGTCTGAGGGTGACAGACCTCTTTCTGCTGTGTGTGTTGACTCACAGTGACCTGTATCTTTGATATTATTACTAAAGCTTTACACTGGGTCGGAATCCACAGGCATCTAGGCTGAGAGTCTGAGCCTGTGTGCTGTCCTGTAGCAAGGTGAGCTCCGTGGACACATTAGCCGTTTTCTTTTTCTCAGTTGATTTCTCAGTTGATTTACACTGTTGTGTTAGTGCCAGCTGTAAGTGGTTCATATAAAGAGTATTTTTCAGATTCTCTCCCATTATAGGTTATTATGACACAGCGATTCTTAAATCACTCTGGACATTGCAAAGGAAGTACAGTGCTAGATATTTAAAATTTTTCCTGAATAAATGAAGATTTAGTCTTCCTATAGTCATAGGAAACACCTGAAGACATGAAAAGAAATGAAACACTGAAGAGTGACCTTTAACAGTGGATTTGCAGGGAGAGGGGGAGACAAGAGGGTCAGGAAGGTTCTGGAACTCTTCAGACCTAGAATTCTGTTTGTCTTGTAGAGATTTACTGGAGCAGTGTGGGGTGGGGGTGGGGGTGGGAAGGGGAGTTTGTTAGCTCTTTTAAAGGATATGCCAAAATGAAAATTTCTGGATTAAAGTTAAGGGATAATTTGCATGATTATGCCTTAACCTGAGCCTGCAAAACATTTACTGATTGGCTTGAGTGCAAATGAAATGGTTGGATGGCATCACCTACTCAGTGGACTCAGAGAAGGCAATGGCAACCCACTCCAGTACTCTTGCCTGGAAAATCCCATGGACGGAGGAGCCTGGTGGGCTGCAGGCTATGGGGTCGCTAAGAGTTCGGCACTACTGAGCAACTTCACTTTCAATTTTCACTTTTCACTTTCATGCATTGGAGAAGGAAATGGCAACCCACTCCAGTATTCTTGCCTGGAGAATCCCGGGGACGGGGGAGCCTAGTGGGCTGCTGTTCTATGGGGTCGCACAGAGTCGGACACAACTGAAGCGACTTAGCAACAGCAGCAGCAGCACTCAGAGGATGTGAGTTTGAGTAAACTCCGGGAGTTGGCGATGGACAGGGAGGCCTGCCGTGCTGCAGTCCATGGGGTCACAAAGAGTCAGACATGACTGAGTAACTGAACTGAAGAGTGCAAATAACTTTTAAAAGGTCATTTTGTGGAAGAAAACAACTTATTACAGTGATAGATCTCTTAGAAGAAATTTTAGAACTTAAAAAAGCATGAGTCAGCCAAGACCTACTAAACATATTTTGGAATTACAGATTCCTGGCAGTGCATAATAAGCCAAATCATCGTACCAAGACTCCATCTTAACTTAGAATGGATTCTCCATTCTATGCAGATCAAGATTGGCATCAATGAATGGGATATTGTCGATCTTATTGGAATAGACTCGGGGGAAAATAAAACTGTCACATCTGTTCTTTTCTAAAGCTCTGTGTACTTTCTACCTGACAGAGGAGAAATGCATGATACTTTCAAGCTTTTAGGCTGCAAGAGAGAGATCCAGCACAGACTGAGGACTGATGGAAGGTTTAAGATGTTATATTTGGACTTACAAGGAAACAAAGCTAAACTGATTAAATTCTTTATAAATTAAACTTAAGCAAAGCAATCAAAACCCTCCCAAAAGAAAACATCACTGTAAGTTATGTTCACATCTGTTTTGTTCACCTTTGTATTTTAGCTCTATTGTCTAGCAAAGTACTTGATATATAATTCAGTTCAGTTCATTTCAGTCGCTCAGTTGTGTCTGACTCTTTGCGACCCCGTGAATCACAGCCCGCCAGGCCTCCCTGTCCATCACCAACTCCCAGAGTTCACTCAGACTCACATCCATCGAGTCAGTGATGCCATCTAGCCATCTCATCCTCTGTTGTTCCCCTTCTCCTCCTGCCCCCAAATCCCTCCCAGCATCAGAGTCTTTTCCAATGAGTCAACTCTTTGCATGAAGTGGCCCAAGTACTGGAGTTTCAGCTTCAGTATCATTCCCTCTAAAGAAATCCCAGGGTTGATCTCCTTCAGAATGGACTGGTTGGATCTCCTTGCAGTCCAAGGGACTCTCAAGAGTCTTCTCCAACACCACAGTTCAAAAGCGTCAATTCTTCGGCGCTCAGCTTTCTTCACAGTCCAACTCTCACATCCGTATATGACCACTGGAAAAACAACAGCCTTGACTAGACGGACCTTTGTTGGCAAAGTAATGTCTCTGCTTTTAAATATGCTATCTAGGTTGGTCATAACTTTTCTTCCAAGGAGTAATTAAGACTCAATAAATATTTGCTGAATTAACATGGAATGATCAGCCTAGTTACCTTTCTTCTATTGTCTTAAAAATTTGTGATCATTAGAAACTTTCTACATCCAGCTAATCTTTCTGTCCTTGAGCCCTATTATGTGAGAGCAAAAATGAGAAGGCACATTTGTTTGCTGTTAGTGCTGTTTGTGAAAATTTCCACAGAGCACACAGGATTCTGGGCTGTGTGGTGGGAGCTACAGGCTAGCGAACTTCAGAGAAAGATATTTAAGGCAAGCAATCTTATAATTATGTTAGCAAAGATTTGTAAATAGAAAAGAGCTACAGCCTGCCAAAGTATTTTTAAGAAGAGACATATTGTCGATTTGTTCCGCATTTAACAACTAATATAAACAAGAAAATTCCTGCCTTTTGTCATGAGTCAGACATTCTGTCCTCTAGAATAACAGCAACTTCTTTGGAAAACACATCTGGTTTCTGAGCCCAGCTCTGTCCATCAATAAAACAGATGGTTTTGAAAGAGAGACCAGAAGGCTGGACCATGGATTAAGCTCAGGCATTTTTCCAAGTAGAATTTCCTTCTTGGTAATTGAAAGCTTGAGATCTTCCTTGAATATTGAAACTCTATTTCATGAGTTTATAATGTGGCATGGAATATTAAGACTTAGAAATAGGAGTGATGGTGAAAACACAGAATTTGTTGTCTAAATTTAAGTCCTTAAGTTCACAATTTTGGCTGCTTAAATCTTATGCAAGCAGTGTGCAAGGAAAAATGTCATAAAAATGCACAAGTCAAAAATTAAACTCTGACTTCCATCTTTAGGTAAATGGCTTACCATTTCTGGTCTTAATAGCCACATCTTCAAAGTAAAAGTTAGGCAGGTGATTCCCAAGGCTCCTATTAGGTCTTAAAATTCTATGACTCATACATACTTGACAGAATTCTAAAAGGTAAAATCTTTCTGAAAGACTATACATATCCAATATATCAAAAGCCCTAAAAATGATATTGATTCCATAATTCTGCTTTCATAAATACATTCTAAGGAAATAAATGGACACATGTACAAATTTGTATGTAAAAGGCTATTGCAGAGTTCAGTTCAGTTCAGTCACTCAGTCGTGTCCAACTCTTTGAGACCCCATGAATCGCAGCACGCCAGGCCTCCCTGTCCATCACCAACTCCCAGAGTTCACTCAGATTCACGTCCATCGAGTCAGTGATGCCATCCAGCCATCTCATCCTCTGTCGTCCCCTTCTCCTCCTGCCCCCAATCCCTCCCAGCATCAGAGTCTTTTCCAATGAGTCAACTCTTCGCATGAGGTGGCCCAAGTACTGGAGTTTCAGCTTCAGTATCATTCCCTCCAAAGAAATCCCAGGGCTGATCTCCTTCAGAATGGACTGGTTGGATCTCCTTGCACTCCAAGGCACTCTCAAGAGTCTTCTCTAACACCACAGTTCAAAAGTATCAATTCTTCGGCGCTCAGCTTTCTTCACAGTCCAACTCTCACATCCATACATGACCACAGGAAAAACCATAGCCTTGACTAGACGGACCTTTGTTGGCAAAGTAATGTCTCTGCTTTTAAATATGCTATCTAGGTTGGTCATAACTTTTCTTCCATGGAGTAAGCGTCTTTTAATTTCATGGCTGCAATCACCATCTGCAGTGATTTTGGAGCCCAAAAAAATAAAGTTTGACACTGTTTCCCCATCTATTTCCCATGAAGTGATTATTGCAGAGTAATTTACAATAAAAAATGGGGGAAAGAATAAAAATATTCATCCAGAGATAATTCATATATAAAATGTATGATGGTATATGGTATAAGCTTGAAAAAATGTTTTCTACATCATTCTCAGCAACATTTTCTTCTTACTAACTGGCATGACTTAAAAAACAAAAAACACAGTACTGTGGATGGCATTTGGGGAAAGACTTTCATGGTGAGCAGCCTATGAGTAAAGGTTTGGCTCTGGGCTTTTGGACATTTTCCACACTTGGGACTTTAGCAAAGGGGTGATTGGGGTAGGACCCTGCTCTAGTTGTGACATCTTGGGATTCCATGTTGAGGCAGGAATATGGGGAAGGAGCTATGACCTCTCATGTGATTCACTTGCTGGACTGCCATTAATGCTTGGGAGCGGCCTGGGTAAAAGTGGAGGTTCAGGTCACATGGTATCTAAAAAATTCAGCCTTCAGTCACAGTTTCTGTTAATAACCAGCACCAAAGGATCCAGGTGTGTCTTCTTAGGTGGGCAGCGCAAAGACAATGGTAGTATTCAGACAGGGTTCAGGAAAGAGGCCTCCCCATTGGAAGAAGGGGTTGGGATGGGCGGGATTCAGGAAGAAGGAAGAAGTTGCCAGAGTAGGGGAGGAGCTCAGAGATATGGGTCTCTATATTATTTCCTAAGACTGGGACACATGGGAGAGAGAGGTGTGTGAACAACTGACTTCAGAAATCAAGTCAAAAGGCACCTTCTCAGGTCAGACAAGGGGGGAGGTTACTGAGGGACAACTCAAGCTCAACTCAGAACCTCATTAGCTGTGTCCTCAGTCCTAGTTGGCTTAATGGAGAGGGCATCTCCAGGCTGGGTCCCAATTAGAAAGTGTCACAGGTAGGGAAGCCTGGTGGAGGGGGTGATGAGACGGTGTGATGCTGTGATCCTATAAGGTGGTACCTGTGATCTTTGCTGCTGCTGTCATGATGCTTCAAGCTTGCTAAGTTCATAATAGCCAGTCTACTCAGAAGCCAATCCAAGGACACTAATGGAGCCAAGCAAGACCTGGTGAGATGATGAATTTGCTGGCCCATTTTCAAACACCACCAAGTTTCTCAGTCCAATAAGGTTTCTCATTTTACAATTGTTCCTGGACCATCATGTAGCAGCAGTGTGCCTTTGGAGGCATCTACCAAATGGGCTTCCTTCGGTAATCCGGTGATTGCCTAACTCAACAGGCATCTATTGAATACCTTGCATGTGCCATCATGGACCATGAGAGAGATGAGTCTCATATAGCTCTTAAGGTGCACTCTCTACTCCATAAATGCCTGGGTGACTCTTTTCCTCTGTGTCCCACCTATTCTGTGCAGAACCATCTCTTCATCCCATACTTGGCCTCATCTGCAGCTTCCCATGTTCACTGATGCAGAGACCCAAGAGATTTCACTATGTGGCCCAGCACAATAACAAATGCTAGCAATGTCACAGCACTTAAGACAGGCTGGGTCCTTTCCTAAGATTTCATGTTATTAAATCACAACATCCCAATGAGGCAAAGTATTCTTATTATTCCTACCGTTTGCTCAAGGTCACAGTTACCAAGTGGGAAGCTGGGATTTGAAGCCAGACTGTCTCATTTTAGAGTACAGGCACTGAACAATTACTCCATCTTATCAGTGAGGGGTAGGTAAAAGAAGTCTCAACCACTGAGGAATTTATAACCTGCTTGGGGATGACAAAGCTGAATTGCTGAGACCACCAGTGGTTGCCAGAGCACTCAGTGTGTGCTTAGACTGTAAAAGTTGTAGAAGCTGAAGAAAGTGAGTTCAGTAGCGGGGAAAGGCTTATTGGAGAATATCTTGGAAAGCTAATAGGTTTGAGGAGATAAAATTGCAAGGTGGGGTGTTTGGTGGCATGGCAGTTAAGAGCAAGTTGTGGTGTCGGGGTGGGGGGTGGGGGGACTGCCCAGCGCCCTCTACAGGCCAATATCTGGTACCAGGCACTGGGTCCCAGAGGAGGGTGCAGGCAAGTTAGGCTGTGGTTTCTCTTTTCTGCCCTCAAGGACAAAAATATTTCAGATGAACATCTTTTATTCATGCCGTCCTATTTCTGAAAAGCTAAAAGTAACCTAACAGGGTCTTATCAATTTTAGAGGAAAAAATCTTTTCTGCAGAATTTTCAAAAGCTGGTTGGCTTATTTAAATTTTTAAATATTTGAGTTTAAAAAATAGAATTGCTGTCCATATTACATTCAATATATATTTTTATCTGTATGAAATTATTCCACAGTCAGGACTAAAGTAATTATTATCATTGGGGTTTCCTTATTAAAAACATATTTGAACTTGGTCTCTACTTTAAACATCAATAAGAGACACTAAACAGTTGTGTAGGGAAGATAAAGTCTGTTGTGATGATACCAAAGCATTCAGTGTGATTTACTGAGGGAAAAACATACCAATGCTGGTGTTATTAAAGTCAAACAAAACAAAAAGTAACATCTATAAGGTGATGCTGCAGCTGAAACGCCAGTACTTTGGCCACCTGATGAGAAGAACTGACTCATTGGAAAAGACCCTGATGCTGGGAAAGACCGAAGGCAGGAGGAGAAGAGGATGGCAGAGGATGAGATGGTTGTATGGCATCACGGACTCAATGGACATGAGTTTGAGCAAGCTCTCGGAGTTGGTGATGAACAGGGAAGCCTGTTGTGTTGCAGTCTATGGAGTTGCAAAGAGTTGAACACGACTGAGTGACTGAACTGAACTGATCAAGTGTGTCTCACATGCCAGCATTTCTATTAATTTTTCAGGCACTGTCTGCTTTCATAGTCAGAAAACCTGAGAAGGAGAGTCATATCCCTATTATGTAGATGAGAAAAGTGAGGTTTCAGAAGGTTATTTTCTCCAAATCACATGCGTGGTAGTGAGAGCACAGACTCAAACCCAGCTTTCTGCCTCATGGGCCCACACTGTTTTTAAACCACAGTGGGTTGAGTCCCAGATGCCACTCGGCATGACCCTGATGACACCATGGCTGCCTGCCTGGTCAGCACCCAGCCCCGGGGTTCCCTCTTGCTGTGTAGACATGAGTGTTTCTGGGCAGTGGGTGAAGCCTGTGGTGTGTGGATGAAATAGCTGGCAGACTGGCTGTCATATTCAGAATTCTCCTTGCACTCTTTGCTGTCATCCCTGGACATTTAACAGCTTTGTCAAGGTTACAGACAGGAAACCCAAGGCTTTCTCTTCAGAAAGGAACCCTGCCTTCTCCTCTGTTGGACTTTTCCACTGGATCTAAGTGAAGCTCATTTCAAGATGTGGCCAGTAGACAAACAAGTCTATCTGGAAGGACATCGCCAATTCCTCTGACTCTTCTAGTAACAGAGACGGAGCCTGTGTGTATTGTATAAAAACTGGAAATGTGGGAAGGCGTCTGGTTGGTTCAGTGTTGTGCCTGCAGCCCTGCAAGTCTGCTCCCAGCCACAGGGCTCTGCAAATTCAGAGCTCCTGGAAATTTTATTGTTTGATTTGGCCACGTGTGTTTTGATACCTCAGAAAAAAAGAGGACAGCTTGGACATGAGAAACTGGAAAGATTTATGGTAAAAGGAAAGAGTGAGTTAAGATGTTCATTAGGCTTCAAAATGAAAGGCTTACCCAGATTAACTCAGGATGCTTTGGCAGTTCTTTTTAAAGGGAACTTCTCCTTACGACCAGACATTGCAGGGGGGAAAAGAATATACATTTAGTAAAAATATATATTTCAGGGAATTCCCTGGTGGTCTAGTGGTTAAACTCGGCACTTCTGTGGCCTAGGTGTAATCCCTGGTTGGGGAACTAAGATCCCACAAGCCGGGCGGTGGGGCCAAAAGAAAAGAATTACATATACATAGATACATATATATATATGTATATTTCAGCGTACATACACTTCCATTCCTGGGGTATTTTGAAACTGGGGGATTTAATTGCCAGGCTGCCAGGCTTTAGACCTTGGTGACTCTTTTCTAATTACAACATACAAATTTAAGTAGATCAATAATATAATAAATTTTACCTCCTAGTTACTATTTCTATGTATCAATTTCTCCATTTGACAAATAGAAACAGCAATAGTACCTACCTGATATTTTTTTTGAGTTAAACTGAAAAAAACCCCATATGTACAAGTGCTTAGCACAGTGCCTTATTGATTACTACTGCTGCTGCTGCTGCTGCTGCTAAGTCACTTCAGTCGTGTCTGACTCTGTGTGACCCCATAGACGGAAGCCCACCAGGCTCCCCTGTCCCTGGGATTAGCACGTACTAAAAAAAAAAATAAATGAAATCATCATTAGTGATATTATATTGTGACCATTGTGTGCTTAGTCACTCAGTCATGTCCAACTCTGGATCCTCTTTCATGGGGATTCTCCAGGCAAGAATAATGGAGTGGGTTGCCATGCCCTCTTCCAGGGAATCTTCCCAACCCAGGGATCGAACCTAGGTCTCCTGCATTGCAGGCAGATCTTTACCAACTGAGCCACCACAATATGGGAAGCCCATATTGTGACAATTAAAAAGCGGATATAAGACATTTGGATCCCTTAGTAAATGAGATCTGACTCTAAACCCAGAGTGGCTGACTCTGAACCCTCATGTGTCCTTTATGTCCTTTAGGCTCTAGGCTTGGGCACCCTGTGGGTCTAGGCAGTGCCCACTGTGATCCTTCTGGCAGCCAGCAGCCCTTAGCAGGGGCCCAAAGCACACAAGTTAGCTGAATTTCACACAACAAAGTCTAAGGCACTCTTCTTAGTATTCACACACCAATATTCTCAGACTAGTTTTAAAATCTGCTTTTCTTTTAAAATAACTTTATCTACTGTTATAGAATGGATTGAAACAATCTGATCATAAAATCATCAGTGCTAAACAACCTATCTTTCTAAGCATGACAGGATCACCTCTGAGGAATGGAACTGACCTCAGTTTGGGGGCTTATATCTGCTTTTCCCACACTGTGTCAATTTAATCATGAAGAAACCCACAAAACCTCCCTTATCTCAGGGAAGTGGCCGATGTTAATTGTTTAAGTTTTATCTTCTTTTAACCGTCGTCTAGGAGAGTAGTTTTACTACCTTATCATAGCTCTATTATGACAAAAAATGGAAAATTCATGCCTGCACATATTGCTTATGAATATGTGGCAGGTCTAGATGCATCTTTTATGAAGATGGAACATTTGGCTTTGTGTTTGGTAGTGTGGAGAATAACGCACCTGGGCCCGCACCCTAGGTGATGTCCAGGTTATTATTACAAGGGTTTCACTAACTCTGAGTAGTTTTCAGGCACTTAGACCCTCATAAATGGTCCAGGCCTCACTGATAGTGCTTTATTTCTATGACTTTAGGAGTTAGAGCTAGCTGGGTTTGTAAAGGATGTGGGAAATATATGCAAGTAAAGCCATAGAAAAGGGCTTCCCTGGTGACTCAATGGTAAAGAAGCTGCCTGCCAATGCAGGAGACTAGGTTTGATCCCTGGGTCTAGAAGATCCCCTGGAAAAGGAAACGGCAACTCATTCCAGTATTCTTGCCTGAGAAATCCCATGGACAGAGAAGCCTGGTGGGCTACAGTCCATGGGGTCACAAAGAGTCAGAAATGACTTAGCGACCAAGCAACAATGAGAACAAAAGCCTTAGAAAGCAAATTTGTTATGCTTTCTTTCACTGTTGCTACTCCTGTAAGAACCAGATCAGATCTTGAGAGGCTGCGATGGCTGCCATCTAGTCCAAGGTCTCTCTTGGAACACATCACTGGTTCACTCTCTGTTGGTCTCAAGTCACCTTTTGGTTTCTGGTGGAATAAATGTAACTCTTCTGTAGCACTTAATGTAGTAATTGATTAACCCATATCAGTCTTTTGTATTTTTATAAGGAGCTCATGAAAGTGAAAGTTGCTCAGTTGTGTCCAATTCTTTGCAACCCAATGGACTGTAGACTGTCCATGGGATTCTCCAGGCAAGAATACTGGAGTGGGCTGCCATTCCCTTCTACAGAGGATCTTCCCAACCCAGGGACTGAACCTGGGCCTTCTGCTTTGCAGGCAGACTCTGTACCATCTGAGCCACCAGGGAAGCCCTAAGGTGCTCATAATTATATCTAACATTTATGCTCTCCAAGTGTCTCTTTGAAATCTATCTGCTTTCAATCTTGCTCAGGCTTTTCTAATGTTTGGAAGGAATTGGATAGGAAAAGATGACTTGGCTTTTAGCACAAAAGCCACCAGAGAACCTTTGGAACTTTCTCTTGTGCACTGGTGTCTTCTGACACTCACTCAGTAGGTAAACTCATGTAGAAGAGAGCTGTGTCTAATGGGACTGTCTGATTCTATTTATTTTTTGTTATCATCTTGCAGGGCTGTTTTCGGTATGTAGTCATTTGAGTTGCTAATCTCCAGAAAACTGGGTAATCCTGTGCAGATAATTTCAAATTTGCCTCAAACACCTAAACAATGACATTTCCTATGTGCCAACTTGGGTTTTTGCTTTTGAGAATAACTAGAAAGCTAAGGAGAAATTATTCTCTTCTAATCAGTAATTTAAATGTCTTTGGGTTTTACTTGGTTTTATTCTTTAACATTAATTTAAATGTATTTGAGTTTTATTTCGTTTTATCGCTATGCATGCAACTTTTACTACTCTGCCAAAAGTATGAATTTTGCACATTTTAATTTAGGCCTTAATGTGTATATGTGTTGTACAAGCCAAATAATATTATGTGTGTTTTTGGCTGAAAACCAGGAAGCAAGCATTTGTCTCAGAAGCCTAGACTGTTTTTTGGAGCCCCAAAGAACTTCCCTTAAAACAATTGCCTAGAAGCTTTTGATCTTCTAATGTTATTGATAAGATATTTCATCACCATCCCAATATATTTTTATATACTTATCATTCAGCAGTTTACAGGTTGGCGTGGAGATACTAAAACTCCCTTCCCAGGACTTGCAAGGCTGTACATTCTCTGGCCCTTGCTTCTGCTCAGAACTCCTGGTTGAGTGAGTTAACTCATTCATCTGCCTCTGTAGAAATAGAGCATTTGTATTACAACCACAGACAAAAGCTAAAAAGACAAAGTAACCACAGTGAGATATCAACTCATAGCCATTAGAATGGCTATTATCAAAAGAGCAGAAAATCACAAGTGTTGGCGAGGAGATGGAGAAGTTGAAACCTTTGTGTCCCGTTTGTGGGAATGCACATGGTACAGTTGACGTGGAAACCAGTGTGGAGGTTCCTCCAAAAGTTAAAAGTAGCATTACCATATGATCCAGCATCCATTCTGGATGTATGTTCAGAAGAACAGAAAGCAGAGACTCGGACATTTGTACACCCATATTCAGAACAGCGTCATTCATACTAGGCAGGAGGTAAGAGCAACCCAAGTGTCCACCAATGGATGAACGGATAAACAAAATGTGGTCAATCCATCCAAGGAAATATTATCCAGCCGATAAAAGGAAGGCAAATCTGCCACATGCTACTACATGGATGAACCTAGAGGACAATACGTGAAGTGAATAAGCCAGTCACAAAAAGACAAATGCCATTAAGATTCCACGTACATGAGTTGCCTAGAACATCAAGTTTATAGAAATGGGGAAAGGTTGGTTGCTAGGAGTTGGGGGGAGGCAAGAATGGTGAGTTGTAATAAAGTTTCAGTTTTCAAAGTTGAAAAACTTTCTGGAGATATGTTGCCCAGCAATGTAAATATCCACAGCACTGCTGAACTGTACACTTAAAGATGGTTTAAATGGTTAAGGTTTATGCTATGTCCCTTCTATCATAATGTTTAAATAAATAATGCATATTCACATTGAAAAAAGCCTTACAAGGTTACCTTATTTGTCCATTATGACCTAACAATTTTATGACTAATAAAGAATGGATATCATGAAGTGTGAAAACTTGCTGGGAAAGATCGAGGGCAGGAGGAGAAGGGGGCAACAGAGGATGAGATGGTTGCCATCACTGATTCAACGGACATGAGTTTGAGCAAACTCTGAGAGAAAGTGAAGGACAGGGAAGCCTGGCTTGCTGCCGTCCACGGGGTCGCAAAGAATCAGTCATGACTTAACGACTGAACAACAGCAACAAATCATAATAACAGCAGATAAAGTAGAAGATACATTCAAGTTCTTAATATTTATTCCTGTCTCCAGTGGATCAGTTTTGCTTACCTCAGTCTGGAGGCCACCAGGTTTACAGTATGTCCATTGGCTGATGGTGATGGACACAGAGCCACGTCCCCCGCTCCCTGTGAGGAAGGGCGCGTGTCACCGCAGCAGTGTGCTCTCTGGACAGCCCGCTGTCAGCCACCCTGGGACCTGCCCGCTGTGAACAGCCACCTCACCGGGGTCATGTCCTTCCTGGGGTGTTGGTGACTGAGTGTGATGGGTGGGGAAAGTGTGGCCCTTTAAGCTGGCTGTGGGGCACAGGTGGTCAGCACCCTCATCCCAGACTTTCTCTCCCTGTGGCTGAGGTTTTGTCTGGTCTGCACTGCGGTTCTACTTCTTTCTCTGCCTGAATCTACTTGCACTTCCTTTCACAGGTATGGATTCCTAACAAAAAAATTTACACCCAAATTCCATCTCAGTATCTGATTTCAGAGAAGAGAACCTGCAACATATATCAAGATACTATTAAGAACGGGGGTGGAGGAGGGATGGCGTGGGAGTTTGGGGTCAGCAGATGCAAGCTATTATGTATATTTAGGATGGATAAACAACAAGGGCCCACTGCATAGCACAGGGAATTAAATTCAATACCTGTAATAGACCATACTGGAAAAGAATATAAAAAGAATATATATATATATATATATATATATATATATATATGTATAATGGAATCAGTTTGCTGTATAGCAAAATTAATACTTTTTTATTATGTTTAATACATTTGATTAACATTGTGAATCAATTATGCTAAAATTAAAAAAAATTAAGTATAATTGATTCACAATTAAATTGACTCACAAAATTAAAAAGATACTATTAAGGTTAATGTAAACTGATTCTTTAATTTGTAAACATGAGTGAACAAATTTTTAAGTTACTTAGTGAAATGATGAAGGCCATTACATTTGAAGAATAAAACAAGTGGGAGTCCTGAACAGGAAAATTAAGGTCTTTTATGCTTAAGAAGCACAAGCTGGAATCAAGATTTCTGGGAGAAATACCAATTATGGCAGAAAGTGAAGAGGAACTTAAAAAAAAGCCTCTTGATGAAAGTAAAAGAGGAGAGTGAAAAAGTTGGCTTACAGCTCAACATTCAGAAAACGAAGATCATGGCATCTGGTTCCATCACTTCATGGGAAATAGATGGGGAAACAGTGGAAACAGTGTCAGACTTTACTTTTTTAGGCTCCAAAATCACTGCAGATGGTGACTGCAGCTATGAAATTAAAAGACGTTTACTCCTTGGAAGGAAAGTTATGACCAACCTAGATAGCATATTGAAAAGCAGAGACATTACTTTGCCAACAAAGGTCCATCTAGTCAAGGCTATGGTTTTTCCTGTGGTCATGTATGGATGTGAGAGTTGGACTGTGAAGAAGGCTGAGCGCCAAAGAATTGATGCTTTTGAACTGTGGTGTTGGAGAAGACTCTTGAGAGTCCCTTGGACTGCAAGGAGATCCAACCAGTCCATTCTAAAGGAGATCAGTCCCAGGTGTTTTTTGTAAGGAATGATGCTAAAGCTGAAACTCCAGTACTTTGGCCACCTCATGCGAAGAGTTGACTCATTGGAAAAGACTCTGATGCTGGGAGGGATTGGGGGCAGGATGAAAAGGGGACGACAGAGGATGAGATGGCTGGATGGCATCACTGACTCGATGGATGTTAAGTTTGAGTGAACTCTGGGAGTTGGTGATGGACAGGGAGGCCTAGAGTGCTGCGATTCATGGGATTGCAAAGAGTCGGACACGACTGAGTGACTGAATTGAACTGATGATTAAGGAATACACACATACACAACCCATACACACACAAAAGAACCAAAATAACATTAAAAATAATGTTACAAAATGAATAGGAACCTTTGCTCTGTGAAAGTTGCAGAGTTTGTACTTCAGGTAAACATTTTTATACAAAGCAAGTATGATCAGACATTAATATTTGTATGTTTCTCCCAGATTGTAAATGTAGACATGATCAATGGGTTTGAAAGAAGAGCTACCCATACATATCCTAAGATGATTGGAGAAGGAAATGGCAACTTATTCCAGTATTCTTGCCTGGGAAATCCCATGGACAGAGGAGCCTGGTGGGCTACAGTCCACGTGATCACAGAATCATACACAGCTTAGTGACTAAACAACAATCCTAAGACAATGAATAGCTTAATCCACCATCAGGCCAGTTCATAGCTACAAGGAGAGGATGATGAAACGTGCGGGAAAGGCCAAGGTGGGAGCTACCAGGTAACTGAGCAGTTACCTTTAAATATAGTTATTCCCTTTGGAGTAATTAGAGCTGTATTTCTGATTCTTCTCTCTGCCTCTATGATAGCTTGTGGAATTACAGAATTTCTCTGAGAAATCCCACACATCTGAGAAGTTTTTCCAAACATTACAGTCTCTGCAGATGTGTTTTTTGCTCAAATATAATTTAATTTCTACTTCCCTTTGACTTTATTTATGTGGATCTTATAGGACCTTCCACATGTAGAACATTCTTAAACATAAACGTATATAAAACCTTCAAAATCAGAAGTCAGTGGTTTGTGATCATGGAAGGAAGAAAAGATGTAACAACCGAATTAATTCTACTTCCATTTGGCTATTGAATGAGCTAAACACTCAGCCTTCTTCCAGATTTTTCTAAACCGTGATAATGAGAGCTCATATTTACTCATGCAATGTGTCATATGTACTTTATTAGGATTATCTCAGTATTTCTTCAAAACAACCTGCAAAGAAGGAATTATTATAAACTCATCTTACAATAAGGAAATATACAGCTTAGGGGATTTAAACAACTTGCCTAAGGTTATAGGGGATGGAACTGAGAGAAACAGGAAGGAAACTAAGTGGCTGGCTGGAATATACATTTGACTGTAACCAGCCAGTTCATCAATTTGCTGTTTGATTTATGGTTTACATTGTATGAATTGGTATTTTAAGCAAATGTTCTGAATTGTATTACTTTAGATTGATAGACTTCAGTTAAAAAAACTATTAGACACTTAAATTTTAAGATTTTTTTTTCCATTAAAAATGTAGCAGGCTTATTTAAGGAAGAAAATATCCAAAGCAGTTACAGTGAATAAATTGTTTTTTGGATGACTCACCTAAAGGAGAGAGGGGTGAGGCATTAACTGATCCATCTAATCATCTAATCTCATTTACCAGGGAGATGATGGTTTTAATTTTCTGAACTTTGAAGTTTACCCAGCTCATTGCCAGAAACATCTTTGTGGGGCACAGAAATGGCAGATACATG
Organism: Ovis aries; assembly: GCF_016772045.2. NCBI lineage: Eukaryota > Metazoa > Chordata > Mammalia > Artiodactyla > Bovidae > Ovis > Ovis aries. The sequence continues at coordinate 37,894,146 of NC_056062.1, forward strand.
CCATCTGTCCTGCCTGTCCTCCCTGCCACACACGTGGCAGACAGTACTAATAGATCACAGCACCAACGGAGCCCAGAGGTGGTCAGGAATCTGTTTCAGCTGAGTCCATAGGAACCAAATAACTGGAAAGACTTTTGGTGAGAACAACACTGTTTTTGGTCCTCTAGCACTTTGGGGGACTGGAAAAGGGGCATTCAAGGTGCAGCTCTGGTCTATGGGGCATTTAAAATGAGTGATTTTTTTTTTTTAATACCTTGAACTGTCTCAGCTTCCTCTTAAATTTTCTAACCAGGGTTGTGGCATTTAAGGCAGAGAGGTTTTAGGGCAAAAGCTATTCTTTCCACTTCCTTGATTCCTTATTAGGCAACTGTACAGTTAAATAATATAAACACAATCTCACTTAGGCTGATAAGAGCTTAATATATTGATCCTCTGACTAATACATTTGCAACTTTAAAGGAATCTTTTATCTGCTATTCAGATTTCATAAATGTTTATGGGCCAGACATGTTAGGTGATTTCAGAATATCTGGCTCTTGGAGACACAATTGCAGGTTTGGTTCCTTTGTGGAACTCCGCAGGCTAACAGGGACAGTTATTTTGAAACAAACTTTTTGGCAAACCTCAGATAACAGCTTACCCAAGGTCCCTAAGCTTGTGGGTAGGCATGGGCTGTGGCTCAGGACTAAATAGAAATGAATGTTCTCTGCAGGGAGCAGTCATTACCAATTTAATGAACCAGAGTTCTGTTTATAACTCTGTGAAGGATCATAATGTGTAAATTTAAATAAACCACCATGGCTTTGATTTTAAGTGTTAATATGTAAACTATTAGTCTCTTTCTAAGTTTGAAAGTAAAATGTATGAAATTTGAATGCGTCTATCAAGTTTACTGACAGGTGGCAATACCCAGTGAGAGACACCAATAGAAATGCAAACAGGGTTCCAAACAATGACATTGCAGGATCTAGGTCCGCACTGGTTAGTTATGTTCTATCTGCTATAGGGTTGAAAGTGAAAGTGTTAGTTGCTCAGTCATGTCCTACTCTTTGTGACCCTATGGACTATATCTCTGTCCTTGGGATTTCCCAGGCAAGTACTGGAGGGGGTTGCCATTCCCTTCTCCTTGTGATCCTCCTGACCCAGGCATTGAACCCGGTTTCCTGCATTGCCTGCAGGTTCTTTACTGTCTGAGTCACATGCGGTTATAGGATTGATGGCTTTCATTAGTAAGTTACATTTAAACACACATTTATATACACTTGCACATGACACATCTTTTAAGTTGTAAACCAAAGCAATGAAAACGTCCTTTGAGATCAACTTCACGGTCTCTTCTCAGAGCTCCTTCTGTAGGACTGACTCTTCATCAGTTCCCTTTATTTGCAACATTTTCTATTGACTGTAGACTTCTGCATGCGGGGAAATACTGGCCATGTTCACTGCTGTCTTTTCAGAGCCTAGTTCTATGCCTGATCCATACCTGGTGCTCAGGAAATGTTTGCTGGATAAATGAATGAATGACTTTGAGAAGTATAACTACTGAACAAAGGATCTTGTATAAGGACTTCTTTTCCCATGCTTAATGAGTTTTTCCTGAACAGCTAATTTAATTTAATTTTTTAAATTAGTAAATTCAATTGTCTGATCTCCAGGTGAGTTCCATTTGGGATGAACTGAGCCAACCGTCTTGAAATTGGTATCCACGTACTTTTTGAGGATAGGAAAGACTTTCCAGGTGGTCCACAGACAAAAACACTTTAAAGGGATTAACATGCAGATCTTTGACTTCCACATATGCTCTTTCTCTTAAAATTAGTTTTCCTGAGAATACACATGTAAATCACCTCTATGGTTATGATCATGTTTTTTCCACGTTTATTGTAAAAAGGCAGGTTTCCCACACAGTGTATATCCTACCTGGAGTGGGAGAAGCTCAGGTGACCATAAAACCTACCATCCAAAGCTCAGGGGCATTCCTGAGCAAGAAACATAGGCTCTATACATCATTAACTTTTTATAACTAACACTGACAAAGATGTTTTAAAGATAACGCTATTATCATTCCCTTCCCCCCTTCTGAGAATACTTGGCTAAAACATGCCTCTTAGTGAAAGAGTAGCAGGTAAATTAATAATCACTTATTGTATATCAGTAAAAAAATTTAAGATATTCTTCCCAGATATTGATCAAGCAAACAAATATAATCAGCAAGATAGTAGTTTCCAAAATGTTGTTAGAGAAAAAAGGAGGATGTAATTGGGTTGTCAGTGGATAGATCAAAAGAGATTTGCAAACATGTTTACAGCAGCATTATTCATAATAACTCAGAGTTATTAACCCAAAGCTCCACCAACAGTAGGGTAAATTGTGGCAGTGGTACAGGCAAATGCTACATAGCAGTGAAGAAAACCAGACTATCCCTACACACAACACACAACACCTGCAAGCTTTGTCGTTGCTCAGCTTCGACACTGAAGAAAGAGCCTGGAGAAAACAACACAGACAGGAATGGCTTGTTGAACAGGAGATCTTACCCAGAGTCCTGGAGTGACACCCTCCCATTTACAGCAGATGGCTAGCAGATTGGACGTGGAGCAGTCTTCTCTACTCGGGGAGAAGAAGGCTACCATTTACAGGCGGAACTGAGGTCAGAAAGACTCAGTTATCAGGGACAAAATAAGCCCTATAATTAAGAGGATTTGGATAGTCATGTGGGTAAAGCTGGGACTCTATAGAGAGTGAGAGGATGGTCATCTGCAGAGGTCTGACCGCACAAGGACTTTCACAATTGCAGAGGGTAGATACTCAAGGATTCCATTTTGATGAAGTTTATCAACAGATAAAACTGATTTATGGCATTAGAGACTAAAATAATGCTACCTTAAAATAGATAGCTAATGGGAAGTTTGGCCTTTTATACAGTTCATGAGGTTGTCATAGCAAGTATGCTGGGATGGTTTGCCATTCCCTCCTCCAGTGGATGCAATGAACATGAACTTGTGCAAACTCTGGGAGATGGTGAGGGACAGAGAGGCCTGGCGTGCTGCGGTTCATGGGGTTGCAAAGAGTTGGATACCACTGGGTGGCCGAACAACAACAACAACAAATGTTGCCGTAAACACCGGGAGCTCAACCCAGTGCTCTGTGACAACCTAGAGGGGTGGAATAGGGTAGCAGGGTAGGATAGGGTAGTGGGGTAGGAGGGAAGTTCAAGAGGGACAGGACATATTTATATTTATGGCTGATTCACGTTATTATTTGGCAGAAATCAACACAACATTGTCAAGCAATTGCCCTCAAATAAAAAAGAACAATAGTGCTAACTTTGGGTGGAATATAGGCTAGGAGGGGACATAAGAGAGACCTCCAAATAGATGGAAATAGTCTAATCTTGATTTGGGTAGTGATTACATGGACCTATCTATATTTAAAATCTTCCTGAACGGTACACTTGAGATTTGTAAACTTTATTGAGGTTACATGTTAGCATGAAAAAAGAAACTGATTTATTTAGTCAATAAAGTTGTGCTTATGCACAATGCTAAGTGCAGCTGATCTAATACTGAAGTTATAGATAGGATAATCATATCCCATGTGAGCCCTTCTTCTGCCATAATTACTAACACCAACTTGCGCTCCCCTATCACCAGTTAGCGATCACTGTGTAACAAATCCATCCCCAAACTTAGTGGCTTAAAGGAACAATAATTTCCCAAGTGGCGCTGGAGGTGAAGAATCTGCCCACCAATGCAGGAGACTCAGGAGACACAGGTTCGATCCCTGAATTAGGAAGAACCCCTAGAGGAGGAAATGGCAACCCACTCCAATATCCTTGCCAGGAAAATCCTATGGACAGAGGAGCCTGGTGGGCTTCAGTCCATGGGTTGCAAAGACTCGGACATGATTGTGTGACTAAGCACATACAGTTTTAATACACTTCCCGATATCGTAGGTCAGGCACTCATGCAGGCTCAGATGGTCGATTCTTGTACATCTGTTTGTCTTGAGGGCAGCTGTTGGTGGTGTTGACTGGTAGGAGGGCTCAAGAAGACTCTCCTCCCAGACTCCAGCAGAGAGGCTGAGAGAGGAGTCAGCAGGATGACTGCTTGAAGCCCTCCACGTGGCCCCTCTGGAGGGGGTCTCAGGGTGGTAAGACCTCTAACGCGGTACATGGCCAGTTGGAGGCCACGTGGGTCTTACGACCTGGCCCTGGGAGTCACATGGTGTCTCTTCTGACTCACTCTGCTCATATTCAAGTAGGGCAGACATAAACCCCAGCTCCAGGAGGAGGAGTGTCACAGAATTTACAGTCACTTTTTAAAAAGCACAATGCATACTTACAGACAGGATCCAAGGATTATCAGTTCTCCATTCTGAGTATCTTTCTCGCATCCTTTCCTCTTCTCCATCTTCACTATGGCTTCGTTAGCTCAGATTCTCAGTCTCTTATCCATAGTACTGGGTGATGCCTTTAGCTGGTCTCTTGTTCCTAGTTTCTCTCCCTTTCATTTGATCTTATTGGATGTTAACTGATGTGCCATTCCGTGTCTGTCAAACTTTTGCTAAAAAAAAAAAAAAAATTTGTGTTCTTAACAAATCTGGCTTTATTTACTAACTAAAATTCAAACTCCTTTGCCTGCCAGTCAAGGCCCTTTGTCACCTAGTGCTCATCTAACTTCCAAACTTATCTTCCACAGGCTCTTTCATGGGTTTGAACTTTCACCAAACATCTCTTTTCCATTTTCTCTCTCCAAAACTTGCCCTTCACAGACTGAGTATGAACTCACAGGGTTTATTCTGTGTCTTCATGGGCCTTCCCGCCCCTCAGCCCCTACCCTCCCACCCAAATCTTACAGTTCTGAAAGGTCCTGATAAAAAGCTTCCTCTGGTTGGACTAAGCATGCCTGGGCTAGAATGCTTAGTCCTGCCAGTGAACGTTTATGGCAGTCTTCTTTGTCAGGCTCTGTTTTAGGTCCTGAAAACACAGGCAGATGAGGTTCCCAGCCTCTGAGTTTATAAATCCTTATTTGGAAGTAATACTGTCCTTAGATATCTCACGAAAATTCACTTGTTCTTTTCTTGTGCTATCTTTGGAGGTGGTGTAAATGGAGTAACCAAACAGCCAGGTCCTAAAACAGTATGACCTGGGGCCTCAGTTTTCTTTTCTGTAAAGTATGATAATAGTCATACCTGTCACATAGTAACCATAGTAACCATGGAGTTCACACATGTGATTAAATATAAAACACCTAGAATAGAGTTTGACAGTTAGACCTAAATTAGCTTCAGTAATTATCATCATCATTATCACCCCCATCGTCCTTAGTTACATATATTTTTTCCTCTCCTCTTGCCCCATTAGATTATAAACTTACTTTTTTAGAAGTGTGCAACATATCTTACGCATTTATGGTGTTTTGAAAGAGTGAGAGCTTTTAAGTCAGGCAGAGATGTTCAAGTCCAGCTCTGCATCTCACCAACTGTTAGACCTTGGGCAAGCTGGCATTCCATACTTTATTTTTTTCATATGTAAATTCTGACAGAGTTGTCATGGGGATTTAATGTGGTAACATTTGTAAATCATCTGGTACTTAGGATGTGACCCCAAATGACAAAGATGGTAACAATGATAATGATGATAAAATAACTGACAATTCCTCTGCTGTTGCTGCTAAGTCGCGTCAGCCGTGTCCGACTCTGTGCGACCCCATAGACAGCAGCCCAACAGGCTCCTCTGTCCCTGGGATTCTCCAGGCAAGAACACTGGAGTGGCTTGCCATTTCCTTCTCCAATGCATGAAAGTGAAAAGTGAAAGTGAAGTCGCTCAGTCGTGTCCGACTCTGAGCGACCCCACGGACTGCAGCCTACCAGGCTCCTCTGTCCATGAGGTTCTCCAGGCAAGAGTACTGGAGTGGGGTGCCATTGCCTTCTCTGGACAATTCCTCAAACCCCCTGTATTTAATACGATATATAATTTAGTATATTCTCTATATAAGTAATCTCCTTTTATCATTCACTGTAAATAGTAAATACCTTTACATTTCAACCCATATGTTTTTGCCTTATCTTTTAAAATTATTACATAGCCTTTCTTTATATGTGTGTGTGGGCATGCAAGCTAAGTCACTTTAGTTGTATCCGACTCTGTGCCACCCCATGGACTGTAGCCCGCCAGGCTCCTCTGTCCATGGGGTTCTCCAGGCAAGAATACTAGAGTAGGTAGCCATGCTCTCCTCCAAGGGATCTTCCTGACCCAGGGATCGAACCTGCGTCTCACGTCTCCTGCATTGGCAGGCAGGTTCTTTACCGCTAGTGCCCCCTGGGAAGACCTGATATATGTGTACCATAATTTAATCAGTCTCTTACAAATGTGTTTCCAACTTTTCGCATTATAAGCCACACTGTAATCAAATGAATTACATACACATGTTTCCACCCTATCTTATTATTTCTTTAAGACAAGTGATTAAAAGTAAAGCTGCTTGGATAAAGGAAATACGCTTATGGGTTTTACCCATACTGACAGGTTAAATCTACCATTTTTCCTCCAGTAGGGGCCATCTCTGTTTCAGACATCTTTGAAACATGAGACTTTAATCAAGGCTTTACACCTTCCTCAAGATTTATTTTTCATCTATCCTTTTCACCTGTCAATAGATCACAACTAACCCATGGTTTTGTTTCTGTTTTTTTTTTTTTTTTTTTAAGTTGTACCTGTTTTTATTTCCTCTGAACTGTGGACTTTTTGAGAGAAAAATCCTTTTTTCATTTTGGTTGTGTCCCCAAGTCACTGGTCCATTTCTCTGGAATCTAGAGTAAACACTTCTCTTTCCTCAGCAATTCTTTGCTGCTTTAAGGTTGATACAGGTCTTAAAATCACCTACTTATTTGTTAAAGAGTGGGTGAGAAGAGAGAGAATTTCAAGTGCTCAGAAATTAAAATTTACTTTTAGAATTTCCTTTCCTTTCGACTGTACCTCCCTTTCTCTCCTGTTGGTATTTCCCAAGCAGATAGATTTAGAGAAGCTGAGTGCTGTGCCCACAGCTGCAGAGAACAGAGAAGAGATAAGGAGGGGCAGTCTGGGGGTTGCTGAGCAAGCACAGAGGTGGCTGTCCCATCTCACCTAACCTGTGCCTGGTCAGTGTGCTAGAAAAGAGTTTGAGATCCTATTGTGTGCCAGACATTAATACCAGACTTAAAAATGAAAAAGAGTGCCAGACACTAGGCAAAACGCTGAGACCAACTAGGGTGATTTTACAGAAAGACAGGAAGAATTGTTCCTTACAACAGAACAGAGAAACGGAATGCGAATTTTAGACAAAACAACTAAAAACACAATCCAGGGAGAGGAAGCTGCATTAGTAAATCACTGTATCTGAAAATTTAATTCAGACATAAAAGCAAGTTTCCTCCTTTAGTCTCATAATCACATGGTTCCTCCAGGGAGATCTTAAAATTCCTGTGGATGATCGTTCATAAAGAGGCCCGTGTAAGTGATGGGGCATAAAAACCAGGTGAGGCCCTGACGAGCCAGAAAAGAGGCTGCTCTATTGATTCTCCTTCAGTTTTAGGAGGGCCTTAGATTTGTGCTTTGAGGGTGTATCAGCCAGAGTCCTCCAGAGAAACCGAACCAAAGGGGTGTGTTTTGTTGTGTGCGTGCGTGTATGTGTGTGTAGAGACAGAGAGACAGACATACATGCACAAAGAGACTGAACTTGAAGGAACTGGCTTATGCAATTGTAGAGGCTGGCAAGTCCAAAATCTGCAGTGAGGCAGGCACCCTGGAGACCCAGGGAAGTGCTGATATTGCAGCTGAAGTCTGAAGGCCATCTGGGGGCAGAACTCCTACTTCCTCAGGGGTGTGTTAGCTGCTCAGTCATGTCCCACTCTTTGTGATCCCATGGACTGTAGCTCTCCAGGCTCCTCTGTCCTTGGAATTCTCCAGGCAAGAATACTGCAGTGGGTAGCCATTTCCTTCTCCAGGGGTTCTTTCTGACCGAGGGATTGAACCTGGGTCTCCTGCACTGCAGGCAGACTTTTTACCATCTGAGCCACCAGAGGACCACAGTCTTCTACTCTTAATGTCTTCAACTGATTAGACAAGGCCCACCCACTTTATGGAGGGTGATGTGCTTTATTCGGTGTCTACTGATTTAAATGCTAATCACACCCTACCAATACCTTCACAGTACCATCCAAACTGCTGTCTGACCCGAAACTGAGTATCAGGGCCTAACCCGACTGACACATGAAATTAATCATCATCACAAGGGGTGTAATTTCTTTTCAAGCAGGACTGTCACTGAGTGAAAGGGGAGAAGGTCTGGTGCCTTTAGGCCTTCGGGGTGATGAGTCTCTGTAGGAAAACAGGACCTGCCGTGTGGGAGAGTCAGTGGCGTCAAGGAGGGCTTGGGCAGAGGGACACCCAGGCTGCCTCTTTCCTGAGCAGAGAGAATACAGCTGGCCAAGAACCAGCAGGGCCTGGAAAGAGAATAGATGTGGGGGGTGAGCAGGGCGTGAGGAGGAGCACATTCCATTAGGTCTTTACCTGCAGAGAAGAAAAGAACAAGATGCTCTAGGAAGCCCCTTCTCATACCCTGAGTCTCTGAACACCTTAGCTGGGGACCCCTCCTGGGAGGGGGGCCACCAGTCAGCACCAGCGAGGTGAAGGGTCTCTAACTGAAGGGGCTTCTGAACCAACAAGTTCAACCCTTTGTTTAAGAGAAGTGACATCATGGCGGGTCCACCATGGGGCTGCTTGGGGTCTCGGCCTGCTCGTCACACACTGGGGCTCTTTCTTACCGTGGGTGATTTTCACCCACTTGGGGAGCTACAGAATCAGATCTGTCCTGAGGCTGGGATACTGGACCTATTTCTTCCCACACCCAACACCATCAGCCAGGATGTCAACGCTGGAGGATCCTTTAGTCTCCTGTTTAGGGGCTCCTTTACTTAATCTTCAGGACACAGACCCATTTTTATTCTGTAAATTTAAATTTTCCAGTTAATTTTTAAACTTCATAAAGGCTAGTTTTAATCAAAGATATTAATAATGAATGTTAAATAGACATGTTAAATATCTATTTCACATAAGTCCTTGTCTCTTCAAATTATCACTGCCAAAAGGTTGTAACTTTCATTTCTATTGATGTCTGTTATCTTTCTAATATATCGCAAAATAAATGTCATGTCACATGAGGCACCAGGAGAAAAGCAAGATATCTATGTATGTGTCTTTTTATCAGTAAAGCAACCTTTCTGAAAAACCGCCACCACTGACCCCAGCAGATTTTCCTTGCCCAAGATTGTATCACACCTTTCAAACCCAGACACAAACACATAATAAAGTATTAGAACTTTTGGTAGATTGTGTTCTATCAATCAGGTGAAATAACTGAACTGTGAAATAAGTGCTATTTTTTCAGATCCTAAAATTTTCCCTGTTAAGGCCAAGACCTGTGTACCATTTCACAGCTGAATAAACTGCCAATGATGGGACTTCCTTGCTGGTGCAGGGCTTAAAAATTTGCTTTCCAAAGCAGGGGACATGGGTTCAATCCTCAGTCGGGGAACTAAGATCCCATGTGCTGCCAGGCCAACTAAGCCTGCGCACCCCAAATACTGAGCCCATGCACAACAACTAGAGAGAAGCCGATGTGCCACAAATTACAGACCCTCCAGGCTACAAATTAGGCTTGATGCAGCCAAATAAATAAATATTTAAAAAATTGCCAATGATAAGGCTATGAGTTGAGTGGAGTGAACGTGAGCCTTGCTTTCTCTAATCCCATTAAGACAAATAGGGAAGCTGGCAAAAGATCAGCTATAAAAAACCTTTAACCACTGCCAGAGTGAAGTTTGCCCTTCCAAGAGAAGGAGTCACACTGGCTTCTGCCTTCCCAGGAGAGTCTTCTGAGGAAAGTGTTGTACAGGGTTTATCTAGACCGGAATTAAGCTGTTGCCTCAAGTGACTCTGGACTCCAGTGAAAGCCCTCACACCTTATCAGTTAGGTAAGGCCAAGGCAGTAGGATTCACATTTTAGAATGGAATACCAGACCATGTGACCTGCCTCCTGAGAAATCTGTATGTGGTCAAGAAGCAACAGTTAGAACTGGAAATGGAACAACAGACTGGTTCCAGATCAGGAAAGGAGTACATCAAGGCTGTAAATGGTCACCCTGCTTATTTAACATGTATACAGATTGCTGCTGCTGCTGCTAAGTCACTTCAGTCGTGGCCGACTCTGTGCGACCCCATAGATGGCAGCCCACCAGGCTCCCCTGTCCCTGAGATTCTCCAGGCAAGAACACTGGAGTGGGTTGCCCTTTCCTTCTCCAATGCATGAAAGTGAAAAGTGAAAGTGAAGTTGCTCAGTTGTGTCCAACTCTTTGCGACCCCATGGACTGTAGCCTACTAGGCTCCTCTGCCCACGGGATTTTCCAGACAAGAGTACTGGAGTGGGTTGCCATTGCGTTCTCCATGTATGCAGATTACATCATGAGAAATGCTGGGCCAGATGAACCAAGAACCAAGAACCAGCTGGAACCAAGATTGCCGGGAGAAATATCAATCACCTCATATATACAGAAGACACCACTCTTACGGCAGAAAATGAAGAAGAACTAAAGAGACTCTTGATGAAAGTGAAAGAGGAGAGTGAAAAAGTTGGTTTAAAATTCAACATTCAGAAAACTAAGATCATGGCATCTGGTCCCATCACTTCATGGCAAATTGATGAGGAAGCAATGGAAACTGTGGCAGACTTTATTTTGGGGGGCTCCAAAATCACTGCAGATGGTGACTATAGCCATGAAATGAAAAGATACTTGCTCCTTGGAAGAAAAGTTAGGACCAATCTAGACAGCGTATTAAAAAGCAGAGATATTACTTTGCCAACAAATGTCCATCTAGTCAAAGCTATGGTTTTTCCAGGAGTCATGTATGGATGTGAGAGTTGGACTATAAGGAAAGCTGAGCCCTGAAGAACTGATACTTTTGAACTGTGGTTTTGGAGAAGACCCTTGAGAGTCCCTTGGACTGCAAGGAGATCCAACTAGTCCATCTTAAACAGAATCAGTCCTGAGTATTCATTGGAAGGATGATGCTGAAGCTGAAACCCCAATAGTTTGGCCACCTGATGCAAAGAGCTAACTCATTAGAAAAGACCCTGATGCTGGGAAAGATTGAAGGTAGGAGGAGAAGGGGACAACAGAGGATGAGATGGTTGGATGGCATCACCAACTCAGTGGACATGAGTTTGAGTAGGCTCTGGGAGTTGGTGATGGACAGGGAAGCCTGGCATGCTGCAGTCCATGGGGTCACAAAGAATCAGACATGACTGAGCAACTGAACTATCATTCTAAGAGTTGTGTAATCACAACAATTTGCCATGAATGGCCTCCTAAATAGAAAGTAAGGTGACCTGTTTATACTTTCTGTCTGAATTCTCTTAGGTCCACGCTGATATTTTTGGTTCTGATGTACACAGGCTTTGTTTCTTTCCATGGTTATTTTGGTCTTGAAATCTCTTTAGACCTTTGATTTACTGATTCCTTATAAATAACAAAAGATACTTATTTCATTCAATCTAGAATATATATAAAAATATAAGTATTCATTGTGCCACAAATGACTGAAAACATACCTCACTGCTGGAGAAACACCTCTGAGAATAGACAGAAACATCAGAGAAGTAACACTTCAGGGCTGGTTGCTTCTGGCTGATGGTAATGCTGATTACATCTCAGACAATGTTCACAGGCCTGATGTGAAGAACTGACTCACTGGAAAAAACCTTGATGCTGGGAAAGATTGAAGGCAGGAGGAAAAGTGGACAACAGAGGATGAGATGGTTGGATGGCATCACTGACTCGACAGACATGAGTTTGAGCAAGCTCCAGGAGTTGGTGGTGGACAGGGAGGCCTAGCGTGCTGCGGTCCATTGGGTCGCAAAGAGTCAGACACAACTGAGCAACTAAACTGAACTGAACTGAATGTTTATATAGGGCTTCCCAGGTAGCCAAGTGGTAAAGAACCCAGCTGCGAATGAAGGAGAGGAAAGCGACATGGTTTCAGCCCCTGGGTTGGAAAGATCCCCTGGGGTAGGAAATGGCAACCCATTCCAGTGTTCTTGCCTGGGAAATCCCATGGACAGAGGAGCCTGGAGGGCTGCAGTTCATGGGGTTGCAAAGAGTTGGACATGACTGAGCGACTGAACTGAACTGATGTTCACAGGCAAAGGTCTCAATATACCATCCAGGGGAAGGATGCAGGAGGGGAAGAACCAATATAGAAACCACTAAAATGTCAGCTATTAGAGGAATAAGAGAAAGAATAGGAATCATCAGGGGATCTGGATAAAGGATGTCCAGAGAGGTATGGGGAGATAAGAAGAAAAGTGTTTTGGAGAACACACACCTAGAACATTCTAGAAGGACTGGCAGTCAGCTGTGCTAACGCTACTGCACTAGGGAGAAGATGAAGGTCAGCATTCCCCTAGCCATTGCTTCATGAGAGTGTATTATTAATATATGTGGGATGTGGTGCTATAATAGATGCTAAGAATACAGAGAAAATCCAAAAACTAACTTACCTTCACATAACCTTCAACTTTCACATGGAGAGATATGAAAATGGTTTAAAGGCACTGAAGTAAATGGCACAATAAAATTATGTGAGAGGAAGAGGGCAGGGAGAGCAGGAGTCATGAAGGTTTCTTGGCAAGGGTAAAAGGTAATATTCAGCTACATTTTGATGAGGAACTTCCATGTGGAGAAGGGAGGTACAGGTGTTACCAATGAAGGACGCAGGTAAAGGAGTGCATGTTGAGGGGGTGAGGTCGGGAGGTAGGGAGGGCACAGTTAAAAGCTATATTGCATATTTCTAGTGCTTAAAATCATTCCTCCCTCATAGTATGTCTCCTGTAAATTTTGAATGGAATTCAGAAAGAGGAAGAGTTAAACCCCAATTAGGAAGAGGACTCAACCCTACCAGAAATACTTGCCAAAAATTTCATGCAGCTTAAAAAAAAAAATCCACAAAGTCACTATGGACTACTCTAAGGAAATAAGATCATATAAATGGAATTTGGAGATTTAAAGTAGTGAACATATGGCCATTATTTTAGCCCAGTGTTAAAAACACAGTGAATGATTTTGTTGTTGTTGTTTAATAAGTGAAAGGTTGATAGATTCAATCATCCTACAGCCCATGACAGGCCACTTGTGAACAACTCTGTCTCTGAACCGACGCTCAGAAGTTTTGGCCTTCATTTAATGTAGAAAGGACTCAATTCTCCAGACTCAGTTGTAATTGTTCCTGGAATAATTTCTAGGGTTGAAAAAAACCCTTATGTGGAGCAGATGTTCTAATGAAAGATTTTTGTATCCCTACAAAACTACCTCTCTTCTTCCGTAGCAGGGGTTATGTTTCAGGGAGAGTGTGAATGCAGAACGGCTTTGAAAATGAAGCCAAAAAACCTGGAAAGTACCCATATAGGTTGAGTTATATTTACGTAATAGAAACCCTAGGCACATAAAACCTCAGCTGCTGTAGTGAAACTAACAGACTCAAAAAATTTTTTCTTCTGGGTTCTCTCGTGTATATAGATATATATATATTTTGTTTTTTGGTTTTCTTTGATCTCACTGGATATTATCCTGGAAAAATATGGCTCCTTAATTTTTTTCAGAAAAAAATGAATTTAGTGAATATTTTTATGTTGGGTTAACCAAAGAGATTTGAAATATGGTATGCAATCTCTTGGTGGTGGGACCAGACATGAGAGGGCAGGATAGAGGTCATCTGGATTCAAATAGCAAAAGACTGAGTAAGAAGCAGGGGTTCCGAACTATTCTCTCTGCTCTGTCACTAGTGATTTGCTGTGTGTCTCTTGGGCTAGACACTGGGAAAGATTGAGGAGGAGAAGAGGGGCAACAGAGGATGAGATGGTTAGATAGCATCATTGACTCAATGGACATGAGTTTGAGCAAACTCCAAGAGATAGTGAAGGACAAGGAAGCCTGGTGTGCTGCAGTCCACAGGGTCACAAAGAGTCAGACTGAACAACAACAAAAGGCTATGGATCTGGGGATGGGCTGCACCATGCTGCCAGTGAGAGGCCTCCATGTTGCTCTTAGAGATTAGCTTGTACCAAACTAACTAATCAAATGAAATCATCAATCACACGAAAGGTTAATAGGACAGGAGCAGACAACATTGATTCTCAACGCGTTCTTGGAGGGGAGCCATCCTGAACAGCTTGTGTAGGCTGGGGGGAGGCCAGGGTAGTCCACCTTTGAAGCCTGTGGTTTTGCACTCACCATTGGGTTGGAGGTACAGGCCTGTGGGTGAGAGGGAAGGGTTTACATCTGCAGCCACGAGATCTTTGGGGTCAGGGTTGGTGCTAACACTGCTTCTGTGAAGCTTTTGTTCATAGTCCTTCAGGTACTCAAGACAGACCAGAATCCCACATGGCAAATCCTATGGAATAATTTCCGACCTCTGAATTTCACTCACCTAGTTTTGATGTCACTACAAATGGATGGTGGTTCATCATTTAAAAGGAAGGATTTATATGCACAGAGCAGTTTCAAAAGTGGACTCAGGAGCTGTTATTCTGCAGCATCTTTCTGCCCATCAGCTCACAGGGCTTCGGAGAGGATGAGAAACTAGAACTTGAAGGTACTTTCTGCCTTGTGCAGAGGGCGAGCTTTCTGATTGATCAGCTTTAGAGCATTCCTGTCATCATACTGTAAAACTCTGGGCCAACCAGAAGCCTGAGGGGAAACCCTCTGGCAAGATTCTTTATACAGATCTACGTAGAAAGACAGAAGGTCAAACACGAGGTGCATTCTCTGCAGCAGTGCCCAGCCAAGAAAATGAGTGAGTTGGGAACTCTAGTGGAAAGAAGTACCTGGAATTGGGTTCTGGGACCCAGGACTAGTCCTCCAATGTCTGTGTTCCAAAACACAATGGAACCGTCCTGTTTTCTGGCTGGACCTCCATAGAAACGTGTTTCTTCCTCAGAGTAACTTGTGGTTCAGGTGTTAGTTGCTCAGCCATGTCCAACTCTTTGTGACCCCATGAGCTGTAGCCTGCCAGGCTCCTCCATCCATGGGATTCTCTAAGCAAGAATACTGGAATGGGTTGCCATGTCCTCCTCCAGGAGATCTTCCCAGACCAGAGATCAAACCTGGGTCTCCCACATGGCAGGGAGATTCTTCACCATCTGAACCACCAGGGGAGCCCAGGTAGGTTTCCCTAACGGAGCAGGTGGCTGATAATAACTGGATAGATTTTATTTTCAGACATGATTAACATGATGTCAGATAATTGGAGGAGTTTCCCTGGTGGCTCGGAGAGTAAGGAACGCCTGCAATGCAGGAGCCCTGGGTTAGGTGCCCGGGTTGGGAAGATCCCCTGGAGAAAGAAAAGACAAAATAGGCAATTAAAAAAATATGGCCTTATATGTTTAAGTTTTTTTTTAATGTCTTTATTAAAGTAACTGTCAAATGGGGGGCACTTCCCTGGCTGTTCAGTGGTTATGACTCTGCCCTTCCACTTCAGGGAGCACGGGTCTGCTCGGGGAACTAAGATCCTGTGTGCCTCGCAGGGTAGTCAAAAAGAAGAAAAAAAAAGTCAAATGACTCAGTGATTGTTGGTAAGAAAAAGCCTTTCAGGTATAAGCCCTATGCTGGGTGCAAGTGGTGCCTGGGTTTTCTTTGGAATCTAGCATGGCTGAAGGTTGGCTTATTCCTGAGAGGGACCAGGCTCCATCTTTAACACAGTTTCTTTTTATTTATTAGTATATCTTTCATCCAAGAAACCAAGAAGATGAACGATGCATTGTTTTAGGTTGGGTTTCCTAGGAAACCGCCCCTGGAATAAATAGAGCTTCATGTGCAAAAATATGGCAGGGGAGAACTCCAGGGATCTGTGCAGGATGAATGAAGGACCGTGACATATCCACCAAACAGGCTGCGGCTGGTGCTGACCCCGGGGAGCTCCAGGCTGGGGAAAGTCCTGCAGGGTCGTTCTAGCTTGAGGCAACCACAGGCTCCAGCCACTGGATATGTGTTGCCCCTGGGCAGGAGTGATGAACTCAGGTGAGGCAGAGCAATTCCCAGAGAAGGACTTGACTGAGAGCCCAGAAGCTAACCCTTTCCGCAGCTAGAGAGAGTCGTGCAGGGGAGGCCAGTCGGTGCATCATGGAAGCCACCATTTGGCTCTCAATTTTCTGCAAAGCCTGGTGCAGCTCTTACCCAAGGGACTCCTCTTTTCCCACCAGTATTTTGCTCAGTCTTTCTGTGCAGAGTGTGTGTGTGCGCGACACATCCAGCTTTCATATATCCATGTCTTCTGCCATATTGCATGATCTGTGGCTATATCTACCCGAGTGTGCTATGCTGGGGTGCTCACATGTTGTGGGCCTTTCTGGGTGTTCAGAGGCATGCAAAGTCTCCAGCGGGGAGGAGCTTTTGAAATGAGTTTTAAAAGTGTATCTGATTTAAAGTTTCCTGCCAGGCTTGGGTGTGGCCTTAAGGACCACAGTGTCCCTAGGACGATAAGCGAGCATTTTCACTCTGAGAGCAGTTTGTGATGGATCTGTGGAGCCTGGACAGGGACGTGGGCTCTCAGACCAGAAGGACACACACCTCATCTCTTGGCTCTGAGGTGTTGGCTGCCAGAAGCTCGGGAGTTCTAGAGGCTGTTCTGTGGGGGATGGCACACAGCCTTGGTCTGGCCCCTGAATGACCCATTTCCAAATATTTTTCACTGACGAGGCCCTCAGATCTGCCCAGAGCTTGCTGTCAACACCCCAGATGCCAGAATTCTTTCTGATTTACTGAGGAAGAGGATGAGGCTCTGTGAGGTTAAACCCACGTGCCCAGGGTCTGCATGGTTCTCTGCCTGCCAGTCTGTTTCACGTGGCCCCATTTGTTCTGGTATAATAGTGAACATCACCCCTTTTCATCCACACGAATTTCTTAATTCGGATGACGTGTGATCTGGTTCTTGAGTTGAGGCCTCTTGACACCAAATCTCACAGGGTTCCTCTTAGGCCTTGCAAATGGCCTTAAGGAGGTGGAGCTTGTCCATGGCACGTGGCCTAAACAATCTGGAATGGTACCATCTACATGCCTAATGTCCTTGGCTCTGCCTGCGTCTCCTGTCTTTCTCCGCAAGACAGACCAGGAGCAACTGGCATTGAACATATTTTCCACTAAGGGTTTTTGTTTGTTTGTTTGTTTGTTTTTTTCTCAAACATACAGGAGTACAAAAATCAGAACCCAAAGACACACTGGTATGAAACAGAGAGATGCCAGTTTTTACTAGGTTGTCATTAATCTAGTATTAATGGTCTAGTAAACTTAGTAAAGGCCCTTTTGCATTCTTTTCTAGATTAAGGCCATTTGGACCTGTGCTGATTTTTTAAAATTAATTTCTTTATTGAAGGATAATTGCTTTACAGAATTTTATTTTATTTTTTTTGTCAAACCTCAACATGAATCAGCCACTGGTATACATATATCCCCTCCCTTTTGAACCTCCCTTCCATCTCCCTCCCCATCCCATTCCTCTAGGTTGATACAGAGCCCCTATTTGAGTTTCCTGAGCCATACACCAAATTCCCATTGGCTATCTAATTTACACATGGCAATGTAAGTTTCCATGTTACTCTTTCCATACATCTCACCCTCTCCTCCCCTTTCCCCATGTCCATAAGTCTATTCTCTATGTCTGTTTCTCCCCTGCTGCCCTGTGAATAAACTCTTCAGTGCCATTTTTCTAATTTCTGTATATGCGCATTAGAATGATATTTATCTTTCTCTTTCTGACTCACTTCACTCTGCATAACAGATTCTAGATTCATCCACCTCATCAGAATTGACTCAAATGCATTCCTTTTCATGGCTGAGTAATATTCCATTGTGTATATGTACCACAACTTCTTTATCCATTCATCTGTTGATGGACATCTAGGTTGTTTCCATGTTCTAGCTATTGCAAATAGTGATGCAATGAATGATGGGATATATGTGACTTTTTCAATTTTGGTTTCCTCAGGGTATATGCCTAGGAGTGGGATTGCTGGGTCATATGGTGGTTTTATTACTAGCTTTTTAAGGACTCTGCATACTGTCTTCCATAGTGGCTGTATAAATTTACATTCCCACCAACAGTGCAAGAGCATTCCCTTTTCTCCACACCCTCTCCAGCATGTATTGTTTGTAGACTTTTTGATGACGGCCATTTTGACCAGTATGAGGTGATATCTCATTGTGGTTTTGATTTGCATTTCTCTAATAATGAGTGATGTTGAGCATCTTTTCATGTGTTTGTTAGCCATCTGTATGTCTTCTTTGGAGAAATACCTGTTTAGGTCTTTTCCCCACTTTTTGATTGGGTTGTTTGCTTTTCTGGTATTGAGTTGTATGAGATGCTTGTATATTTTGGAAATTAATCCTTTGTCAATTTTTTCATTTGCTATTATTTTCTCCCATTCTGAGGGTTGTTGTTTCACATTGCTTATAGTTTCCTTCGCAGTGCAAAAGCTTTTAAGTTTAATCAGGTCCCACTTGTATACTTTTGTTTTTATTTCCCTTACTCTAGGAGGTGGGTCATAGAGGATCTTGTTTTGATTTATGTCATTGAGTGTTCTGCCTATGTTATCCTCTAAGAGTTTTATACTTTCTGGTCTTACATTTAGATCTTTAATCCATTTTGAGTTTATCTCTGTGTATGGTGTTAGGGAGTGTTCTAATTTCATTCTTTTACACGTAGTTGTCCAGTTTTCCCAGTACCATTTGTTGAAGAGGCTGTCTTTGCCCCATTGTATATTCTGGCCTCCTTTGTCAAAAATAAGGTAGCTAGAGGTGCAAGGGTTTATTTCTGGGCCTTCTATCTTGTTCCATTGGTCTATATTTTTGTTTTTGTGTGTGTGTGTGCCAGTAGCATACTGTCTTGATGACTGTAGCTTTGTAGCATAATCTGAAGTCAGGAAGGTTGATTTCTCCAGCTCCAGTATTCTTTCTCAAGACTGCTTTGGCTATTTGGGGTCTTTTGTGTTTCCATATGAATTGTGAAATTTTTGTTCTAGTTCTGTGAAAAATGCTATTGGTAATTTAATAGGAATTGCACTGAACCTGTAGATTGCATTTGGTAGTATAGTCATTTTCACAATATTGAGTCTTCCTACCCAGGAACATGGAATATCTCTCCATCTTTTTATGTCATCTTTGATATCTTTCATCACTGTCTTATAATTTTCTGTGTACAGTTCTTTTGTCTCCTTCAGTTCAGTTCAGTTGCTCAGTCATGTCTGACTCTTTGCGACTCCATGAATTGCAGCACACCAGGCCTCCCTGTCCATCACCAACTCCCAGAATTCACCCAAACTTTTGTCCATCGAGTTGGTGATGCCATCCAGCCATCTCATCCTCTGTCGTCCCCTTCTCCTGCCCCTAACCCCTCCTAGCATCAGAGTCTTTTCCAGTGAGTCAACTCTTCGCATGAGGTAGCCAAAGTATTGGAGTTTCAGCTTTAGCATCAGTCCTTCCAAAGAACATCCAGGGCTGATCTCCTTCAGAATGGACTGGTTGGATCTCCTCGCAGTCCAAGGGACTCTCAAGAGTCTTCTCCAACACCACAGTTCAAAAGCATCAATTCTTCAGTGCTCAGCTTTCTTCATAGTCCAACTCTCACATCCATACATGACTGCTGGAAAAACCATAGCCTCGACTAGATGGACATTTGTTGGCAAAGTAATGTCTCTGCTTTTGAATATGCTATCTAGATTGGTCATAACTTTCCTTCCAAGGAGTAAGTGTCTTTTAATTTCATGGCTGCAGTCACCATCTGCAGTGATTTTGGAGCCCCAAAAAATAAAGGCAAACACTGTTTCCACTGTTTCCCCATCTATTTGCCATGAAGTGATGGGACCAGATGCCATGATCTTAGTTAGGTATGTCTATTCCTAGATATTTAATTCTTTTTGTTGCAATGGTGTTTTGAGAGTTAAAGATATTTAATTCTTTTTGTTCCTGGAATGTGAGTTAAAGTGGGCCTTAGGAAGCATCACTATGAACAAAGCTAGTGGAGGTGATGGAATTCCAGTTGAGTTATTTCAAATCCTAAAAGATGATCCTGTGAAAGTGCTGCACTCTATACGCCAGCAAATTTGGAAAACGCAGCAGTGGCCACAGGACTGGAAAAGGTCAGTTTTCACTCCTGTCCCAAAGAAAGGCAATGCCAAAGAATGCTAAAACTGCGTCACAATTGTAATCATCTCACATGCTAGTAAAGTAATGCAGAAAATTCTCCAAGCAAGGCTTCAACAGTATGTGAACCATGAAATTCCAGATGTTCAAGCTGGTTTTAGAAAAGGCAGAGGAACCAGAGATCAAATTGCCAACATCCGCTGGATCATTGAAAAAAGCAAGAGAGCTCCAGAAAAACATCTATTTCTGCTTTATTGACTATGCCAAAGCCTTTGACTGTGTGGATCGCAATAAACTGTGGAAAATTCTGAAAGAGATGGGAATACCAGACCACCTAACCTGCCTCTTGAGAAACCTGTAAGCAGGTCAGGAAGCAACAGTTAGAACTGGACATGGAAAAACAGGCTGGTTCCAAATAGGAAAAGGAGTACATCAAGGCTGTATATTGTCACCCTGCTTATTTAACTTCTATGCAGAATATATCATGAGAAACGCTGGGCTGGAAGAAGCACAAGCTGGAATCAAGATTGCCAGGAGAAATATCAATAACCTCAGATATGCAGGTGATACCACCCTTATGGCAGAAATTGAAGAAGAACTAAAGAGCCTCTTGATGAAAGTGGAGAGTGAGAAAGTTGGCTTAAAGCTCAACATTCAGAAAACGAAGATCATGGCATCTGGTCCCATCACTTCATGGCAAATAGATGGGGAAGCAATGGAAACAGTGGCAGACTTTATTTTTCTGGGCTCCAAAATCACTGCAGATGGTGACTGCAGCCATGAAATTAAAAGACGCTTACTTCTTGGGAGGAAAGTTATGACCAACCTAGGTCGCACAGAGTCGGACACGACTGAAGTGACTTAGCTTAGCTTAAATAGCATAGAATGCAGAGACATTACTTTGCCAGCAAAGGTCGATCTAGTCAAGGCTATGGTTTTTCCAGCAGTCATGTATGGATGTGAGAGTTGGACTATAAAGAAAGCTGAACACTGAAGAATGGATGCTTTTGAACTGTGGTGTTGGAGAAGACTCTTGAGAGTCCCTTGGACTGCGAGGAGATCCTACCAGTCCATCCTAAAGGAAATCAGTGCTGAATATTCATTGGAAGGACCGATGTTGAAGCTGAAACTCCAATACTTTGGCCACCTAATGCGAAGAGCTGACTCATTGGAAAAGACCCTGATGCTGGGAAAGATTGAGGTGGGAGGAGAAGGGGACAACAGAGGATGAGATGGTTGGATGGTGTCACCGATTCAATGGATATGAGTTTGAGTAGGCTCTGGGTGTTGGTGATGGACAGGGAAGCCTGGGGTGCTACAGTCATGCAGTTGCAAAGAGTCAGACACGACTGAGTGACTGAACTGAACTGAACTGAATCTTTACTATCGTTTCTTTCATTTCTTTTTGGTTTACTTCTGCTCAGATCGTTAGGATTTCTTTCCTTCTACTAATTTTGGGTTGTTTGCGCTTCTTTTTCCAGTTGTTCTAGGTGTAGAGTGAGGTTGTCTATTCGATGTTTTTCTTGTTTCTTGAGGTAGGATTGTACTGCTGTAAACTTCCCTCTTAGAACTGCTTTTGCTGCATTCCATAGGTTTTTAGTTGTCATTTTCATTGTCATTTTTTTTCTAGAAATTTTTGGATTTCCCTTTTGATTTCTTCAATGACCTGTTGGTTATTTAGAAAGGTGTTATTTAATCTCAATTTGTGTTTCTTACAGTTTTTTTTTTTTTTGGTAATTGGTATTTAGTCTCATAGTGTTGTGGTCAGAGAAGATGTTTAATACAATTTCAATTTTCTTAAGTTTACTGAGGTTTGATTTGTGACCCAAGATGTGGTCTATCCTGGAGAATATTCCACGGGCACTTGAGAAGAAAGTATATTCTTCTGCATTTGATGCAATGTCTTGAAGATATCAGTGAGATCCATCTCATCTAATGTATCATTTAAGACTTGTGCTTCCTTATTTTGTTTTGATGATCTGTCCATTGATGTGAGTAGAGTGTTAAAGTCTCCTACTATTATTGGGTTAATGTTAATTTCTCCGTTTATGTCTGTTAGTGTTTGTCTGAGGTTCTCCTATATTGAGTGCATAGATATTTACAATAGTTGTGTCTTCCTCTTGGATTGATCCCTTGATCATTATGTAATATCCTTCCTTATCCTGTGTAATCTTCTTTATTTTAAGGCCTATTTTCTCTGATATGAGGATTGCCACTCCAGCTTTCTTTTGCTTCCCATGGGCATGGAAAACAAATATGTGGAGAGGAAAGGAAAGAAAGAAAAGAAAGAGAGAATAGATATGCAAAGTTAAATAGACATAGATGAAGGAGATTTTTATATATTAAAGATTAACTGCAAGGGAAAAAGAGCAGTAGGAAAGGCAAACAAAGGGAAAGATATAGAAAAAAAATAATAGGTTTAAAAATTAAAATAATAAAAAAGAGAAAAGAAAAAAAATGAAAGAAAAAAGAAAAAAAGAAAAACTCCTCAGAACTGCAAAAGCCCAACATAGATGCAGAGGTTTATAACAAAAATCAAAAATGTGGCTGAATATACACATATACATATACACCCATAAGCAAAATCAAACAGCCCAGCAAAAATAAAGTACAATAGATTGACCTGGCTAACAAAGGAAACCAAAAATTATATCTACTGGAACAAAACTAACTAAAGCACAAACTGGAAACAAAACTAAAGCAAGGTGCCAAGTGGGGAATAAAGCAATGAAAGTAAAACTAACGGATATGTGGAGAGGAAAGGAATGAAAAGAAAGAAAGAAAGAATAGATATGCAAGGTTAAAAAGAGGCAGATGAAGATTTATATACATTAAAGATTAACTGCAAGGGGGGGAAAATAGTAGGAAAGGCAAACAAAGGAATAAATGTAGAAAAAATATAATAGGTTAAAAAAATTAAAAGCTAAAATTATAAAAAAGAGAGAGAGAGAAAAACGAAAAACAAAAACCAAAAAACAGAAGAGTAAGGAAAAAAGGGGGGGAAAAAAGGGAAAACTCCCCAGAAGTGCAAAAGCTCAATGTAGAGGCAGAGGTTTATAATAACTATAGAAAATGTGACTGAGGAAAGAAACCAAAAAAACACTTAAAAGCTTAATTAGATTTCACAGTACCAATATAATTGACAACTACAATAGGGGTGGGGGAGGGGAAGGGAAAAAAACCAAAAGAATCTACAGAACAAGTCAAAACATAATAATGAAGGTTTTTCTTGAGTCAGTGCTGTCAGTGTCCTTTCCCTTGTTGGGAGTCACAGTCCACCTCATCTCCCTAGAATGCCCTTCAACACTGTGCTGATCTCTGGGCCTGTTGTGGGGGCAGCTCAGATTCTAATCTGGTCCGACTCCTGTGTGTTCTTGCCTCCAATGTCCACAGCTATCAGAACTAGTGCCGTTTCTTTTGTGGGAGCTCTCAGTGACCTTTTATATATTTCATAGACACAGAGTCTGCCTAGTTGACAATGTGGATTTAATCTGCAGCCTGTACAACTGATGGGAAGGTTTGGGGTCTTCTTCCTTAGTCACAGTGCCTCTGGGTTTCAGCTGTAGTTTTATTTCCACCTCTGCATGTGGGTTGTCCACTGGGGTTTGCTCCTGAGGTTGCCCTGGAGGACTGGATTTGCCCCTGTGAGGGCCAGGGGTGGAGGTGGTGCAGCTGCTTGGGTTGCAGGGGTTCTGGCAGCACCAGGTACTCAGGGGGTTTGGTGGCTAGGACAGCAGGAAATATAGTGCTCTAGAAGGGTAGGACAACCAGTATTGGCCAATACGCTCCAGTATTCTTGCCTGGAGAACCCCCTTCCCTGACAGAGTAGCCTGGCAGGCCACAGTCTACAGGGTTGCAGAGAGTCAGACACTACCAAAGTGACCCTGAGTGTGTGCATAGGCACACGACTTTTTTTGCCTGTGGCAGCTCTGCCCCAGTGAGAGTTGAGCATGAAGGTGGCCCAGCTGCTTGGCTTGTGGGGACCCTGGTAGTGCCAAGTGTGCACGGACACAAACTGCCTCTGCCACAGGAGTTATGGCCCTATCAGAGTCTTTTTTTGAGCCTCTTGTAGCTGGTGATCAGAGGCCTCTTTGGCCAGTCTTTCTTTGTAGCTTCGCCCCTTCAGGCACTTAGAGGGCTCCCTTGTCTGGGGTCCTTCTCTGTTTGGTGCATCAGGCACATAGAGGGGCTTCCCTGACTGGGGTCCTACTCTGTAGATTGGTGCATCAGGCAGATAAAGGGGCATCCTGGGTGGGGTCCTACTCTGTAGTTCAGTGTGTCAGGCATTTGATGGGCCCACTTCTCTATTGTTCAGCTGCCAAGGCTGGCCTGAGGGGGAGAAAGGCTATGGTGATGGCTCCACTGGCTTTGCGTGACTCAGCAATATCACCTTGCTTCCACAGCTGCCTGGCTTTCCTCCACAGGCATTTCCCACCATGACCTCCTCCCTCAAATTCCCATGATCTGTCTCTCTGCAGTCAACAGCAGCCCTTGCCCTGGGATTTCTCCACAATCCCTAAACTCCAGCTCCCAGCCACTGCACCTTCTAGGGGATCAACATCCCTGTCCGGGGCATGTATGGCGGTGGCCAGGACTGTCTGATTCTCATTCCATTTAGGTTGCTACAGATCAGCTGTTTCACTCTCAAGCCTTAAATATTTCTCTTCTGACTCAGACAATTGCCTCGATGTGGGATGGGACCCCTGCTTCATTTCCCCCACCTACCGAGGGCAGGTCCAGTCCTACTAACATGCCTGCTTTTCCCCCTAGTACCTTGTCCTACCAAGTTTTGCATGGGTCTATATATTCTTTTCCGTAGGCCCTGTCCACTCTCAGCTGGTATTCTGCATGTGCTTCTGTGTCTGAAGGTGTATTCTTGATTTATCCATGGAGAGAGATGTACTCCACATCCATCTACTCCTCTGCCATCTTGTTCCCTCTGTGCTGATTATTATAAAGAAGCTATAATGGGCTTCCCTAGTGGCTCAGACAGTAAAGAATCTGCCTGCAGTGTGAGACACCCGGGTTCAATCCCTGGGTTGGAAAGATCCCCCAGAGAAGGGAATGGCAACTCTCCCTTCCAGTATTCTTGCCTGTGAAATCCCATAGACAGCCTGGTGGGCTACAGTCCATGGGGTCGCAAAGAGTCAGACACAACTGAGCAACTTTCATATGGTCTGAGGAGAGGATTAGCAGTCTAGCCATCTTCAACCATCTGCCCAGTGAGATGCTTGGTGTTTTCCCAGGAAACAGGACCGTGAACACAGCTGCCAGTGAGGAGAACCCACCCTGCTTTGCCAGTGTGGTGTTGCTGGTGCTCTTCTGGTGGCAGCTATGGGCATGAGGCTGACATTTGGAGAGTGTCTCAACGGTGAGAAATGCACCAGCATCAGCTGCTCCATAGCAGGAGAGAGAGCAGCACCACAAGCCGCAGATAAACATCTCAAGAATTTCCCTCCCTCGAATAGTCCCAAGAGTCATCCAGCCTTTTTGGTCATAAGCCCCTTGATGGGGTATGACTTCAAAAAAGTATTTTATGTTAGTTTAATAAGACATATTTCAGAGGAACTAGTTGATTGTGTCAACAGGCAGAAATCTATTCATTGTAGGAACTAGGACAACTTCTCTTGAAAGTTGCTCAGTCGTGTCTGACTCTTTGCATCCCCACTTAAAATAAACTCTTTGCAATCCTATAGACTATGCAGTCCATGGAATTCTCCAGGCCAGAATATTGGAGTGGGTACCCTTTCCCTTCTCCAGGGGATCTTCCCAACCCAGGGATCGAACCCAGGTCTCCCACATTGCAGGCAGATTCTTTACCGGCTGAGCCACAAGGGAAGCCCTAGAATACTGGAGTGCGTAGCCTTTCTC
Source organism: Ovis aries (assembly GCF_016772045.2). NCBI lineage: Eukaryota > Metazoa > Chordata > Mammalia > Artiodactyla > Bovidae > Ovis > Ovis aries. The sequence goes on from NC_056062.1 coordinate 37,920,243, forward strand.
TTCTCCAGTGGATCTTCCTGACCCAGGAATCGAACCAGGGTCTCCTGCATTGCAGGCGGATTCTTTAAGAGCTGAGCTATCAGGGAAGCCCTACAACTCCTCTGAGGTCTCGTCTAGAAGAGATGAGGCTTATCCTAGTAATGAGCATGCATGCTGTATGCTAAGTCATTTCAGTTCTGTCCATCCCTTTGTGACCTCATGGACTGTAGTCCCCCAGGCTCCTCTGTCCATGGGATTTCCCAGGCAAGAATACTGGAGTGGGTTGCCATGCCCTGCTCCAGGGGATCTTCCTGACTCAGAGATTGCACCCATGTCTCTTAAGTCTCCTGTATTGGCAGGTGGGTTCTTTACCACTAGTGCCACCTGGGAAGCTCAGCGGAGAGCATAGATTTCTGTTTTTTATTCAGAATGGCACCCTCCCTCCACCTCCCATTAATGGAATAAACAGAGGCTTTCTGGTTACAATTTAGTTTAAATTAATTTGAGTGGTCTTAAAGAGACAGGAATTTCTGGAAAAACAAACAAACAAACAAACAAAACAAAACTTAAGACCATGCTTTTCAATAGTTTCTCCATCACATGGTTGAAGGAGAAAAGAGATTTTTTTCATAAGTGAACTTTTAACCTACTGTGGTGACAGAAGGAGAGCGAGGAGGAGGGGGGAATAGAGAGAGGGACACTAAATAGGTCTCTTTTATGTGTGTGTGAAAAAAAACGAAGTTTCTTTTGCATTTTCACTTTTTTCTTAAAATACACCAGCTAACTTGAAGAATTAGAAAGCTCCCATTTTTAATTAACAAATACACCAAAAGTAAAAGCCAAAGGTTTGAAAGGTCCTTGCAAGGCCAGCTAGTAACCTTCTTGTCTCAGGTTTAAAAATTAACGGAAAATGCCACTTACCCTTCAATAAAAACAATGGATTGTCATTTTGGTTTCCAAGCATGTTTTTCTATACAGCTTCAGAAGACAGTTTTCAATTAAATAAATGACTCACTTGAAAATTAAAAGTATTAGAAAGGCCAAAAGAAAAGAACAGAGGGGTCAGCTAACTGTTGCTATTCTCCTGAATTACTTTCCTGGTGGCTTCAGGAGAAGAGTGAGGTCTCAGGTTAAGCTTGCCATGGATACAGAAAATTGTCTCTGAGTGATGTCTCACCAGAACTGGTTAGACCAGTGATCACTCAGCAGTAAAGAATCTGCCTGCAACGCAGGAGCTACAGGAGACACAGGTTCTATCCCTGGTTTGGGAAGATCCCCTGGATGAGGGCATGGCAATGCACTCCAGTATTCTTGCCTGGAGAATCCCATGGACAGAGGAGCCTGGTAGGCTACAGTCCATGGGGTCGCAAAGATTTGGACATGACTGAAACAACTTAGCATGCATGCACGTGATCACCTAAAAAAATTCAGTCACCATCATCCCCTCCAGCTCTTAACAAATTACTAGATGACGTGTGAAACAGACATTATTACCTTATTCATGAACTCAACCTATTCTGTGCCATCTTGTCCTCTGGTCCCAGCTGGAGGCTTTGGGAAAGAGAGCAAGAGGTGAGTGTATGCAGAGGGCACCTTAGTTGGGATCAAAGACTTGTCTTTACACTTTCACTCACCTGTTTTGATATGACAGCTTCAGATGATCTTTCCCCGAGAGCCTGGCTGTGGAACAAGCCATCTTAGAGAAGAAAAAAGAATAATATGTCCAAAACTATGATGTAAAGAGTTCTAAACTGGTTGTCAGCAGCTGCTCTATCTTTTGTTTTCTCTTTTAGCATCCTTCTTTTATATTATTTTGAAGATTAGCCTTGGTCCCATTCGAGATGCTGTGCAATTCAGAGCAAGGACTGCTGGAGTCAAAACTTTTCTTGGGATAGAAAGCAACAATATGGAAAATTCCCTGTCTTTTTTATCTTCAGCCCAATCATGATATTTCAAGGGGGAAATGTAATATTGTAATGAAATAAACGGAAAAGTGCAAATCTGACTATTAAAGCCATAGTTAGACTTTGCCCAAAGATTTTGAGACTTTATTATGGATGACAGTAATGTTGATGGCACATGCACGTATTGTCTAAAATTTACTTGTTCCAAAGACCTGGTGAAATCTACTCAAAGCCCGATTTCTGTGTCCCATGGAAATCCACTCTTGGGGAGAGGATGGGAGGATGGTTCTCATACCTCACCAATGTTCCTACTGCAGGTTCCCACCTCTGCTGACTTTGGGAGGTTCTCGATGATCTTGTCGCTTCATGCAAGCTGTCACTCTCTTCCATTGCGCTGACCAGTGTGGAACTCGGCTCCTTTCTGCGATAGCCACAAAAACTATGCATATAAATCCTTACGTGTATAGACTTAATGTTCCTGGACTTAATTATTTGCATTTAGGATTAAAACTGAGAAAACTCAACTTGTGACATCTTCGAAATATACAGGCAGACATAGCTAATAATATGTGCTAAGTCGCTTCAGACATGTCTGACTCTTTGTGACGCTGTGGACTGTAGCCCTCAAGGTTCCTCTGTCCATGGGATTCTCCAGGAAAGAATACTGGAGTGAGTTTCCATGCACTCTTTCAAGGGATCTTTCTAACCCAGGGATTGAACCTGTGTCTACCTGCATCTCCTGAATTGCAGGCAAATTCTTTACTGTTGAGCCACTGGGAAAGCCCAGCTAGTAACATAATGAGAACCAAAATACCCACATCCAGACTTACAAATCTTAACTTCCTGTCATTCATTTTTTGGATACATCCTTTTCAAATAAATAAATCATTATAGATACAGTTAAGGTTCCAGTCCAACTCCCTCCCGGATCTTGGTCCTTTTCTTTCTTCATTACATGGCTGCTCTCATAAACTGTTTATTATTCTCATGGCTGCTTTTATACTTTTACTCATATATGCAGCAATAGTTAGCATAGATGGTGCTTCATGGTTTTAACGTCACATGATTGAACTGTATATAACATTCCTTAGCTTGGCTGTTTTTTCTATCCAGTGTTGATGCACACAGCTCTGGTTCATTCCTTGGTAGCCATATGGTATTCCATTATAGCAATACTAAGAGCCACCAATGGATGCTTCACCTCCTCCCAGAGCCTTAATGTTCTTATTCCCTGCTGACTCTGATATTTCATCCTTTTAATTTGTTTCTATTACTTTTTTGCATAAAATATCCTCTGTCACTTGAAATTATCTACTTTCTATTTTTGGTCAGTTCAGCTCTTTTTAGCCCTTGCACCTAAACTCAGCTCCTGTTTCATCTTTGCATGTGCAATTCCTTTACGGCATTCTGCAAGACAAAACCAACTGAATCAACCTCTCTTAACAGGACCCAGCCCCATTAGAAGGTGATTGTGATTGTGAAAGGAATTTGATTTCTCCATGCCTTTGGAAAAATTCAGAGAACAATGATTTGCTATATCTTTTGGTCTAGGGGATCATCATGTGATTAAGAGATTTTTGTCTTAAAGAATAAAATACACTGTTCATTCCGTCAACAATCACATTCATAAATGTTTACCTGGCACTGTACTCAGTGCTGGAATGGCCACGAAGATGAATAGAATCTAAGGAACAATCAATCTAGTCAGGGAAATAAACCCTTAAACACATACAGTACTTTAAAATACTTTCTTCCAAGAATGGAACAGAGTGCTGTGGAAATATTGAGAAAAGAAGGTTAATTTTATTGAGAAAGCTTCAGAAAAGAGACAGCAGCAGGAAGAATAATTGCTATAGCAGCAAGAGCCTGGGAGTCTAGTGTGGTTGGGATTGGCAAGGAATTTGGTGGCCAGATTTCAGAATCTTGGGAGGAAAAATTGAGAAGCAGTAACAAGGAAGGTAGACGGGTGCCAGGTTTTGCGTGGTTGTATGCCCCAGGCTCAGCTGTTTGAATTTTAAGCTATAATCAATGGGGACCCACAAGAATATAAAAAATGAAAGCATTATAATATTAAATCTGGGTTGTAAAAAAAAAAAAAACAAAACAGACCAGCAGTTGCATGTAAACTTGGAGATCACTTGGGTCATTGTGGTGGTGCTCCAAGGCAGAATGCGGAGGGACTGAACTGAAGGCGGTGGGGAGGATAGAAGGAAAGCAATTCAGGAAATTTGAAAACATGTCAGGACTCACCATTGTTAAACAGAAAGATGGCCCTATATTTGTGAGCGATGAAAGGAAGAAAAAGTTAAAAATCAAAAGAATCCTAGCTAGCGAGACCAGGTAGGTCAAGATGCTGTCCTCCAAGGAAAGGATGTTGGGAAGACAGATGAGTCTTTGTTGGAAGGTCATGAATTTGGTTTAGGTAACTTTATTACGTCAAGTGCTCATAAGAAACTAGATGGAGTTGTTTGTGGTCAGTGGAATTATGGCCTGGCATTTGGAGGAAGTAGGACCGAAGGGAGAGATTTGGGGGAGGGTTTCAATATTGTTCAAAGCAGCAGAGAAACCTGGGAAGATGAATTCAGAATACAAGGCACCTGCTATCAGGGGACCCTTCAGGATATTGGTCAAGAGAAAAGTTAGTAACAAGGCAGAAGAGGTTTTGGTTGAATAAGTGGAGGCTGGTGTGTTGGACACTGATCATGGCCTTGCAATTATCTGTTCTCCCAGTCTTTCTCAGCAACAGAACTTGGGTTTTATTTAGAGAGCCATGATCATCCAGGGACAGCCACGTTTGTTTGTTCTGGCCAATGGGATGTATATGGAAATTTACTGGAGGTTTCTGGGGAAGTATTGGTGTCCTACTAGGCACTACTTCTTCTCTTTGCTCTTTCTCCTTCTTCTTTCCCAGACTTCCTAGAACACAAGTGAGGCCACAAGAATAGGGATGGATGCCTCCATGTTCAGGATGCTGGGGAAGATGGCATTGCTGAGCAATAGACGGCTCTGGCCTCTCTGTCCAGAAAGTTCTTGCTATGTAAGACCAACAGCATGTATTAGATAATTTAGAGATATATGAGTTGGGTGTGATTTTATCACCAGCAGCTGATTCCCCAGGCACTGGCAACAGAGAATCTGAGTCTTCAAAGTTGATGGCAAGATTGGCCTGCCCTTGCTTTGAATGCTTGTCTTGTGGATGCCTGCATGGAAACCTCTTGTGAAAGCTGTACAAATGCAGACACCTGATCTGCTTCCTGAGAAATTTGTATGCAAGTCAAGAAGCAACAGTTAGAACTGGACATGAAACGACAGACTGGTTCCAAATCAGGAAAGTACATCAAGGCTGTATATTGTCATCTTGCTTATTTAACTTATATGCAGAGTATATCATGAGAAACGCTGGGCTAGAAGAAGCACAAGCTGGAATCAAGACTGCTGGGAGAAATATCAATAACCTCAGATATGCAATTGACACCACCCTTATAGCAGAAAGTGAAGAACTAAAGAGCCTCTTGATGAAAGTGAAAGAGGAGAGTGAAAAAGTTGGCTTAAAGCTCAACATTAAGAAAACTAAGATGAAAAAATTGATTCTTTTGAACTGTGGTGTTGGAGAAGACTCTTCAGAGTCCCTTGGAGTGCAAGGAGATCCAGCCAGTCAATCCTAAAGGAAATCAGTGCTAAATATGCATTGGAAGGATGCTGAAGCTGAAACTCCAATACTTTGGCCACTTGATGCGAAGAACTGACTCACTGGAAAAGACCCTGATGCTGCGAAAGATTGAAAGCAGGAGGAGAAGGGGATGACAGAGGATGAGATGGTTGGATGGCATCACCAACTCAATAGACATGAGTTTGAGTAGGCTCTGGGAGTTGGTGATGGACAGGGAAGCCTGGCATGCTGCAGTCCATGGGGTCACAAAGAGTCAGACACGACTGAGCAACTGAACTGAACTGAACTGAGGGGCACCACTCTAGGCTAACTACATCAGCTTATCTGGGAACGGAGCTTGGGAATCTTTTAACATACTTTGTTGTTGTTCAGTCGCTAAGTCGTGTCTAATTCTTTGTGACCCTACATATTGCAGCACGGAAGGCTTCCCTGCCCTTCACCATCTCCCGGAGTTTGCTCAAACTCATGTACATTGAGTCAGTGATGCCATTCATCCACCTCATCCTCTGTCACCCCCCTTTTCCTCCTGCCTTCAATCTTTCCCTGCATCAGGATCTTTTCCAATGAGTCAGCTCTTCTCGTCAGGTGGCCAAAGTATTGGAGCTTCAGCTTCAGCATCAGTCCTTCTATTGAATATTCAGGATTGATTTCCTTTAGGATTGACTGGTTTGATCTTGCTGTCCAAGGGACTCTCAAAAGTCTTCTCCAGCACCAGTTTGAAAGTATCAGTTCTTCAGTGCTCAACCTTTTTTATGGTCCAACTCTTACATCCATACATGACTACTGCAAAAGCCAAAGCTTTGGCTATACAGACTGTACACTAAGGTCGAGAAATACAGCTTTAATTTGTGATACCTCTGTACTACTTTCGTCATGCATGTAGTCATGCATGCCCACAACTATGGGCAGCCAGTGAAAGTGACTTTGTGTCTATTACACTGGGATGAGAGTTATACCTATATTTGGATGCATTAAAAATAATTAGAGGGCCAATTAAAAGTCTAGAGGTCAAGAAAGTCAGATTTGGATGCTGTCATGCTCTAACTTCATCCTATAAAGCATCAGTGACTTTAAAAGCATTGGTGACTTTAAAAACTCTGAAGGAATGGGAGAATGTGAGGCTACTGAATAATCAAGGAAGAATAAGCAAAGGACTGACTCTTCTCATCTCCCTGGGCATTGAGCCTACAGGCACCATGATACTTCTGGGAAGACAGTCAGAACTATCCCCATAGAGGAAAGGGAAATGGGGGGACAGAAGCTGGAGTTGGAAGCCAGCCAGCTGGTTAGTTACACCAGGTATGTTTTGAGAAATGAGTCAAATTTTTACAACATTAGATAGTTCTTATTTTGAGTCACTAGAGAAGATTATTACATATTTCTACTCACCATTTTAATCCTTAAATAACAAGATAATTTTAAAAAATTCTTCTTTTAACCCAGGAACATAAGGTAACATCTAGCAAGTAGTTTATTTGACTCTGCACAACAACCAAAAGTGGGTAAAGTTTTGTGGTTGTTTATTTGTAGTTTCTCTCTTTGAATATGCATTCTGAGGAATTCTTTTTTTCCGTTTGTGTGTTGTCCGAATGGAAATATTCTCCAAAGTAGTAACATCAAGATAAGACCAAGATAAAGCACTGGCATTATTATGTTTGGCAGCATCCGCAGTATTTACAGTGAAATAGAAATGATCACACTAACCTCACGGAAAATGGCAAATACTCAAAGGCTGTCAGCAAAGATATGTGAGTTTAACTTGTCAAGTGATTCTAAGAGCACTTTGTGAAAACATAAATTCCCTCATGGGCTTCCCAGGTGGCACTAGTGGTAAAGAATCCTCCTGGCAATGCAGGAGACACAAGAGATGCAGGTTCAGTCCCTGGGTCGGGAAGATCCCCTGAAGGAGGGCACAGCAACCCACTCCAGTTTTCTTGCTTGGAGAACCCCATGGACAGAGGATCTTGGTGGGCTACAGTCCATGGGGTTGTAGAAAGTCAGACATGACTGAGCAATGGAGCACATCCACACAAATTCACTCACAGAGCACTCATCAACTTCACTCTAGTACTGAAGTCTTGTTGGGGGGCAGGAATGATGATGATTAAAGGCTGAAACACCAGTAAACTCCTTTACAGATACAAAAATGGGAAAACACAATGCTTTAGGCAAAAAGCTAAAAACAGACTCCTTTTGGTGAAATGAAGCTGTTTGAATAGATGAAACTAATCGTTTTTATTGAAACCATCTGCAGGGTGGAATGGGAAGTTGTATAGAAACGTCCTGAGAGACTTCTGTTTGCTTTACTTCAGTAAGAAGAGGGGAGAGAGCACATGGAGCTTGTCTCCATCCATCTGAGACTTCACAAAGCAAGAAGCAAAGTGATGGTGGAGGCCAACCTGTGCTGGCAGCTGGCGACCTGGCTCCCCGGTGGTCCACGTGAAGAGGACGAATGCTCTGCAAACGCAACACCAGACACCATTCAAGAAGCTGGCAGGTTAAACAGAGCGGCAGAATCTTTGCCCTGTAAGAAAAGGAAGACGAGAGAGAGAGAAAGAGAGAGGAGGAGAGACAGGGAGAGGGAGAGAGAAACCCCATCTAACACTTCTGCTGTGTTGGTCTGCTGAAACCACATCTTGAAACCAGGTGTTAAAAATGACCCAACTCAACAGCGAGAATGGCTTTGTAGATAAGTGTATTTTGTAATACTACTCGGAAACTGCAGTTTCATTTAAATAGACCATTCTTCCTTCCTTCTTGTATGAAGATCTTGCCAGGACCAGATTTAGGTTTCGGTCGGTCGACCTTGATGAGAAAACAAAAACAAAACAAAATGCACAATACTCCATGGAACTGGTTACAGTTTACGGAGAGATGGATTCTAAGTGGTCTCCTCAGACTTTGGAAACTGGATAAAACTAGGTCAAAGGTAAATCCATGACTGTTGGTGCAAGCAGCTTTCATAAGGTACAATGTGTATGTTTGAGCATCACACCAATAATGCCGAGTTTCTGGAATGACTTTATCCATGGACCCAGCACCCTGGGGGTGGTCTTTGTCCTTCCCCTTGGTTCTTGTGCAACCACAGCAGAGTCCTTGACAAGGCACTGGGCCCTCACCTCACTGGTGGCTTCATCAGTTTTAATCTTTGAGTTAGTTTATTCCTCACCTTCCATACTGCTTACTCATATGATGGGAGAGAGTGAAACCTATGAAACTATGAAGAAAAGTTTGCCAAATGCTCTCCTGCAAAACATGCTTTAAGTAACCTGTTGCCCCTGCCCTCACCCTGGATTTTCGTGGTTTCTATTAGAAATGATATTACTTTTTTTGAACTAAAAGGTTGATGCTGTAGTCTCTGTGCTTCGTTTGATCTGCAGCAGGGTGCTTTGAGCTTCCCTGGTGGCTCAGTGATAAAGAATCCACCTGCAATGTAGGAGACACAGACATGGGTTCGATTCCTGGGTCGGGAAGATCCCCTGGAGAAGGAGATGGCAACCCACTCCAGTATTCTTACCTGGAGAATCAGACAGAGGAGGCTGAAGGGCTACAGTCTATAGGGTTGCAAAGAGTCGGAGATGACTGATTGACTAAATAACAACAACAAGAGGTGCTTTGACTCTAGCAATGGCGCCACGCCTTCTGGGTGAGGCTAAGGAACCATCGGACCAGGCAGAGTGGTTACATTTCCACACAGGTCAGTGTATGGCCTCATTTCCGGGCAGGCAGTCCCTACAGCAGCAGCTCTTACGCTAGAAAATGGACACAGAACCCGTAAGTCTAGGGCTATTTTAGGACTTAGAACACTCGGTGATTATGGCCATAGATTAATTTTTAAGCGAGCTCTGCTGTCAGATTTCCTTTTGATCATTGCCTGGGCATCAGCAGCCCCAGGAACAAACACTCTGAGCACTGAGCTGGCCTGGTGGGTCCAGTGGAATCATGAAACACATGAGTGCCTTCTGTTCTCAACAGTGAGTCCCTCCATTCCTCTACGTGCAGGCTGAGTGGGTATTATTCCACCCACCATCAGGGTGCGTGGATTAGGGGCAGCATTCATGGATGGCCATGGAGGAATGGCACCATCTTAGAGCTGACCAGTAGGATGTGTTTGTCTATGCCTGGGAGTTTGACCAGATTTGATTGTAATTCAAATGTCAGGCATTAGACTGCATCAATAATAGAGACTTCAAAAGAGAGTTATTTGGAGCTTAAATGTTGACAAACACCTGCTTTAAATGTCCATCCTGAAAGCTTAGCTCCCAGGCCAGTTCCTCCCTGCCCACCCCCCGACACACACAGTTTAATGGAAAGTGCCAGCAGAGGAAGGGTTAAGAGACAACATTGTCCTCTTGCATCTGCTCTGCCTGTTGCAACTGGAAAAGGTTGAGATTAATCTTCGTAAAAGCAGTCATATTGGAAAGACAAATGTGGCTCTCACCATAACACTGGGCCCTTTATAGCCTGATGTCTAACTGCATTGGAATGTTATTCTTTCCATTGCTGTTATGACTGTGCTTGGATTTGAAACTACTGGGTCTTGTTCCAGTACAAATCTCTATCTGCACTCTCTTACGAACTTCAAAACATCCCTGTCTGCCTTATCCTACAGGTTTCCAGTGAATCAAGATGTGAGGAGTATTCTGTATCCTACCGAGTGGCTTCATCACCTTTTGGAGTTCCAGGGGGGATCCCCAGGTCACAGGGCACAGGTGGCTGGCCAGCGGGGAGCTTTTCCTCAAGGTGACACTGTGGGGTCTCTCCCCAGCCTTACGGCTAATACGGCGTATGGGCCAGTCTGAGGATACCAAACATTATTTTGGAAATCTGGTGGTGCTAAGCCTTTGATCGCCGATTTCTAACTGTCTTGAAAACCTTTAGCCTTCCAACAGTTGCACGGTGTGGTTTTGTGTCTGTATGAGGTGACTAACAGCGCAGGCACTCGTGTGGGGAACGTATTCACCCAGCGCCCAAACCACCTACCGGCTTCCGGCAGCTCTTATCAGCCCAGCCATCGGCCACGAGCTGACATTTCAGTGCTCAGAAGCTCCCTACCCCCACCTTTAAAAAAAGTGACAGGAGGAGAAAAAGGCTCATTTGGCAATAGTTTGCTCTTGCTTTTTTGGCCTGGAGAAAGACATTGAAAGTGGTAGAAGATTGTTTAGTAACAGCTGGCGAGCACCAGGGTGTGAGGCTGATTTTCAGATATGACAGGCACTTACAGGAATGCTGCCAGATACAGCTGTTTAAAAGGCTTAATAAACAGCAAGTCAATACTAATCTTTGCCAAATTAATCTTTTCCCTGACAGCCCATCAGAGCAATTATGTTTAGGCTTATTGTAAACACACAATTGTCAAACAGGGACACTGCAGCCTTAAAATACTGTAGTTTGGTTTTTAGTCTCTGTTTGGGACTGATTTTTTTTCTTTCTGTACATAGAATTATAAGTCATTCCATTTCATTTCCAGTTACTATTTTTTTTTCTGGCCTCATGTCAGCATGAATGAAATTTCACTTTCAAATGTCTTTGCTAGCAAGCTGTTAATACAATGAGCGATGATGACACCGGAGGAGGCACGCTGGTGTGTGCGGCTAACAAGGCACAGTTCCGACCAGTGCCGACATGTAACAGGCCACTGTCCTCAGCGGTCTCCAGGTCCCAGGACAAGAATTCGTCTTTACTTCCTACCTCCTACAAGGTAATCCTGTTCTGGATACAAAGGACAAGATGTTGGCTGCATAAGAAAAAAGAAAGCAGAGTCTCAAGTCTCTGCAGACGTGTGCTCTAGAGCCTATACATCTTGGTTTAGAAGTGACCCCTCCCTCCCCACATCCCCTGCCTCCCTCCTTCAGGACTGTGACATCAGGCGGCTCCCCACGCCCTTCCTACAAGCAATAGTTTTGTGTGAGGGAAGGCTCTCCTATACTGGGACCTGGTTCTAAATAAACCTACGGAAATCTCCTTTGAGCATCTTCAAAAAAAAAAAAAAAGACGACGGTTAGCAGGAGGGAAAGTGGGGGTGGGGGGTTGGATGAATTAGGAGATTGGGATTGACATATATACACACTATATAGAAAACAGATAACTAATAAGGACCTACTGTGTAGCACAGGGACCTCTTCTCAAAACTCTGTAATGACCTATATGGGAAAATAATATAAAAACAGTGGATATCTGTATATGTATAACTAATTCACTTTGCTGTATGGCAGAAGCTAACAAGGCATGGTAAATCAACTATACTCCAATAATTTTTTTTTTTTAAGTTAAAAAAGGACCACTTCTAAAAAAAAAAAAAACAGGACCACTTCTTACCTTGGTGTAATGTAAGTAGAGCAAAGGAAACGGAGTCTTTTACTGGCTTCATCAAGTCATATTTGCACTTGGTAATTAGAAGAACAATGCAGTGTCTTATTCATCAGTGTTTAATTCAGCATTCTATAAACTGGGCTCCTGAAATTTCTCTCCTGCTCTTGGCACTCCCACTTGTCTGACACCTTTTTTTCTCCTTGGCTTCTCATTTTCTCGATGTGACTAGAGTATATTCCATCTTGTACTTTTGTAACTAGAAACTCCTGTTTGATTATGCAGACCAAAAGACTATAGCATAACTCATTCCGAAATTCTTTCTTTCGTTAAACTTAGGTTTCTTAATGAAAAATTTCCATTCTTCTTCACCTCCCAATTCTTATCTGCAATGTTTGATGCCCTTCTATATTTAAAGAGCTTTTAAATCGTCGAGGGCATATCATATAATGGCTGTTGAGGGTAGTTTGTGATATAGCTGCTGTTTCTACTTATCATTGCACTTATTGTGCACCTACTATGTACAATGTGGAGAAGGAGGGGGCAACCCACCCCAGTATTCTTGCCTGGGGAGTTCCATGGACAGAGGAGTCTGGTGGGCTACAGTCCATGGGGCCATGGAGAGTTGGACACGACTAAAGTGACTTAGCACTGCATGCAGTGACATTCCAAGTTGCTTTGGAACTCACTCTGTTTTAGGAAAACAGAGAGATCTGTACTGTTGGGTGACTCACATGAATTCATTCATTAGGTGACTCAGTGTAGTAAGTGTCTGAGGGTTAAATTTATGATGTGAATTCTGTACCTTGCCTTGCCATCATTTCAATGTTCGGCCATCAGCAAAACAGGTGGATTTCTCTGTTTCTGTAGTTACCTTAAAATGAGAGTTATGAATGGAATAAGAAAATGCAGATCACATCCCCTTTCAACAAATAAACATTAAGACAACATCTATGTGTAACAAAACTTTCATGTTCCAGCAGATAGTCTATTTATTACAAATTTCCACTTAATTTTTTCTTACTATAACAAAGAAACAGGATGTTTATTGGGGTTTCCTAGAATCTGGAAATTTGAAATATTCTTTGTTTGGTTGAACATAGCTGTCCGGGACTGACTGGAAGTGGGGAACCTGGTAGACAAACAACATTACTTCTCTGGGTCTTTTCACTTCAGACTTTGTAAAGAACTTCTAAGTCAATTTGAAATTATACTGACATTGTAGCTAAAACCCCATCATCTTTAATTCCCAACCATACTGGGTGGAACCATATGAAGTTGCCATTTTTTAGGTGAAAGAGTCGTACATAGGCAATTTCATATGGTTCAGTCTAATTACTTTCAAACATGTGGAGCAACTCTTTTGCAAAAGACAAGAGGTCCACAGGAAAGGAAAACTGACTGTTGATGTGCTTATCTTAAATTTTGAATTCATAAATCAAAAACAATTTCTTAGTAATGAATCTGAGTCAGGACACACGGTTCTTTGTTGTCATAGCTGTTGGTGGATCACTGATGCCTTGATCAGAAAGGACTCATTCTCTTCAAGGCAACAAAGTAAAAATGATCACAGAGACCAGCTTTCATCCTTAGCCACGTTTGCTAGTTTGACAAACTCGAAATTGTTATGTGACTGATTTTCCATTGTCAACTCACTCACAATAGAATGGCAATTGGGGTTTTGGATTATTTTTTCTTGTGGACATTACAGAGACAACTCAACCTTCTCCTAGGTGCTATCAGACCTTTTTTTCGAGTTATAACTGTGACTTTGGTGTGTTGGGAAAGATATTCTATGTTCAGCACTATCGCCAAGTCTCTCAGAATGCCTTTCCTGGAGGTCTGGGAATCCCATGGAGAGCTACATAACAGAAAACTCAGTGGACACCATCACTGTTCCTTATGGTTACAAGCTGGAGCTGCTGGGCCCAGGCTGGATTCTGGCTTCCTGAAAAGTGGAGGGTTTCTCAGGCAACATCTGACAGAGGATGTTCTCAGTGTTTCAGGAAGGAACACCTGTGGCTGGGGTTCATTGCTTCTGGGCCTAATCACTTCTGCCATGAATTTTGGGATCTCTCCTCTGGCTGGGTGTGTCTTTCAGAGACTGATGGATGTTCAAATAGAATACGGTCATGCATCACATGAGTTTTTATTTATGATGTATTTTCTTTTATTTACATTTGTTTTCACTGTTTTTGGTGTTGCGTATCAACACTCTCTCTACCCTGGTTGCACACCTGCTCTAGAAAAACTGTAAACAACATTGTACTTTCCTGTAGAACCCACCTGTCAAAGCTGGTTGTTCTTATCCTGGTAATTAGTTTCTCAGTTTAGACTTGACACAAGTGAGAATGTTACTTTAGCATAATATAATAAATAAAAGACATTAGGTAATTAGTAGTGCTGGTATATTTCTAAAATACTAAACAGACAAACAATAAACTGTGAACTTAATCACATGAGTTCTTATACAGTTTCAAGACAGGAAAATTAGAGCTCTCAGCTACAGTCATTTTAATAATCACACTGGATCTGCATTATTTATTAGTTATTACATGCTCAACTGATTCAAGGTTGTACAATGCCTAAAATAATTTCAAAGCAAGCATACCTTTTGTTTTTTGAATTCTGACTGGATTACATAATGCATATATTGTATTTAGTTAAATTGCTAAGTTTATTTCACACACTCCATGAAAAAGACATCAGCCATTCTCTTGATTTCCAACCAGACTGGTTTTCTTGCTATAACTCTGTAAGGGCATAATTTGCTCTTTCTGATGTAAAAGCTATGCCAGCCTTCAGCCAGATTCTCAGTGCTTTTGATTCTTTAGCAAATCCGTAGTACCCTCCGAATTCTCTTGGAAGACCCAGGAGTTCTGGAAAGAGAGTAGCTTGTGGAGGCACAAATGGCAACAAGATCCTCAATTTCTATCAAATTTCAACCTGGGAATGCGTCTCCTTTTTCCTGTCTGGTTACTCACCTTTCACTTTTAGATATTCTGGACAGTGTGCTTTCCCTTTCCTCCTGTCCCTAGTTTAATTCCTAAATGTTTTCTGGATTTTGTGAAAAGCATGCAGCTTGAGGAATTTGACTGATTTGACCTTAATTCTTTTTTGGGAGGGAGAGGGGGAGGAAGTTTACAGAAATTACTAAAACCAGCTGAGAAGTTTAAAGAATTGACTAAAACCAGCTGAGAACTAAGAAGCCACCTTTTCCTCTCAGGTAGGGAGCTCATCTGCTCAGTCTTGGAGGCTGTGTGACTTTTAGGGCAATCTTCTGTTCTACTGTATGAAGAAAGAAATTCTTAAATATCACAGTTTTTCATTTGCGTCAACCAAAGAAATATAGAAATAGAGGCTGGTTACTTAAATTTGCTGCTAAAATGAAAAGTAGGTTTGGCTTTATTCACTGTAAAAACTAAATTATAAAGTATTCACACCAAGCGTGAATTTTTTTTTTGCCAGCAAAAGTTAAAACATCAAAGAAAGCTCTTTCAAATACTAACAAATTTACTTACAAACACCTATATTTATTATTTCATAAATAGGCGCAACAGTTTCCATAAAAAAAGATTAAATACAGACACAGTATGAAGAAACAATAATACAGAGCCCTATGTAAAGGTTATAATTTAGCTGTTTTCAATCTCTTTCGCATCTAATAAAATACCAGGTAAGCATTTGGCGGTTTTATACATAAAAGGGCTTAAATGACATTTACTAACCATTACACAAAAAGTGATACAAAAAAGCAATTTTTCTGCAGTACAAAATAAACGGTGTTTGCGCTTCCCCTCACACTAGTTTCTTTTTGTCTGATCAATGAGACAAAGCCAATTTGTTTTTAAATTAAAATCATTTGGGAGTATATTTTTTCAAATATTTTGAAAATATAGAACTATTAGTCAGTTGTTTTAAAAATGAAGTAAAAATATGAATGTTTGCCAATTTAACCCCTATTGTGAAATCAATAAACTGGAATGAGCCAGTTTCAAATCACAATTTAGCTACAAAAACATTCACATTTTATACTCTAGGAGAGTGTGACATAGATGCTATTTACAAACTTGCTATGACTGCTACATCAAGCCATTTAAAAAGTCTTTAGTAGTTTCATATAAACACCCATTATGAAAACCAATGGAAAATCCAGGACTTTTATCCAAGACATCTATAGTTGCTAAGGCAGTTACTATAGCGCAGCACTTCACAGCAAAAAACCAACATAAAATCTGAATGGTCCAAAGTTCCTTCAGGGAAGAAGAAAAACAATGTCCATAAAGGATTAAAAAAATAATAAAGATAAAGAAGCATGACTATTTCTTCCAGAGTGGGTGACCCACAAGCTCAAATGGTCCTAAGTGCTTAGCAACTTGTATTTTTTTCTAATAAAATGGAGAACTGCCTTGACTGTACAAAGCAATCCACGGTGAAAAGACTTCCCTGAATGCCTCAGTGGAAAGAAGAGGTGTCTGGAGTTTCAGGTAAGGTACAGTGCTTTGTCCCTCTGCATGCCCCTGTGTGGAGAGAAAATAGACAAGCAACTGGTGTTAACAGGACAGTCTTGCTATGGGTGACCAAGGGGGATGCGTCTGTCTGCTCTAGCTTGAGGGATGGGGTTGGGCATGGGGAAAGTGCACAGTGAAAGCCAACAGGATTTAAAGGCATTTACTCTTGGAATGCTTAAAAATTTCTGGTTTTGCGAACATAGAACCATTCCAGATTATCTTTTGGAAAGCTGGAAGAAATATAGGCTCTTTCCACGACATGACTGTTATGAGAGCTGTGTGCCACCAGGTGGCGATGGCCGGCCGCTTACCCACTACTGCAGTAGTCGTTATTCCAGTCCACCGGCTGGGTGGGAGGATTTCTGCACCCGGAGCGCACATACTCCATGGCCTGGGTAACCACTTGTGCAGCTGTAGATGTAGGATTGATTATGGTCTGATAGTCGGGTTGAAGATTAAATCCCTGAAAAGCAAAGCAAGTCCACAAATAAGGATCAAAGTGCCTTGTTAAGAAGAAAAGCACCTAAATATTTAGTCACTGTTTGCAAACACTACTTACCTTCTTGCTTGTGCCCCTGCAAGGGCAAGCTAATCTCAAGAACCATGAAAACTTTAAACAAAGATGGAAAAGAAGTGCCCAGACTCCATCTTTCTTACCTTGCCTTCCTTTAGCCATGTGTTACTTGACTTGTACTCTTGAGCAGATACATTGAACTGAGAAACAATGTAAAATTTAGAAAAGCCAACTCAACCAAAACAAAGAGAAAAGGCCCTAAACCCCTCAAAGTTTATGTTTTCTGTCTAACCCAAGGATACATTAATAGTTAATCCCCAGAATATGCAACAGAATCTTTTCTGAAGGATTCAGGCAGCAGGTGGCTGAGTGTTTTATTAGACTACACCTATTCACATATTGTTCTCAAAACCCTTTTTCTTCATTCAGTCACAAAGGGACCATCTGCTTCTTCTTTTATTTGTACTTCTTTCTCAGCTAAAAATTTCAACCAAAGCTTTTTAACAGTTGTTGGACTAATATAGGGAAGGAGATTCAAAACAACTTGCCACTGGAAAACACAGAGGAGGAAAAGTATAAGACAGAGGAAATATTTTTAAATTGAAAAGTCTATTAACTGGCAAATAATAATCAGACTCCAGGAAGGTTCTTTTAACACATTGATGTGGTGAAGTGTTGACTTTTAATCCTTGCAGAGCCATTAAAAATTCAAGGACAGAATCTCTGAAGTGGATAGCTATATCTGGTAAACAAAAAGCATTATACGCTAAGACTTATTTTTAGCTTATCTGGTGAATTCACGAGCTGCATAAGCAAGCTTTGCTGGAAATGACCAAAAAAAGCAACTTAATTAATCTCATGGTTGTCTCTTTTTGCAGCAGATTTCAGACATGGTTTTACCCTCTGAAAAACTAAGAGATTTAAAAAATCATTTTCTATTTACTTGCAGGGAGCTTCTTTTGAAGGAATAATATTGTTGAGATTTTATCTTTTAAAAAAATTTAGCAGAATGATCAGAGAGTTGATTCGGAACTCAGGCTATTTCCTTAGACTTTTATTTATTTGCAGGTACCCTGGGTAAAGACTCAAAGACATCTATTATCAAATGTCCTCAATTCTCGATATTGGCTTTAAGGTATTAAATTATTTTCCATTCAAGGGATAAAGACTTCAAGCCAATGTCCAGGCAAACTCCCAACAAAGCTGCTCATGAAAGACAGAGCACTGAATGACTGGAAACAAATCACTGAAAAGTGGAGTATTCAGTCAGCTTGGTTATTTGACCTCACACAGCTAGAAAGAGTAGTGTTTCTTAAACCAACAACTGGTTTGTGAGAGGGAAGTTTGTTTATGTAGATACCACCTGCAGCTCCAGCCATAAACATTTTCCAAAGCAGGGGGGCATGAGAAGTGAGAGGAATATAACTGGATGTTTGGTATTCTAACCTTTTCCAGACTGGCAACCACTCTTTCTCCAGACCATCCGGTATCTCTGTCATGCATGGAGATTCAGGACAGTCCTGTAATGTCTTAATGGGGCTTACCGTCCAGTTTTCTGGACCTCCTTCCCGAGTGTCTTGTGTAACGCTAGGCAGACAAGCAGGAAAAAGCCCCCAGGGAGAGGAACCTCAGGCTGATTTTTACTTCAGCCCCCTCATCAGGGCTGCCCAGTGACCAGAGAGTGTGTTGCTTATTGGATATTCTCAGAATCAAGCCCATAGTAGTGGCTCAATAAATCATGTTTTCCAATAAATGAATTTTAACATCAACTATTTGATGCTACTCTTCGAAAGGCCTGGGGAATATAACTGTGTAAATACCAAGGCTTTCCTATCTTTTCAATGTAAAGTTCTCCACATTGGATTTTTGAACAGTCAACAAAACATAACTTAAAAGTAAATAAGTCTTAAAACTAGAGTAGTTGAAAATATCTCATGTTAGGTGAAGGTATGGAAACATATGAGAAAGTAAAAAATAAATAAAAACAAACCAACCTGCTTCTATCCAACACCACACAATCAAAGAACAGAAATGACCATTGCTTTTTTCTATCCAATGAACATGGCTCCTCAAAGTTGGGAGAGTATCAGGAGAACATTAATTTTTAAGTGATCAGTTTAAGACTTACATGGGTAACTTCAGTTTATAAAACCAAAATGATGTGTTATCTACGAAGCTCAAAGATTTAAAATTTAGCTAACTTCAATGCCTAAATTTAAGATCACTAGTATTAAAACAACCATGGACCAAGGAAAAGACAAGCAAAGCCTGAAGAACAATTTTACTTGCTTTCAGCTTAAAAAATGAAACTTTCTTCTGATGACTGTATTAAGAGATGCTGAGGTCAAATTCAGAAATAACAGTATTTTTATTATTGCTGTAAGTATGAAACAATGATGATAGAAAGGTTTGAAAAATGTTTGCTTAGTGATCTAATTAAACAAGACTGAATATTTTGCATTTTAATGCTCAAGAGAAAAATCACCAACTGTTTTGTAGCATGCCTGGAATTTTAAATTTCATTTTCTGGTGCCAGATTGAAATAAAAATAGGAAACATGATAAAGATTAATTTGATGTCAGAAGGGACATTTGCTCTTTAATTAGATTTCTGTAGCCCTAGCAGTTTTGTTGTGCCACCATATCAAGTCCTAAAAAAGCCTGCAGCAATACCAAACCGTGATCCTCGTATCCACACTTTACTGGGAACTAATTTCATTTCCTGCCTGTCTGGAGAGGTCTTTTCAACAGGCATCAATGTTTTTGTCTTCACAACTGATTTATTCATCAATCTCAATGTGATTTTTTTAAACCTTTAAATTACACCCAAATCCTAAAGCAGCTGTTTATTACACAAGGAAATTGAAAATCTGTCTGTGTGATATCATACAAAGATTTTTTTTCTTAAGGTTATAAAGGAAGTTGACAGATATTAATGATTTTTTTCTCTTGACCTCATTCGACAATATAGTGAACAGAAAAAAAAGGAAGAAAACTGGACTAAAAAATAAACCCCAGGTCTATGGGTTTAGTGTATAAAATATTATTCTAGAAAAAAAAAAAACAACTATTACTCCTAGTGGATGATATGATCATTTTTAGGATACATTCATTTTCAAAAGGATAATAAAATAGCTAAAGTAATACTTAAATATGAAACATTACTGTAAAAATACAGTAGCCATGAACTTTCTTGCTCTTTTTTTCTCTTTTTCTTATTTTGGTGTGTGAAAATGGGAACATGGCCAGAAAGCAAACCCTTCTCTGTAAAGATGATGAATCCAACAGGTCTAATTCCAGCCATAAGCTTTCTACAACCCACTTTGATGACATGAACATTGGCCCCACAGACCACTGTGATTGTAATAAATGAGCGACATGGAGGCGTGACGGACACTCTGGATCTGATTTTAGGATTATCAATTTGTTGAGACGTCCAGTCCTCTTAACCTGCAGGATTCTCTCCAGTGATCTACCCTGACTCTGACCTCACTGCCCATCACTCTCTGTTCTTCACCATGCTCCCCACTGGCCTCCTTTCCATGTCCTGGATAAGCTACGTTCCTCCCAGTTGGCCCTCCAGGCCAGAGGAGTCCCTTCTCTTTGCTATGCTCCCTGCTAGTATCCACCCCACTCCCTTCCCACCCTCTGATTCCTAGAGGCTGCTTCCTCTTCTCTGCCTGCTCTTGAGAGATGCCTTCTTTATCCGTCCCAGGCAAAGGCCTGCTATTCCTCCACACATCCTGCAGTTTGTCCCCCTGTTTAATTTTTCCCATGGGATCCTAATAACTTACCTGTTTATCTTATTCCCACTGCTCCCCTTCTCCATTCCACCCCCAACTCTGATGTGAGCTCCATGGGGATAGAAGTTGCTCAGTTTCAGCCAGCGCCTGGCATGTGTTAAGGGATTCAATGAATCTTTTTTGAATAAGTGAAAAATTTTAAATATTTTAAGGATTTGAGATTCTACAAATGAGCCTGTATTTTCTTCTAATATTTAAGCTTCTGCAACTTATTTTTTTATTCCTTCGTTTGTTAACTTGTATCTTCAGTAGTCATTTTATGGACTACCTACAATGATCAAGGCATCATAGTGATTTTAGTTACCATGGTCTCTGCAGCTGCACTGACTCTCCATTTTGGGTTCATGCCATTTTGTCTTCTATTATTAATGTACGTTAAAATCAAGTCCTACCATCTCAATAAGAAAACTTTCTGAGATACACTAATAGAACTCACTTAAATATTGATGAGTAACTTGTCCAATGTAATCTGCCCTATTTTTTCCTATTAAGATTCTATATGGAAAGACACATCTCCTGAGTTTCCAAATGCGGCCTTATGTAATTCAGAAATGTTTGAAAACTATTCAGGGTCACAGCTCATCTTAGGTATAGAGTATAAATAGACAATGAACTGTCTCTGAGTGGATAAATTAATAAAAAGTGTTCTCTCTGCACAGAGCTCTGGCCCCCAACCTGGGGCGTGGGCCACATCCTCTGTATTTTTTTCTCTGGGAACAAACACCCCTCACTACAGCACTGAGAGCAAAACATGGCCCTCAACTGGATAGTACCCTTAGGCAGAAGTCAACCCACCCGACCGAAGGTCTCTCAGCTCTTCACTCAAACACTATTGGTTCATTAAAATGCAAGGAACCCACGAATGTCCTTTGTATCAAGAGTAATGTCTGATGGAAAAGAAGGACAACGGGACCCTATTAATGTCACTCACTGGTCACAAACCTCCTGTAAACAAGGAGGTTGGTCTTTCCCAGTGAGTTTACAGCTTGTCTGTTGAAGGTAAGTCAGTCATCTGAGCTTTATCAAAATCCTTGGCTTGGGAACCAAAGAAGACTTCGGTAGGCAGATGAGTCCTTTGCTCTCCATGATCATTTAATCTCAGAACTAACTAGGATCTACAGCGCCTCCCAAGGCTTAGGAGAAACTGTTACAAATTGACAAGAACGATTAAGAGTGAGAAGCAGCAGGCCTAGCATTTAAGAATCAAGGGCGGGGGGGGGGGGGGATATATGTATACCTATGGCTGATTCATATTGAGGTTTGACAGAAAACAACAAAATTCTGTAAAGCAATTATCCTTCAATTAAAAAAAAAAAAAAAAGAATCCAGGATCTGACCACTGAACAGAGCTAGGTTTGAATTCTAGCTCTGACCTATGGGCAAGTTAGTCAACTCTGCTGAACTCGTCTCCTCACCTGTGAGATGAAGGCAAGGTCAGGACCTGCACTGTGAATTTTCTGAAATTAAAGAGGAGGTAAGGTAATGTATTAAGGTTTGTAATTGTCACCTCTTGGAAATCCTATCTATAATAACAATAATAAAAATGGATTTGGGACTATGTATATCTGATTCCTATTTCTGCCTCCCCTCCACCCCACTGTGGCCAACTATAGACTATATCAGAGGGCTCCTATATCGCTTTTATAGGAAGACTCCGCATATTTAATTATAGACCTGGGAACAACAGTCATTCGATTATGAAAGTGATAGGTTAATTTAATATGCTTTATAGTTTCTACCTTGACCTGTTTTTTTAAAACACAGTTTTAGGATTTTTAAATGCTTTATATTCAGTTTACTTTACATCGTTTGCTCTTAATTCTCAAATTTTAAAATAACACTCAAATCCAGAAGGAAAATGATTTCAAAGACAAGTAAAGCTAAGACTGCACACAAATGGTTTCCATAATTGTGGGGTAGACATGGAGGCTTCTAAACCTCCTGTGTTTTCTAATGTAGAAGCCAGATATCCATTTTAAAATAAAACTCTGGTTAGGTTAACATTTTCATTTCTTACGACTCTTAAGGTTGTACCAAATTTGATACTTCTGACCAGAAATACTGGGCCTGATTTCACCTTGCAGTATTTGTTGGATTCAACAGGCGTACCATCAAGAATTTCTCATTTCTGAATAACATACTGATTATATATGTATATGTGTGTATATATATGTGTGTGTGTGTGTATGTATGTACATATGGCAGACTTCTCAACCCCAAAGAGATCTTTAGCAGTAGTGGCATCTGAAAACAACAAATGTGCCTCACTCAAAGGCAGAAAACAGGGGGAGTGACGAGAAAGATGGGTACCATGGGAAAGAAGTCAGGGATTATGAAAGGCAGAAGCTGTTGTGATCCTTTGAGGCTGCCTGACTCACCCCTGCAAGTTAATTTTCAGGAAGCAGGTATTTGCTGAAGATCTCCCATTCTCTTTCCACTTACAGAGAAGAATGGTACCCCCACCCAATCCACTGGAGGAACAGACCCCTCCAGCACCTCTGAATGGGAGCCAGTGCCCGGCCCGCACATACCTGCTGCATGGTGGGGGAGTGTAAGGCGGGCTGGACCTGCATGGGGAGCTGGGTCCCGAGGGGCTGCTGCATGGAGAGCGGCTGGTGCTGCTGCAGGTTGAGATGCTGGTGAAGAGGGGGGCTGATCTGGAGGGGAGGAGGGGGGGACACGGCCATGTTGGCTATAGAGACAGTCACTGGCATTTGGTTGTTGGCCTTAGGTGCTATGCTCCTGGGGAGACTTGGATGCATGGCGGTTAGGTGAGGGTTCATTCCTGGTTGTTGGTGGTAGTGGGAACTTAGGTACAGAGCTGAGTGGGCCTGGCTGGGCCCAGGGAACACTGATGGCGGCTTGGCATTGATCAGCTGCGGAGGCTGAGCTGTCTTCACGTCAACAGGCTCGCTGTAGCTCTGTGGAGAAACAAACAGGAACTGAGTTAAGAGGCGGACACCCAGGCGCTGCTTTTTCTTAGCAAGATGCTCTATGAGTTCACTTGTGAACAGTCGCGTGGATCAATACCTGTTCCTACTCTTGACTCCAAGAACTCCTCCATCGTCACTTGCCACATGACCTTATGCAAGCCTGAGCTCATTCCACCTCTTTTATGAAATCTAAAACAATGTATGTTGACATTTTTTCTTGGCTTAAATGTTAAGCTCTAATTTGGTGCCTTTTCTCATCATCCAAAGATGAAAAAATGAGGGGTGCGTGCGGTGGATGCAGTCAGTGTCCTATTGGGAACTACCAGTGTGAGTCACTTGCAAGGGAAGTCAGTGAGGGAGCTTTTCTGTTGACTATATGCTTGCTTTTTATTTTTCCTTTTTATATTCTCAAAGAGCCTTGACATTAGATATTGCACAAAGAAAACAATGTTGGTTGATGGAACTGGATAAGGAAGAAAGAGTTCAAAAATACCTTTCTGAAGTTATATAAAACCACATTAATATATTTTTAAAGTAACTGTAGAACTCATCTTGATTTTTAAAAAGAGTTGGTGATGAATTGTCCTCAATAATGAACTGGATAAAAATAATCTCTCTTGGAAATTTTAGACTCCATCATAAATTAATACAATTTTTCCTGAATTCTTTTACACACCTTCAAATGGTCATTTCCTAATATCTTTTAAATTGACTTAAAAACTAGACATTTCAGTGAAAGTTGAAAAGTATCAAGAGTCAACCCCAAGGTGTTTATTCTTGGGCATGAACCTGCCTCCTACTTTTGCTGAGAGGAAGAGACTGCAAAACAAATGGTAAAGAGTGAAACCAGGTGGAGAAAGAAGATGCCCAAATTTCCTTCCGGAGAAAAAAGTCACTTGGTCAAAATAAGGTCTTGAAGATGCATCTGTGCCCTTATTCAGTGCCTCTGATGTCATGCTTCTTCCATCAATAAGTCAACGCAAGCCTCTTGTTACCCAGCACAGCAGGGCCTTCCTGGGCACCCCATGCTCAGTCTCTGGGCAGCTCAGGCACTTTCAGGAGCCTGGCTCATCACACAGGGTGACAGGAAACCCCGTGCAGGGACTTCACTGCACAAGTCAGCCAGCAACACAACTCGTTTCCTCCCCACAGTGGAGGGGACTGAGTGAGAGCCACAGGAAGAACGGTTATGTATTATGTGTGCTGACTGCAGGAGGCCAGGCTGGGGTGCTGGACTGGTGGCTTCACATACTCTCTGCATAGGAAAGACATGAATGACATCTCTAAAAATACATCAACCATGGAGCTGTGGGGTCCTGCGAGACCCTGATTACTCCATGCAGAGTAGATAGAAAGGTGAGCCCTAAAGAATTCAAGCTCCTCCAAAGAACCTTCTCTTTATATTTTTCTGTGTTAGTAGTGATGCAGTTTTCTACAACAGGAGTAGACACTGACTCCCTGTCTTCTGCATTAACATGAAACAGGTCAAAAATTGTTCACAAAAATTTTCAAGGGAAGGCTTTGGATCAAGAGAATTTTACTAAATGTAGTACCTAAAAGGAACTTTCAATTGATTAAAAAAAACCAAAAAACAAAAAACAAAAAAACAACTTCAGTCATTTTCTTTCTTTCTTTTTTTTGCTTCCATTTAAAAATTCTTATTGCTGGTATGCAGAGCAGTGAACAATTAAAGGAAAAGGTCAAATGGGTTAACTCAGGCTGTGTAAACAGTGACTTGTTTTACATCAGAATAACATAGACTGCAGTGATACGCCTCAAAAGTCATCCCATATATGCCAAGAAGATTATGTACTTGTTGTCTGTGTGTTTAAGTCATGCGGCAAAGTGTTTTCATTGTCTTGCATTCTCACTTCTTTTCCCAGTTGTGGAAGGGCTAATTTCATATTTAGTCACACACTGTGTCAGCTTCATACAGGAAGGGGACAATCACACAACAACCAAGAGAGCTACAAAAATCAATACATGTTAGTGCATCTTCCTTTTTGTTTTATAGTTGCTTTAATTTTTTAAACAGAAGAAAAATCACTCACAATTCCTATACTATCAAAATTATAAAATATATGTCATTGTACAACATTCTCACTTTTTATTTCTGGAGCCAATAATCACATCATTATCTAGTGACACGATGCGCACAGAGCAGTAGATAGGTATCCTGAGCGTGTGTGTGCACATGTGTGTGTATGTGAAGACAAAAAGACATGTTCAGATACGTTCATACATTCATCTTAGGCATTCCAACAATATTTAAACAAGCCTCAAGGTGCTATATTGGGTTGGCTGAAAAGTTTGTCCAGGTTTTTAGGTACCATCTTATGGAAAAAAGCCAAATGAATTTTTGGCCAGGTCAGTACTTATGTTACATTTAGAAATCACTAACTATAGTTAGTACAGTTAGTACAGACACTCAGCAAGCAGGTGGGCTGGCTTCATGACCAGAAGTCAGTCCTGGTGAGCAGTTTTAGGGACAAAAAACGTTTTAGGGACTTTGCCCCCGACACAGATTCCAAACTGTATTAGAGGGGTTTGTGGAAAAATAAATGTCCTTCAAAAACAAGTATCTGTGACAAAATATGTGTGGGAAGAGCACTGGGTCAAGGGAGGTTAGGAGGCTCCTCTCCTGCGGGACTTGTCAGAGCCTTCAGTGTGTAATGCACACTGTGAATTTCCGAGGGACTACCAGAGAAGTCTTTCCTCAGTGGGTAATTTCACTGAAATAGTCTTCAATTGGAAACTTTCAGAAGATGAATTAATAAATTACACAAACATATCTAAAATGACAGATAGAACATACATTTAGATTTGAATAGTAATATCTCTTGCTTCAAATAAACTAATTTGTATTGCCCCCAAATACATACTTAAATTACATCCTTCTAGGTATAATATCAAAATTATCCTTTGTTTCATGTTTACCAGAATACTATCTGTATAGAGAATTTCATATTCTAGGCCAAGAACAGTGACACAGTTTCCTGAAGGAATTAGCAAATTGGTAACTCCTCAACTGTAGCCTAGAACTGCTAAGGCATAGGGCTTCCCTGGTGGCTCAGACAGTAAAGAACCTGCCTGCAATCCAGGAGCCCAGGTGTGATCCCTGGGTCGAGAAGATCCCCTGGAGAAAGGAATGGCAACCGACTCCAGTATTCCTGCCTAGAGAATTCCATGGACAGAGGAACCTGGTAGGCTACAGTCCATGGAACTGCAAAGAGTCGGACATGACTGAGTGACTAACACTTTCACTTTTCTTCAGACACAGTAAAGCAAAATTCAAAATAAACCACGAATCAAATTCTCCTGAATTTCACCTTCTAAACTGTGTAGAGATAAAGACAGACACACAGACACAGACAGAAACCTACTTGAGACACTTCATTGCCAACTTTGAGAAGATTCTCTTTTCTCATGGTAACTAAACACAAAATCAAGACCGCCGGGAGAAATATCAATAATCTCAGATAGGCAGGTGACACCACTCTTATGGCAGAAAGCAAAGAAGAACTAAAGAGCCTCTTGATGAAAGTGAAAGAGGAGAGTGAAAAGGTTGGCTTAAAGCTCAACATTCAGAAAACTACGATCATGGCATCTGGTCCCATCACTTCATGGCAAATAGATGGGGAAACAGTGTTTATGTCTTTGGGTTCCAAGATCACTGCAGATGGTGATTGCAGCCATGAAATTAAAAGATGCTTCCTCCTTGGAAGGAAAGTTATGACCAACCTAGACAGCATATTAAAAAGCAGAGACATTACTTTGCTGACAAAGGTCTGTCTAGTCAAGGCTATGGTTTTTCCATGTAGTCATGTATGGATGTGACAGATGGATCATAAAGAAAGCTGAGCACCCAAGAGTTGATGCTTTTAAACTGTACTGTTGGAGAAGACTCTTGAAAGTCTCTTGGACTGCAAGGAGATCCAACCAGTCCATACTAAAGAAGATCAGTCCTGAATATTCACTGGAAGGACTGATGCTGAAGCTGAAACTCTAATCCTCTGACCATCTGATGTGAATAAGTGACTCATTGGAAAAGATCCTGATGCTGGGAAAGATTGAGGGTAGGAGGAGAAGGGGATGACAGAGGATGAGATGGTTGGATGGCATCACTGACTTGATGGACATGAGTTTGAATAAGCTCGGGAGTTGGTGATAGACAGGGAAGCCTGGTGTGCTGCAGTCCATGGGGTTGCAGAGTCGGATGTGACTGAGCTACTGAACTGAACTGAAACACAAAACATTTTGTCTATTCAGTCATTTGTTTGCCATTTGTCTTCTCCATTCTAAAGCACGAAGAGATCAGTACCATTAAGCTTATTTTGAAAGAGCAGTATTTTTTAATCACTACAAGGACTACAACAAGTCAAACAGATTTCCAAAACTAAGGATTTAGACAACATTTGAAACAATTTTTAACACACACAGAGAAAAATTTGGGGGAAGTTACATGTTTTCCCTACACTTTTGAAGTTCGCTGAATATAACAAGAGAAATAATGAAACTAGCCATGTGCCTAAACATGGCAGGCACTCCATTGGGGGTTCTCTTTCTGCATTCTCTCTTCACCATAATTTCCTGCACCATCAGGAAAGGATGTTTTTTGGGGGCTGCATGGCTTGCGGGATCTTACTTCCCCCACCAGAGACTGAAACTGGGCCCTGGCAGTGAGAGTGCTGAATCCTAACCACTGGACCACCAGGGAATTCCCAGGAAAGGATTGTTTAAAGGTTGGGACTAGAATCTTTTGTGTCCCATGCATCTGTTACAGTGCCAAGTACAGAGAAGACAAACATATTTGCTGAGTGACTGAATGACTGTCCTTGAACAATACTGGGAGCAGTCACTGTTGCCCTTGCTGAGACTCCTGACGAGACATGCCATTTCTCTTTCTAAGGAGGAGGTTTTCAAATCTTTGAAAACTCACAGAATATCAGATTGCTCTTTACTGTCTGCTCTCATCATGAACCACACTCTTTTGGAAGAAGTGGGAGATTACAAGCCTAGCTTTGCTCTTTAGTTGGATCCCGTAGGCTCTGCTCCCCACTGAGCCGGGATGGACGGCAAGAAGTAGGAAAGCTTACTGTGTTTCACCCCTATCTTGAGAATTTGTATCTTTATGTAGAGGTCCACTCATTTAGGCAGGGAAAAAACTTGCTTGGGCTTCACTTCTCATTAATTCTTAATCAGACTAATAAACAGACACAGAGTTGTTACACTGTTTTGGAAGACAGGCCAAACAAGTTCATCTTCCATAGCAAAGTGTCATGAATTCATAACCTGATTAAATGGAAATATGAAGAAATCCTAAGTTTAATACACTCTCACCATCATTTTCTTCAAATTAAACTATGAAAGCAAGGCTTGTTGTTGTTGCTTTAGTTGCTAAGTCGTGTCAGATTCTTTTGCGATCTCATTTTGCAAATAATGATATTGTATATGAAGATGATTATGCCTTCCATTCAGAAACTAGAATTACTTTCTCATTCAAACGAAATCATTTCAATTTGTTTCTAATTCCAAATGCATTAACCACTTTTACTTAATGGTGTGGGTTTAGTGTCAGTCACCTGCTAAATGTAATTCTATCAGTGTATACACAACTGAAAATCAGCCCTTGAATGTGACATTTTCATGGGGGTGAGTGTGTACTTGTTACTGGATTATGAGTAAGTTCTAGTTCCTGCTCTCTTTTGGGCCACTGATTCTAAAAGATGTTTTCTATAAGCAAAATGGTGTGTGCGTGTTCAGGGAGGGGGGCAAGGAGAGACGTTTTGGGTCTTTCCAGTAGTCTTTCACAAAGGATACAACTCTATAAACATCAAACTACTTCGTATTAATCAAGTTGTTGATTGCCCGAGATAATTTCAATCCCATTTACTTTGTATTATGAAGATAATATTGCATAGTGTATAAATGCTCCCTTTCTAGGATGATAAGTGCTATAAAAATGAAAGATTGACAAAGCAATTGTTATTTAAAATAGCAAAGCATAAACATAAGACATAAAGCTCAGTCGATGCAACAATATAGGAGTTGCTGAACCAAATCAGATTAATAGTCCATCTAATTTGATTCTTGTTTCCAGCACTGACCAATACATGATGCATTGGAAATTAAACAAAATTTATGCACTTAGTCAACTGCGCATTGTTCCTTCTGGAAGGAAAATTCTTCTTGGTACTTGCAGGTGATTAGCTTACACCCTGGAGCATGAGATTTTATTATCTTTAAATCATGATCTGGGCTTACCGAGCTGCAAATTTTATGTGAACAGTCATAAATTGATCCATCCTATTTTCAAATTCAGAATGTCTCCATAGCTCTCCTTGGCATGAATTCTATAAGTTACTCTCATCTTGTAAAAGAAATAATTTGTTTTGAATTTAGTCTCTTTTAATTGAACTGAGGATTGTATTTATTATTGGTCATAGCAATAGACTGAGAACTATCTTACTTTAGTTTGGTTTAGTTCAGTTGCTCAATCATGTCCAACTCTTGCGACCCCATGAACTGCAGCACGCCAGGCCTCCCTGTGCATCACCAAATCCCAGGGTCCACCGAAACCCATGTCCATCAAATCAGTGATGCCATCCAACCATCTCATCCTCTGTTGTCCCCTTCTCCTCCTGCCCTCAATCTTTCCTAGCATCAGGGTCTTTTCAAATGAGCCAGCTCTTCACATGAGGTGGCCAAAATATTGGAGTTTCAGCTTCAAAATCAGTCCTTCCAATGAACACCCAGGACTGATCTCCTTTAGGATGGACTGGTTGGATCTCCTTCCAATCCAAGGGACTCTCGAGAGTCTTCTCCAACACCACAGTTCAAAAGCATCAATTCTTCGGCCCTCAGCTTTTTTTATAGTCCAACTCTCACATCCATACATGACCACTGGAAAAACCATAGCCTTGACTAGATGAACCTTTGTTGGCAAAGTAATGTCTCTGCTTTTTAATATGCTGTCTAGGTTGGTCATAACTTTCCTTCCAAGGAGGAAGCATCTTTTAATTTCATGGCTGCAGTCACCATCTGCAGTAATTTTGGAACCCAAAAAGATAAACACTGTTTCCACAGTTTCCCCATCTATTTGCCATGAAGTGATGGGACCGGATGCCATGATCTTAGTTTTCTGAATGTTGAGCTTTAAGCCAACTTCTTCACTCTCCTCTTTCATTTTCATCAAGAGCCTTTTTAGTTCTTCTCTGCTTTCTGCCATAAGAGTGGTGTCATCTGCCTATCTGAGATTATTGATATTTCTCCCGGAAATCTTGATTCCAGCTTGTGTTTCTTCCAGTCCAGCGTTTCTCATGATGTACTCTGCATGTAAGTTAAATAAGCAGGGTGACAATATACAGCCTTGACGTACTCCTTTTCCTATTTGGAACCAGTCTGTTGTTCCATGATCAGTTCTAACTATTGCTTCCTGACCTGCATACAGGTTTCTCAAGAGGTAGGTCAGGTGGTCTGGTATTCCCATCTCTTTCAGAATTTTCCACAGTTTATTGTGATCCACACGGTCGAAAGCTTTGACATAATTGATAAAGCAGAAATAGATGTTTTCCTGGAACTCTTTCTTTTTCGACGATCCAGCGGATGTTGGCAATTTGATCTCTGGTTCCTCTGCCTTTTCTAAAACCAGCTTGAACATCTGGAAGTTCACAATTTACATATTGCTGAAGCCTGGCTTGGAGAATTTGAGCATTACTTTACTAGCATGTGAGATGAGTGCAATTGTGCGGTAGTTTGAGCATTCTATGGCATTGCCTTTCTTTGGGATTGGAATGAAAACTGACCTTTTCCAGTCCTGTGGCCACTGCTGAGTTTTCCAAATTTGCTGGCATATTGAGTGCAGTACTTTCACAGCATCATCTTTTAGGTTTTGAAATAGCTCAACTGGAATTCCATCTCCTCCACTAGCTTTGTTCGTAGTGATGCTTCCTAAGGCCCACTTGACTTCACATTCCAGGACGTCTAGCTTTAGGTGAGTGATCACACCATCATGATTATCTGGGTCATGAAGATCTTTTTTGTACAGTTCTTCTGTGTATTCTTGCCACCTCTTCTTAATATCTTCTGCTTCTGTTAAGTCCATACCATTTCTGTCCTTTATCGAGCCCATCTTTGCATGAAATGTTCCCTTGGTATCTCTAATTTTCTTGAAGGGATCTCTAGTCTTTCCCATTCTATCGTTTTCCTCTATTTCTTTGCATTGATCACTGAGGAAGGCTTTCTTATCTCTCCTTGCTATTCTTTGGAACTCTGCATTCAAATGTATACATCTTTCCTTTTCTCCTTTGCTTTTCGCTTCCCTTGTTTTCACAGCTATTTGTAAGGCCTCCTCAGACAACCATTTTGCTTTTTTTGCATTTCTTTTTCTTGGGGATGGTCTTGATTCCTGTCTCCTGTACAATGTCACGAACCTCCATCCATAGTTCATAGTTCATCATAGTTCATCAGGCACTCTATCAGATTTAGTTCAACATTGTCCTTTATCGTACATTATAAAAAGATTCCATCAACTCTGTAAGTTTTGGCTCAAATCGGAGACAAAATCTCCAACTTGATGTGTGACCTTGAAGTCATGAATCTGATTACTTATACTGAACATACCAGAACATACTTGTCCAAATGTCTCTTTCCAGGCTGGGACTTCCGAGCAGCTGTATGCTTATTTCAATAATGCTGCTTTTACTTGGAATAAATATCTGGGAACTTCCCTACAGGATTCTCCCCAGCACCCATGAGATGCTGCTTTACATATCCTTAGCCAGCTCTCTGTCTTTGGGTGGTGAATTTGTTTTTTGGAGACAGTTAATAGTCACTGGAAGCCAAGACTGTGTGATGTACATGGGTGATATTTGAGAAAAAGAATGAGGTGTTAAAACAATGTTACAAGATTGATTTGCTAGTGGCTCATAATTTGCTGAGTACAGTTCTAAAAGAGAAGTTTCAAAAATCTTTTGAACTCTGGGGGCAATAATAAAATAAGTTTGTAGCCTCCCTAAGTGACACCTTTGAATGCAACACTCATTTCGGGAAAATTAATTCTGGTCTATGTGATAAAATGAAACTAGTTCCAATTGCTTTAAAGTTATACATTGTTTTTCAATCTGTTGAGACTCAGGTAGAGGAGTTTCTGAGTCTATGTAAAAACTCTGATTCCTTAAGCTTTACTTAGACCAACCCCAAATGACCTTAAGTGAAAGTGAAAGTGAAGTCGCTCAGTCATGTCCGACTCTTTGGGACCCCATAGACTGTAGCCCACCAGGCTCCTCTGTCTATGGGATTTTCCAGGCAATAGTACTGGAGTGGATTGCCATTTCCTTCTTCAGGGGATCTTCCCAACCCAGGGCTTGAACCCGGGTCTCCGGCATTGTAGACAGATGCTTTACTTTTTGAGCCACCAGGGGAGTCCTCCAATGACCTTAAATAGCATAAAACCACTCCGGCCCAGAAGCCATAGGCTCCACAATGGCATATATTCTTAGTCCTCAGACTTTTTGTAGGCTTTCTCAATTAAAGGGTCATAAAGACCATTTCAATTAAGGAACCCACATAGGTGATTTTAAAAAAAATGTTTACATCATTTCTTATCTTTATAAAAGAATATATCTATGAAGCAAATTTTTCTTATGTTAATGCCACTTAAAAAATTTCTTTATATCAAAGCAGCTGTGTAGACACCTAGAATATGATCCAGCTAAATCCTGAATCATACACAAAACTTCCCTAGTTCTTTGGGCACCTATCAATAATGTTAAAAATAAACTTGATAATAATAATAATTGCTGGTATTTATTAAGTACTTTCCTGTGTTCAAGATGTCAAACCATGCAGTTTATATAAGTTTCCTATTTAATTTTTATAAAATAATGAAAGCTAATGATGTAGGTTCCATTATCTACTATTTGATACACGAGTAAACTGAGACTTGAAATAGCTGAAAAACAGGCATAAAGGCAAGCAGTTAGGAAGTGAGAAATCTGGAATCTGAACCCAGATGGAGCTGCCCTGAGTGCCTGTGGATATTTCTGCCCTCTGAGGACTCTTTCTGTGCAACATTGGTGGTGCCTCGGAGGTTCTTTAATGTTCCCCTTGGTGTCTGTGGAAGCACAGATGCTGAAGAAGCCTTCAAGATCTTCTCCAAAACTTATTTATAAACCTTTGCTTCCTTCTTTTAAATTTCTCAATGGAAAGAAATTGTTTGCCTAAACAATCTAAGAGTTTGGTAATACTCCCTATTCAGATTAAATTCCTCTAGGGTGACATAGTAATATCCATTCTTGTTCTGGAATCGCTGCCCATGCCTGACACCCATCATGGGGTGAACATGCCCATATCTTTCATGTCAAATCCACTCTTCTCTGCTACCATCTCCTGCCCTCTCTTTCAACCGCTTGGTGACTCTTTCCTCTGAAATCTCTCTAACTTCTCTCTTTATAGACTGTAAAACTGAAAAGTTAGTTCATCCAGGTCTAATCCAGCCTGTGTCTGCAGCACCCAATGATCCCTTTCCGGTGAGCCTCAATATGCATGTTTTTCCATGGTAGAGTGGCCTGTCACCAAGCACATCTAACTGTGGGAAGGTCTGTCACTGGTTCCACATGAAC
Organism: Ovis aries; assembly: GCF_016772045.2. Classification (NCBI taxonomy): domain Eukaryota; kingdom Metazoa; phylum Chordata; class Mammalia; order Artiodactyla; family Bovidae; genus Ovis; species Ovis aries. The sequence goes on from NC_056062.1 coordinate 37,954,487, forward strand.
AGGCAATGCATGTGTGCAGCTAAACAGCATGGCACAGAGGGGAGCTCTTCAAACACTCTGCAGGCCCCAGAGTCCTTTGAGGGTCTAGGGCCAACCTCTGGTGGTGAGCAGCTTTCTACCCCTCAACCCCAGCTTCATTTAACCAGAACAGCTTTACTCTTGGCTAGCTAATTTGTAAGAGTTGGCATAGAATTTTACTGAGGATAAGAGGTTGCAGGTCTAAAGATATAAAACTTGACAGTCAGGGTAGAGAAAAGCCTACAAGCTTTGGAAGGAGAGAGTGAGGGGTCTGAGCTCTCCCTCTGCAACTACCAGCCTCTACTTGGTCTCTTAGATTTCAAGTCATATAGTCTCTGCCTAGAGACTGTACAGAAAATGGGGCTAAATCTTACTTTGTAGGGTTATTGTGATGATGAATAGAAGTATATGTAAAATACCAAGCACAGCATGTGTCACATAGTATCTACTTGATAGCAAGGTGCCATTTGTATTTTTGTTCCTGAAGAAAATTCGGTGTCTAGCTGGGAGTGTGTCTGTATTGTCCTTTTCAAGTACGAAGGTCAGAATATGCTACTACGACTGAGTTTTTTTTTTTTGGGGGGGGGTTAACCTCAATTTTTGTCCAGGTCTGATGTCATGTTAACTAGTATGCTGGGTTAGATGGTATATAATTCATTTAAGTGAAAATGTAATTGAGAGGAGAGGAACATTGTTAATCCTGTGACTCAGTCTCATGGGTGGAGCCAATGTTCACTGGCTGTTTCTATTTTTTGATTATGTTCTGTAAGAAGCAGCTAATTTTAGTGAGTATATTTTCAAGCCTCTCAAGTATTTACTTTGATCTGCTGTGCTCATCACTGGGCTCTCAGCACCGAGCCCTGTGCCTGATGTGGGGTAGGTATTGTGCATCCCTGGCTCATGTGCAGAGTAGGGCCTGGAGTGAGAGCACCGAGAAGTAGCTGACCTGACACTGCTGCACATTAGCGAGGGCAAGAGCTGCTGGTCCAGGAATGCAAAGCCACACTGAATGAAACAAATAAACATTGCTACCAAAATGTGTATGAGTAAATCAAGGAGGGGTAAATCAACTTTGAACATTCTTTGGCATTGCCTTTCTTTGGGATTGGAATGAAAACTGACCTTTTCCAGTCCTGTGGCCACTGCTGAGTTTTCCAAATTTGTTGGCATACTGAGTGCAGCACTTTCACAGCATCACCTTTTAGGATTTGAAATAGCTCACCTGGAAATCCATCACCTCCACTAGCTTTGTTCATAGTGATGCTTCCTAAGGCCCACTTGACTTCGCATTCCAGGATGTCGGGCTCTAGGTGAGTGATCACACCATCGTGATTATCTGGGTCGTGAAGGTCTTTTTTGTGTAGTTCTTCTATGTATTTTTGCCACCTCTTCTTAATATCTTCTGCTTCTATTATGTCCCTACCATTTCTGTCCTTTATTGTGTCCATCTTTGCATGAGAAGTTCCCTTGGTATCTCTAATTTTTTAAAGAGATCTCTAGTCTTTCCCATTCTATTGTTTTCCTCTATTTCTCTGCACTGATCACTAAGGTAGGCTTTCTTATCTCTCCTTGCTATTCTTTGAAACTCTGCATTCAAATGGGTATATCTTTCCTTTTTTCCTTTGTCTTTTGCTTCTCTTCTTTTCATTGCTATTTGTAAGGCCTCCTCAGATAACCATTTTGCCTTTTTGCATTTCTTTTTCTTGGAGATGGTCTTCATCATTTGAAAAGACCCCAATGCTGGGAAAGATTGAAGGCAGGAGGAGAAGGGGACAACAGAGGATAAGATGGTTGCATGGCACCACCGAGTCAATGGGAGGCCTGGCGTGCTGCAGTCCATGGGGTCGCAAAGAGTCAGACATGACTGAGCAACTGAACTGAACTGAACTGAAATCAAATTTGCCTCAACATTTTAGGAAAATGGACACTGAGTTTTGGCTAATACAGTATTTCACTGACAAAGGGACCATAGGAAACAACCAACAACCAAAAAGACAATCTATAGAGTGGGAGATAATTTTTGCAAATGATGAAACTGATAAGAGGTTAATGTCTAAAATAAACAAACAGCTCATACAACTCAATATCAAAAACCCAAACAATCCAATCAAAAAATGGGCAAAAATCTAAATAGATATTTCTCCAAAGAAGACATACAAAACACTGATGAAAGAAATCAAAGAGGACACAAATAGATGGAGAAATATACCATGTTCATGGATTGGAAGAATCAATATAGTGAAAATGAGTATACTACCCAAAGCAATCTATAGATTCAATGCAATCCGTATCAAGCTATCAATGGTAATTTTCACAGAACTAGAACAAATAATTTCACAATTTGTATGGAAATACAAGAAACCTCGAACAGCCAAAGCAATCTTGAGAAAGAAGAGTGGAACAGGAGGAATCAACCTGCCTGACTTCAGGCTCTACTACAAAGGTACAGTCATCAAGACAGTATGGTACTGGCACAAAGACAGAAATATAGATCAATGAAACAAAATAGAAAGCCCAGAGATAAATCCACACAACTATGGACACCTTATCTTCGACTAAGGAGGCAAGAGTATACAATGGAGAAAAGACAATCTCTTTAACAAGTGGTGCTGGGAAAGCTGGTCAACCACTTGTAAAAGAATGAAACTAGAACACTTTCTAACACCATACACAAAAATAAATGCAAAATGGATTAAAGATATAAATGTAAGACCAGAAACTTTTTCCTAGAGGAAAACATAGGCAAAACACTCTCTGACATAAACCGCAGCAGGACCCTCTATGACCCACCTCCCAGAGTAATGGAAATAAAAGCAAAAATAAACAAATGGGACCTTTAGATTTACAAGCTTTTGCACAGTGAAGGAAACTATAAGCAAAGTGAAAAGACAGCCTTCAGAATGGGAAAAAATAATAGCAAATGAAGCAACTGACAAAGAATTAATTTCAAAAATATACAAGCAACTCCTGAAGCTCAATTCCAGAAAAATAAACAACCCAATCAAAAAATGGGCCAAAGAACCAGACATTTCTCCAAAGAAGACATACAGATGGCTAACAAACACATGAAAAGATGCTCAACATCACTCATTATCAGAGAAATGCAAATCAAAACCACAATGAGGTACCATGTCACACCAGTCAGAATAGTTGCTATCCAAAAATCTACAAACAATAAATGCTGGAGAGGGTGTGGAAAAAAGGGAATCCTCTTACACTGTTGGTGGGAATGCAAACTAATTCAGCCACTATGGAGAACAGTGTGGAGATTCCTTAAAAAACTGGAAATAGAACTGCCGTATGACCCAGCAACCCCACTGCTGGGCATACACACCAAGGAAACCAGAATTGAAAGAGACACATGTACCCCAATGTTCATCACAGCACTGTTTATTATAGCCAGGACATGGAAGCAACCTAGATGTCCATCAGCAGATGAATGGATAAGGAAGTTGTGGTACATATACACAATGGAGTATTACTCAGCCATTAAAAAGAATACATTTGAATCGGTTCTAATGAAGTGGATGAAACTGGAGCCTATTATACAGAGTGAAGTAAGCCAGAAAGAAAAACACCAATACAGTATACTAACATATATATGGAATTTATAAAGATGGTAACAATAATCCTGTATGTGAGACAGCAAAAGAGACACAGATGTATAGAATAGTCTTTTGGACTCTGTGGGAGAAGGCAAGGGTGGGATGATCTGAGAGGATAGCATAGAAACATGTATATTATCATATATGAAACAGATCGCTGGTCTAGGTTTGATGCATGAGACAGGGTGCTCAGGGTTGGTGCACTGGGATGACCCTGAGGGATGGGATGGGGAGGGTGGTGGGAGGGGGGTTCAGGATAGGGAACACATGTAAACCCATGGCTGATTCATATCAATGTATGGCAAAAACCACTACAATATTGTAAAGTAATTAGCCTCCAACTAAAATAAATAAATTAAAAAAAAAACCAAAGAAGACATATAGATGGCCAACAGACACATGAAAAGATGCTCAACATGGCTAATTATTATAGAGATGCAAATCAAGACCACAATGAAGTATCATCTCACATAAGTCAGAATGGCCATTATCCAAAAGTCTACAGATAATAAAGTCTGGAGAGTGTGTGGAGAGAAGGGAACCCTCCTAACCTGTTTGTGGGAATGTAAATTGGTGCAGTCACTATGGGAAACAATGCGAAAGTTCCTTAAAAACTAAAAATAGAGCCACCATATGATCCAGCAATCCCACTCCTGGGCATATATTTGGAAAAGATGAAAACTCTAATGAAAAAAGAGACACATACCCCAATGTTCACAGCAACATTATTTGGAATGATACTCAGCTACAAAAAGAATGAAAGATTGCCATTTGCAGTAACATGGATGGACCTAGAAAGTATCACACTAAGTGAAATACATCAGAAAAAGACAAATATTGTACGATATCACTTATAAGTGGAATCTAAAAAAATGAAATGGTTCTATATACAAAACAAATAGACTCACAAACCTAGCAAACAAACTTTGGGGAAAGGGGAAAAGGAGTGGGGGTTAAGGGTATAAATTACAAGTGTGAGAATGATAGATACAAACTACTATACATTAAATAGATAAGCAGCAGGGATTTGCTATATAAAGTGGAACTATATTTAATATCTTGCAATAACCTATAATGGGTTTCCCTGGTGGCTAAGTGGTAAAGAATCTGCCTGCCAATGCAAGAGATGTGGGTTCAATCCCTGGGTTGGGCAGATCTCCTGGAGAAGGAAATGGCAACCCACTCCAGTATTTTTGCCTAGAGAATCACAGGAACAGAGGATTCTGGTAGGGTACAGTCCATGGGGTTCGCAGAGAGTCAGACACAATTGAGTGATTGAACAACAACAATAATAGAAAATAACCTGAGAAATATACATAATTGAATCACTTTGCTACACACCTGAAGCTAACACAATATTGTACATAGACTGTGCTTTATGTGAGCTGAGAAGAGAGAATGTAGGTGTTACACCTGGCTTGTTGGGCAGGGCATGTTTCAGGGAAGCAGGTGAGGTGCACAGTCAGGACTTGGGAACAGAACGGCCCAGCATGAGGACTGATGGAGGCAGGCCAAGTGCCAGTTGCTACCTATGTTATACTTTTCCTCTTTTGTGAAATGTTAGTAATCAGGCCTACTTTGAGGAATAAGATATGGGAAGTGAGGGAAGTCATTCACATAAAGTTATCTTTTTTTTCCTTTAACTTTTTATTTTGTATTAGGGTATATAGTTGGGTAACAATGATGTGATTGTTTCAGGTGGACAGCAAAGGGATTCAACCATACATATACATGCATCCAATCTCCCCGAAACTTCCCTTCCATCCAGGCTGCCATATAACATTGAGTAGAGTTCCCTGTGCAGTAGGCCCTTGCTGGCTATACATTTTAAATGTAGCACTGTATACATATTGATCCCAAACTCCTTAACTATCCCTTCCCTCTATCCCTCCCCTGGCAACTATAAATTTGTTCTCTGAGTCTATGAGTCTCTTTCTGTTTTGTAAGCTCATTTCTTTTTAGATTCCACATAGAAGGGATGCCATGTTATCTTTTAAAATATAAATCCAATCAAGCCATCCCTTACTGGAATCCACTCAGTGATGCCCCTTGGTACAAGAGTATGAAACCCAGCTCCTTTCACTGACCTGCAGGGCCTGTGTGACTTGGCCACTAACCATCTTCCCAGCCCAGCTTCATCTCAAACTACCCTCCCCTGTTTACTCAGCTCCAGCCTCACCGACTTCCCTAGTCTGAGGAGGTATTTTTGTCCCTTGAGCCTGCCTGTGCTGCACTGTCTGGCCAGCTGTCCTGAGCCCTCTGTGTCTTGTGAGCTCCTGTTGTCCCTTGTCTCAGCTCCAGTGTCGCATCTTCAGAGGGCTCAGTAGACCATTCAGGTAGATGCCTTCCTTTATTTCCCAGTAGGCTTTGATTCACAAAGACCTCGGTCACTTATGAACTTCTATTCTCACTAGTGATCTCCCTGAACAAAAGAAAGCTAAATGCGGGGGATGCACCTGCCCATTTTCCTGGGTCCAGGTGTCATCTAAGCCTGGCCCAGTGCTTGGCACAGACTATGTGCCCAAGGAAATTTACCAAATGATTGCATGAATGAATGAATGGGAAAGATAGAGCTTGGCTGGCACACTGTAGTTACCTGGAATTATGACTGTTATTATCATGTAGCATTTTATGACTGTGCATGTGGATCTTTAGCTCTTTCAAAATAGAGAAATAATTTATAACTTATTAAAAATAACATAGGAAAATATATATGTAAATATGAATGGCTGTTATTTTCCTTGTGATAATTTTAAATGGAAAAGCAATAGGTTTTTACATAAGTTTCTGCATGCAATCAGTGGATAGGCCGGAAAATTTTCTGTGAGTGCATGCAAGGTTATACTGCAAATAGCCCATTCATATCCAACACCAGACGGCCATTTTTCTAACCTGGAGAGGGTGTTTATAACTTTTCTTCAATCTGTATACATATTGATACAATAGATAGTTGTACATAAATAGACATTCACCAGCTCCAGCAAAATTCCTGCTGCCAAACAGAAGAAAAACGTCAGAGTAAGCTATAAAGAAAGTGCTTGGTTTTTTAAATGTAGAAATGGCAATTCACTGCATTTATACAAATTGCCATGTACTGAGGGTTGCAACTCCGAGAATGAATAGCAAGAAAAGTTGCAGCTAAGAGCAAATCTGAGAACTCTTGTTTTGAAAGTAAAGGCTTAGTCAGTACTATAGCATTCTGGCAATCTGCATAATATTAACCAGAGTGTTTTGTATTGGGACCAAGACTTTATGTATTGATTTTCTTGTATGTAAAATGTCCTGACTAAAACTTCTCTTTAAAATGCTCAAGAAGAAACTTACCTTGGATGAAACTAGAAGAATTCACATGTCTCTTACATAAGACAGGCAATGCCAAAGAATGCTCAAACGACCACACAATTGCACTCATCTCACACGCTAGTAAAGTAATGCTCAAAATTTTTCAAGCCAGGCTTCACCAATACGTGAACTGTGAACTTCCAGATGTTCAAGCTGCTTTTAGGAAAGGCAGAGGAACCAGAGATCAAATTGCCAACATCCGCTGGATCATGGAAAAAGCAAGAGAGTTCCAGAAAAACATCTATTTCTGCTTTATTGACTATGTCAAAGCCTTTGACTGTGTGGATCACAATAAACTGTGGAAAATTCTGAAAGAGATGGGAATACCAGACCACCTGACCCACCTCTTGAGAAACCTGTATGCAGGTCAGGAAGCAATAGTTAGAACAGGACATGGAACAACAGACTGGTTCCAGATAGGAAAAGGAGTATGTCAAGGCTGCATATTGTCACCCTGCTTACTTAACTTCTATGCAGAGTACATCATGAGAAACTCTGGGCTGGAAGAAGCACAAGCTGGAATCAAGATTGCCAGGAGAAATATCAATAACCTCAGATATGCAGATGACACCACCCTTATGGCAGAAAGTGAAAAAGAACCAAAGAACCTCTTGATGAAAGTGAAAGAGGAGAGTGAAAATGTTGGCTTAAAACTCAACATTCAGAAAACTAAGATCATGGCATCCAGTCCCATCACTTCATGGCAAATAGATGGGGAAACAATGGAAACAGAGGCTGAATTTATTTTTCTGGGTTCCAAAATCACTGCAGATGGTGATTGCAGCCATGAAATTAAAAGACGCTTGCTGCTTGGAAGGAAAGTTATGACCAACCTAGACAGCAGATTAAAAAGCAGAGACATTACTTTGCCAACAAAAGTCAGTCTAGTCAAGGCTATGGTTTTTCCAGTAGTCATGTATGGATGTGAGAGTTGGACTATAAAGAAATCTTGAGTGCCAAAGAATTGATGCTTTTGAACTATGGTGTTGAAGAAGACTCCTGAGAGTCCCTTGGACAGCAGGGAAATCCAACCAGTCTATCCTAAACGACATCAGTCCTGGGTGTTCATTGGAAGGACTGATGTTGAAGCTGAAACTCCAATACTTTGGCCACCTGATGCAAAGTGCTGACTCATTTGAAAAGACCCTGATGCTAGGAAAGATTGAGGCAGGAGCAGAAGGGACTGACAGACGATGAGATGGTTGGATGGCATCACTGACTGAACGGACATGGGTTTGGGTGAACTTCAGGAGTTGGTGATGGACAGGGAGGCCTGGCGTGCAGCGGTTCATGGGGTCGCATAGAGTTGGACACAACTGAGTGACTGAACTGAACTGAACTTACTTCTTAGGTATATTAATCTGCATGATACCAAGTGACTATATAACCCAACTATTGGATGGATTTATGAGGATGGTGCAAAAGTAACTGAGGTTTTGAAATTTGCTATTTGATATTGGAATATATTCTTAAATAAATGTGGTTATGTTATACATTATTTGAATACACATTTCTCACTTGATGTTTTTGCTAATGAGTTATTAGTTTCTGTTTGTTTTATATTTATTCTAGATTATAGAAATGATGTTAGACAAAAGGCAAATTGAAGTGTTTTTTTTTTATTTGAGTTCAAAATGGGTTGTCAAGCAGAGACAACTAGCAACACCAACAACACATTTTACCCAGGAACTGCTAATGAACATACAGTGCAGTGGTGGTTTAAGAAGTTTTGCAAAGGACAGGAGAGTCTTGAAGATGAACACCACAGTGGCCTGCCACTGGAAGTTGACAACAATCAGTTGAGAGGATCATTGAAGCTGATCCTGTTACAACTACACGAGAAGTTGCTGAAGAACTCAGTGTCAACCACTGTATCGTCATTTGGCATTTGAAACAAACTGGACAGGTAAAAAAGCTCAATAAGTGGGTGCCTCATGAGCTGACCGCAAGGCAAAAAAATAGGTTTGAAGTGAAATCTTCTCTTATTCTATGCAAAAACAATGAACAATTTCTCCATTGGATTGTGATGTGCAATAAAAAGTGGATTTTATATGACAGCTGGTGATGACCAACTCAGTGCTGGACAGAGAAGATGCTCCAAAGCACTTCCCAAAATCAAACTTACACCAAAAGAAGGTTATGGTCACTGTTTGGTCGTCTCTTGCCAGTCTGATCATTACAGCTTTCTGAATCCTGGCAAAATCATTACATCTGAGAAGTATGCTCAGCAAATCAATGAGATGCACTGAAAATGGCAACATCTGCAGCAAGTATTGATTAACAGAATGGACCCAATCCTTCTCTACGACAATGCCCGACTGCACATCACACAACCAATGCTTCAAAAATTGAACAAACTGGGCTATGACGTTTTGCCTCATCCGCCTTATTCCCCTGACTTCTCATGACTACCATTTCTTCAGGCATCTCAACAACTTTTTGCCAGGAAAACAACTTCCACAACCAGCAGGAGGCGGAAAATGCATTCCAAGAGTTTTCTGAATCCCCAACATGCACTTTTATGCTACAGGAATAAACAAACTTATTTCTCTTTGGCAAAAATGTGTTGATGGTAATGGTTCCTATTTTGATTAACACAGATGTGTTTGAGCCTAGTTATAATAATTTAAAATTCAAGGTCCAAAACTGCAATTACTTTTATACCAACCTAGTAGTATTGGACCAATCAAACCCTAAATGTTCATTAGAAGGACTGATGTTGAAGCTGAAGCTCCAATACTTTGGCCACCTGATGCAAGAGGTGACTCGCTGGAAAAGACGCTAATGATGGGAAAGACTGAGGGCAAGTGGAGAAGGGACAATGGATGATTAGATAGCATCAAGTGACTCAATGGGCAAGAGTTTGAGCAAACTTTGGGAGATAATGAAGGACAGGAGGCCTGGTGTGCTGCAGTTCAAGGGGTCACAAAGAGTCAGACACAACTAAACAACAACAAATAGTATTTTGCACCTTGTTTTTCTGCTGTAATTTTATATACATGCTATGAATTCTTTAATTATACTGAAATTTGTAATGGTATCAGCAGAAAATACAAATAGCTGTGAAAGGATTTAGAAAAATCAGAAAGTGTGAGATCCATAGTGAGATAATACAGACAAGGAAGGAATTTTAAGGTTAAATAATAAATTATTCAGTTTTCCCACAATGTCATACTTTAGAAGTGGAACAGGTTGCATGAGACCATGAAATTTCTTATGTATTCGTATTTTGTGCTCCTTTTTCTTCTGCACATCATATATTCAGTATACATATTCCCCAAGGAAAAGTAACTTACATAATTACTTTAGAGTTGTTGGAGGGAACTGGGTATTTGTGGATAATAGAAAGTATTTTTCGTGGGTGAATGGACTGAAATCCAGAGCCTCACCCAATGCTGAGCCAAATACCAGCTACATCTGGACTTAGGATGACACAGTGTCCAGTCTTCACAGCCTCAGCCTCAGTAGCAACTGAGACTACTCCCTGAGAAATCTATACAGGGAAATATAGATTTAATAACCCAATACCAAACAGCATTAACTGAGTTTTTATTATAGCAAGGGTTCATATTTGAGATATTCCAAAGCATAAAATATTTCTAAGGGGTGCTTTCTTTTTCAAATGAAATGATGCATCTTCCCCCCATCTGCTTGCTTATTTTGGCAGGCATACATACTAATCATGTTGTAATGAGGCTACAATTAAAGACAGTTGCCATCTCCTCAGCAAAGACCAATGGGATGGGGTCGGGGTGCTGGGGGTGGAATACATTTAAAGAGTGGAATGTGGTGAAACAGAAAGTTGGCTCAGGATTAAGAACGTGCTGCAACTAACCCACAAAACAAGTAATCCACGGGTAGGCAACATTATACTAAAGGCCCAAGGGTTGTTCTGGTCCTCTAGGTATGAACAAATATTTCCGTAACACACAGCTTTGCTTAGGATTTACTTTTTCAGCAAAGGAGATTGTGCAGAAACGCTGAAGTAATCTTTTGTGCTTTCAAATGACCATCATGGTCTGAGACGAGATGGCCATAACCCGTCCCAAGACCACACAGTTGCACGTTACCTTGGACACCAGGCTGGCTCTGTATGCTGCTAGTTGCTTCAGGTACTCCTTCTTCGCGGCCTCTGTTTTCTTTTTATAGACCTGCAACAACAGAGAGTCTTAGATTAGAAAGTGCATCTGCTTTTGTTTCCAGAGAAGTGCAATGCAGAATGATAATTGTGTGTGTTCACACGCACACACACACACACACACACACACACAATACAATAATACGTAGCTCCCCAAAGATAGTGTTTTCTTACTGAAACAAGTTTTTAAGAAGTATGGCAAGAGATTAGATAATAAAAAGACTAACAATGGTAAAATTTCCCATTTTGCATAAAGCATATGAAGAGATATACCTGGGTTAGTCTGAGAGTGGAGGCAGTTGGTTTGGAAAGATACTATGGCTGGAGGTTCCCAGGGAACCACATGTGAGTAAAGAAGCCATTCATACTTATATAAGGAGTAGATAATGTTATACTGCACTCAAATCCTGACATATACAGAGCTTCCCTCGTAGCTCAGCTGGTAAAGAATCTGTGAAAGATACTATGGCTGCAAGTTCTCAGGGAATCACATGTGAGAAAAGAAGCCATTTGTACTTATATAAGGGGCAGATAATGCTGTAGTGCACTCAAATCCTGACATATATCTCTTTGCTAAATACAAAAACAAGGACAGATTCCAAAGATGATCAATAAAGTTCAACATGCTAATCAAAGAAACAGTTATGGAGTTTGCAGGTTCATCACTAATTTAAAGTTTTGTGCCTTGAAGTTCTATTTTCAAAGACTCAGCAATCAGTGATGGCAGTCGAAGTCACATTTGGGAGTGGGCTGGGGACCCTGAGTGGCTGCGGACTGCACATGTGCCGTGACGTGTAGCCTGCTCTGGTCAGGCCCTTTCCAGAAAACACAAAAAAACACATGTTATGGATGTGTGGATGCCTCAGTGTGAAAAGGTAAAAATGTTCTGAATTGAGTTTCAATTTATAGCAGCTTTTCATTTTTCATAGGAAATCATCTTGCAAATACAAGCAAAATCATCCTAAATTGAGCAAAAGTACTGAAAAACAACTTGCTGGTAGGCTAAAGGTCACATAGCTAAGCTAACAGAAAAAAAGTTATTAGAGTCAAAAATGAAAGATAAGCAAAGTGAATATACTTTGTCTGCTATCATTAAGGTAATTATTTCAAGGCTTTAGAGCCTGCTTTTGTCAATCTTTTGAAATCAGCCCAAAAGAACAAAATATTTTTCACCATTGGATGCATTTTCATGGATACGACTATTTTAAATTTCCCACATCTCGAATTTTACAGCAAGGAATGAGGCTTGGCTACTACTTTGTAATGCTGAGCTCAAAACCAGACACAGGCCAGTGTGAAAGTGGCCTTAGAATTAGTCAAAGTATTAAATATAAATTATGTGTAAAGACCAAATATCTACCAAAGTCAGCAGCAGAAGTCAATTTATGGTTTCTGATGTGGAAGGTGGTTTGCTGAGGCCTGTCCCCGACTGTGAAATTTAAGGTGTGAGAAATATTACCTACTCATAAATATTTTAATTAAAGCAGAACATTTTACTTAAAGTAAACAAATGAGTAACCTTGTCAACAGAATTATAAAGGACCCTATGAAATGAATGTGCTCATTGTTCTCCCTTAGGGAGCGCTTTAGCCTAGTCTTTCATATTTGGCATTTTGGTATATTATAATAAAGGCAACTATAATAAGGCAATTATGAATTCATACAATAGTATCACACAATCATCTTTAGTGTCATCTTTACAATACATGGAACTAAAGAAATTTAAAAGAAACTTTTTAGTAAGAAGTCAATTAATCAATTACAGGAAAATTCTTAATTTACTGAGCTAATTATTAGAAGTCAAATTCAGATTCTTTTTTAGACACCCATATATGAAAACAAATAAACACTAAATTCCAGCAAAGTCTTTGAACAGTATGATTCATGCATATCATATGCTTTGGTTCAGTCAGAATGAGAAACATGGAGCTCTCTTGCTTTTTGATTGATTTATTTCTTTCTTCAAATACAGATTTCTGTTTGTAGTTCTCCCTCCAATCTCTTCCGCAAGACATACTTTTTATTATGAATGACCTTAAACTGACAACGTTTACATTTACTTTTAATACCTTAAAACTGTTTCAAGAGGGTTTTTCTCCCACACAGACAGAAATCCTATTCAGGACTTTGAAGCAAATATTTAACAAAAATATCTTCGATGGTAGTACGCTTTTGTAAACTTGAAGCATTTCTATCATGTTTTTTATTCATGTTACTCTAGGTGACCTCCTTGGACAGCTAACTAGGGTTCATTTAGCTTCCACAGCATTGCCTGAAGCCTCATTTTCTAAGTAGCACAGGTAAGACAGTGTTCAGATGGCCTGACTGTAACATCTATCATCCTTCTTGCCCTCGGTTTCTATCGAAGAAACAGCAGCATTACTACAGTGGGGCTCCCAGTGGTTAACATCCCACAAGGTGTTAACTTTCCTGAAATTTGTTTATTAACAACCACGGGAGAAAGGTGGCAACTCGGTGTGTTTCAGGCTGGATGTATGCCCCCTGGATTCAGGGGAGATCGATGTCGTTATGGGATTCCTGACTAGCATTCAGAGCACCCTGTTTCCTCCAGATGGCTCCCTATTGGCTATTGATGACTGGCTATGTGGGATCATCCTACACGTGCCTAAATACCACTTTAGGAAAGAGGAAACTCATCACGTCACATTACACGGCTTGATGGGTCTGCTCTTCCCTGAACAGCTGCAGATCTTCAGAGGGAGGATTCAAAGGGTGGTGATTTCAGGAGGTATGTTTCTGTAATTGTGTCTAAAGGGGGGTACCCTGGGTCAGAACTAAAATCTGAGGTGGCTTCCCTTACAGTAATTTAGAACCTCCACCTTTGAGAACTAGCTAATGGCTCAAATATTATTCACCCTGTATGTCCTTGTGATGCTACCCTCTAAAATTGTACAAGGATGCTTTCTGAATCCTGTCTTTGATGCAGATGTCTGAAGAAGGGCCTCAAATATATGAGAATGATAAAAAACATGTAAGAATTCCACATACTGAAATTCTTCCTTTAGAACAGATAATTAAAAATCATCAGTAAAAAGTTCCACAAAAACGTTTCAAAGCTCTATTTATGGATGGAGAAAACTCTTTCACTTGTAGAAACCAAAGATGACGCTGACTGCATTTGCAATGAGCAGTCCACTGCAATGATCAAACCTTCTAACCTAGGGGATGGGTCTGATTTACATCAAAGTTAAGTTTGGGAAAGAAGTGGTCTCTCTCTCTCTCTCTCTCAGGGAAAGACAAATATTTTAAAGAAATGTGATTCACACGGTAAATATTAGTACTCAGCTGAACTACAAAATGGCTTCCAAATGGGCCACAGCTGTTTGAAATAAAGTGCAAAGTTGGCCAGATGAGGATTTAAAAATCATAATACATCATTTATCATTTTCCCCAGCTCATCCAAACACTTTTGAATTCATCCTGTCCTAACTTAGTTAGTTGCTGTGGTTTGTTATTCTAAGAAAGCTACCATACCCTATCTAAGGATTGCATCTCAGCAGTTAAGTTAAAACATATATAATGGCTAAACTAAAACAGACCTCAAATGGCAGTTCTAGAGAATCCAAATTCTGTTCATGTAACCTAGTGATTCTATGAATCATTTTTTAAGTTGCACTACATTCTAGCATGTATACACATTTTTATAAGCGAATAATCTCTAATTAAAATCAGCAATTCAGTATCAGTGACTACGGATGCACTCAAACAGAAAACATTCTAATACAACCTGTCATTTTGCTTTTCTCACTTTCTGCTCCTTCCCCAAACAATCCGTCTAACTTATATAGAAAAGTAAAACCTTATAAATACCATTTAATTCCTTCTTCCTTCCTTCTTTTTGGCTCTGGTCCCTAGTTAATCTCTAGTTGTAGTTTATTCAACTCTTTGCAGTAATAATAAGAAAAAACACAGTTCTTCTAATTCTGGATTTTATTCAAACACTACAAAACTAAAGGCACTTTTCTTTTTGGTTAACTTCAAATGTAGTTTTTCCCCAGTATAATTTCATATTTATAGAAAATGCTTAGAAACATGGTTATGTAAGAAATAATAATTTAATCTCATTTCCCTGTAATATACAGTACTTGAGAAATTAACATTTGCAGCATCTTTGAATGCTATTATTATTTAGGACAGTTAGAGCAAGTGCATCTGTGTTTACACAGAACTTAGTCCTTAAATGCAGTTAAATTTCCATTTGTGTAACTTGCTCAGCGTTTTCTTAAGCATTCCAGAAGTCAGAGAACTTTATAAAGTGGTATTCAGAGAACTGAAAACATTATACAACATGACAAAAATTTTGCTATCGATTCTTTTTGGGATCCATCAAATGCAAACACATTGTCTGCACAATAATGGGGTAACCTGTTTCTGGAATGGTCGGGATCAGAAGCAAGCTCTTCATCTGAAAATAAGGCTGTAAAATACATCTGTCAGTTTATTAAATGAGGATGAGAGAGTGTAATGTTGTTCAATTATACTTAACAATATAGTGAGTATCTGTTATGTTCCTGCATGGAGTGAGGAACAGAAGCTACAAAACCAAAAAAAGTATTAAAATATGCTTCTATTGTGTGCATTTTTTGTGTGAGGCATATATATACATGTATCTAATCAAACTGGTCTGGTATCTGAGATTTATCTCTGTTTATGCAACAGCCCCTCCTGGTTACATGTGATCTCCCTTGGATGCCTCATTCAGACCCCCAACCACAGGGCAGCCCTTTTAGCAGGGCAGTCTGGCACATAGCAGGTGCTTGGGAAATGCCTGCGATAGAGTGTATAATCCCTGGTCTCAGGTTTCTCTTCTGTGAGTCAGCATGGGTGTGGTACTCACGGTAGAACACCAAACTGCATGTTCTAAATTAGGGTGGGCATCAGTGGGGACAGAGGATTTGGTATACAAAGAGATAACCTGCCCTCCTGAAACATGTTTACCAATAATACACAAAGCCCAGTGGACTTGCCGCTGCTGCTGCTGCTAAGTCGCTTCAGTCGTGTCCAACTCTGTGCGACCCCAAAGACGGCATCCCACCAGGCTCCACCATCCCTGGGATTCTCCAGGCAAGAACACTGGAGTGGGTTGCCATTTCCTTCTCCAATGCATTAAAGTGAAAAGTGAAAGTAAAGTCGCTCAGTTGTGCCCGACTCTTAGCGACCCCATGGACTGCAGCCTACCAGGTTCCTCCATCCATGGGATTTTCCAGGCAAGAGTACTGGAGTGGGTTGCCATTGCCTTCTCCGCCAATGGACTTGAGTGAGTATTATGTTCAAATTCTCTCTCTGCTGACATCATGGAACCATTTAAGTGAAATGTCTGCTCTCTCTGTGTATCAGCATGGAGTATTTCCATTTGCACTCTGTGTATTTACACCCAGGAAGGTGTGCCACAACCCCATTTATGTACCAATTAATTATAGGTATATATGCCTGTGATTTAGAAATATGTTCACCATTGGGTATAATATTTCCAACTGCTGTTTCAAGTTTTTATGAATATTAATATAAACTTGCCTCACCTTCTACAGTTTTTAAGTGAACAATTGTTTTATATATCTTCTACATCTAGCATTAAAAAAACTGGAGAAAATGCCTAATGTTTATAAGGAATTGGCCAAGATAAACACGTGTGTGAATGCTATTGTAAAACAGGATTTTAGTTAACCTTAAGTATTGTTGACATAAAATCCAAATTTTATCATAAGATATGGGGCGGGGGTGGGGGAAGGCCCCGGCAGCGCTTCTGTAGTGGGTATTTGAGCACCAATGAGGAGTAAATGATTTGATTCCACGGGCTCAGAGGATTTGTCAGCTGCCTCGTAAGTACAATTCTGGCTCTTCATATCCCTGCTGCTTCTAATTTAGCAGGACAGGCTCATAATTGAAGCAAATTAACTATTTACACTTGCCACTTCTACCAGGGGAAGAGGACACAGCAGCAGGAAAGAATGAGCAGGAAATTACATTCTTCCCACTTGTGTCAGACCTGCCCTTATATAAACACATTAACAGTAATTTCATGAGGCGTCAAACATAGGAATAAATACTGAGGGATGAAATAATGAGGTGCTGCTATTGAGCTGAACTGCTATGGCTAATATCCTTGGATATGAATTATGCATCCTGAAAGAAGGCATATGTTACAATATTCAAACAGTTTCCCTGCAAGTGATATCTGCTCATTAGGCTCTGGATAGCGAGGTAAACCTGCTCTCTTCTCCCATGACAGGGTAGCATTTACAAAAATATGCTCTCTGGGCACCGTGGGCTGTGGTTTCTCCTGAATACACCAAACCCTGAACAGGCCTTCCACTCCATTTTTAGCCTAACAGCATGTTTATTTAGCTCTTTGGCTGAAGCTTTAAAGCCATTTAATGTAATGTAAACAAGAACATTTTGTTTGTAATTTGCTAAATGTATTACAGCCCAACTGTGTCTCCAATTAGGAACTTAAGGTTCATTTAGTAATTTACATCTGGTTCTGATTTAAGGTGACTTTCCTTTCCCACTTAGGAGCTGACTTTCCGTGGCTAAAAAGGAACCAAGAATGCTTTATAGCTCTTTGGACCGATCCCTTCTGCTTCAAAGCTGGACGGGACTCTTTAATTTAGTGGGGTTTGACTTTGATGACCAGAATCACAGAATTCAGAATAATGGGGAAATACAGGAAATTTAGCTGGACCTTCATAAACAAAGATGCTGAGGGTTGCTCAAACTCCAAGGAGTCTCATATAAAGGGCATGATCTTGTTACGTTATTATTTTTCTTTCTCTGTAGGTTCCAGTCAATGAAACAAAAGTAGCAAAGACCAACATCACCGTCACACTTATGTTTTATTTCCCTTTCTCTAGCTGGTGCCTTTTGGAAACGACTTACTATGTCTCTGAACCAGGTTCTCCACTGTCGTAGGATTCATTAGCATTTAAAACCTTCTGCTGGAATCCCAAACACAATCCCGCTCCCTCCCTTCCAGATTCAGCCCCATCTTCGAAAGTATTCAAATGGAGAGATCTCTGATATGTGAAGTTTGTTCAGCGGCTTTGGTAGGAACAACTCATAATGGAGGTTTTGTGTTCCTGGAGGATTTTTATCACTTCTTTTAGCTTCCTTCTGATTTCTCTTCTTTGAGAGATTCTTTACAGAAATCAAAGTACATATAGTTTCTTCCTTTCCGGGGCTTCTGAAAATAAAGACCTGCCCATCTGCAGTGGCTTCTTAGCCCCGCCTAGACTCCACAAAGAGGAAGCATGTGACACACACATACACAGCAGCCCCATTAGTCCTGTTCCCTCTGGCTGGCAAGAAAACATTCAATTGTAATCTCACTAATAGCTGTTTTTCCTTAAATATTGTAATTTTCTGAGCCCCTAATAAGTCATCAATAATTTTGCCCATTTTCCCCAGTTTGTGTTTATATTTGGAGCTGTTCATAATTGTGGGCTATTATGACAACGGGATTTCTGAACAATGGTGGTGCATGAAATCCTAGCCTTCTCCTTGAACCAGCTGCCTACACAAAGCCAGCAGCATCACGTGGGGGCTGTTCTGCAACATGCACGTTTGTCCTAAATTTTGAAGTTTAGTGGTCTGCCTCTAACTGGCTCCAGCAACATTCCTTTAAAAATACATAGCAGTATGTGTGCTCTCCAATTTGAATATTAAATGAGAGTAAAATACAATTAAATTAAGTTTGAAACAGAGATATTATGTTGGCACCATGAGTCAACATAAAGGGGAAGAACAGGTGGTAATACACCATAATAACACTTTTGGATATTTTGCTGAAATTCTCTTGATGCCCAAAACGTGCACTCTAGGTGGGCATGTGCGCTTTGTGGGCAATTCCGGCAAACTGTCAGAGAGGGGCTGCCACGTGGAGCACGGCAGGCCCAGCTGATGCAGTATGTCCCTTCTATAAGCGAGGCATCTGCTCTCACTCACTAAACCCTCTCCCTGCTTGTCCCTGGGGTGGACTTGCACCCGTATATGTCAAAACCACCCTTTTTTACATACTCTGTGGTTTCACTATCTTTATTAAGCCAGATCATCTTTTAAGAGGAAAGAATAAGCTATGCTGAACCCCTGTCAAGTCAAAGGAACAGAAGGCATGGGGACAAACTATCTCAAGTGACTCAAACTGATCCCAGCACCTTGTTTTGGTAATGGTGCTTGAGTGTTAAAATACTAACTTCTCTATAAGAGAAAAAGTTATTTCTATTAATATATCTCCCTAAGTAATCTCAGAATATTTTTTTAAACAACTGCATTTTGATTATGGAATTGCTTTACAATACTCAGTGAGTTAAACAGGGTCTGTGCTATGCTAAGTTGCTTCAGTTGTGTCCAGCTCTTTGCGACGCCATGGACGATGGTCTGCAAGGCTCCTCTGTCCACAGGGCTCTCCAGGCAAGAATACTGAAGTGGGTTCCCATTCTCTCCCCCAGGGGAGCTTCCCAACCCAGGGATCGACATCACATCTCTCAGGTCTCCTGCATTGGCAGGTGGTTTCTCTACCATTAAGGCCACCTGGGAAGCCGCCAAGTAGGGTCAGCTATTATATAATCTCATCTTTTATTTATAAAACACATTCGTCAACCCCCCAACTATTTCTATTAAGAGAGAACCCAAAGAAAGACTCATTACAAGTTACCTATAAAATTGGAAACAAAAGAAAAAGAGGAAAGTGTTTTGCTATCACAATATACAATTAAAAAGCCTTAAGTATTATGTCATAATTGTGATCCTACTTCCATTGGAAAGGCTCAGAGCTGAGTTTGAAAGGCAGAATGGGAGAATGGGAGTCATTTCTCTTTTTATCACGACACTGGAGAATAGTGACTTTCATATTCTTTGGGTCTGTAAAGACCTTACCTGGTCAGACCAAAAATGTGGAATATTATCTCAGTGTTCCCCTCTTGCTATAATAAAAATAAAAGGCCGTATTATAATAGAATTAGTGGGGAAATCCTGAAGCTTTATATTTGTTGCCTTGAGGAACTACTCAGTTTTCATCCTAAGAACATTATTCTTTTCCCCTAGAAACATGAGAACAGGCACTGACCTTGAATTGATAATGTAAAGGATTTGATCGTGGGCTAGGAAAGAGCTGTGTAGACCTCCCTCATTTAAGTTCCTCTAGTAAATGAGGGAAGTAATTAGGAAAAGATATCCAAGGTTAGAAAAACAGACAAGAGGAGTCAGATTGGTGGTAGTGCTGGCGACTGAAGTTTCTTGACATAAAACCAAAGGAGCGCATGTCAGCCTTTGAGCAGCATCCCCAGCTCACTGCCGGGTTGCAGAAGGGATCACTAATGTCCTCTGATCACAAGTTGCCATCACAGTCACTAGGGAAGGCAACCACCTTCTGGATGTCTCTTCTGGGAAATTCTATCTCACAAAGCAAGAGTTTATAGCACTGAAGCCTGGGCCCTATCCACGACTACACACAGGGGCTGTCTGAGCAGGGAGAGAGGTTATGTCCTGGTGCCCAGGCCATGGGTAGAGCAGGACAGGGGTGGGGCTGGGGTTCCTGGTGGAGGTGCACTCAGTTTCTCAATCCATGAATAAGCCCCTGTGTAGAATTCCACCGTGCGTCTCCAACATCAGTGGGGAACCACACTTTGGCTTTGGGACTGTGACAGCAAACTGATCCAAGTTAGGAGAGAAACCGGCTCTGAAGTCTCAAAAAACTGTATTAGGTTTTCAGTGGAATCACAAAATACAATGTCAACCACTCTATTTGTGAGGGTATTTTACAGTGCAGGAGACCCGGGTTCGATCCCTGGGTTGGGAACATCCCCTGGAGAAGGAAATGGCAACCCACTCCAGTACTCTTGCCTGGAAAATTCCATGGACTGAGGAGCTTGGTAGGCTACAGTCCATGGGATCGCAGAGAGTCAGACACAACTGAGTGGCTTCAGTTTAATCTCACACACAGAGAACATTTCCGTGGTATGGTTTCCATCCTCAGAGATGACTCTTGTAGCAGAGCTCCACGCAGCAGGCCCTATGAAGCCCTTAGCTGGGAGTGGCAATCTTGAAAAGGATATAATGTGTAGAGATTTCAGACTGTACAGGACAGCTCTGACTTATAGTAAAGGGGGGTTGGAGAGAATTGGAAGAGTAGGTTTAGCTAATGTTCTGTTAGCAGCTGGTTTTACCATTACAGCTATAATTGTTTTTATAAACTGGTTAGAAAAGAACTGTAGGTTGAATGATAAGTTCTAGTCATGGTGTGTAGTAGACAAATCAGTCAACGAATAGGACTCTATCTTATTCTCTGCTCTCCTCCCAGTGTCTAGAAAAGTGCCTGGGGCACACAGTAAACACTCAATAAATCTTTGTTGAATGGATGAGTGACTGAATTTAACTGGCCCCATTTCATAACCTGCAAAATTCAGAAAACAGCATCTATGAATACTGCGCTGAACAAACGAAATAAATCATGTAAAACTGTTGTTAAAATATCAAACACAATATACTTTGTAGATGCTGACAGATACTACGATATTTAGGCTCTTAGAGATGTACGCAGGTTTGAGATGTTCTCTTTCTTACTTACTTCCCTGGACCTGAGGAGGAGAGATAAAAGTCTTTGTTAAGAATCCAATATGGGACTAACCCATCATGAATGCACTTCAGCATTCTGTAGCATCTAAAGCTGCATCCACTTCATCCACATCCAGTGACTGAACTTTAATAATAATGCTTGTCTAATTTTTCCTTCATGAAAATGAAATTCTAGATGGTGCAATCTAGTCCTGGCAATCTAGAAATCTGGGATCAATACTGCTTCTTTGTTGAAGTGGATTCTGTCTATACATGGGCTTCCCTGGTGGCTCAGACAGCCTGAGAACTTGCCTACAATGTAGGAGGCCCGGGTTTGATCCCTGGGTTGGGAAGCCTCTGGAGAAGGAAATGGCTACCCACGCCAGTATTCTTGCCTGGAGAACTCCATGGACAGAAGAGCCTGGCAGGCTACATTCCACGGAATCCCAAAGAGATGGATAAGACTCTTTCCACAATTCCCATCCTCCTTAAGACCTTCTGGATGACTTACACTGTGGCTGAGATACAAAGTGTCTCTCACGCCCCTGCTCCCCACCAGTGTGGTCCTCAGTCACACCATGGCAATCCACAAGAGGAGAAAATAATCAGGTATCTGGGCCCATTTAATACAGCCTCGCAATATGGTACAAGAGGGATTGAATAACATACTCCAGTGGTCTTTAGGGAATGGCTAAGGGTAGAGATCCTTAAATTCGAGGTTCATTTAGCAAAGAGCAAAGAGAGTTTTGATGACAAAAGAGTAAATACTAAGTGCTGAAGAGAGGTGTGGACAGTTCTCAAAATGCCTTTAGTGTTTTTTTTTTTTTTCTGTCTAGGATCACATTGGCAGCGTTAAGGAATGAGGTAATCCTGGCTTGGATATGTAGAAGCCCTTCCAAAAGTAACTACAGCATATAAACTTTGAAACAAAGGAACTAAGATGCTATTTATAACAGCAGTAAAGGAATGTAAAACCTTGTCAGAGTCCCCTGAAGTCTGGTTCTGGTGGGGCACATTCTCAGCCTTAGTTCTAGCATCCGAGGAATTCACCCAATGACCAGGCTTCCCAGGTGGTGCTAGTGGTAAAGAACTTTCCTGCCAGTGCTGGAGACATAAGAGATATAGGTTCGATCCCTGGGTCAGGAAGATACCCCTGGAGGAGGGAATGGCAACTGACTCCAGTATTCTTGTCTGGAGACTCTCATGGACAGAAGAGCCTGGCAGGCTACAGTCTGCAGGGTCATAAAGAGTCGGACATGACTGGAGCTACTACACACACACACACACACCAGCACACACCCAACAACCTCAGAAGCCATTTCTTTAGGATGCACACACTTTCTCAAATCATGTTGAATCATCCATTTTGTATCTTTTCTTACCTGTTTTTGCTCTTCACCCAAACCATCCCACATGGAAGCCACAATTTTAGAAACTTCACCAAAGGTAGCATTTGGATTTTGGCCCTTGATGGCAGCCTGAGTATCACGGAAGAATAACGCATAGGCAGACACTGGCTTCTGTGGCTCATTAGGGTCCTTCTTCTTCTTCTTTTTGGGGGTTTTTGGTTTTTTCCCCATGTCAGAGGCAGGTCGTTTCTCTCCACCATTGATCTGAAATAAAACAAAATCTGAATTATAGAAGAACTAAACGAATTTAGGGGCAGATGATATTGCTCTTCCTTGAAACTTACGCAGGTATACTCACCCATACATATCACACAAACACAGATCAGTGAGGGCCACTGGCTCTAAGGGCCACTTGGTTTTGTTTTTTCTGTTTTTCAAGTAAAACTTATTTCATGTAATTTTCATATTCATCTCTTCTAGCCTAATTTACATAGCTTTAACACAACCTTATTGATTCTCTTTGTAATACTATTGTACTGTTAGATATTATACCCTAACTCTCTCAGCTTTTCCTTTTTCTCTTGCAGGAACTGAATGACGAGCAGCACTGTGAGAGTCAGCAGGAGATTCCTCCTGTAGTAACCCCACTGTATGAACAATCCAACCTGTTTTCTTTTGGGGAGTTTATCCTTTTCTTCCTAATTGCGATTTTTTTTGACTAGGCTGGGTTTTCCCACTGTGGGCTTTTCTCTAGCTGTGGCGAGTGGGGGCCCCCTCCAGTTGTGATGTGAGGGCTTCTCACTATGGTGGCTTCTTTGGTGGGAAGCAAGGGCTCTTGGGCGTGTGAGCCTCAGTGGTTGTGGCTCCTGAAGGCCCCAGAGCACAGGCTCAGGAGTTGTGGCCCACCGGCTCAGCTGCTCTGAAGCCTGTGGGATCCTCCTGGCCCAGGGGTTGAACCCGTGTCTCTTGCATCGGCAGGCAGACTTTCCATCACTGAGCCACCAAGGATACCCCTAATCATGATTTTTAAATGATAGTGGCAACATATCCAATGAATAAAGTTGAGTGGCTCCTGGTGTTGCACTTAGTCTGTGGAATGCTGCTGGGAAATCTTAGTAATGTTCATGGCTTAGAATGGCATAATCGAGACCCTAGTTCAGTGCTGTCCAACAGAACTTTCTGCTAAGGGGGTAAAGTTCTAAAATCTGTGCTATTCAATATAGTTGCCACTAGCGACACATAACTAATGAGCATACGAAATGCAGCCAGCAGGAATAAGAAACAAAATTTTAAATTTTATACAATTTTAATTGCTTTAAATTTAAATAGCTAAATGTGGCTAGTGGTTACCATATTGGAGAGTGCATCTCTGGAAACTAGACTCTCAAATCTAGACATTTCTAGCACAGCTTTAACACTCAGTTTAAGGAAAGACTGCATTTCTTCCCACTGTCCTTGAGTATGAATATTTGGATAATCTAAATTGTTATGTTATTGTGATGCAAGTGGGAAAAAAATACAATGTATTTTAGACATCTGCATTTGAACTTGGATATTAACTAGTTAATATGTGATGTCACTTTATCAACATCTATAGAATGAGACGTCTGGGCTGCAATTCTTTCTAGTTCTAGAATTATATGAGTCTACATGAGTACTGAGTAGTGCTGTCTCCGGAGGAAGCCTCTTTCCACCTGCCTCTCCCACCAGCACAACGGCCCCCATGTACTGTCCCCTGATGAAGTCACCATTATCAGGGAGGTTCTGCACCATCACTTCTATTGCTGTGATGGCTGTTGCTTTTCTCTTCTTGGCAACATGCAATATGTATCTTATTCAGATAAATTGCCAGGCAAGGTAACCTGTGTGAAATAACAGCCACCATTGGATACCAAGTACGAGCTCCTGAGAGGCTGGTGGATGTAACATCAGAAGATCCACACTCACGTCCTCTGTTACTACGTTTAGCTGTGAAATCTTGGCAAGTTACGTCATTTTTCTGGGCCTCCATTTCCTCTACTGCAAACCCGTTGCAGTGCCATTGTGTGATTACTGAGATGATATACACATAATATGGTCAAAATTTTAAAGTGGTATTCAGATGTTAATTATGACACAGTAATAAGTTTTTACTGAATGAATGGAAAGAAATGACCTTAACACTAATTTGTGATGCCATATGGTCATGGCTTAAAAGATATGCCCTGAGAACCAGAGACAGGAAAAACAAACAAACAAAAAGCTAAGCGAATTCTTTGTCTTTGTCTTTAGTTAGAAAGCTATCGAATAGATTATTGTTTTGAAACTGTCAGCTGAAGCAGATAAACAACCCTTTGGGGACAGGAGGCTCTGAACCTAGTAGACAGACTGACATAGATCAACACTAGAAGGTGACTTCTCCAGGAAGGGTTTCAGGTGATCCTGTGAGATGACTGGTCCTCAGGTTAATGAGCCAAAGGACAAGAATGCTGAGACTGGACTGAGTGGATACTGGGCAAACTGGGGTAACGGCTCTAAACTAAACATGTAGGTAAATATGACCTCAATGCTCATTCTTAATGGCTGAATGTTAGAATCACCTGGGAAACTTTTAAATAATAGCCTTGTGTCCAGGCTTTAGCTCTATACTGATTAAATCCCAAAGTCTAGGGGCTGGAGACACTGGCCTTAGTCACCCTTAACTCTGCTCCTCCAACCGCCTTTTGATACTTTAGACATGCAACAAACAAACAAGCAAACCTTCTCTTTGCCCCACGGTTGCACAGAGCCACAGCTTTCTTCTCATCACAGTCAGGCTCCTCCACATGGTTATGCTGACTGTAGGCAACTCCTGCGCCTTTCCATCACTTAGGCTCTCAAAAAGGTCACCAAGGACCACAGAGCTAAATCCAGGGGACTTTTCAGTCTTCCCCTGACTTGATTTCTCACTGTGAGTGTCCTGTCTCTTCCAAAGTTCACAGTCTTTGGATTTTATGCCCACCTTGCTGTCCTCACTGTTTCTAGAATCATTTTTAGGCCCATCCAACTCTACCTGACCACTAAATGGTAGTGTACCTGACTTTTTTTTTTTGCTGTAGACTGTCTTCTCATGTGAATTTGTATTTAGGGAATCTCTTAAGATGCAGAGTTTCCAGTAACAATTGTGGGTGGATGAGTGTCAAGTTCATTTCCTCTGAATTTTGAATGCATAAAAACCATTGCTATTTGACACCTTTATCTTCTTTGTATGCTTTATAATTTCCAAATTTTCTAAAATAACTATTTCTATATTAAAAACAATAAAATATCAAGAAGAGAAATAAAAAGGATTCAAGAAAGACCACAATGAAGAATGCTAAAAGTGAAGGGATGACATTGGAGGTCATACTTCATCAAGGATGGGAATATGTAGACAATGGGAACAGCGTATGGAAATAAATGCTTATCCACATGGAATATTTACCTGGACTCCCTATAAATTTTAACAGAAAAAGTTTCAATTTTTAGGATTTCAGATCTGATACATTGAAATCTCCATGACTGCAGATTATATCAATCTTTGCAGAAAATAATCAAATGTCAGTTATATAGAGAAATTTCCTATGACTCACTGTAAATGTTTTTATTAAAAGATTTCCCCTGAATAATTTAAATTGTTTCCCTATTCCACTGTCTAAAATTGTGTTTGAACAACTGATCTTTACGCTTCCTTACTTAAAAAAAATTTTTTTTTTACTGAAGGATGATTGCTTTACAGAATTTTGCTGTTTTTAGTCAAACCTCAACTTGAATTAGCCATAGGTATACATATATCCCCTCCCTTTTGAACCTCCCTCCCATCTCCCTCCTCATCCTACCCCTCTAGGTTGATACAGAGCCCCTGTCTGAGTTTCCTGAGCCATGCAAGAATTCCCATTGGCTATCTATTTTACATATGGCAATGTAAGTTTCCATGTTACTCTTTTCATATATTTAATGCTCTCCTCCCCTCTTCCCATGTCCATAAGTCTATTCTCTATGTCTGTTTCTCTACTGCTGCCCTGCAAATAAATTCTTCCATACTATTTTCCTAGATTATGTGTGTTAGAATACGATATTCATCTTTCTCTTTCTGACTCACTTCACTCTGTATAATAGGTTCTAGGTTCATCCACCTCATCAGAACTGACTCAAATGCATTCCTTTTTATGGATGAGTAATATTCCATTCTGTATATGTACAACTTCTTTATCCATTCATCTGTCAATGGACATCTATATTGCTTCCATGTTCTAGCTATTGTAAATAGTGCTGCAATGAACAATGGGATACATGTGTCTTTTTCAATTTTGGTTTCCTTGAGGTATATGCCTAGGAGTGGGATTGCTGTGTCATATGGTGGCTTTATTCCTAGTTTTTTAAGGCATCTCCATACTGTCTTCCATAGTGGCTGTGTCAATTTACATTCCCAGCAACAGTGCAAGAATGTTCCCTTTTCTCCAGCATTTATTGTTCGTAGACTCTCTAGCATTTATTGTTTGTAGACTTTTTGATGATGGCCATTCTGACTGGTGTGAGGTGATACCTTATTGTGGTTTTGATTTCATTTCTCTAATAATAAGCGATGTTGAGCATCTTTTCATGTGTTTGTTAGCCATCTGTATGTCTTCTTTGGAGAAATGTCTGTTTAGGTCTTTTTCCCACTTTTTGATTGGGTTGTTTGTTTTCCTAGCATTGAGTTGTATGAGCTGCTTGTATACTTCAGAAATCTTTGTTAATTGTTTCATTTGCTATTATTTTCTCCCATTCTTAGGGGTGTGTTTTCACCTTGCTTATAGCTTCCTTTGCTGTGCAAAATTTTTAAGTTTAATCAAGTTCCACTTGTTTACTTTTGTTTTTATTTCCCTTACTCTAGGAGGTGGGTCATAGAGGATTTTGCTTTGATTTATGTCATCGAGTATTGTGCCTATGTTATCCTCTAAGAGTTCCATAGTTTCTGGTCTTACATTTAGGTCTTTAATCCATTTTGAGTTTATCTCTGTGTATGGTGTTAGGAAGTGTTCTAATTTCACTTTTATATGTAGCTGTCCAGTTTTCCCAGCACCATTTATTGAAGAGGCTGTCTTACTTACTTTTTAAATCAGTATTTGGATGACATGGGGCATGTTTCAGATCTGCTGGATTCACGTGACACCCATGGTAGCAAGAAGGACAGTTAACCTACTACTGGAAAACGTGGCCCTCCTTTCTAGGGAGTCTCTGCAGAAGCCGGAGCACCGGCTATGGCCAGTGAGAAGCTCTAAGTATCAAGCATACAGAAACCACAAGCTACTGTTTTGACACAATACATATAACTGTTTTGATAGCAACCCTATAGGAATCTCTAAACAAGTCCATGCAGCCAATCAATTTGGTTGGCTTTCTGGAGGCTTCCCCTATTTTTCTGGCTTATCTTTATTAACAGGGTTAGCCAGATGCAGTCTTCTCCTTTAGGAGAAACAAGCATCTTATGATTTCTGCCTCCCTATTTTCAAGGCTTAGCAGACACCATTTATGTATTATGGAGGGTCACCCTGAGGCTTCACCTGTGTATCTGACAGTGTACCTGAGAGGCACCAAGCTTGAAGCTGGGGTGTTATCCCCCATTATGGCCAGACTACTGGCCAATTTCATAGCATTACATCAGCTTTATCTCTGCGATTCCTGAAAGTGAGAGCATGTTGATATACTGTCCTTTTATTTATTTATTAAAAAAATTTTTTTACACTCTCCTTTTAAATACTCATGGTTAATCTTAGGCTGAATTATCTGTCATGCAAGAAAATTGGCATCTGAGTGAACTAATCTACAGGGCACACATAAAATATTTATTTCTTAAGATTCACTGCCTTTTCTTCAGTAATTCAACTAGCTCACTAAAATGATATTCTTAGATCATAATATTCTGACCACTTGTAAAACTGCCCTCATAGAGCCAAACTATGGCTTAAAATAGCGCCCTTCCACCAAAAGCTGTGGTAAGAGGAAAACACAAAAATAAAAATTATGTATGAAATAATTTTAAGAAATAAAATATGCTTTGAAGGGAATCATTGTTATATTGCTCAGTGTTCCTTGCATAGAGGCTTACTGGATATGTACAATGTCTGCTTTTAGAAAGCAATATAACAGGATACAAATCCCCTGCTGTGGCTGGCTGTCTAATGCATCCACACATGTGGGCAGTGCTGTATGAAGTGAAAAGGCTGTCTGCCACGTGAGCCCTGGCCATTACCACCTGATGTGGTGGAGGGGTCTGAACACTGGGCATTACCACCTAATTGTGGGGGTCTTATTTTTTACTTTGCATTTGACTTGTGTTTGGGAAGGTACAGAAGTGAGCTGTTATGAAGTCTGTATAATGAACTGGGAATTTGTCAGGCCTACTTTCTGGCTGTAGTTTCATCACGTATTTAAAAACCACATGATCATTTCTCGTATACAAAACCTCCCCAAAGAAAGATATGCTGCTATAATTTAGATCCACTTACATGCCAGGAATGGATTGCATTTTGAAAGACACCTAGCCTTTCTGACCATCAACTATTTGGAATGAACACAATGATGATAAATATGATTGTGGTGAGAAAATGAGCAAAATGGATTTGTAATATGTCCCTGGACCTTAATTTTGAGTATTGTCTGAATGGATGAAAGTTTATAATTTTATGGCCTAATTTTCCCGCAGACACTGACTACTGTAGTCTAGAGCAGTACTATCTCATGGAATCTTCTAGGAAGATGGAAACGTTCTCTGTACTGTCTGTCTGAAGGTAGGCACTAGCCACGTGTGACAATGGAGTATGCTAAGCTAGAGCAAGTGAGGAACTAGATTTTCAAATTTAATTTTAATTAGATTTAAATGTACATGGTCACACAGGACTTGTGGCTACTATAAGGACTGTACAGGATCGTGTATAGGACACTGTTTTAGAGTATAACATTTCTAGAGTTACTTGGGTTCTAAGATTAGAAGAGTTAAAATTTAATTCCAATGTCATGATCTTGACAATACAGATGGACCATAGAATGCAAAAATATAAAGTCTCCACAATGACAAGCACATTGAGAATAGGAACAAGGCCCTGTTAATCTTTCCAAACTCACAGCATCAGTACGGAGTCTACATGCAGCGGATCACCACGTTCCCACCTGCATTCTACAGTAGTGGGCAAAGGCTTACAGTGGCAAGGAAAAGGACATCTGAAACGTATACAACAGTTGTTTGAAAATCATAGCAACTAAGAATATGTCTGGACTTAGGCCTTACCTGTAATCCTTATTACCATGGACTTTTTCATGCTCTATTAAAGCTCCCATGAAAAAATAAATACAGACACAAATGCATAGACATACTGCTCTCACAGTAGCTTTACAAAGATATCTGTGCTCCCTGTATTAACTTTTAGACTGATACCTATTTCCCAAATCCCTGGGGGTGTCTTTATGCTTTTGGTAATCCACCTCCAGTCATGTCTTATTGCTTAATTAAAGTGATGTATTTAACTTATTTATCACAATAAAACAATAATTTTCCACTTTAAAAAAGCAATGTGTTAATGGTGTTACTTAGATAGCACTTCTTAAGAATACAGAGTAGAGGAGTTAAGACTCAAGGAAAGAGAATCACTGATATTGAAACGTCCCTGGAGAAGTTGGAAACGTCTATAAGCATATTTAAAATAAACTGCCGCGGTCCCAAAGCCTTTAATGGAGCCGGGAGAGCTGTTTAATGCACACTATCTTGCAGTAATCGCTGTAGTTTAAAATAGATTTTAATCAAGCACCATCTGCATAATAGGCTGAACAAACAACATAGAACTCCACTTATAACTCTTATCATATAAAGTAAATATTATAAAATCTTTGCCATAGAAACAGGGCATATTACAGCACTTTTTGTGATGGTACTGTAACTGAAAAATTCTGCTACTTAAATTCATTCTCTCCTTTCTTTCTAAACTATCCCATCTAAAATCCCCTTATGAGAATAAATTCAAATAAGCATGGAAAGTAAGTCATCTAGTTACTGTGAAATCAGTAAGGCTTTAATACCTCTTTCATTTTACAATTGGGTTTATTATTATCATTAATAATAACTAATTCAATGACTCAAAACATCAGTTATAGAAAACCATATATAAAGTGTTATACTCTTGAGATGATTCACAAGCAGAGGGCATTGTATAGGTTTCATAGTTTGTAAAACGGATTCATTTTTAGGGATCTTTGATTCTGCCAAAGATAACTAAGTATTGTTTCAGGATGACTTTAGCAAAAACACTCAGTGGCCTTATATAAGGTAAGAAATTTGGGCTACTGTCCAGCAAAATCACTTTAAAGTGAAGAAAAGATTTGACTATATTTCTTACCTTATATAAGGCCACTGACTGTTTTTGCTAAAGTCATCCTGAAACAATACTTAGTTATCTTTGGCAGAATCAAAGATCCCCCAAAATGAATCTGTTTTACAAACTATTACATACACCTGTTCGGAGAAGGCAGTGGCAACCCACTCCAGTACTCTTGCCTGCAAAATCCCATGGACTGAGGAGCCTGGTGGGCTGCAGTCCATGGGGTCGCTAAGAGTCCGGCACGACTGAGCGACTTCACTTTCACTTTTCACTTTCATGCACTGGAGAAGGAAATGGCAACCCACTTCAGTGTTCTTGCCTGGAGAATCCCAGGGACGGCGGAGCCTGATGGGCTGCCGTCTATGGGGTCGCACAGAATTGGACACGACTGAAGCGACTTAGTAGCAGCAGCAGCACATACACCTGTTAGTTATGTTTATCAGTTTTGTTAGATTCATTTGGTCTTTTCTAAATTTACCTATCTAGGGTGATACATTTATTTATTATTTTAGGTTAAAATTTTCTTTTGCCTCACAGAGAATGCACAAGCTGTTGATACACAGTTCCCATGAATAAAATGCCAGGTAGGCACCTGTGTGTAGCCTCAGTTTAGTTCAGGTGCTCAGCAGTGTCCTACTCTTTGATTCAAAGGACTGCAGCATGCCAGGCTTCCCTGTCCGTCACCAGCTCCCGGAGCTTGCTCACTTGAACTTTATTCCATGACTTAATCAAGGTATTCCCAGTTATCTAGAGTATGAATCATCTAACAACATTTACACCCAGGAAACATCACATTGTAGTATAATCTAGCTACTTAAATGGATTTAGGAGCTGTTATTTGGAATTGGGTACTAACTGGTTGCTTGACTGAATTTCACTATTTTCCCCAAAACTACCTGCTAATAAGCTCACTCTTAACCACTGGGATACTTTATTTCTGATAAATGAATACATATTAGTTGCTCGGATCTAAGAAATTCTTAAAAGTATCATACATATTACATCATGTGAAGTGTTCAACAATTGTGTAATAAATACAGTTCAATGTGGGAAATACCAGGCTTTTGAAACTCAATTTTAAATATTCTGTCCTAATGCTAGACAATGTGGCTTGACATTTGGTTCCAATACTGCCTGATTTTACTTGACTTCTGTCTGCCTACCATTTTTACTTTATTCTAGGAATCGCCTAGCCTTCAGAACTATAGTAAATAAAAAGTACTTTTTTAAGGCTTATTTAATTGATCCTCTAGCGACACCCTATTTTCTTTGAGGAAAAAAAAAAACCCTTCTCTTTCTGTTCGTATGTTAATGCATACTAGATGAACTATCAACTTAGTAAGAAACTCTGAAAAGCAAAAACAAGCAAATGTAAGAACCCAGAGAAGCAAGCAGAGTACTAAGGCCAACTTTTGTCTTGAAGACAGCTGCTGAACCTGGTGAAATTGAGTCAAAGATATAGCAGATAGAGGATGAAGCCCATGACTGACCAAAAAAAGTGGGATGTTTAACAGGAGAGTTCCTAT
This sequence comes from Ovis aries, assembly GCF_016772045.2. Classification (NCBI taxonomy): domain Eukaryota; kingdom Metazoa; phylum Chordata; class Mammalia; order Artiodactyla; family Bovidae; genus Ovis; species Ovis aries. The sequence goes on from NC_056062.1 coordinate 37,987,385, forward strand.
TATAAGTCAGGACTGAAAAGAATTAGACTTTCTGAGCAGGGTGAAATAAAATGATTTGCCTGGCATGTTCCCTCCCAATACCTGCAAGGATGATTCTGAAGGCAAGGGGAAGAATATCTTTTGTGATAATTCACAAACAGAAGACAGCATTTGTGAAGATTTATACCCTGAACGCATATGACTCTAGTGATCTGAAAAACTTTTAAGCCAAAAGTGGCTCTAGATTGTAATGGTCCAAGTCACTTGGCAGAAGCAAACACAAACCATCTTTAGAGGAGTCCACTTTCAAACCAGGTCGAATAGAATTCTCATAAAGTTCTAAAGAATATCAGCTCTTATTCCAAAAGCAAAAAAGCAGAATGAATCAAGGCATTAAAACCAAGGGCCAGTGGCAACAATAGACAACAGACTCAGACCCCCAAAGGCTTCACAGATTGGAATTAACAAATGCTTAAAGAACAAAAGAGATTAAATCCATGGATAAAGAGTAAGCAACTAAAAAAAAAAAAAATCCAAACAGATTTGAGAAAGAACCAAATAAAACTAGAGACATAAAATAATTGAAATTAAAACCCCAATATATGAGCATTAATTTCAGATTTGATACAGCTTAAAGTTGAATTATGAACTGAGAAATTGATATAAGTAAATTAATCAGAATACAATGGATTAAGACATCTTCAAAAGATAATGGAGAATCACCATCAATCTAAAATTATTTTTCCTAGTTAAAGTACTTTTTAAGGTAATCTTGTTCCCAATAGATCATCATGAGAGAAAATTTCACAGACATAGGGAAAATGCTGTCAGATGAAAAAAAATTTTTACATGTGAATAAATCTATAGAAAAAAGACTGTAAAAACAAAAATAGCATTTTATGAAGTTCATAAAATTACATTTAATTTAAAGATAATTTATAATTTAAATTATAATCAAGATAAACAATAGCAATAACTGCTCCAGTATAAATTGAAAGAAGGGTATTTAGAGTTAAACTAATTTATGAAGGGTAAAGATATTGATCAATGTTAGACTTCCATGCATTTTTATGTCAATTTTAGACTTTCACGCATTTTTAAGAGTAGTTACTAAATAAAGAGAAAGATTATAAAATTTAATTTCCAATCTTAAAACGGGAAATATTGAAATGAGAAAAGTAAGATCAATCTTAAGGAAGGTAAGAAAGAGAAAAAGAAACATAGACATATGTGAGACAAATAGAAAGCAACATACTTAAATGGAGAAATTGACTCAAGTATTTTAGCATTTATTCAATATGTGAATGTATGTAAATGAGGTCAGTGTCATTTTTTTTTGACATGATACAGGCATGGTTTTATATATAGAAATAAACATAATAGTCAAGAAACATAATTAAAACCAAAAAAATTACATCACTTTTGTCATTAAAAGTCAGTTTCACTTGAAAGTAAAAACTTAACTATATACCACTGACAAGAAACACATACAATCCTTTCAGCAGAGAAGCTGAAAGTAAAAGGATGGAAAAATATATATTGTGATTCTTAGCCCATAATTCCCTTAAACGGAAAACTGTGCTAAAAACACTGCTGAAATGCCAGATACTTTAAGTGTCTTAAAGTGTCTGTTGTGTTACACATACTGGATTACAGGCTTAGAACCATAAGCTACCCAAGTTTATATTTTTCTGATGTTTGACTGTATGTCTAGTTTATGACTTCAGGCTGTCAACACAGCTCCATAGCAATCAGGACCATGGGGAGTGTTTATAAGGTGATAATTTATTTTACTGATGTATTTACAATATTTCTGTCTGTCAAAACAAAGTTATTTCATTTACTTGTTCAATTAGATAAACTGGAATTAATATGCAATCGCTTAAGAGAGCACAAAGTGTTAAGAGGGAAGGTTTAAATGCTTCTTTTTCAGGTGTGAGACTAAATACTCTTTTTTAGTTCTCTTATTAGAAATTATTTAAGTGATCCTTTTGACTAAACAGTACTTCACATTTAACGGGAGCTGTAGCAGTACAACAGTCCTCATAAACCCTTCTCATACATAAAGGAAAATTCCGATTTAATTGGCAGTGATGAAGAAAGCTTGAACACTTTCATTGGAGGAATTTTTAAAATCATTTAATAAAAATAAGTTGAAAAATGGGCAGGGGAATTCTGAACTGGAGAGAAGGTGAAGGACAGTGTGTATAGCTGGAATGGGAAGATAGCTTTTGAGATGGAAAATGCACTTAAACTAGGCATGAACTTGAGAGTATTTGTGTAGATAAAAAGTCACCTTAATGAAGGCATTCTTGAGAAACCCACCTTCACATCATAGCTTATTCAAGAATATACCACTATAGAATATTCCACTACATAACGTTCACATGCTCATTAGTAATGAGCTATAAATTACTCTGAGATGTGGAAGTTAAATGATTGGTTAGGATACTCACTGGCAAAGTTTCACACCTGCCTGGAAACTCATTACATACAAATTCATACCTTAGCAAAAGTATAGGATATGGACCTGATATGTCAATAGAAAACGGCGGAATCTATCAATATTAATTCTATGAACTTCTGATTTCTACTCAGTGTGCTACACATACAAATTTCCTGAAATGTAAACAATGAATACTGATAAAGATCTAATCCAGATGCACAAATTGATCCTTCCTATGAGTAGAACATTAATTTTTTCCCCTTGCAATGTAGTACATATCACCTACATTAAGAAATTTAACTTGAATCACCATCCATGCATAATCCGACACCTAAATCACTGACCACAAACAGATTCTTGGTGTTCACATTTAGATCCTGGTGCTCACTGGCTGGAGATACCATTAGAAAAACACACATTTTCTTAAAAATTTATTTTGCCCTTGAAGTGATCAGCCAAAGACCAGGCTTTCACAAGCCCGATACATTATTCAAGTCCTATCAGTTAGCCTCCTTCTCTTTTTCTTTCCCTCATGAGAGGATGGCTCACTGACAGGGAGAGACCATGGGGTAGAGGGGATCAGCATGGGTGCTCATATCTAGCTGTGTAGCTGCTCTAAAACATATCAGGCATTTGTTTTCATCAGGGATGGCAGACAGCAGTCATGGAAATGAATGTTATGAAAGAAGAAATTTATACTCACACAAACCCAGAAACAGGAGGCCCAGCATGCCACACAGGGTCGTCAAGAGGCAGAGATGGGAGAGGGCAGGGAAAGGCCAGAGTCCTTATTGCGGTTTGGGGGGAAAGGAAGGGGCCGAGTCAGCTCAGGACAGGAAGGTCTGAACAGTTTTCCAAGGGCTCTGCTCTAGAGGTGTTCCCTAGTTGTCCATAGCAGGTCCTCTGGGGAGATGTGCCGGGGGTATTGGTATGGTATGTAACAGTCTGATGAAGGAGATGACTTGGGTGTGGCTCTGGTTGTATGGTATGTCTATCAAAGATGTGCTCCAGGGGAGTCATTCACTATCTCTAGGAATTAGCTACCCTGGTGGTGCTTTGAGGATTAAGGCCCTAAATGTTAGAGCTTCAAGAATACTGAAAATAATAAAATGTCAACATAGCAGCCTTGTCTTTTGACATCAGGCTGAATAAATCTATGTGTCACTATTTGGATTGTTAAAAGATTAGTGTAGCTGCTGCTGCTGCTAAATCACTTCAGTTGTGTCTGACTCTGTGCGATCCCATAGACAGCAGCCTACAAGGCTCCCCTGTCCCTGGGATCCTCCAGGCAAGAACACTGGAGTGGGCTGCCATTTCCTTCTCCAATGCATGAAAGTGAAAAGTGAAAGTGAAGTCGCTCAGTTGTGTCCAACTCTTAGCGACCCCATGGACTGCAGCCTACCAGGCTCCTCTGCCCATGGGATTTTCCAGGCCAGAGTACTGGAGTGGGTCACCATTGCCTTCTCCAGTGTAGCTAGCAATTGTTAAGTTAACTGTATAGATCAGAATCCCATGGTATTGCCTTTTGTTTCCCCAAAACAAAATTCTCACAAAGTGAAAAGAAACAAAAGACTGACCCAAGTGGCAATTCATTAGGGACACTGAAACTTAGGAGGAATATGAAGCATGCATGTAGCTGCCAGTGCTTTTCACAGTAACCAGGGACAAGAGTCCTTGAGGGGTCAAGTTTGACAGATGCTTGACTGATGTGATGCTTTAGTCAATTAAGTCATGTCTGACTCTTTTGAGACCCCACGGACTGTAGCCCACCAGTCTCCTCTGTCCATGGGATTTTCCAGGCAAAGATTCTGGAGTTGGTTGCCATTTCCTTTTTCAGGGGATTGTCCCAACCCAGGGATTGAACCCTCTTCTCCTGAATTGCAGGTGGATTCTCTACTACTGTGCTACCAGCAAACCCTGACTGACTGATAACCAAGGCAATAAAAAGATGATTTTGGTCTTCTTGACTGAGAGTATACTTGGTTATGAAACAATCATTTGACAAAGGTGCCTTGAATACTTTAAAGAGCTAACTACTTTTGTAGCTAATTTTCCAAAAATAAGGACAACAAAGACCCATCTTCATACAAATAACTTAAGGTCATGCAGACGGACAATCACAACGGCCTGGGGTTAACAAAAGATAAGTAAAGAAGCACCCAGGCTCCTTTCTCCGGAAGGGCATCACCTAGTACTTCTGACCCTTCTTTTCTTCATCCTAAATATGACATGTTTGGATCAGATGATCTCAGAGATTTCTCTAACCATCACACACACACAGACCCAATATTATATCCCGGGGATACTGCCTTTTTAAAATAAAGTAGTTAAACTGAAAGATAGTTTTGAATGAGCAGTGAAATAAGCCTGACTGGATATTGAGTCTTAGATGTTTATTTATTCTCCCTTACTCACTAGCAGACCCTGTACTGTGTGGGTGCAACCTACTCCTATGTTTAGTACATTTGCATTTAAAGGATTTGTTGCTGCTGCTGCTGCTGCTAAGTTGCTTCAGTGATGTCTGACTCTGTGGGACCCCATAGACGGCAGCCCACCAGGCTCCCTGGGATTCTCCAGGCAAGAACACTGAAGTGGGTTGCCAGTTCCTTCTCCAATGCATGAAAGTGAAAAGTGAAAGTGAAGTTACTGCAGCCCACCAGGCTCCTCCGTCCATGGAGTTTTCCAGGCAAGAGTACTGGAGTGGTTGTCATTGCCTTCTCCGAAAGGATTTGTTCGGAACTTTAAAATGTATTTGGACAAGCAGGTGATTTAACTCATTCAGTCCCCCACAATGCTTCCCATTTGGATGATATTACCTCCATCCACCTGAAGTCAGGGAAAGTGCTAATGAACAGTATTTTTTAAGGCAGCAAGCATTTCTTACAAGTCCTACCTTGGAGGCATCGTCACCTTCGTCTTCGTGCACTGAGCTGGATGGTGAAGGAGTCGCAGACTTGCTTCCAGGAGGAGATGGTGAGTTGTGGGGGATGCTGCCCCCTCCCAAGTTAAGTCCGAGCTGAGCACTGAGTTGTGACTGGTTGATGGTGGTGAGCTGGCCATGCGGCATCATTCCCGGCTGCTGCCTGAGGTCTGCAGGCTGAGCCCTTGGTCTCATGGCTGCCATCTGAGGATGGGAGCTATAGTGCGTCCCTTCTGGGTTCCGTATATCTTGCATCTACAAAAAATGGACAGGAATAATTTTTCACAAAACTTGTTTCTGGAAAAAAAAATCCCTAGGCTTTAAAACTCCATTTTTTTAAGTTTAAAACTCCTGGTTAACTATACACATTTCCACCCTTCTCCTAGAGAAGGATAATCGTAACTGTATGTAGCACCCTAAAGATAGTAAAATACAGAATGTTGGAAATCCATTGACATTACATTTCATTACTCAAGACCTGGTTAATTATATTTACAGTCCTTCTTTACACTGCAGTGAAATGCAAACATATATCATTAACAGATACTGATAGGGTAAGTTTCAAAATACTGATGTTTATTAGTGTGTCAATATTATATAATTATTAGTGATTACAGCATTCACTGGTGCCTCAGAATGTAAAGAATCTGCCTGTGATGCAGGAGACACAGGTTCAATCCCTGGGTCAGGAAGATCTGGAGAAGGGAATGGCTACCCACTCTAGCACTCTTGTCTGGGAAATCCCACAGACAGTGGAGCCTGGCGGGCTACAGTCCATGGGGTCTCAAAGAGTCAGAGACGACTGAGCAATTAACATTACACTAGTACTACAGCATTCATAGTAATTCATGAAAATCCATTTCTTTGATTCTCATCAATTGAAAAAGGTTTTGAAAGTTAAGCATACTATGGTTCTCAGCTTAATTCTATATAGGCTAGTATTGGCCACATGATCTATGAACTTCTGACTTAGAACACTTACAGGCTGGTATTAACCAATTGATTAATTGACTATTGAAATGATTTGACTACCTAGTCAGATTTGAAAGTAAAGCTCTAAAGTTGCAAGGTCACGATATTAATCCATTATGCTATCTGGGTCACTGCTTTTTAGCCTTAATGAGACTCACTCTTATAATTCAAGCAGTGAATTTTGTCTCTGCAAGGATTAGAATTAAAAGCATTGGAGGATGAAGCTCTTAACGCATCTAGAGGTCAAAAGTGTTGTATAAGAGCAGTGTGGTGAATTTCACTTAATATTTCTGTGGCATTTTCAAATTTAAAATAATGGGAATATTTTGTGGGGCTTACAGAAGCAGCTCAGTTTTGTTCTTCCTGAAGGGTGCTGGGGAGTTCATGCAGGTAGAAGATTTATAAAGCAACAGAGAGAAAAAAGAAATGGAAAAAAGAAGGGCAGTTCTTTTTTAACATGAAGAGGTATACGTTAAATTTATATTTGGGAATGGAAAAAGTAAAAATAAAAGTTACCTTTCTCTATTTCATTAAGAAAAAAAACCCCATACAATGTCAGAATGCCTAGTAATTACCCATCTGCAAATGTTACCATGACATGGAAATAATGAAAAGGGTAATAGGTAACTTAGTCATAGGATTTTTTTCTTTCGGTAATAAACTCATTTTCTACCGATGCTCTCTAGGCATCTTACCAACCCAGTTAGACCTGTCTGAAACAGGAGTTGTGACTGAAGAGGTGTCTGCCTCTGTTCTCTGTATTAGGTTCGCTATCTCCACCGTAAGTCATCATATTAGTCAATACTCCCCACTTCTGACCTTTCCAACTCTTGCTACTGCTTCATCTTCAGTCTCAGTTCTAGGTATCCTAGACTCTGGCTCTCCTAGGAGATGGGTTAGGCTGACTGTATGCTTTTATAGGCATTGCTTTCCTGGTTCAAATCAACCTTTTCCCCCATAATTTAAACCATGTCCCTCTAACTTTCCAAAAGCAGCTCACAGTTCTCCTTTCTATGAAAACCCTCATTAAGCAGTTATTACTATTCAGTGATATATGTTAGCTCTGCAGAGGCCCCAGTGACATGCTCTCAGTGAAAAGAAGAGACTGAGGGGTTTTGAATATCTGTTAAATAACTATATAAATAAATGAATAAAACCTAGAGATCTTAAAAAACGATTTACCCAAATCACAGAGTTGGAGTTAAAACCTACATCTCTCAATTCCAGTCTTTGATACTTCCTACTGTATTAAGCAGCTGATCCAATATTTTATGTATCCTGAAGGGATAGTTATAGTTAATTAAAGATAATCAAACACACCTGTCCGAACTGTCTACCCAAATCCATGGTTCTTATTGAGTCCATTCATGTTGCCTCCACTCATGTTTACTAAAATAGTGTTTGTTCCTGTGTAACTGTTCATATAACTTCTATAATCTGATCAATACTAGCATTCACGGTTATCCTCAAGTTGTGCCACTGAGTCTCTTTTCAGGCCCGTATTCTAAGGTCCTGAGGTCATATTGTGCTGTCTTTTAGACTTTTAGCACGTGGAACTGGTGTTTCATTGTGGGCACTGACTAACGGGAGCCCACTAAGGGTACTGTTCTATATATGGGGCAGCTCCCTCTCCCAACCCTACACCAAACAAAGCAGTTGCATGCATATTCAAACATATCTGTTTTGTAGAGTCCTGTAAATTAAAAATGTTTACTAACAGAATCATACTTTAAATTATTTTCCCCAAAGTATGTAACTAATTGATATGTTATTTCTCTGTCACAGAAATCCCAAGTTACAAGCTTGAACAGTGTGCAACTTATCTGGAGCTCACTTCTCACTCTTTCAGCAACATTGTGGTTTTCACATGACATGGCGGAAAGTGATCTCTAAATTACCTACACACAGAGTTTCCAGATTTATGCCTACAAATTCCACCTCATAGCACCTATCTTTTTCACCATTTTGTAGTATTTTCTTAAAATTATTATTCTCCCATGCTAATTAGTGTGGTGAGTAGATCTCTGAGTATTAAAGCTGTATTTCCACCTTTGTAATTTTAGTAGAAGGAGGTGGGCATGGTGAAAGGGAGTAAGGAATCAGCCTGGGTAGGGACCATGAGGCACTCAACAGGATACCACTTTTTCAACAGACTTATCGTTAGTTTAAAATATCATGTAACCAATGGTGTTATGCCAGGCAGACAGCAGCTTTAACACTGAATAAAAGACCACTTCTCCCGTGTAGAGGGTGGCAAGCACAAATTAGAGAGCACATTCATCTCTTTAGCCCTCAGATGCACTTAGAAATAGATCTTAACACCCTTGGTGACATTTCTGAATTAGGAGGAGTTTTTTCATTCCACTCTGCTTTCATAGGAGTCAGTTCAGTGTTCATCACTGCCTAATGTATAACATGGGGCAAATTAAACTGGAGGGAGCTTGATTACTGAAAACTAAAAATAATTAGTCAGCTCATGAAGGTAAGCAAACGTTTTGATTACTGGTTTCCTTCTAGAAAGATAGTGACTGACTACAGATCTTAATGTGAAATATGAAACATCAACTTGAAAAATATTATTTCCTGTTACTCTCCAGTATTTTCCGTGTATTGTGAATAATTCACTTAAGTCATGCTTAATCTCAACTGCTATTCTGACTCCTCTTGGCTCTGCCATTGACTTCTATTCTTCTTACAACTTTCCACCCCTAAATGATTCCCTAACATTCTGAGTCACATTTCTTCCATTCAGCTAAGATGCATCACGATTTTGTTAGTGGGGAATTTCTAAATGAAAATGTATAATTCTGGCCCCAATTCTGGGTCTGACTCTGCTAGACGTCACTACTTGGACATCACCACTGCTGGAAAACTGAACAAAGTTTTCTTTTTCAAAACTATTTTGTCCTCTGTGTCCAGTTTCTCTTGATGACACCTTCATCCTCTTCATCACCTCTACTCAAAATGTTTTAGTAATTTTTGGTTCATTCCTTTTCTATCAAACTCTGGTGGGTTCCACTCAGTCGGCTCTGAAATACTCCTCCCATCTGACCTTCTCTCACCCCACCCCGTTCACGTATTTCAGGCTTTCACTACCTCTTCACTTGGAACAGCTACTTAACGTTTAATGAAAAGAACATCTTCACATCCACCCCTAAGAGTGCTGTAAAATTAATCTTCATGAGTCAGACTCAAACACTTCTCAGTGATATCTGCCTCCCAAATGGAATCCAAACTCTTAGGCATGCTATTCAAGATTCCAAATAAACTTTATTCCTTATGTGTCCGTCAAACACCTAATTATTCAACTAAACCCAACTAACTGTTTTTCTTTGCCTCTCTCTCCCTTAAACATGTGCCTTGTCTATGCCGCTCTTTCAGCATTCACTTTCTGAGCAGTTGCTGTTTGAAAATTTGAAAAACAGTTTTAAAAAAATACTTTGCTCAGTGATTTTCAGTTTGCACAGAACTTTTTCACCTGTTGGGCCTTATAATTCCCCTTTGAGGCAGAAATGTCTGTTTACACAAGTTTACTGAGGATGGTAGAGATTAAATGGTCTCAGATCTCTCTACCAACAAAGATTAGAGTAGAAATACGCTTATTTTACATGTTTGAGTTCTTGTCACAATTCCATGATGCCATTATCATATTCACATATCCAAACACTGAATAAATTTTAAAGTTCAAAAGTCAGCTCATCTACAAAGCTTCAAGAACCTCCTTATTCTGAACTGCTAAAGCAATCTGCTTGTACTTTCTTTGTGGGCACTACTTTTAAATTTCTTAAGTGTGTATGTATTTCTACAATGTAATCTTGATTTGTACATGACAAGACTGTGAAGAAGGTTGAGTGCCGAAGAATTGATGCTTTTGAACTGTGATGCTGGAGAAGACTCTTGAGAGTCCCTTGGACTGCAAGGAGATCCAACCAGTCCATTCTGAAGGAGATCAGCCCTGGGTGTTCTTTGGAAGGAATGATACTAAAGCTGAAACTCCAGTACTTTGGCCAGCTCATGCGAAGAGTTAACTCACTGGAAAAGACTCTGATGCTGGGAGGGATTGGGGGCAGGAGGAGAAGGGGACAAAAGAGAGATGGCTGGATGGCATCACTGACTCGATGGATGTGAGTCTGAGTGAACTCTGGGACTTGGTGATGGACAGGGAGGCCTGGCGTGCTGCGATTCATGGGGTCGAAAAGAGGTGGATATGACTAAACGACTGAACTGACCTGAACTGAAAGCATTTTTCAGTCCTTCCTGAGATCTCTTAGTTAAATTAGGCATTTCAAGTATTCTAACAACACTTGCCTAGTCAGTGTATAAATGAAGAAACGAACACTACAAGTACAAACTGACTTTAGCTAGTATGATGATCTTTATTTTTTCCTGTGAACTTCATCTAGCTTTAGTCCCAAGATGAAAAGAAAATATGAATAATGTCTGTTTCCATTTGTGGCAGAAATCTCAAGTTGTACCCTCTGATCCTCATTTACTTTGGTCCAGAGGGACAAGCCTCTGGTATTTAGCTTGTCGAGCCAAAAAGCTGGCTGACCGAGGACACTGTCTCCTTTATTTGCAGCTTTATGGTCATGTGACCATGTTTTGGCTACTGAAATATAAATGAAAGTGTTGGGTGGTCCTTCCAAGAAATCTCCTTGAAGGAAGGGCTCACTTTCCTTTGTTCTTTTTCTGCTGGAAATAGTGTGGCTGTGGTAATTAGAGCTCAGGAAAATGTCTTGGACCAAGAGGCAGCACCCTAATGATTTTGGACTCACGGAAAGAAGCCCGCGTGTCTGACTATCATGAAGACACCAGACCACGGACGGTCTGCTTACCAAGGGAGTGTGTCATGTGGAAGGGAAGTAAAGGTCAATCTTTTTCAGTCCTCTTGAGTTTTCTGTTGTACACAGCAGAGCTAATCTTGCCTGATACACCCTAATAGATTATAAACTCAAAAATGCAGGGAGAGAAATCTACTTCATTTACCAGCATAGCCCTCATATCTAGCACAGACCTTGACACATAGCAGATACTCAGCATGTATATCTTGAATTCCATCAAATAGATGCTCGGGTATATTTAGGACTGATGGCTTGGGCTTTACATACATAATATTAAAAATCCTTGATCTTTTGGGAACTTCATTTGCTAAATTCTTAGGACTCGAATGTCTCAAGGTGCTTTCTAACTTGTGTGTGCATTTCTCATTTTGCTTATTTCAAGCCCAGTGAATTTTTTTTTTTTTTTGGACTAAAAGTCCTGCATGTCTTTGGCATTTTAGTCTTGAATGGCTCTTAATAGTTATCTCCCCACTGGGGAAACCTGATCCATTGAACATAGAGGATAGATTTCACTTTTTTGAAAACTGGAACTGTTTCCTTAAATTTTACAGATTTTTTTTTTGTTGAGGATTAATATTGTTCTTTAATTATAGAAGCTAAAAAATGTCAATTAAAGTAATGGAGGAGGATTATGATGATGAAGAGATTTTCACTGAGTTCCTTCAAAACCTTCTTCCAATTAATAGAAAGCAAAGGCTCAGTTAAAATCAATTAGGAAACCAAAGCAGATACCATGTGTTCTCCCCTCCTGACCTGTCTATTACATCCATGGCTTGATGTTAATATAACATTCTTTTCTCCCCTGGCCCACACCTACAGTGTAAGAGCGCCAGGCTGAGAAACAGCTGGAGAGGGACTCTGTGGGCCCACTCTGATACAGATTTAAACACGTTTGCAGGTTATTTTCCTTGGGTTCTCTTTGAAAAGGAAAAGAAAAAAATACCCAGGTTGTTCAGCTCAGATTATTGTTTTAAAAAATGAGTAACATTTTGTATATAACTAATTAAAAAATTCTTAAAACATTAGTTGTATTAGTAACTAAAGGGTGTTAAAATTGCACACTTGAATGGCATCAGAACAAATGAAGGCCCGAGTTTCAGTATTTAAAATTGTGTGTTTCCCAATCCTTCAGAGTCTGTTTTCTTCTTTCAAATATCAGCATCCTTCACAGTCCAACGTGCGAGCCTTGAAAGCTATCATTATCGCTGCCTCCAGCAGACAATCCGTATCAAAACAGTTGTACACATAAAGCTCAAATGACGTCTTGGCTCTCTCTGCTCTGATCCAGCTGTTTGAGTGAACAGCAGTTGGTGAACAGAGCCTGGAACATGGGGAGCCCCGAGGCCTTATTTGCTAATGCGGCTCCACCAGCTGCTGCTTTCTGTGGGCTTTGCAGGCGAGGCCTGGAAGTTTGCCAGTTGCAGCAGGAACAAGAGAACGTGAGGAATCTCTGAAGCCCTTCTGTTTACCCCTTCCGTTCACCCCTGTCTGTCAGCATTTGACACCCTTTGCTGTGGAGTGTTTTTCCCAGCGCCATGAGGAGACCCCGCTGGCTTAGGCTGTGACAAGTGCTTACTCTCGGTCCCTTTAATACATACTATCAAACATACACCATCCTCAGCATCCAAAGAAAAGCTTCTGAGCCTTGCTCTTGTTACTCCATCCAGCCCTGCATGATTAATCAGGCCAGGAAGGCTAAGCGTTTCCATTTTTCTTAGGAATAATGCACTCTAAGAGGCTATGAGAAGAATGTAAATGTTGATATTATTTAAGTCTCCAATTTGATTACATATTTTTGCCAGGGATTCAATTAATATGTAAATGTATACACCCGAACAAATGCATGGGTAAATTTAATAATCAAATTTATTATTTTCCTAAATGCATTTCCAAGAGAGAGCTAAATTATTTGTTGTCCAAACAAATTAAATCATTTTTATGTGATCTCCTTGTGTGATCTACTTGTTAGTTAAAAACATGTATTTTAAATAGGCGTTAACATTTTTGACTATTAGATTTCTAACTCTGAAGACCAATATTTAACATCAGAAGAGGAGAAATCTAGGAAATACATATGTATAGCACATGTTAAAATTTTTAAAATGAGGAAAAATGCAGTTTGAAAAAAAGATTGAGGATTTTTATGAAAATGTATTTTTATCCTCAGTATTTGACCAGAATAACTTGATTTCAACTTTGATGTTCCAAAAAGACCTGCTTTTTAATTTAACATGTGGAGTCTACTTTTCTTCCCATAGACAATATGGATGCATAGATTCAGGTTTCTTTACAAAGCACTAGAATGGAACATCTGTAGTTTAGTTAGGATGATGCATGCACTTAAGTCGTGTCTGACTATTTGTGACCCTATGGACTGTAGCCCGCCAGACTCTTCTCTCCTTGGGATTCTTTAGGCAAGAATACTGGAATAGGTTGCCATGCCTTCCTCCAGGGGATCTTCCCAATCCAGAGATTGAACATGCGTCTCCTGCATTGGCAAGTGGGTTCTTTCTCACTAGCGCCACCTAGGGAGCCCTTCAACCTGAACTGCAGGTAGATCTCTTTCCGTCTGAGCCACTAGGGATGTTTCCATTAGTTAGGATAGTCATCAGAAAACTAATTATTACAAGAAAGCAAAAACTCTGAAGCATAATTCATTAGACATTTCCAAAAGGATATACGTAGCACTCTCCAGGACTACCATCCTCGGGGAAGACGAGAACCACCTAGGAAACCTAGTGCTCATGGTCCACAGGTGCTCCCACCACAGCAGACCATCCACTTCCTTCAGATGGGGTCTCTCCCTCATGGCAGCCTCTCCCATGAATCGGGACCCTAGTTACACAAGGGACTTGATATGATAGAAGAAAACATCATCGAAAGTTTTTAAACACCATGGCTAAAATTTACGCTGGCTAAAGAGCAAATCATGGCATCTGGTCCCATCATTTCATGGGAAATAGATGCGGAAACAGTGGAAACAGTGTCAGACTTTATTTTGGGGGGCTCCAAAATCACTGCAGATGGTGATTGCAGCCATGAAATTAAAAGATGCTTACTCCTTGGAAGAAAAGTTATGACCAACCTAGATAGCATATTCAAAAGCAGAGACATAACTTTGCCAACAAAGGTCTGTCTAGTCAGGCTATGGTTTTTCCAGTGGTCATATATGGATGTGAAAGTTGGACTGTGAAGAAAGCTGAGTGCCAAAGAATTGATGCTTTTGAACTGTGGTGTTGGAGAAGACTCTTGAGGGTCCCTTGGACTGCAAGGAGATCCAACCAGTCCATTCTGAAGGAGATCAGCCCTGGGAGTTCTTTGGAAGGAATGATGCTAAAGCTGAAATGCTAGTACTTTGGCCACCTCATGCAAAGAGTTGACTCATTGGAAAAGACTCTGATGCTGGGAGGGATTGGGAGCAGGAGGAGAAGGGGACGACAGAGGATGAGACGGCTGGATGGCATCACCGACTTGATGGACGTGAGTTTGAGTGAACTTCGGGAGTTGGTGATGGACAGGGAGGCCTGGCGTGCTGCAATTCATGGGGTCGCAAAGAGTTGGACACGACTGAGCGAATGAACTGAACTGAATTAAACTGACCTGAAAGAGCACTTAAAAGTTTTAATTAAAAAAATTTAACTTAATTTTTTGTATGTTCTTCCAGGGATGAACCAAAGATCAAATGTCAAAGCCACAAAAGGAAGTAGGACCGTCAACCTCTAAATGTCCTCAGTGTCCTTGCCAGGTACTGACCCTTCTTGATAAAACTCGACTTCTACATCCCCTAGATGCAGAAAGAAACACCTAAGTTGCCCTAGTGTATGCATCTGGATCCGTTATTATAAACTGGAAAAGCAATTCTATGCCATTTTATTTGATTTCTTTCTCTTCCTTTTCCCATATGAGAGGGAGTGTGTTATGGTGGAAGGAACCCTGCTCATGACATCATCAGACTAGCTCTGATTCTAATGAGTTATCCTACTTTTAATTTACTTGGCCCTCATTGTCCACCTCTGCAAAATAGGTGGATAACAATTTTTCAGCAACAATTATTGATTGAGTGCTTCCTTTATGCCAGGCACTGCTCCAGGTACCAGGTAAACAACAGTGAGAAGCACAAAGAAATCCCTCCCTACAAGCTCTAACTAATGCAGGAAATGGACAATGTGATAAAAAGAGTGAGGTGTAGTTTGTTTGATAGAGGTTAAGTATTAAAGAGACCAATATGAGAGAAATGTACTGACCTTAAATGTTTGCACCTCAAAGTGCAATTGTGAGGATTAACTAAAATAAAAACCATGAAGACATTTTGCCAAATGTAAACTTATTCTGTGGTTGAGGCTCCCATGCATTCCTTCTTGTGGAAGAGGCTGCTATTTATCTTTTGGTATCAACCTTGGGTTGCTTTCCCTGACTAGTTTCTAGTTCATGGTGAACCACTAACATGGTTGTGACCAAGCATTCTGGCAGCCCAAAGCTGGCATCTGTAGAGACTTTCTCTGAGATAAGCTGGGCAGCTCCTGTCACACAGCACAGGGGTTTGCTGTGAGAAAGTAAATAGTCCCTGATCAGTGCTAATAGGCTAACTAGGAGATACAAAGTCGAAAAAAATTTTAATGCATAAAAATATGTTTCAGTTCATTCTTTCCCATCAACTCTGTGCATATAATCTCTCCTTTGGATCACAATGATGTCTGGGAACTTGTGGGGCAGACTGATACTTTCTAACTGCACAGTTGGAAAGATGTTCTTTTTTTACTCAGATTGAGGCACTGCATTTTTTATTGTTTCATGTCAACACTCTCTATCGCTTGCTGTTATGGTTACACCATCAACATTTCAGTATTACCAAGCTTGACACTGTGCTTCAGGGGAGCCTTGAATAGGTTCCTCTGCCCAGCACAAGTAAAGAAGACACACAGATATGCAATGGATGAGCTTGGCTCTTGGGTGAGAAGGACAGCTCTCATAATTCTAATTAAAGGCAGGACACGAAGGCTCACAGACTGAATTTTCTGCCTTATCTAAAAGGGTTTGGGGGACCCTCTGATTCTCCAAATGGCTGAATAAGCAGTTCATACACACTTGTCCACCTCTGGCTAGGAGTCTGTGAGTCTGCTTAGGGTCTACCTGTGATTAGTCAGTGAAGTCCTGTATTTGTACAGATCCTGTCTTTCATATCTGTACTACAAAGTGTAGGCAGTGCTTTGTTCACAGGGCTATAATCTTATATTAACGTGTATTCAAACATGCTAATGTCTGTTCACATTTCCTCTGCTTTGATGTTCTCAGAGAAGGGACTGAATAATGTGCCTTATTTTCAGAACTCTTTCAAAGGATTGTGTGCATTGAAACAAAAAGAATGGACTGGAAGAACAGGTGATAAGAAAATTGGGAAATGTTACAAGACATGCCCTGTGGGAGTTGCAGTTTTTCTATGAGAACTTGCTCCGTGTATTTATAGCATCACAAGTCCGCTGAAATGGGTTTTTTTATACTATACTCAGACCTGAAAATTTAACTGAATTTCATACTTTCCACTGGAATATTAATGGGGCACTAGTAAAAGTGGAGATGTCAAGTGGAATATTGACTTCTTAATATCAGTTCAGAAAAGTGATATTTGAGTTCATTTAGAGGCTGTTAAATCATTAAATACACATGACATTCCCTTAAAAGTACATCTCAAGAGGCAAAATTAAAACCTGTATTCTGCTTGGCCCAGATAGTTTCCCTATACAGAATATTTGTATGCTCCCAACTTATTGGGGACTTGAAAAAAGTGCATTTTAAAATTAGTATGTTATTATGGAAATCTTCCAATAATCCTTTTAATAATATATTATAAAACATTAAAATAGCATGAAACCAAGATAGGAGAGGCTGGAAATCCTTTCCTATTGAGTATAATATTAATGACTTGGTAAAATCAGTCTAGGAAAATTACAATGTCTTTCAGTTTCTTCAAAGTGTCTGATTTGGTAAGTGACCTTAAGCTCCTTTAAAACAATTAAAAGATTCAAATATTTGTCCGCCAAAATTTTATAGCATGTTAGATAATGGGATGAATGTAGTTATATACAGTCTCTATATTTCTGGGTATACCTAATTTAGTTAATATTAACATTACTCTCTCATTTATGCTTTTATACACTTTGAGTCACATAAGGTCAAGGTCTCTAATCATAAAACTACTGACTGCTATTCATGCTAATATAAAAACCCTTTCTTTAAAACAACTGCCAATAAATTTCATTATAAAAAAGTTATTAAAAGGGTTAAAAACCTATTTAATGTCAAAGAATTTGCATGACTCAAACTTCTAATAAAGAGAGAGAATAGGCTTTCTTTCTGAATTATTTAAATCTTTACTGACTGTGCACTGAACCATGAAATTAGAAAAGTGTTATTAGAAGTATTCTCTGGTTTTTATAAAAGTTGGAGCCCAGAATGTATCAAGCTATAGTCTTTAACTAGACTAGTTAAAGCAGTAGGTTTTTAATCCCAAATACATGGCTTCTACTGATAGAAAGGTCATAATTAAAACTCTATCCTGTAGCTTGGTGATAATAAAATTATTATTACAGAAGCACACATGTTCATTTAAAATATATGAGCTACATATTCCGATTTTAATTTGGACAAATATCTTCAAGTTTTTCAATCTTTCAATGTCCGCTAACATAGACTCACTTAACCAATAATTAGGTTTTAATGGTGGCTAATTTTAAAGCACTAAAGTTAAGAATTTGAATTATCTATCATTTACAGGTTTAACATCTACCAAATATATGGTGAAATTAGACTAATTATGGTTAAAAGAGTTAAAAAAATCACAATTCTGCATGATTATAACCCTGTGTGATGATGGCATAAAATTTTTGACATATCCATTATAAAAAATAGCAAACACACCTTTCACAGTTTAAATTTATTTCTCTGAGAAACTAACTTAGTATAACCAATTTGAACAAGAAGGCTATACCTAACAAGAGGACATCCCAAGTGGTGTAATAGTAAAGAATCTGCCGGCTAACGTGGAAGATATAAGAAATGAAAGAGACTCAGGTTTGATCTCTTGGTTGGGAAGGTCCCCTGGAGAAGTAAAGGGCAATCCACTCTAGAATTCCATGCACAGAGGAAAGTAGAGGGCTACAGTCCATGGGGTCACAAAGAGTTGGACACAACTGAGCTCGCACACACGCACGCATACCCAACAAGTGGGCAACTGTCTACCCATCAGTCTTTCCAACTGCTCAGTGCCAGCCTTTGGTAGCTGTGGTCTTAGGTTCTCTTATTAATAATATCTGATACTTGTTGGTACTACCTTATATACCAAGCACAGTGCTAAGAAGTTGATAAGCACAGGTTTATTTAACCCTCACAATAATCAGGTGAGACTGTCAGACCCCTGAAGGCCCAAAGAAAGGATTCTTCAGTTATACAGTGGGTGGAACTGCATAACTGGTCTCAGGCTGCCTAACGGCAAAGCCCGCAGGACCCTGTGTCTGATTTGATGTTTACAGGTGTCCTTTTAACATAAGATGGTTGAAAGAGCTTACTGGGGAAGATACAGTTAGAACTGCAAATGACTGAATTTAATGTACTGATTTCTTGGGTAGGAAATTCAGTTCAAAATATTTTCCTGTGTACTTACTCTGAGCCAGGTACTAATCAGAGGCCCTCAGAGAAATAAAGATAGATATACTGTCCCTGAGCTTGAAGAGCTCCCAGTGCAGGGAGATACACTATAACACAAGTCAGAGGGGATTAATTTCTGTAACTAAAAGCATACTACTACAAAACTGCAGGGGAAGGAGTGTGACTTCCAAGCAAAGAACTAATGGCTGACAGATGGTTCTGAAAAGCGCACAGGCAATTTGCCTGCATTGCACTGAGACTTCAGTGAGCAAAACTAAGAATCGAGAGTGCTTTTCAATATAAGACGACATTTGGAAAATGGAAATGAGTAGAAATTACCTCTGGAGGCTCTATTATTGACACTAGACACACCAACTGATTGTTGGAGAGTCACTGTATCTACTGTATTTTCAGGGAAGTAATGATTTGTCTAAGATAATGTGAGATAAAACTGAACAAAAATAAAATAATTATGTGGCTTTTCCACTGAAGGATGATTTTTAAATCTTAAAAATGTAATGCACAATGAAGTCAAAATATTTTTTTAAAAACAAAGCACTCTAATGGTTTGATATCTGTTTGGGAATTAGCAATTTGATTTTCAAATGCTTTATCTTCTGAATCTTGGGATGCCAGAGACATTTTGTAGTTTCAAGGCTATGAATCAGAATATATTTTGAAGTATCAAGTTGTGCTAACCGAAAGAAGTCAATAAAACACATTTACGTTTGATGTTACATAAGTTGAGAGACTGTTTGGTTGTTGTTCAGTTGGTAAGTTGTGTCTGACTCCTTGTGAGCCCACGGACTATAGCACACCAGGCTCCTCTGTCTTATTCGTTTGCTTTAACTGACCCCAAAATATGGACCTAACATTGGAAAAATAACTTGGGATTTTTCACTGGGTTCTAAAAAGTATTTATGGGCACATGAACACCAGTCATTTTCATCTGGATCTTTATAACATTCATTTCATTAACTAAAAATGCTGCCACATAAATTATGCTTTCACAGAACAAGTTGATCAAAACCTTTCTTTATATTGCCCCACCTGTCAATCAGCGCCATTCACTTGTGAGTGAAGTACATTACCCAGAAGGAAGAAAGAGGCAGAACACTTTGAATGGAGATAAGTGCACAGATCTTGCTGTGGGTCTAGGCTGGGCTCATGGATAAGTGATATAAAAGCTAAAGATCTCTCAAGACAAAAACAGAAAGTACAGGAAGTATAAAACAGATTCTTTGTGGGGAAAGAGCACTGAGTAGACATCATCTGCTTAAAAAAAATAAATTTCCTTTCTCTTTAATAGCAAACGTTAGCTAAATGGATGTTTGATGGGTTTATGAGAGCTGGTATCAGGAACTCTGAACAGAAAAGAAGTGCTTTCTACACATTACATTCAATTTTTGATGAAGATAACTTTTCCACCTGATTAATCATTAAGTGGTCTCTTCCACCTGCTGTCCTGGAAGAAGTGGTGGATGGCTGGGACACTGGGGAGCTGCTGACTCTAAAGCACAGTAAAAGGGGACCCAATGTAAAAGTGGTCTGCAAAGGGTTCATCCATAGGAGGGTGACAAACACATGTGTTGATGACAACGATTCTGACGTGGCCCCTGCCCTGGCAGGGAGGCTATCCTAGAATAAGAATTCACTTACATTAGCAGCATCTCTGAATAGTCATGTTCCTAATCTAGGTAACATAATTTTGGTAAAAGGTCTAAAAATTCCCAGGAAAGGGGGTGTCTCTATGAATGTAATTTTAATTTAATTTAGTGTCATGGTTTTTTGTTTAATTCTTATTAAAAACTGTTCTAGCTGCCCTTGCCCACTTTTCTCCCCCAGTTTAACAACTAATTCTAAATGAAATATAATCCACATTCTTTTTATCATGACTCTTAAAGGGTTTCAAGAGCATGGACCTTCCTCTCAATAAACACTTTGCAGTTCTGTGGCTTTGGAATGTGAACTAATATTTTGCTGAACTATGGATACAACCTTCCCAGTGAATGCTTTTCTGATCCTTAAAGTGCTATGCAACAAAAAGAAAAGTAAAATACAGTATTAGTGAGCTGAAAAGTTTGCTTGAGAGGACTCACCTTAATAGAAATCTGCCAGGGGAACTTTCTTTTTAAAATTAGAAGTTATACTCACTTTATTATTTTATTACTCCCCCCCTCTAAATTTTAGTAATAGCATTGACGTATTTTAACACTAAAAAAGAACTACTATTACCTTAGATAAAGCCTGAAAACCCATGTTTAGGCTAAGCCCATATGTTAACAGAACTATTCAAACAATAGGAATCCTTATTGTAAAAGAGTTTACTTGTATCTAGTACATACTGAGACTGCTATATGAGAAGGTATATAGGTATAAATGTCAGGATACTGACATTTCTTCAAGCATTGGTTCAAAAGGAAAGCCCAACAAGAACACAGTTGTGGACACTGGAAAGGATAAATTATTTTTAAATTTGCATTATTACTGAGCTGATAAACCCAAAACGTCTCAATGCTACCAGAATAAAACCAGGAGCATTCTTTGTTATGAAAATTTAATTGCAAAAAAGTAACTGATAAGGACAACTGCTGTTTTCGAATTTACTTTTGGAGACATAAGCAACTTTTATGCTTTCTATGCTTAAGCAATGCCGTGGAGAATCTACACTTGAACAGTTCTCCAAAATTATAACCTGTACCCAGAATAAATGTTAATTGGCAGAATGGCCACTTAGAATAGTAGTCGAATCTTACTAATTGGTCAGTTATATATTGATACTTGCAATTCTGCTGTTCCCTTATTCCCAGATAATAAAATAATCCAAATATCAATGTCAAATCAAGTGGCTTTTAAAAGAATGTTAAATATGTGGTGCTGCTGCAAGGCAAGATAATTTTTGCAAGTTATGAAAAATGCACTTTGCTCCTGGGTAAAATGTAGTTTAATGATATGGAAATAAGCTCATGTTTCCTGTGTATTATATTTACAATTTTGTGTCTAAAACATATTTAATATCTCTAGCATAATTATATGACCACAAGATGACAATCCAATAAATGGGAAAAATCTCAACTACATTGATCAACCAAAGGGAAAGAGAAAAACTTACACCATTAAAGTTTAGAGCCTATTATAAGGGAACAAGAAAGAATATCTAGCCAGCAGTTTTTAAATTTAAAACCATCAGATCATTTCTCTGCATCTACATTCATAAAAGCTAATAGAAATTTCTAGTTGCAATTTATTTTCTGAAGAAAAAAATGCTCTTAGAAAAGACAGAAGTCAGAACCCTTTAAAAGGTGCATTACATTTCATTTCCTCTTTCACATGCCAGGGGTATTCTAGTTGAAGACTAGAAATATTTATATTTTCATGTTCTTTTCTTTTTTTTTTTTTGGCTGTGCCACACAGCATGCAGGATCTTAGCTCCCCGACCAGGGATCAGATCGGTGCCACCCTGCAGTAGAAGCATGGAGTCTTAACTACTGGACCACCAGGGAGGTCCCTTCATGTTCTTTTTTTTTAATGAAACAGGCAGATAGCTTCTGGGGGTCTTATGTTCCTTGCCTTGTTCCTCCCCAAAATGTCCACTGGATGCTCACTGTGTGTGGCATGCACTCAGGTATGGCACAGATTGGGTGGGGTGGGGGAAAGAAAAAGGCGGCGGGTGGTCAAGATGCATAAAGCTCTACCCTACAGTCTCTCGAGGGCAGCCACCTCAGGGGCTCGCCTTGACAGGCCTACCACAGTACCTGCATCCTTCCTGTCCCACCACCATCTACAGTTAGCTAGGGCAGGATGCTGAAAACTGTGACATGCACATGGATCCCCTGTGGATCCTTCTGAAATATGATTCTGACCCAGGGAGTTTTAGGAGGGGCCTGACTCAGAGTTCTTGACAAGGTCTCAGGTGGTGCCACTGTGGCCAGTACACAAAGCCACATTTGAGTGGCAGGGCTCTAACTGGTGTGTTGGTAACAGACTCCGCTGACCAGACTCTAAATTCTTTTTACTTTAAAAAAATTTTTAAAAAGTATTTATTTTTAATTAGAGAACAACTGCTTCACAATATTGTGTTGGCTTCTGCCATATATCAACATGAGTCAGTCATAGGTATATGTATGTTCCCTCCTTCTTGAACCTCTCTCCCACCTTTCACCCCATCCCACCCCTCTAGGTTGTCACAGAGATCTGTGACAAAGTCAGACTCTGAATTATGAAGGCAGGGTTCTTTGCCTGCCTTGTTTATTGCCCTTTCTCAGTACAAGACTAGGGTCCCCTGAAGAATGGGGCTCAGGGAAAATCATGCAGCAGAAAACTGAATAGTAGAACCCGTTGGTAAAGCTCCCAGCTCTCCCAAGTTTTGTCTATCCTTTGTAGATCTCTTTGCTTATTTTCATGCTGGGAGTTTATGGTATAGATTGGCCAACTGACAATGGGGCACTCTGATCTGGCTTTTCTGTGGGTGGACTAATAACAACATTATTACTGGCAGGTCCTGGGCTATTATCTAAAGCAGTGCTTAGAGGGAAATTTATATCACTAAAGGCACATATTAGAAAAGAAGAAAGATGTAAAAATAAAAAAGCTTAAAAAACATAAGCTTTTCTTTTAGGAAACTAGAGAAGGAAACACAAGTTAATTCTAAACCTCGTAGAAGAAAAAATAAAAATTAGAGAGAAATAAATGAAATTGCCAACAGAATAACAATAAGAAAAAAGCTAACAAAGCCAAAATCTGGTTCTTTCAGAAATCATTAAGATTTCATGCAAAGATGGGCTTAACAAAGGACAGAAATGGTAGGGACCTAACACAAGCAGAAGATATTAAGAAGAGGTGGCAAGAATGCACAGAAGAACTGTACAAAAAAGATCTTCACGACCAAGATAATCACGATGGTGTGATCACTCACCTAGAGTCAGACATCCTGGAATATGAAATCAAATGGGCCTTAGGAACTAGCATCACTACGAACAAAGCTAGTGGGGTGATGGAATTCCAGTTGAGCTGTTTCAAATTCTGAAAGATGATGCTATGAAAGTGCTGCACTCAATATGGCAGCAAATTTGGAAAACTCAGCAGTGGCCACAGGACTGAAAAAGGTCAGTTTTCATTCCAATCCCAAAGAAAGGCAATGCCAAAGAATGTTCAAACTACCACACAATTGCACTCATCTCACATGCTAGTAAAGTAATGCTCAAAATTCTCCAAGCTAGGCTTCAGCAATACGTGAACCGTGAACTTCCAGATGTTCAAGCTGCTTTTAGAAAAGGCAGAGGAACCAGAGATCAAATTGCCAACATCTGCTGGATCATGGAAAAAGCAAGAGAGTTCCAGAAAAACATCTATTTCTGCTTTATTGGCTATGCCAAAGCTTTTGACTGTGTGGATCACAATAAACTGTGGAAAATTCTGAAAGATATGGGAATACCAGACCACCTGACCTGCCTCTTGAGAAACCTGTATGCAGGTCAGGAAGCAACAGTTAGAACTGGACATGGAACAACAGACTGGCTCCAAATAGGAAAAGGAGTATGTCAAGGCTGTATATTGTCATCCTGCTTATTTAACTTATATGCAGAGTACATCATGAGAAACGCTGGGCTGGAGGAAGCACAGGCTGGAATCAAGATTGCTGGGAAAAATATCAATAACCTCAGATATGCAGATGACACTACCTTATGGCAGAAAGTGAAGAAGAACTAAAGGGCCTCTTGATGAAAGTGAAAGAGGAGAGTGAAAAAGTTGGCTTAAAGCTCAACATTCAGAAAACTAAGATCATGGCATCTGGTCCCATCACTTCATGGCAAATAGATGGGGGAACTGTGGAAACAGTGGCTGACTTTATTTTTCTGGGCTCTAAAATCACTGCAGATGGTGATTGCTGCCATGAAATTAAAAGACGCTTCCTCCTTAAAAGGAAAGTTATGACCAACCTAGACAGTATATTGAAAAGCAGAGGCATTACTTTGCCAACAAAGGTCCGTCTAGTCAAGGCTATGGTTTTTCCAGTGGTCATGTATGGATGTGAGAGTTGGACTATAAGGAAAGCTGAGTGCCGAAGAATTGATGCTTTTGAACTGTTGTGTTGGGAAGACTTTTGATAGTCCCTTGGACTGCAAGGAGATCCACCAGTCCATCCTAAAGGAGATCAGTCCTGAATATTCACTGGAAGGACTGATGCTGAAGCTGAAACTCCAATACTTTGGCCACCTGATGGGAAGAGCTGACTCATTGGAAAAGACCCTGATGCTGGGAAAGATTGAGGACAGAAGGAGAAGGGGACAACAGAGGATGAGATAGTTGGATGGCATCACTGACTGAATGGACATGGGTTTGGGTGAACTTCGGGAGTTGGTGATGGACAGGGAGGCCTAGAGTGCTGCAGTCCATGGGGTCGCAAAGAGTCGGACACGACTAAGTGACTGAACTGAACTGAGACAGGTTAACCAACAAAAAAGTGAGGACAAAAATTATCAATATTAGAAATGAAAGAGGAGTCATCACTACTGATCTTAAGCACACAATAAGGATAATAAGGAATAACATAAAACATTCTATGTCCACAAATTTGACACTTTTGATGAAATGGAATAATTCCTTAAAATTAAAAAACTACCAAAACCCCTACAAAGAGAAATAGATAACCCAAATAATACTGTATCTATTAAATAAATTATCCAATAATTAACAACCTTGTAAAAAGGAGTCACCAGGCCCAGATGGTTTCTACCAAACACTTAAGGAAGAAGTCATACCAATTCTCCATAATACCTCCAGAAATTAGAGGCAGAGGAAACACTGCCTAACTCATGCTAGGAGGCCAAAATAACTAATACAAAAACCAGATAAAAATACTGCAAAGACATTACAGAATAATAACTCCCATGAACATAAATATAAATATTATCAATAAGCTATTCATAAGTTGAATCTAATAATGCATAAAAAGAATTATACACTGCAAACAAGAAGAATTTATCCTAGGTGTATAAGGCTAGTTCAACATTAGAAAATCTATCAGTGTAATGCAATACATCAACACACTGAAGAACAAAAATCACATGATCATATCAATAGGTGCAGAAAAATCTAAACCCATTCATGATAAAACTCTTAGCAAACTAGGAACAGGAAGAAACTTCCTCAACTTCATTTAAAATATGTACAAAAATCTTACAGCTGACATCATACCTAGTAGGAAACTGGATGTTTTCCCCTAAGAACTGAAAAAAGGTAAGGAAGTCTCCTCTTACCACTCCTATTCCACACTGTACTAGAAGTCATGATTAATGCTGTAAGATAGTAAGAAAAATAAAACAGCTTGGAGAGCAAGAAGTAAAACTGTCTCAATTTGCAAGTAACATGTTGTCTATGGAGAGAGTGCTAAAGAATCAATTACAACAACAAACATCTCTTGGAAATAATAAGCAAGTAGACTAAGTATTCAGGATATAATGCTTTCCTATTTACCAACAGTAAAAAATTGGAATTTGAAATAAAAAAAACACCATTTACAATAGTATTCCAAAAATGAAATGCTTAGGCATAAAAGTAACAAAACATGTACAGGCCCTGTAAACAGAAAACTATGAAACATATTAAAAAAATCAAAGAAGATCTAAATAAATGGAGAGACATTCTGTGTTCATGGATTGGAAGACTCAATGTTGTTAAAATGGTGGTTCTTTTCAACTTGATCTATAGATTCAACACAATCCCAATCAAATCTCAGCAAGCTATTTCATAGTTTTCAACAAACTGGTTCTGGAGTTTATATGAAAAGGCTAAAAACCTGGAATAGCTAACATAATACTGAAGAAGAACAAAGTTGGAAAGATGTACACTGCCTGATTTCAAGACTTTCTTTAAAGCTACAGTAATAAAGACAGCATGGTATTGGAAAAAGAATAGACACAGAGATCAATGGAAAAGAATAGAGAGTTCAGAAATAGACCCACACCAATATAGTCACTGATCTTTGGTGAAAGAACTAAGGCAATTCAATGGAGAAATATAGTTTTTCAACAAATGACGCTGGAACAATTGAACATCCATATAAAAAAGAAAAAAAAAAGGTACAAGATCCTTCATTCAACACAGATGGGAATGTAAAATGGTACAGCTACTTGGGAGACAATTTGACAGTTTCTTACAAAATTAAACCTAGTCTTACCATACAATTTAGTGATCACATTCCTAGGTATTTACCCAACTGATGTGAAAATTTATGTCTACCTAAGAATCTGCATACTGGTGTTTGTAGCAGATTTATTCAGAATTGCCCAAAAGTCCTTCAATATGTGAATGGAGAAATAAATTCAAGTACATCCATACAATGAAATATTATTCAGTGATAAAAAGAAATGAGCTATCAAGCCATGGAAAGACATGAATGAATCTTAGATGCATATTGCTAAGCAAAAGAAGCCAGTCAGGAAAAGCTACAAGTATAGACAAATCCAACTACCTGACATTCTGAAAAGGCACTGCTTAGAGAGGTAATAAACTTTGACTGTCAGGTATTCAGAAGGGAGAGGTGGTTAAATCAGTAAAACAAAGAAAAATTTTTCAGAGTAGTGAAACTATTCTGTATGATACAATGAATAGACATTAAGAATCTGTCAAAACCCACAGAACATTATTGTACAAGAAGTAAATCATGCTTCAAACTTAAAAACTATATAGGAGGTTGGGGAATCTCAAGGTGAAATGCAGAACATGACAAAAGAATCTTAATGTATTGAAAATGTATGAAAAAGTCTCATTAAAAGAGATGGGTAATAAGTTACTGACCTTTGTGACTTTGTAGAGTCTACAAGGCTAAAGGTAGAGGAGCTATGTATAAGCACCATATCCTGCTCCATAAAGTTGTTCCCCACAGGAATGGGGGTTAACAATTTTGATACCATGATACAGGTTTCCTAGAATAAACAATGAAGTAAATGGATAATGGATGGTAGTAGTCAGGTTTCTCACTGTTGATGTGAGAGGCTACAGATAAATAAGGGCCAAAGGTTAGTTGACAGTGGATTAGACTTGAGGACATAGTATGAATTCATGTTCAGCCTAAAATAGATACAGAAGATTGCACACAGAGTCTTTACAGGTATATGTATATACACAAGTTAGCATTCATACATATATTCCCCTACTCTGCCAGGTGAGCCGGTCCTAGGAGCAATGAAACCCCAGTAGCAATGGGCAAACCTGGTGCTTAGATCTTATTTCTGATAATATTCTATGAAAAAAGGAAACAGGGCTTCTTGGAGAATGGATAGGAACAGAAATTTACAAGAGGAGTCCGGAATACATTGTAGTAACAGAAATTAAAGCATTCAAACTACCAGAAAAAAAAAAAAACCCATATCCCCGTCCTCTCCACACCTCCTACACAGAGTAATGGGTGAGTGCCAGAGATATATAAGAAGTCAACTGAAAAAGCTCCTTCATCAACAAAGCTGGAATAATTTGAGATAGACAGATAAATGAAATAATATTAGATTATAACTCAAAGATTAAAAATAAACACCCGTGAGCCCATACTAAAAAAGGTAAATGATTCTATGAACAGACAAGTATATAAATCAATGGGAGAGAACAAGTAAGTCTCAAATGCAGAATAATTTCAAATAATTTATGTAGATACTCCTCACCTTCAAGGATGGGGACTATAACTCCCCACTCCTTAAATGTATTGGCTTTTCTTTGGCATGTTGAACTGCTTAATTTTTGATACTGCAGTATACTCCAGTCTCCTCTTGTATAATTTCTGTTCCTGTCCTAGAACCACTCTTTCTCCAAGAAGCCCTGTTTCCTTTATTCCAAAAAATGTTATGAGAAATTAAGACTGGGCAGCAGGCTTGTCCATTGCTTTCTTCCAAAGAGTATGAGATGGAAAGGGAGAACAAGAAAGTAATTTTACAATGTAGAAACCTAACACACTACAAAGCAGAAACACTACTTCAGACCAGCAATCAAGCTTAACATCAACAGTGAGAAATCATGTTGATAATATGGACCCTTGATATGGTATGATGAGAATGGCACTTTGTGGTTTTCATCCTAAAACTACATTACTCCAATCTAATCATAGTTAACATCAGACCAATCTTGATCAAGGGAAATACGAAATACCTGACAGCGCTTCTTAAAATAGCCAAGGTTATCAAAAACAAGAAAAGTCTGAAAAGCTGACACACCTCAAGAGGAGCCTAAAGATATAGGATAGTTTGATAGTATCTTGAAACAGAAAATGGAAATTATGGAAAATGGACATTACCATTTTGGTAATGGACATTGCCCTCATTTAGATACTGAGGGTATCTAAATAAGTATGGACTTCAGATGAGAACAATGTATCAATATTTGTACATTAACTATGACAGTTGTTCCACACTGATGGAAGGTGTTAATGATAGAGAAACGAGGTCTGAGGTATGTAGGAACTCATGGAACTATCTCCATAATAATTTTGTAATTCTAAATCTTTTTTCCAATAAAAACTTTATTTAAAAAAGCTGACCCAGTTTTACTCCCAGTAGTTGAGCTATAAGCTAAACAAGAATCAGGTATATTAGTTCCCAAACTCATTTATGCCAGTTGTGTTTATTAATGCAACTGCTAACATTCATTCAAATAGCATATAAATGGATTAAATCTGCATGTGTGTGAAGAGAGTTGTTTCTATATACATGAAGTTTAATGCTCTGGAAAGGCTGAATAAAGATAGTCTACTTAAAATCTTGCTGCTTAATCATGACCTAATGATGCTATAAAAGATTATGAAAAATTTTGTAAAAATTCATAAAGAACGTTCTTTCAGATTGCCTCATAAGTCTCTTTAACTTCTTGCACGATTTTAAAGAGGTATAAAGAGAAAATATTCATAGACAAAGTTTTCATGGCTGTTGTTCATATTACAAAAACTGAGCAGGATTGCAATCCTGGATGCAAACACTACGACAGAGTGTTGGTCTTATCCTCAATGACAGGGCACTGACAGGCTTAGCTGCTTTTTCTAACCAAGTAACTACTGTGTTCTGATCTTTCTTACTACAACCTAGAAATTTTAATTTTATGTAGAAAGTTCTCTGTATACCACAATGTCACATGCACGGATCAACGTGAGACTTAAAAAACTAGCACTGGATTTCTGTCATTCTCCCAAGTGCTCACTGGACTCGCATTTGATGGAACTGTTCAAAAAGAAGGTACCAAACTTGTACTGTATCTGTTATGCCAGAATGCTGGCAGAATACCTGACTACCTTTGGTCTTTTCTCATGGACGATACTATATTTAGCTGTCTAGCTGCCAGAGGTACAGTGAATTTTGGATATTTCCCCTCTACAATCTGTTTAAGGGCAGTGACCAGATATTTCCTGAGTGACCTGTCCCTTCTGAAAGGAATACATAACCTGAACGCCAGCACTTTTTGTCATCAAGATGGATGAGGACCCATTGTTGGTCAAATGTGACAGGAGCTGGGCCCCATCATTAATCATACTGGAGACAAACACACTTTCAGGGCGTTCCTTTTACCTGGCTGGTAAGGGTCTTCATCTATGCGTGCCTGGCATATACTCACCAGATTTCTAAGTGCTGGAACTATGTGAACAAGCCCACGCATGTTTTTGTTATCCTCTAGTGGATTTTTAGAATTTTGGTATTGAAATTTCCTTAAGGAAATTTTTTACTTTCTACAGAAATACAAGAGTGCCTTTTCAGAAAGATGGAATTTTTATTTTGCTTTGGAGAAGGAAGAGTCTGAGGGCTGTTTTGAGTGTGTGTGGGTAGACAGTGGTAGGAATATATGTGTTCCCAAGAACATTTTGGCTTCCTAAGACTGAGAGCACTAAGGTAATTCTGGCTTCTGGATTTGCCTACTTGAGGCATTTCTGAGCCAAGATTAGAAAACTGGAGCCAAAGATGAGAATCATGTACCATTTATTGAGAGGAGAAAGTGTATTTGTATTAAGACTCAGTCTCCAGAAAAGGATGTCTAAAAAGCTTAACAGATATTACAAAATGCTAAAGACAAAACTAATTTTAATCCATTTAAATTTAAAACACAGATATTGTGCCACAAAAAACATGTTTAGGAGGAGATAAAGGTGTTGCAAATGATGCCAAAGCAAAAACCTGTGGGGTGTCCAACACCAGAAGACTGGAATCCCTGTTATCATTGATACCCTTGTAGACTGTGTCTTTATCTCTTTCGCCCTGAAGGTTCTATCTAAGCGCTCAAGAGGAGGACTCCTGCAATTCACTTGTCCTAGGACTCAGTGTGCACACAGAGTACGAATCACATTGCCTTCTGATAGTACTTTTCAGCTTTTGGGACTAAGTACAAGCCCTTTCTGGTGGTGAATTTTGTTACTGCATCCATGTCAAATGTGGGAAACCTACTAAAGAGATCTTTTTTTCCCCAGACATTTCTTTTTTTTTTTTTTTTTTGCAAAAATAGAGACAGTAGCTTCTAACATGGTGAGCAAGCATGCACTTCATAGATTCTGCTGAGTTAAGAATTTGTCTTACTCAGAAACTCTTAAGTCACTTAAAAGACCTTAAGGATGAAGGTAACTCTTGGATTGTCCACCAAGTGAGGAAAGCACTAGCCTAGTAACCCACTGAAATTTTGCATTTGCTCTTTGTCATTATGTGTCTCAAAGATGTTCTAAACTCAGTGTTGTTTTTTTTTTTTTTTTTTGGCCCAGAGCAGACTCAGAAAAGAAATTTCCTCTTAGAATAGTAAAACAATCTAAAATAGAGCATTAATAATTAAAAAGACAATGACTTACAATCTCCTGGCTGTCCATTAGAATAACTTAAAACAAAAGACTTCTGGTAAGATGTGCTTCATGTTTTTAGTGATAATTCTTTGGCAATTGGTTTTGTATTCAATGAGAGAAAAAGGAGTGAAAGCGCCCCCAACTCACATCTGACAAGTTCAGGGAGGATCAAAGGAATGGACTCAACTCTAGGTTAGCCACAATTGAAAATCACAAATCGTCTCTAAGCTTCAGTTTTTGTTCTCTAAAATACAGGGGTATGACCACATGACTCCTTAGGTTTTCCTGTTTTGGGACTGCAGTTCAGCAAATGGATGTTGTGCGAGTTATAAAAGAATAAATGAACAGCTTTACGTCAGAAAGGCGATGGCACCCCACTCCAGTACTCTTGCCTGGAAAATCCTATGGACGGAGGAGCCTGGTAGGCTGCAGACCATGGGGTTGTGAAGAGTCCGACACTGAGCGACTTCACTTTCACTTTCTTGCATTGGAGAAGGAAATGGCAACCCACTCCAGTGTTCTTGCCTGGAGAATCCTAGGGACGGGCGAGCCTGGTGGGAGGCCGTCTATGGGGTTGTACAGAGTCGGACATGACTGAAACAACTTAGCAGCAGTAGCGGCAGGTCAGGAAAATCGAACTTATAAGTGAAGCTTAAGACAGACAGACCTGGCTCTCCAGTTCTTCTAGAGTATTTTTTTCTTTGTGTACTTAACCCAAAATATTTGATAAAACTTCCAAGTATGCCTCATTTTTTGTCAAGTGATACTATTCATTCATAAACTAAGTAAAGAGATAAATATTTTTAAACAGAAACATTTCCACAAAATACATTAGTGCCTTCAAGTAGGAGAAAGAGATGATTGGATGGCATCACCAATGCAACGGACATGTGTTTGAGCATGCTCTTGGAGATGGTGAAGGACAGGGAAGCCTGACGTGCTGCAGTCCATGGGGTCGCAAAGAGTCAGACATGACTGAGCGACTGAACAACAACCACCTCAAGTGAAAATATATTTATTTAATAATATATGATAGGAACTACATACATATATTGTTTTATCATTCTGAATTTCATCACGAGAATAAAATAGTGTAATCAGGCCAGTCTTGGGTACTGGTGGGCAGCACAGAATGTGCTATGATTTGAGAAGGTCTGTATCAGTTCCCCACACTCAAAGAACCTTGGGTAAAATGCATCCTTTCACAATCACTAGTTTGGATTAACATTTTTCACTTTTAAAACAAGGGAGAAAAGGGCAACAGCAAATATATGGAGCCAGCCATAATCATTCACATCTCTGTTTGAATTACTTTAATTTGATTGCTTTCCTTTTAGAGTTTATGATCAGTTTCACTGAGCAAATGGGGCAAGGGGCAGAAAAGAGACAGATGCCCAGCTATGTGCAACTAGCGGGTAGGGTGAAAAGGGCTAGATGTTCAAGGAGCAGGAAAGAAAGACATTTCAAAGGCTGGAATAAAAACTCCTGTCTTAGAATTTTCATTCCACAACTGTTCATGTAGTGCTCTACATGCCTGGTACTGTGCTGAGTGGAAGGGGATAGTTACAGTCTTGCCAAGCCAAGCTCATTCTATTTTTCCCCTAGAAATGCAAATAAACATGAACAATATACTTTCAGACATTCAGAGGCTGTTCTGAATTCCAAGTAGTAAAATCTCTTTGGTATACTGTATTTTGAACTTTTAGGAAGAGACATTAATAATTTAACTTTGAAGTGAACTACAGTGAAATGATGTAGAATTAAAAGCATCACAAATACTGCTAAAATATTTATGGAGACTCTATTTTGACTAAAGGATTTCAGTTATAGAATGATTTATGTCCTAGTTTCTGAGATCTCAGTTTACAAAAGGAGCCAAAGCTGAAACCAAATTTCACAACTGTGCTTTTCATTATGAAAAATTTTCCATGTCTTCCTTTTTATGAATTATTACAATGATGTGTCTAGATGGTCTGTAGCAGTATTATATATTATTTTCATATAATTCTTCCATAAACATGTGGCAGATCTTCATGGAGCCTTTGAACATTAAAAAAACATCAGTGAAATGGTGAATGCCATTTAACATAATAAATGCATTACTCAAGAAAAGAAAAGCCCCGATGTTGCTAATTATAGTCATGCTAGAAGTCTAGCATGACTTCCTCTAAACTTGATTGATTCTGCATTGGTCCGCCTTGATTACAGTAAAGGTATTCACTGTCCCTATCTTGTGGAGGAGAGAATCGACAAGGCTTTCTAATAACCCCCCAACCTTGCCTGCTGTTTGCACACACGGTTACTGGAACCACGGTGCTGCATATAAGCCAATAAGGCTCACCCCAGTCAAGATCTATGTAATCAAGGATCTGAAAGAGCATCCTCCGCATTAGATTCAATCTCTTTTAACTTGTACTTCACAAAACAAACAGTCTTTTTAGGCAGAAAGAAAATGTATGTCTGTCATCCAAAGTAAATATGAAGTCATGTAGTGGACTGACAGCTGCAGGCCTCTCAAACACTTTTTAAATCCCGCCACAGCTCTGTTTCATTGTAGAAGTACACGAACATTTGGGCAAAGTCAGCATTAGACAAAAGAGCGTCAGGAAAACTCTGCAGTTGATTTTGCCTGCACTAAATACTCTGTTCTGATCGCTCAGGGTAAGAGGATGACACCTGATGGTGTCCTGACTCTACTTTCTAGCAGAAAGCTGAATGAGAGGATCAAGTACAGAGTCTCAGGTGTCCAGATGTTCTCAGCAACCAGGGTGCCTACCAACCCCCTCTTAGATTCCAGAAGAATTCAGATCTGAAATGCTCCACCAGAAGGCCCATCAACTACTGGTTTAGCCCATCTTCACTAATAGCTCTTTCTCCTTTTTTATAGGAAATAAACAATGACTCAGAGTCAGGTGTTCTTTAGAGGGAAAGAGAAAATCGAGAATCTTCTTTGCCCTCCCCAAGTTCATCAGAAGACCTGGGAGTAGTGCCATAGCCAAAACCAAACAATATTCTGTAGAGACTATGCTTGTATAATATACTTTCTTAAAATATCCAGAGATATCTTTATAAGTCAAAAAGAAACTTTGGAATTTTTGGTTTCTATCATTTTCTCAATTATCCTTAAACTCATTGGGGTTTATTCATTTTTTTTCTCTGAAATAATTAATTACTTCATTCTTAGATGAATGTTGAGATAAACCAGGTCATTTAAAAATAGAGAAATCATCAATCAAAATCTATTTCACAGCAATGACACAAGAGCAAAATGCTCTTGGCCTGTTAACACAGTTTGGTTTATCTTTGATAGGAATTCTATTTTTCTGTCCCATTTTGGGATCCTGTAACATTCCCTGTGCCTTTCCGTAGCTTCCAGGTCTCTTTCAGCTGAAAAGGAAATAAACTTTGAGAAGGCATTTGTTGAGAATATTTTATTCTTTGCCAGTACACAGAGCCTCACGTAAGAACTGTGTTTGGGTAAATGCAAGAAAGGAAAGTGAATAAAATTCCATTTCCATTAAGAGCTACATTCATGTGCAAAGACCTCCAATTAGAGTTCTATAAAATCAATGATGCTTTGATATTTGGTTCAGAAATCATACAACACAACTGGCACAATAGTTAAGAATTTTTGTGTTTCTATGTTAATTTATTTTAGATAGTTTTGCCATCATAGTTAAAATGAAATGTCAGTTAGCACATATAATTTAGAAATTACACTTAAGTCTTTCAGAATTTTAAGTAAAAGGCAGATCTCTCCCCAAAGAATAAAAACTGATTTTCTCCAAATGAGCATTACTTTATTTCAAGAAAACTTTTCTAATTCCTACTTAAAACCAAAAGGGATCACCCAATTTTGTGTATCAGGGAGTATGTGAAACAACATATTTTTTGTCATAGTTATTACATCAGGCAAATATACTTTATTATAAATGAAAAAAATATGTGCTCCAGGAGTGATCAACCATGTAATCTAGCTGCCTAATAAATTCTTCATTGTGGCTGACTAGTCCTTTGGGAAATGCCACATTCATTTCTTGCACAAATCAGGGGACTGGCTTGTACCAAACAAAGAATTTCTTAAAAACAAAATGAAAGGAAACAAAACAAAATCTTAAGTTTGTGGTTGATCAAATTGCAAAACAAATTAGGCTCTACTGGACCAATTTTCTCTGGCAAGTCTCAGAGTACGTATTTTAGTTATTTGATCTCCAAGAATTAAAAAAAAAATTGTAGTGTCACTCACATTTAGTATGTCATCTAGGCATACTTGATGATAGAAAGGGGTGGGGATCCCTTTCTTACACTTCTCTTTTTTTACTCTCTTTGTTGTAACAAACAGCACTGAGTAAAAGGTTATTATGTTTTATTATCTTTGGTGTCTTTTAAAACTGTTCAGATCAGTCTTGGAACATTCAAAAAGAATGACTGGTTCACCAGGAAGCTGATTTCTTAAGAGAACTAGAGCAGCCTGCACAGCTGCTGTTCTAGAATGAGATTATTCCTGGAGGCCGGGAGGCTTCTAAAGGTAGATACAGGCAGCCCTGAAGACAGAGGGAAAGACTGAGACGTGCCAGTTGCTCCTGTCTGCTCAGAAGTCAGATTCCTGGGGGAGCAAGGCTGACGGAGGCATTGCAGAGGGTAAGCAGGTTATCCAACGTTGCCGAGCTTGAGTAGAGCTGTGAGAATAAATAAGACTGTGCGAAAGTTCCCGCATATATTTAGATCATAACAAAGGGTGACTACTATTATTACAGTTGGTAGCTATGCGTTTTTACACACTTCAGAGTTTATTTATTTATTTTTTCTACCTGCAGGTAATAATGATGAGAAAAGACTAGAATGGTGATGGCTGAATATTTTGTTAGTGGATATTAGACGGGTTAACAAATAATAGGGAATGTGGGCATTCTCTTTCTTTTTAAAGTGAAGACTAAAAGCTAAACATACCAAAGGCAGTGAAAGGAATAGGGCTATGAATGGCCTGGGATGCTGAAGGAGCACATAGCAAAACAATGAGCTGAAAAAGTACTTAGGTGGACCTAAGATTGTCTTTGAATCTTTTTACAAATAAAATTTCTGTGCTATCCTACTAAGTTATTTATGATTTAATGTAGCATTACTTGAGAAGAAGCAACAAGATTTATTGGACATAAGGAGGGTCTTACTTTTGATCAATTCATTTGCACATACTGAAAGTATCTATGAGCAGCTACCTTAAAAATGTGACTAATATACCAGCTAGCCTCTAAAGGTAACATATCACCGAATGATTTATTTGGTGATAATTTATTCAACAGATAATTACTGTGGGCTTTTTATAAACTACCCTGTAAGGCGGATAGGGAAGGCATGGTGCTCACTTTTTTCAGAAGAGGAAACCACTACTCAGAGAGGTGCAATCACTTGCCTGAGGTTGATGTATTTGAGAAACTGACTAGAACCTCACTTCCCGCTCCAGAAGCCATCTCACAATGAAATAGCATATGCTGGCTGACTGCCGCTAAGGTGGCATACATATGGTATAAGGAGATGGTCATAACTCATAGCCCTCATGTGAAATCTTAATTCCTTGAACTGGCTGACCCATTTTATACCTGGCTTGAATGGTCTTTATCTTTCCCTGTACATACAGCTACTGTCATACTGGACAATGGGAACGCAATTCAGACTGCTTGAGAATCATTCTTTGGTGGTCAAAACTTCCTTAGCTGAGGCTTTGATTTCTTAGCATCTCTAGCTGGCCTCAGAGAACCTGATAAAATGAGTTCTTCTGAGGCTGGTTCTTGCTGTGCTCTGCAACCCTCTTGGTCTTTGAGGGCATCAGTGTCTATGCAGTCACACTGATTTCACTAGAAACTGACCCTAAGAACTGACTCTAAGAACACACAATCAACGCCACTACAGTTTTGGAAAAAAAAAAAAAAAAGTTGTTTCAAGTTCTTCCTTAAAAGACCTTTTGACAACAGACTGTAGGTACCAGAACAGGCTGCCATGCAAGAAAGTCAGCTCCCATCATGGAGCATGTTAAATGTACACATTGACAAGGTCATGAGAGGGATGTTGTGGGGCAGGTGACTACACAGGGAGTACCTGGGTGTGTCACTGTCAACTCCAAGATTCTTCAAAGTGTCCCATGCAAGTTTTATTTACTGTTGGATCTAGAATTCATGAGAGAAATAGCCACCCAAGTTGGAGATTCCACCTTTAAAGGTAAAGAAAAATAGTGTCTCACTTGCAAATATCCATTTGTGAATAAAATCCTTATAAAGGTGAACCATGAGACAAAGGTGAAGTGTTCAAATGAGAGGTGAAGAAGCAGAAGCTCTAAGGTCACACATGGGAACCCGCCTGTTCTGGGCTTTTGTCTTTCATTCAGTTTTCTCAGCAATCTGTATCCTAATGACTTTCTCAGCAGTGACTGGGCACAGTGCTGGGCTCTGGGGTTACAACCACTGCAGAGTTCCAGGTTCCCATCTGATGTCCTATATCACGTCAAGCACAGGAACCCCTAGCTCCTGGCTCCATGTCACCAGTGGGCTCTGACCTCTGACAGGAAGACATGCCCTAAACTCTGTCAGGCCTCAGAGTTCTCACCAGTAAAACTAGGACTTTGATTACAGGACCTGTTTGTTTCCTTTCAGATCAAATATTTAAAATAATTCTACTTTATTCCATTATAAGGAATCTACTTTATTCCATATTCCCATTTGGCCATTAAAACTTTAAAACAATTTTTACATTAAAAATTATTTCACTATTTGGTTGAGTGTGTGGCCCATGATCAAAATGTTTAGCAAGTTTTACAATACTGAAACTTCATATTGCAGCTCTTCCTAGAAGCCATTTTCTAAATTTATAAATAATCACTCTGGTTTCAAAAATTTTTTTCCAAAGCTTTAATCCTATATGGACATTAATCATTGTGACAACCTTACAGAATGAAAACTACCATTTTAAAGCCCAATTTTAATCATTCATGGAAAAATATCACATGTTAGAAATTGTCTAAGCAGAAAAAGTATGGAATGTAGCATTTCTATTTGTATTATTACTTTTTGAAAAAGGTCCACTGAGTCTGCAGAAATTGTTATAATAAGAAACAGGCCACAAATTGAAACCTCAAAGGAGACATCTGATTGACTTGAGAAATAATTGGTATCTTTCCACTTAATCTACATTAATGTAAACAATAAATCTTCTCTTAAACAAAGATTGTGTGAATCTTCATTTATCTTTTATGACAAGAGAGCAAAGGTTGTAGTTTAATGAATGGAAAGAAGCAACAAGGTCAGTTTTAAAAGCCTCACAGGTCAAATGTCTGACATCAGTGAACATTAAGAAAAAAGAAGAAGAAGAAGCCCTAACATCATAATTTCTACTTTAGTCAAACCACTAGGGTCCAGCTAAGACTTCAAGTAGCAGGAAAGAAAACACCATAATTTAGTAACATAGAGACAAGCAATTGGAATGGCAATATCCTTTTAGGATGCATTCACCAGCATTTTGATAAGGTTGAATTAGGTAGATTTTAAATAATTTTGAAGCTTCACGTTTTGACAGCTGACAAGACTCCCTGGCACTGATAAAGGGATTGGAAAAAGAAGAGCACATACTTTTATTTTACATATGCATTGATTTTCTCCCAAATGGAAGACCTCTGTCATCTGAAAAGGTTATTCAGAGATCCAAAGAGCTGATCAGGGTCATTAATAACAATAGTAAACTGATCATCATTCCAATGGGACCTGACAAGTTTCTTTTCAAAGTGGATACTAATGTATTGATGCTTGTGAAGTTCATTACAGCAGTAATAAATCATTAGTCTCTGCAAAATGATTTATAAGATGGTTGAAATGCATTACAATAGACAGAGCTTTGCAGGCACAAGAAGGCTCTTGCTGTTTTACTGAAAGTGTGACGGCTTACAGTAATTAGACACCAGCACCAAATCGAACACTACAAAATACACTATACCTGTGGTTGTTTCTTGTTCGTTTAAAACCAAGTTTTAATTCAGCACAGCCTTGAATTACTACTATCTTACAAAAGTTTTAAAAATTATTTTTGTTTATTATACAAAGGTTCATTCTGACTCCTAATTGAATTTTTTTTTAGCTTCACCAAATAATACTTAGAGCATTTCTAGTTGCAATTATTCCCTTAAGATTATTTGCATGCATAATAACATGCAGAGTAAAGCATTCTCAACCATTTAACATTATGAACTAACACTGTAATGAAGTGATTCATAGCTGAACATGGGCTAAAATGTTTATTTCCAAACATGTGTAACAATATGTCTTTAATATACCTATAATGCTTTCAAGAGTTAGATGTGTCTGCAGGTACTATTTGTCCTGCAGAGAAAGAGGAAAATAAGCTTAAGATAAAACAGTATTAACCTTTTCCAGAAAACAGGAAGGGCTTTCTGATGGTAAGGGTAGTTCACCATTACAATAGAGACATGGGTTCCAGATGATGTCCACTTTTTTAGTTTGGGTGTGGACTTAATGAAAAAGTTGTTATATCCTCTGTTGTCCCCACGTTTATTGGGAAACATGGCAAAAGGACTAATTTCACGGCTGTTCCTATCCATTTTAAATGAATCACCTAACATAATTTTCTCCGATTACAGTAGTTCCATTGGAACCTACCTGTTGCTACTCCTGGCTGGAAAATCAGAACAAGTGTGCTTACATGCAAACAATCTCTTTTCAGAGTACTTTAAACTACGTATGAAATCTCACCTCTTGTTTTATCACCTTCTCTAGTCATCACTAACAAACTTGTTCTCACAAAATGAGGCTATTCAGCTAAGAATAATAATTTACTTGGCAATCTGAAGAGTTTTACTATGTTAGTTAAAAAAATATCAGAATGTCAAATACAGCCCCAAGTGATTTTTAATCTAGCTTTCCTTATCACCTGTTCTTGGCTGTTTACAGGATTTTTTTGTCACTTCATAACAAAGACTGCTCAAGCCCATTTTTAACAACAGCCATCCTGCCCTGGAACACTAAAGGGTAATCTGATTCATTTGATGAGTGGATTTTCAGAAGTTAATTGTTATAAGCAAGTCACAAAGTCTATGCTTCAATGAAGCCTTAAAATATTGTGTAATTTGGCTGTCATTCCATGAATGCACATATAATATTTCCTGAAGCTTCAATCAAAGTGATGCCCTAGAGTAGGATATTTGCCTTAACCTGTGTTTTGCTGAGGTATTAAATCATGACTCCACTGACAGCATACTCTTGAGATGGAGACCTTGCATATAATTGCATGCTGAGGTTTCAACAATTTCAAATACTGGTTTGTGCATCACAGTTTATTCCTAATGATTATCCCAAAGTGAATTCTACCAATTGATTGCTACTGCCGAGTCTAGAATAGGGACAGACCGTAAGAAGTTTGAGGAGACAGTGAGCTTCTTACTTGTGTCTGTTTCCATCCAGCCTTTCTCAGATGGACTCAGCCTCCACTGAGCAGGATTGGGGATCCCTAGCCTGTCACCTCCCATCCTTAACATTC
Organism: Ovis aries; assembly: GCF_016772045.2. Classification (NCBI taxonomy): domain Eukaryota; kingdom Metazoa; phylum Chordata; class Mammalia; order Artiodactyla; family Bovidae; genus Ovis; species Ovis aries. The sequence continues at coordinate 38,028,514 of NC_056062.1, forward strand.
TTAACATTCTCACTCACAATAGTATCAGATACTAAGAAAAGCTATAGTAGACATGAGTGCCATACAGTTTAATTTTAAAAATACAGATAATTCCAGTTATTTTATTAAATTGTTTCCTAAGCCTATTATTTTCTGCTCTAAATGATAGTAATTGATAGTCTGAAACCACAGCCGCATCACAGTATTCGATGAGAAGCCATCAGAGCTGCATAAGGACTATGCATATATGTATGCGTCTGAAGCAGAGTTCTTCCTAAATGAAAAACAGCTACTCTTACATCCCTGAATAAATCTTCCTTGGTCAAGATGTATTCTTACTCCTGATTTCTGTTTACTATTTTAATTAGGCCTTTGCGTTGCTACTCATCAGTGAGAGTAGTATTTAGTGTGACTCTCATCAAGTTTTGGTAGCACAATTGTACTCATTTCATATCAAAAATTTTCCTTTCTCTGCTGATGCTTTGGAACAATTTTTAACAGCTTTAAATACTTGTTTGAATTCCTCTATAGCCATTTAGGCATGTTGCTAATTTTATTGGGAGTGGGCAGTATTCTTATTTTCTTCTTTTACAACTTACCTATCTCTTAAATCTAACTTACTTATTTAATTTAAATACATCTTATATATTTACTGACATAAGTGTTTAAGGCTAAGAATTTTCCTATTAACACAGCATTAGCCATAGCTTATAGTTTCTGATATACCATATTTCATTGTTATATATATATACATATATATATATATATTTTTTTTTTTTACTTTATTTTACTTTACAATAGTGTATCGGTTTTGCCATACATTGACATGAATCCACCACGGGTGTATAAAAGCTCCCAATCCTGAATCCCCCTCCCACCTCCCACCCCATAAAGTCTCCAACCAGATAGAAGATATAATAGAAGAAAACATTCAATTACAACAGCATCATGACATATAAGAAAAAAACCTTAACACACTCCTGAAAGCCACAAAAGAAGCCTTGAAGAAATGGAAATGCTTAACATATTCTTGAAGAAAGGAACTCAGTATCATTTTTCTCTTGATTCTCTACAAGTCAGTTTAGAAATATAGTATGATACCAATAAAAAAATACTAGGAAATTTTTGTTTCATGAGGTTGGGCAAGTTATCCCAACAATTTTCAAATAGAAAAATTAACAGAAATAACCTGGAAGAGCAATAAGGAAAGATTAACAATAACAGATACCACAATGAATTGAAACACTGGTAAAAATCACCACAGAATATTAGGACAGGAACAGAAAGATCATAGAATAGAAAATCTGGAAATAAGACTCAACTATATGCATGAATTTATTATATAATAGAAAAGGCACCTCGAACCAGTGGATTAAAAGTGGATTTTCCATTCAATATATGATGAGTCAACTGACGAAAATTAAGTTGTATCCATACCTCCTAACTCATACCAGGAAAAGTTCTAACAGACTGTTTATGAAAAGAGGAAATATGAATGGCTCTTAATTATATGAAAAAATATACTTAGATTTTTTTCATTTGACAGACTGACCAAAATCTGAAAGTGTGATAGAGTGAAGCAGACACTCTAACATTTAGACAATGACAAAGTAACTTGTTACAAAACCTATAAAGGGCAATTTGGCATATCTATTAAAATTACAAATGCATATGCTACATTTTTTTAAATCCAGAAATTTCACTTCACTTGCTCTCATACAAAATACTTGTACAAGACTTCTTAGTGAAACACTGTTTGCAATAGGAAAACTGAAACACCTTGCAAAAGGAGACCGGTTAATTGAGTTATGAAGAATTTTACACAGTGGAGCACTATACAACCATGAGGATGAATGAAGCACCTCTGTACTTATGTGAAAGATTTCCAAGTGAAAAAGAGGAATGGAGTAGTATGTCATCTTTTGTCAAAAGAAAAATGGGGAGGGAATAAGGATCTATAAACCCTGCAAAAAGATGGAAGAAACAACGTCAGTGCTTACTTATTTTGATGATAGGGGAAATGGGAAGATAGAAGATTAAGGGAGCATCCTTCGTGTTAAATTATGTGAATTTTATTAATCATTCAAATAGCTATATTCAGAAGAAAATGTTAATAGCAATGCAAAGTGACAATTAGGGACGTCCCTAGTGGTCCAGTGGTTAACACTCTGCACTTCCAATGCAGGGGGCATGAGTTTGATCCCTGGTCAGGGAATTAAGATCCCACATCCCACACAGCATGGCCAAAAAATAATTTTAAAATGACAATTATACTATAAAAAATCTAATAGATGAATCTCCTGTAGATATTTTGGAGTAAGATTTTACATCTTAAGAGGGGGCTTATCTAATGGAAGTCATGGTTTAAGAAGTGAACTTCTGTGTCCAAAAAAAACTCACAGCAAAGGTTTCAATCTTCAAATGCCTTACATTTACTTTAATTAATATTACTAAATGTGTATTTCAAAATCAGTTAAAGGTACATCATTAGTTTCCAAGAGTTCAAAATTCAAACTAGGACTGAAGTAATCTCTTAACAGCATTGTAAAAACGAGGATTCCAATTTTAAAAGCTTAGAGGTGCTATATGTTATGAGATATGACTCACACTTTCCCAGATGGCTATGTATTACAGGCATACCTCAATTTCATGAATTTTGCTTTATTGCATTTCACAGATAATTCACTTTTTACAGACTGAAGGTTTGTCAGATGGTAATTAGCAACTTTAGAAATAAAGTACTTTTTACTTAAGGTATGTGTACTATATGTTTAGACATCATACTACTGCACACTTACTAAGCATAGTATAAACATAACTTTTATATGCATTGGGAAACCAAAAAATTCATATCACTTGCTTTATTATGGTATTTGCTTTATTGCAGTGGTCTGGAACTGAATCCATGGTGTCTCCCAAGCATGCCTGTACTCACCAAAGATGGGAGTGAAAAAGAAAAATATTTTAAATCATTCTGTTGGTTAGGAAATCCAAGAAGTAAGGTATAATTGTCTTGAACATTTTATAAAACATTTTATGTCCAGAACTTTGACAATCATCTTTTGAGGGCTCTGATTAAACATAAGATATATTTGATAATACATCAATTCATTTGATAAATATGAGAGTTATTATATACAACATAAGGTTGACACTCTACACTGTGGAGAATTCAGTTCAGTTCAGTTCAGTTGAGTTCAGTCACTCTGTCATGTCCGACTCTTTGCGACCCCATGAATTGCAGCATGCCAGGCCTCCCTGTCCATCACCAACTCCTGGAGTTCACTCAGACTCACGTCCATCAAGTCAGTGATGCCATCCAGCCATCTCATCCTCTGTCGTCCCCTTCCCCTCCTGCCCCCAATCCCTCCCAGCATCAGAGTCTTTTCCAATGAGTCAACTCTTTTCATGAGGTGGGCAAAGTACTGGAATTTCAGCTTTAGCATCATTCCTTCCAAAGAACACTCAGGACTGATCTCCTTCAGAATGGACTGGCTGGATCTCCTTGCAGTCCAAGGGACTCTCAAGAGTCTTCTCCAACACCACAGTTCAAAAGCATCAATTCTTCGGTGCTCAGCTTTCTTCACAGTCCAACTCTCACATCCATACATGACCACAAGAAAAACCATAGCCTTGACTAGATGGACCTTTGTTGGCAAAGTAATATCTCTGCTTTTTAATATGCTATCTAGGTTGGTCATAACTTTCCTGGAGGCTAATGTAGCTCTGATGTTCAGAGATCTTATAGTACAGCTGAAGTCCTATGGGGCTTTCCAGGTGGCTCAGTGGTAAAGAATCCACCTACCAAGCAGGTTAAACCCCTGAGTCAGGAAGATTCCCTGGAGAGGGAAACGGCAACCCACTCCATTATTCTTGCCTAGGAAATCCCATAGACACAGGAGCTTGACAGACTACAGTCCCTGGGGTCACAAAGAGTTGAGCACAACTTAGTGACTAAACAACAACAAGAGGTCCTATGACTCCTTGACAGTTAGAGGTGTAATGCAGTAGACCATCTTTGGAGAGCTCCACAATGTTTTGAGGGCATAGCTGCAGGAGACAGACCACGTTCAATGTGGGAAACAGCTGAGGACCTAAGAGAAGTAAGGCTATTGGGGGAGGGGGGGCAATAGTTCACACAAAGTCTCAGGGAAGACAGGGCCACCATCCTGCATGACCTAGAGGCTATGCGCCAAAAGTGGCGGTTCTGCCCAAGGGGTATGTATTTTTTTAATGGGAAATGAGGAATCCATCAAAGACTTCTGAGCACTGAAATGACACAACAAACCTACATCTTCAAAGAAGTATCTTCATTTTTTATCTCTCTCTCTGTTTTTTTTTTCTTTAACTTTTTAAGCCATGCCACGTGGCATGTGAATAAAGGAGTGGTATAGAAGAAATAGTTTAAGACCTTTAACATTACTTCAAACAAGAGATAATCTTTTACTTTCCTTTGTTTGGAATGGGTAGAAATCTCTCACATTGGATGCTGGTGCTTGGAATGCTAATGAAGAGACAGAAATAGGTTTTTGGAGGCTAGGGTGTGGAAAACGTGAAACTAAGGTTTCAGGTCTTGGTAACTAGGAGAATAGCAGTAGTGTGGGGGAAGCTATGAGAAGGAGCAAAGTGTAGAGGGGAAACTGTGAACTTGGGGTGTCAGCTTTTTGCCACCTAGGAGGGACATTCACAAGGCATCTGAAGTCACGGAATAGAGGCTGAAAATGAGAGTAGCGTGGGAGATACTGATTGTCCATCCCCTACCTGTGGCTGTGGTGGAAACTGCAGGGCTGGCTGAGATCACAGGCATTCAGACACACAGCACTATGGTGGCGGTTGGGGGGGGGGGGTGGTGCTCCCATGATGACTGCCAGGAGAGAAGGGGCTGGCGACAACCTGGAGTCACAGACTCACATCCAAGCAGAAAAGGACCTAAGAGCTCAAAGTATTTTCCCCTTAAACACATTGACCTCTAAGATCTTCCTTTCCTCACATTTTCCAGTTGAGCAAACTGGGGTCATGATGGGAGGAAAGCGAGACCAATGGTTTCCATCAATTTATAGGAGGAGATGTATAGACTACATCTTTGAGGTCTGGGGTGAAGAAGAGGAGAGATGGGCAGTACATGAGTAAATAGCAACCCTTTGGAACAACTGCTCTTTTAAGCAAATAGGAGACCTATACACATTTGTTAAGCAGGAGGTCAGTCCAAAGTATGACACCCAATGAAAAGTGAAAGTGGTAGTCACTCAGTTGTGTCTGACTCTTTGTGACCCCATGGACTGTAGCCTGCTGGACTCCTCTGTCCATGGAATTCTCCAGGCAAGAGTACTGGAATGGGTAGCCATTTCCTTCTCCAGGGGATCTTCCCAACCCAGGAATCGAACCCAGGTCTCCTGCATTGCAGGCAGATTCTTTACTGTCTGAGCCACCAGAGAAGCCCTGAGATATCCAATACTTAAAGAGGAGTATGGGAGGACCAAGTGTACATTGAGACATGTTGAGTTTTTTCCCAGCTTTCTTGAGATGTATTAATAATTGATGTAAAGCCATTTAGACATGCTAATCTTAAAAAAAAAAAAAGGAAGGAGTGGCTTCTTCCTTGGGAGCCAAAGGGAAGGACCAATGAGAGGAATAAAACGGCATGCTGTGCTTCAGATGTTCAGCCTTGTGCAGTATGTAATTTCGAGAACACGAAGGCCAGGAGAGTTGTGCACACTGACCTGCCTCACACAATGGCGCCCAGTGAGGAGGGCTCCCCCACCAAGCAGTCTTCCTCCCTCCCTCCTGATATCTCACCCTGAGGCCTACAAAGGGAGAGGAAACAGATAGAGAGAGCACACTTCGGAAGGGAAGAGCCACATGGAAAGAGTTTGTGCTAGATGACTAAGATTCCTTCGTGATGTGAAGTTCAGCTCCCTTGTTGAACTGAGAATCTGGGAGCTTAGAGAGATGGGAGGACTTGAATTCAAACACGACTTTAAACACAGGAGCAGTGCTACGTTTTGCACATGAGATAGGCAGTGCCTTTCTTCTGCTTCAGCAGACTTTGCCGTGGGAAGTGGGTGGACTCTGTGTTGGGTAATAGTGCTCCACAGAGAGCTATGGTGGGCCATCACTTTTATTTACACATGTTGGTCCTCAAATGAAATCACCCGGATTCTGCCACCCAGCACACTTTCTAAACCATTCGTATACATGGCTCTCTGTAGATGGAATTAGATAGTGAGACTGCTATTGTGTGAGAAGAGAAAAAAAACACCATTCCTGGGTGGGAGCCATTTCTAAAGAGCTTACTCATCAAGCTTTTCAGAAATTTCAACAATTTACTGTTGTTATAATTGCTTTGCTCCACTTGGTACTATGCTGAAAGGCACTAACCAGCCTAACATTTTGGTTCTCAGTGTTCTTTCATTTTACAACATTCCTAAGTGCAAAGTAAGGCACTCAATGATGGGTCAGTTCCAGGATGAACAACATTCTGAATGAGGCAGATTTGCGGTGGTGGTGGTGGTGGGGAGAAACAGACAGACAGATAGAAGATTTATTAATAGGAGACATTTTCTTCTCCACTTACAATGAAACTGCTTTTCCTGGTGGTTGGTGGCTGCATTTTTCTAGTGGGCATTGCAACAGTTAAACTGAACAAACATAAACTTGAACTGTCCTCATATTAGATTGAAATTCCTTTGGATTAGAGTTGCATGAAGGATGTTACCTATACTGTACTAAAACTGATGAAAAATGAATGGATACGGCTTTTAGATTCCTTTGGAAGTGTCACAAGGCCAAAAGAACTCTGCTTATACAGGATTTAATGTACTGAGTTAGAGAGAGAAGGTAAAATCGCCCACAATGGTTATGCTTGATTCAGATGCAGCCTGTGTACATCAGTTCTTGGCTAACTGTATGGACTGTATTGCTTCCACAAGGTGGTCTCTGGAGAAATGCTATATTGGGAATCAGCTTCTCATTGTTTTTAGCCTCATTTATGCATTAATTCTGTATGACTGTGGGCAAGTCACTTAATCTTACAGCTCCCCACTTCAATTAACTCTCTAGTGGGGTACCCTACTGCTCAGGAGAGTTAGAGCAATTGTGGGGACTAGATATTTAGCATAGCAAAGATGTCAGCAACCACAATATAAAATGCTATGGAACTATGTAATTACTGAATCTTAGCAATAACTAGAAGCAGATGAATTTGTTGGTCCAACGCCATATGCTTCAGGTCAAATAAAAGTTTAAGTGCAAAAACACTGTCTATATTACTCTACTAAGTTGCTTTATTTATTTTGCCCAATTGCCATTTAACCCAGAATCTAACTGCTTTGTGTCCATAGTAATTTAGTGAAGTTATAATTTTAAATAGATGACTTACCCTTCAGATTGCCCCCAATTTCTTACACACACTCAGCATGCACTAGTATAAATACTGGGAAAAACTGAGTCCTCAACAATTTCACTCTCATCTTTAGTTCAAAGAAAATATTTATTTCCCTCAAAGATGCTATCTTTATCTCTTTTGTCAAACCAATGCTCATTCCCAATTTTGCCCATTTCCAGATGAAATTCACTGTTGCAGTGGTTTCTAAGTAACATGTATCATATGTCCTAGAAACAGCATTTGCAAAGTCTTTTCAAAAGAGAACACATGATTTAAAAATGTTTAGTACATAATTATTTTAGTAGATGTTTATATAAATTTTTAAACTTGCCATACATCCAAATCAATATTATCTTCATAAGAATGTGTTTTACTTGCAGAAAGTAACAAAAGCTTTTAAAAACTTTCCTTCAGGAGACAACTCAACATCAGGATGTACCTTAAAACTGTTAAGGATGCAGATGTAAAATGAATGAAAAAACTTTTAAGTATAAATCCATGAAGTAGCAAATTCACTGTATGCCCTGCTTCTTAGTCAACAGGTAAATCTGAGAACTATCCTAGTTACAGGTGGGGAGACATTCACTATCCCTTTGCAAACTAGATGCACTGTTTTCATCTAAGGATCACTTTTTAACTGAATATAAATTGTCTTTCCTAAAATAAAATGGGTCAGTCTTTGGCTTACTGCAAACTTGATTTGTGAGCTTACTTCCTTTGCTAAATTGCACTCAAGTTCTTTGAAGTAATAGTATGATGATCATAACTCAACATTGCTTTGAAAGCTGAACCCCTTGCTGTACTACACGCCAATCGGATTTGCATTCAGTGACTCTTTGTTGATTGCCAACCTTGTTGCAGTTCTGCAGTGATCTGGGCAGGTACTATAGACACATGGCAACATTTAGTCCTCAAAACAGCTCAGTGAGGGAGGTTCTACTATCCTTACTTTGCAGATTAATTAATAAAGGCTCTTTGAAGTTAAGTGTCATCCAAGACATGGAAGAAGTTGAGCTGAGTGCTACTGATACTGATTTTAAAAGATGAGAAGAAAAAACTAAATTAACATCAGCTTTGCTATAACAATGTATTCTTAAAAATAAAACAACTGATATTGGCTCATTTATCATTCATTTGGGCTTCCCTGGTGGCTCAGATGGTAAAGAGCCTGCCTGCAATGTGGGAGACCCAGGTTTGATCCCTGGGTTGGGAAGATCCCCTGGAGAAGGAAATGGAAACCCACTCCAGTATTCTTGCCTGGAGAATTCTATGGACAGAGAGGCCTGGCAGTCTATGGTTCACAGGGTGGCAAAGAGTCAGACATGACTGAGAGACTAATACATCAATCATTTATCTTTCTTAATAGGTGCATAATTAACAATTCTGAGTATGCTAGGGCTCTTATTACTTGCAATCTTATTAGATTCTAGTTGAGCAATCTTCCTCCTATTTTTAAAATATGACTGGAAAACAAAGAAAAATACTAGGAGAGTCTATCTTCGTAAACAAAAAGATTGTATTTATTATTATTACTTTAATGTAGAACTCCTGGGCACTATGGAATTAATTAACAAGTTAGAAAGACAACATCCTGTGTGGATAGTGGCTTTCAGATACATTCAGTAGAGCATAAACTATATATCATAAATGCATGTCAACCACAGGCAGATAGGAACCCACTGTATGGAAAAATTTATCACTCAAAATCAAAGTGTAACATCAACTAAAACTCAGTAATGTGTTCTCTGCTTCTTTTTGACCTTCTGTTGTTGCTTATTTGAAGATCTTGGCAACTGTCAGTGATGGAATATTCATGAGGCTATAGTCATTCCAAGACTAAAATGTTAGATTCTGCCACTTTTTCACAGATGACGGTAGAAGTGGGATTTCATTTAAATAGAAGTCTTTTTTTTTTTTCTTCTTCTTCTAACACATCCTACATACATGAGTCAGGAACAATTGTGGTTGAACCATGAATGTAATTTTCATGAATGATAAATCCTGTTTGCCCTCTTACCCTGGATATTTCTATAATTTTTTTTAAAAATTCTACCAGTGGCTCAGCAATCCATCACAAGATTGTCCAGCTCCTGATGTCTTGTGAAGAAAATATTTTTAAACAAAATACTTTTTGTGTTAAAATAGTTATACTGGTTTCCCATAATCGTAAGATAAACTAATAATAGGGTCTTGAAGCCTGGTGGGCTATGGTCCATGGGGTCGCAGAGTTGGACATGGCTGAGCAACTAACACACTCACACTCACACACACAAACTATAGCAATATGAAAACATTTTGAGAATAAATCTGGTACAAACATAAAAATATTTTCAGGCACCTTTCTCTATTAAAAGTCCTTTTTGCTAGGAAGCACATGGTAAACACAAACAGAATGTAACTCATAATTCTATGCAAATATCAGAAAGAATTTCAATTTGGCTGTCTCGATAACTCCATAGGATTATTACAAGTGTAATAGTTTTATGTTCAAGTGGGATTCTGTTGTATTAGATTCAATGTTAATCAAATCAGCCAAGCTCTCTCTGGAATTTCAATTTACGCCTTTGCAAAATATTAGCAGTGATTAATTAATATTTGATTTATCCATATGTTTGATTATTCAGCTACACATTTTTAAAAAAACCTCTCACATCTCAACGCTATATTCTTTTATGTTTAGTTATGCTAAAAACACATTTTAGTCCTAGTAGCTTATCATGAACTGTGGTATATAACTGTTAATGCATTGAAAATCAAAGCAAAATGTATTCTGTTAATACAAAACTTTTGATTCTGGAACACAAATCAAGTTGTTTCTAAGTGCAAAGTATTTGTGATTTAGTATCATAGCATCACTGGAGAAGGCAGTGGCACCCTACTCCAGTACTCTTGCGTGGAAAATCCCATGGACAGAGGAGCCTGGTAGGCTGCAGTCCATGGGGTCGCTAAGAGTCAGACACGACTGAGCGACTTCACTTTCACTTTTCACTTTCATGCACTGGAGAAGGAAATGGCAACCCACTCCAGTGTTCTTGCTTGGAGAATCCCAGGGATTGCAGAGCCTGTGGGCTGCCGTCTATGGGGTCGCACAGAGTCAGACACGACTGAAGTGACTTAGCAGCAGGATCATAGCATCATGCCAAAAAGTCTCAGGAAAAGCTAGGGGGATGCTCAAGAAAAAGGTTTCTGGTGCAGGGGATAAAGGCAGCATTTGGGCCACACCAGTGAATGACAATCACTTGGGCTCACACACTGGTTTGAAACCAAGTTGTCCCTTCATTTCCCAATCCAGTTCCTTCACATGATTCCTCTGCAATGAAAAGTGCAGGGGTGGAGTCTGCTGATACACCAGGAAGGATTTAGAGGTGTTCAGCCTCACCCCTGCCTTTGGAACTGTTTGACCTTGGGAAGTCAGTCTAAGACTCAATGTTGCACAGTGGTTATTTAGATTCAGATTCTGTTTTCTCTTGAAAAGTGAAAGTGAAAGTTGCTCAGCCATGATGCACTCTTTGCGATCCCATGGATTATACAGTCCATGGAATTCTCCAGGCCAGAATACTGGAGTGGGTAGCCGTTCCCTTCTCCAGGGGATCTTCCCAACCCAGGGATCGACCCCAGGTCTCCCACATTGCAGGCGGATTCTTTACCAGCTGAGCCACCAGGGAAGTCCAAGAATACTGGAGTGGGTAGCCTATCCCTTCTCCAGTGGATGCTCCTGACCCAGGAACTGAACTGGGGTCTCCTTAATATTTAACTTACATTCATAGTACATCATGAGAAATGATGGACTGGATGAAGCACAAGCTAGAATCAGTATTGCCAGGAGAAATATCAATAACCTCAGATATGCAGATGACACCATCGTTATGACAGAAAGCAAAGAAGAACTAAAGAGCCTCTTGAAAGCGAAAGAGGAGAGTGAGAAAGCTGACTTAAAACTCAACATCAGAAAACTAAGATCATGGCATCTGGTCCCATCACTTCATGGCAAATAGATGGGGAAACAGTGGAAACAGTAAGACTTTATTTTGGGGGGCTCCAAAATCATTACAGATGGTGGCTGCAACCATGAAATTAAAAGATACTTGCTCCTTGGAAGAAAAGTAATGACCAACCTAGACAGCATATTAAAAAGCAGAGACATTACTTTGCCAACAAAGGTCCATCTAGTCAAGGCCATGGTTTTTCCAGTGGTCATGTATGGATGTGAGAGTTGGATTATAAAGAAAGCTGAGCGCCGAAGAATTGATACTTTTGAACTGTGGTGTTGGAAAAGACTCTTGAAAGTCCCTTGGACTGCAAGAAGATCCAACCAGTCCATCCTAAGGGAAATCAGTCCTGAATATTCATTGGAAGGACTGATACTGAAGCTGAAACTCCAAAACTCCAATACTTTGGCCACCTGATGTGAAGAACTGACTCATTTGAAAAGACATGGATGCTGGGAAAGATTGAAGGCAGGAGGAGAAGGGGATGACAGAGGATGAGATGGTTAGATATCATCACCGACTCAATGGATTTGAGTTTGAGTAAGCTCCGGGACTTGGTGATGGACAGGAAGGCCTGGTGTGCTGCAGTTCATGGGGTCGCAAAGAGGCAGACACAACTGAGCCACTGAACTGAACTGAACTGAACTCCTGCACTGCAGGCCAATTCTTTACCAGCTGAACCTTCAGGGAAGCCCTGTTCTCTCTTACTCAGTATTTATTACATGATGAGTGCTTTCATACATTTAATTTTGAGACTAGCTCTCTGAGGATGGCAGTATCATCTCCTTTGAAGCAAATTGAGGCTCTAAAAGGTCCAGGGACTTGGCCAAGGAGATGAATGGTCAAGGGACAGCCCTGATCTGCACCCTGGTCTTGTCACTCCAAGTCTTGTGTGTTTTGCCATAAACAGTGCATCTTCTAATGATAGGGCTTGTCCTATTTATATCACAGAATGGTTGTGTAAATCTAATGAGATCAGGTAAAGGAAAGTTCTTTGTAACCTACATAGAACTGTGAAGTACAGGCTAACTGTCATTTCTCATCTTTACTTTCCTATCTCCCACTAACTGGTTAACATCAACTTCTTATGGTCGACCAGGGAAGACCCAGACCTCAGAGATAGTCACTTTAGGCAAAACACTAATAATCAATATAAACAGACTCCCTCATTTTTCAAGTTTTGGCCAGAATCTGGGCTTCAGACACCAGCTTTTTAAAAAAACATAAATTTTCTCTTTTGATCAGCACTTTGAGACTTATGCAAGCAAAACGATATCTGAGGCTCACACACAATTGAGACCGAGTGCTCAAATGTGAACTTCTTTACCTTGAAAATGAGAAAACTAAGTTAATTATAGAATTTGCAGAGAGGGAAATACCACTACCCTAATTTTAGTTAAAGGAATAACATAAGATAAGCTAAGCCCTACACTGAAGTGAAGGTCTGAGGCTGTCAGTTGGAAAACTCAGGCTCCAGAGGAGTACTAGCACTGAATTTAATGTCTGAAATCACAAACTTGTTTGCCTACACAGATCTGTCTCAACAAACACATTTTCAGTGCTGTTTCAGTTGGTCTATGAAGATTGTGCCAAGACGGTCATTTTAAGTGATGATCCTTTCGTTGCTATCAATATGGGTAATTATCTTGTATAAAATTCTTTCCATTTACAGTGATCAATAACATTTTCATTTGCCTCCCACCCCCCATGAAACTACCTTGCTCTGTCTGGGCCAGGCTTGAATTGAATAAATACCTAAGGACTAAGAAGTACCTACTATTCACCCAGTGGAATAAACATTGGTCCAACATAGCTTTTTTCAACCAGAGATTAAGTTATCATAAAAATGAATCATGTACTGAACAGTTAGAAGCAACATATTACACAAAATGGCAATTACAAATGTAATGCTTGGTATTTAAGTAATATAATTTCCATACATACGTGAGTAGATGAACACATATGATGTTATATTCTGCTCAGTAGGCTAAATATAGACTGGAATATTCTAGATATACACATAATGATAATATAGGAAGGCAGACAATGAGTACTCAAAAGAAAATCATACTCGATGTTTCAGCTCCCATTTTAATAGTCTTTGTTTTAAGACGTTTCTGTTTCCTCAATTTTTTTGTTGTTTACAGTTTCTATGAACCTAAGCAGAAGATCTAAATTACTTTAAATTGAAAAAATGCTCATACAATATAACAATTTCAAATATGTACTTATGGTAGCTTCTGACACCACCTATTCCTGTCATCCCAGTGTATTTCCTGGGGCAAGAGACCTGCAAGGCAATACTATACAGACCATAATCTAATCATTGCAAATAAGGAAAGCCTAGTAACGACAGAGAAATAGATACATTTCCCCAAGAGGACAGCATGGTAAGATGAAGATGTTTAAAACAATAAAGTTAAATAAATTAAATTGAAGATAATGTATAATTGGTAGAGTTTTTAGTAAATATTTAGACCTTTGTTAAAATGAATTTTACAAATAGCCATGAGAAAGACTTTAAAACTCCATTCTTCTCTTGCATTTCATTGTCAACATAATGTTTCTACAGTTCACACAACCAAAAATAACTCACTCTAACCTTATACTTTTTACAGCATCAGTAGAATTTTGTGTTATATCTAAGGCCATTCTTAATTAGAAACCAGTAATGGAATAGCTTATCAACTATTTTATTTCTTCCTTCAAAAATCCACATAGAATTGTTTGGTGACTTTGCTTTGAAGAAAGTGTCTTTTATTACTTATTTTAGTACAACACATTAAAATCAAATATCTCCTGTAGCAAAACGATTCAAGTCCCTGGAACTCAAATAATTTTCTAATAAAAAATGCATGAGACAAATAAATGCACTTTATGTTCCACAAGAAAAGGCAGTTTCAACAGGCTAATGCTCAGAGAAAATTCATTTTATCAACCAGCCATTTCATTCTTTGGTGCTGTTACAAGCTCCTTCCAGTTGCTAGGCAACCATAATTCATAGTACCTTTTAATGGATACTCTGCTACTGCTGAGAACATTAAGGTGAAGAGAATAAATGCCTTGGGTGAATCTTGAAATCTTTCATTATGCATGTCATTCTATTTCTGTAATGCTATAATGCTGAAATGTTTCTGTGGCAGGAAACTGGGTTGTAGTAATTGCATATTCCACTCATATATGTTTTGTAAGCAGAGCAGCACGTACTTGTCTAAAATGAGTTATTTCAAACATGATTGAAATTGGACTTTTCTACTTCTAAAGGTAGTAAATAAATCTAAAGAAAGAAAGAATAGGTTTAGAATAAAATGTCTTGAAATTTCCAGGAAGAATGAAGAAATCTTACAGCACAAATCAAAAGTAATCAAGCTGGTTCAAGCTTGATCAGAATGGTTTATAAATGTGTGGTACATGTAAGTTGAAAGGTAAAAATAAAACAATAGGTGGATTACACTACAAGCTTTAAAACCATCCAGGCCAACTTCATAAACAGGTATACACAACTAGTGACACTCATGAGTCCAAGTTTTACTGATTAGGATTGGGAACGCATGCACCATGTATACTTTTCACATTGTTGTCAAATGGACAAGGAATTATATCTATTAATATGTAGCTGGATTCACTGTATAGCATATGATTTTTGCTTTAACTCTAAACATGGTTTTAATATTTTCAATATTGGTAACATATCTATATTTTTACATTATATATTCATTTTATTGCATTAAAAAATAAATCGAGGATTTCCACATAGGGACGAAGAAGGTCACAGTAGAAGAAATGTGACGTTTTTCCTCTTTTCTCCTTAATATGGGGTACATATTTCTTCCAGTGCAAAAATAACAGTGTTTTTCTAATAGGCGCCACTTTTAATCTGGTCACCATCAATTTCTGGACTGAAAGAGAACAACCATGCCGCTATCTTTGTGTGTTAATGAGAAATGAACAATCTGATCCAGCATCTACATGTTAATCCAAACAAGTGGTTCTCTCTTAGTGGCAGCTATAGGGGGCTTCTTACAAGAGAACCGGTCGGCTCGCCCAGACATACTGAATCAGTCTCTGGAAAATGGGTGTTGGTGGGGAAAGCATCGAGTTTAGGGATCAAACTCAGGCTGAGTTATTAATGTTAAGTCTGGTGGCTTCCCCAGATGTAAATTTGGGTACTGTTTAGGTTTGTTTTGTATCAGGGAACTTTTATGATTATAAGGATATATCTTACGTGCTGTCTGCAAAGGTGAGGTAGTTGACCATGTTATTTTGTCAAAAATGGAACTTAAGACCTTCTGTCTTCTGATCATTTGGATTATTTAAATTCATTTTTCTTTCAATAGCTGTATGAATTACATCTACTGCTTCACAGTAAAATATGGCTCTTTGTTTCTTTTTCATTCCATCCTTATGCCTAAAAATAATGCTGAATAGCCTTTGTGAGGATTTGAAAAATCCAGCAATCTTTTCATGAACTCCTGTGAACTCTACTCAGTATCCCCTTGCTTAGAATAATGCCAGCTCTACTAGTTCTCTGTGTCACCCCCACTACAAAGCTTTAAAATTACTTTGTACTACCCTCTGCTCTCACTAACTGCTGGCTGGAGGCCCAGTCTGAAGCATGAAAATGAAAGTAACTGTCCTAAATTTTAAAATACTGTTTACTTTTAAAAAAATATGTCTTTGAATGAAGCTTAACCTTTTATGAAGAGCACTAACTGAGCAAATAGGATTCATACGGTCCATCCAGGCACTGATCACAGAAATTAAGAACTGCAGAATTCAGGCAGAGTGAGACCAGAAGCCCTGGAGTGAAGACAGTTTTTTAAGAACTGGTGCTGTTGAAACACAGTATTAAACAAATGCTCCAAGATGGGTGTTAAGGGAATTTACTATATTACAAATTTGTAGTGGACTCTTGTTTTAGATGGGGTGTTAAAATTGAGGGTCTTGATCATATGCTATCATTTAAGATCCCATGGTAAATATACTTCTTGTAGAAGGAGGCGGGTTAGTCAAAAGTCTGGACAAATTCCAGCTACGTAATTACATCCTATCTCAATTCCCTGTGTAGTTTCAACTGGAGAAGGTATTTTTCAATTCTAATCCAAAATTCAGACACAGCTTTTCTCTGCACTGCTAAACAGCTGCTGCGTTTTTACCCCCAATGGTATTTAGAATTGGACTCTGATGGGGTTTCCATCAATTTCAGGAATGTTCATCTCTGCTTTCCAAGTTTAATAAGGGATCTTTCTGAATGTTGGCTAATATTTACATTATTAACACTCTTACCAAATTGGGGGCACATGGTAAATACAGAATTTCTGAACAGGAAGAGACCTTGAGGTCATCGAGTCTTGCATCCTTTATTCATGGAAGAAAACTGAATTGCCAATAAATTAGCAAATATCCAGGGACTAATATGTGGGCTTAGAAATATTTAATTAACGAATGGCCCAACATTACATAAATATATGATTTTAGATCCAGAACTCTTAACCCTGGACCTTGGCCTGATCAGCCAGGGCTCTTTTCACTGTTCTAGTTTGGGTTTTCTATATATTTCTAATAAAATGGATTCTCTTATTCCTGTAGAGGTTAGATGAGCAGCAGTGTAAAAAATGAACCATACTGCATTCCATGATGGTTCAGTGGTTAGGACTCTGCACTTTCACTGCTCAGGATTTGGGTTCAATCCCTGGTCAGGGAACTAAGATCCCACAAACCACACAGCATGGCCCCCTCAAAAAAAGTTAACTTAAAAATGAACCAAACAAGTGACACCAAAACCTTATTTTAGCAACTAGGTAAGAACATATGTTCAGGGAACGGGCCTCAGATTCTATTTTATCAGGAGATGTATGGTATATTCCAATGAGAAAAATATTCAAACACACTGATTTGAATGGTTTTGCGAAGAAAGAGACAGATTCTGGGTCCACAAAATGCCACACAGTAACAACTTACAAAAATGCTTTTTTGTTGTTAAATGTGTGACTTTTTGGTATGTGTATTTAATACATGTCTCTCCTGTTAGATTATAAACACCATGATTGTAGGGACTATATATATACTATTTTATTACTGCTTTAAAGCACAGAGCCTCGTGCCAAGTAGGGGGCACAATAAATATTTGCTGTCACATTATTTAGGGGTTTTCCAAGTTTTACATTTATGATTTCACTCCACTTCATAGACTGCTGGGGACTGGAGAACCATGTCCATCTGTGGCTGAGCTCTGGTAGTCCACATTTGCTGGCATTCTATTGAAACAAAACTACCAGTTCCAATCAGATTCCTGACAGGCTCCTAGATTACTGCTGTATTCCAACAGTCGCTTCTTTTTCACTAACTTTTTTTAAGTAGTGGCAGCAGCAGCCTAACCATGGTAAGGCCCTATTGTCTACTTTTTCTTTTCCCATGTTTTGCTAGCTGATGATGAATTATTCTCAAAGCTTCCATGAGCTCACTATTACTTTAACATGCCTGTCCCACGGTAGGAGCTGAAGGAATATTTACTGATGAATGAATAAAAATAAAACAACCAAATGTGAATGAATGGAGAAGACAGAAGGAGGCTCAGAGACAGCCTCTGGTCCTCATGCATGGTTTTTCATGTAATCATTTAATGTCTTAGAACTGGGGCTTCCCCATCTGTAAAATGGGAGGGAAGTGACTAAGCATCAACAAGTCAGTCCACAGCTCTGAAAGCACCAACAGGCTTGACTTTCAAACCCTTAACCCTGTGACAGTGGCGCCTGGGGATAAGCAATGAGACAGTCAAAGGACTGGAAGTCTGGGAGTGGATGAACAAGAGATAACATGTCTTTATCACACTAAAGTAGGTAACTGGCCAGTGAATAATTTGAAATTATTTTATTGTACTACCACAAGAGAACAATTATTTTTATTAGTTGAATGACCACTTTTCTAAAAAATTTTCACTTTGAAAGGTCTCATTCACATAGACAATGTTTCCCATTCAAAACTTTCCTAATCTGAAAGCTGTCCTTTGGGGGAAAAATATTTAATTACAATTTACCAGAGATGCTTTGCTTTGTTTTAAAAATGGAAAATAATAATTATGCTGCCAGAAGATGACCACGGTCATTATCAGTAATCTTTGTTATCTTGACTGCCTAAGATGCATAGGTGGGGATTTTTTTGGGTCAACAATAAGCTGAGAAGGTCTCCTACAGGTTGTGCTGAATTTCTTCTTGTTCTATAAATCAACCCAAGTCTTCCCCATGCAAAGCATGGGGACAGGTTTTCAGGGATTGCACAGAGCAAGTTCACAACATACATCGCAGCTTGCATTACTCCTTTGCACTGTCAAAAGTGTAGAGTTACAATTCGGATTTCCTCTTCCACTATATTCTGTTATCCAACCATCCGATTTGGATCCCATAAGCAATGTTTAGTCACATTTCTGAATATTCTTTAGCAAGATCAGGCTATATTTTGTCACAGTCAAGCCAAAGGCTCTGAGCAAGAATAGTGAAGTATCTCATAGTTTCACCCTGCCAGAATTTTGAGACCACTTTCCTTTTAATTACTGTCAAATTCAATTTCACACCTTTTCATTCTTTGTTTAAGGATGTACTTTTCTAGGGAATATAAAATATTAACCGATATTTACACTTTGCGAAAGCTTCCTATTAATCTTTTTCTGAAACAAATTTAACTGTGAGTTCAATATTAATTCGAAGCTGATGGGAATGACTATTATATAAACAGAGAAAATGAATTTCCTTTCAAGTAAACACGCTTTTTCAAACTTTCTGTTTGGTCCAGTACCTGTACTGTAAGGGTCATGATAACTCAAGAAGAGCATGCAAAGCTAATATCTTAGTTGTGCAACGAGCAGAAGAAAACGGCTTCTCAATATCATTTATCAAAGTAAGAAGAAAAAATAAAAACAGAGACCCATCCAGTGGAAGGTCACAGCCAATAACGTTTCTGCAAATAGAAAAAGGATTCTGGAGCATCAGATGTAAATTGCTGTTTGCTGAAGAATTTTAATGGAGTTCTACGTCACATTATAAAATGTTTAATTGTGCCCCCATTTTAATAACACCATCTGATTAAATGAAAAGACGCCTTGCTGATCGCAATTACAATCTGTCAAACTGCATATTTATTTACAGTTTGGTTTTCTAAAACCATAAGATAAAAAAAGAAAACTCTATTCAGCTTGTCAGGAAACTATAATTATTGTGTATCCTTCTGTCAGTTTCTGCATAAAACTTTTGGTCCTAAAATGGATCTAATTATATCTACATCAACATTTTTATAAACGCTACATTTTTTTCCTCCATCTCAGTGAAATCTTTGTCGTTAACTAGGAAAAACATATTCTCTCATTTTAAAAGGCATTAGCCAGGCTTGTTTGCTTTCCTTCCATCAAGATGTTATAAAATAAAACATCCTTTTCAAAATATAAAAATATTTGCTTATATCCCCCTCTCTCCTGGCATGAGATTACGAAAAAAAAAAAAAAACCCAACCCAACAGTTTTTGGCTGTTCTGGCAACACTGTTTGCGATTGTCTGGGATATCATGAAATTCCTTCAGTCTGCAACCATAAAAATCTCAGTCTCTCAGGGAACTCAAACTGGGGCTCTGTAACAACCTAGAGGGGTGGGATGGGGAGGGAGGTGGTAGGGAAGTTTAAGAGGGAGGGGACATATGTGTACCTATGAATGATTCATGCTGATGTTTGACAGAAAACAACAAAATTCTGTAAAGCAATTATCCTTCAATTAAAAAAATCTAAAAGCAAATAAATTTAAAAGTTAAAAACAAATCTGAGTCTCTTTTTCTAATTATATTCTGACGTTCAAGGCCTAGGGGTCCTCTACAGCTGCAGGTAGGAACAAGCTGCTGAAAGCCACAAGGGAGGAGACTGGTCACCTGGATGGCTTTCCTCTGAGATCCTCCCAACGTCTCCTCAAGCCCCCTCTATTTCCACTGCCCATCTCCTTCCCAGGCACTCAGTGACTTCACCTTTCCTGGGGTTGTGCACTTGTCAAACACCCCATGGAAATGCGCCTAACACTGAATATATATCAAACCATGCATGTCTGCCTCTTGCCCCTTTAGGGTCCACTTTAGGAGAAGGGCTTCCCAGAACGGGCAGAGTATCAAGCATGGTCACCCTTGAGCATCTTAGTGTACACGTACAAACCAGCAAGCTCTTCTTCTAGGATACTCAAGGATGACCATGCTTGATACTTTGCCATTCTGGGAATCATAATTATGGCTTTCAACTAACACGTAGTGAAAGGGAAGTGACTCCATTTAAAGGAGTGCCAGACATGCGTTCCTCAGGCACAAAGAGAGCGCCTGGGGTAGCTTAGGACAAGGGGCTGATGGTGATTTTCCTGCTGTCCGAACACCGACTCCCGCTTTGATGATATTCTCGAATAAATTTTTGGATTATTTCAGGTTAGTAAGTCACATCAACTTAGAATAAAACCAGGGCAATTCTTGGAGAGCATAAACTTGATGCTCAGGTTTTTTGTTTTATATGGAAAGTTTACACAAGGCAAGTAATATGAACCCAATTCAATGGTCTCAAATATGTCGTCAAAAATACAGAAAGATTCAAACTTATAAATTGGGAAGAGGAATTGTGATGTGTTCAACACGAGAAAATTACATGATGTTAAAACATCCTCATAATAGAACTCTATAGTGATCACACTAGTGGGGAATCTAGAGGTTATATTCCCCACCGTTTACACATAACCCACACGTGCAACCTAACCATGGCCTTTATGATGGGGTTCCTGCCCCCGGACTGGCCTCCGCTCCCCTTTTATGTCTACCTCCAGGCTCCCAAACGTGCCACTCTGACCTCCATGCCCCTCTCTGATAATGTTGTCCCTCGCCCCGAGAGCCTGCTCTGCTTATTCATCTGGGTTTCACTCCTCCAACAGCTTTAAAAGACATTTGAAGGCCATTACTAAATATGGCTGTAAGATTCATAAGCAATTTCTCCTATGTTCCATATGCAATTTGTGTGTGTGTGTGTGTGTGTGTGTGTGTGTGTGTGGTCACTAAGTTGTGTCTGATTCTTGCGACCCCATGGACTGTAGCCCACCAGACTCCTCTGTCCATGGGATTCCCCAGGCAAGAATACTAAAGGGGGTTGCCATTTCCTCCTCCAGGGGATCTTGCCAACTCAGGGATTAAACCTACATCTCCTGCATTGGCAGGTGGATTCTTTACCACTGAGCCACGTGGGAAGCCCAATTTGTTTATATCTCCTCCAAAACAATGATCATAACATGCTGTATAATTTGTATGCCTTTTATGTGATATTGGAGTCAAGGGAAATGGTATTACAGCAAGGCCTGTGCTGAGCACAGTGCATGGAACACAGAAGACATTCAGTATATACTGACTGATAATCCAACTGTCTTATCTATCCTTTCCTGAGAGAGTCCTCTTGTCTCAAACCATCTCTTAGGGATAAAAATGACTTCAGCCTAAAGCATCCTACTCAAGGCATAGGCAGTTCTATTTTATACAATGTTTTATTATACTAAGTTGAAAACTGCCTGCAGCTTTCTCTCTTTTTTCATCATTTTGTCCTCTAAAGTTTCTCATTAACAGGATGACACTATCTATACTCCCTCATTAAGAACTAGTAGGTTTACAAATTAGTGACTCTCAGGAAACGTAGAAAAGCTGTAGCTTTGTGGTTTTCAACCCTGGCTGCACATTAAAATCACCTGATGACTTCTGAAAAAATACTACTCTGGATCCCATCCCAGAACAAACAGATCGAATGGCTTTGGGTGGGGCTCAGTGCATTCTGCCTGCTTGTGAGCACTTTGTTTGGACAATAGAATTCTTGCTACTTAAATGGGGGGCCCTGGGCTAGAGGCCAGGCCTCACCTCTCAGGCCTCACCTAGACCTGCAAAACCAGATTCTACATTTTAACAGGGTCTTAATGATTCGCATATACATTAAAGTTGAAGAAACTTCAAATCTAAATCTCATTTAGATCTCAAATTCCCACACTGTCCATCAGGGAACAGATCATGTTTCTGAGTGGTGATGTGGTAGAGGTAGGAGAAACTGACCCCAGCCTCAGAGGCCAGGTTAGCACCATGTTTAATTGTCGTAACTGTCCAACAGATTGTGTAATAATACCCAAATTTCACTTAGGATCTTTCAGGGTCACTGCAATGGTCCAGGAATCCATATGCAGATCATATAAACGTATGAATATATTTGACAAAATTTTCCTGAGTTTATACAGATACTATTGAGAATCATAAATTACAAATGAACTTAGTAGCACTACTGAATCCTTGGGAACTTACCTATTTTTAAAACCAACAACTCTTGGAAAGTATCACTACTGTAAGGTTGGAAGAATTTGATAAGTTTTGAAATTAAAATGTAAAAAGTTTGGAATCTACTAGAGTTAAAATTTTAAAGTCTGTCAAAGAAAGGGCAGATTTTTACTGGACCCTGTGTGAACAGAAATAATGTGAGGTTTCAATGTGCACTAAACTGGCTCTTTATAAAGTAGAGGATACTTTCTTATGTTTAGTACATGGCTCACATTTTGCTGGAGGATGTTGTGACAACAGGAATTAGATTATTTGGGAACTTATTTCTTTCTCCTGGAATACAATTTTGGTATTATAAAGTAAGTTAATTGAAGATCACGATTTGATTTAGCAAAATGCATTTTATAAATATCTTTTAAAGGACCTATTTCCTTAGTAGCACATGCCTGTTAAATTCTGTCCAAGGAGGGCACAAAGAACTAGACCTTGTGGAGAGCTTATTAACTGTGTTTAGCTGTGTATCCTCTTCCCTGGGCCGTAGCTCTAGAGCTGGACACCTATCGCTGGTGTTTATCAAGGAGGTCCAAGGAACAATTGCAAATAAACACAATCATGGTCAAAATGTTGGTTGACTACAAAGACATCTCTTTTCCTAAATGTAAATATATTTCTATTCTTAAATATACTTCTATATTTAATTGGTTGGTGAAATATTTCCCAGTCCTCAGTTTTTTCTTCAGAGAAGCATTATTCCCTATTATGTATTTTGTAGTCTTTTTCCTTTTCACTGACAAATTGCACAACCTCTTGGATGTCTCCCAAATTCCCTTGGGAGTTTATTTCATGATTTAATACAGGATGGCCCATTTTAAGCAGTTTCCTTTGAAAAAGTTGAATGGGAACTCTTTAAATGGGTCACTCTGAGTTTGGGATCAAAGGTAGTTATTTAGTTTAATATCTTGGATGTGCAGCTGAAAAGATCACTAGAAATGTCCAGACACTCCAATGGTAATATCTGAAGCAGAATGACAACGTAAATAAAAACAGAAATATCTATTTCTGCTCTAACTTTTATTTTAATCTTATATTATTTCTCTTTCTTATTGTAGATATATATGTACATACAAATATATTGACAATATGTGTACTTTTTCTTGATAAACTTACTCTATTCTAGTAATTTAAGGATTAAATTCATAAAATGCACAGCTATATAAACTATTAGACCACAGATAAGCCTAAATTGATAGGTATGTATTGTTTAGCATTGATTCAATATTGATATGGCAAAGTGAGGCTGGTTGTTCTGAACTGCAATGGAAGAAGATCAAGTCATCTCAGATCAGAAAAAAAGAAGAATATATAATACTCAAGCTCAATTACTTTTCAATTTAACTCTCCTGTTACCACTCCAGTTAAAGTCACAAGCTTGAGCTAAAATAATGGAATTTTGGTGTTCCAGAAAGTATTTTTGTAATGGATTTTGGCTGTTATGATTGCTTCTGGTTATAGAACTTTATCTTATCTGTTTGTCTCTACAGATTCTATCGTAATTTTTCCTAAATTTAACAAATTCAGATTTTGAAAATCAAAGAAGTGTGATCTACTTTGTTTCTTTCATGAATTTAAATAAGATTTTCAAATAGACTGTTTTGCTCTTTCACAGGTGAAAGGAAACTAAAGACTGGGTTTAACTCATTTTACTAGCTAGGATTAGCTTATATCTTTAAAAAAATTACTTTATTGATTTCCAATGTTGTGTTAACTTCTATTGTACAGTAAAGTGATTCAGATATGTATCTAAATATTTTCAATATACACTGAATATTGACAAAATATATATATTTAATATAGTTCCTTGTGTTACACAGTAGGATCTTGTTTTGTACCCATTCTATATATAACAGTTTGCATCTGGATTAGTTTATATCTTAAAGAAAACTAGTTTAAATTCTGCCTATGATTCTTTGTATTTTTTTTAAGAGCAGAATGCTTAGATTTACTTGTTTCTGCTGAGAAAGAACAGTATTTCTTTGTTTTAAATTAAGTTACTCTAGAACAGTGGTTCTTAAACTTGAGCATGCAACAGAATCACCCAGAGATCTAGTTAAAAGATAGAAACCTGGGACCAACAGCCAAAGTCTGAGAAGGTATGAGGTAGGGCCCAAGAATTTACCTTTTAAAAAGTTCCCAAGTGATACTGCTGCTGCCCTGCACCTTGAGACTATCCATGGCTCAGGAATGAACTCAACCTTTCTAGATCAGCGGGGGGCACACATCATGGGAACACAGCTTCTCTTTTATCTATCACCATGATCTTATTTGTGTCAAATAAACATACCCTCTCCTTTTTCTCTGCGAGCATGATGATTATGTTAACCTTGGGCCTTCCCAGTATATTTCAGTCATGCTTTAATGTTATGCAGAACTCCATGTCTATACATGAAATACAGAGTGACTCAGGAAAAGAATGGCAAACTGTTCAACTCCAACCATGCCTCCTTTGATTACAAATCCTCCATCTGTTCTCACTGACTGTTATATAACAAATGAAGTTCAAATACCTCCCTTCATATTCAAGGATCTGTATGAACTGGCCCCAGCCTACTATCCATTCTTTCATCTATATTCCTCAGTTGATGCTTGATGAGATATGGTTCTTTGCCAGGAATTATCCAAGATACTCCCACTTTACATGCCATCTCTCCTCTTCATTCATTTTATGATGTAATGAAATTAAATATCTTTGTTTTGCATTCCTTCATGTATGCCTTCGCTTGCATCGTTCCCAATACATTATATTTTTGTCAATGTGAGAAATATTCTCCATTTCAAATTACTGGACTACATGATAAACGTTTGTATAGCACCTAGCACAGTGTCTGGCATATAGCATGCTCTGGACTAGTGCTAGTTTTCTATTTTCTCTTCTCTTTTTCATCATATTCTTTGTCGTTACCTTTAGTCTCATAGTAAAGTCATCTTATAACTATTGCTTAGTTTGTTTTATTCATGTCTTGCTTCCTTAGGAGGTATCTCACTGATTTCCACATTTTTCACAAGGGTAGCATTCTGCCTTGAAGTTAGTAGATGCTTGGTCAAAATGTTGACTGTAACTATCTTTATTATCAATACCTAAAAGTATGAGAATATTTATGAAGATCTATTTGAAAGTGTGAAAAAATTTATTGTTGGACTTTAAGATGCTTGCCAAAAATGGACAATTTGGATTTATTTAAGTTAGAATTTAAGTATCATTGAATTTTGCTCAAAGTTAGCTTTCACTTAGCCATTAAAAAAAAAAAAAATCATGTCGTGGTTATTGGAATGACAGTGGAGAAAGAGAGCTGAGAGTGTGCTCAGTGGAGTGGAGAGGATTCTATGTGACAGGCAGCCCACCTGGCCTCATTCTGCAGTTGTCTAAATCATGGAAACTGGTGTAAGTGCGTTTGTCAAAATGGTTACCCAAGGAAAATGGTGAAGGTTATAGTCCTAAACAGCTTGCTGTCAATATCAATGGCTCCTTTATCCAGAAGCAATGAACTATGATGGGAAGAACCTAAAGACCAAGTCAGGAGAGGCTGGTTTCTAGTCCTGCCTCTGGTAGCTCTAAAAACTCAGGCAGTCCTGAACAGCTCTAAGGATTGACTTTATTGAGTTGTCAAATGAAGGATTCTGCTTAGTGATCCACATAACTTCCAGCTCAAATCTCCAATTCCGATTGTTCTTGCAAGACTAATACTACAAATAGGCAGAATCTCACTGCACTTGTTCTTGCAGTGTTCCTTTAAGAGAAGACTTGGGCAAATATTTGATCACTACTCATTCCACATTTACAGAAATTGTCTAGCTAGAGTGTGGTTCTCATTCAGAAGCATTTTTCCCTCAGAAGACATCTTGCCATATCTGGAGATTTTTCAGTTGCAACAATGAGAAAGTTTGGGGTGCTACTGGCTTCTAGTAGGTAGGGGTCAGGGTTGCTGCTAACATTCTGCAATGCAAAGAACAATATCCCCCTCCTCAACAAAGAATTATTCAACCCAAAATGTCAAGGTTAAGAATTCCTGATCTAGACAGTAAGCTAGATAATAACTTCTCTGTGGGAAGTTGTTTTCTTGGCATCTATATTTCTGAGCACAGAGTAAGAGCTCAGTGTATGCTTGTTAGAACTAGAAAAAATATTTTTAAAGTTTCTGATATTCCCAGTTCATTAATCATTCCTTTGAGTTAAGACGTGAAGATTGCTCCAAAAATGCACCCATGACTCATGGTGAGTGACAGTGGACTGATTTGTTACCTGTCTGGCCACTTATTAAGATATATAAGTCAGCTTTGTGAAGACACAAATAGTCAAGAGAGGAAACCAGAGTCGTGAAGTGCCATTCACTAGGGTCATACCACATATCACAGGAAATCTAGCCTGAGGGCTAAAGGCTTTCCACCATCTCTTCAAGATGTGCTAGCTATATTTAATTTTTGAAAAATTATTACTACATTAGTAATTGGTTATTATAATGGTTATTTTTGAAGTTTAATTACTAATCTATATTGATATTAAGGATAAAGTAAGAATGAAGTTAAGAATGAAGTCGCCTAAAAGTCCATGACAGCATATTAAAAAGCAGAGACATTACTTTACCAACAAAGGTCCATCTTGTCAAGGCTATGGTTTGTCCAGTAGTCATGTATGGATGTGAGAGCTGGACTATAAAGAGCTGAGCACTGAAGAATTGATGCTTTTGAACTGTGGTGTTGGAGAAGACTCTTGAGAGTCCCTTGGACTGCAAGGAGATCCAACCAGTCCATCCTAAAGGAGATCAGTCCTGAGTGTTCACTGGAAGGACTGATGTCAAAGCTGAAACTCCAATACTTTGGCTACCTGATGCGAAGAACTGACTCATTTGAAAAGACCCTGATGCTGGGAAAGATTGAAAGCAGGAGGAGAACGGGATGACAGAGGATGAGACTGGTTGGATGGCATCACCGACTCAATGCAGATGAGTTTGAGTAAACTCCGGGAGTTGGTGATGGACAGGGAGGCCTGGCGTGTTATGGTACATGGGGTCATGAGGAGTCGGACATGACTGAGCTACTCAACTGAACTGAACTGAAAAGCCCATGAACAACTTCAAAGAAGATATCCAGTTAATTCAACCTACACAGGAGTTGACAGGGTCTACAATTCATAGTTCTTTAAGACATAAATCTATATGACAGTTTTCCAAAGCCCTAATTGTTACCTACAGTTATAGAATGTCATAACCAAAATAGATATTAGAATACATTTGGTGCAAAGGCCCAGGTAAGTTAAGAACTTGCCAGGCTCTTTCACTTATACTCCCAGTATCTCTAATTACTCCAAAATGAATTTCTCTACACAAGCATTTTCTTCCTAACTAGATTCCTGGAAGCAGAAATGGGAAAGAAAAAGAAAAATTCCAAACTTTTTTCTGGCCTTCTCTATACATTTTGGAAATATGTTTGCAAATTATTTGCCAATCTATCAGATCTCATCAAAACTTTTTAATGTTAAAATTTTATAATTGTTTTTCAAAATTATGTCACTAAAGTACTTTTTAAACACATCTTGGCCTCTTTAAATCTCTGAAGAAGTTGTGTTTTCAGTTTTCAAAGCTACTTTTCTATATTTTTTTTACCTTAATGCTTGTACTTTGAAAGTATTAAGTCCAATCAACCACATAACTTTCATTCTTACGATGTTATATGAGCTAAACATCCCCAGATTTGATCATTTTGAGGAACTAGAATCAGACACCTTGGGATGGAGAGAATTCTATGTCACTCTCTTGGTTCCTCATTTTCCTCTCTGCTGGATTAGAGAATTTGGCAGGCATTGCTGTCTTAGGCATCTGAGTTGGGAACAGTAACTGTTCTTAGTTTGTTTTTGTGGTTTAGTGACTTTAAGTAGTGACTTTTGCAACCCCATGTACTGTAGCCCACCAGACTCCTCTGTCCATGGGATTTCCCAGGCAACAATACTGGAATGGATTACCATTTCTTTCTCCGAGGGATCTTCCTGAATCTGTGCCTCCTGCATTGGCAGGCAGACTCGTTACTGCGGAACCACCAGGGAAACCCTGTTCTTAGTTTAGGATCTTCCTAAATGAAGGAGCTAAGTAAGTGTCCATTAACAATAGGAAAATTCATATGGTTTCTACATCAGTCTTCTTGGTGTCTCAGACATTTATGTATGTTCTCTTGGAACTGTCCTGACTAAGTGCTTTACAAATTTAAGGTCCTTGGGATTGAAGTTTAGGAGGAAGAAGCCAGAAAGGAAGGCAAAAATATAAAATATATTTTAATCATTATCAATGAGCACACTTACACAGTCAGCGTGTGTATATATAATGTGTGTGTGAGGACATACACATACCAAGCTTTTGTACCTGTTGAGGTGGAATTCCTGTTACATTAAAATAGGAAGTATGACCTTTCCTAGAGTCTTGAATTGCTTAAGAACTTATTTATTCCATCAGATATAATGCTGACTGCCTAGGCATTCACTTAACAACTATCAAGTGGGTGCCTCCTATGACTGCTCTTCAAGATGTGCAGGACAGAGCAAGGATCAGACAGCCAAGATTTCCATCTCTCACAGAGAGAAAGGCAGTGGAAGGCAAATCACTAAGTAAACTAGATAACTCAGAAACAAAGACAATATTCATTCATTTTGTTTTCATGTGAGCTTTGCAGTGTTAACTCTTTCCATAAAACACAGCAATGTGATGCAAGGTGAGTACTGGTGGTGGTGGGGGACCACCACCACTTTAGACCAGTGGGGGGGACCACTTTAGACCAGTGTTTCCAAGAGGTAACATTTGAGCTGAGCGGTGAGCATGAAGATCTGAATCAAGAGTATTCCCAAAAGCTTGAAGGTCACTGGGTGGGAGAGAAGTGAGTGACAGAAAATCAGCATGACTGCAGCTCAGTTATGGGCAGCAGAGTATGCAGCAGGGTCAGTAGCCTCAGAAGGGCCCTGAATGTCATGCTAAGAAACATGAAATTTCTTTTTCTCCTTTGTCTCAGAAGCAATGAGGAGTCAGTAAAGGGTGAATGAGCTAAGAGCACACCAATGCTTGTGTGGAGAGTGTTTGATGGAGGGACAAGAGGTAGGAGAGGCCAGTGAGGATCCCAAGAGAAGATGGTACTGTGGACGACAGTGGGAGCAGTGAAGAAGCAAGCTATATGCATAGATTGCAAGTATGAGGGAGTGAGAAGAAAAGATGAATGAAGTTTCAGGTTGAGCATCTGGGGTGGACAGTGATTCAACTCACATGATACATACTCAATGAAACTCCCTCACTCCAAACACACTTCTCTATTTCTCCCTGTCAATAATTAGTCATTTATTGAGATCCTTTTCTAACTCAATTCCTATCAGGTAGCCTTCCTTGATTTCTCACATCATTTTAAAACTCTGTGATAGGAAATGCCATGCTTTGAAATGGTTGATGATGTTTTAAGTACAAAACTCTTTCGCTTTATTAGATACTCAAGACCAGGAGTTGTTACCAAACCTTTGGCATCACCATCAACATCATAGTCTTGACTGGAACCTAAATTTGTGTCCTCAGGAGAGACCCAATTTTAGGCCTAATCATCACTGGTTAGGTGTTTCACTCTCAGAACTGTGTTGGTTTGAATGATATGGCAATCCTCCAGATGATATATGCCCAATACTGCCTAATAATTCTAAAACTCAAGGCCTGTGTATATGAATGAGACACAAAGAGGAAAAATTGGGGTTCAGTTTTAGACTTGGCTAGAGTCCACAAGCAAGAATCTCTGATGAAGAATCCAACCAAAAAGCAGAGACACTTGGTACCGCAGAGATGTGACCTCTGTCTGTCCACAAAGAGGAGACAGAAAAATGATGAACTGCAGATATGTGAGGAACTTTGTGCCTCAAATATCTTGCTATTTTAGGTAAATGTGCATTTGGTATGGTGACTCTGTGATTTTCCATTGACATATGAAATTGTAAAGGATGTAAGAAGAAGGGATTTCAAGCTTGTACAGTATATGCTAGAGTTGTTATCACCTCTGTATTTTTAAACTAAGCAGAAATAGTAAAGGTTTGAAATGAAACTCCCTGGTAACTGTCAACAGGATTACTGTCTTAAATATTTGTTCAAATATTCCCAAAGGAAAGGACCTATAACCAGGTTTATTCCTTGTCAAAACATTTGTTTGCTCTCTCATGGACATAACCCTAATCACTTTCTCATCTCCTAAATTTTATGCCCGAGAGGCGTCTCCTTCACAACTTGGACCACGAGTGCTCTGGGCAAGAATCTTCTTTTCCTGGGCAGAATGCAGCCCTGTATTCATGCAGGTGCTTATCCAATAAACTGTAACAAGAAGAACTCACGATTTTATGCATCATAAAGTTGTCATCGAGGGGCCTGAGGAAACCCTTTTGTGATCCACAATTCAGAGTTACGTGCATTTGTCTCCCAGTAGATGATATTTTCTCATCAGTAATGTGTTTCTCTCAACATTTTGATAGATGGCCTGGGGAGATTTAAGTTCTAATTTCGTCTTTTCTGGCCTTTGCAGGAAGCTGTGCAAAGCTTTCTTTTCTGTTTGCTTGTGCTTTTGGGAGTAATCTCACCTTCTTTTCATTTCGCATCATATGATGATTACAGAATGAGGTAAGAGCCTGTGAGGACAATAGGGTTCCTCCCCTTCCTTGCTGTCTAGTGCTTTACTGGCAGACACACATGGAGGAGGGACAGCCCCCTCCCACCATAGCCATAGCTCAGGACTCTACCCTTTCACCTGGAACACTGTTTCAATGGCAGGTCAGATGAGAAGATTCACTCAAACTCTTAAAAGTAACCATGCTTAAGAGCCTCAGAGAATTAGAATCTATTGTTTCTTTCTTTCTTTTATTTTTGAAGTATAATTGATGTACAATATACGTTATGGGTATATACAGTCTAATGATTCACAATTTTAACGGTTATACTCCATTTATAGTTATAAAATACTGGCTATAAATCTACTCTATTCTTAATTTTAAAAAGCCAAAATTTTAAATTAATTTAAATAAGAAAGCTTTACTTTGCAAATCATATGACATATAATATCAAACTTTATTAACTTAATAAAACCTCACATGAAAATTAAGGAAATCCTCAGTGGTAAAGAATTTGCCTGCCAATGCAGGAGATGTGAGTCCAATCCCTGAGTCGGGAAGATCACCTGGAGAAGGGAGTAGCAACTCACTCCAGTATTCTTGACTGGAGAATCCCACAGACAGAGGAGTCTGTTGGGGCTACAGTTCATGGGGTTGCTAAAGAGTCACCTTAGCAACTAAAGAACAACAATATTAAGGTACATTCAAAAGAAGGAGCTGTTTATAATTTACTGGGTAAACTTATGGTATGGCCTTACTTGTACTATGTCATTTAATCTTCACAACAAGAGGAAACATGCTTTCTTGTTACCTGCATTTCACAAATGGGGAACACGCTGAAGTCCCCTGTTACAGGTCCTGCTAGGAAGGGCCTATCTTCTTGTAATCACTGCATAAGAATGGAACTCTGAACTTCATGAGGTCATGTCTGGGATTCTCCACCCTCAGACATTCCTGATTTCAGTACTCTTTCCATTGTACCAATGAAATGTGCCAACATTCTCTTTTAAACTACTCTATGCTCTAAGTAGCTCTTTTATACCTCTATACCACGTTTAGAGAACTGTTTTCCATAGCTGATGCTCTCTCACACTGAGGAGCTAATGCTGCATGCATCAGTTCAGTACAGTTCAGTTCAGTCGCTCAGTCGTGTCCAACTCTTTGCAACTCCATGAATCACAGCACGCCAGGCCTCCCTGTCCATCACCAACTCCCGGAGTTCACTCAGACTCACGTCCATTGAGTACAGATAGACAACGATAGTGTGTCCCTCTCCTGTGGCTGTAGGGATGGGCTATGTGACACATAAAAACACTCAGCCTAAATAACTATCCTGGTAGGTGTGTCTGAGACCAGGTCCTGCTTGGAAATCCCTCTGTAGGCAGCTGAGTGCCCAGGGTAACTTGGATTGTGAATCACTATGAAGACAAACAGAGTTTTGCCAAGAAAATGCACTGGTCGTAGCAAATACCCTCTTCCAACAACACAAGAGAAGATTCTACACATGGACATCACAAGATGGCCAAAACCAAAAATAGATTGATTATATTCTTTGCAGCCAAAGATGGAAAAGCTCTATACAATCAACAACAACAACAAAAACCGTAAGATCTGACTGTGGCTCAGATCATGAACTCCTTATTGCCAAATTCAGACTTAAATTGAAGAAAGTAGGGAAAACCACTAGACCATTCAGATATGACCCAAATCAAATCCCTTATGGAAGTGACAAATAAATTCAAGGGATTAGATCTGATAGACAAAATGCCTGAAGAACTACAGATGGAGGTTTGCGACATTGTACAGGAGGCAGGGATCAAGACCATCCCCAAGAAAAAGAAATGCAAAAAGGCAAAATGGCTGTCTGAGGAGGCCTTACAAATAGCTGAGAAAAGAGAAGTGAAAGGCAAAGAAGAAAAGGAAAAATATACCCATTTGAATGCAGAGTTCCAAAGAATAACAAGGAGAGATAAGAAAGCCTTCCTCAGTGATTAGTGCAAAGAAATAGAGAAAAGCAATAGAAAGGGAAAGACTAGAGATCTCTTCAAGAAAATGAGAGATGCCAAGGGAACATTTCATGCAAACATGGGCACAATAAAGGACAGAAATGGTAGGGACCTAAGAGAAGCAGAAGATATTAAGAAGTGGTGGCAAGAATACACAGAAGAACTATACAAAAAAGATCTTCATGACCCAGATAACCACAATGGTGTGATCATTCACCTAGAGCCAGACATCCTGGGATGCAAAGTCAATTGGGCCTTAGGAAGATTACCACGAACAAAGCTAGTGAAGGTGACGGAATTCCAGTTGAGCTATTTCAAATCCTGAAAGATGATGCTGTGAAAGTGGTCCATTCAATATGCCAGCAAATTTAGAAAACTCAGCAGTGGCCACAGGACTGGAAAAGGTCAGTTTTCATTCTAGTCCCAAAGAAAGGCAATGCCAAAGAATGTTCAAACTACTGCACAATTGCACTCGTCTCACATGCTAGCAAAGTAATGCTCAAAATTCTCCAAACCAGGCTTCAACAGTATGTGAACCGTGAGCTTCCAGATGTTCAAGCTGGTTTTCGAAAAGGCAGAGGAACCAGAGATCAAATGGCCAACATCCGCTGGATCATGGAAAAAGCAAGAGAATTTCAGAAAAACATCTACTTCTGCCTTACTGACTATGCCAGCCAAAGCCTTTGACTGTGTGGACCACAAGAAACTGTGGAAAATTCTGAAAGAGATAAGAATACCAGACTACCTTATGTGCCTCCTGAGAAATCTGTATGCAGATCAGGAAGCAACAGTTAGAACTGGACATGGAACAATAAACTGGTTCCAAATTGGGAAAGGAGTACATCAAGGCTGTATATTGTTACCCTGCTTATTTAACTTATATGCAGAGTACATCATGGGAAATGCTGGACTGGATGAAACACAAGTTGGAATCAAGATTGCCGGGAGGACTATCAATAACCTCAGATATGCAGATGAGGAAAGCAAAGAGGAACTAAACAGCCTCTTGATTAAAGTGAAAGAGGAGAGTGAAAAAGTTGGCTTAAAACTCAACATTCAAAAACTAAGATCATGGTATCTGGTCCCATCACTCTGTGGCAAATAGATGGGGAAACAATGGAAACAGTGAAAGACTTTATTTTGGGGGGCTCCAAAATCACTGCAGATGGTGACTGCATCCATGAAACTGAAAGACGCTTGATCCTTGGAAGAAAAGCTATTATCAACCTAGATGGCATATTAAAAAGCTGAGACAAGCCTTTGCCAACAAAGGTCCATCTAGTCAAAGCTATGGTTTTTCCAGGACTCATGTATAAATTTGAGAGTGGGACTATAAAGAAAGCTGAGCACCAAAGAATTGATGCTTTTGAACTGTGGTGTTGGAGAAGACTCTTGAGAGTCCCTTGGACTGTAAGGAGATCCAGAGTTTGAGCGAGCTTAGGGAATTGGTGATGGACAGGGAAGACTGGAGTGCATAGTCCATGGGGTCCCAAAGAGTTGGACACGACTGAGCGACTGAACTGAATGATGAAGATATCACTAAGTGCTGGTGTGTTCAAATCTTCCAGCTCCTCCTATGCGATAACTGTGTGTGGCGTTTGTATGCAGGTAAGCGGGCCAGCCAGTGTCTGGGCCCATGCAGAGGTCTCCACAGCACTGCTCTCAGGAGCTGGAGTGTCTGTAGGTTGATGAGAAGAAGGAAGCCATTGACATGGGGAGCTCTGCAATTCACCCTTGGGCCCCACCATTCTTCACAATGTGTGTCCTCGTTCCACTCTGGGATCTTGGCTAGGGCCTTCAGTCCACGGGGGCATCTGAGCAAACTGTTCCTTTGGGACTTGTCCTGTCAAGAGGCTTTGTGACCCTGGTCACATTAATTCATCATTATTGGACAGGAATGAAGAAAACCTAAAGTTTAGTCATAATTCACTGTCTATTTCTTTGGCTTTTATCCATTCCTTGTCACACAGAACATTCAAATATTTATGAAGAGACAAATTGATACAAACATATCAGAAAAGGTAGTAGGAATCTAATAAAGAAAAGGAAACATTTTGACCTAATTTCAGATCTGCTATCCTCGGCAAGTTGCCCAGAATTTTTACTTCTTTTATTTATAAAATAATTTAAATATTTTTTCATTTTTAAAAGTAAGTTTTGTATCCTAACGATGGAGAGGGAAGAATATCTTGAGGTTGGTTGATAATGGTGTCCTGACAAAGGGCAGACAACCCAGCTACCGGGCACAAGAACTTGTCTACCAGTATAGCCTGCTGCCACCTGAAGAAGTAACACTGCCTTCCTCATGGAGGAGGTAATAATTTAAATTTCTGGATTTTTGGCAAAGAGCTAACATTTATCATTAGCTGGAATGCTAATCTATTCAACACGATGACAGGAAAATGTACTTAAACTGTTAGGTACTAGAAATATTAATCTTGTGTTTCACTTAATCCCCCAAATCACACGGTGATGTAAATATTGTTGTCATACCATTTTTTTTCCTTTTACAGCAAAGGAAACTGAGAGTCAGAGAGACCCAGTGATTTGTCAAAGTCATCAGCAAGAATTCCAAGCCCACCCTTTTTTTTCACTGGATTATAAGAGCTCTCTTTTCCTCTACTCATTCTCTGATTATATGATTTCAGCAATGTAAACATAAAGTGAGTTAATTTTGTTGAAAAAAAAAATAGAGAGAACAGATTTGGGAAGGTTTCTGTGTGGCATCAGCAGCGTGAACAGAATGGTACCAAGTCCATCAGAAACCTCCATGGGGAGAATGGAAGGAACAGGGGCCCCAAAAAGGCTTTCAGTGCAGTGTGATTGAGCCTCACCCCATGAGAGGCACAGCCTCTGCCTCGTCAGGAATGGCAGGGTGGCTGCTTACCACCTACGGGCTGCCAACTGTATAACCTGCCTGTGACCTCAGTCCCCTCCCACCCCACCCCTGCTCCGTGCAAGGAAAGGATCACACCACCCTCTCCTGGTGCAACTGTGGGGATTTAAGAAGAAACTGTGGAAATGCTTTGCCCAGGACCTGGCAAAAGCAGATGCTGAGAAAATGTCAGCCCAATGGTTCTTAGAAGGGCCCAGGTAGGATGGACACTAATAACTGGAAGAGGAATGACAGACAGTGTGAGGAAAACCCAGACAAGCAGCTGTGGGGCTTCCAAGCAGGTAGGGAACAAATAGCTAACATTAGGCACCCCATCTGCTGGGTGCTATTTGAGGGCTTCAGGCACCTGGAGCCATTGAAGCCTCACCACCAAGGACAGCGAGGCATGTGAACTCACTGGCCCACAACCACGCGCAGGGGTCAAGTCTGGGCTGCCTCACCCCCGAACCAGCTGGTGTACCCACCACTCGCACTGCTTCTCCAGACCCCGAGGCCAGGGGTTCATTTCTGCAGGTGGCCAGCACTCCCTGGGTGGCTTAAGGAGGGCACCAGATCTGAGAATCTGACTTTCCATGGTCTCACATTTTCCAAGTTTCATATACGTAGCCCTCATCTTTCCCAGTGAACTGTCAGCTCCTGGATTCTAACCTTCACTGCCTGTCACACCTAGTAGACTGGAGGCACAATGAAGACCCTCCAAACATGTGAGAGTGGGGTGGAACGCGAGCTCGCAGTCTGCCTGCAGAACAGGCTGTGTCTGTTGTCTGCTGGGAAACATGGCCGGAGCCCCGTGGGTTGCTGTAAGTAGACATGAGACTGCTTTGGGGAAAGCAAACACAACCCCAGACACGAGAAAACAGCTGTCGGCTAAAGGTCCCAGTCTGCATCTGTCTTGGGGGAATGGCCACTGCCACCATGGTACTCTCGCGATGGGAAGAGTTCCTGACACACAGTCGAGACCGACATGTGCAACTGCATACATTTATGTAGAGAGATGAGAGATATGTAAATACAGATGCAAACAATGTCATTTTTTTCTATGTGAATATAGTTATGTCTTTTTGTCCTGTTAATTTTTCGAACACTGTAGGTATGTGTACCATACAACAGAAAGAAAATGCATTAAAATGCAGTTTTTTTAATCTTTTGATAGTCTTAATAATATAATGATTTTTAGCAATAGTCCCTATGAATTTACCATCTTAATTAAAGCAGGACTTTATTTTTCAGCCACTTCATTTTCAAATTTCATAATGCATGAAGGACTGGTCCTAGCTTGACCTGCTAAGCCATTATTTATGTCTGCTGGTTAGAAAATGTGATTAACTATGCATTGCATATAAAAATATGAAAAATGTTAATAGCGTAGTATGTTTTGGGGGCTTGAATACTATTTTATTGAAGAAAATAATGATTTTGATTAAAAAACACAAAATCCCTTAAATGTTAATAATATTTTTCAAAAGTAACAAATTTTGAAGAAGTTTTTCACCTATCCTGAATTATAAATGGATAATTAATTCTCCTTCTGTTAAATGATACATAGATTTCCCTGGGGAATTTGTATATTCCATTCAATTCATAGAAATCTGACTATCAATTTTGTTATTATATATCTATTAAAACACTAAATATATTTCTTAGGTGAAGAAGAAAAGACCTGTTCTCAGAATTACTATGGCATTTGTGATATTGTAAATGACTGAGAAAAGGAAGGTTGAATCTAGTATTTTAATTACTGTCCAGAATGGTGAAAGACTCTGCAGTATGCTATTCCTTTTCTCCAATGGAGTGTGTTAGCTTCTGGCAGAGAAACATATATGAATGACTAATATAAAAAGACAAACATTATGTTCCTGTAGGTATTGCTTGTCCACATAAGAGAACTCAGAACTTTCAAACTGGAAAAAAACTGAAATGGAAAAAAAAACAAAACCTCTTAGAATGTTCCCATGTGCTTGAGATAAGAACAGTTAATGAATAATGAAGGAAGCGGTGTCTTGGAGTGAGACTGGTTCATTGTTCTCCTGAAAAGCATTTTAGACTAATTCTCCTATGACTCCATGACTAAATGGATTTATAATGCACCATTTTAATGTTAATAATCTACTCACCCAAATCAAGGCAACAGCAAGTCAAAGATTGAATCATTTTGTGATTTTATATATATATATATATATATATATATATATATATATAAAATCAACACTGGTTATATGAGCCAATCTTTAACAAACATTAATTCTCTGCATTGCCTCTTCTGCCCTCAAGATTTTGGAGGACTAGGCAGAAATATGTTACTTTAGGTGTCTTGTAATATTGCTGACAAATTTTCTCCACAAAAATAGCTCTACTCAGAAAATAAAACTACACATCTGAAAAAGATCAACTATACATTGTAATTAATTGTCAAACATATCAATTTAATAGTGGTATGGGTTAGGAATAATTAGTAGTAAGTTGATTAAGTCTTAAAACTACAAAATAAATGTAAGGTTAGGGCTCAAATTCATTTAGCTAAATGGAAAGTATTACAGCAGTCTGATACATTTCGATGCCACAACACATGGTATTACTTTTTTTTTAAGTCGGAAAATTGGTATTATTTTAGAAGACTATACAACTTAGAAGTGTCGGAAAAAAAAAACAAAAAACAAAACAAAACAACAACAAAAAAACAAAGCAAGAACAATCCTGTACCTATTTGTGGAAAACTGTAAGGGTTCCATCAGGGATAACTGAGTTCATTTTCTTGGATCAGAGATAGTTACTGAGGTCTTACTCTGTGCAAGCACGCCCTGTAACACTGTTATTAAGGATTTCCATGTGGAAGTCTTGATAATGAAACCAAACAAGCTGTTGGGGGTCTGGGTGCTCACCGGGCAGAGTGAGAGGCAGACTTCTCCGCATGGTGTGATGAGAGTTGGGGATATGTCCTGAGCGTTAAAGCGAAGGCCAAGGAAGGAAAGACAGCAAGAAGGACACAAGGGCAGTGCTCAGCTCAGGGTCTGACTTCCGTTCAGGACTTGATGGATGAAGCACTAACATTCTTACTTTTAGGGTCCAGGGGTGTGGATGGACCCAAAGGTAGAGGAGACACAGACAGCATGCGTGGAGGGGGTAAGAGACAGGCAAGGGGGCCACACGCAGGAAGCATACATCCCATGGAGCCCTCAGGTACACGATTTCTCTCCTGAACAGCTGGTTCTTCTTCCTGCTCCCACCTCTTTTCATCCAGATTCTGTGCTGCTTTTCCCAAACGCCCTCTCAACACTTTAGGAAACATGTTATTAACAATTGGAGGGTGCAGCTAGAGACTGAAACTTTATTGCCAAGGCCTGGGAAGTCTTACTTACGGGTCTACTTGGCACCTGTTTGTCCAAGGACAATTAGGAGTACATAACTATATTTTTCTTCCCACTCTTTGTTTGCCAAAGGCGATTTAAATCATGGATACGCAGCCAGAAAAAAAAAAAAAAATGCCTAGAGGAGTAACGCCATGATGTCCTTCCCAGATGTTTGCCTTTAGGATGAGAAGTGAGT
The DNA here is from genome assembly GCF_016772045.2 of Ovis aries. Taxonomy (NCBI): domain Eukaryota; kingdom Metazoa; phylum Chordata; class Mammalia; order Artiodactyla; family Bovidae; genus Ovis; species Ovis aries. The sequence goes on from NC_056062.1 coordinate 38,068,277, forward strand.
TACACAGAAACAAGATGGGGAACTGCTGCCTAGATAGCACTATAGCAAGGGACACATGCCGTGGGAGTGATCGATGGGTCAAAAATTAAATATGTCAGCAATCAATGATGCTATTAAAGAGCCTATCATAAAATGTCCATGTGGGGGCAGAGAATTATTTGAAAACTTCAGAAATAAATCTGCAACCCCAGGCTCTGTCTGGAGCTCTGCCTTCCATGGTGGTTGGCATTCCTTAAAATCACAAATTAGAAAAGAAAAAGTTAATTTGATTTAAAAGTTGAAAAATATGACCTTTGAGGAAAGGTTAAAGGAACTGGGGTTATTTGGATCAGGTAAAACACAACTGCAAGACTGACTTAATAAATGTCAAATATTTGCAATCAATTGTTCCTCAAGCATTCAGATGTCTGAAGCAGACAACGTAGAGTGAAATTGCAGTTAAGATTTTTTAGTTTAACTTTAATAAACAACTTCCTGGAAGGAATCTAAATCTCTCAGTGCAATTTAACTTAATGTTACAAGGTTAATTAAACCCAAACAGACTACCAAGGAAAGTTGTGGAATCTTGGCTCTTAGATAGAAAACCGCATATCTTAAATGGTTTAGGTTTACTTCTGTCTGGAATTAAGAGACTGGATTGAATAACTCTTTAAGTTTGCTTACAGTATATTATATAACTGGTCTTATAGCTTTTTAATTTCTTCCATGCATGGGCTAGGTACTAATCCATATGAACTCTAGGGGTAAAGAAAAAGTACAGCAACCTTTATACACAAAGTGAATCCTGAGTTGTCATACTTGGCATAAGAATGGAGAGGAGTTATTTTTAAATTGGCTCCTTTACTGAACACTATTGAGAAGAGCTCTATTTTGGAGCAATATTTTATTACAGAACTAAAGTGAAAGTGAAGCTGCTCAGTTGTGTCCGACTCTTTGCGACCCCATGGACTGTAGCCTACCAGGCTCCTCCGTCCATGGGATTTTCCAGGCAAGAATACTGGAGTGGGTTGCCATTTCCTTCTCCAGAGCTAAAATATAGTCCCAAATCATTAGCATACTGAGTTCACGGAATTTCTTATCAATACCATATTCAAAGTAGAGTCTGTTTTGAGCAAAGAAAGGGCTTAAGTGGAGCTTACCAACTAACTACAAACAATGCTCATTTTTAGCCTTATTAGGAATTTGACATTAAAAAAAACCCAAACCACACACTTTTATTATTACATATGGTCAAAAATAAGAATGAAAAACCTGCCCATTTTTCACAGTTGTTACAATGGTTTAATAATTTCAAAAAAGGATAATTTGTGGAAAAATGGCTGAAATAGCTAAACTTTTGATGAATTGTGGCATAATGCTAAGTAATCATTCTTTGTCTTTTTTCTTCTGTCAAAGTGGGCAAAATCATTTTTTACTGCTTTTCTGCTCCTATTTTTTTTTTTAAGAAAGAAAATATCCAGGGTGACATCCATTCCATTTTAAACTAATGCTTCTATTATTTCATGTCTAAATGGGGCTGACATCATCAACTCCTTCATGTCCTAAAAGATACTTACTTAGCTCCAGTCCACTATTACACACTTTATGCATTACGTGAAATAAAATATCTCCTGATTTTGAAAATATTTATTTTAAAAACAGCAATCAAATTGTGTGTAATCACATTTTCTGCTTGGCTTTGAAAGCTACATTATTCAATATGCCAGTGGTCCTTTCCATAATGGCAACATATTAGCAATTCATGCTGCTCTAATACAGTGGACTTCCTTGGTGTACCGCACTCCCTACAGACCCAGAGGGGCACCCCTGCTTTAGTTGCATGTGTCCTGCACAGCACCTACTGAAGTGATGGTTGGCAAAACAGCCGTGCAGTGGCCTCTGAATGCAAAGTGTGCCAGACTGAAAGCTTCAAAAGACAATAAATCTGAGTATATACATCATGCTTGCTTTTGTTGCCTGGAAAAAATAAGGCATTTGGGAAATAAACCCCCCAATTTTATTGCCTTTTAACATCTTTTTCCATTTTAAACTCCAGAACTGGAAATTTGAAGTATTCAAAGAAACTGAAATCTCCTTTGTTGCTTTGCTCATTGTAAATTTTCTATACTATGTCATTAGGAACCATGCTCTACAAAAAGCCCAGGTTCTAAATGAATCCTTTCTGTGAGGCCATTCTAAAACTTTGCACGATGTTTCTTTGTATGAAAGAGCTTCTGTTGCCTGCACAAAGAACAAGCAATCGCCACATACGGGCCAGGCAGGAGCCTTGAATGACTTTATACAAGGTTGCATTTTGCCTTCCACCAGCCTATGGTGAAACCCAGCAGTGAGGGTGCCAGGATGAAGGGGGAAAGGAGAGGCTCCTGATTTCAGTTTGCAGGAATCAAGGGATTTTTCTGAGACCATGAATACTTAATATGGACATTTTCTTATTCTACCTTTCTCTCCAAACAACTCTGTAGTTTCTATATAACAACATGAAAACAGCATCACTTTCTTCTTAATGGCATAACAATATTTTCCAGCCAAAAGAAATGTTCTGTCCAATAAGTTCAAGTAGCTTAATAATCGATGTGGCTTTAGGGTGAGGGTATGGGTAAAGCACCGAGAAAGCCCATGCGATGGTGGGAAAAATGACTAACTAACTAAAGTGACAAGCTGAGTGAGTTGCAACTCTGGATCACAGTTGTGTGGTCGACAGAGAATGAATCACAGGAAAATGTCAGCCCTGCAAAGGATCTCAGAACTCAACTAGTCCTGTGATTTTCCTTTTTCTTGGGGGGTAGAATCCTAGGTTCAAGGGCATTTTTTACAGGAAATGGGAACAAGTGAGATGAGTAAGAGCACTCTGGTTCTGGCGGATTCTGTTCTGGCCTCCCTTGGCTCCGCCTGATCTATCCCAACCCTGCTAAGGCACAGTGAATCGTCCATGGTTAGCAAGCTTACCCCAGGCAGGGCCTGGCCTTCCGACTCTCACTCCAGTGCTCTTCTAACCAGATTCACTCCTGGAAAAGCACAGGCTGGTCAATCACCCACTATCAAAATAACTCAAGGGAACTTTGAGAAAAATGGAACTCTTGCACACTGGGTCATGAATGACTATTTAACTTGGACCTAGAAAATCAGAACTAGTTGGCACTTATTTGAAAGTATATACTAATAGAAATTCTACACTCTTTTATAACCTGGTCTTGGAAAATATGGACTTTTAAGAAAATGGAATCTTTTCTCAAGTGCCAGAAATCTAACTTTTTGCCAGAGTCCAGACTGACTACTAACACATAAAATTGGCACAGGCAAGAATATACAAAAGGGAAGTAGTGGGAAATTGGGGAAGGAAGGAAAAATTCACCTTATGTATGCTTCACCCCTGTATATGTTTATGGCAAGTTTCAGAAGGCAAGCTAGATATTCTACCCTAGTGACATTTTTATCAAAAAGGGATTCCACCGAATATATGTAGTGCCGACTGTTTGACAGGCACTAAATTCATAGATATTAATTACTTTAATGCTCACAACAATATGAGAGTAAGTGTCTTATCTCTATTTTATAGGTAAAGCAACTGAGGCACAGAAAGGTTATGCAAGTTCCTCAGTGTCACATAGCTGGTATGTTATTGTGCCAAGATTTGAACTGAGGAGGTCAAAAGACATCTTGTGGTCAAAAGACACCAGGGTTAATCACAATGATGTATAAGGACACTCAGTAGAAAGTAAAGACGTTGTGGTGATGGCAGGCTTATTGCTTTTTTTTTGGACAGATGTGAAGAAGATTAAGGATTTAAGTATAAATAGCTCATTTGAAAAATCTTCTCTCTCATATATTTTAACTTCTCCAAAGGAGTTATACATAAACATTCTTGCTTTTCATATTTTATTTAGAAAACTTACATAATAATGCTGTGTGCCAACCAATGATCTAAGCAATTCTTAAATATTCACTTCACTCCACAAGATAAAGACGATCATTACCCTTGTTTTTCACATAAGGAAGCCAGAGTATTCATTGGCTGAGCTATTGAGCAAGTCACTTAACTACTCTGAACCTCCATTTTTCATACTATTGGATAGTAATACTCAGATACTGACTTCTAATTATGAACTAAATTTTTTACATCTAATATATTAGACATTTGTTGGAAATGCTTAGAATCAGTAAAACTGTATCACTTACATTGCCAGCAGAGATAAAAAACAGATAGATATAAGAACATTTAAAATCTATTTCCAAAAAACATTATGTATTACATAAAACAGCAACATATATAACATATAATAGTGCATATATGTTAAATAATATAGTAACCACTAAAGTATATACAGTATCTAAATGAGAACTAAATATTTTCACCTTTTTGATCCATTCAAATTCTAAAATTCCATCATGTGAAAATACTAACACAAAGATCTGAGCACCATATTCAGGATATATTTAAAGTATTGAAAGGGAAAAAATATACAACCAAGATTACTGTACCCGGCAAAGATCTCATTCAAAATTGATGGAGAAATAAAAAGCTTTTCAGACGAGCAAAAGTTAAGAGAATCCAGTACCACCAAACCAGCTTGACAACAAATGTTAAAGGGACTTATGTAGTCAAGAAATACAAGAGAAGGAAAAATCAACCTCAAACAGTTAAGAAAACGGCAATAGGAACATGCATATCAATAATTACTTTAAATGTAAATAGGTTAAATGTTCCAACCAAAAGACACAGACTGGCTGAATGGATACAAAACAAGACCCATATATATGCTATCTACAAGAAACTCACTTCAGACCTAAAGAAACATATAGACTGAAAGTGAGGGGATGGAAAAATATATTCCATGCAAATGGGAAGCAAAAGAAAGCTGGAGTAGCAATCCTCATATCAGACAAAATAGACCTTAAAATAGAGAAGGTTACAAGAGATAAGGAAGGACACTACATAATGATCAAGGGATCAATCCAAGAGGAAGATATAACATTGTAAATATCCATGCATCCAACATAGGAGCACCTCAATACATGACAAACACTGACAGACATAAAAAGAGAAACTGACAGTAACACAGTAATTGTAAGAGACTTTAACACCCCATTCACACCAATGGACAGATCACCAAAACAGAAAATAAATAAGAAAACACAAGTCTTAAATGATACATTAGATGAGATGGATCTTATTGATATCTTCAGGACAGTCCATACAAATGCAGAAGAATACACCTACTTCTCAAGTGCCCATGGAACATTCTCCAGGACCACATCTTGGGTCACAAATAAAACCTCAGTAAATTTAAGAAAACTGAAATCAGATCAAGCATCTTCTCCAACCACAATGCTAGGAGACTAGATATCAATTACAAGAAAAAAACCTGTAAGAAACACAAACACATGGAGATTAAACAATACGTTTCTAAATAACCAACAGGTTACTGAAGAAATTAAACGGGAAATCAATAAATTTCTAGAAACAAATACCAATGAAAACATGACAACTCAAAACCTATGGGATGTAGCAAAAGCAGTTCTAAGCAGGAAGTTTATAACAATAGAATCCTACCTCAAGAAACAAGAAAAACCTCAAATAGACAACCTGACTTGACACCTAAAACAACTGGAAAAAGAAGAACAGAAAACCCCCAAAATTAGTAGAAGGAAAGAAATCATAAGGATCTGAGCAGAAATACATGAAAATGAAAGAAACAACAGTAATGTCAACAGTAAACAAACAGTAAAGATTATTTAGTTTTAATAAAACTAAAAGCTTGTTCTTTGAGAAGAGAAACAAAATTGACAAATCTTTTTGGCCAGACTCATCAAGAAAAAAAGAGAGAAGAATCAAATCAACAAAATTAGAGATGAAAAAGCAGAGGTTATGGCAGACAATGTAGAAATGCAAAGAAGGATAAGAGACTGTTATGAACAACTATATGGCATGAAAATGGATAACTTGGAAGAAATGGACAGATTCCTAGAAAAGTTCAATCTTTCAAGACTGGACCAGGAAGAAATAGAAATTATGAACAATCCAATTACAAGCACTGAAATTGAAGCTGTGATCAAAAATCTCCCAAAAAACAAAAGCCCAGGACCAGATGGCTTCACAGGAGAATTTTATCAAACATTTAGAGAAGAGCTAATGCCTATCCTTCTAAAATTCTTTCAAAAATTGCAGAGAAAGGAACACTTCCAAACTCATGCTATGAGGCCATTATCGTCTTGATACCAAAACCAGACAGAGACAATACAAAAAAGAGAACTACAGGCCAATATCACTGATGAACACAGATGTAAAAATCCTCAACAAAATTTTAGCAAACAGAATTCAGCAACACATCAAAAAGCTCATACACCATGATCAAGTTGGGTTTATCCCAGGGATGCAAGGATTCTTCAATATATGCAAATCAATCAATGTGATACACCATATTAATAAATTAAAAGTTGAAAAACATATGATCATCTCAATAGATGTAGAAAAAGCCTTTGACAAAATTCAGCACCCATTTATGATTAAAATTCTTCAAAAAATGGGCACAGAAGAAACCTACCTCAACATAGTAAAGGCCATATATGATAAGCCTACAGCAAACATTATTCTAAATGGTGAAAAATTGAAAGCATTCCTCCCAAGATCAAGAACAAGACAAAGCTGTCCACTTTCCCCACTATTGTCCAACATAGTTCTTGAAGTCCTAGTTACAGAAATCAGAGAAGAAAAGGAAATAAAAGGAATCCAGATTGGAAAAGAAGTAAAGCTCTCGGTTTGCAGATGACATGATACTGTACATAGAAAACCCTAAAGATATTATCAGAAAATTACTAGAGCTCATCAATGAATTAGCAAAGTTGCAGGATACAAAATCAATACACAGAAATCACTTGCATTTCTATATACTAACAATGAAAAATCAGAAAGAGAAATTAAGGAATTAATCCCATTCACCATTGCAACAAAAAGAATTAAATATCTAGGAATAAACTTACCTAAAGAGACAAAAGAACTGTACACATAAAATTATAAGACAATAATAAAAGAAATGAAAGATGACATAAACAGATGGAGAGTTCTTGGGTAGGAGGAATCAATGTTATAAAAATGACTATATTACCAAAGACAATCTACAGATTCAATCCGATCCCTATCAAATGACCAACAACATTTTTCACAGAACTACAACAAAAAATGTCACAGTTCATATGGAAACACAAAAGACCCCGAATAGCCAAAGCAGTCTTAAGAAAGAAGAATGGAGTTGGAGGAATCAATCTTCTTGACTTCAGATTATACTACAAAGCTATAGTCATCAAGACAGTATGGTAATGACACAAAAACAGAAATATAGACCAATGGAACAAGATAGAAAGCCCAGAAATAAACCCACGCACCTAGGGGTACCTTATTTTTGACAGAGGAGGCAAGAATATACAATGGGTCAAAGACAGCCTCTTCAATAAATGGTGCTGGGAAACCTGGACAGCTACATGTAAAAGAATGAACTTAGAACACTTCTTAACACCATACACAAAAATAAACACAAAATGGATTAAAGACCTAAATGTAAGACCAGAAACTATAAAACTCTTAGAGGAAAACATAGGCAGAATACTCGATGACATAAATCAAAGCAAGATCCTCTATGACCCATCTCCTAGAGTAACGGAAATAAAAATAAAAGTAAACAAGTGGGACCTGATTAAACTTGAAAGCTTTTGCACAGCAATGGAAACTATAAATAAGTAGAAAAGACAACCCTTAGAATGGGAGAAAATAATAGCAAATGAAACAACTGACAAAGGATTAATTTGTAAAATATACAAGCAGCTCATACAACTCAATACCAGAAAAGCAAACAACTCAATCAAAAAGTGGGAAAAAGACCTAAACAGAGATTTTTCCAAAGAAGACATAAGATGGCTAACAAACACATGAAAAGACGCTCAACATCACTCATTATTAGAAAATGCAAATCAAAACTTCAAGGAGATATCACCTTACATCAGTCAGAATGGCCATCATCAAAGAGTCTATAAGCAATAAGTGCTGTAGAGGGTGTGGAGAAAAGGGAATGCTTTTGCACTGTTGGTGGGAATGTAAGTTGACACAGCCACTATGGAAGATGGTATGGAGATTTCTTAAGAAACTAGGAATAAAACCACCATATGACCCAGCAATCCCACTCCTAGGCATATACCCTGAGGAAACCAAAATTGAAAAAGTCACATATATCCTATTGTTCACTGCAGCACTATTTACAATACCTAGAACATGGAAGCAACCTAGATGTTCACCAACAGATGAATGGATAAAGAAGTTGTGGTGGAATGGAATATTCCATGGAATATTACTCAGCCATGAAAAGGAATGCCTTTGAGTCCATTCTAATGAGGTGGATGAACCTATAACCTATTATACAGAGTGAAGTAAGTCAGAAAGAGAAAGATAAATACCATATTCTATCACATATATAAGGAATCTAGAAGAATGGTATTGAAGAATTTACTTACAGGGCAGCAGTAGAGAAACAGACATAGAGAATAGACTAATGGACACGAGGAGAGGGGAGGGGAGGGTGAGATGGATGGAGAGAGTAACATGGAAACTTACATTGCCATGTGTAAATTAGACAGCCTAAGGAAATTTGCTGTATGGCTAAGGAAACTCAAACAGGGGCTCTATATCAACCTAGAGGGGTGGGATGGGGAGGGAGATGGGAGGGAAGTTAAAAAGTGTAGGGATATATGTATACCTATGTCTGATTCATGTTGCAGTTTGACAGAAAAGAACAAAATTCTGTAAAGCAATTATCCTTCAATAAAAAAAAATTATATGTTAAAGAAAGATCTGAGCATTGTACTAATAGCAAAAGGCTCAGCTTTAATAAAACTGAAGTGCTTTTGTATAATAAAGTCACAGATAGTTGATTCTACACATAAATCTACCTAGGGTGGCTCATATTCATGAGATTTAAAAATTTACAGCAAGTAATTATTTATTTAGAGTTCACAAGTGTTAGCTTTAATTAGTTGTTTCCAAACTTTAGGAGACCTTGAAAGAAGAGATGAGAAATTACAGAAAGAGCCCTGTAATTTCTAGGTGGGATGTTTTTACATCCTGATTCTGTACCCATTATTTCCTCACCTATATGAGCACTGATGACCTAAATTGTACACTATTCCACTTCATACATATGTCTTACATGTATGTCAACAACTGGCAAACCAATCAATCACATTATACATGAGCAAAGTTGCTAGAAAAGAATTTTAGTCAGTTTATACAAACACGCATGAAAAGAGTATCATATAGACCTAAAGTTACTTTCAGAGAAGAAAATGCTTGGTGTTTTTAAAATATAAAACATGGCAATATGAAGGGCTGTTCATCTTTAGATCCACCAATATGGGAATGATGTGCAAACAGCTTATGAGCTCATCTTTCCGTTCTCATCATCACCACCCTGAGTCTCAACACTCCTTGCCTGAGTTATGATAACAGGCTCCCAGACTCGACACAACTCCAGTTTCTTGCCACTGCAGTCCCTCCAGAGAGATGCCAGAAGGATATTCCTATGACACCGATTTCATAATGCTTTTGCCTTCAGTGAAAACAGCCAATGGTTTCTTAGAATCCATCATATCAAGTCCACTGTCCTTAGAGTGCTTTTTGAAACCTTTGGTCAAATCTTCCCACTTACAGTATCCAACCTGCTTTTCAGATGCTCTCTCCTAGATGCCTTTCCTTTCCTCTCTGTTTGTCCAAATCAAAACTACCTTTGCCATCATACCTTTTCCACTAAGTTTATAAAATACCCAAGCCAGAGACTACAATTCTTCCAGGTAGGATTCCTATTGGGTCCACAGTCAGTGAAACTGTGTTTATCCTTCTCTTGTCTCTAGTTGCTTCACATTTGACTCAAATTGTTTCATACTTAGTTATGCTTTTTCTATAGTTTACAAGCTCCTGAAGGACAGTGACTGTGTCTTATCAATCATCTGAGCCCTTGAAAACATTTAGAGCAGGGAAAGCATTTAAAATGTAGACACTGTTGAGTGATGTTCCAAACACATATTAGCTCAAAATAAGAACTAGAGAGGCCCCTTGTTTCTCAAAGGAATTAGCAAACTCCAATAAAGTCGATCTTTCCAACTGTATTAGGTTTCTATTGCAACTTTGCCGTACATCAGACTCTGGCTGTTGGAATACAGTCAGAGATCCAAACCTTGAAACAGAATTCTAAAAACAAATTTCAAAATGAAATAAAATAAAATAAAAACAAATTTCACCTCCAAATCTACTTTCTCCAAGACCGCACTGGCTTAAAAAATGAGTTTAGTATAGATTTAATGTTCTATCAACATAATTAACTGGATTTATGCTGTCCAGGACAGTAACCACTAGGCACATGTTGCTATCTTAAGTGTAATTAAATGTAATTAAAATGAAATAAAATGAAAATTAGTCCTTCAGTCATGCTAGCGACATTTAAAGTGTTCAATAGCCAATGACTCTTGCTATTGGATGGCATGGATAATAACAAAACCATCAGCACAGAGAGTTGTATTGGACAGTGCTGAAGCCTGTCCTAAGTCTTGCCAAAAGTGGATTTGTTAGAGCAGCTTTTAACTTAAAGCATAATTGTGAGGAGGCAGGGCAGATGTCCACCTCAGAATACGGTTTGGAGGTACTGGGAAGTCTCACCATCCTATGAAAAATCCTGACAGACTCACGTGCCAAGAACTGGAATAGTACATCAGAGCTTCACTTGCTTAGTTTAGGCCGAACAGGATCCCTCTGCCTTGTAAAGTGTGCAAACACAATGTTAAGGGGAAAAACATGGAAGCCCAGTTTCTAAGTGGAAAGAAGCATGAAGAATTAGGATGAGAGAAGCTCATGATAAGCAAAGAGGGAAGCACCGTAGAGGAAGGGCCTAGATAGTGGTGCTTCACGAGTGGGACTAGGGCCAGTTGAGGATGGGGTGACCAAGAACAGCAAACCTAGGCAAACTCCAGGTGAGTGTACACTGAAGTTACACACTCATCTCTTAAAGAGTGAATGGTGAATTGGGCGAGTCCTCGCAATGCTAAGAAGTCAAATTATATGAAACGAAAAGGGTTTTGAGACTAAAACTCTCTAACTGAGGATCCCACTATCCTCCTATGGCCCAACCTCATGAGCACACGAGGAAGAGGTGAGGAGGACAAAACTGGTACTTCTTGCCCTATATTCATCCTTCCTCCTCTTCTCAGTGAAAGGGGAGCCTAGAAAGCATGAGCTGGATGCCTTATTGGCTCCTGCACTGGGTCTGAACCTTAGCCCCAAAGAGGAATAGGCACATGATTTTTCAAGGTCACTATATTGAAGTAAAACATTATTCAGATTTACACAGCATATTTTCTAAAAAAAAAACCACCTTCCATTTTATGAAGTCACACTAATACTCTTAGGATAAATTTATACAGTGTAATATCATCTAAAAACCAAGACCAAGTGTAGAGATTTTTGCTACTGCTGGTGCCGGGAACAAGTCCTCTCCTTCAAGTCAACCAGCTAGCTGCCAGTTTTGCGGAGAATCCTACATCCTACCACGCTCTGTGGCATTAGGCTCAGGACTTCATTCCCCAAACTATAAATAGATTCCTTTCCACTCTCCATCTCCCCACTTTATGTTCATGGTTAACAGCAAAACCTTCCAGTGAAGTCACTCAAGTTGGAGACACATCCAAATGATTTAGATAAGTGATAATAACATCAAACACTTTCCTATCAGAAACAACATAAGATAAGCAAGTTAATCGATTTGTTCATTGGGAATATGGCAGCATTGTTCAGTGACTTACAAAAATGACCACAGAAACGGTTGGACTGTTAAGTGACTGAACAATGGAACCAAAGTAAAGACTTCAACATCCCACCTGTCATTTATTAGAAGTTTCTATTAACCTCAGAGAGTTTCATGACATGGTAGAAAGCTCTGCCCTTGGCCATATACTGATGATTATATTTTTCACTCCATGAGATACAGACAGATAAATTATTAATGTTTTAAATGACGTAATAGTCAGAAGGAAAGATTTTATGATGTCCGTATTCTCAAGCATAGGATGCTTGTTAAAAATACAGACTCTTGGACTTTTTGGTAGGGGCTAAGAATTTAAGTTTTGCTAGTTTTCTGGCAATACATATTCTTACTAAATTTGAGAAGTGTCAAACATTAGAAGATTCAGAGTAACAACAAAGGAACATTTAGTGGAGATAAATTTTGATCACTCAAATTATACCTTCAAAATAAAGATGAAAATTGTTTTCTTGCTTTCTGATTATATAAATTTGTGGGATTTGAGAGCGGAAAACAGGAGTGAAACCAACCTTCATAGCCGTTCCCAGAAGAAGTGGGGCATCTTGCTTGCTTGTGGTGAGAAATCCTGCACTAGATGAGACATGGCACCTTCATGATAATTTTTATATAAAAGCTAGTAAGACAGTTTGACCACATTACCGGACATTCAGTGTCAAATAGTATTTAGTACTTTGGGTTATAAATATAAGTGATTAAACGTGTGGTTAATTGATTTTGCCTTGACTTAAATATAAGATGGAAAACTGTATTAGGATTTTACAGGATTTATGGAGAACATCTTCCATGGCTGAGAACTATTCTAGTTTCAGAAAGCCACGTTATGATGATTGAAAGCTCCTCTCATGAATTTAGACCTTGTCAGTGTGGGGTCCCCAACACAAATCAAGAAGCAGACTCACCACAGAAATGGAGTTGGGAAGCAGTGCTCCGTCTTGTCCCAGCATATTGGAGACGGTGATTTCAGGTAGGTCCATATTTTGTGGATGAAACGGTAGCAGGCCATTATGGCTCATTGGGTGACACAGAGAGTGGTAACCAGGTTCGACCTCATTCAGCTGCACCAGAGAGTGATCAGGGAGGGAAGGAGGAGTGATGGGAGGAATGTTAAAGTCTTCACTTTCCAGGCTTGGGCCAGGGTAGGACTGAAAAGACAAGGTGATATTGGTGCAAATTACCATCCCCTTCTTCTCATCATGGTGAACAAGCACACAGGACCCCTTCAGATATTATTACAAGCAGCATTAAAGATCTGGCAGACATTTCCAATACTCAGATTATCCTGTTGCAAATTCTCTATTATGAATGGAAGAAAATGGCCTCAAAGGTATAACCACTTCTCGTATAAAGAGTGCTTCCATTAGGCAGTTTTATTTTTCCAAGAAACTGAGCTCAAACAGATTTCAAAGGTCCCATTAAAATTTTCCAGTTTTAATCTAGCTGAATACCTTTTTCATAGGAATTGTGGGGAAGGAAAAGCAATTTATAAAATTAATATTTGATCAAACATGTTTCGTAGGGCTCCCTACTGCTCAGATCATGAGATGTAATAAAATGAATTCCAGAAGTTTTGAGGTGACTGCTTTTGTGGTTTGAAGTGCTACAAGCTCACAACTGACAAAAGACAAAAACTTAGTAAAGCTATAACTTAAATATGTTGTGTAAGTATGGTTGCAGAGAAAGTTTGACATATGAAGACTATGACATTAAAAGTTATTTTTATCATGAAGATTATGCCATCAAAATAAAAATTAAGATGGTTTTCTTGATTTCTGGCTATTTACATTTATTTGATTTTCCTCTAGAAGATGACAAACTCAAAATCATTGAAATGCAGTTCGGCTAATTATGAAAGGCAAAATAACATGAATATCACTATAATACTAATTGAGGAATAAAAGTCAATTAGTAAAATAAGTAGCAACATATGAGTGGCTTTTTCCTTTTAGAAAGTAGCTTTTAGATAAAACAGGAAGGGAGGCAGAAAAGAAGAAAGGAAAAAGCATGCGAGGACACTACTGCTTAAAAATAGAATGTGGTAAACACGGAACTGATTAGTAAAATGATATTACCAATTCATATCAGAACACAGTGAGAGTCAGCAGTCTTTAGAGAGCAGGTGCCATAATGTGAAGGAAACAAAGTGGGTCCAGATAACTCTTGCAAGTCTATCTTTCAAAGTAAGCGAGTCCTCCTAGTGTCTGAGTGCGTGGGTAACAACGGCTCGCTTGTCTGACAGCAGCACGCCTGCTGGAGTGTGCAAGATTTGAAATGAGCAGGCAGAGGGTAGGAGCCAAAGAAAGTAGTCTAAGGTATTCATGGCGTGTTCAGCCAATAAGCTGCATACTCCTGCTTCCAAGCGCCTGGGGTTATTTTTTCCAGATGGCGTCTATTTGTCTAACAGAAAGAAAATCTTCAAGTTGCACTTGCTAAATGTTGTACAAGTTTTGATATATTTGTTTAGGTTTTGTCAGAAGACATGATTAAATGAAGAGCTACTTGGAACATCTGGCATGGAGACCTGGTCACATAGAGGCATGTGTGGGTTACAGACTGGGGTGTATGAGGGAAAGATTTGATTCATCTCTGCAGATAATTTTTCTTAAGTATCTAAAGTTCTGCTAACAGAAAAAATCTCCAGCTCTATAAGTTCAATCCAAGTTTCCAAATTTTCCTGTTTACAATATTTGTCTCCTGACTGAAAAATATATTAGTGCTTTGTGTGAAAACTGCAAGTTTGGTTAAATTCTCACTTGCCTAAAATATTTTAGACCTTGAATCTGTGGATCTAAACCATCAGCTCCAGGTACAATTATTCATATAAGTAAACATATAAGATGCAAAATGGGGGAGGGGAGAGGAAGCACATTTATCAATGCTGACTTTGTTTAAAACACTGTATTGAGTCCTTTGACTATGCTGTCTTCATTTAATCCTTACAATAATCCTTTGTGTGGCTATTCTTACCATTTTCCTAAAGAAAAAATTGAGAGGCTAAAGTTAAATAACTTTCATTTAGCTGGCAAGCAATCAGTACATTTGAGGGATGAATATAAGAAGGAGGAAGGTATTTTTAATTCTAATACTTATGCAATGTTTCATTTCTATTATTTTGTTAAGTTAAATGATACAAAGTGGCTAATACTCAACTGTTTTTGACTGATAAAATTTTACAATATAAGAGTTTGTATTATCGTCAGCCTGGTCCCAAATTCTACCCTAATGCCCATCCCATTAAAATCTAATATTTACTCTATAAGAGCACAAGTATTCATAATTTGTCTTTTTGTCAGTATTTCAAAGGCTGAACTTGTTGATACATGTCTTTTAAGAAGTTATCTGATGTCTGTTTGAAATGTGCCTGAATAAGGTATGATTAATTCCAGTCATAAAGGAAAAAGATGTTTTTAACTTCATAAATGCCATTAAACATCTGAAAATACCCAGGGATATTCTACCTATGGTGTACTATAACTTACATTCTAGAATTTCTCCAGTCATTAAATCTTAATTTGTGGTGTTTTAAAGGAATTTAATTGGTATCACTTTACATCCAGTGATAACAATTGTATTGCAATCTAACTAAACTACATGGTTTACTTTCATGTAATTACACATTAATGTTATTTAATCCGTGCACTTATATACCAAAACCACAGATCCCACAACTTAACCGATAATGGGTAGTATGTGGATCAAGAATTTTGACGACAAAAGGTTACTTAGTAGTTTCTGTTCTTTACATTAGTAGTCATGAGATGGTTATGTGCCAGGAGCCTATTACAGTGTAAATTGATGCCATATAAAAGTATCGTGGTAACTGCATAAACGTCAAAATGTCACAGAACTTAGAAAAACTTCACTGTCAGAATAATTACTAATTACTTTTTAAATCTGGAAAAGAGTTAGGTAATTCTTCAACACTGACTTCCATGACACCACTGTATTTTGATTTCTTGAAATCTAGTAAGCCTGACTTAACCATAGTATGTTTTATATTAGAGGCAATTTGCAGTTTGGGGGGTTATGTAACAATTCCTTATGACTCAGTATTTTCCTTCATTCTCCACAAAGCTGCCTGGTTACAGTCAGCATTCAGTGCTTGTTGAATGAATTAACAAATGAATCACTGAACGGATGCATAGAAGAGTAAGTGAATGAGAAGATAACTTTTTCAAAGGCATGAAGTTTATGAATAAATACACTGTATTCCCAAGAATGCACTGGCTAGATGACCACATGGTATGGAACGCTGACTGCTCAGCATATCGGGAAGTGAAAGTACTATATCCTGCGAAAGATGTAAAGGCTTAAGCAGCCTGAGAATGCTGGGGTGGGGTGGTTTGGCGTCCCTCTCTGGCTATCCATCTGTCCCTCTGAAGTGGCTTGCACTTACCACCCCATGGTAATGCAGCAGTCCCAGAAGATTCCTAAGGGCGGTATGGGGCTCCTGGCTCTCAGGAGTTGTTGGACCTAACCCCAATGCAGCTAAGGTGGAAGCCTCAGTTCCACATCAGGATCCCAAGGGGTTGGCCTCACTAGATAAGTGGCCATAGAGGGCATGAGAGTGTGCTCTGAGCATAGAAACTAGACATCAATCATGATACCAGGGGCTGAGTAGTCAGAGAAGCTTCAGTGAAGGTCATTCCTTGCACTTTCTACCAATTCAGGGTGCTTTTCTGACTCGGGCTTATTTCCTTCCTTCAAGTCTCAGTGAGGCCAGGTATTAAAAAACTTTCCTCCTTCAATTTTCTTGACACCAAAAATCACTTGATCCGAAGACCCTGCATATCCCTATGAGACCCAGGGCTATGTATTTTTTTCAGCCTGAATTAGAGGCTACCAAGGATTAATCCATGGTCTCTGAGAATCTAGGGGGCTGAGTTCCAAGGTACAGTGCTGGAGAAGAGCAGGTATGGACCCTCAAGGTGGCATCATCTTCCTGATCAGCCTTGATAGTGCCGTTCAACCTTCCCTGTGTAGAGATCAGAGCCATGCAGCTCCCTTCTCCCCAGGAAATGACAGAAATCAGTGGAGACCATCTCCACAAACGAAGAGAAAGTACTGAGTTAAATAAAGGTATGAAATTCAAGCCAATATGTTTAATTTTACTTTGGATCTTCACCAAATTAATGAATGGTGAACTGGAAACAAAGATGCATGCAAAGTGATTTGCTCTAAACCATAGCCAGTCAGCATGATCCAAATGATTCAAATAACTCAAAATTTGATCACTGCTACTTAACCAAACTCTCCTGATCCTAGGACTTCTCACTGGTCCCAGACAAAGGGGTGACTCATTCTACTGCTGGTGCTAGGACACGGCTCTGTCCTAGAGTTGGGGGGATGCTCCGTGAGTCCCTGTGTATCTAGGGGGAAGAAGTCAAGGTCATGGAACATGGGAAGAGTGGGCAGTGCTAGTACAAGGCTTGACTACCACTGGAATGTACACGAACTTCTCCAAGGCCACGAGGGAACTCCTGGGAAGTAGCAATTCCAAAATAGTATCATCCTTGAGAGACTATTTCTATGGCCCTAAATAACAGATCCAGTATCTATTCAAGTCAATTTCTTAAAATCTTACCATTGGTATTTGCATATTTAGCTTATGAAGTGCTATATCTTTCTCTGAAGAGGAGACAGATTTTGGACTGGTTGAGAGTACTTATAATGCCTCCTCAGAGACTGATAGGAAGGCCACGTGGTATGCTGGAAAGACTGGAGCTTCTGGAGTCCAGCAGATGGGGCTGCTCCAGGCCCTTGGAAGCATTTACTAGCGTGGGTTCTGGGGCAGCTTTCTTACTGCTGGTGAGCCTCCATTTCAAAACCTGCTTTATGGGTTCTCAGGAGCATGAAAACAGAAACATAAGATGGGTTAAATGCCTAATAATATATGTCTGCCACATAGAAAGTTCTTAATAAATGGCAGCTTTGGCATAGCTATGCTTATTGTAAAATGGGTTTACGTACACCATGAATTGGGTCATGAGAAAACAAACAAGTACAGACGAAACAGGAGAGGATTAGACATCATAAGAAAGGAATTTCAGTATATTTACCATTGATCAGACCTCACATTGAAGCAAAGTGTTTCCCTATTCATACATAATCTGTTCATTTAACTGCTCCCTATAAATATCTTTTCTCTTTATTTTAATGGGAATCAAACTACAATTTGGGAATTAAACTGTAATTTTGAAATTAAAAGAATAACAAGACAGTGGGAAATGGTAAATAGGTGAAGAATGCTGAAGAGCTCAGACAACAAGGACCTCAAGTACAGAGGGCCACAACTGATTCTTCAGAGAACTTTGCTGCAGGCCAGCATCCATCAGTACTGACAGTTCCAACCTACTAACCCACGGATGAATCTGTGAAGCAGAATTTCAGTATTGAAGTTTGCAACAAAAGCTGTATTTTCTAACATACTGTCTTGTGTCCAAAGGAAGACCATATTCCCTTGGAGACTGTGGTCAAATTGCTAATCAGATGGTTTGTTTTTGAGACAAGAATCAAGAGTTGGGCTAGGAAAGTAACAGAAGAGCCTTCTCATATGTTTTGATTTGATCTTGGGGGAACCTTTCTAGCCACCTGACTAATGCCACTGTCCTTCCCCATGTCCAACCACCCCTGGCATCTCCAATCCAGTGAAAAAAGAAGAAAAATCTCTTGCCTGATTTCTGGAAGATCTCATTCCCCTGCCTGTTAAATGACATTTCTTTTTCATCATTTTGCTTTACATATTCCACAGCCTGGGTATCCTGTTTACATTGTTTTCTCCTACAATCCACACTTCCTTTCACGACAGTCTGTCCTTAATTTTTGTTCTTATTCTGAATTAGTACATCTGGATAGATAAATTAAGCTGATTTTTGTTTTGACTACAGAGAATTTATATTTTTTTGTACTGTTTAGATAAGAGGGTTAATAAATGCTGACCAGGAACAAATAATGGGAAATCTCTTCTGGACTTTGTCTTTTCTTCTAAAAATCTAGTTTCTCTACCAGAAGGGCCTTGTATTTATGGGTCTCTGTCCACACACTGTATTCATTATACAGTGTTCAATCTTTGGTGACAAGTCCCATAACTTAGAAGAATTCAAACAATATCTTGTACATATCTTTAAATTATGTTATGGCTACATGTGATCATGCACACACTAAAAATATGGCAGTAGTTAGAATACTGTAAAATATGTTTCCCATATATATCTTTATTTGAAAGATAAATAGATAGCACTGCCATCAAATGTATATGAAATGCCTTAATTTTTAATCTATAACATAATTCCTGAAAGTTCAGGATAGAAAAATGCCTGTGTTTAAAAATGTTTCATCTTGTATTATTAAAAATTCTTGTTGCATAATTTAAATAACTGAATGAAAAGCAAAGTAAATTGAGTTCATTAGGAAAATAATAAACTTCCATTGTATGTTTTCCGAAGTTAAGATATTGCATGTAATGGTGCTTTCTCTCAAAAGAGTTTAAATAGCATCAACGTTATCTCCAATTTCTTTTGAGAAGACCTTCAGAAGTAGGTATTTTTCAGATTCTTTTGTCTCTGCGTGAACAAGGTTTGATAGCTTGAAACTATAATGTATTACTGTGGAAAGCCTCGGTCTGTTACATAAATCATCTGAACACTCAGCAAGAATTGTCCAACAGTGCCATTGATGTGCTCAAGCCAATGATCCTGCAAACAATTTTTTTGTCTTTCTTCACATGTTAGACAATAGCAATAAATCATCTTCATTTAAAAACACATAATGCACTAATTTTTCAAGCAACACTTATCAAAATGCAATTCTGGGTAGAATGTACCACATTTATTTGTGCTCGTTAGTTTTTGTAACCTCTTTAAGTAAAAGGCAATCAGTGCTTCATCTGTCCTAGAAGCATTTCTTGTGTGCCTACTATGTGTAAGGCATTCTGCAAAGTGTGATTTGAGATACAAAGAACTTCAAGAGTTTGTTATAGAGGAAGTAAATTAGACGAGAGAAAAACTTACGCTTCCAATAAAACAGCATGTCAATTGTCAAGCTAAGTGATATCTGGGTGTAAATGAAAGAAGAATTATCTGAAGCTGGGATGACGGGTGCAGAAAGGTTCTTATAAGCAAATTTACCCTGATAACAGGACCTGAAGATCAGACACTTCTGGTCAGATGCAGTAAGTGATGAAGGGAAGACCACGAAACTGATAAGCAAATCCAGGCAATGCAGCAAGAAGCTTCAACAGGGAGATCAGGTCTTCAATCTCTAAGAAAACTTCAAGGGCAAGATTGAGCCCACTAAGCAAAACAAACTTTGGGGTACTGAGCCCAGTGAGAGCCTCTACTGGGACTCATTTTTGTCAGATTGTTAAAAACCGGTGGGCGCAAAGCCTGAATGAAATCAGAAAACAAGGTTAATGTGAGGCTGCCCCAGATGATTTCTGACACTGGGGCCAGGTTTGGGAGGACTCTGACACCATCCCCATGGAAAAGAAATGCAAAAAAGCAAAATGGCTGTCTGGGGAGGCCTTACAAATAGTTGTGAAAAGAAGAGAGGTGAAAAGCAAAGGAGAAAAGGAAAGATATAACCATCTAGAGCCAGACATCTTGGAAAGTGAAGTCAAGTGGGCCTTAGAAAGCATCACTACGAACAAAGCTAGTGGAGGTGATGGAATTCCAGTGGAGCTGTTTCAAATCCTGAAAGATGATGCTGTGAAAGTGCTGCACTCAATATGCCAGCAAATTTGGAAAACTCAGCAGTGGCCACAGGACTGGAAAAAGTCAGTTTTTATCCCAATCCCAAAGAAAGGCAATGCCAAAGAATGCTCAAACTACCGCACAATTGCACTCATCTCACATGCTAGTAAAGTAATGCTTAAAATTCTCCAAGCCAGGCTTCAGCAATACGTGAACCGTGAACTCCTGATGTTCAAGCTGGTTTTAGAAAAGGCAGAGGAACCAGAGATCAAATGGCCAACATCCGCTGGATCATGGGAAAAGCAAGAGAGTTCCAGAAAAACATCTATTTCTGCTTTATTGACTATGCCAAAGCCTTTGACTGTGTGGATCACAATAAACTGTAGAAAATTCTGAAAGAGATGGGAATATCAGACCACCTAACCTGCATCTTGAGAAATCTGTATGCAGGTCAGGAAGCAACAGTTAGAACTGGACATGGAACAACAGACTGGTTCCAAGTAGGAAAAGGAGTACATCAAGGCTGTATATTGTCACCCTGCTGATTTAACTTATATGCAGAGTACATCATGAGAAACGCTGGACTGGAAGAAACACAAGCTGGAATCAAGATTGCCAGGAGAAATATCAATAACCTCAGATATGCAGATGACACCACCCTTATGGCAGAAAGTGAAGAGGAGCTAAAAAGCCTCGATGAAAGTGAAAGAGGAGAGCGAAAAAGTTGGCTTAAAGCTCAACATTCAGAAAACGAAGATCATGGCATCCAGTCCCATCACTTCATGGGAAATAGATGGGAAAACAGTAGAAACAGTGTCAAACTTTATTTTGGGGGGCTCCAAAATCACTGCAGATGGTGACTGCAGCCATGAAATTAAAAGATGCTTACTCCTTGGAAGAAAAGTTATGACCAACCTAGATAGTATATTCAAAAGCAGGGACATTACTTTGCCGACTAAGGTCCATCTAGTCAAGGCTATGGTTTTTCCTGTGGTCATGTATGGATGTGAGAGTTGGACTGTGAAGAAAGCTGAGCGCCGAGGAATTGATGCATTTGAACTGTGGTGTTGGAGAAGACTCTTGAGAGTCCCTTGGACTGCAAGGAGATCCAACCAGTCCATTCTGAAGGAGATCAACCCTGGGATTTCCTTAGAGGGAATGATGCTAAAGCTTAAACTCCAGTACTTTGGCCACCTCATGAGAAGAGTTGAGTCACTGGAAAAGACTCTGATACTGGGAGGGATTGGGGGCGGGAGGAGAGGGGGACGACCGAGGATGAGATGGCTGGATGGCATCACGGACTCGATGGACGTGGGTCTGAGTGAACTCCGGGAGATGGTGATGGACAGGGAGGCCTGGCGTGCTGCGAGTCATGGGGTCGCAAAGAGTCGGACACGACTGAGCGACTGAACTGAACTGAATTGACCCTTGAGATGGGGTTCCCAGGCTGAAGCTTTATGGATCTAATGGGATCAGGACAGTGGGCTCAGCACTCGCAAAGCAGGGGTGGGAGGGGTGGGAAACCCAGCACTCTTCTAGGTGGCATACTGCTCTGGGGCCATTCTCCAGGATTTCAAGAAAAGTCCAGAAAAGCCCTTAGCACTTACATACAGGTGTTTCTCTTGCCATAATTCATTAAGGATGCTAGAGTGGGAAGAGATTTATTTCCTCTCAGTATCGTGTGTGGGCCTACATGAGTCTCTGAGCTGCATTTTTAGGGGACATTTTAAAATCAGGTGTTGTGTGCTGTGATCATAAGGACCTTCTCCGTGACTGAAAAATAAAGCTTCTGTGAAACAATGTGCCACCCCTTGCCCTATATTCCCAACCACACAGGGGTGCTGATTAGGGGGAGCAGACTGATGTAGGGGAGCTACTTCTGAAACCCTAGTAGAGGCCCAAGGATGCTCGGCTAACAGGTCATCATTCTACATTCAGTGTTTAAAGAGTATAATTTAAAAATATTTAAAGTTTCATTGCTTAGTATAAACTTCATGTACAAAAACTGCCTATCTTTCTTTATAGTTTTCCAGATGTCAAGTCTCACATTGAGTTCATATATTCTGAGATTCAGTTCTACAATTTTTTGAGGGGGTTTATTTTATAAATAATCCATGTTAAAAGAGAGATAGAGAAAAGAAAATATACATGAAAAAGTCACATTCTTTCAAGATTCTTTTTAGTCCATTTTTGCTATTTGTTTTGGAATTTTGTTTTATTTTTAATAACCAAAGTCAGATAATACACTGATTTTGGAACTAGAAATGCTTTATGCAGTACTCATCTCCTCTCTTAGCAGATGTAGGTACTTAATGCTCCTAAACCTTAGTCTCCAAATCTATAAAGTAGGGATGATAATAATATTCAATTCATTCAGGGTGCCTCAGGGTTAATTGAGATAAATGAGATAATATAAGCTTTGGTTTTTCCAGTAGTCATGCATGGATGTGAGAGATGGACTATAAAGAAAGCTGAGTGCCGAAGAATTGATGCTTTTGAATTGTGGTGTTGGAGAAGACTCTTGAGAGTCCCTTGGACAGCAAGGAGATCCAACCAGTCCATCCTAAAGGAAATCAGTCCTGAATATTCATTGGAAGGACTGATGCTGAAGCTGAAACTCCAGTACTTTGATCACCTGATGCAAAGAATTGACTCATTTGAAAAGACCCTGATGCTGGGAAAGATTGAAGGTGGGAGGAGAAGGAGATGACAGAGGATGAGATGGTTGGATGGCATCACTGACTCAACGGACATTGGTTTGAGTAAACTCTGAGAGTTGGTGATAGGCAGGGAGGCCTGGCATGCTGCAGTCCATGGGGTCACAAAGGGTTGGACAAGACTGAGCAACTGAATTGAGCTGAACTGACTGAAAAATAATCTGAGTAATATACTAACTCATAAGAGCTATCAATAAATGTCAGTTGCATTATTATACCATCATAGAATCACTTAAAATGGATTGTGAATATTTTTCATGCCTATAAATAGCGTCTACATTATTGTTAACAACTGCGTATTATGTCATTGTGTGCATCTTCTGTAACTTACTCCAGTTTCCAGTAACTTATACCAAACATTTAGTGTATTTAGGGTATTTTTTAGGGGCTTCCCTAGTGGCTCAGAGGGTAAAGCGTCTGCTTGCATTGCAGGATACCTGGGTTCGATTCCTGGGGTAGGAAGATCCCTTAGAGAAGGAAATGGCAACCCACTCCAGTATTCTTGCCTGGAAAACCCCATGGACGGAGAATCCCTGTAGGCTACAGTCCATGGGGTCGCAGAGAGTCAGACACGACTGAATGACTTCGCTTCACTTCACTTCAAGGTATTTTTAATTTTTCTCCTTTATGAATCACATTGCAGTGAATAACCTTGGGTATTTTTTTTCTTAGGATAATGTTCTAGAGTTCTATGCTTATGCTAAAATGAAATTACAGAATGCCTGCTTGACAGAAGACCTTAGAGACTATAGCCTCACTCCATAGATGAAGAAAATGAGGAGTAAAGAGGTTGAATGATTTGCTTGTATTTAGAGAGCCAGTTGAGCAAAGGGAAAACTCATAGCATCATTACATAGGATTTTTTTACATTCAATAATTGAATAAAATACATGGGGTTTAATATACTATTTAAAGCATGAATGGCCTCTGAGCTTTAATAAAAAAAATTTTTTAAGAAACCTGTGCTAAACTGACTTTAGCTTATGGTCAGATTCTTCTTGCTAAATCATACACAGGCAGCCAACATGGATTTGAGCAATCAGGGTTGGCCTATTTTGTATGTACATATTTTTATGTAAAATTTAAAATATAAACTACATGTGTTTATGGTCATTCTTTTCATTTTATCCTGTTGTACAGAAATCAGTAAATGTTGGGTATGTAAACTGACTTTCTTCAGGAAAAAGCCAAATCAGCAGAGGAACTAAATAGATGGCCTCTGCTCTTGGTTTGGGTGCTCCTTCAATTAAGGGGGACAGAAAAAGGAAAGATCATCATTCTCTGATATGCAATTTCTACTCTTTGGATCCTTCCCCAGGAAGCAGTTACAAGTGGATCCCTAGGTATCTGAGGATCATCTCACTTCCCATGGTCTTTACTTCCGAGAAAGCTTCTGCTGAAATGGAGCTGAAGATAGGGGAAAGGGGGAAAAAACATGAACAACTGGAGATAATTTTCTGAGTTTAAAGAAGCTCGAGTTCTTCCTCCTTCAGTTACGCAGAAGCTGGATCCCTGGGAAAGCTGGAGAAGGGGGACGACATCTTTGGTGCTGAGACCTTCTAGACTTTGTTTACGTTTTGGTCGAGAAAAGGAAAAGCTCCAAGAATAGGAAGAGTCCTCAACCCAGACAAGAAAAGCAGAAAATACACAAGAAATGAGGACAACTATGGTTGCCAAGGTATGGAAAAGAAGGGAAAAAAGGAATCACTGTTTTGGATAAAAGAAGCTAGGCACTGCAAGCAAACACTCCTGCACAGTTTTTAATGTGTGTTTGAACAAAATATGAAATTGCTGCTTTGGTAGGGAAAAGATGGTCAAATATCTGCAATTTCATTTGGTTCGACCTGCTATTTTTCAGAGTATCCCCACACAAGCTAACACGTGTAGTTATGCAAATACTAACAAGGACTGAGATTAGCACATAAACATTTTGACCTTAAAGTTCTAAAATACAGTGTGGCCTTGTGGCCCAAGGATGCAGTCTGACTTGGGCATTGGGCCTTCCCAGGCCAGAACTGGAACTGGAACATGTACTGTCTTTTTGATGTTTGGTCACTCCCTCTACAACTTTAATCCTCTGGGGACTGTTGTAAGGATTCAATGAAATAACACATGCAAGGCCTTAGCTTATTTCCTTACAGATACAGGTAGCTGCCAACTGACAGTTATTACTGTTATGGACTGGCTTCACTTGTTACCTTCGGGGTAAGGGAAATGCTAACCTAAACTTCCCTGGTGGCTCAGAGGTTAAACCATCTGCCTTCAATGCGGGAGACCTGGGTTCGATCCCTGGGTTGGGAAGACCCCCTGGAGAAGGAAACAGCAACCCACTTCAGTATTCTTGCCTGGAGAATCCAATGGATGGAGAAGTCTGGTAGACTACAGTTCACAGGGTCGCAAAGAGTCGGACACGACTGAGCGACTTCACTCACTCACTCACTCAACCTCAACTTCCAGTCAAGCAGAAGTTTCCTGCTAAAACTTACCATCATCTTGTCAAGCAAGACATTTAACTGCAGTTGGAGTTTAAGAAGTAAACAGGTCAGTGCTTATGGTACAGGTGAGTTTGGGCTTCTCCGAAGGCAACTGCTGTCCAGGGCCGTGGGCCCTGCTTCAGGCCTTCAATCTTGTGGCCTGCCCCAGTTCCCACTCCTCCAAGGCCACTCTGGTTTGTGAGTTCAGAAAATAACTACTCACAATAAGCTTAGCTCTTCTTGAAGGTGGGCCTTCTCCTGAAATGCTAGGAGGCCCAGACACATCTAAGAAAGGCTTCTCTATTGGTCTCAAATCATGACCCTCAGAACCCAAGTGAGTTTCACACCAGGCTGTTCTAGTTGAAAAATCTGATGCCAAAACTAAGAATTTACTTGTTTGACTTTGCTTGCAACAGGATCAATGATCATAATGTACAAAAAGGGAGGAATGTATGCACAGCATTTTCCATGACAGCTACCAATTAATAAACCATGAGGATTGTAGTTAGAAATTTTCAGGTCCAAACTCCAAAATAACATAGATCAGAATAAATACAGGAGAAAGAAAGAAAATATGAATATAAAGATTAAACCGAAACCCTCTTTGTGTTTCTGGGAAGTCCAGCCTAAGTATGATCTAAAACCAAGGAACTGAAATTGTGAAGGGAAACTTGACATTTTTTTAAAGGTGTTTGGGTGGCAGGTGAAGATATGAAGAGGGTGGTCTCAGAAGAGATAGGGATGGGCAGAAAGACAGCTTTTCTAAGCCTCAGTGTTTTTATACTAAAAATGGGTGATATCGCTTCTACTTGACATATTGGCATAATGAAATTTTAGTGTCTGTTTGGAACAATCTTTTAAGTGTCTTGGAAGTGGAGTTGGCAGAGACAGATGATATTATTCAACATACTGCTATTCTTAACTTGAATTTATACCTATTATTTAGACATTCTTTAGTGACAGGTTTGCTTTCCTGGTAGCTCAGCTGGAAAAGAATCCACCTGCAATGCGGGAGACCTGGGTTCGATCCCTGGGTTGGGAAGATCCCTGTATAGGCTACCCACTCCAGTATTCTGGCCTGGAGAATTCCATGGACTGCATAGTCTATAGGGTTGTAAAGAGTTTATTATAAGTGATAGAAAAAAAAATCTAACACATATATATATATTCCAAAATTTAACAGGAAGGCTCATTTAGTTTTTCATCACTGCTCATATGCTAAAGCAAAACATCTGCAAAAAATACCATCATGAACAAGTCAAAGGGCTGTTTTCACAATGTATCAAAATCAACTAAATTGGTCAGGTTGTATGCTAGAGTCATGGCACCTTGGCCAGCGCCAAAATGTCTTGGTGTCACTTGACAGTTGTCCACAGAGCAAACCATCCTCTACATGGAGCTAGATGCTTTTTCAGAACCTGTTTTTGCCATACATGCTACTCCATTCAGATAGTTTCGTAATTTCTATCATTGAAATGCTTTTGTCTAATGTTTAAAAATATATACTATCAGAAAATTATAATAAAAT
This sequence comes from Ovis aries, assembly GCF_016772045.2. Classification (NCBI taxonomy): domain Eukaryota; kingdom Metazoa; phylum Chordata; class Mammalia; order Artiodactyla; family Bovidae; genus Ovis; species Ovis aries. The sequence continues at coordinate 38,095,535 of NC_056062.1, forward strand.
TCTTAAACATACTCAGCAACATTCATTTCTGAAATAAAAAATGAGTCTTATATTTGCAAATCCCACAGCTTGGAAATGTATATGATACACAACATTTAACCTGTCAGCAGCCTCATTAGTGTCAATGAGTAGGAACTGGCAATCAGTGGATGGTGTGCTCTACATGTGTTTGTGTTTTAAAATGTTCCCAAAATAGCTCTGTTAGAGGAGTTAATATTAAACACTTCTACTGGACAAATGAATTTCAGCTTAAACTTTATGCTTTATTTGAAACTTTTTTTGAGAAATTCTATTTCTCATATAACTGATCATTTATAGATTATACAGTCAAGACCCAATTAATAATAACAAAAATAATAATAAAGATTGGGTGGTTAATAAAATCATCTAAATTTCAACCATATCAAAGTGTAACTGATGAAGCAAATATGCAGAAAAACTAATGTATGCTTGAGTACCAGGAGCCCTAAGATATATATTAATATTTGTATGGCGCTGGTATTCAGTATCCATACAGTTATTAAGACATTTTTATAAACTGTAAGAAATATGTGAGCTATTTCAAGATATAATTCTGAAAAACAGACTTCCATGTAAGAAGCCAATTTAGGAAGAAAACAACATAAACAATAGTAACTTGTGTGCTCAAGTGAAGCATCTTTTTAATTTTGAGTAATGAAGATGTCAAGCCAAACGCTAGAGTAGTTTAACTTAATTAGGTGGCCTATTTTTCCAGGCATCCTTTCATTTCCCATTGAAAACTCAGCTTGTATGCAAGGCAACAAGAGCAATTTTGTCTGTAATGAATACCTCTGGGACTGCACAGAGTAATCATTTGAACGTTACACTGAAGACTGGTTTGAGTAACTAGTTTGGGCTTGTTAAGATGCCAGACTTTGTTGGGCTAACTAGATTACTCAAAGCCTGGCAGCTTTGCTATTTTATCGGGTGAATGGTCAAAAAGTCAAGCTGACCTTACTCTTGAAATTTCTGCCAAAAGGAACCAATCTAAAAGTAATTGGCCTAATTTATAGTTCAAATTTATGTCACGATCATGGAAATTTTATGACCTAAGTCAAGAGATTTCTTTTTTTTTCAAAAGTGCTCTTAAAAATATACCTTCCAGGCCCTGTTGTCATACCTCATTTATACTGTATCTAACCTTGAGAATTTTCTCATCTGTAACTAAAATACATATAGAGTTATTAATAAGTTTGCAAACTTTAAATATTACAATTCTGACAGTAGATATAAGAGAACATTGCACAAAAAACAACTTGGGGAGTCCCATTGATTCTGCTGCCATTGTACTGTGTATGACAAATAGCAATACGATATTACTGTAAGAATAACTGCCTGGTACTATATAGTTTATTATCACATTAATTCTTGGAGTCCTGGACTTGAAATAATTCTCTGAGGTGATGAGAGTGTTGTGCCTTTTGTTAACATGTGAGACACTAACACCCAGGTGGAGGGGTGCTGCTCAAATGGAATGGGCAGGACCAGATTTGCTAACTGTCTGCACAGCAGGGCTGAAAACTACTGCAAGCAGAAGAGTCAAAGAATTAATGCGCGTAAAACATGTACACAAAGTAAAGCTGCACATTTCCAATGTGCCAAGCATCGCTGAAGCACAGGAGATCCAGAGAGAAAGAAGGGCGAGTCCCACTGCAGTCATCCAGGCATGCTATACGCCACAGCAGGGCAAGGTGTATCTCAATAACTCCAACCAGAGAGGCATGGACATGTGTGCATAAGGAAGAAACACGGATCATTCAGCAACAGCGAGAGGAGAGATGGAAAGATGAAAGTGAGGTAAGATGAGCTGAGTTAATCGGAACCTGTGAGGTCCGAAACTCAAGCAGTAATAACATAGAAAGAAGAGAGGAGACAGATTCAACAGTGATGCAGAGAAATAGAATCAGCACTATCTGGAATCAGTCCAGAGCTCAGCGTTTAAGGGAGACTCTTCAAGTTTCTGTCTTGGGTAACTGGGGAGTGGTGTTAAATCTCACAACTACGGGCAACATAGGAAAAAAAGAAGTTTGGGGTGAAGTAGTGGGCCGGAGGTGATGAATTTCGATTTGACAAATGGATATGTTGAGTCTGAGCTGCTGTTAAGGACAGGTACCCAGGGAGGTTAGAAATCAAACCTGAAACTCACATGAGAGCTGCCCTACATGCTTTTCAACTTTTCCATTCAAGAGGGAGGGTATAAAATGTACATTAAATGCTTAGTTGTAAGATTCTAGGAAAAACATTGCTATGTTTTATCACAGTTATTTTTAATCTTGAGATCTGAGGAAACAGGTAAGAGAGAAATTCCAGTGGGAGAAGAAAAAGAGAAGCAGAGAGAAAGCTGATTACAACCTGGAAATAACGTAAAACAGAATCTTAGGTCAGGACATTTAATACTTAGAGTTTACTATGATGCTCAGAATTAACAACAAAAATTATGGAAGAAAGGGGGAAGGAAGAAAAATAAGAGAGGGAGGAAAGAAATGATGGAAGCAAAGTAGGATAGGGAGGGAAAACAAGCAGAAAGAAATGATTTATTGGAGTCAAGGAGGAAGTGATTTATTGAAAACATGGTTCAGTCAAGTAACCAAAGATTCTCCATAACCTCTGTCAGGAAAATCTGCCATTTGGGGTGGAAAGCATGGAATGAATAGGTAGCTGTGGAAAATGATACTCCTGAAACTTCTATAGAAGAAAAAGAAAGAGGAAAAGGAAACTAAATAAATAAACGGATAGATAAATGACCTCGGTGCCATACAAAGTTCCTATCAAGAAACCCAGACTCCTGTTTCCTTTGATGTATTTAATTCAAATGAACATTTATCTTGAGTACAATTGATTCCACATAAGGAATTACAGAAGGTACTTCAGGGAAAAAGAAGGATTTCCTGGCATGAGCATCTAAGTGCGCTTGGGTGATTCTGGAGAAAGGGCAGAGCTCAGGTGGGCAGACCAGTCCCCTTCCACCTCTCTGCTGTGTCCTTCGTCATGGTGGTCAATCAAACATGTCAGATTAAGAATGAGAAAGGAGTTCATGATGGCTGGTGGCCGCTCCTTACTTCTGGCTTCCCTTCCATTAGCTGCTCACATTTTCTCCCCGAACTATACAGAAGGGAACCTGCAAGTTCATGAGGTATCAGGCAGCATGGGCCTCCTTAGCCAGAGTCTAGAAACCCACAAAGAAGTCTTGCATTGTGTGGTTCAAATTCTAGCCAGAATAAGAAAAAGTTAAACGGTGTTTGAAGTCCTGAGTGGCCAGCACACTTAGGGTTATTATAGGAGAAAACAGTGAATATTTTAAGAATGAACCCAGAAGTGGAAATGTCATGGGTTTTTATTGCATACTTGTCAGTCTTATTATAGGGTGGTACACTCGATATAAAAGCTGCCTATCAATTACAAAATTATATGCAAAAAATTCTAAGGGTTTGTATATATTAGACTTACGAGGTATAGAATTCATGCAGTAGATAGTGCCAGAGAGCCCTTTGGGACTATGTAAAAGAATATCGTTAATTTTTACAGTGTACTTCCATTTCTGGAGCCATTCCAGCACTGGCTTTCTATAAAAACCATTTCTTTAGAATTGCACTATTTGCTTGTAACAACATCACAGGAGCAGTAGTGTACCATATGCTGCTACTTAGCAACTTAGTCTGTAAGTCCCAAAGCATGTACTGATTTGAAAATTGAACAGGAATCACAATTGTTGAGAGATACTAAGTAAGCTTGGATTACTAAACTATGCAGATGCTTGATATTGTATATTGTGTAGGAAAAGGAACAATACTATATATCTTTTTTCCCCTGCAGATGACTAAAGTCTTATTTATTGTTGCCGAAAGGGGTAAATTGATTAAAACTCCCTAAAAGAATACCTGTTAATGAATTCTTGAACACACCATATTACAGCAAACAAAAGGAATGTTAAGGGTAAAATTTAGTAAAGGCCATTCAACTTATATAATTTGTGAAGCTTATTACCTGCCATGGTATGTATTATCTTACATTAGTAGAATTTTTTCAACAGCACATTTTAAAAACATTTTTCATATGTGCTGGATTATTAAAAAATAGTTTGCTTCTGGCACACAAACCTGTCATATCTTTACAAAGCACATGAAGTATTTGGAGCTCCTTACTCCTCCATAAATTATCACTGGTATTTAAAACATTCTTGGTAACTGGACTGAAATATTAAGAAAAATAACATTGTTTGATTTTAGTTGGGGATTAATAGTATTCATGGTACTTGAATTTAAAAATCTGAAGAGCCAAGTTGTTATGATGTATATGCTTTGAATTTCCAATCCTTTATCCAAAAGTCTTTAAGACGGACATAATGATTCTCCGAAAGGGAGCAGCTGCTTTATAACAGCAATCATTTATTGAGTTTGTGTTCCTACTGTTTCAAACAAATTCAATTAGCCCTTACACTTCAAAACCCTAAAGGCACCGAAGAGATGATACCAGGTTGCTTTCATCTAATAGTAATACTAAACTTGTCAGTACAGTTTTGGGATTGATGGTTAGAAGAAAATTAATAGTAACATTTTTCATTTTTTAATCAAACAGTCCTATTCAGAAATACCTATGAATCTTGGCGGCTACTTAGTTGAATGAATTCAGTTTAAGTAATGATTCTAAACACAAAGCCCAACCTTCCAAAGGTATTCTGAGAGTGATTTACTCTGTCGAATGGAAGGAAATGTAGATTGGGTATTTGAACTCAATGATGACCTTCTCATCTGAACAATACTGTATAGTTTCCAGAATGTCTACCAGAGAAGGCAGTGATCATCAGTTCAGTTCAGCTGCTCAGTCGTGTCCCACTCTTTGAGACTCCATGATAATAACTTCTAAATGCAAAGTTCACGGAGAGGCAGGCCTGCCTCTGTTTTGAGTTAAGCCTGAGACATTTTGTTCTTAGAGAAATTTTAAAGCCCCGTGAAGTGCACCCCTGACATATATATTAGATTTAATTCACTGACAACCACCATGAAGAAAGATAGTTTTATTTTTGTTCTCTATTTCCCCACCCCTCTCAGTTATTAAATGTATTTGGGCGGATATGTGGGCATTGAAAACAACTGTTCTCAATGTTTGAGTTTACATTATAGTTATTGACACATGAAACTCCAGGCTACCATGGTTTTTACTCTTCCAGAAAAAATATGTTCAAGTCCACAATATGCTCCTGTGAACTCTTCCTCACTTTCATTTATTCATTCATTTATTTTTACTTACAGTATCCTTACATATCATGTTATAGTGGCCCTAGAGGGCAGTTACTATTTTGCTTCAAATACCCTCTCTGGATCAAAAGGTCTGGTCTTAAGTATCTAAAAATAAATAGCCAAACATTCACTTTTATAAATGTAACCATTTACATTTTTATTGGACTTTCGTTGTCACTTCTCATGATTAAACACCTTGTCAACCATTCCCAGTGAAATGGATACAGACGAGCCCTTGAAATGTTTCCATAATATCACGGTGTTTTGGCTTGAAAGAGGCCATAGGACACTCTCTAGCTATGGGATTCTGGTGATCAATGTAACATTTTATTGAAATGCCCCAATAGTTGATAATTAAAGCTATCTGTGACATGTGTAGCTTATAATGATTAATTCGTCTACAGTCAGACGCTCAAATAACCTGCACCTGTAAAGACTTTATTCCCTAAAGGTAAAACAACTGTTTAGGAAAGATCATGCTGGCAAAACAGCTGCTTGCCGTTCTGGAGAGGAAACAAGGTATTATCTTTCAACAAATGCCAACTCTGGGGTTTTATCAGCGCGATCTCATTAACTGGAAACAAGGCTTAAATGCTTTGTTTATAAATTATGATTATTCCTGATTGCGGCAGTTACTGATAGTGCTACTCATTTGCAATGCAACTCTTTGAATTTGTTTAATTACAATTTGAAACAAGGCAGAGAAGATTAATTAACCCACCTGGCTGGCTGGCACATAGTCCTGGCTCGGCTCTGTCATGCTCATATACATGTTCTCACCGTCAAACTGCGAATGAAATAATAGTAAACATTCAGCAATCTTGACTGTGTGCATGTTTGTTGTTGGTTTTTCTCTGTGTTTTTTTTTTGTTGTTTGTTTTTTTTCACCGTCAAACTGGAAAACAGTAGCCATGAAACAAAATACTGTGGTTGGAAATACGGAGAATCTGTCACAGCAAGAGAACCATGTCTGTTCTTTGACGCTTCTGTTGTCATCTTCCCTGACCCTGGATGTCAGTGATTTGGAGTAATTAGTGCTCTAGTAATTACAGCAAGCAAGCAAGAAATGAATGGTTTCCTTTCATCTGCAATCTGTTTTAAAACAAAATGGCTCATTCTGCGTACCACATATATACATATTGCAATTCAGCTGTAATGAAGTAGTAAATGGATGGCATGATTTCTGAAAGAAAAGAATAATGAAAAATATACTAAGGCACAGCTCAACACATTCTGAGTTTGGTTTTCAAAAATGAAAAAGTGCAGAGTTTTTATAATAGACTAAAATTGGCTTCATCACAATAGCCTTACGATTAAAAAATTTTAACTTTATAATAGTATTTGAGAAGAGCACATGACACTAAAGCATGTCTAAGAATGGTAATAACAATGGATAACAATACAAATATACACACTCAATGATCACATTTTCCTCTCCAAAGATTTTCAAAGACATAGAATTAATGTAAGTATTACAAATGCATAGAAATCCATGTACAAATTCACAAGTTAGGAGCAAGACGGGAGGAGAAAATTCCTAGGGGCAGTTCGTGTACAAAACTGTAGAAGAATTCAAGCAACAGTAACAATAACAACATCAACAACAAACTTTTCATTATTTAGGTTTTTGAAAGCAGTAATCACTCCATTCAGACTTAATCCTCAGCTTAAAAGTGCTATCTTTAGTCACTTGATAAATGGGTAAAGCATTTCCCTTTTAGTTAAAGGAAGAATTTTCCCAAGGAAATAATCAAACGGACTAATACAGACAGCTTCAAAGAGCTGAGTCTGAATATACTTTCATTGCCAGACTAATTTCAGACATGGGAATTTGAATATCTGGAACGTTATTTTTCAAGACAGAATAGAGTTAGTGACGGAGGTAGAAGGTGCAGTGCTGTGGACAGCATGAGAATAATTATAGACACAGCATTCTACTACCTGTGAGCTGCTAGCAACAAAATGGACACGCCTCAGTTCTGGAACTGGCTCTGAACTGTAGTCAGCAGCACTGGGTGCCCTGAAGATCCACATACACAGGGGCTATACAGAAGGACCTCCCTAAGGACACTTGAGGCACTCACTGAGTTCAAAGAACCAAAAGATCTCCTCATGCATCATCTTGAAAATATTTATATTTCATGTTATGTGAATGCTGCTGCTGCTGCTGCTGCTAAGTCGCTTCAGTCGTTATGTGAATAGACGTATCTAAACAGATCTGAAATCACTCACTGAAAGATGTGGTTGTTAGGACAAATCAGAAATAGCACACCCAGAAAAGAAGATCTGGACATTTTAGTTGCTTTGTCATCTGGCTTAGGAGCCCTGAGTCCGATTGACTTACCCACGGTTGGTTTTCCATCAGTCAGGTGAATGCCTTCAACCCAAGATAGTCTAGCCTCATGAGATCTGCCTGTCACTTTTACCAGCTCAAAACCTAACAAAGAGCATCATTTAGCATTTCTCCACCCCCGCCCACTGTTGGTTTGTTTATAAATGTTTTTAATGTTAAGATGCCAAAGAATCATTTAAAATATGGACAGTTTCTCTGACTGTAGCAAACTAAACTGAACAGAAGTAGTGAAGTGAATCAAACACTCCACTGCCTATGCATATTCTATAAATGTGTTACTTTCTATTTCATCTTCTCTTACTCATTTTCTAAATCTGGTGTCATTTTCAAGCCAACTAAAGCTTTGAAGTTTTGGTTTTAGTCTATCCAAAATGTGTGCTAATTGAGTATATTCAACTTACTGCTCCTAAGAACTCTTTCCTCAAAAAAGTATCAGCACTTAAGTAATATTGAGCCAAGGCTGAAACAGCATTTTAAGTAAAAGATACGTTGCTGAAGGAAAAACTATTTTTTTCAAGTACATTCTATGTATCTGTAACAAGTATTCTTGCCTGGAGAATCCCTATGAACAGAGGAGCCTGGTGGGCCACAGTCCATAGGGTCACAAAGAGTCAGATACAATCAAAGTGACTTAGCACGCACACACAACCTACCTGTATCTTTACATGTATTAACTGATATGTATTAAGTGATTTAATCTTCACAACAACAAAGAGTTAGGTATTATTATTATTACCCCAAAAGGCAGAGAGAAGTAAAGCTAGATACTCAAAGTTACACAGCTATTAAGAAGCAGGGCTGGGATTCAAAGCCAAGAAGGCTGGTTTTGCAACATATGCATGTAACTCCCAAAACAAATATAAATATAATCTGAGCCATAAATGATGAGTTAGCTATCAATTCTGAAAATAATGCCAATATATTATCAGAGAAGACTGATGACAGTATCTCAATGATGGTAAGATATTGTATAGAATTTCTATGGTGAAAGTGAAAGTTGCTCAGTCGTGTCCCACTCCTTGCAACCCCATGGACTACACATTCCAGGGAATTCTCCAGGCCAGAATACTGGAGTGGGTAGCCATTCCCTTCTCCAGGGGATCTCACCAACCCAGGGATCGAACCCAGGTCATCCACATTGCAGGCAGATTCTTTAACAGCTGAGCTACCAGCTTTCAAAGAAAGCTGAGGCTTTCAAAGAACAAGAGTCTCAGTGAGGTGACAATTTAGTAATCAGGCTGGCAGAATATTCCTGGATGCTTTATAAGTAAGCCTTAAAAGACAGGGAGGTGGTTTGCTGGTCAATTTTATGTGTCAACTTAGCTCGGCCACCAACATCCAGATGTTTGGACAAATATTCTGGGTGTGTCTATGAGGGTCTTTGGACAAAATTAGCATCTCAGTTGGTAAAAATGAATAAAGCAGATTGCCCTCCCTATTGTGGGTGGGCCTCATCCAATCAGTTGAATGTCTGAATAGAACAAAAAAGCTGACACTCCTCAGCGTAAAAGGGAAATCTTCTTGCCTGACTGCTTGACCTGAACACCTGTCTTCCTGCCTTCAGACTCAAACTGAAACATCAGCTCTTCTGGGTCTCAAGCCTGCCAGCTTTTGGATGGGAACTGTATCATTTGTTATTGTTTGAATATTTTTTAATGAAGAAAAAAACCCAAAAAAACTGGTCTCCAGCTTCCCAACTACACATCTGGGGACTTCTCAGCCTCCATAATCACATGTGTCAACTCTTTGTAATAAATCCTCCCTTCCTTCCCCTACCACTTCTATCACTATCAAGATATTCACAACTCCTCTGAAAGCTTATCTCTGAAAGACTGGTGATGTAGAGCTGCAAAAAGAGATGACCTTGATTTTTTTCTTATTAGAGTGTCTGGTCTCACCACAACCACTCCCTGTGACCCAGTATATGTCACATACATCCACACCTCTTTGTCCAGACTGTCTTCCTTCTCTTGAAATTATTCTTAGATCCATCAGCTCCCCTTAGTCAGGGTTCGGCTATCTCTAGCATCCGGGCTCCCCAAGCCCTCTGGTTCCAGGCAGGTTTTGTTATTGGGGGATTAACTCCCTAGGGCTGTGAGCTACCAGAAGACCAGTACACATCTCGGTAATCTTTAGTGTCCTTATGGCTTAGGAATAGCACATAAAAAGTCCTCAGGAAATGTATAATTAACAAAAATTAAATTGTATTTGCTTGATTGCATAGATCCTCTTCCTACAGAAGGCAGTGACTCGAGAGGAGGGAGAATATTCAGCTTTTAGAAAATGGTTTGAAGGCTTTTAAATGTGAACAACTCATAGTCTTACAGTAGATTAAAACTGGAGCAGAATTACAATAGGAGCAGAAGCTCTTACAAAGAAAAAAAAAAGGTACAGAAATAGCCAAGACAGCAATACTTAAATCCTGGAATCCATTCTTCCTCAAGATTTTTATCCAATTAAAAAACATGCAGATTGACCAAGAATCAAGAGATCTCACTGTAAATTAAATTAAGGTCTCTTTCCGAAGAATTCCAAGTTACCAAACAAAGATACACGTATGTCAAAACAACCCTGGTAATTCCTCTCTGTGTTTGGACAAACTCTTGAGCTCAAGAAGAAAAATAAGCCAAGATTCCAGTGTCCCAGCTCACCCTCTCCCTGCAAGACCCCAACAGGTTAACATCATTCTTGTACTTTTAACAGCTCCACCCAACAACACCCTATCCAGAAGCTGGTTCCAGGTATCTCAACAGGTCTTCTGCTCATGCAACATTCTTAGAATGTATCCATGTCTTGGGTTTATATCTAGTTGCCATCTGAAGTTGAATTATAGTGGATAGAGTCCCAGAATTTCAGTCTGGGAAAGTTCCCCGAAGGTGTCATGTCTGAATCCCTGGTGTTATGACTTTGGTCATGCAGTCCATCTGGGTATAGAATCAAAGTCTAGATTTCTAGTAGAAGAGTTTTTCATTATGACATACTGCTTTATACTCCATCACCCATTAAAAGTGAGGGATTAGACTCTACGGCTACTGTTTTAAACTCCATCACAAATAATAGGTGGGGGACCAGATCCACAACGCTTTGTTTGTGGCTCATTTGCATGCCCCGCAGTCTAAAAGGCAAAGTATTTGCATTATTACACTAATGACCATGAAATTAAAAGACGCTTACTCCTTGGAAGAAAAGTTATGACCAACCTAGATAGGATATTCAAAAGCAGAGACATTACTTTGCCAACAAAGGTCCGTTTAGTCAAGGCTATGGTTCTTCCAGTGGTCATGTATGGATGTGAGAGTTGGACTGTGAAGAAAGCTGAGCACCAAAGAACTGATGCTTTTGAACTGTGGTGTTAGAGAAGACTCTTGAGAGTCCCTTGGACTGCAAGGAGATCCAACCAGTCCATTCTAAAGGAGGTCAGCCCTGGGTGTTCTTTGGAAGAAATGATGCTAAAGCTGAAACTCCAGTACTTTGGCCACTTCATGCGAAGAGTTGATTCATTAGAAAAGATCCTGATGCTGGGAGGGATTGGGGGCAGGAGGAGAAGGGGACGACAGAGGATGAGATGGCTGGATGGCATCATTGACTCGATGGACGTGAGTTTGAGTGAACTCTGGGAGATGGTGATGGACAGGGAGGCCTGGTGTGCTGCGATTCATGGGGTCACAAAGAGTTGGACACGACTGAGCGACTGAACTGAACTGAACTGAACTGACCCCAGTTCACTTCATCTGGACCACATATTAGATAACCCTTATTCATAATCGTTGCAATAATATTCTTTCATTAAAAACAATTAACTGCATTTCCTTACTCCTTGCATTTGTCACAGCTATTATTTTTAGAATTCAGCTGAATTTAGGCATTATAACTTTTCAAAATACATCTAAGCATCCTAGGACTTTTAATTTCTGTGTATTCTCAATTTAAAACCTGAAGCAAAGTTTGCAGGAATAAATAGGCTGACTTATTTAAATCTAAATGTAAATGGCATCAACTCAGGATAAGCCTTTCTGACCAAGTGCTTTAGACTCTTTCTCGTGTTTTTATTTCAAAGCACCAGGGGATGCAATCACATAAAAAGTCATTCATAATCTTCCACTACAGTTTTTAAAAATTGTTTTCAGAGGATATTAACCAAACCCATAATCCCAAAGAGCTTTTCAAACTAGGTAGTTATTATTCTTCTATTTAAAACTGAAAGTAGACATCCAACACCATCTGAACATAGTAAACGATGAGCAGAAATAAGTAATATTAGGCTCCCAAAACCACTAAACATAAGAAAAATCAAAGATAGAATATGAAGTATAAATCAATCATTGGCACTGGTAGAGGAAATGGAATCTTTTTAGGGAAACCATTAAAAGAAAACCAGAAAACTGCTGCTGGGGAAGAATGGGGGCCTCATGGGATTCATGAACAGTATTGCATTGTATCCCCTATAAAAGTGAAAATCTTATATTTCTGGGTGTTTTCTGGAGGAATATTGGATACTTTATTTTTCTTTTTTTTAAAGAAGCTAAATATGGAAATGTTTATAACAGGGAGTTAATGTGACATTTCTTAGAAGACTATAAATCATTATAAGACAGGGCAATATCCTCAAAATAAAATATCCAGTTTTGTATTACTTGGCTCAATGTGAGATTAAAAGTTATCTTTTTTTTTTTCTTGGTAATGAAAGAAATATTTTAAGTTTGGTCAATGAAATCAAAGACTTCTGCTCTTTCATGTAGAGCAAAGCATTTTGAAAGCTACAGCATAATGTGAAGGGTGGGAACAGGCGCTGAGCACAGCTGTCACCACTGTTCACACGCAGAGTAACGTGTAGCCAATAAAAATAGACTGAGGTGAGCTCCGAGCTTCCTAGGCATCCTCCATTCTCCAGGAACAAGGTCAGGAGACACTGGAGAGGGAGTGTGTGTTTATTTATCTTCCAGTTCCAAGGCTGACCGTGGAAATGTGAGAGGGGCTGAGGCAGTCCGCCTCCATGCCGAGCCAGACTGAATGAAACTGGCACTGTGCAAAGAGGCCTGGAAAGTGCTCACGGACCCTGAAGGGAGACCTGCAGAGCACAGCCCGTCAACACCCAAAGAAAAGGAAACAACTACTGCCGGTGCTTTGAATGGATGTGCGTGACAACCTGGCAGCACGCAGAGCTGAATCACGAAAGAGAGACCCCTCTTGGTTGGCTCCTGTCACTTGAACTTGAGTGGTAAACACTCTGCTGCAGATCTGAATGGCGTGGAGAGGAAGTATGATCTGGGCAGAGTGGAGCTTGACGACTTGGCCACTGGAGGGGGAAAGAGAGAATATCATCTCCACAAGTGCAACCCTGGACCCACCACTTAGAATCTGAGCTGTGTTTGGGAACTGAATCTATACTCTTATCTTTGTCCTAGTGATACATTTATTTGGGGAAGAACTGTGTAGCATGTTTCTGTTGTTAACTTTAATAACTGACATTTTCAGTAGCAGTACTATGCATTTATCTTGATTCTATCCTCAAAGATGCTGTCCTACACCAAGGCCCAGTGGCACTGGAGCAACTATCTTCATCTGCTGTTAATGGTATGACTACAATGCAATGTTTGTTTGCTTTTTTTAGGCAACACACCAAATTTATTAACTCAAATGTACTCTATATTAAGTGGCACACCTAAAGTCACACTTAATGGCGCTACACTTTAGATAGTCATGCCATCATGATTCAAAACAGTTTTAACCTCATTTTTTAAGCACATATTAAGCCATTTAATTTTTGCAACAGCTGTAATATGGTGACTACTGTTAATCCCATTACAGATGACAAAACGAAGACACAGAGGAGTTAAGTAACCTGTCTGTGATGGATCCAATCATGTGTCCCCCCAGGCCTGCACAGCCTGCCTGACCCTCAGGCCTTGGCCACTGGCTTTTAATTTCACAGTTCTCAAGGAAATAAAAGTCCCTGGGCTCTCCATTCCTACCTCCACCACCGTACAGTAGAGGGTGCCCCAAATCCACACCAACTGGCACCAAGAGGCCCTGCCTCCCACAGAGTCTGTGCAGAAGAGCTGGTAACACACCTCAAGAGTTGGGTAGGTACTGCCCGGTGGAGAGGACCGGCCCATTGCAGGCCCTGTGGCCTCTTCAGAGAATACCCTTTGGCCCAACAACCAGCAGTGGTCTGCTGCAAAGCTACTACAGCTCGGAAGCACACACCATGTTTTGTTCTTCCCACCTCCCTGCCGTGGTCCTTTCCCCCTCACTTTGGATTCCCTGGACTTGCACTCCCGGTGTTAACATGCAAACATTCATTATGGGCTCTCCTTTCCAGGGCACCTGGACCAAGACAGGTGAGTGGCCCAAGGTTAGTAAGTAACAGCTCTTAACTAATGCTACATTTCATCCTGTCTTTACTGTCTTTACTATGCTTCCATTGTATTATTGAGTCATTTAGTTCTATTTTAAATGTCTATGCAGTGACATAAACAAATTTATGAAATAGTAATAAACAGAAGAACCAAGATTTTTCAATATCATGAAAATACCACTCAGCTGGTAAAAGCATCTGCCTACAATGACAGAGACCTGGGTTCAATCCCTGGGCTGAGAAGATCCCCTGGAAAAGGAAATGGCAACCCACTCTAGTACTCTTGCTTTGAAAATCCCATGGATGGAGGAGCCTGGCATGGGGTCGCAAAGAGTCAGATATGACTGAGTGACTTCACTTTCACTTTCACACAAGTTTCAAGAAAATTTCATTAATCCCAAACTCCCAAACACAAAGAAATCCATTTTCATTATACACTATTTAAGAAAGAAAAGAAAAGAAGCTTAGCTGTCACTCCAAATCCATCCTGGTGCACTTAGTGGAAATAACTTATAACTAAATCATGAAAACACACTTGATTCATGACACTAGTGTCTGATATTAGAAATCAGGAGCAATGATTTCTGAGTCCATGTAGGACTCTTGTTTTTAAAAGGAATTTCCAAGTAATTTCTGAATTTCTATAAAGCAAAAAGCTATAAAACTATACCATGTCACTGAGACTCAGTGCACTTTCAAATGATTGGTTCAGAACATGCCTCTGACTTATGTTGTAGACAAGTTTTTCTGAATCCATCGGCTAAGAGAACAGTTCAAGAAGCACATTCAAACTTGCTGGCAATCCTTACCTAAGCTCACTATTTCCAGCTCTCACCTCAGTTACCACAGTACCTAAATCCTGCATAGACCTGGAATGAAAAGCATGAAAGTCATTTTTTTTGGGGGGTTGCCTCTTTTATTTCTAGTATTCCTTTTAAAGCACAGTGAACATTCTTCAGCATCTGACACAGAGAGGAAAAAGTGAGACTATTTTTCACACGTGTCTGGTCTGGAAGAACATGCTCTGTTCAAATCAAGAAAAATGTGGGACTTACAAGTTCAGAACATTGAGAAGGTTCTGAGACTTGAACGACAGATGTAGAAAAAGATTAACAGAGAAGTTGTATTTAGACTGCTTAGGTGACAATTGAGTGGGATGAAAACTTTTTTAAAAAAGAGTTGAAGTCCAACAATTATTGAATAATTTTGAGATTAAAAGTGAGGGAACCAAATAAAAATACAAATAGGAAGGTACAGAGTTATTAAGATGGAGATTCTCACTTCCCTATTATTATTACTCAGAAAATAACATTGAGACTAAACATAACAATGATGTTACAGGAATAGACTTCTGGTCATTAAAATCTCCTAATGGTAGGACAGGTGTTGAAATATATTTTAGTATATTCAGGGTAAACCTGATCAATTAAAAACATAAGAAGTTCAGTTTAGATCTACTCCATTTCCCTTTTGAGATCATATATTTTTTTTTCAGGCTCCAGAGAGTTTCTATTTTTTGAATGAAAACATACTGACATTTTAAAGAACTGGATTAAATCTTTCACATCACTGAGTGTAAATCTGTCCATTAGGAATGGAAACAAAGCTCTGGATCTTTCACTTTAAGGAACTTAAGTTACTCAATCCATTTGTTTTATCAAAAGGAGAAGAATTTCTAAATTTTCTTTGAGATTTCATATACTATATAGGTATATTTATTTTTATATCATCTTCTTTGATATTTAACCCATGATCCCATGTAGCTTATCATATCTTATGAAGATTATGACATAATTTTCCTTGCTTTAGCTTAAGATTTCATGCATAAGATGTGACCATCCCAAGGCATATCCATTACATGTACTTATAGAGTTTTTTTTTATTGTCTTCATGTTTACAATAGTTCTAACTATCCCCTAGGTTATATTCCCACTCCCATTTGAATTTTCTTTTTTTATGGTAGCATTCTCCCAAATTGTTCATCCTCCCTTTGGATAACATCCTTCTTATAGCATGATATAGTGCCAGAAACTTACGTCTAACCCGAAACAGGAAGTCTTGTTGCTGGAAATTCCAAGTCTGCTTCCACTCAAACCCTTATTTATACTGCATGGTGAGGAGAGACTAGTTTCCCTTGTTTTGCTTTCTGAATGGCACCATATGATGCTCTTTTGCTGAAAAATTGCAAGACAGTCAGCACAGGGTACTGTCAGGGGTGCACCATCTAGCATGGTCTGGCTGTTACAGTAAATGTAATGGTAATCAACACAGTCCCAGACAAAAATGCGGCACTCATTCATTCAATCATTCAACAAATGCTCCTTTTGCACCCGTTGTGTGCCAGGCCCCGTTCACAGTGACAGCAGCTAACACTTACTTTATCCTCACCGTGTGCTAGGTGCACACATGCATTCACTCACTTAATCCTTACAACAGCTCTGTGAGGCAGGTAGTATTCATGTCCTTTGACCAAAAAGGAAACAGCCTTAAAGAGTTAGGTCACTCAGAAGGGGTAGAGCAGAGGCTCAATTCCAGGTCTGTTTGAGGACAGAAAATACTTACTAGTACTAGTACTCGAAGAGGATCAATCAACGTGAAACTTTCTGGTATCCCAATGTGAGTATAAAATTAATGAATATCAAAACCAATTCAACAACTACCAGGACAGCAGACTTCATTATTTCAGTGACAATACTCACTTAATGACAATAGAATAAAGTACATACTTTATTCCATAGTCAATTCTAATGGGATCAGAACAGTTACTAGAGGCAGAAAGTGTATTAGGAAGATTACATGCATGCTAAGTCACTTCTAAACTCTGGGAGTTGGTGATGGACAGGGAGGCCTGGCATGCTGCAGTCCAAGGAGTCGCAAAGAGTAGGACATGACTGAGTGACTGAACTGAACTGAAGTCACTTCAGCCGTGTCCGACTCTTTGCAACACTATGAATGTAGCCCACCAGGCTCCTCTGTCCATGGGATTCTCCAGGCATGAATACTGGAATGGGTTGCCATTTCCTTCTCCAGGGAATCTTCCCAACCCAGGGATCAAACCTCTGTCTCTTACAGCTCCTGCATTGGCATTGGCAAGCAGGTTCTTTATGTAGGCTGCAGTCCATGGGGTCACGATTGAACGACTTCACTTTCACTTTTCACTTTCATGCATTGGAGAAGGAAATGACAATCCACTCCAGTGTTCTTGCCTGGAGAATCCCAGGGACAGGGAAGCCTGGCGGGCTGCCATCTATGGGGTCGCACAGAGTCGGACACAACTGAAGTGACTTAGCAGCAGCAGCAGCAACAGCAGCAGCGCCATCTGGGAAGCCCCACAGAATTGAATAATTCAGAGTGGGGTTCGAAACTCAGGTTTGCCACTCAATATCTGCGAATAGATCCAACCAGTCCATCCTAAAGGAGATCAGTCCTGGATGTTCATTGGAAGGACTGATGTTGAAGCTGAAACTCCAATACTTTGGCCACCTGATGTGAAGAGCTGACTCACTGGAAAGACCCTGATCCTGGGAAAGACTGAGGGCAGGAGAAGAAGGGGATGGCAGAGGATGAGATGGTTGGATGGCATCACTGACTCAATGGACATGGGTTTGAGTGGACTCCAGGAGTTGGTGATGGACAGGGAGGCCTGGCGTGCTGCAATTCATGGGGTCGCAAAGAGTCGGACACGACTGAGCGACTGAACTGAACTGAACTGAACTGAGCTGTGAATGTAGGAAGGCATAGCCTCTGTGAGCTTCAGTGGCCATGTCACAGGATCGTCGTGAAGACCAGAACTGCTAGGGGAAATGCCTGGTACAACATCCATGACTAACTGATTCTCAAAGTTAGTCCCTTACCTTTCTGTTCACTGCTAGACTAAGCCAGACTGAGTATACTAAACTAGTCTTTCTTCTCTTCCACTTTCAATGCTCCCTAAGGTTTTCAAGACAAATTTCAATTACTTAGTTCAGAACACAAGGTCCTTCATGATATGAACAGCTCTGTCACTTATTTATGGATGGTGTCCAACTCTAAATGGCCAGTGCCAGTGCCATGCCAGTGTTAAATGTTTTTAACACCACTCCCGTCTACATCTCGTCACTACTGACATACGACCAGCAAACTCCCGCCTCTGTTCCCCCACCTCGTTCCCTCTGCCTGGAATACCTTTCCACCTCCCAGTCCATGTGAGTTCTCATCCTATTTTCTAGTAATAAGATGGTCACTGAATTGATAGGCCAACTTGGAACACTTCTAAAAGTGAGGGACATACTAAAACTAATTATGATTGAACAACAGGCATAAATGTGATTCTCTCAGACAAGAAGCATCTTCCCATCAGAAGGTAAGCCTTCCCTAAAGCCACTTATGATCTAGGGTCCCTTCTCTGTGCCTCAGTAAGTTCACTACAGCATCATGCGCTTACTGCAGCCTGTATCTCATTGTGCTGGCACTGTTCTATGCTACCTATCTCCTATACCAGACTATGAACTATTAGAAGGCAGGGACATTCCTATTTACTTTTCTATCCCCAGTACTTAACATTTGCCAAGCATACAGAATTTACTAAGTTAACACTAAACAAATGATTAAAAAAAAATTCAGTGCAATGTTGTGGGAAGTGAAAGCATTTTAGGTATCTCACCATTCTGCTATTCTATAGTAATATTTATTCCATGTGCTTTCATTTCCAAATCAATTTCTAGCCATGAAAATAACTGATCCTCCAGGGGCACTGGAAAAAAGCTTTTGTAAACCAGATCACATTTCAGTTTTCCATCTCTTCCTATTTTATAGGGACTGATTTTTTTTCAGTCACTCTAGTTTGGTTAGCGTGAAAAGAAGTTCATTTTATGAGCACTTAGCTAATAGTGAAAAGCTTCATGGTACCAAACAGACAAGCCCAGTTCCGGTAAACAGACTGTGCCATGCTGTTCCAGATCAAGCTAGTTTATTTTTTCATGCTGACGTCAAGCTGCTGGTGAACGTTTTGCTCTCTGCATCATCTCCAAATCTATGAAAAGTGAAAGTGTTAGTAGCTCAGTTGTGCCCCACTCTTTGTGATCCCATGAACTGCAGCCCACCAGGCTCCTCTGTCCATGGGATTTTCCAGGCAAGGATACTAGAGTGGGTTGCCATTTCCTTCTCCAGGGGATTTTCCCAACCCAGGGACTGAACCCAGGTCTCCTGCACTGCGGGCAGAGTCTTTTTTGACTCAGCTACCAGGGAAACCCAAATCTACACCAGCGAGCTAATGAAAAGCTGACTGGACTGGCAGACAGAGTGCAGTTCACTCCTCCCTGGTTTTTGAGTAATTCGGAGTCTCTTGTTCCCTTGCAGGTACGGCAGAATAGGGGCAGAATTTAGGAGAGATTCCACCAAGAACTGGATTTGAAATAAGGAGAGTCAGATGGAAGTCTTGGTTATGACACTTCCTAGCACACTCCTCTGGGGAATGAGAGTAAGGATTACACTTTCTTTGTGCAATTATTTCAGATTTGGAAAGCATTTGTAAATTTAAAGCACTAAATATACAATCCCTGTGCCACCTTCTGGAAATTCCCCTCTCATGGCAAGTTCATGTGATTGCTTTCGTCATTTACTGGAGAGATCAATAGGTAGAAAGAGTGCAGAATCACATTAAATATGCCCTAAATTGACTTATGAAAAGGTCTTTAATATGGAAGATGATATGCAGACATTATTTTTATCACTATATACGGAAGTGCAGAGTCCTACCTTAAATATTAGGTAAGACAGAAGCAAAGGAGTGTAAAACAGTAAATAATAGTGTAATTACCAAATACATGAAAACTTTGTAGAGCATCATGTGTATTTATGTGCAAGTATATATGTACACACATGTTTTTATATATGTACATATTTATTTATTGTATCTGCATACATAATATTTTTCTCATGAAATGTTTTTTATTTGCTTTTTATTTATTTTAGGCTACATAAGGGAGATGCTATTATGGTAAAATATATCAAAAACTGCTATACAAAACTGCAGGAGAAACTGTCTGAAAAGGCAAAGCATTACTGAATTGTTCTCTTAATTCATAGAGAAAATATTACCCAGTCATAGTAAGTTATATCATATCATATTCACTAAAATTTCTTCAGGCAGATTTATTGTCATAGAATGAAAATTTCAGGCAGTTTTTGGCATAAAAATGCAATGTTATAGTTAAATATTAAATATATAATAGTATGATATAAGATGCTATTTGAAAAGACCGTGATGTTGGGAAAGACTGAAGGTAGGAGAAGGGGATCACAGAGGATGAGATGGTTGGATGGCATCACTGACTCAATGGATATGAGTTTGAGTAAACTCCAGGAGTTGGTGATGGACAGGGAGGCCTGGCGTGCTGCAGTCCATGGGGTCGCAAAGAGTTGGACATGACTGAACTGAACTGAACTGAAGATGCTATAGATTTCCTACAGCATCTTATTTTCCATAGCTTATTAGCTTCATACATTTAATTATCCATAAGATAACAACTGCTTGTATTTTATGGAACTATATATAACAATTTCTGCTCTAGTCCAACAACTGCATAACCCAGATATTTAATATTTAGATACTTAATCTGTTTCACTAATCAGTTAATGTTCTTTATAATGCTCACAGCAAAGAAATTATGTAATCTCTACTACTCTGTAACCTTTAATTTCACTTTCTGTAAGAAGCATTGCATTATTAATATCTTCTGCACATTTCATACTTGCTATGAAAAATTCTGGCATAATATATTTTTATAACCATTAAGTAAATTAATATTAATGCTAGATTAAGTAGTTTCAGGATTTTTTGTTTGAAATGCCTTCTTAATAGTTCTGAGCAGAATGTACATATTTTATATTAATATATATGTAATGAGTCTTGTCTCTAAGAAATCCTTCAATGTTACTTGAGACATTAAACTTGAAACAAATAATTTAAACATATACTGAAATAAGACTAGGATGGAAACTAAACATTACAGCAAATCAAATTATTTAACAGATTTTAATGTTAAAGCAGAATGATGCTGCTTTTTCTTTGGAGGTAACCCAACTTTCCTCAGAAAGTTTAATTATAGTGCCTACTCCCCATTCCACATAATTTAGGCAACAAAGATCTCTGGACACATGACAGGAAAATATCGCACATCTAATATTTAAAAACCATATTTTACAATATCCTTACAGCATACCATTTTGGGGCAATGAAACTGCATTTGTAATAATCCATTTAAATCAGTGATTCCAAAAGCTAATGGGGTCTCTCAAAAAATGTACACTCAAACCTGTATGTAAAATTTTAAAACTGTACTTTTTTTTTAACAGGAGAAAAACAAATTTAATTACTTAGGAATATATATATAGGACCTCCACAAAGATAAGAAAATCAAAGACAGTCAGTGGAGACTTACACACCACCCAGAGCTAAGAAAAGTGATACGGATCTAGGGCTTGAAAGGGGAAAAAGGCAATTCATAGGAAGAGAAGAAGGGCAGACATCTGGTAAATAAACCGTACTTTTTAAAAACAGTGTGCTTTCACTCTGATTCTTAAAAAAAAAAAAAAAAAGGGCTTGTGGATGTGCATTTTTAGGAAAGCCAATAAGACCCCATGCTTTTTATCCATTAGCAGTTACTGTTTTCAGTCAAATGTTCTTTAAGGTGAGAGGCTTAATGAATGGTTTAATGAATGGTTTCCATAATGACAACTACATCAACCATATAGTTTGGCAATTCCATTATTTGACATTTCCTTGGATATTTTTGTATTCAACATTTGTTTTGATTTTGTTTTTATAATTGCTTGGTTCGTTCTATTTAATAATATGATAGATATACAGTGAATGGGGGGGGTAGTTCCTAACTGGGGGCAATTCTGTCCCCGTTTTTGATTGTTATGACTGAGGGTTGCTACTGCACCTAGCAGATAGGGACCAGGGATACCTCTGAACCTCCTGCAGTGCACAAGACAGCCCACGGAAGAGAACTATCCAGCCCCAATGTCAGCCGTACTGCTCTCAAGAACCCTGAGAAAAAGAACTGATATGCATATTTAAATGATTAATATAGCATATGTTTTCTCCTTAGTTGAAAATTTAAGAAATAATATTAAAATATAAATATATAATATAAAATAATATTTATGCCCTTATTAGTAATATTTACTATATTAAACTGTTTTGTTTTGTATCATTTGTTCATGTAAAAAAAAAAAAAAAAAAAAAGAACCCTGGTCTATGGAATGTGTTGAGTTTGAGGTTTTGGTTGTTTTCACGGTAAACTGGACATGAGAAATAAAATTCACTACAAAATGACTCATTAAAAGTAACAAAGGTAACTTAAATCCTAAATCAATTTACAAGTCTTAAAAAAAATCATTTAGATATGGCCTAAACTCCATGAATTAGTGATGGACAGGGAAGCCTGGCGTGCTGTAGTCCATGGGGTTGCAAAGAGTCTGACACGACTGAGTTACTGAACTGACTGAAACAGTCTGTACGATACAATGTAATTGCCCAACTCCTCAGGGCTGACAGCAATATTCCAGGCATTTTGGGTATGGTGTTCAAAACAAGAGTTAAAGAGCCCTCATCATTCCATGCTTACAATTCAATTACTGCAAAACAAACATACGTCATATTACTTAAACTTTGGAGCTATAATTACTGTAACTAACTACTGAATAACGAAATAAATTCTTCAAACTACACATTAAAACTTCCACTTGTCATGAATCTAAAACTAAGAAAAATCACTGATTTGTTACTTAGGATTTTGTTTATCTTTTCATGCATGAAACTAATTATTTGCTTGCAAAATGTTGCATCTTCATTAAAACCATTAATATTCTAAGTAGATGGCAGTACTCATTTTATAAATGAAAATGGAATTTCAACACTGTGTTTCATGCAGTTCTTAGCACAATGAATATTCCCACATGATGTTATCTGTCTAAAAGGGGCAGTTCTCTATACTAACCCGAAGCAGTTACATCTAATTCATAGTATTCATTATTTTTCAAGCATTCTTCCTGGATATCAAGTAGGCATATATAGTATTCTTTGAGATATATGTATATAATATGTGTATATAGTATTGTTGGGAGAGTATAGATGCAATGTGCCAAACCCTGTCTTCCCCAAATACTGTTATATTTTTAAACAATATAAAGCCACCTCTTCAATTTTTCTAAGAAAGGAGAGTCTGTGACCAGGTTATCTTCTTAAAAAGCAAGAGCAAATAATCTAAAATTATAAGTCCTCCTAACTTTGTAAGTACTCCATATATTTTAGGCAGTATGTTTACCTCCCAAACATGACGTAATTAGTTAATAAAGTTATGAATTTTGGTCACTTGATGCAGTGTTAGGCATTGAGGGAGGTGTCTCAGTGAGGGATTTTAGATGGCCCCAGGCAATTCCAAAGTAGATGATCAGTGGATGTGCAGTGGACAAGTGGAAGTCAGAAAGGACAACCCACGGCTACTCTGGTTTGAGTGGAATCAGAAGACAGAGCAGGTCAGAATCAGAAGTGTTCAGGGAAACCGTCTACATTAGGCAAAACTCTGGGAGGAGTTGGTCTGGCTCCCTCACATCTTAAAATGGTAAACACTCCGCTGCTGGGGCCCACCTAGCAGACTGGTTCAGTAACTTTAATGAAGAAGGCAAGGAATATATATGCAAAGTGCTCTGATAATCTTAGAGGAAATAAACTACCTGTATGTTTATAAATATTTATTGCTATTGCATCCCAGATAGAAAATCATACATTAATAGTCTTGCTTTTTTTTAAACAGTGTATTGTTAGCTTTTAAAATGAATAAACTTTGCTTTTTAGAGCAGTTTTAAGTTCACAGAAAAATTGAGTAAAAAGCATACAGTATTCGCCCAGAGCCCGACCCCACACCTGCACAGCTTCCCCCATTTTTTATATCCCCCACCACAGCGGTACGTTTGTTACAATTGTTGAACCTACACTGACACATCATTATCCCCCAAAGTCCACATTTTACATTAGGGTTCATGCTTGGTGTTGTACATTCTATAATTTTGGACAAGTGCACAATGATATGTATCTACCACTACAGGATTACACAGAAAAAGAGCTATATTGATGCCTTTTTGTTTAGCATTTTTTGTCTGTACCACTAGAGTTAAGAGGATTCTTTTTAGCCAGTACTGCCTCTATCTACCTCCAAAAAGTACTGTTGATAAAAATAAACACCCTAGTCTAAGCTTCTGCTGGTAGTCCTTAGCACACTAAGAATGAGTTGAATTTTTCTTAAATTAACATTAGGGAGGAGTTATGGAAAATGATATGCCTATTTAATGCTCTGCTCATTTGACATAGTATCTTTCCAGAAATATCTCTAAGTAGATTCAGGCTTTTTCATGGATTAAAATGTCAGTAGTTGATTTCACAAAGAGGCAGATACCACAATTAGACTTCTTCTACTGTCTCATATTCAAACTGAATTTCTGGGAACATTTCCAACTAGCCCCAACAGTCTTTCTAGGCTAGTGACCGGGAATGTTGCAACTGACTAAATTTATATCGTTTGAGCAAAAACTTCCATTTGTGTTTCAGGCTATGTTGATACAGAAAAAGTAGAGAATTGGCAATTATCCTGTCAATTTGATGAACGTGGACAGCCATACCAGCTATTTCAAACCACCAAACAGAATTTTTTTGTCTCAATGATCTACTTTGTTAACCAGATAACTGCCAAGACTCCAACTTCATTCTGTTCTGTATAAAACTATAATTTCTCAGCATCTCTGATATCAGCTACTTAAGGAAAATGTATGGATAAATGTATTGGATGGAAATGTATGGATATTTTTGCATTGAAGCTGTATTTCTCACTTCATACTGATAAAGTAGCATGGAACCCAGAAAGAACACAGACAGTTATGGCTTTTTTTTTAATCCTGCATCTCAAATAGTCAGTATTAAAAGTATATTAAAAAAGCAATATGATATCATGGCTACAATCCATAGCTTTGGAACCAGCATGCTTGAATTCAAATGCTGGTTCTGCCTTTGACTATACATGTGACCAGTGGCTCAGTTTTTCAAGCTGTAACATGGGACATGAGAGCGCCTACCTCATGGGTCACTGTGAAGATCAAGTGAGTCAGTTCAAATAAACTGCTTAAAATAGAGCTCAGATCATGGTAAGCACCGAATAAATGTAACTATTATCCTTATCATAATCTCATCATTAAGATTGGTTAACCCACGAAGGATCTCTTAGGGATGATAGAAATGTCCTAAAACTGGACAACTTGGTAAATTTAATAAAAATCATTGAATTGTCCATTTAGCACAGGTGAATTTCATCATAAGCAAAAGGCACCTCAATAAAACTGTTAAAAAATGAGGCAAAATAAAGATTGTCCAGATTTATTAATGCAATACCATTAGGCTACTGAGCCATAAAGGCTGAGATACAGAACTGAGAAGCATGGGGGAGAAGGAAGAGTGAAAATGCAAGGGACCTAGAGCCTGCCCCTTCTCTTCTCTCCTGCTGTGTGAATTATTTACTACAGCAGTCGAGCAGCTCATGGCTTGCCTTCTGTGCACTGATTCTCAGCATAACCTCCCAGAAACCACTCTCCAGCACTGAGAGGTAACTTTGAAAAGGACTAAGAATTACTTCTCTGCTTAGAGTGTGTCTTGAGTCTACTCCTAAACTTTCTATTTCTGGTAACCCTGTTCCTTAAAATCAAGAACAAATGAACAATACTAAGTCAAATATTTTCTCACTTTCATTATCTCATTGACTTATGATTTTAAAAATCTGTTCACTGATTCAGTCCTTAATTCAGCATTTATTACGGTGCTTCTCCTATGCTCCAAGCATATTCCTGGAAAGTAGAGGGAGAAAAAGACCAAGATAGTGTGGTTCCTGCCCTCAAGAGTCTCATAGTTGCTAATGTGGTTTAATAAATCTGTATACGCCCCCTCTTAAATCTAAACACTGTTTCTTTCCCAAGTTAAAAAAAAATCTTGAATGTTCTTTGAAGCACCTTTCATTTCCAATGCAGATAATCCCTCTCTCATCTCACAGGTCAAGAGGTGGAGATCAGAACTGGTTTCTTCCAGAACATCACTCCACTGCCATTTCTAACTTGTTCTCTTCTGGACTCTACATCACTTCTGATCCCGAATTTTCTGTCTTAATTGTTGTCATCTGCCATTCCCTAGGACACTTCGACTATCCTTCCCTTTGTATTCATTACCTTTGCTGGTTTCAATATCTCTGTTGCTGATCTCTTCAAAGTTACCTTCATTTTTTGATTGCTATTATTCCAGTTTTAATGAATGACTACACCTTAGCTTCCTGTAGGCAACGGAGCAATGTGGACTTGTCATCATAATGCTCAGTATGCTCCATAAGAATGCACTGTATGGATATTGAGTTATCAAATTCCTCGTTCTGACTAGAATTTCTTCCTGTTCTACTTCTTTCACTTTTTAAACTTCTATCTACTCTTCCAATTACCTTTAATAACTCTGCCTCCCTCTAATCTTGGTTTCATTGACTCTGAGAAGATGTAGACTAGATTTCAGAGCTGGCCATTTCAATGAAGTTCTACTACTCCATTTTTTGGATGCCCTTGACTATTTCCCTCTTTACCTGTCCTATACTTCCCCAATCCTGCAGTAATGCCACTACCTTGCTTTCCTAGTCAATTATGAAACTGAATTGATTGATTAAAATATGCAGTTGTGTTTTCCAATCTTACCTCCATGTTAATTAGCTCAGCTTTTTTCTGAGCAGAGAGAATCATATTCTAAGCTGGTGGTACAGCTGCCATGGAAAACCAATATGGCAGTTCCTCAAAAACTAGGCATAGGATTACCGTGTGTGTGTGTGCTCAGTTGCTCAGCTGTGCTCAACTCTTTGAAATCCCACGGACTGGGACCCACCAGGCTCCTCTGTCCATGGAATTTTTCAGGCAAGAATATTGGAATGGGTTGCCATTTCATTCTCCATAGAATAACCATATGGTCTAGCAATTCCATTTCTAGGTACATATTCAAAGAATTGAAAGCAGGAATTAGAATAGATATTTATATGCCCATGTTCAAAGCAGCATTATTCATAATGGTGAAAGCAAACCAAATGTCACCAACAGATGAATGGATTAACAAAATGCAGTATGTACATATTATGGAACACTATCCAACAGTGAAAAGGAAAGAAATTCTGACATATGCAACATGGATAAACCTTAAGGACACTAAGTGATACATGCTAATAACAGAAAAACTGCATGATCCCACTTATATTTGGTATGTAAGGTAACCAAACTCACAGAAATAGAAAGTAGAATTGTGTTTGCCAGGGCCTGTGGGAAAGCAGACATCCCCCACCCTTGGCACTTTACCAGGAATAGACATGACTGAAATATGCAAGGAGACCTCCCATTTTTAAAGCATCTGTTTCTTCTGTTTGTGAGGAAGTGGGAATCTGAGAGCACAAAGGTCACCTAATGACTCATCAGTAGTTATGAATCTTGTAAGGAACCTTGTATCCTCACAGTTGATCTATAATTTAAGTGCTCTCATTACTGTTCAAATACTAATCCTTATAACAATAAACGCTTGTGGTCCAATGTCAGTGCACTTCAATAAGCTCATATTCACTACTTCTCTTAAACACAGCACTTCAGTGTCATCACTTAAGTTTACTGAAGGAGAAACACAGGACCTGAGAGGACACTTCAGGGAAGCACCAGTGGTTCTGCTAATCAGAGGACATGCTATAATAGAGCCACAAAATCTTCATGATGCTCAGGGCTGGGCCCTGGTGTCTCAACCATGTATCTGTGAAAACTACCATTCAATTCAGAAAGAGAAGATAGATTCCCAGTGCTCAATCTCCGTTACTCGTCTGCAATTTCATTGCTTGCAGCTGAAACCACAGGAAAGCAAGTGAGACTATAGATTGGCATTTGGTTTGCACAGTTCAAAATAACCTGAAGCAGTGAAGTCAGAAACTGACTTAATGAAAGTGTTTTATACTTTTCCTTAAAAAAAAAAAAGAAAGCAGAAAGAGGAATCTGAATTATGTATTCCATTTTATTTCTTACTGTTAAAAACAGACACTGACATGTATATCTAATGCCTTTTAGAAATACAAAGTAAAAGCAATGTCATGTATTATGATCCAGCAGGTAATTCAGCGATTCAGGATTAGCCAAGAGATTTATCCAGCAGTCTCCAAGGGAAGCAGAGTTCAAGTTCAGGCTCATCAATAACACATAAATAATTGAACAATTAGGTACGAAGTGGCTATCTTGTCAGTCGACTTATTAGCCAAAAAATGATACACTCACTCGCTGCCTTGAATACAGAAAGAAAAGACATCTTAAGACAGAAGAAGAGCTGAATAAAAAAGAGAGAAGGGCCTAGCACTACCTAACCTCCCACAGCCTTGAGGCTTCACTCCTGTGTCACCCTGCTGTGAAGGCAGGCCTGGGTGTTAACATGGAAAGGTGAATGAAGCACCGCTTTGGGAGCTTGACTCTGAATTTCATGGCCTCTTTAAGTAGCCCAGAGCTTAATGTCAACAGGCCTGCATGTGTTTTGGAGAAACTAGACAGGCTGGACATGGAACAACAGACTGGTTCCAAATTGGAAAGGAGTACGTCAAGGCTGTATATTGTCACCCTGCTTATTTAACTTATATGCAGAGTACATCATGAGAAATGCTGGGCTGGAGAAAGCACAAGCTGGAATCAAGATTGCCGGGAGAAATATCAATAACCTCAGATATGTAGATGATATCACCCTTATGGCAGAAAGTGAAGAAGAACTAAAGAGCTTCTTGATGAAAGTGAAAGAGGAGAGTGAAAAAGTTGGCTTAAAGATCAACTTTCAGAAAACAAAGATCATGGCATCCGGTCCCATCACTTAATGGCAAATAGATGGCAAAACAGTGGAAACAGTGAGAGACTTTATTTTGGGGGGCTCCAAAATCACTGCAGATGGTGACTGCAGCCATGAAATTAAAAGACGCTTACTCCTTGGAAGGAAACTTATGACCAACCTAAACAGCATATTAAAAAGCAGAGACATTGCTTTGCCAACCAAGGTCTGTCTAGTCAAGGCTATGGTTTTTCCAGGAGTCAGGTATGGATGTGACAGTTGGACTATAAAGAAAGCTGAGTGCAGAAGAATTGATGCTTTTGAACTGTGGTGTTGGAGAAGGCTCGTGAGAGTCCCTTGGACTGCAAGGACATCCAACCAGTCCATCCTAAAGGAGATCAGTCCTGAGTATTCATTGGAAGGACTGATGTTGAAGCTTAAACTCCAATACTTTGGCCACCTGATGCAAAGAGCTGACTCATTTGAAAAGACCCTGATGCTGGGAAAGATTGAGGGCAGGAGGAGATGGGGACAAAAGAGGATGAGATGGCTGGATGACATCACCGACTCAATGGACATGGGTTTGGGTAGACTCCGAGAGTTGATGATGGACAGGGAGGCCTGGCGTGCTGCGGTTCATGGGGTCGCAAAGAGTCAAACACGACTGAGCAAATAACTGAACTGAACTGAGACAGGTTGGAAGTCCAGAAGAGTTTCACTTTCTGTGGGGCTTAGGTTCTCAGGTGTGCCCCAAGGCAGAAATTGGGGATTGTTAAATGACCCTAGAAAAGCCCATATTCTGCCTCCTCTATATCATGGACAGCATAAGGTTCAATTTTGACACTGCATTATAAACAACTGAAATGTGAAAAAGTAAAAAAAAAATTACTTGATGATTAATTGATGTACTAATTCTGGAACTGAGATCCAGTTTTGAATCAGTGCTAAGTTAAATGATAGGTAGAATCAGAATTATACTCAATGGCTAAGCCTCTGTTTTGGTACCCAGTGAAACAGTTGGCTTGTTTTTAGCAACTGTGGGGTCCTTTGGCAAGTATCGTTAGTCAGAGAGATCTTAGTCAGCTCAGTGCCAGGCTCATACTATCAGAGGCACTGGAAGTGAGGCTGGCAGAAGTGAGGTTAGCAAAAAGGATGGCAAATCCACACCCCTCTAGACACACATACTACGGATGATTGCCCACTCCTCAGGGCTAGTGGAGACTTCTGCTCTATAACTGAAGCTCTCTCTATTTTAAAGATATGTGAATGAGGGCACAGAGAAAATAAACTGGCCCAAATCACACTTGTTGGAAGTAATGCAGGAATCCCAACCCAGGTCTTCTGAACCCCCAGGGCTTAGGTGGGTTTACTGTGCTATGCACTTTCGTTATAAACAGCAGGTAGATGCAAAGCTCAGATGAAGAGACACTACCTGAAAGGCATACACTGTATGAACGGTGATCTGGAACTTAAGATGATGAACGAAAATGTCCGTTTCATCATTGCAAAACCGAAATGAGACAACTATAAAGAAATGTCATTGTCGTTCTTTAGTTGCTAGGTCATGTCTGACTCTTTGGCGACTCCATGGACTGTAGCCTGCTAGGCTCCTCTGTTCACAGGATTTCCCAGGCAAACATACTGGAGTGGGTTGCCATTTCCTTCTCCGGAGGATCTTTCCAACCCAGGGGTCAAACCCGTGTCTCCTGCATTGCAGGCAGATTCTTTACCGCTAAGGACCGGGGAAGCCCATAAAGAAATTAAGACAATTATAAAAACTCAAAGAGAATGAGTCAAAAACTACCAAAGAAAAGGTTTTAAGAATAAAGGCAGATTTCAAATAATGAATTTACCCATCTAATTCAGGGGTCCATAAACTAAGGCCATGGGCCAAATCTGGCCAGCCACCTGTTTTTAAAAATAAAATTTTATAGGAAAACAGCCATGCTCATTTATTGACATATAGCTACGGCTGCTATTGTAATACAAAACTGTGACAGAGACTGCCCTGCAAAGTCAAAAATATTTACTATCAGGTCATTTACAGAAAAAATATGCCAACCCATGAACTAAGTCATGATGAAACCAGGGCAGATTTAAAGGTGTTAGTAACTAGTCATATTTGTTAATCCACATGAGTAATTCTCAAACCATGTCTCACACATTCTTTTGAATGTTAAGAATTGTTGATATTATGTGAAAATGAGTTCAATAAACCAACAAGTTTGGGAAAGGCTGGAAAAATTATTTTTTCAAAAAGGCCACATGGACTATGAATTTCCAAGTTACAGTGATGGGTGTAATTTTATGCAGTACTCTCTCAAACTCATTTGACCAGCCGTGTACACCTAGAGCCAGTGGTCTCAGTGACCACTTGGCTGGTCCTCTACTATAACTGTGAGACCTGGACGAAGAAGTAAAGGAGGGCACAACTGCCAAGACTGGAAGGAAGTTACTTATTTCCTTACTGGCTCACCAGGTTCTTTATATGTAAGAGAGAAATAATCAAATTGTTCTCTGAGAGTGAAGCAGAGTTCAAACCACTATTACAAAGCCTTAGAAAATACAGACTCCTTTTGCTAAGCTTAGTGCATTACAGGATGAAGTGCCCTTCTCAGCATAAACTAGCGTCTCCTGAGAGAGCCAATGGGTAGTGAGATGCAGGGTATCCACAAGAGAAGGAAATATCCCTCTACATGATGACACACCCAGTATTTATGTGTGGGTGTTTAGCAGCTTTGCACATTTTGCCTCAAGTGTTTTGTTCCCATTAACTATGAGCTAAATGTCTACTTGAGTAATTGTTTCTCCTTTGGTGTTAACAAAAGAACATATGCTATTTCACTTGCATCTCATTAAGCCCTTCAAATATTAGAGCTGTAGGAGACTTGGTCTGTCTACAGAAAAAAAGTAAGTGTATTCTCAGTAGCTGTATTTGATAACCTGTTACTTATTAATACAAACTATTTCCAAATGAAATGTTCTATGACCACTCTTCCTTTTGAACTCAGAGGTGTGAACATGTTATGGTTGGAGGGCTCATAACCAAAGCCCCACTCAGGACACCAACCTCTTTGACCCCAGTCCAAGGAGACAGGTTGGCTTGTAGGTGCCCTCTCCACACCTCGTGACAATCACACCAACTTAATCCAGAACTAGAGGGGAGAGATGTCCACAAGTGCCCATGGTTCTAACCTAGTCAGCCCTCATGCAGAGATTACTACCCCCGCCCCCGCCCCATCTCAAGTTCCTTTACAGACTACCTCTTTTAACTATTATTAATATGTCCATTTCTCAGATGGGAAAACTAAGGCACAGATCAGGTAAAGAACCAGACTATGACTACACAGCTAGCAAGATGTAGTGCTAGGTATGAACTAAAGAGGTTCAGATCTAGAGTTCATGCCTTTAACTGGCCTGTAGTGGACTTGGGGTCCTGTTGTCCTTAGAGGCTTGCTTTTTCAATACCTGGATCCCATGAAATACTCTAGTCTCCTAATAAATGTTCATTTTTGCTTAAGCTAGCCAGAGTTGGCATCTGTCACTTGCAACCAAAAGAAACTTAATAGAAGAGAAAGCACTCCTCTTTTTTCTCAACAAGATTTCCTGTAGAAACCATATGTGAAGGACACTGAAGTCACTGTCAGTTTCCACCATCAAAGCCAAAACTCTTCAGCACAGAAGTAACGTGAGACGACAGGGATGGGGTGGAGGGCTGGGCCAGGGGAGCTCAGCAGAAGCAGGGTGCAGATTCGCTTGTACTTGCTGCCGACCATTAAAGCTATCCCTTTAACAGCTCCCTTGTCCCAGCATCTCTGTACCACTCAGTCAGTGGGCCTGTGATGGAGCACAGTGAGGCTTGTGCCCACCTGTATGGCCTCTCAGGGTAACCTCCCACCTTTTGCCTCTTCCCACTGTGGTGTGGACCACAGTTAAGCTGAATGTGTCCCATAACAATATCCTTTAGAATAAAAGGTACTTTTTCTCTTAGCCCCTCAAAGACAGCTCCTTTGCCCAAAGGCTTTCGGTTTCTTTTTAATCTAACATTTATTTGTCACTTACAAAACTGAGTACTCTTCGAAGTGCTTTACCTTTACTAGTTCTTGTAAGTCCCTTGAAAATCACATGAAGTTTTACAGATGGGGAAACTGAGGCAAAAACAAAGTGTGCCGCTAGGATCAAAGCTAGGCCATGAGTCCCAGAGCTGACACAGTCACATGGACTGTGTGAGAAGGCCCTCTACTGTCCCCACTGTGGTGGGTGATGACAACCAGGAAACGTGCTGACAAACTGTAATTCTGATAAAAGTTGTTTATAATTGTGCAATCTAAATTATCCTATTTAATGAAGCTGAAGAGAATTGCTTTTAGGATGCAATTAACAAGAAAATTAAGCACTGGCTTTTGAGCTAGAAAAGAGTGATCTCCATCTTCTTCAAGCATTAGAGGAAGTTCAATTTTCCAAGGTGACAGCCCTAGTTAGGAGAACCCAACAGTGAGTGCCCACACAAACCCAAAATGCATAGTCAATTAATTTAAAAAAAAAAAAAAAGCTACAGTAAGTTCTGGAGTGAAGGGGGTTGTTACTCAGGATATCATCTTGATCACTTCTGTCCCTGTCACTGTTTATGGACCATAATATCTAGCTTAAAAGTGTATCTTTCCCAATAGGCTTTTATTCTCTGCACTAGTATCACAAAACATAAATGAGATTGGCCACAATTTAAAAATGGTTTCAAAGAGATATGCCAGACAATACTCAGACTTGCTCTGAATTTCCTTGTTTTGTGAGAGAGTTTTATCTCTAGCAATGAATTAATCTTCAAAAAGGCCCCGTAACAGAGTGATAGAAAGTGTATCCTGGGGCCATGAGGAGGGTTAATGTACTTGCAGACTGTAATCAATGGCAGCAACATGATTTACAGAATTTCCCAGGCTGCCAAACGGCCCGTGTATCAGGGCGCGGATTTCCGCGCTGGCGGGGCTGCTGGTGTGATGGAGATGCTGGAGTCCTCGTTACTCTAGTTGTACCTGGCAGGCCGTGCAGGGTCTGCGCAGAGATAAAACAAACAAGACATCCTTAGGCAACCACAGGCTACCTGTCCCTGCGGCACATGCTGCTGGCTGGGACTTTGTAGTTTATGTAAAAACAGTTGTTTTCTGAAATGGAATGAAAGCAAGACAAAGGGTGGCAAGCAGAAACTGCAACTGAGGATGAAGGGAAAACACAGGCCCAATTCGGAGAGAATCCCAGTGAGGTAAGTTGCTCAGTGGTTGACTAACAGCGGGGAGACAGCCGCTCAAGTTTCCTCTTTATGTCTGGGTCAAGTCTATGAACACCACCGTTCACTACAGGCAGAAATAAATCAGTGTTTTCAAAAATGGAAACACCATAATATTTTATGGATTTTTCTCCTACTTAACATGACAGAGAATGTCTGTCTGCTTCAGTAGTGTACAAACATTCATACTTGAATATTTCAGAATGAAGTTTTGCTTTTAAAATCACATGCAGGTTTTAGGTCCCCAACAATACTTTGCTTTGGGTAGCAAAGTCTCTCTATTCACCTTTGTGGATTGATGGTTACACTGTCATCTTCTGAACTTACTCTAAGAATCTTTTCCATAGAGAATAGCAGTCACTTCCTCTAGTGAAAGAAAATATCACACCCCAATCAATCATATTTATTGAAGTTACAAAGGATTCTTTGCTAAGTAAAAGCCACATTTTTAGAATTAAGCATTATTCAACTTTTTGCAGCCAACTAAATAGAACGGGGTGACAGTAGATAATAGAACTAAGGAGAATGGGGCAGGAGAGGATGAGATGGCTGGATGGCATCACCAACTCAATGGACGTGAGTTTGAGTAAACTCCGGGAGCTGGCGATGGACAGGGAGGCCTGGCCTGCTATAATCCATAGAGTTGCAAAGAGTTGGACACGACTGAGCGACTGAACTGAACTGAGCTGAAATAGAACTCTCATCACTGTTAAACTGGCTTAATGTTTTTCACCTCAACTCTCTTTACTTACAAATTAAATTTGAAGGCGGGGATGATTAAAATGTAAGGAAATTCTCTTTATCTGTGATGGTGTTTATTTGATAACTTTATTATCTCATCTGTAAGATATTTCCATTTTGTAAAACTCCAACAATGGAAGTTAGGCTGAGCTCCCCCAGACACCCAGATGAGAAAACCAGCAGAGCACAGGTGTTGTGGGAGAAGGGGGGGCCCTCGTCGGAAAGGCCAGCACCTCTGGTGTGTAGGTGGGCGGGGGACTGGGCTGCAGGCTGACAGACTGCGGGAACTCCACTGCCTGAGGGAACCTGAACCTTCAGGGAGAGTCAGCTATCTTTCTCTAGCAGCTGACAGGGCAGTGAAGGACTTCCCGGAAAGGACTGCAGAATTCCTGTGTATGAGGAGCTGGCATCATTGTCTTGAAGCTACGTTCTCATAGCTAATATATTGTTTAAACTGAGGATAGATTTCACCTGGGGGAGATGGGGGCATCTGTGACCAAGGGATATTTATGGCGCTAGCCTCTTCAAGTGGCCACTGACTCTTCGATGACTATTAGTGAAGTGCCACCAGGAACAGTGAAATGAGGAACCTGTCACATAAGCACAGAATGTTCCCAAACCCAGGACAGGAAAGCACTGGGCCAGATGGGAAAAAGTCTTTCTCATCCACACGTGCAGAACAGCCAAGCTTTCCATGGAAATACAGAAAGTAGCTTCTCCTGAAAAGAAATGAAAACAGTGATGACAGCCAGGGGCCAGATCAACATGGGGTTCTGGGGCCAAAGAGATACCCCAGTCATGCCATTCAGTGTTCAAGCCACGGGGTGGGTGTAGGCAGGGACCGGAAGACTGAACTGAACACATTCCTTTAAAGTGAGGATCACAGACCTTTACTGTTGACTCATCAATTTTGTCCTTTCACATAATTTGCATTCTCAATTTACTTGTAATAGACCTTCTGGGAAATTCTAGAATCTTCTATGATGACCTAAGGGGAAAAGCATCTTGCCACAGTTTGAGAATGCAGAGATCAGCATTCGCCAAGTGGCAGGGTAACCAGTTGACATGGTAGCATAACGTATGGACTTTGTGAAATATTCTACCTATGGAAAACTTTTCAGAACTAGAGCATAATTTACTGTAACTTGAGTTTACAACATTTTCTTGTTAGTTTTCATCAGGGGGTTCTAGAGATCTGAGCCATGTCTAAAAGAGCCAGAAAACAAAAGTGGATAACTAGAAATGGCCTTCCTTGTCAGTCAGTCCTTCTACGAAGACCCAGGTGAACTTAATGTTTGGTCTAGAAAAGTCTGAGTTTCTACTGGAAGCTCAGTCAAGTGGTTTGACATTGCCTGAGATGAACTGAGAGAAATAACAGCTTAGCTGTAATGAGGGAAGTACAGATGCGTCCATTCAAATCTGTGTAATAAGGGAATGAATAAAAATGGACACAAATGTACATTTCCATTAAAGGAAAAAGAATCTGTAAAGTCATATATCTATATTTAGACTATAGATTTTAAAATACCAAAAGACTAAATTGCTTAGGGCTGTTGGGAATTACAAGTCTCTCTAGTAGAAAAGTCCTATGGTCTGGAATGCTAAATTTTTTCCTAGCATGACTGCTAATTCTCTACTGCTAACCTCTAAGTACAATCAGTGGCAGAAGTTCTGTGGTAGAATCATGTTACAGAGATAGGAGAATCCATGGAAAGTAAGGCCATACAATTTGAAGTAAATATTAAATCGAGCAAAAGTTCTAAAATACCTCCTAATAATTCAGAAATGACTCAAAACTCAGTTGTTCCAGAGCAGTTGTTGGTTTCTCTCCCATCCTGATGTGACTCTCACTTCACACCACTGCAGGGGCAGCCAACCTGTCCAGGGCTAGCATTGTAGTCTACTGCCCTGAAGATGCCAAGGGCTGATGTTACTTGTTACTTTCCAGTCATTTCAGTTAACTTTTTTCTTGTCGGTCAACCCTCTTTCATATTACTGTCCCTTCCATGCATCATACATCTTTTATCTTTGTGTACCTCCTGGTAAGATTCAATAAATTATTTATACAACTATCTGTCCTACTAGACTATGAGTGTCTCTATAATAGTGAACATGTCTTTATTTATGTATATTCAACTGAATAAACAAAGCTTATTTAAACTTTTAATCATCACTAATCATCATCATTGGAAGAAAAGTTATGACCAACCTAGATAGCATATTCAAAAGCAGAGATATTACTTTGCCGCCTAAGGTCCGTCTAGTCAAGGCTATGGTTTTTCCTGTGGTCATGTATGGATGTGAGAGTTGGACTGTGAAGAAGGCTGAGTGCCAAAGAATTGATGCTTTTGAACTGTGGTGTTGGAGGAGACTCCTGAGAGTTCCTTGGACCGCAAGGAGATCCAACCAGTCCGTTCTGAAGGAGATCAGCCCTGGGATTTCTTCAGAAGGAATGATGCTAAAGCTGAAACTCCAGTACTTTGGCCACCTCATGAGAAGAGTTGACTCACTGGAAAAGATTCTGATGCTGGGAGGGATTGGGGGTAGGAAGAAAAGGGGACGACAGAAGATGAGATGGCTGGATGGCATCACTGACTCGATGGACGTGAGTCTGAGTGAACTCCGGGAGTTGGTGATGGACAGGGAGGCCTGGCGTGCTGTGATTCATGGGGTCGCAAAAAGTCGGATATGACTGAGTGACTGAACTGAAAATGCCCAACTGAGCTGAATCATCATCATCAGTATTATTCTCCACTAACTTTTTTTAAATTTCCCTTGAGGAATAAACGCTATGACAATGGAGATACAGATCTAAAGTACAGTATTTATTTAAATCCCACTTTCTCTCATCTGATTTTTTTCTACTTCAACTTTCCAAAGACAAAATGATATTTCTGAATTTCTGTTTGTGGGTCACAAATTTCTTCTGATTGTACTTTTAAGAGAGTGCACTGCAAACACTTGATGATCCTACAGTTCCCTAGAAAGAAAAATAAAGATTGCAAAAAGTAATCATCTTGTTTCATTTTAATGTTATAATGAATATTATTATTTATATAAAATTGAACTAATACATAGTGTACACAGGCACTATTCATCAAGATCTCACCACACCTCTGGATAACATGTATGACTGAAAAATGCATGATTTGAACAATACTGCTAGGAATATACTCAAAAGATTACCTCTAAAATAGAAAAATAAATGTGTTCATTTTATGTTGTAAAAATACGGTAAATTGGAAGAGAGAAATTAGACCCATCTCTTCATATGCTGGTCATCTTTTCCATCATGAAAAATACACTATAGCATTTTGTACCTCAGTGACTGATGTACTTGCTTGAATGAATCCTTACCAACAGGTAAAATATCATTTCGATTACTTTGTGCCATTTCAAAACCGAGGTGACTCACTCAGTAATGAGATAGAGTAAAAAGCAGTTGTTTTTAGTGGGTTTTTCCTGGGGCAGGGAATCATTTTAATTTACTTGTCCCAGATGCCACATTTCATCTAGTTGGTATTCCCTCTGTTACTGGGCCTGCTCTCCCCTTACTCAATAAATATGGAAATCTATTCCTCGTCCAGTTTGAACACTGTAATTTTTATAGCAGTTTTACTCTTTCTGACAAGCATATTTCCACTCTCTTTTCAGTTCTGAAGAATGTGGAGCAATGCACTCTTCCCTGAAAATGCTCTGCATTTGTAGGGTTCAAATTTTCTACATGTATTGTTTAATTAGTCTTTACAACAAAGGCCTCAGGCCTCTCCCATACTCGGAAGTGAAGCAGAGAACAAGTGTGGAGCGACTGGGGCAGACCCAGCTGAGGCCAAGTCAACCTTTAAGTCCAATTTCAAAGGTCTTCCCTTCCAGGGTCTCATTTTGAGGAGTAGCAAGCCCCCATTTCAGAAATCTGGAGGTCCCAATCCTACACAAAGATTAGATTCTGATCCTTTCCCTTTCTTTAACATTCCTTCTGGGAAAAGGTGAGTTATAACGGAAAAGCAAATAAGTAATTAAGTAATTTAATAATGGGGGGAAAAAACGAAGTCAAAGCCCCTTTCCCATAACCATAACCTACTCCTCTATATCTCTAATACTAGCGAGACTTCTTGTTGTTGTTTAGTTGCTGAGTCATGTCCATCTCTTTTTGCAACCCCAAGGACTGTAGCCCATCAGCCTCCTCTATACATGGGATTTCCCAGGAAAGAGTACTGGAATGGCTGTCATTTCCTCCTCCAGGCAATCCTTCTGACCCAGGGATTAAACCTGTGTCTCCTGCTTGGCAGGTGGATTCTTTACTGCTGAGTCACTTGGGAAGCCCCTACTTGCTGTACCTTGCTAATTTTTGTGCTGAATTATATCAGTAATATAATTTGACCAAAAGATGATATGAAAAAATTTTTTAATTTATAGGCAAATTACAGCTGCCTTTATCATCAGTAAAAATCTATTCTTTGTTTAATAAAAACAACAACAATGAACTAGGCATGCCAATGTCTTTTGAAAAGACCACACCAGCTGTCTTTCAGGTGATGAGGTGTTGGGAATGTGCTGAAGGTTTACCAGCTGTGCAATGACTGCGCTGCAGCCCTGACTGCAGCCTCTGCACTGGAGCCCTGCCCTAAGAGCTCTCTTTCAAGTTCTCACAACTGTGGTGTTGATTTCCTACCTCAGTATTTTTAGAACTGCACCACAATATGAAACACACATCTTCAGACCAGTAACCAAAATCAGGCTGATAGACCCCTGCATCAGCACACTCTCAAAGAGGCTTTAAAGAAACACAAAGGTAAGAATACCTCCAATGCAAGACAACCCTAAAGGAGCACAGTCTTTCCCCCAGACATTCATAGGTAGAAATATGAAAGCTGTGGGAACCCATGAAAAAGGCACATATTCATAAGCAGAGAATGAGAATGGTAAAAAGTGGAGGGCTGCTTTGAAACTTACTGTTAAGATGGGAAAAGTGAGTAGACACAAGCAAAAGGAAAGCCAGGCTGGAGACTAGTGGATTAAGACATGAATCAACAGTTGGGTTAAATGACCTCTGGATCCCATTTAAGTGCATTCATGCTGGGGGACTAGGCCTTTGATGAGTCTTTTACTTCTGAAGACTTACTTCTAGGCCTCAAGAAGGCCTCAGAAGACTTTACTTCTAGGCCTCAAGGCTTCAGAGTTACAGATTCCCATACTATTCAACTGGAACAATTATATTTATCAGCCTGCCAAGTGCCGAAGTATGCCAGGGTCAACAATTTAGTTATTCCTCTATTCTACTTAAGTATTGTGTTTATGGGATCATTATTTGACAAGATCTTATTCAGCATGTCGAATATCTTAAAGGTTGAGAGTCACAGCCAACAGATAATCAAACCAATATTTTATTAGCAACTTCTTACTTCTGAGTCAGCATCAAGTATACATCTAAAATATACATAGTATTTATAATGGTATTAGAAATTTGGAAATTGCCTATTTTCAGGTCATAAATATTATATAAATACATAGACAATAGTTATCAGATATAGTATTTTGGTCATATTAATATCAGATAATCAGTGGTGAATATTTACAAAATAATTTAATATGAGGAAGAGGATTAGTTTTGACTCAATAACAACATATGGTAAGCTTTTAAAAACATTTTGGTTATCTGGTCCCCAAACAATTAGGAACATATAATCAAAATTCACTGCATACAAAGACTCTGTTAACTACATAATAAATTCAGAAGGTTTTTCTATTTTGAAGTCCAAAGGTGGAACTTGATCTAAAAATTAGGTGAATTTCCTAAATCCTTCCAACAGAGTGCACTCCAAAATCATCAGTAACTAATTCATTTTATTAATCCAGTTCAATCTGTTGCTTCCTAGAGCTACCAAATGTTTTCTTTGGCAGCATGTTTATAATAAAAATGTTTACTTTAAAATTAAAACATTTGTTTTGGTGACACCAGTTTCCAAGAGCAGCTGAATCTTCTCAATAACCAAAATGAAACTAAATTCAAATTGTTATAGAGAATTTTGGCAGCTCTCATTGGTAACCAGACTGCCATAAATGGAGAACAAAATGTTTTGCTTTTGAGATTAGAGACAAGAATAAAAATAACTAACATAAAGAAAAATGGCCAGCCCATTTAAAATGAACCTGATGAAGAAGCATAAAAATAAAGGAAAGCTAAATTCTTTGGTCTTTGGAACACTAATACATAATTTAGGAAAAGATAATAAATTAAAGAACAATGATCAGAAAAGAAGTTAAGTTCCTGCATGGTATAGTAAGTCAAAGGAGAAAAAAAAAGACACTCAAAGGTAAAGTCAACAAAGTTTCTGAATGTGAAAAAACAGGAGTTGTCAAGACATACGTGTAATACTGTATGCTCTGAAGGGGAAAGAAAAAAGAATGTGGAGTCATGGGGTCAGTGAGTATCTAGAATTTATTTTGATATAAAATATAAAATAAACTCATGGAGGTTTGGTCACTTTTGAGACAAGAATGTTGGTACAGAGGATGTATCTGAAGGATATGGATTCACGAATCTCTACAGCAGGACCATCCCCATCTGTGTGTGACAGGAAGAACCCCTGGAGGTGGAAACACCGTAGACAGAACAGCATGTGATACATTTTTTAGAAAGAGGTATATGGGGAGATACTGGGTCTAATTCACAATGTGATTGGGGGATTTCTAGACAAAATCAGATTTATTAACTTTCATGAGTTTCTATCATGACATGAGTGAAAGAGACAGCCAAGCCATTTTGTGTGATCAATGCAGGAACTTACAAGGTGGACACAAGAGTGACTGAATTTGGTTTTAAATTCAGATTTAAAACTCAAAATAATATAAAAGCATTTTTCTTCATAATTCTTCAAGCCCAGAAATCAAGATAGGAAGAGCAAAAGAAATTAAGAATCTGG
This sequence comes from Ovis aries, assembly GCF_016772045.2. Taxonomy (NCBI): domain Eukaryota; kingdom Metazoa; phylum Chordata; class Mammalia; order Artiodactyla; family Bovidae; genus Ovis; species Ovis aries. Next base: position 38,137,336 of record NC_056062.1, read on the forward strand.
ATATTTAGTTAAAATACTAATATATAAATGTGTGTATGTGTGCGTGTATACACACAAATGGATACCCTTTTAAATATGTCATGTATTTACAGGAGGAAGAACTTGATCCAAAAAGATCTACTATATATAGGGTAAAAGAATAGGAAACTCTTTGGAGGAAATGAAAAGAATGAATGTGTATATTCTGTTCCTATAGATACTAGCTGAGGGAGTTATAAAATAAAGCTAAATCAAATTGATTGGCAGTAAGGGAGAAGTGACATTAAAGAGAAAGTGATAAGAAGGAAAAATCACGTCTATGGTGGTATACTCTAGGAATAATACAGTAATTATAGTGAAGACACTATGGGAATATCCAGCCTGTACAAAGGGAGGTGCTAGAGGCTACATGAATATTATTTAAAGTTCATTGGAAAAAATGAGCTGGATGCTGCAAAAAAATGCAATTAGATATTGCCCTATCTGCTGGATTTGTAACTGAGCCAAAGTTTTCCATTATAAATAGTTTTTAGATCAACCTAACAATAACAGAATTTTCTTGCTTAGACATACTCAGTCTGGCTAAAGAATCTTTTAATTCCACTAATAGTCTATATTAATAACTTGATTCAAATTATTTACTGTTTACTTAGGTAGGTAACTTGCTCTAGATCAGCATTTCCTTTTTTTTTTTTAGTATCTCCTTAACTGAGTCAGACATGACTTAGTGACTAAATAACAACAATATAGAAATTGAAAGTTAAAAATTTCTGTGTTTGACATTTGTGTAGTGATATTATTTCAGTAATCAGAAACACACACACTAAAGAGATCAAAATTCCACTACCAAGAAAATTTTCTTTTTGTCACCTGTCACTATACCCGTTAAAAAAAAATCAGGACACTCAGGAAAATACTGAAATAATTCAAGAAATTAAATTCAAACCAAGCAATTCAATTATGAAATTCAAAAGTGCTTTCTCATCTTATTGTGGGTGTGTCTATCTTACCACTAGTTTACGTATATTCTCCAAACAAGAAAGAGAATATGGACTGGTAACAGAATTATGATAGCAAGCTTAGTACAATTGGTAATTACTGTAGTCTCTGCCACAAGGGCAATCTCTGCAACAATCTCCAAGCAGAAGTGAGTTGACTAAAAATCTACAAGAACTAAGATATCTGCCTCAATTTATTGACCTCCCATGTGACATAAAGGAGTTTCCCAGCTTCCTTGTGTTTAGACTGAGTTTTAAGGTTACAGCCTTTCAGATGTAGACTATGATGCTCATATATCAAAGAAACAGCAAGAGCCACCTGACATTTGGTTTTTGTCTTCCCTCTTCTAATTCTATACAAATAGTTTTCTTGACTTAAGTAATCCTAAATATTCGTGGCTTCTACCTAATGTATACTTCCCATTCACACCCTAAAAAGCTACACTCAGAAACAGGCCAACATCTAATGATGGAAAAGTGATGCTAGCAATTCACAGAAATCACACATCAGTTTTGATGAAACTTAAATTGACAGGACTAAACAAAATTGAGAAGTTGCTATTTTGTGCCTTAAGTCACTTAAGTGAGTACATAAGATGAAAATGAGTTGCCCTTGTAAGTTTTAATGACAGACCTGAGTATGAAGTAACTCTAGAGAGCCATTAGAAGAGCAAAACCAAAAAAGATTAAAAAGTACTAGTATTTTGAATAACTCTGGTTTGTGTTTTTTTGAAAGTTTTATCCTATTCAATTATAGTAAGAAATAAATTTCAGATGACAAAATGATATATGTTACACCATTAGTTGCAAACATATGCTCAAACCTAATCAAAGGAGACCAGGAGAAATAACTAATAAAATAGTAGTTGGCTATGACAGTTTTCTCTTTATTAATGAAAATGTCTTCATTGTCAAAAACTACTTTGAAAATGGTACAATTTAATGGTACTGAAATACTTCATTTAAAAATATGGCACATATAAACTGAAACTCTAGTATTTTTAAATATCTTCTAACCATTTAATACATATATGATATTATCAGGTGAATTAAAGTTATAGTGTTTATTTTTTGTTTCAGAAGGAAAAAAAGACAATAAATGGGCAATAAGATAAATATTATGAAGTGGTCTTTCTTACTGGGAATGAATCAGTCATTTATTTCAGCAGGTTTGTGGCAGAGTGAATGGCACTGCAAGTTCAAGTCAAGTAAAGCCCTTTCTTGATGTTCTTAAACTGCTGAAAAGTGAAAGTGAAAGTCACTCAGTCTTTAAGACCCCATGGACTGTAGCCTGCCAGACTCCTCTGTCCATGGAATTCTCCAGGCAAGAATACTGGAATGGGAAGCCATTCCCTTCTCCAGGGGATCTTCCTAACCCAGGGATTGAACCTAGGTCTCCTGCATTGCAGGAGGATTTTTTACCAGCTAAGCACCAATGGTGTCTTACATGAACAAAGAGGGATACACAGATGTCTATAAATGCTGAAAAAGGAAAACTCCCTTTCTTTACATTTAAAATGATGCTTCACTGTGTATTCAAAATTTTAACTTGAGACTACATTATATGTTGATAAAACTGACGTTTGGTTCATCATCTTCCAAAGATAAATGGCTTTAAGTAAACAAAAATCAAACCAACTTTCAAAATATTTTCACACATTTATACTTTTTCATGAAAAGTTATACCCTTAGTTACTAGGTAACAAAAAATTAGTCTATTATTTCAATGTAAAAAATAACAACTTGCATGGTTATTATTTTAAATGTCTTTCCCCCTCTCTTTGTCTGTGACATTACTTTATTAAGTTATAATCATTTAAATGTTTTCTTTTTCAGATCTAATTGAAGATTATTCTGCTACCATGACTTGCCAGCTATGAGGTTCTTTACACTCTACTTTGCTCTGCTCTCACCTGACCCTGGCTATTTTCCAAAAATCTATTAGCAATTCAATTTTAATAAGTGACAAAAGGAAGAAGGAATTTACAGTCTTTATAGAAGTACAGAATTCATGATGACTATGGAAAAGTATAACAACAGGGAAAGGCATAAAAGAGGGGAAAAAAAGAATGAATAAAATGTTTGGGTTCCGATGTTAAATGATTGAAACAGTTTCTATTTAAATGCAAATTTGACTTTTTAAAAGATGGGACTACCAGTAACTGCACCCTAAATGGTAAAATGAAAATCAATTTGAAATATGGGATGAATAAAGTATATGTGGACTTTCTGGGAATAATTTTTTATTATGAAAACCTTGATGCATTTTCCTTTGCTCAATCCATCTTAGACTTTGGACAGCTATGTCTGAGATGAAATGCAAACATTTTTTAATTTGCTTAAGCCCAAACACAGTCAGCTCTCTAGAATCTTCCTTGTCCATTCAAGTCAGATGTCACAAAATAACGATCAATAGTATGATGTATGTAAAACACAAGACCAAAAATAGGCGTTTAACTGCAGCATTATAATGACCAATAGTCACTATGTGTTTTTTATGATGTTGGGAAATCACCTTTAAAAAATGGAAATCACTACATTCTATTGATTCAGAAACAGAATCTTCAGACATAAGTCAGCAGAGTTGACACTTTGAAATACATAAAATGTGACATCTGCTCTTACAAATGCACTATACAGGCTGTATATCATCAAAGAGAAAAACAGTTCAATGTCATTTCAGCCACTGTAAGCTATGGTTTACAACTGAAAGATAAAAATAGTCATACTGTCTCTATGACATCTAAACCACTTTTCTATTGCAGTAGTCCATGTTCTAATTTATCTTTGTGGTTGACTAACACACAATCAATTGTAAGCAACTAGTGTAGTTAGGATTCCAGTCAACTGCAATTTTCTATAGCTTTATCTTTTTCCCACTGAGGTGACTTTTAGTAATATCCACAACACACTATCTCAATTTTTGTGGTTGCTTATGTATGTCAAGTTTTTAGTCATCGTTCTAAGGGCTAATATATGTCACTAATTAATAAATAAAATTTATATTTTAAATAAGGGAGAGACATTAGCACTTGCTTGCATTATAATAACTGAAGACCTATATTCCACTGGTAAAAGACATTTTTATTAGATTTAAAATAAGACCTGAAAGAGCATGGTCTTTGTGTAAGATTCCTGATTCTACTACTTGTTAGCTATGCACATTCAAGTGAATTATTGAACCCCTAAAGGAATCATGCAACTCATCTGAAAAAAAGGAGATAAAAATTCTTATCATTTAGGGGCAGTTTTAAAGATTTAAGTGAGACAATGTAAATATCTAACACAGTGCTTAACACATACTTGATGTAACATGGTAAATGGTGACTATGATTATTAATGTTGGGTTACTTTTTATTATTATCATTGGTGGTACAATAAAACAGCACTTTTTTTTTTTTTTTTTGTGGCCAGAGTAAACAGCAATGCTTCTTCACTTAGTCCAGTATTAAAAGAACTCCAACATGGTAACCTACACCTAAAATACAAGTGATCATATTTTGATTTTTCTTTGCAAATAATGCTAATATTTAAACATTTTCAGAAATTTTATGTAATGTTAACATGAAAATATAATTATAAGTGGTTTTTAAAAATTCTACAATAAAAATGATTATAGCAAGTATTAAAACCTAGGTACTGGGTGTTTAAATTACTGAACAGAGCTAAAAGGAAGGTAATATAAATTAGCAATAATTGCTAGTAAATGGAACCCTATACATATTGACATGGATATTATCACATTTTTGCATTCTATATAATAACTTATTACAACCTGGAAAAGTAAAATCTATCACAGTAAAGTATAGCTAGTTTTCTAGAATTCACTTTCTAAACAGCCATCAATTACCAGTTTCTATCATCTTTTTTTTCCAAATGAGCATAAAACAATGAGGAAAGACCTGTTAATCAATTTGGTTTCGGGAATGACAGAGACTTGCTCACTGACAACTTTCTTGGAACTAAAACAGTGTCTTTCATTTTTCTCCCAGGTCCCACAGTGAAGATTGAAGACCAATATCTTGTCACCTAGTAGCCCCCTGGCCCAAGGTGAAACAGCACCACTGTCCTGGGTAGATTTAAAGCTGAACATTTAGCCTTTGGGTACATTTTCCTTCTCAGATCTTTTTATTATTACTAGTAAAGCAGCACCCTCAGGGTCTGAACTTATCAGACCTCTCTAGGCATAGCCTTGGGCTGCCCTCCTGTCTTGGTTTGCTAAGTGTGCACACAGTTATTGTCTAAAGCACTCCCTGCCATATGCTCTTGCTTATGGAGACGTTTTGCATGGATTCCAGATTAATGTTTGAATAAGCCCAGTATTGCATTTCAACTTTCATTTGTCAGAAAACAAATGTTCTCTCAACATTCACATATTAGATTCATTGTGTCCATGCTGCTTTCCTTTAGTAAAAGAAAAGATTTGACATATAACTCCTAAGCCTCTGGTCTTTGCACACATATGTGGGAACATACACTGTGAGATTACTGACAAGGAGCAAAAGACATAGTTTCAGAAAAACTGGGATGCTTTTTCCTAACTCACTAAGTCCTATCACTGGCTTTTAAAGTAATCCTGTGTCCTGATGGATTTATGTCCTCTATTGGAAAAGTAGCTGCTGTTCTATTATGATGGACATTTTCCCTGAGAGAAGGAAGGAAGCTAGGAAAGGAAAAAAGTTGTAATTAGGTAAATGTTTAGATCTTTTTGATCTGAGTCCTATCCCCATTGTCAAGGACTACTAGATTACAATCTTATCAAGAACATGTATCACTTCTTTTTTATACTTTATATTTCTCCCAAAGGGCCTAATGTATATTTTACCCTCTGATAACAATCATTAAATATTTATGGAGTGACTGCAATATCAGCGACCTTCCTTAAAACATAATGTTTAACTATGGCCTTGGACACATCACCAGCCCTTAATTCCTGAGACACTAACTTTAAATAGCTAACTATAAAAAGTTGACTGAAATTTCTAATAAATGGGATCTTTTTGTGTACCTCCAGACCAAAAAATAACTCTTGGAGAGAAGAAAACCTCATTTAAATGCAGGAATTTTAGTTGTGTAATGCTTACATTCCAGTGCCTCCACGAAATCTCCTTTCTAACTAGAATGCATCCATTTCTTTCTTCTCCTAACATCCATTAGGAACAGTGCTAACTTAGGTACATGACCACCAATGGATAGACTCATGTTGGAATTGAGCAGCAAAATCCTGTGCTACCAAAGTTAGGAGAAACCAGAAGTGCCTTAGTATCACCCACAGTGACTGACAATAAGGCCTTGCCGGCCCCTTGCATTCTCCTGCTGCTGCTGCTGCTGCTGCTGCTAAGTTGCTTCAGTTGTGTCTGACTCTGTGCGACCCCAGAGACGGCAGCCCACCAGGCCCGCCATCCCTGGGATTCTCCAGGCAAGAACACTGGAGTGGGTTGCCATTTCCTTCTCCAATGTTGCATTCTCCTAGTGCTCACAAAACAAACCACCACTTTTCACTTGTTTGTAGCATCACCACTGCTCTGCATGAAAGTATCAAGTTGCCACAACTTTTTTTGGTTAAGAAACCAAAGGCTGTCATTTGACTCAGTTCAATGAAGTTCTTCTTTCTTGAAAAGTGAATTTAACCTACTGGGACACTGTCTAAAATTGGTACAAAGAGGAATAACACATAAACAGCAATGCATGAACTTTCTCAGTAGAAGACTATGTGTAATGTTTTACATGATGTATGGGAGCTACAAACTAGTTACTAGAGTTTAGAATGCACATCTCAAAATATAAACCAGGTCTCTGTATTCAGAAAAGATATGAAGGGATCTGAAACATTTAGTCAGGGATAGAAATAAATGATTAAAATCTGAATAATGAAATCTGATCAATGTAATGTGTTAACAACTAAACCACAATTTCAGGAGGAAGGAAATAAACCCTGAATGAACAATAAAACCTCTTCAAGTTCTTTCTGGAAACTGCGTATTAAGTAGATAATACGTAATGGGGTAATATTGATACCACTGGTAATAAGTAAGTAAATAAATAAAAGTAGTGTTGGCATTTTTCAGTAAACCTGATTAATCATTCTGTCCATGAAGTTGAATCTTATGCTGACGTTACTCAAATATTTCCTAAAGATATTAAACTACATGGGTAATAACAAAGTTGATGTGTGGGATAAGCAACTTTTGGGAAGTTTGAGAAGCTGGAAGGTTATCAGCTATGACACTGATAACCTAACTGAAGAAAATATTTCTTTCTTAAGAAGACCCTAGTTACTTTCAAATTTGGCATGACAATTTTTCCATGCATTTATCTTTTACCTGCTTCACTTCCAATGAATTCAAATGTGAACTCCTGACTGTTTGGACTTTCAAAATAGATAAAGTATACTACACATTTTTTTTTAATGGACTAAAATTATTTCTTTTTACTCTTAGTTTTTTTTTTTTTTTTTTTTGGTCAAATGCAAACAGGTTTTACTGGAGTGATTTCCATCTTCCTCAGGTCAATTGGTAAAAGAATGGTTAAATTATCTGTGCATTTATTTGAATAATAAGACTATTCTATATCCATATTTATAGGTCATCTTAATCATCCACATTTTGAGGCACTAATTTAGTGGTGGAACGAAACTTATTAAAGAAACTGTACAGGTTTAAATCACTATCTGTGAGATAAGATTTTTAATGGATAAATGAGAAACAGTGGGAGTTCCATTGACTGTGGTGGCAGGGTTTAGTTGCTCAGTCATGTCTGATTCTTTGTGACTCCACGGACTATAGCCCACCAGGCTCCTCTGTCCATGGAATTCTCCAGGCAAGTATATTGGAGTGGGGTGCCATTTCCTTCTCCAGGGGATCTTCCTGACCCAGGAATCAAACCTGCGTCTCCTCTGTCCCCTGCACTGCAGGCAGATTCTTTACTCACTGAGCTATCAGAGAAGCACTCCATTGACTGTAGTGAAAGTGGAAGTGAAGTCGCTCAGTCGTGTCTGACTCTTTGCGACCCCGTGGACCACAGCCCACCAGGCTCCTCCGTCCATGGGATTCTCCAGGCAAGAGTACTGGAGTGGGTTGCCATTTCCTATACCCACCTTTTAATAAAAGAAAAACAAACAAATAAAATCTGTGCTCACTGAAATTCTGTCCTGTCAGAGGGGCAGTGGCGGAGCACGTGTGTTCCTGTCTGCCAGGCCTGCCCTACGGTGTGCAGGGACGCAGTCCCTACGGCAGGCTGCTTCTTCATGGGAAGGTGGATCCTTCCGTACAGAGACACAGAAGTCGTTGCTCCAGAGATCACAGGAGATTTAGAAGAGTTCTGTGGGAATGACACATTCCAAGAGGAGTCTCTCAGTGTGGTGGCCTCCTCGATGGCAACACAGCTTCTCATGGTGGTGGCCTTGTAGCATTTTCCCCTGGAAAACTCACTGGTCAGTCACACTGTTTGGCTATACAGACAGCCTCAAATGTGCCCATCGATGAGTCAATTTTCTAACAGAACTTAAGTTAACCTGGATTAATGCTATAAACAATGCTTTTTCTCAGGGAGCACAAGGGGAAGAGTGGGATGTAGACGATTTCAGGAGGTATATCACTCTAGTTCTTTTTTGGGCTTAAATTTTGTTTAGTTTTCCTTCCTTCCCTCCAGGTCTCCCTTCCTGTCTTCCTTCCTATCCTCCTTCCTTCCTTTCTTTATTCATTAATTCTTACTTCTTTTCCTCTTTTTTCTTTCTTGATGAGTACAAGTCTCTCAGGAGTACTCATTCTTATCTTCCATCTCAAATTCTCTTGGTTCTTCTCTCTCCCCTTTCCTTTCCACTCCCTTTCTCTCTTGCACACTCTTTCATCTCCTTTTTCTTAACTTTCTGCAGGAGGTGGAGTATTCTCTTTCAGACCCTTTCCTTTTCCACTATAAGCTCCAGTCTCTATTTCAGAACAATCAAATACAAAGTGAGGGGCTCCCAGTTTTGCACCTTCTGCTGCCATTTAATCTTACCTGCAGCACTGCACCAGCAAAGGGCGATGTGAAATAGGCAAGAAATATGCAAATAAAACATGCATCTAAAAATCTGACCAGCTGTCAGTAATCTGTACACAGATTTGGAATAAGCATGGAAGGAGGATAGGATGTCTCCTTTAGAGTTTCTGTTTGATATAGAAGATAAAGAGCTACTGAGTTTTATCAGAATTATACTCTGGACTTTACAAATGACCTTCAAAGTTCATGTCTAAGATATAAAATAATGCAGAATTTATGAGCATTGGCTGTAGAATTTGGTCTGGATTCATTTCTAATTTTTCCACTTAAGTAGTTATAAAATCTTGGGAAAAAAATCTTGGGCTAGTTTCTTAAAAATCTAGAAGGCCTGAGTTTTCTTAGGAATAAAATGAGAATGCAAAGAGTACTTAATGAAAAGATTATTGCAAATATCAAATGATACAGTGCAAAAAAAAAATGTTTAACAAGTTGCCTTACACTCAAAAAGCAGTTCATAAATATGTTACCAATTATTATGCCCATTATTATTTCAGGAAAACAATCAGGGAAGAATTTAAATATTGCAAAAGACAGCTGAAGTATTTTAGGTGGGAAGATGCTGGGAAGATAATATTAAACTATTGCATATAATTTTAAGAATGAAGGGGTGAACCAAACTTAAGATGTAATATTTGCAAAGGTTTTGTTTACAGTTACCCTCTGCCAGCCCTAATCACTCTGGATTCCACCACTGTACAATGGGTTATGATGGGACTGTGAGCCCAGCTGTATCACCTGATAGCTATGTGAGATTATGAAAGTCATTTAACCTTTCTGAATCTCAGTCCTCACAGCCCTCTTCAACAAAACTGGGCTAATAATGCCTACCACATAGAGATATTGTGAAGATCCACTATAACAATACGTTTGTTGATGCTTTATAATCGGCGAAGTGCCATCATTCGCATTCACTGCACTAAGGGAACACAGGATATTTCTCCTATAGACACAATTGCTATGAAAAACAAATGAGTTAAGTGAAAGGACTGGCAGGGGTTTTGACAAAGGATTGCTGTGCCTGTCCCCTCCACCGGCCTCCTGAGGAAGTCCAGGTTGCTGGAATGTGTGTATTTGCATAGGTGAATCACAGTGGGAACAGAGTGACAGTAAGAAAAGGTGTTTCTCAATTGCTCTCTGAAATGAAATACAGCTAGTGCCTCTGAGAAAAGAAGTCTGCCAGGATAAAGGAAGAATTCACGGAAAAACCATGAAGCTAATTTCAGATATATTGTGTTTTTAGATCCCTTTTCACTTGGCTCATGGAACATGTCAGTATTGACAATTACACATAATTGATCTAAAGACCACGAAGATAAAAGTAGTAACTGGGCATTATTTAACAAAAGCCAAGGTAACAAAGAGACCAAGCATTAGCCTGCCACCAATGTGATTTCAATCCATCCAAAACTCCTTCTCTTGGAGGAAAATCCTATTTATTTCAGTTCTGTCTCTTGAGCACAAAGAGCAGCTTTCCTGTGTAGAAGAATCCCTGCCCCTCAAAGCACCCCTACCCAGGAAAGTCTGCTGAAAACAGCCCTGTATGTATGTTTGTGTTTAAGGCTTCTGGACATGGCAGGCTGGGTTGGCATAACTCAGCAAATCCTTTTTCAAGTGTCCTGGTTTTCTTACTAACATCTTTACTTGTTCATAATATCTTTCAAACTCTGTTAACTTCAGTCTGAAAGATAAGTGGCCCTGTCAAGAACTTGGATTCAGGAATTTACCTCCCCCATCTCTATCAGTTTCCTAACTGATAAGATGAGAATAAATGTAGTAATAATAATACTACTACCTCTCTTTGGGGTTTACTTGAAGATTAAGTAAGATTATACATGGAAACAGTCTTCCCAGATGGTGCTAAAGGTAAAGAACCTGCCTGCCAATGCAGGAGATGTAAGAAACATGGGTTTGATCCCTAGGTTGGGAAGATCCCCTGGAGGAAGGCATGGCAACCCACTCCAGTATCCTTGCCTGAAAATCCCATGGACAGATGAGCCTGGCAGTCTACAGTCCATAGGGAGCAAAGAGTCAGACGAGTGAAGTGACTTAGCATGTACGCATATATGCATACATGGAAACTCCTGACTCTCTGTCCACAATAATAACCCCAACATCTTAGCTTCTCTCCTGCCACCTCTACTCTGGGGCCTATGCCACCTGCTTTCTCTTGCAAACAGCAATTCAACACACTACCACTCCTTAAAGAAACACAGTGACCACAGAAAAGCCATAAAAAGGAATTCATTAAAGGCCAAGGTGAGGCTGGATACACAAGTTCAAAGAGCTAAATTTCAATGTGGCTTGATTTAATTTTTTATAGTAAAATCATTCTTGGGTGGAGAAGGGGTACACTGGTAGCATCAAACCTTCCTCTTCCTATCACCGTAGCCTCCTCTCAACAAAATGCAGTCAACCTTTTGATTCTTTAATGTGACTATAGGAAAAAACACAGTACTCTAAGGTTTAGAAATTTAATGGTGAAGTGAACCAACAGGCAATCTGATGTGTGGATTAGTGGCAATTGGGGTACCTTTGATTGTCAGTTTTGAACAAGAGTCTAATTCCACATTTGGAGAAGGGTCAAGGGAACTCAAGAAATAGATATTTCAGCAATAAGTGTGGGGCACACCAGGAATATTTGAAGGAGGTGGTAGGGAGGAGCCACTGGACAAGGAAGCCCAAGGCAGGGGTATTTGGAGAATGAGATTTTAGAGATGTTAGCTGTCCTGTGAGAATGAACAAGTACTCACAGAGAACCTGACCTGCCTGGGCAGGGGGTGGGGTGGGAGGCTTCAAATCTCAACCACAGAACTCACACATAATCACATTAAAAAAAAAAAATTGGCCACCATGCAGCATATAGGATCTTAGTTCCCTGATCAGGGACTGAACCCTCACCCCCTGCGTTGGAAGCACAAAGTCTTAACTACTGGACTGTCAGAGAAGTCCCAATTACATTTTTCTTGGAAATAATACTATTCAATCTTAAAGTCAGGATCAGGATATTTTCACTCTAGAAAAGGCTTCTGGAATTATAACTAATAGAGTAAAAACTAGGAAATTAATTCACACTAATCTCATAATTGTATCTTTCATTAATAAAATATTGATCATGATTATAGTACATTTAAAAAAATAGTCATTGTGCCAACACCTCACTTTCTCTTTGACTTCAAGGAGCACAGAATCATGGGGATGTAAGGAGACTTACTGTCTCTCAACTTAACCCAGAAGGAAACTGAGACAGAGTGAAATGACTGGCCCAAGTGTGCTCAGCTGACCGGCAGGAACCAGCAGAAACCTCGCGTTCCCAGGCGGTATACTCTTGGTGCGCCCACGTTTGTTCCCATAGGTTAAAAAATACCCTAAAATAAACTGAATCAGGAAACACTAGTGACGAATAAGCTAACCTGTGGTTAACTGAGTGCTATGCAGTCCTTTGTAATAAGCCAGCAATTCTAGTCCTGCTGATGCTTACAGCTTACAACTATCAGCCCATGTGTGTACATATTCCCTCATGCAACTACGGCTCTTAATTCTAGGATTTCTGGCAGGCATGGGGTGAGATAATTCCATACTACACACTTGCTTTTGTTTATTATCCTATTATGCCTTTTTCTCTTAGGACTTTACTTCTGTCCTGGATTTTCAGGTCTATTAGGACTGTGAAGTAAACATTTTATCTTGGATTTTGTCATACAAGGCACACCCAATATATAATGTACTCCAACCATAATGTCCTAAGGATGAAGTTTCAGATGATGTTAAAGAGATCATTCCATAATTTAAAACTCTAGGTTTTCAATTCTGCCTCTCAGATAGTCTTGTATGAGGCATAACTATTTATGTGCTGAGCATACCCTGGCCCCAATTTTCCCCACCTAAATTTAACTGCGACATTTTAAATTTAATTCAATTTAGTTGAGCATGAAAAGTGAAGTCATGTTGTTTCCTTCTGTTTATTTTGATTAGAAAATTAAGCAGTGGTTTATAAAATAACTATGCCTCTCTTTTGAGGAGTAAGTATAATATTAAAACACTCTGTCAAATGCTAAAGGAACCTTTTTCTAAAATCTGTTACCTTAAAGTGTTTTAGAAATGAATAATGTAAAAAAAAAACTGTAATCATTCAGCATATTTAAAGTATTATTTATTAAGTATTAATGTATGAAAGTGTTATTGGTATTCTGAAAATAAGACTTATACAGTGGTGAAGTTGACAATATGTTATTATTCTGTGGGGTACACAAGAAATAATGAATAAGTTTAGAAAGAAAATAATGGTAAGAGTAGCTAAAGATTTGCTTCACAAAAGTTCCTTTAAATGAAGACCCTACAGAAAGTTAATAAGGGAAGCCTCCTTGTATTAATAAAATTACCAAGTTCACGTTATCTCTCTCAGCATTAATCTGAAATTTTTCTGTCATCTGTTTCCATTTTGAAAGTTGAGCTGTATTTTCCCCAAGTCTCTGGAAAGGAGGAATCAAAGCCTATGTTGATATGTAGAATCTCCACTGCAGCTAGAGCTGGAAACACTTCCTATCGCCAGACAAAGCAATTCAAAATCAAGCAACTGTTACGTCAAAACTCGTCAAGAGAAGATAGAAAAATACATTGAGGGAAATGCTGATGACCTGCTTAAAGCCTAAATATCTTTGTTGCAAGGACACTGACAAATAGAGAGCAGTTAAGAGTCATCTGGAGCACCAAAATTTCATTCCACAACTGTATTTATTTTTAGCATTTATTATTATTCATTGGTGCTCCTAGAATAATGGTGGTGTGAATTATGCATGGCAGAATGGAATGAGGGAATAGTATTTATAATTCTAAATTTACAAACAGGAGAGAAATTAGTTAATACTATAGTTATCAAAGGAAACAAGCCTAATTAAAGAAATAACTGCTACAAAACCATATGCAACTCAAATCAGAAAAAGACAATTCACATTTAATGAATGCCTTTAATATTAATTACAGAATTCTTAACAATACATTGGGACAGATCTCTTGGAGAATTCAGCTTACTGTTTAACAATTTCTGACTAATTTTATTAACCTGTACATCTGAGAGGATCAACCCCCTCTGGGTTTAATTAGAAGAAAATTCAATTTAAATCTAAATGTCAACAGTGGTTACTAATTATGGCAGGGCCCTGGACGGGACAGCAAGTCTGTAATCAGGCAGTTCCCTGGTAACAATTAACACTTTCTTTCTGAGTTATGAGTGCGTTAGGATATTTTAAAATAAATACGATTCAGCATGGGACACTGCTAATATCTTGAGCCCCTACTGCTAGGTGCAGACATGCAGAAGAGGATGCCAAATTAAATTACAGAGATTTCTCAAACATATAGCTGAATAATAAGCAGCTACAAAACTAGGTCAGGGTCGAAAAGCTAGAGCTGAATGCCCCTCCCCCAACATGCAAAATAAATATACCCACTATCTCTGAATAGAAATCATTCTTTTGTTATGCCCTTTGTCAAGAATACATTATTGCAAAATGATATTTATTTCCACAATCTTCACAGCTGTGAGCACGACTGAATTAATCTTTCTAGAACTGATTTCATTTGCAATTTCATGATTATGATTATAAAATGTAAATTTATTACTTAAAAAAGAAATGATTATAAAAGACATAGATAAAAAAAGACAGTTCTTTATCTATTGGTTTGCTTTGCTCGATACTAATGAAATAAATAGCTGACTAACCCTGAAATAAAAACAAACAGTATAAAAATGATTGTAAAAATGTGAAATGAAAGCTAGGAAGACAATAAAAAATCAACTCTTTTAACGTAACACATACAGTGATTATGTAGCTCAGAGAAGCACCAGGACATGCAGATTTTTTCATGGTGAGGCTAAGCTTTAATGGTTTAGTCATTTGAGATTTTTCTATGGCTGCCATTCTTTAAACGTTAGCATTAAAGATAATACAGAAAATACTTGGGTACTACTAATCTTTTTTTTTTTTTCAGCTTTCAGTTTTATGCTCTTAAAAGATAATCTACAGCAGGCCATTTTCAGACTGTTTAATATTGATGACCTAAATAACAAATTAGTTTAAAGAAATCCATATTTATAAGACCTCAATTTTTAGTGGAATTCAGTCACTAAATTGGTCTTTCCTTGAAATATATTTCTTTTAATCAATATGAAGTGCCTACTGTATGCAAACAACTGCACTGGATGCCAGAGTACACACAAGAATTTGAAGACAAGCATGGCTGAGTTCCACATTATTGGTAAAAATAATACAGTCAGATTTTTTATAATAACCAGGCTATTTATTTTATGCAGTAGCTTTATTTACATTAACTTACTTATCCCCAAATTAGAGTGATCCATTTTTTAAATATCAATTTAATTTCTCCTGTTTAACACTTCGACTTCTAAATATACAAACACAATTATTAAATACATTGAGTGTCAAATGTCTATTTACAGAAAGAGATCACTGATGGTAAAGATGGCTCAACTAAAAGCTGAATGCCAATAAGTGGTTATAAGCACTTATGCTTATAATAGTTGAAATAGCATCTTTAAATAAATATTAACATGTTAAAACTGCTATTTATCATGTCAACTCCATCAACAGTGGTCATATTTCTAATACTAGGACCGATTGGTTAGCTTTTTGAATTTGCTCATATTCACAAAGCAAAAATGCAAGCACTGTCACAAGACATTTGTGGTGTTCAGTTGGATCTGAACTAGCTGCAGAGGAAAAGGCTATTTAAGCTCATGGGACAAAACAGGGTGTGAAGACAGAATAAATTATTTTTTACTGTATGATTCCTTTCCATTTGCTTTACCTAAGAGTCTGAGTTTTAAATAAACTGTTTCTACTCTGGACTTTCATGGCTTTGTAGAGAGCGAGTCAAGCAGAGCTTTAAGTTATTCTCCCAGTCCAAGTATTATCTATCACTCCTCCAGCAGGAAGGCTAACAGCCCTTGGCTGAAGATGTCTCTATTGCTTCTTCATGTTCAGAGCCCTGGACACTTCCTCAGGCGTGGAAGGCATCCTTCCTCTTTGAAGAGTCCACATTTCACCTCTGGGAGGCATGATGCCTCCACCAGGCTGCTACCACCAGAGTGCCTAGCGTTCAACAAGCTGACTCCAGGCTGGTGTTACACTTTGAAAGGAAACCTTCAAGTAGGCTGAAATAAACATACCCTGTTGGCATTGTCACATTGCTTAGTAGTAACTCCAAGCTTAGATGAAATTTGGAGAAGCCATGCTTATGTAAATTGTGCCTTGAATTTTTTTTTTTATTTTCCCCTCTCTCCCTGCCCCTATCTCTCTCCTTTCCTTCTCTCCATCCCTCTCTCTTTTTTTTTTTTTTTATAGCATTGTGCATCAGAGAGGTTTTCACTAACTCTTTCAGCTTCCCCCAGTATTACTTCCTGAGGCACCACATCCTCTCCCAGAGGGAGACAGCATAACAAGTGTGCCAAGCTGGTCGGTCAATAGAAAAGCTGGGAGATCTGTCTGAAACTCATAGTTAATGACTTGTTTGTCCTTTGCTGAGGATACCTTTAAGATAATTTTCAAAGGCATTCCATTATTAGGTGCTGGATCTCGAAGAAGAAAGAAACATGTTCTTTGAAACTAAATAAAGCAAATAAACAAGAACAATGATATTTATACATGATAGACAATATAGTAAGATATATTTCTTACACTAGTTTTAAAGTGTGAGTCACCAGGTAATATTATTCTGAATATTATACTACAAACTCAGAACAGGTGTCTAGAACTATTTTCCTACACTTTTAAATGTTAACTCTTTCTCTCTGCTTAACTGAAGCTTTAGTTAAGATCTTTTGATAACAAAACGGAAGCTCTGTAACCACAGCTCAATAATAAGGTGAATGGAAAAACAGTTGGTTTCCGTCTCCCTCAACTGCTTACCTTGATGTGTTCAAGTCAAAAAGAGAAAGAGAGAGTGTATGTTCTCCATTATACCAACAACCACAAAGGCAAACGATAAATACAAAGCACCGTTTTATACTCCCTGTTGGTATAAAGTCTTTATTTGCTAAATCTTATGAAAATTTTATTTTCATTTAGGGCCACAAATTTCAAGCAAAGATTGAATGGTTTCATGATGTCACATTGTTCAAAAAATGTCTTCAACCATTATAATGGTAATATTTTAAAGAACTAAACTGTTATTTTTATATCTGAGGCCCTATTATGATACTTGCACAGTAACTTCTTGGAGAAGTGGATTTAATCCTTCTGTGGAAAGGGGCCCAGGTGAGAAAGAAAATACCCTGTGCCCCAAAGGAGGGTGCCAATGGGAACAAGGAATCAGGAGGGTTCTGGGGAAATGCTCCTCCATCCTCCTCCCAACCCTCCACACTGGCAGTACAGCTTAGCAATTCAGTCCTCATGTTTAATTTTAGGATCAGGAAGATTCTAGAGTAGCATTTCCCAAAGTGGGTTCCACAGCATGATGGAAGGTTACACTTAAGCAGGTTAAGTAAGTTGGGACCTGCCAGGTTAAACAAAGGTTAAGGAGCTTTACTGTAAGCTTTCCCAAGGGCTCTGAGTCAGGCAAAAGGATTCTAAATTCGTATATTCCATGTGGTTTTCTCACCTCTTGACTCTCTAAGGTGTCTCTGAATTATTCTACTCCTACTGAGGTACTTAAGAACCTACTCATTGTGGACTGCTGCTGCTGCTGCTGCTGCTGCTGCTGCTAAGTCGCTTCAGTTGTGTCCGACTCTGTGCGATCCCACAGACGGCAGCCCACTAGACTCCTCTATACCTGGGATTCTCCAGGCAAGAATACTGGAGTAGGTTGCCACTGTGGACTTTTCAGGGTGAATTCCACAAATGTGGACGAGGAAGTTCCGGCCTTTTCCCCTTGATTTTAGAAATATGTTGATAGTTAATACTTTTCTTGCTGAAAATATACACACACACAACCAAAAAAACAACAAATTTCAGGGGAAGCCAACAATCCCATCATGATCACACAAGACTGAGAACAGAAGAATTATAATTTTAAAAGGTGCTGATTATTAAGGTTGGCATGACTGATGGCCTTCAAATCTGGGGGACTTCATATTGATCAATAATGTCTATTTTATGGAAATTTTTTCTCAGGTAGATCCCGATTAATTTTCTCACCAAGAAAACACCTTTTGCTTTCTTTAGCATTTAAAATTTAAACATTAGGATCTGTTTTCTAAAACTGAGATATAATTAAATAATCTAGGGAAAAGATATAAAATAGATTAATAACCATAGTATTCTTCAGAACATCAGGTTTCAAATGTGCATTGTTAAAAAAGGTATTTGACAGCCTTCAGCACTAAAGCCAGATTATTAGCAAACAACTAAGTGAAACCAAGAAAAATGTACAACCCTGATCTTATTGAAATAATTACAGAACCTTTAACGTCCTACAATGCACAGAGAGAAAAAGAATGCAGCGAAGAAAGAGCAACATGATAGAAACAGACAGAAGTAGGACAGTCATTTTACTTGTTACACAGCAGACACAAACTACTGTGGAAAGTTGAAGAGTATACAAAAATGATCACCGAACCAAAAGTGAAATTTTATTTTGTGTCTCAATTGAAAAATATTAAGGAAATGTATCTAAGCAAAATAAAAATAAGCTGTAATTTAATTAGGTCACTATTGCTTTCATATAGATACATAATTGTTTAGGTCAACAAAGTATACTCTTATGCATGTGTGTGTATATGCATTTATATTCGACTACATAAAATGGAATGTGAGTATACATAATATGCATTTTTCTGTTTTAGAATCATTACAGATTATTATTTTACCCAATGGGTACTGACAATGTCCTACAGTCGGGCAATACAATACTCATAAGTTGACTTGCTATGCAAAATATTCTCCTAATGAACTCTGGCTGCATCTCTGCAATGAATCATATTTCTCTCTACAAGTCTAAAGATGAAACAAAATGCAGTTAAAAATAACTGGATGGCACACTGTAGGCACTCAGTTTGCAAAACAACTGAATTAATAAATGAGCGAGTGCAGATCTTGCCCATGAGACATTTCTACAATCGCAGTTTTTACCCTTCACTTGGAAAACAGTGCTGAGTTTTGAGCAGGTGCTTTAAGGACTAACCTTCAAAACAACGACTTCACTTCATAAACTATACTAGGGTTCCACTCGAAATGTCATTTATACAAAAGGACACACAGTTCTTATTTTGAATGTGATAACTGCTGGTCCATGTTTACGGTTCAAGAATCTTCTCAATTGGGTACAATCTTTTCCCCTTAGCTTTCACTTGGGACAAATTGAACTGTTGATCATTTCCATGTCTTCCCACCTAGTGGGACTCATGTTGTTCCTTCCAGCAGAAAATACTTTTCCTTACTCTTTCTGCCCATGTAGAATGTACTCTACTTTCTAGGCCCAGCTTCAAGTCAATGTTTCTGCACACCTTCCAAGCTGTCCTCACAGCTATGAAACATAAATACATTTTAAATGTATACAGTGGGGCTTCCCAGGAACTCACCTGCCAATGCAGGTAGACATACAGATGCTGGATTGGAGAGATCCTCTGGAGGAGGGCATAGCAACCCACTCCAGTACTCTTGCTTGGAGAATCCCATGGACAGAGGAGCCTGGCGGCTACAGCCCAAAGGGTCGAAAAGAGTCAGATACAGCTGAAGTAACTTAACATGCATACACAAATGAACACAATAGAGTATTTAAGACACAGTTTCTGTCAAAACCCTAAAATCCCAAGCACCTCGACAAAAAGACATCAACTAGTTACACCATCAGACATCCTAGGATTTAAGTTTCATCTGAAAGTGTTACTACATCCTTCATGAAATAGGTGTAATAAAGTGTATAGTGAAAACTTCTGACAAATATCAGCTTTCCTTAAAGTATTATACTTTTCTCAATTGCAGAAGACAGCTGAGGTAATATGTATGTACAAAGGAAGTTTTTCCTCTTATTAAGAATAGATTTAATTTCTCTAAACAAATGTAACAGCAGAAAATGTAGCTAAAACCTTCTAACAAAGGAACAATGCATTCCTAACTTTTTCTTTTCCTGTTACAAAAAAAAAAAAAACCTATGAAGTCCAAGTGCTCCTGTGTGTACCAGCTCATGATGGAGTGCGGTGGTTCCTGAGAGAAACAGTGTAAGATTCCTTGGTAGATAATAAATACAAGACTATCGTCCCTGAAAACACTGCCATCTGTTGTCAGAAGAGAAAGGTCACTTTTGAAATTTTGCCATGTGATAGGTTTTCTACAAATGAAGAAGAAAATACCTGAGACTTAACAGTGCAGGTCATACTACAGGAGAAAAAGGTCTCTAGGGAAACTACAATTTGGAACATGGCCAAAGCACAACAACAAATTGGTTTTCTCAAATAAATACTAAAAGAAAGTGACTCGGAAATGGCAACCCACTCCAGTATTCTTGCCTGGAGAATTCCATGGACGGAGAAGCCTGTGGACTGCGCTCCATGGGATCACAAAGAGTTGGACACGACTGAGCGACTAACACACACACACTCTCTCATAAGCAGCTTTTATTAATTACCATATATATTTTCATTTTCTTTTAAATACTTAGAGCCAAAATCATGGCTGAAATTCCAGAGATTTTGCCTGGCTAATACTATCTTTTTCTTAATTTTCCTAAAATTTTCTATTAAATCTTATTAGGTAATAAATGCTACACTATTCCCCATGGATCCATAGTAGAAGAGAAAGAAGAAAAATCATGAAAATCATCATCTAGTCTGTCTATATGTAAAGGATTTTAAAAAGTATACATGTAGTATGTTATTTTCTGAACAAAGTAATTCACATTTCCTAAGAAGAGATCATTACAGAAGCTATTTGTCAGTTATCCATCGTCTGAAGTTTCAACATTTTTAATTAGGAAATTTAAGTTGCAACCCAGATTAAAGGTAGAAGGTGTTTATGAGCCATCATTACATCAATTTAGATTTTCCAAATTAGACTGAATATCTTAAATATGACTTAGAAACTCTAATCACAAACAGAGTTAAACTTAAGTTTAGCAAATTTTGTGAATTTCATTGGCATGTTCTCAGTTCTTAAACTTATCCATTTTTACTTTGGTTTAGTCACTTAGTCGTGTCCAATTTGGCAACTCCATGGACTCCACGCTCCTCTGTCCATGCGATTTCCCAAGCAAGAGTACTGGAGTGGGTTGCCATTTACTTTGCCAGGGGATCTTCCCAACCCAGGGATCGAACCCACATCTCCTACACTGCAGGTAGTTACTTGCATTTTCACTTTGGTCACCCACAATTGTCTCCTTAATAAAGAGGGAGGATCAGTGTAGAAAATCCAACTAAAAACTATGCCAGGTCCCCTGCTAGAGCTCTACATACAGTCATTTAATCCACACAACAACTGTATGAGGTTGGCTTTCTGGACTCAATTTACAAATGAAAAATGAAAGGATTTGTGTATCCATCCCCAATTTTGCAGAGCCAGTCACAACAGAGAATTCAAATCCATGTGCCTCCAGCTCCACAATCCTTGCTTTTTCCTGTACACCACACTGCCTTACACATGAACAATTATATCCCACTCCAGTACTCTTGCCTGGAAAATGCTATGGACGGAGGAGCCTGGTAGGCTGCAGTACATGGGGTCGCTAAGAGTCGGATACGACTGAGTGACTTCACTTTCACTTTTCACTTTCATGCATTGGAGAAGGAAATGGCAACCCACTCCAGTGTTCTTGCCTGGAGAATCCCAGGGACGGGGGAGCCTGGTGTGCTGCCATCTATGGGGTCACACAGAGTCGGACACAACTGAAGTGACTTAGCAGTAGAAGCCAAACTGTGTAAGACTATTCTTTAGTGTGCATGGTGATTGACTTGCTTTTTCCTCATCTATTTCTGCTTCTTAAAATGCAGCAACTGGTAAACTTCTGGGGGGTGAGGACATCAACTAGGCTTTCCAGGCAGAAACTGGTCACCAACATGACAGATGATTCACAAAGTGGAAATAAACACGTGAGCAATTAGGCTTGGGTGTACGAGGCTAGCAGACCTGATGCGCACACAGTCATCTGACTGTTGGTTCACTTTGTCTAGAGGGTCACTGCCTTGAGGCATGACAGCAAAGCCCTGCTAATTGTGGGGTTTGGAATTGAGACCTTGACAACTCTAGTCTAAGGGGAAAGGTAAAAAACATCTATGAAAAGCCCATGCACCATTCCCAAATGGCTGGAAACCAGTCAATTGTGAACTCAAACTCCTTTAACTGACAGTTATGTTTGAATTATGAAATCTCAGTCAGTGTATGACTTCCACTGTGCAATTTTTGAAGTTCATACTAATGAGTCTGCCAAATCTGCTTTGAGATACCATCTTGCTGAGAAATAGAAGGCCTTTGAGAAAACCTCTGAGCCCACAGCTTAACTCATGTGTGTTCAATGCCTTTTACACCCATTTAAGAATAATTTGTGAATCTGGTTTAGTACACAATGTCCTACCTATGTCCTGCCTATTAATCCATAATCTTAATAACAGTGGTTCACAGATCCTTCAGACTCTCATGAACTGTGAAACCACTTGAATAGAATGTTTTTATTAAAAACTATCCCAAAAATACTCTGTGACTCTAGTTTTTAATATCTGAGAACCATGGAACAGATAAAAAATACTTTTGTATTTCATCTAGTCACTTCTTTAATTTTACCGTTGGAGAAATCTACCCAGAAAGGTTACGGGATTTGCTCAAAGTCCCACCACTGCATAGTAAAGAACTCATCCACAGCTCTTTCCACTGTATTCCAGATAAAAGGCTCTATTAGTTTTTCAGAGTCCAGAAGTTTTGACTGTCATAACATTGTGTTAGGTCACTAACATGACACAATCCCAGCCTTCTCCCTAGTTTCCTCTACAGCGATTCTAACCCTATAAATGCTGCACTTTTAACACACCAATTCAATCGCTCTTGGCAGAGAATATACAGTACACGCCTTCTGACATTCTGTCCTTCTGTCCTTTCCCCATGTCTCTCAGTCTGCTTGGTAACTCCCTCCCCAAGGCCCAGCTCAGACATCACCTTCTCAGCAGCAGTCCGCTCTCTTTTCCCTTGGCAGGACTACCAGCGTTCCCGCATGTTTATGACAGTACCTACTGTGCTATGGAACACACTGTGCTCAGGACCACCTTCCCAAGGAGAGGACTCGTCAAGGACAGGACCTTGCCTTGCTCCAATTTCTCCTCTAGGACAGTGGAATTCCGGACACAGAGAAGGTCCTCAGAAACGCTGACTGAATAGAACTGATTGTGATAGATGTATCAATGGGTGTGGACGACAGTTCTACCAAAGTGTAAGTTTCAAAAGTGAAAAAAATGAAGACAAAGGTCACACACACGATCTTCACTCATTCAGGGCCATTGATGAGTTTTAGAGTTGTGCCACTTCTTTTATTCATTCAGTTATTCATTCAACAAAGTAAATGATCCCACAAGAGTCAACACTGAAAGTGTGCAATATCTGCTTTTACTTTCAATCGGTGCTTTTCCTAGGACATTCCGTGGTTCTGTGTCATTGTGATGGCTCACTTCAGATGCTGCTGACATTTTAAGAAGGCATGGTTTCAGTGGCCAGCATGGTCACGGGCCAACAGGAAGGACTGAGGCAAGTGTAAAAAAAGCAACAGAAGAATGAAATTTAGCAAGCCATGAGCAAGAGTACCTCACTTGTTCAACAGCAAAAAAGAAGAAAAGGAGTCAGGTGGAGATTCAACTGGCTACTTTTTCAGCCTGTAGGCTGTAACTTTTCTGTACAGCGTCATGCTACAGAGTCTTGAAAGGTCTTCTTTCAATTTGATAAGCAAGCAATTTTCCTCTAGCAATCTGGGTTTGGATAAGAAAGCTTACAAGATCTAGAATCCGCTCTTACTGTCAGTCTGATAAGCCTGTAACTCTAGGACACTGAGAAATGCAGTTAATAGCACTTGCCTTGAATGACATTCAGGTACTATGCACTGGATGGACACTGTCCTTTCACTTCTCAAAGTTTTAAGTTGCCGGACAGAAATATGTTTCACTTAAGTTCCAATATTTAACAAATGTTCGTTTTCTGCCTTTCTTGCTCCAAGAACACAAAATATTTGGTAAAAATTTCCATGAGAACAGGAAGCAATTTAACACTGCCATAGAATTGCTGTAAAAACACAACAACAAAAAAACAGTGTCCCTGTGATTAGGCCAGAAGTGAGGCATGAGGGGTGGTGGTTGGAAGGTGGGGTGGTAACTGCTAAAGGCTTTCACAATTACAGCAATTTCCACTGGCTAATCACCTGCTTTCAACCTCTGCACCTCTTTTACTTGTGGTCTCACCATGAAAACTACAACCTGTTACAGAATGAGACTGGGTGCAATCTACAAGGAAATGCTTCTGGCTTTTGGTTCAATGTTAGAGCTGTGTCCAGATTGTCTGGTCCTGAACTCAGGGACATTACTAATGGTTAATAAAAGACTATGTGACTAAGAAGGCCAAAATTTCACAAAATATATAAAATTGTCTATCTAAATATTACCTATTTCTGTAATATTTAGTATGAAGATATACCTATTAATCTCAGATGTTAGAAATATAAAACATGAAGTCATCCTTCAATTTCACTGCAGATCAAAAGATGGAATGTTTGCGATTTGCAGGCATTTTGCAGTTTATTGTCTTTGTTTTTGTTACATCTTTATGTAACATGAACAACTTTGTTTTGCCTTTTCTATGAACTAAAGGTGATTCAAAATACAGAAACAGTTTCTTTTTAAAATCACCCTGTTTGACAGCACTCACTGGTTTGAGTCTAAGCATCTTTGTAAAACATTATGGATTTGTTGCACTGATTTAGATCTTCCATGTTCCTTCTCATCATTAGCCAATTATGAAGGAACTATTATCTTTGTTCACCCTGATATTTTATCAACTTCACTGAAACAGTCTCATCACTCATGATACACTCAGGAGATTGGTCCATCACCCAGAAGTGCACAAAGAATATTTTTGGTGAACCGCCATTAGCCTTACGAGGAGTTTCGCATATACATGTGATCCTCATCAAAAGATGGATGCAGACTTCTATGTATTTGAGTACGGTAATAGATCCCATCTTGCATAACTGTGACCTACTGCTCTTTGTTCACATGCTTGTTAGCCAGTTAAATTTAGGAAGGCTTCAGATTTCATTGCTATCCCTGGTGAATTATTAGTCATCAACTCCCCAACATCAGGTCTTACAACTCTGTTCAAAGCAGAAACATCTCTGAAATCTTTTGAAGCATGACTTCATTAATAGATGATATACTAAGCATTAGAATTAACCGTATGGATTTGTATCTGTTACCACGATTTGTGTGAAATAGCAGAGGGATCCCCTTAATAAGAAATTCCTTTTAATACTGCCAATCAAAATATTTTTATTCCTGTTATTACAAAAGGAAGTTTGACACAGTTGCGCCTAATATCATTCTTCAGTAAGAAAATGAGGGTTTTTTCTTTTTTAAAGAAAGTTTATAAATATGCTAGGCACATATTTCCAACTCGTAATTTAAAACTGATGGCTATAATAAGAACTACAAAAATGAAACGTTTTTTGTTCAGAGTCATAATTCAGAATGAAGGATTATTTTACAAAAGCTTAATAACTATACATTTTTATATCTTCTTAGACACAGAAAATGAATCATTTGCAAAAAATTTCATGATCTATGCATCTGGCTATTTCAGCACATGGATAGTACTGAAGATCCCTGATATGTATATTACCTGTGGACACTTTTCTAAGTAACACTGGAGGTTCAAATCCAGAAATGTAGATTAGGTTGGCCCCTTTTTTTGACTGCAATGGCAGTCAAAGCCAATAGTTGTTAGGCCTTTTTAAAGAACTTTTCTTTTTCACAATTAGGTTTCAAATAATGCAGATTTCATAACTGTTATTAATGTAAACAAAGACTACTTGATCTTTCAAAGTTATATTAAAAAGATAGTTTCTGATCTACCAAAGCTTATTAAAAAGATAATTATGTTAATCATAATTTTTAAAAGTGTCTTTATCACTGCTGTATTTTCTGGCTTGATTAGCAAATAATATCTTCACAAACTTTGAAGTTCACAAAGATGTAAGATTCTGAATTACAGCTCTAGAAAATGTATTTTGTTGTTAACGGCATATAGATAGGTAATTGCTAGTTTGGGGGCAGAAATGCTTTATAACCAAAGCACTTTTTCCTGGAGGGAATCATACTGTCATTTGTTTTTATTTTCAAAATGAAAACAAATGGCACTATGATTCCTGAGGGCAAAAATGACTTCAGTCTATTTCTTCTCCTCTGCACGCTCACCCACTCATTCTTAGTTAGATGCAATATAGATACAGAACCCACCCACACCCCCAGGACTGCTGCAAAATGTATTCAGTTGCTGTACAGTAATTAACAGCTCTTGACTGGAAAACTGCCAGCATGTACAACGTGACACTCTTCCTTTGAACACTAACAAAGTGCATAAGTAATTTATGTTGGATTAAATATCCCTAACAGGGACCCTTAAGTAACCCAATCACTTTAAACAGGCTCCACATGCATGCTCCAGTGCAGTGAAAATGTCAGACAGTGATAACCCACTAATAGCACAATTCTAACTATATTCCAGCCATTAGCATTTTATGACATCAATCCTCATTAAACCTGGCAAGGAGAAAGATACTAATGTTTCCCAATTTTACAGCCAAGGTGGAAGAGAAATGGAGAAAATGTGTAGACAGGTGCTGTCTCCCAAAAAGGATTAACATTTTTTAAAATGTGGTAGCAATTTTCTGTTAGTACCTTTGTTTGCATTGAAAGAGAGACAACAAAGAGGTAATGGCTACAAGGACCTCGATGGAATTCAGCCAAGAGCAAAAGAAAAGACTGGTATTTCAGCCATTGTGCTCACTGCTAAAGCCCTGTGCCAACTCATCTTCCAACCCATTATATGAAATTTAATTTAACCTGCTATGCAATTAATTCAGATGTTCAGCCTATTTTTCTCATGGCAGAATCCCTCACACAATGCCTTATTTAAATATTAATCAGTCCTCTTTCAATTAGGACTAATTTGCTTCACAGGGTTTCTCTCATCTTCTGATTGCAGGAAAATGGAGGTAACTTGCAACGTTTGAGGATAATTAACATGGTATTTTTATAATACTGATACATCAAATGGGACCTTAATGAACCCCGCTGATTCCATTTAGTAAAGCATGCCTCAAAGTTATAATCAAGAGGAAAGCCATTGCCATCTGTTTGAAATACTAAGGAGCACAATTTAAACACAAAATGCTTATTTCTCTAAACTGTCTATTGTAGAGGTCTGCAAAAGTCATTTTTCTATGCAAACTAATTGTACAGTATTTTAATTTGAACCTTTTATTGCACATATACAAAACAGTGACATCTTAAGATGTAGGGGCCCTGTTTAATTAAATGTTGACAACCACAGAAATAAGTAATGTTTGTCAATGTTACTTCTTTTAAGCTTGCTGAGCAGTTGCCGCTAGAATAGCAGTAGTAAGTTTTACATTTCTAATGAATCTAATATTTCACAGCCTTTTGTTTAATATTTGAAGAACTTTTCTCAACAAAAACCATGAAGCTCTATGAAATGGAAAAACATACGCATACGCTGTTGGCTTGCTGCTCCTGACGTCACAGAGTAAACAGGTTAACATTTACACACGGCCAGGTGTGCACAGTGTTCCATCTGCTTCCAGGCAGGTTGAAGGTCAATGTTTTAGGCTTTGAGCTATTCTAGAGTTCCTTGGTTACATCTAGGTTACAGAGGCTATTGGCTCCCAAGGTCATTATCAAAGCACTCAACATGTTCCAATGGCAATAAAACATGATTGATAACAGATTGCTTATTTACAATGTTTACACTGTGGTCACAAGGATTTCCTCTGTGAACTTCTGAAAAAGTAGACATTACCTGTGGGTGTTTAAATAAGAGTCTCCCCTCATTTTCTTTATAAAGCTACTCTATATCCTGCGTCATTATAGCAGAAGCATCAATAGGTCAGAATTTCATTGTAAAAACAAAACCAAACATTTGATGTGAAAAATCACATTCATATTAAGTATCAGTCAACCAATAAAAGTATCAACTGTGTGTCTTAGACGCATTTACTAGATGCAGAGAAGAAATAATTGGAGGTACAAAGGACAGGCCAGTCCAGGGTAAGAAACACATTCCAGTTAAACCTGACAGAAAGAGCAAGAGAGGCCACCATGTGTAAAAAGGACAATGAAGAGATTAACTGGATTGGAGAAAGGAGGTCTGGCTGAGGTTTTATGGAAAATAAAACCTATAGCTCTAAGAAAGTTATGTTATCTCATTAGCCTAAATACATAGCACATTGAAATAATTTATGTGTTTATTACTTTGTTGAGTTTAAAAACTTCTAGGATGAAATCTACAAATTTCTCAACCCAGCACCCACTACTGGGTCGTGTTTCACATAGTCGGGGCACAAGTAAACCATTTATGGATTTTAATGAAATTCTTGTGCTCGTTTGGCAAATACCTACTGAGCACACATTGTGTTCCAGGCATGTTCTAACCACTGCGTATCAATCAGTGAACAAAAGATAAGCAAACAAATGAGATAATTTACAATAATAAAAATCTATGAAAAATGTAAAGCTAGATGTTAAGCATAGAAAGTGAAAGGTGTGGACATTTTGGATTAGGTGGTCAAGGAAGGCCTTTCTGAGGAGGTGACACATAGGCTAAAATTTCAATGACGAGTCAGCTTCAAGGAAGACTGTGCCAGCCTGAGAGTGCAGGTCAACGGCAACCGTGAGTCAGGAAGAAGTTTGGCTAGTGTAAGGAACATTAAAAACAAACAAACAAACTGGAGAAAAACACAAAATGAGGTTGGAGAGATGGACAAGGGTTGGAAAATTCATGAAAGTGAGTTTGCAAAAAGAAATTGGATTCCCTTCCTAAACGCAATGAGAGAAACAGGAGAGCTGTTCGCAGAGCAGTGACATAATCTGATCTGCGTTTTTTCTCTTGTTTTCCATGGGAAACAGAGATAGCAGACAAGTAAGCAGAAAATCAAGGACACTACTAGGAAGCTTCTGAATCAATCCAAGCCAACTATGTTCACGGTTTGGCTACAGTGGGAGTATCAGCAATGGAAACAGATGTGAATAGAGAAAGAAGCAAACAAGAGAGTGAAGGGCAGAAGTGTAGGATCAGAGTTGACTTGGAGGCTGTTGCCATAAATAACTGGGTATCTCTTTCTGAGACTGAAACACTAGGGAAGGCACAGTTCAAGAAAAAATCTCAAATTCTCTTATGGTCACTTTAATTTTACAAGTGGAGCTGTTGTACAGTAAATGCTGCTTATCAAAATAATATTTAAATCATTTACTATTATTAGCAGCTCTATGAATATTCTCTTCAACTTTTGAAATGGTTATTTCCTTCTAGTTTCACTAGTGTAGTGTGCAGTCAGATGCCTCTGAACCTTTACTACACCATCCCCTCTGACTGCACCACTCCTCCTAATATCTACCCTCTAGCTAATTTCCACTTTCTCTAATAATAGTGGGAGCTCATACTTATGATTGGTGAGTGCCAGACACCAAGCTAGGTGCTCAGACGACATTTCATTCAAAGTTCACAAAAACGCTAAATCTAAAAGATACAGAAATATCTACTCTACAGAGCACTCTTTCTGGCGGCAAGAACAGGGTGGAGTTGCTCCCCTGATCTCAGCAGATTAGGCCCCTCGGTGTAGATTTCTGTAGTAATTTCTTAGTTGCTCTGCCCTTTCAGATTGGAAGTCATTGGCATCTTCTGGAAGCATGTGGAAGAAAATATACCTAAATAAACCTCAAAGTAGCCAAGATTTTGATTTGTATGTGTACCACCTACAAAGGGCCCTACAAGCCCTCTGCCTCAATTGTGCTTCCAGCCTGATGGGGAATCCTTGATGCCCAGGAGTTAGTTCTTCATGGTCCCCCATCCAATTACTTATCCCTCACAGCTTGAGAGATGGTATCTCTCTCACAGTTTAAAGACAGCATGGCTGCCAACAGGCCAGAACGATCATTAATAAGTTAACTGTTCCCAGATAAGATTGCAATCTATGCCAGTCCTATTATAAAGTAATCTCTACTATAATTACTACGCAGACTTCCAGGACACAAACTCTGACGTGGGAGGCAGGTGATGAGGTTCTGTGTCCACTCACAGCTCAACAGGTATCTAATGCTTGTGCCCTTCCCACCAAGTTCCCACCCCAATGATGAGCAAAACACAATGCTTAAACGGTATTAAAAAGAAAACCAATGCTTTACACAGTCTCCCATCCCCTTAAAAATTGCAACAGAAGGGCTCAGCCCTATTGGTTTGTTCAATGTCCTCATCTGAGAAGAAAGGCCTGCTGCTGAGTGCCAAGATGGGGCCAAAAAGAAGAGCCCTCAGCACGCTCCACCCAGCACATCTAGACATGAACTTCTACCCCGCAACCAGCACTATACCACCAGCTCACAATCACCCCATCGGGCATTTGGACTTTTAGAGCAGAAGAAGAAAACAGCAAGTTAAAGAAAGGAAAGCAATAACAGTTAAAACAACACACTCATAGGTAGCACCTCATTTTGTGCCAAATGCTGCTTGTTTGGGGCTTCCAAAGATGGATTCATTTTATCTGCACAATCCAAGGAGGTAAAAACAATCATGATGCCTATTTTATAGATGTGCAAGTTTAGACACACACTTCATACAGTTACAAACCAGTTATGAACTCAAAGTCTCATAAGGAGGAAATGGAGGAAGGGAGGGAAGAGAGCAACGTGACCAGGGACCTGGGAGGAGGCACATGGGGGCAGAATACCCACAGGCATAAGGAAAATGGTGTGGTATGCCCTATGACCAACTGTATCCACCAATCACCCACACTTGTCACAAATAGCCATTTCACAGAATGCTACACTATTCTCTACAGCCTCCTCCAGTACTGAATAATTAAATATTTACCTAAGTAGATTTTAACTGAAAAAATAAGTATGTCAAGACTGTCCAATGATATTAATACTAAAAGACAGTAAAAAACACACTCTTCCCTGGTTGGAGCTCCTGGACAGGCGACCCCTGTGGAGGGTGGACCCTGGCCTATACATCTGAACATTCGCTGAACAGCCCTGACTCGTAGCTCTCTCCGCCCCTTTCTTCCAGTTCTGTCCTTGTAGACGCAAACAGTTTAGTGCTGTGCTGTGCCTAGCTGCTCAGCTGTGTCCAGCTTTTTGTGGCCCCATAGACTGTAGCCTGCCAGGCTCCTCTGTCCCTGGGGATTCTCCAGGTAAGAATACAGGAACGGGTTGCCATGCCCTCCTCCAGTGGATCTTCCCAACGCCAGGATCAAACCCAGGTCTCCCACATTGCAGGTGGATTCCTTTAATTGTCTGAGTCACCAGGTTAGTACTCCCCATAAAAATATGAGCACATGTACTTAATTTAATAAAGCAATTGATTTCCATTGCTAAGCAACACAAATGTGTGCATAGTTGAAAATTAGAACCAATAACTTAGTAACAGTTATGGTGACTACAGTAAAACAGTAATTCCCAGGTTACATCTAACTTCCACTCCTATATTTCATTTGCTTATGTACACAAACAAACAAATGCCATATGTTCCACTGTGACATATAATCTCTCAGAGTTGATGAGTAGCCACTCTATCACTTATTCTCTTACTCGAGAAAACATTTAATGAGAAATATTATGTGCCAAGGGTACTCAATCCTGAGGCTAAATTTCTGAAATCAGAAATACAGTACAGTGTGAGTGACAAGCAATCATGATAACAATAACGATGACGAAATAATAACCATGCAAATCAGGATGCTGATGAGAGCTCACACTTACAGGGTTTGCTGTGTGCCTGTTCTAATTGCTGCACATATGTGAACTCACTGCAGCATCAGAATAACCCTATGAGGGTGCTGCTATAAGCCTCATTTTATAAAGAAAGAAATGACCCAGAGATCTGAAAACTCACACACAATTCCCCTCAGTCACTCAGATAACAGAGGGTAAACAGGCCTGCAGGCCTAGGCACTAGCTCTGGTATTAGACCCTAACCATCTCACGATGTTGTGCTCATAGCAGTCCTGTTCAGTGTCTTGAAGACACACACACACAAAGAAATGCAAGCCAGACTTATGAGGTGGGAGTAGGGTATTAGAGAAGTCTCCAAGAGGAGGTATTCTTTGAGTTGAATTTTTAGGTGAGAATAAGACAACTAGATGACAGGGGTGAGGTGTGGGAAAGGTAATGCAGTATCTGAAGAGATCAAATCCAGAAAGAGCTGATCACTCCCGGAAACTGCACCGTGGGCCAGTTGTGGACTGAGGGCACATTTCACAGAGTAGAGAGAGAAGCCTGGAAAGGTGGGTCTCTTCCTGCGCACAGGCCCTTATCCTGCTCAATTCTGGGATATATTTTTATCTCTGTACTTCATCCTGCACCTTACAGAAAATTATCATTTAAAACTTTAATAATTTTGGGACCATGATAGTCTTGCTGGAGAGTACAACATTTATTGGAATAAGAAGTTCATCTCTGTGGAGAAGGCCTTCCCGGTGGCTCAGCAGTAAACAATATGCCTGCAAAGCAGGAGCTGAAGGAGATGGGGGTTCAATCCCTGGGTCGAGAAGATCCCGTGGAGGAGGGCGTGGCAATCCACTCCAGTATTCTTGTCTGGTGAATACCGTGGACAGAGGAGCTTGGTGGACTACAGTCCATGGGGTCACAGAGAGTTGGACATGACTGAAACGACTTAGCGCACACACATGTGCAGTGTAGTAGTGAGGCTCTTTCCTAAATTATTAATGAAAATATTATCAACGGATCAATGAAACTAAGTTACATTCAGATTACATCCACCCTTTCCTTTTTAAGCTGGCCACCAGTATTTACAGGATGAAATTACTTTATTCACTACTGGTATTAAAATTGGTATAATTTATTCTTCATAAATCTGGTGTGTGTGCAATGTGTGTGTGCTCATGACTGGAAAAGTTTAATGTTATTTGTCCTGATAAGATCCAAGTTAAACTGATGGCTTTATTTTTGCCAGGGTCATCTTTTTATCCCTTAAAACACACAGGCCCTTCTGTATCCTTTCTGAGTCTTGGTGTGTTTCTCCACTTTATGAAGAAGCCTGGAAAAAATGATCCTTTTAAGATGAAATGAAGTCTGCAATCCCTCAAATAGCCTAGGATATCCATCAAGAGGCACCCACGGTTAGACTGTGTGGGGTTCTGAGGCTTCATCCAGCCATTTCCCACCTGTTGGAACTCTCCTGCAGTGTGGTTTCAGGATCACAAACAGCCCTTGTGTTGAACAGTTAAGATACCACTGCCAGAAGCTTCAAGTAAAGGAAGGCAAAGTAAACAGTGCATGAAGAGTGTGCTGCTGCACTCAGAAGTCTGCGTTTACAACCATTTACAAAGTTGTTTCCCCCTCTACATGGCTCTACACATTTCTTCAAATTCTTTGTTAAGAATTGTCTGTAAATTGGTTTCTTCTTTGCAGACTATCTTAACATGCCACTTTTCCTTTCTTAAAAATCTTATGATTCTGAAGGAACATCAAATTTGTGTTCGTTTATTCTGTTTTTATGCTGAAAAGTGATCACAAAACAGAAGCATTACAGAAAACAACTATAAAATATGAGGGCTCCAAGACAGTTTGGGGAGCACCCAGTGGTCTATGGCTTCTGAGATACAAAAATTCTCGGTAGAAGAATTTACTTATAGTGACACCAGTTAAACCCTGAATTCAGTCTCCAGTATGAATTGTCTAATATATTTTATGCATCTGGTTTAAGCAAATACTAAAGTTATAATGGTAAACTCAGGTTATTTTAGCAAAAGCTTTTAGAATATTAAATTCCATTCTAGCACAATGGCTACCATATTTTGCTCTAAAGAGAGAAGAGAGAACTTTTATTTAAGTTCTCCTCACAAATCTATGGCCTTCTGAACTCAAAGTTGAGATGGCAGTGCTCTAAATTCTCATGAGTTGGATAACTGACTATGCCAGACCAAGAAGGTAGATGATTATTAAATAGCAACAAGGTCAAGTTTTCTGTTGTTTTTTTTTTTTATAATAAAAATTTTGTATTTTGCTTATGCTGGCTCCTCCTTGGGTAGAGGAGAGGTATCAACAAGTTTCTCACATTCCATCTAAGATTTTTCAGCCAACAGTATCATTTTTAAACAAAAGTAGCTTTTTTCTGAGAGATTACATTACTTATTTTCCCTCATTTTGATAAGGAATGAGCCACAAGTGTCCTTAAAAACTGAGATTATCACTGGTACTCATAACAATTACATCAGAATTTTAAAGCTGGAAGAAACTTTTGATTTCACCAGATCTTGCCTCTGCCTCTCGTAACTAGAATAATCTGCTCTCCCTCCAGAATGAGGCTACGGTTCTCTGCCCAAGCTCACTAATTAACAGGAGCCTTGAGAGGGGCTCTGGGCTCTTACACTGATGCTAAACCCTCCACAACACAGGCCTCACCCTTAGCAATTTGTTCTCTTAAAAATGTTTGCTTGTTTTCTCTTCTGTTTGCTCCATTCTGAAGCCAGTAACAAGTTGATTGGTAATGGCAGCAAAAGGGGGAAGATTCTTTTCTAAATCTTCGTGTAATTTCTCTACTATTGCCTGGAGATCCTGGAGATCCTGGAGCAGCCTGGTGTGATGAAATCTCAGTGGACTAGGGGAATGTGAGTAATTCTCAGGCTGCTCCCAACCAGCCTCAGGCTGTAGGCAAAAGCATGTAGCTTTTCTAAGATTTTATTTTCTTCATTTATGAAATGACAGTTGGGCTAAATGATCTCTGACCTCCATTCCTTGCTTCAGAATTAAAACAATATTCCCAAAATACACTGAAGTCACTTAAGAACTGCACTACGGTAATCCTACATTATGTCAACTCACATCAGTCATTCATTAGTGGGACATATCTAAAAAAGTATGAGCAAGCTCGATTAAGCAAAGAATGTCAAACTCAACCAACCTTAATCAAACCGATTTGATATGAATAGAAAGTGTATTGTTCACATACCTGTTATGACTGAAAGCAACGATTATCAAATATTTTCCAAATTGTCTTCTAATGAATCTACAAGACTGTTTATACAGTGGAAAATACTCCTGTGGTATGCTTTTTTTCCCCGTTTCCTTTTTCCTTGCCATAGTTGCTTTGAGTTGCCTGCTTTTCAGTAGTGCTCTATAGTTCCCTACGTTGTGAAGAAAATACATACAGACGAGGGGAAAAAGGACTTCAGGATTTTTGTTTATATCCTCATTATTTGCCAAGACATGATGCATTCCCTTGTTCATTGTCATTAATGCTCCCTTCCTCCTTTTTTCTTATTCCCTCTCATTATCCTTCTAAGAGGATAATGTCCTTTCATTGTCCATTTTTTTTTTCATTTCTCTCTTATCATTACCCTAACTACTTCATTCTGGCATCTACTAATTTTCCCTTTAGGCTAAAAATAAAAGAATCTCAACCATTTCTGTAAATTGTTGAAAATGATTCTTTTTTTTTTCTTTCAGAGAAACATTCTGCAATAACTTATAACTATGTATTTACCTTCTAGTTTGGGGCAGAGGAGAACTAATTTAAATACATTTAAATTTATATCCTTTACGATAGAACAGCACATTATTTACTAAATTGACACTTTATTCTGGTTTATACTGTTTAAATCCAGTAAAAGGAAAATGAGAAAACTCATAAAACAAGATAATTTTAATGTTCCTTAGCTTAACAGAAATTCACATGTGAAAAATAATTTACTCACAACTGGACTCTGAGAAGCATCAGCTTCCTTCTGTCTCAGGAAATTCAAAAGTCCTTTGCCATCTGAGACCATCAACAGCAACTGAAGTTTGAGGCCACCTGTAGTGGGTACAGCAGTAACTTCCCAACCATCAGTGATGCACATTTTGTCAAGCTCAACAAACACTAATTTGAGTGCTAATCTTCTGTGTGAAAGGCACTAATCATGAATCAAATAAACAAGCCATTTGAGTGTATAACTGTCAGCATGACCAAAATCTGTTCATACCGGATCAACACCACGCCCTGGCCAACTGCTGACGTACCACAGACCCCGCTGTCCACTGCTGCTAAGTCACATGGTCCTGTTAGCTCAACACAGACAAAGCAATCCTTGACTATCAAGGAAAGGGCAGGTTGAAAGGAACCTCAAATCAGAACTGCCTTTGGAGTCCCATGGCCACTGCCTCAGAAGAGCTCTTCCTGCCTCTGGGACTGGAATAGCCCTTGCTGATCTCCCTGACCCTACTTCTCCCTCACTTCTACTCTCCCTGGCTCTTCTCTTCTCGCCAAAAAGCAAAGAAATGTAATTTGGCCACCGTTTTGCTTCAAAACTTCCATTGGCCCCTTGCCAAATGAGGTCAAAACAAGCTATAGCATCAGAGGGGACCGGTCGCTATCCCGTGCTCCAACCACTTACTGGCAGTGAGACCTCTGGCCATGGTGGGAGTGCCTCATAAGAGGGACAGATGACTGTGTGTGTGTGTGTGCGTGCACATGCGTGCCCAAGTATACAGCATTAAACCACCTGGCACACAGTGGGTATTTAAGGTGCATTCTTTTCATCCCTTTTCTTACTAGACTGCTGGAGTAATCTCAATTTTCACAGTATGGCATCAGCAGTCCCACCCTCTGAATCAAGCTGCTCTGCTCTAACACCTTTTCACTTTCCCAGTCCTGCCCCCTCATTAGAGAACATCAGAGCTCCCAAACCCAACAGGCACCTCCTGGAGTCTGGGTCTTGTACCTAGGATGCTCTCTTACCTTTCCCCCTTGAAAATGTGCACTCATTATTTAACAGCAACCTCACGTCCTTCCCAAACTTCAGTGAGTTACACCGCATTTCTGCTTCTACCACATACTCATTCACTCACTCAGCAATTCTACTTTGTGGCTAGAAGCATGGACTCTAGAACCAGCCAGCCTGAATCAAATCCCAGGTCGGCCCCTCATTTACTATGTAAACTTGAGCAAGTTACTTAATCTCTGTGGCCCAGTATCTCTGGATAAAACAGTTAAAAATTTAAACCCTATTTTAGGAATTCTTGACATATTGTAGGAAAACAATAAGTGTGGAAGTGTCTTGGGTTCTTGTATTGGTTATGTCTTTTATTAATGAATGAGCTTAGGGAAGCCAATGAAATGAGCACTAACTGCTGACCTTACTGAGTGATCCAGCATCACCTTCGATGAAAAAGGAGGGGACTGAACTGAATAGTTTCTCTGAAGTCTCTTCCATGTTTACAATTCTAAGACTTTTTTCCTAATCTGCTTATTTCTAATTTTTCAGAGCTATTATTATAAAAGTTTTTCTTGCATTTAAGTGCCCACAGAATTCCTTAACACATGCCATATCAAATGTTACTTCTTTCAGATGGGAACACTTATACCACAGTCAAAGGGATTTCCAATAAAGTCCAAATTGTGTCTAAGTCTTAAAGTATTCTGATTGCTAATGGTAAAGGGTCTGGAGCCCAACAAACCCAAGATTATAGGAATTTAATGTTTATGGGTGTTTTTTTAACATGTCAAGGAACCCAAAGTATTACCCAACAAGGATCAGAAGCTGGTCAATCAAATATCTTTTCCTATCATTCACATCAACATTAACATCCTTCAAGTATGAAAACTTGATACCAAAGTCATAAAAGGTATTTGAGACCTTCATGAAGGAAAGAACTTTAAAGCCAGAAAAATCTTTAGGATTGAATGAAAGAATTTTAAAGCCAGAGAAATCTTTAGTATTTTTTATGTAGATATGATATTTAAGTATTAATCCATAATGTAACAATGGAGGAACAACTAAGAACAATTTACTTCCCTATAAAAAGTTGCATTTTTATTACTATAGAAAGTATGAGGGCTCAAAAGTATCATATAACAGGTATGAATAAATTCATTTTTACTGACTGCCAAGTCCATATACATAGTTTTCATTACATGGCTTTAAATGTACTTACATGTGCTTGTATATGTCTAGATCTAATCTTATAATAAAGTAGTCATATGACTGATACCATAAATGAGGTGTGACTCTGAAGTAGTATGACTAATTTTTAAGCAAATATATCAGAATTTAACCATAAATAATTACTAGTCCTTTTTAAAGTACTGAAGTTAGCTTGATAGTATTTTTATGGGTTTATCTTTATCTTAAAAGTCTTGCTTTAGAATCTACTTTTGTGTGTATGTGTGTGTCTTCATGTGTATGTGTTAGTGGTAAAAACTTTTTTTAGGGTGAATTAAATTAAGAAAAACTATCAAAGAGTTAATCACCTATGCATCAGAGCAAGTACATTAAAAAGTTATGGTAGAATCTAGCTTTGCTTTAAAACCTTTCAACTTGGTTGTATGTCTGAAAGTTTCCCATAATGAACTGTAGAGAAAAACATCAGAACTGAACTTAGTGAATATAATGGGAAATCTGTTAGATAATAGACTGACAGTGTAAAATAATGTAATGAAATAACTACTTATGAGTTCTGATATAGACCGGAATAGAAAAGTTACAAAAGAGGCGTTCTCAACATGTTTCAAACAATGGCACTAACTGTGGATCAGCTGTGTAGTATTAAAGAGGAGACCATGTATTTGGATCTCTATATTCCCACAATCATGTTTGAAGCATGGAGTCAACTATATGACTTCCCTCCACTTTGTGTGGATCCTTGAAGTAGTTCTACCATCCCTCTACTAAAGTACACTTTCTGAAAGCAAGAATGGAAATTTGATCAAGCGCGTGGAACAGACTGATGCTGGCATTCAGCCCTGAATTCATTTAAATTATGATACCAAATACAGTAGAAAGGGACCAAGACTTATGAATGGATACTTCCTGTCTTTGCGCAGCTCTGAACCCCAAGGAGTACCCTAAACCATAAGCCTTACAACCACAAAATCGACTCTTCCTTTTTTCTGTTCCTTTTTCTCTTTTGGAACCCATCAAATCCTCCATACTTAGCTACTTCCCTGAGCCAGTTTTGGTGTAACATTTAAAACCACAGAATTATGCTGGGAGGTTAGCACCTAGTCCATAACAGAACTGTAAAACTGTTCTGAATTCAGAAAAACTATGGTGGTGTCATTAAAGGTTTTGGAAGGAAAACAACAATTCCAATTTCCCTTTCATGACACTCATCAAAAAAAAAAAAAAAGGTGGACTACAGCCACCAACACTGTATGAACCAACAGCTCTGCCAAAACTGTGAATAATTAACAGATTTGAAAATATAAGTAGCTTAAGCCAATCACACATTTGGTAGAGGTGAAAGTTGACAGTGATAACTTGTTACTACAAGTGCCCTCTTTTTCGAAAACATGATTTCCCACCTGTCCCTCACTGACTACACAGAGCTGATTCCCTGTCCACATTTCCATAGGCCATGATGGTGCATCTGACACCTCAAAGAAGGTAACAGAATATTTATATACACAGAGCATTTCATATAGTTCCATGTAAAAGACATTTTTTTAATGATTTAAATTAGCTTATTTCTCCAGGTATATATTTTTCTCTCACCTAGACTATATGACAAAAATATCTAAATTTCTACTTTTATTGTAATGTAATACAGCGTTTTGAAATTCTACATGGGGACTCTTTTGAAACACAAGTTTCTTCCTCACACATGCTTAAACACTGGACAAACTTTGTGTATGTGTTTTAAGAATGAGCGGCGTCACTTAAATGTCCTCGTTAGGGAAAAATATATATGTACAACAGCTTCTTATCAAATTCAAGAAAGCCTAAAATGAAAAACTAACAGATGTGTAGTATGTATGAATACCTGGCTAGTCACATGGTTTTGCTACTTTCAGAAAACCAAATGCTAAGTTGCTTCAGTCACATCGGATTCTTTATGACCCCACGGACTGTAGCCTGCCACACTCCTCTGTTCATGGGATTTTCCTATCTGGTTAATCACACGGTTTCGCTACTTTCAAAAAATCAAAAACCCATTTTAAATTTAAGTATTAGCAGAATAGCTTAGGAAACTGAGCCCATCAGTGTCTTAACCCTATACATATCAATCCTCTAAGCCAAAATGGCACATATTCACCTTTACACAGAATTATCTTAAAATGATGGAGATTTGTATTATTTTCCAACTTTTGTGTGTATGAAAATCAGGTTTGTTTTTTTTTCTACCCAGTTTCATTCTCTTTCTCAACTTTTTTTTTTCTACTTTCACATGATTCTCCTTCTTAATTTTTACTTCCTTAATTACCTGCAGACACATCTTTTTTTTCTGTTATTATTTAAACAAGCTATATTTAGAAGCAGATACACTGTGTTTCCTTTAAGACGTGAAGGAGAGTTTCACCTTTAACAGTATACATCTGTTCCTTTCTATGTTTATGTGATGGTGGTAACAAGATTTTTGAAAAATCTTTTTCAAAAATCTCAGGGTTCAAGATTTCATTTTTTAAAGTAATTCACAGGCAAGACTTGTAACTGGTACAAAAATAGTTCTGCTACTCAGA
The DNA here is from genome assembly GCF_016772045.2 of Ovis aries. Lineage (NCBI taxonomy): Eukaryota > Metazoa > Chordata > Mammalia > Artiodactyla > Bovidae > Ovis > Ovis aries. The sequence continues at coordinate 38,178,014 of NC_056062.1, forward strand.
CGTAAAGGAATCATGTTTGATGTTGAAGAGCTGGGATTCTATTTTCTACTCATAGTTGCTAGTTGAATAATGACAGTCCAGATACATGGTAGTTAAGTCTGTAGAATATAGCAAGGTCATTCCAAATTCTAGAGAACTTTCAGTCCCTTCAACAGTCATTCATGTTAAAATGAGGCCAGATCAGGTTTCCTGTGTGAGGCAAGAACAGTGAGTACCCCCAAAACATCCAAATCAGATAAGCAAAATTCTGGGGGTTGGTGTTCCATTCTCCACCTCTCTCCTGCCTAGAAAAAAAAAATCTACTGATCTCTTCTAATTTAGGAAAGGATTAAATAATGATTTAGTGGAAGCTGACTTTTATAGGACTCAAAATATATGTGCTGGCAGAATACCTGTGACTATCATGGAATGAAGCCAAAATATTTGAAGGGCTTCTTTTGCCCTTGACTTCAGAGAGATTTCACCAGAAAGTCAGAAGTAAAACGGGGCTCCAGCTTAGTACCAACAAGTCACTCAAGGCATCTGGGTTAAGTTGGTGCATCTTTCTCTTCCTGGGCAATCATGACCATGCCTGTGTTTACAGCCAATGTTGATGGCCATTACCTGGGCTCATAGGCCTCTGTACACAGTCTGTGTCTACTGACTTTTAAGAAACTATAGCATTACAGAAACATGCTGATTTTTCCCCTTCATGTTGAATGACTTCATTTGGTTATTCATTTGACAATAACAACACAAACAATACTAACATATATCTCATATTTATGTGCTAGACCAACTGATATACCATAATATACATACATATGGTATGAAAATTTTAAAATACTCAACTAAGAATTAATAATGGCAATGCAGAAGCTTTTTTATGAATTAAATATTTCATCAAGATTGTTTAATTCTCCTATTCATTATTTCAAGGCAGTTAAATTCTCCTAGTGTTCAAGCTGCATCAACACTTTGAGTCCTGAGGGTCTTACTGGGAGAGCTGCAATTTCAGACAACTAAATAATAACCTAGGTGTTAATGAAACAGCATTGCTGAAGGTTCATAATTTACAAACAGGGAGCAATTGAGGCACTGAAGGAATAAATGCCATCTTTCTGTAGGAAAACAATACTCTGAGCCTGAGTTTAAGTAAACTGGATCATCATCCATACCTCAATGTCATGTTTTTAAAATTGCATATGGCACAGGATGTATTTCATGGCAACTCACTGGTAATAATCCCCTAGTTCATGGTACAGGCCAGGTTAGCGGAGAAAGGTGCACTTGGGGAAGGAGAAGAAGGAAAGAGGTTCCAGCTTTCACGTATTTCTGCTCACTGCTGGAACAATACAGCCACACACTCACTGTGCAAGTTAATTAAATGCAGTCTTTTAACCATGGGTTAGTTTACGTTGAATAATTTCACAATTAACCTAAGAAAGAACTTAGGATTGTGCTGCAAATAAAAGCCCTAGAAACAGAGGCTTCTGACAAAAAAAAAAAAAAAGAGCCTAAAAAACACCATCTACACTAATTTCAAAACATCACAGAATGAAATGATAAACAAACTTAATTATGTTGTCAGAAAAGTGAGTGTAGTAATTTAAAGACAAAGTTTTATTCAGAATTCCCCTCTTTGTATTATGAATAAAAAAGAGAGTGCCATGTCTAACAGGGAGTTTTTGCAATACAGTGTCACAGTAAAATACCCGGTTCCAGTCTGAAATGTTATTAGGAATATAAATGAGTTCAATAGTAATTGTTAAGCCATTAGTTGTTATTACAGTAATGTAACTTCAGAATAAAGTCTGAAGTAAATCTTTACAGAAAATAATTACTGCTTTCTTAGAAGTAAATGAGTTCTATTTCCTCCTGTCCACAAGGTCAAATGAACTTTCTCCCAAAGGCACAGCTCCTCAGAATCTCAGAGTAAGAAAGAGTTCTCTAAATCAATCTGCCAACCTGTCTTGTCTCATGGCCCATGACAGTACCTTTATATGACGGCAGGTTACAATGCTCAGGTAACTGGTAAGTTCTGTTCTTGGTCATCATCAGAAGCAATAATGAGGAAGCAGCTGAACTCTCCAGTCTGTGGGACTGTATTTAGCAATAGCTCCCTGCCTGGATCTTCAGTCACCTTCCCATGTCTGCACTCCACAGACAGTGCCATGTAAACTCACCATTTGGATACTGTAGATATTTTTCTGTTTTACTGATAGAAACACTAATACATCAAGAGGCTAGGAAACTCACCCCCAAAACACAGAACTCACAAATGGTAGAGCAAAATCTCTGGTCTTCTAATTCCAAGTTAATATACCTTTCCCCAAAGAGCAAGCAAAGGAAATAGCTTTCTTGGAACTGTCCTTACTGTTTATACCATCATGAATGAATTGAGCCAAAGGAAAAAAAAAGAAACAAAAAATGGAACCTATTGCTGGTTTTCCCCTGGAGACATTATTTAAACATCTAAGTAACATCCTCTATTAAAAATAATTTGTATTTACACCATTTAACATACAACATACCACTATTCATGCTTACATGAGTATGCATAAGCATAACAGAAGCATTAATACATGAAATATAGTTATTTCAAAGAAATAAAAACATTTTCAAAGCGTTTGAATTCATTCAAGGACACAAAATTCATCATAAACTCTTCTCACATATTTTAGAATCTAGTCCATTGACTTATTTTCAATGATGCTAAAAGCAAATTAATTTACCTATCAATTATTTCTTTATCAGGTAATGAAACGAAAAGCAGGTGGTGATACAAAAGAAGAGACACACCTTAAGCATCTTAACTGTCTTTCAATTCATAAGTCAGTTTGCTCTTTCAACTTGGGGATCATAGAACAGTAAATTAATCACTCAACTGATAACAAATGTTACTCAGGCTTCACTTGGCAATTACGTGGTCACTCAGAGAATCAAAGGCAATTAAATAGCTGATCAATGAGCTCTCCTCGTCAATAGATAACAAAGACTCCCAAGTTTTATCTCCTCTTTTTCTAAATAAACTAGAGAAAACATACATTTTTATCAGCATATTAGGCTGAAAAGACTTGAAACTCCAATGTCTTTCAACATTTCAATATAGATTAAATTCTATGTGTTAATGATGATATCTACAATATAACAAAGTATTAAGTATTAGAAACTAGGTTTAGGAAAAAAAAAAATCCCTTCACTGAATAAGATAAGCAAAGCAGACCAATAGCTAAGCAATTATTCATCCTACTGAAAACAGCAGTGTGATGAAACTACCCAGTTCTCTTTTTTTCTAATCTATAAATTATTTTAAATCCCTTGTAAAGAGATTTCAATAGGATTTCAAACAATGGCTTTCAAACACTCATGTAGAAGAACATTTCTGCTGGCTACTGATACCTTTATGAACTCCTGAGTTAAACCACTTCTGTGGATCACAGAGTGCTTTATAGTTTCCCCAAAGAAAGTGAAGTTGTTTGAAATATGAGTGTTTAGAAAGTTCGCCTCTCTTGCGGAATGTAGTCAAATAAGAGAGCAGAGTAAAGTGGTAGGGGTTTCTATACTAAGAGGGCTTTGAAAATTAAAAGCAAAGAAGTATATGTTCTTGTATTATATAGTCACTCTAATAAAAGCAAACAAAACAAAACAAAACAAAACATCCGGGGGATGCCTGACATGAATAGGTTCATAAGCCTGGTATTGATCCCCTGATTCTTTTCAAGGGAGGCCGCCTTGCTGTAGCCTGTCCCCTGGGGGCATTTCTGCCACCTCCTAAGTCTTGAACTAGATATAGGAGAGCTTGGAATTTCATGTTTTGTGACAATTTATTGTAACTTATGCCCTATTATAAAGTTTATATATAGTCAGGATTAACGTGTGCATGAGGAAGGCAGATATAAAGAAGCAACATCTCAGAGTTGACAGTGGAACTGGACTTGGAGTTGTACAGCCAGGCTAGATTTCAGTCTCCCTTCCAGGCTATGTGAGTGAAGTCATAGACGGAGTTGGCGAAAGCGTCTCAAGAACAATGGAAGACTACTCAAATATTAGAAATTATAAACCAGAGAGTAAAACACCTATGTATTCCATCTTCCTTAGGCTCAACACTTTATTTCCTTGATCTAGTACTTAAAAAGTCATTAGATTAATAAAGTAAAATTAGAATTGTATAATCTTTGAGTTTTCTTCCCTATCATAAAGCACTAACGTAAACAGGGAAAGCTGATGCTCTCATTTCCTTCTGATTCTTATATTAATATAAAAACCTGAATGTATTCTAAACTTCAGGGCATCTGGCAAGAAGCTCAAGTTGACCTTCTGGATCTTATATTTGCCTCACCTAACATCTGGATCATAAGTGTTTTTTATCTTTTATACCTTCATTTTGACAGTTTGAATTGTTTATGTTTTTGCTGTGAAATATCTGTAAGAACAAAACTGAAACAGCTCAGCTGCATTCTGTGTGTTGCATTCTGCAATATTTTACCAATATGGAAATCTTTTCATTGTTTCTGATAAAGGAACTAAATCATTCTTTGTTTTCAAGATCAATCACTCATCATCAAATATTTATGGGAAGCTATTATATGCAAGGTGCTACACTAGAAACTGGTCATACAAAGATTAAGATGAATATATATATTCTTACTGGTTTGTGGCATAAAATTATCAGCAGAATCAGGATGATTTTAGATGACTTCAAGAACAAAGGAAGAAGGGTTGCTGGTTCAGTATAGTCTTAATGTTTGACACCAACATACAGATGGTATTTATCATCTACAAAATGATCCTTCATACCACTTACTGGGGGCATTATACTGAAGAGAATGAGACAGGTTTGGCTCCTTTTGACAATGACAAGATTTCCCGCTGTCTGATGAGGATGTAGCTTGCTCTAGTTAATGTATAGGAAAGCAGGAGATTGATTTAAGAAAATATTGAGGACAATTAGTAACTCTAAAACAATCCACAGAAACTTTGGGATTATGTCAGACACCTCAAACAGAGCTTGGTATCCTCAGGATACAAACAGAACAGATAACTTTAAAACAAACACAATTTGCATTTTAGTTAAACGTTGTACAATTTTTCCTTGTAAATCTTAAATATTTCTATTCAACCTGAGTCCTAGCAAAGAAAGAAAAATCTATTTTGAATTTCAAAAACTTATGTAAACAATCTGGGCCTTCAGTAGATGCTTTAAAAATACCTATTAGGGGAAAATGACTGATAAATAGTCCAAGACTTATACAAGTCTAAACACTTCCTTGAAATTCATATGACAATAAAGCTAATGATGATTATTAGTTTCAGAGGATGCCTTTGACATTTCTTTTTTTTAAGCTGAAGTATAGTTGATTGTCCTCGACATTTCTCGAATGAAGAAAAATCACATATACTATAGACCAAACCATTGTTTGATTCCACGATTTTTTTTCAAAAGTGTTTTGCTTAATGCACAAACTTATTGACTAAGCCATTCAGTATTAAGATAAAAACCATAGTGCTCAGTATTTTGACCAAAAAAATTGCAGAAATTCCTTCTCCCTTTCTATCATTTAAATATGTTACAATAATATAATGCCTTTTCCATAAAACAGTAATGACTTAAAATCCCTAGTGAAAAGACCAACAGAACACATGGTTTGCATTTGCCCACAATCCACTCTCCACTGCACGGCCTCTAGCATCTCAGCAAGTTTGCCTGGGGAAATATATTAGTCTGCCTCAACTAGAAAAATCATAAAACATAATCTTGACTGTTGTTTCATTCGTTTTATAAGACTAATAATTCAGTTGTCTTATATCCAGAAAAGCAGTCTTTATAACATGTTCTCTTCTACTGACATTTTTATGCCATTTTTCTAAAGTGCCATATATTTCAAATGGCGTTAGAGTTAAGAGTTATTACTCATAAGTAACTGCTTCCCTTAAAGAATCTAGGGAATTTGGATCAATGTGTAAGTGGTACTGAGAACACATGTACACTATTTAAGGATTTAGAACTTATCACTGGATTCTCCAAGCAAGAATACTGCGGTGGGTTGCCATGCCCTCCTCCAGGGGATCTTCCCGACCCAGGGATCGAACCCATTTCTCTTAAGTTTCCTGCATTGGCAGGCAGGTTCTTACCACTAGTGCCACCTGAAAAGCCCTATCCCTGGTCTGGAGATAGTCAAACAGCTAACCTATTTCCATTTGAAAGGAAAATAAGATGATTCTCTAACGATGTTTTAACGTCACTTTTCTTAGAATTATAGTCAGTCATTCAAGACCAAGCAATATTCTTGCTTTCTCTCTCTCTATATATATATATATATATACACACACAGACACACACATACACATATCTCAAAAAACCATGTGTACTTTTGTTAAACATTGTTTTCCAACTTCACATATGAAATCTAGGATTAATTTTATTCATATTAAAAAAATAATAACATATGATAAAAGAGAGGTTAGCTCAACTAATTGTACTAACTTGAAAGTTAATCATCTGTTCAGTGTTTAGGGCTCAATTTGTGAAAATGAATGACCAAAATGATCTAATAAAACTCTCCAGTGTTTTAAAGCTACATGTGCATTATAGCATCTTATGTTGATTATTAATCAAATACTTATAATATGCACAAATAATGGAAGCTATATTTAACTCTCTTACACACAGTTCATGAGTAGGCATGAGTACAGAGGTTATCAGTACGCAGGCATCATCCCCATTTTGGGTTACTCTTTCCTTCCTCTAGCAGAAAGAAAACAAGAAAAGATTTCTAACTACACCACAATGTTAAAGCCTTGTCCAGTGTTCCCAAATGCCAGAGATGAGGAACTGTTTTCTTTTATCCTTACAGCCAATCTATCCTTACAGTTATGAGTTCACTGGAAATGGCTTTTGTGACTTGCGTCATGTAATTTGACATTGTCAGTATTCGGTAATTAAAAGGGAAGAAAGGTTTGGGGTTTGGTATTAAAATTTTGACAGAGACAAATATATTGTTTCAGAAATATGTTTAGTAACTTTTCCAGGAACAACAACAATAAACAAAAAAACCCAACATAGTTCTGAGAATTATATTAAAGACTAGCCTGTTAAAACTTTGCAAAAGGAAGTTTCTTTACCACAAACCAAATACATTCCTCTAAATGTACACTCTGTCATAAATTACAGAGATGTTCTCTACTACATACCACTAGCCACCACAAGCTCATAGACAGTGAAAAAAAAAAAAAAACAGAAAGAAAGAAAATTCGAACTGGCTTCACTGTAAGAGCTTTTCCAGTTTTCCAGGGACATTTCTCGGATTGCACTATGGAGCTGATACGATGACCAGTTTGCTGATTTACTTTGTATACTCTGGAGTTGATTCAAACGCCAGGCTTGCTGTGATCTCAAAGGGGGAGCCATGCTCAGATCAGCTGCAAAAAGGCCCTGGGGACAAGCACTGTTGTAAACCAACAGGAGCTCTACTCTTGAATCAACAGTAGCACACAGGGACCAGATGAGCTTATTACTTGGCTTGAGGCAAACCCAGGGAGGGCTTTCTCTACCTACTCCCCTCCACCGTGCCATTTTCTCAGGTCTGAGCTTGAGAATAAAGAATAAGAGCCAAATGTGTCCTGCCCCTCTGTTTAACCTGTTAGCCTTAGTCCACTACAGAGTTCCAGGCAACAAGAAAAGCTGCAGCCAGGAGGCCAGGGATGGGAAATGAGGACTCTAAGCACAGCCACCACAGAGAAGCACACATTTCAGCCTAAATGGATTGAACCAAATGCAAAGGCCAGAAGCTGATCCTACTACATGTGGGAAATTGAATACATGATAAAATGCTCTTAGGGAAAAATGTTAGATCCCTGCCTCACACCTTAGTCAAAAACAAATCATTAGAGTCAAATATTTCAAAGAAAATAAAGTAGAAAGTACGTTAGTGGGGGAAGTACAGTACAGTGGGGAAGGCCTTTCTAAGTATCACACAAAGTTCTCTCTAAAGGTCTGAATTTCCCAAGTCACCACCTGGGTCTCTGCACTGCTAGTACTCGCTCCCTTTATCTGGACTGTCCAATCTCCAAGACTGTCTATCCCATCCTGCAACTTTAACCAGACTGCCCAGAAAGCCATCTCAGGATGTGACAGCAGTGGCTGCTGGACACCATCCTAGAAAGAACTGGCACCAAAATACAAAAGTTCGAGTTATTCTTTAGAAGTCTTAAAATAATTTTACTAAAGTAACTGCCAAGTGACACTATGATACAGGATACTCTTCATATACATTTCTTTTGCCAAAGAGATCAAAACATTTTGATGGACAGCCTATAAAAATTAAGAAAAATGAGTAATTTGTAAAGTTTTCATTGGAAATGTTCCCAAACCATGAGACCCAAGAATTGTACTGATGCCACTACAGTGAAACTAATATGATTAAGTGATGCTCTTTACAATGTTCCTAGGACTATAGTTACACTTATCCTCAATCTCAACCTCTGATGTGAAAAACAATCTCTGAACACTGGTAGTCTTCCCTGATTAAAGGACTAAATCTCATGGAAACCCCTCGAAATGTTTGCTGTCATGTGTCATTTATTATATAAAGGAAATGCACGTAGTGCAGAAATTCCCACCACAGGTTTTATTAACTGGAAAGCCATATTCCCTCGGCTTAGGGCATATCTGATAAAGACACCAACTGTGCAGAGTCTGGGTTCCCATGTGAGGAGCAACTAGGAAAAGGCAAAGCAGTTATTTGCAACAAGTTACATTTCCACATTTTAACTAATTACTTAGGAAAAATTGATAAGATCATGACATATTTAGAAAAAGTATAATCTGATTTGGAACAACAGATAAAATATGACAAGCTACTCCTTAGCCTTTACTAATGTAGGAATCTGAATTTTCTCCCTGGAAGAAAGAGTATGAATGATGTCCTTAGATTTAAGCTTTAAAATATAGTCAATTTATTTTTAAATAAAAACCTTATTCAGGGAAATATTTAAACACAAAATGAAACATATATTACAAAACCTATTATTTACTAGCCACATTTTGTAAAAAAAAATAAAAAAATAAAAAACTTTACAAATAGCGAGCATTTACTGTAACTGACAACACGCTAAGTGCTAAATACACACCTCATGGGTTTGTTCTGAGAGTTTAAAATAGACATTATATGAAAAACAGAACACTGTCTTGGACACGGAAAACATTCTGTAAGTATTAGTTCCTAGTATCTCATTTAATCCTCTCAACAAGCACGGCTGGCCCAGAGATATTAAATAACTTGTCTAAGTTACATCATCTTACTCCAGAGCTTATGCTCCTAACGGCACTCTTCATGAATACAAACAGTATGTAGACGCCTTCCTCTCTCTTTCTCTCACCATATAGTCTACATAAATGGAGCAGTTTGTATGTGAATGACATATATTTATACATCACACACATATAAATGCTGGAAGAAAATGCATGCTGAGTGGTATAATGACACATTTTTATAGCTTCACTTTGCATATTTTCTACAGGTGACATGTATGCCTTTAATAATCACTTATTTTTCAAAGATCTTCAAAAAGCTTAAATCGTGAGAACCTTAAGAAATTTTAAGGGCTTCATATGATTTACCAACAATATCAGCAAAGAATCTTTTTTAGTAAAAGTGATTACTACAGCAAATTATTTCTTAAAGCACTACAAGCACCACAGTAGATAAAAGGAGTTTGTCTTACACCATTCCAGATATCCTAATTTCTCATCGGTCAACAATAGAATTATTGTTTTTTTAATATTATTTGTAAATATCCACAGGGCCCCCTAGAATGTAGACCAAAGTCAGGTCAGTCCGTGCTCTGGGCAGAAGAGGGAGGGGTTATTTTTAAAGTATCAGTTAAAGAAGTGAAGGTTTCCTCCGATACAGAAATTGGGCAGAGAGGTTAGGGTACGGAGGGAGATACCAAGTTCAGGTCTTCAGTCAAGTTCAACAAATATACCTTGAAGGTCAACTTCTAGCAAGGCTGGGTCTTTCTAGAACATAGGAGGCAAAGAGATAAAGCACTCTTAAGAGCAGCAAGAGGAATCTGGCCAAAGAGGATCTGAACTTCTCCGGGCTCTACTACACTGGCAGCCTTCCAGTTGGTTTGTAGTAAGGAAGAGGTGGAGGAATTTTACATAATGAGGATGGCTCACTAGGGAAGTAAGAGCCAGTTTGCTCTTAGTAGTTTTCTGGAGTATAAAAGGAAGAGAATTGCCAAAGTGTGGTATCTTCTTTTTTAAAAAAGTTATTTTCCATTATGGCTTACTATAGGATATCGAATATAATTGGAGAAGGCAATGGCACCCCACTCTAGTATTCTTGCCTGGAAAATCCCATGGACAGAGGAGCCTGGTGGGCTGCAGTCCATGGGGTCGCGAAGAGTTGAACACTACTGAGCGGCTTCACTTTCACTTTTCACTTTCATGCACTGGAGAAGGAAATGGCAACCCACTCCAGTGTTCTTGCCTAGAGAATCCCAGGGACGGGGGAGCCTGGTGGGCTGCCATCTATGGGGTGGCACAGAGTCGAACACGACTGAAGCGACTTAGCAGCATTGAATATAATTCCCTGAAGCATTGTATCTTCTTACTCCCCTTTCCCCATGTCACCAAAATCAAAATAAAATTGAATAAGTACACATACAGGTCTCCTAAGAGACTAAGAAAGAAGGTGAAGGTATCTTTGATGCTCAACTAAAGATAAGGTGAGCCCCCAAAGACCTCCTGTTTCAGGTATAGGGAGAAAACAATTTAACTGGAAGGAAAAAATGAAGGAATCTTTTTACTGTTTTAGAGAATTATTTTATGAAAAAGATATTACTGGGCTAGTAAAAATACAGTGTGGAAAAAGAAAGAAAGAATTAGCAATAAATGTATTTCCTTTGAACAAATTAACACTAATATTGATTCTTAAATGTCCTTACAGTAGTCTACTGTCAAATTAGATAACATGGATTTATATTATTATTCAAGGAAGAATTCCCTATCGGGAGGCCCATATTTCAATGCAGAAAGTATTACATTATTTGTCAAGGAAAACACATTACTCTTTGTAAAACAGAAAAGTTGACCTTGGCAAACAGTTAGTGAAATTGTTCTCTACTTGATTTCACTTACATGCAGTGTGTGGGAGAGAACATATTTAGTGTTGCTTGGTGGCATTGTTTCAAAAGAACTCTCAGTATTGTAGCCAGAAATGAGTAGGGAACATCTAGAAAATAGTTCACATTGCAGTGCTGGGAAGTGATTGAATTCTTGTTTCCATGCTTTATGTTAGGTAGTAACAAAGAATTTGGTGGTAATTAAGTACTGGCTTAATGTATGTTTATCTTTTTCCCAAGATCAACTATAGTCACTTTTTCCATAATCAAAGACAAATAATAAGCTTTCATTCTTTGTTAAAATTCTAAAGTTGTGTAACCATTTCCCCTGTTACTAGGATGTTATTACTTTATCATTCAGCTCTGTTTCAAGTGGCACTGCCACTTTTTTTACATACTGTTCAATTTTCTTAAGGCAAAATTTGATATCCTCATGTATCTCTGTCTTTGTTTATGGATTATTCAATCTATCTTAACGGGTTTACTTACCCTAACTTTAAAAAATATTTATGTTCATTTATTTGGCTGTGCCAGGTCTTAGTTGCAGCATGTGAGATCTTCAATCTTCCTTGTGGCATGAAGAATCTTTTAATAGCAGCATTTAGGAGCTAGTTCCCTGACCAGGAATTGAACCCAGGGCCCTTGCATTGGAAGCACAGAGTTTTGGCCACAGGACCACTACGGAACCACCCCCAGCCCCGCCCCACACAACTCTTTTCTTTGTCTTTATCCCTCTGGCTCCCAATCTCACTACTGTCCTTTGTATTATCATTTGATACAATAATAGTAATACAATAATAGTAACGACAAATCTTTTTCAGTGCAAGTAACTTTTTGAAGCAAATTTTGCATATTAAGTCATTCAATTTTCTCAGCAACACTGTCAATTAGATAATACCATTATCCATGCTACAAATGAGAAAACCAGGACTCAGAGAGACTGACTATAATCTACCAATGTCACAGAGCTCTGAATGGGTATTTCTTTCTGATGCACAGTGCTGACCGTCCTCCATGATAGCAAATTGCTTTGTGTTGTTTAGTCTCCTTCACTGTCTATATTAAGGATGAGAAATTACCCCACTGCTAACCTATCAAGACTAGCTGGTGAACAATTCTACTCTTGGGGGAAATTTTTAATTGAAAAACACAATGGAATTTTTCACACTAAATGTCCTTTACTTTTGTCACTCCCTACTTAAAGTCGACCATAAAGCTCCATCTTTTTTGATTTACTAAGAACTGAGTCAGCAAGGATTACAGGAGATTACCAAGAGATTGTACCGTAAATATGACAGATTGTAAAACAATGCAAAATAGAAGATGAAAACAAAATTTTTTTCAAAATTGCAAAGCAAATCTGCATTTGAGTGTGTGTATGATCAAAATATGTTATTAAATGACTGGATCAAGGTATTATGAATGGGGATGTTTCAGCTTCTGAACTATCAATGTGGATCATCAACAATAAATGCAACTAAAGCACCTAGTACTGATTGCTTTGAGAAAAGGCATTTGATAAAGGAAAAAAAAAAAACAAATGAAAACAGTACCATGAACCATTTTACCTCCTGTGAACAGAGATACATCCTCATATCTCTAAAAGATAATGTGCAGTAAAAGTTTAGTAATTACCTGGCATTTCCTCTCTTTGATGGTCTCTGTCTTCTGTAATTTCCTCTACCACAATTTTTAAATAACCAAAAAAAAAAATGTTTATCTGGTGAAAAAATTCCCCTCTCTTCCCCTACTCCATAGTTTCTCACTACTAGCAGAACTACCACCTGGCCTTTAAGATTCTTCACCAGTTTCATAGTTAGTGGCCAAGTGATCTATCTACCTGATAAGAGGACAGTGAGTCCTTGAATAGAGCTTGTAACTTTACTTTTGACCATTGCACCATCTGATACTTTCCTACATAAAATAAGGGATCTAGCCAACAAGCAACCCAGAGGTCTGGAATTAAGTCCCCTTGGACATCACCTGGAGAAAGAAGGCAGAGTTGGCGAAAAGCAGACTCCAGTCTCTGCCCCAGTTAGGAAGGCCAGGAAAGCAAGAGCAGTGCAAATTTGCATCACTCTTCCTCATCTTTCTTAACTCTTCTCTAGTTTAGAGTTAGTATTTTAAACTTTTTAAATTTTATTAATTTATTTTAATGTATATTTTACAAATTCAAAATTTCATCTTGAGGACTATTATTTTTCCTAAACTAAACACATCTAGATGTTACCCCCAATACAGCACTTTGGGGATTTCCATTATGTCCTCCAACCCCAGAAAAAAGATACCAAAGTACCCACACAATCCTTATTTAACAGAAGCAAAGGTTTTTGTCTTAAAATTCAAATGCAAAAGTAAAGTAAAAGGGGCTAAAATATAAAAGTAATACCCAACACCCTCACAGCAATGTGGCTTTTCCTCCTCCTGGTTCATTCATTCTCCTTCTTTCCCTCTCCATGTTGGTTTCAGCTCATGCCATCACAAACACTTTCTCTAGGCTTTTATAAATATTCATTCTGTACTTACCATTCACCAAGCACCTTGCAAGCACTGGGGAACTTAGGGTAAATATGACAAATAAGACCAGCCTTAAGAATTCATGTCAAGAAGATTTAACAACTTGACCAATAGCTACAAAACAGTGTGATAAGCACTGTAATGGAGGTTGGTGAAGGAGAGGAGAAGGATGTCCTAGCTCCCCAGAGATTGGGAAAGCCTTTGCTGTTACGCTAAGTTGTGTCCAACTCTTTTGCGACCCCTTTGACTATAGTGTGTCAGGCTCCCCTGTCCATGGGATTTCCCAGGCAAGAATACTGGAGTGGGTTGCTATTTCCTTCTCCAGGGGATCTTCTCCACCCAGGGATCAAACCTGTGTCTCCTGCATTGCAGGCTGATTCTGTACCGCTGAACTACCTGGGAAGCCCCAGGAAAGCTTTGCTGGGGAAAAAATCCTTAAAGAAGACTCAAAGCATGAATGCAAGTCTGTCATGTGGGCCAGGGAGAATATGTCCAAATAAATTAGCTTTTAGAGCAAATATCAACACAAGGGGGAGCAGGGTGATTACTCAAGAAAGCATAATAATTTTATAAATACGGAACATTTAACTGGATAATTTAATATGAATTGAGTTTGAAGGCAGCATGGGAATAAGGAAGGAGGCGGTTTCAACTTACGGCTTTTATTATCAGTGTGCTTTACCAGAATGGCTCTTCTGGGTGATGATTACTACCTGTTCTAAGTATACAGCTTAAAGGGATACTGCAGATTGCTCATCTTCTCCATTTATAAAATAAAGTCAAGAACAGCTGCTTTTGTTTTATACTTGCTCCCCAGTTACAGAAGTTGAAACAACCATAAAATTCCTCAAACCTTTGCCCCTTACTATTGAAGTCAAGTCCCCCTCTGTAACTTTTTGTTTCCTCAAAAATTACACAATCTCTGACAATTATTTCCAAGAAATAAAGGATGTATGTGTGTGTCTGTGTGTGACAGAGACAGAGAGGAGTTAAGATTCGAGAATGAAAGGGAATCAGACCTATTATCAAGCTTTAAGACTGCTGCAGTAAGTTAGTTTTTATCGCCCTTATAATATAGATTAACTTCTCTAAATGATTTAATTTAATGCCTTTATCAAGAAAATTAAGCCATATGAATCCTTCACAGTAAAGGGGGAAAGCCTTATGGATTTATTTCACATTTTTATTCTTGCCTGTTTTTAGTAAAAATAAACTTGCAAAACTTCTTTAGAAAAGGTGTTTTTAGCTTTACAATGCACATTTTTAGCTGATACTACTTTCAAGGAGTTATCCAGTGAAATCCTATATATTCATTCCTCAATAAAAGTACTAATAGAGGATTAAGAATGTGAGAAATCTTGATCAAACACTGCCAAGACTGTGCCTCTGATGGGGGCTGAGACAGGATTTGCCTGCTAACTAAACCTGTATAGAATACACCACAGGTCAAGTGCTAACTGCTTATTTTTATATTTTTCATCTGACAAAAAAAATGGCAGATTTATTTTATTCCAAAAGATTGGACACTGGCCAGACTGTTCTAGCTAATGATAATGTTTCTTGAAGATGGACACACATTTTTTACTGCTTTAGACCTAAACTTAACTATAAAAGAGTACTTCAGTACTGAGCTTCTGAAAATCATCATTGTTAATCATATATATGGGAATATCTATGAACACATTTAAGTAAAGAAAAATATCCTTAATTCCTTTTGCTGTGACGATATATATCTGCATAAGGTATGTCACACTCCTTGAGGACCAATGTTGTACTAAACATACTATAGAGAGAATAAAACAGGCTTTGGAAATGACACAGGTTTAAAGTTCTTTTACTAATTCTGCTGAGATAATTCAAGTACATGGAAGGGGAGGTGAGTGAAAGCAAGGGTAGAAAGGAGACAGGTATTAGTGCCTGTTGGAATTACTGTGTTCCCCATGGTCTGAAATGCTAAAAATGAATGTTTCCTCTATTACAAGGATATAAACCTTTCTCGCTGAAAGCTATTAGCATATATAATGCACATGTCTGAAAATCATGGTTTCTCTGTCACTCTTTTAAGACCTTTAGGGACTTGGGTTATTGTAGAGACTTAAATTACCGCCAAAGCGTAATTTGTAGTTCTCTAGTTTTCCAGGGTATTTTAAAAAATCAGTTTAAGCAATTTTACTCACATTTAATGGCTCAGTCTTTTCCAACAAATTAAAACGTTTGTACAGTCTTGACTCTGGAAAAATTTGCTATCCAATTTGCAAAAGAGAAGAAACATTAATATACTTCATCAACTGCCTGCATTTCTATCAATGAGATGATTTAAAATTGTAATTCTAGAAATTTATTAATGTAATATTTCTTTAAAAATAAACAAACAACTTCTCAGAAGTCAAAACACATAAAAACTCTTGATCTCCTTATACCATTCTAGGCATATAAAGTCACAAGAAAATGAATGACATTAATTTGTACCTTTTGTACAAATACATTTCCTCTTGTATTCTGGGGATAGAAACTGTACTACACTTAACAAACTATTTTTTCTGTTTTCAGTTCTTCCATCCCAAAGGTAGAATAAAACAAGAAATGTTACTTCCCTTATTCAGTTTTATTTCAGTCTATGTCAATTTAGCATATTTTTTAAAGTCTGTATAATTTTTAAAAATAAAAGGACCATTCTAATGTTAATTTGGATCAACTTTCCAAACATATGATTCTGGGTTTCCAAAAGGGGCCCTCTTGAGGGGGCTTTTAAAACTGAACAACAACAACAAAAAAGCACCCTGAGGCTGCCCAATTCACATTTAACCTACTTACATGAAAAAGGAACTGCTTTGGTTAAGAATAAACTTCCACAAGCTCAGGTTCAAGCTAAATACGCCAGCATATTAGTGAGGAAATGAGACAGCAAATAGTAACTCCTTTCATACTAGCGAGAAAATACTGTATTTATTTTAAAACAGCTGGCAGAAATTCTCATTTTAATTAAATTACATTTACTGAAATAACATTTTCATAATTAAAAAAATAACCCACTTCTCCCAAAGAGCTAGCAAAATATAATCACAATAACTTAAAGTGGGCAAAGGAGTAATGAGATTGTTAGAATAAATGTGACTAATTTGGATTACAATTGTGCATCAGTTCAGGGGTTTTCAGTGATGCAGAAGCCATTACTATCTTTTGTTGCCATGTAAAGTTAATACAAAGTAGATAGCAAGTTTTGTTATTAATGATTTTGTAGAAGTAACTGAGTACAAGTTTCATATCATATATTTTTACTACTTGCATGTTAGACTAAAGATATTATCATGGAACCTCTTCCTTTTACAAATGAGGAAACAGGGCTTCCCGGGTGGCTCAGTGGTTATAGAATCCACCTGCCAAGGCAGGAGACACAGGTTTGATCTCTGGGTTGGGAAGATCCCCTCAAGGAGGAAATGGCAATCCACTCCAGTATTCTCGCCTGGAAAATCCCACAGACAGAGCCGGGTAGGCTACAGTTCAGGAGGTCGCAAAGAGTCAGACATGACTGAGCACACGTGGGCGCGCCCGTGCGCGCGCACGCACAAGCACACACACCCAAAATGCGTTCAGAAAAGTTAAACGTCTGTTTGTAACGATTTAGCTAGTTAGTTATAAAGACTGTTCTGGAACTGATCAGGTTTCCAATGCACAGCTCTTTCTCAGAGCTGAAACATTTATACCTTCATAGACGGCAGACTCAGCAGCAGCAGCAGCAGCAGCAGATGGCAGGAGGAAAAAGAAAATGGCGCACATCTATATGAATTACGGCAGAAACAAAATTCCAATCCGAACTAAAGTTCATTTTCTTCCACTTCTGGGTCCCTCCTTCTAAAAATTCACCTGAGAATCAAAGTTCACGTTCCAAAAGGAACAAAATTTGCTTAATAATCAAGTTAAGTCTCGTGCGTTCACAAAATCAATACATGAATATGTTTTCAGGGTTTACCAATGATAGCTTCAGAGGTAGCAATATTTTCCACAGATAAAATAATTCTGAAAGCTAAACTCCTCATAGAAACAAGATAGCCCAATTGTCAAATGATAAACCTCAGTGGCGAAAGTTATACAGGAAAAAGAAAGAACACTTAACTGAAGAGGGAAAGGATAACAAACCATGGGGAACAACATGCTTCCTTCTCGGATATTGCTGAATGCCAGTCTTGTGAAGAATAGAAAGCATTACATGGTATAGCTATGCCAAATTAAAAAACTCACAGTAGTTGTATACATGTGCTGCTGGATAATTTATGAACAAATATGTCGTGGCTGTAGCCTAAACAAGTAGGAACTTAGCTTCACTTGTACAAAAGAAACTCCAGTGAGCTTTCATTAGCAGCCTTCTCCATTATTAGGTCAAATCAAAGTACAAGTGAGTGAGCAACCGAACAACTGCTGCTGGGGAACAGACTAATAATGTTCTAAACGTTTACAATCTTTACCAGACAGAGCAAAAAATAAAAAACAAATGCTGTTAAATCCTACAGTACTGAATATTTGTGACAATTACTAACAAAAAGAGCCCTATTCTTTACTAATTATGGATTGCTTGTCATACTTCCTGAAATTATGTCTTACAGTTCAATTCTATAATCCCACATATTCTTTGCATTTCAAACTTTCCCAAGATTCTTTCAGTATCAATCTACTACTTTTTCTGCTCTGTGTAATATAGTATTGAACCACCGAATTATAAATATCATTTAAACTCAGAGGGCCCAGGTACCTTCAAGGAAAAATAATTTTTTTTCCTAACAGTCCTTGTTCACTGTCAGTTATTCTCAACTTATAAGCTTGTGGGTCAAACTTCTTGTTGCTGTTTACTCGCTCTAAACTAAGCCAACTCTCTGCAACCCCATGAACTGTAGCCTACCAAACTCCTCTGTCCATGGAATTCTCCAGGCAAGAATACTGGAGTGGGTTGCCATTTCCTCCTCCAGAGGATCTTCCCAACCCAGGGATCAAATCTGCGTCTCCTGCATTGACAGGCAGATTCTTTACCACTGAGCCACCAGGGAAGCCCTATGGGTCAAACTAATTAATGACAAAAAGCTTAGTATAACTAAAATATGACAAACTTAATGTTAATAAAAATAATGCACTACATTTCATATCATTGCACCCCAAATGGTAAACAACAAAATTACACAGATTGTCCCACAGATCCCTACTGTGCCTGAAAATGCTAGTAGATATTGAGGTAGAGGACGATAGGGTTCCAGAAATAGTGAGGTTAAACAATTGAACAACTGCCTTTTCTGCAGATCCTCTGAGTAGCTGTTAATCTCACTGCAGACCCAAAAGAAGCAGGGTTTGGTGTGCTATCATTTTCTGAACTTATTTAAGCATAGAAAACCAAATTTCCTGAAATTTCTCATTTGTGGAAAAGGAAAAAAATCTCCAGGATATAGCTAAGCTAATGTTCTAATTTAAAACTACTGTAATAACTGTAATACATTATTATTTCTAAACACACTCCTCCATTTCTAAAGACATTGTGGAAAAACTGGACCTTATAGTTTTCACAAGCTTGGCTGTCCCAATGTCACTCTTTGTAAATGCTGGAGACAAGAATTCACACCAAGGATAAGACTCCAAAAGATGGAGATGATTCTCTGCTAAAAAAAGAAAAACTCCATCCCTGATTAGAACTGTGGGCACTAGTTTAAAAAGCTAAGACTTAATTTTACCTATTTAATTTGCATATCAGACACCTAAAGGTTTTCCACACATCTTTCACTGATGGAAAATAGCATTTCTCTCTTTGACTTTCCAAGAAATAAAATCATATCTGTCATTTCTTTTCTAGTAGGAAAAGGTATAATTATAATAATAGTTATTACATACCATTCCTGACACACAGAAAGTGATATAGAAATGTTTGACATTATTTCTGAGAACAGATTAATAATGCTTTAAATGTTTATAATCTTAACTAGCTGAAGAACAAAAATCAAATAACAAATACAAGTTAAATCCCATAATATTGAATATTTGTGACAATGACTAACAAAAAGACTCCTGTTATTTACTAATATTCCTAGGACCTCATCCTTGATATCTAGTATTCATGTAGGTTTCCTAATGAACTCTGGATTTTATCATTAATTTAATGAGACATATTTTCTAACTCTGAAAAGTGAAAATAATTTTTGAAGGTGGAAAAAACATGGTATTTTTCCCCACTGTCCAATAAGAAGTATTCTCACAATGGGTTATGGAGCAGAGAATTGAATACAGCATAGTCCCAGTATCCAGAGCTTCCACAGAGGCCAGACTGGAGAGATGGTTCAAAGGAGGAGGAGGCAGAGGCTGAAAAAGACAAGGACTGGGGACAAGAGGAGGAGAAAGAGGAAGATGAAAAGAAGAAAGAGGAGGAGGGGTGAGGATGGAAAAGCAAAGAAGAGAGAAAACAAAAATAAAACCAAGTTTTGTTAAAACTTACTTTTGTGTGGCAGGCATTCTAAGTATTTTGCACATTTTTGTTCATTTAATCTTAACAACAGCCCAAAATGCTGGGTAATACTATCTCTATTTTAAGATTAGGAAGCTGAGGCATAGACAGGTGAGGTTAACCTGCTGTGCTGACATGACTGCTGGAACCCAACCACTTCCCAGTCAGCTGGATTGTGGACCCTAGGTATGTGATGACTTCACCAACAATGACAATATTTCCCGCTGTCTGAAGGTTAGGATAAGGTATTCATAGACATCAAGGGGTCCAGAAGAAGCACTTCGAACTCTAGGTGGGTCTGGTGAGGCTGGAAAGATGACTTCTGAGAGTGATTATGGGAAGAGTTTGCAGCAGTTAGCCAGGTAAGACAAAAAGGGGAGCATCTGAGGCAGGAAGAGTAGCCCATGTTATTTCATGATGGCTTGAATATCAAGATTCTGGCAGGTTCAAGGGTATGGTACACGTGAAGTAGTGTGGAGGGCAGATACATGGGAGGAAGCCAGGTGTCCAACCAGGAGGGGCCCTGTGCCACACAAAAGAGCTGACAGCAAGAAAGATGGATATTCAAGTGATCCAGTGAGAAATGATGAGGGCTGATATAAGCGATGAAGTAGCAAAGGAAAAGATGATGGTGAATAGGGAAGAGATTTATTGCAAGAACAGAGAGGTGTTAGTAGCACATTGGATGCAGAGGATGATAAAGAAGGAGCACGCCAGAATTCTTCCCAGGTTGTCTCTTTAAAAGTCTGAGCTGCCTCTGATTTTCTTGTATTCTCCCTCCCTTTCTCTCATTCTCCCCAGGAACCAGTGGATTGCACATTATAAGTGTTCAGGTAATTGTTGAATAAGTTGAAATCCAAGGTATTGCAAGTATACAGTTGCTGTTGTTTTTTAGTTTGTAACTATATAAACAAAGAGATCAACACACTAATTAAAATGGAAATACGACTTCTGCATTTCTGACCAATACAAGAATACCAGTTTTTACTGCATCCTTCCTTGATCACCAGGCATTCTGACACAAAAGGAAAAGAAAGAAAAGGGACTCTCTGCAATAATGTTCCTAAATATACTGCCCTATGAGTAGAAATGACATTGAATTTCTTTTTCGTTTCTTATCATTGGTGTTTTGCCACTGCTGGACTGTAATAGATCAATGACATCATCACATACCAATGATGCAGGAAGGCTTCCTACTCAAGAATAAACAGCCTTACATAGAAGACATCTAGAGAAATGAATTATGCTAATCATTGGCAAGTTACATAGTAATGATTACAGAATTAGTTGTATGGTATCTTACTCTGAACACAGTCACAGAGCTACATATCACAGAAAATTTGAAACTACAGAAATTTTTGTGGACCATCAGACTATCTTTTCCAGCTATTGTGTCTTACATTGGGAATCACGACTCAGGACACTTATAATTTATGTTACAATATTTCAATTCCATTCTTCCATTTGTATTACAGCTATTTCAAGTGCCACAAAATTAATCATATTTTTAAACAGAGAAAAATCTATTATTTCCAACATACAAGAGATGGTGTTAATTTCATTTTCTCTTCATACTATCATTAAAATGTCAAAAATGTTTTTTATTTTGCTTAGCATTATAGAAAATTGTTATTGAACTCAAATACACATACTTATAATACTGACTAGAAGTAATTAATCTAACTTACAACAAACATATGACAGGGCAATTATTTACAGGTAGTTTTATAAGTAAGTGATTCTCCTGTATTTTGCTTCTCTTCTGAATGGTTAAAAAGCTAAAACGGAAAGTTTAGACTAATACATGCATTCTTCCCAATGGATCTCTTATACCTATGACAAAATGACAAAATTGAGTTGAATTTCTAAACTAAGTTTACAAATTTATACTAAAAAAAGCCAAGAAACAAAAAACAACCCCATTAACTGATTCTACCTGGGAACATGCAAACCTCTATCTAGGCTTCTGTTTAATCTTAGAAGGAGCTAGAAGCATCTCAGAGATCAGCAACATATAAACTTCATCAGTTTCTATTACCATTATAACCTCTGCATTTTGTTAAATATCCCTTCACTAGCTCTAGAAACCATCAAGAAAACCTCAGAAAATGAATAAAATTAACAACAGCAGCAACAAATATCCAAAACTTTATTGAGCAAAACCACACGAAATATGTTGTTTGAAACCAAATAGCTGTTGGGGTTGGTGAGGGTGTGGGGATCATGGCCATAGTATTCAGGGTCCAATTTACTTTGAGGCCAGCACGTATAGTAGAATATTTTTATCTTAAGTTTTTCTTTCACAGAATTCAAGTCCTCAAGACATTATCATTGGACAGTATCCCAGAAAATTAAACACAAATCCCTGAGCTAGAGAAGAATGATCATGGTCTCCATAAATCTACTTAATGGAACTCAAGCCTTCCCTTGGACAGATGTGGAAGACCCGACTTAAACAATATTAAGTGTTCCATCCAACATAACTTGCTCCCTTCACCCCTCTACACTCCAGGACCCCCAAAGACACCCCTGAGTTGTGATCAAGCACTTCCTTCACCTAAATAATATGGCTTGTATATATTATTATGCAAAGATAAAGCATTAATTCTCAAACTTTATAAACCATTCTCCTATTTCCTCACTGTCCTTATTATTTATAGATTTTCCACTTTTTTTTATACCTTGAATTGTCCAGATAATAATTTTAATTCTCCACATCAATCATGGCAACAAACACTGCCACAGAAATAAGTAACCTTTTGCAAGTCTCTTTACCTCTCAATTCCTAATTTCTCCAACAGTAAATCTGTCTGCAAACATGTCATTTATCAGTTCTCTGAACAAATATCTATCAAACTTCCACTGAAGAGAGGCAAAGAACTGGTGTTTTCTGCTCAGAGTGCTACCCAAGTGCTCACAAAGTGGGTACCCAAGAAATACATTGGTAACTAACCAGAAAATATAGTTCCTACACTTGCTATCTTAGCAAAATGCTGAATATTTGTACAATTGAGAAAAAGCAGCAGATAAAGAGTAAAACATGTTCCTGGTAAGAAAAGTAAAAGTGAAAGTCGCTCAGTCATGTCCGATTCTTTGTAACCTCACAGACTATACTGTATGGAATTCTCCAGGCAGAATACTGGAGTGGGTAGCCCTTCCCCTCTCCAAGGGATCTTCCCAATCCAGGGATCGAACTCAGGTCTCCCGAATTGCAGGCGGATTCTTTATCAGCTGAGCCACAAGGGAAGCCCAAGAATACTGGAGTGGGTAGCGTATCCCTTCTCCAGCAGATCTTCCCGACCAGGAATCGAACCAGGGTCTCCTGCATTGCAGGCAGATTCTCTACCAACTGAGCTATCAGGGAAGCCCTCTGGTAAGAAAATTAACCATCAATCAAGAAATAAGTTTTTAATGAACATTTATCTACCATGTATGCTGTAAGATATCCAGATGGATCCAGAAGAAAAATGTCTGGCCCCTAAAAGCTGTACTCCATCGCTGAAGTATTACTTATTTACACACAAAATGATGAAGCGACAGTGAAATATAGTGTGAAAATAGTGCAATATCAAGAACTAAAATATAGTAGATTGCTTCTGAACGTCAGAGACTGAAATTAGAGAAAAGTGAAGGTGAACTGGGATCAGGAAAAGTTTAGAAGGAAGACTTGACCCTAGAACCTGAGCTCCAAAGGAAGCAAACAACCTGGTCAAGTGTGGGCATTTGAGGTGAGAGGGGCAGAGAAAAGATGGAGACACAGGAATTTATGTACAACACTCAGAGGGAGCATGAGATGCCAGGCCTTTGGAGACAGAGGTCCAGCATCATGAGGAGGCCATGCCAGGTTTAAGATTTCATGCAAGAGAAAGTAAGGAGCCAGTAGAAGAACAAGGAAACCCCTTTGTGACTAAGAAAGATCACACAACCCTTTGTTACATGTAAGCAGATCTGAAGGCAGGGACAACAGATAAAGGCTCTTTCAGGGACACAGCCATGAGATGGTACTGGTGAAAACAGGAATTCCAGCACATTCCAAGAAGACAAATTGACAGCATTTACTGATGTGATAAAGTGTGCAAAGAAGAAATCCAGATTTTTAGCCAGAAAGACCCAGAAGAACAAAGATGATAATGGCAAAACTGATGAAAGAGAGTTGATAAGTTTGACTCTGGAGATGTTAGCCTAAAAAAAAAAAATCTGTAAAAAATAATACATAAAAATCATAGGATTTGATGTCTACTGATGTTAGTATTTTGGTCAGCATTATAGTCACTGCATAAACCATGGCCACAGATGTGTCGACTAGAGAAGTAAAGGCAAAGAGAGAAAGGCAGCAGCTGAAGTCTGACAAAGACTCCTCGATCAAACTTTAGTCAGGCTCCTCTGAGCCCTCTTCCAACCATGTCTCGACCTTGAGCTGCAACCTCTGTCTTTGCAGTGTCCAGTTTCAGCAAGAATTCTTCTAAGCCACTTTAGAGAGAATCCCCCCCATCCTCAATCTCTGATCAAATTCCCCATCTCCCATCATCCTGTCCATTGTATCTGATCACCCTTGCCTGTCTCCAACAAGAATCCTGTGAGGTCAGTCTCACAAGAATGACCCCTGCCCACAATTACCCTTAATAATCTCCCAGCCTCCAATCTTTCTTGCAAGCTAGCTCCCTGACTATAAATCCCCACTTATTCTTGTTGTATTCAGAATTGAGCCTAGTTTTTCCCCACTGCAACGGTCTTGACACCACCTGTCACAATAGTCTGGATTAAAGCCTTCCTTATCATTTTGACAAGTTTCAGAATAAGCTTTTCTTTAACAAGGGTCAAGTCAAATGGATTACCTATTATTAAGGGGTCATGAAGAGTCTGTGAGAAGGGGAGACAGAGTTCCATTTCCTAGGAAGGAGAAAAATAATAATCAAATAGCAACAAAACAACAGCTCTGACCCCATCAAGAGCAATACTAGAATATCATTTGTATCATACTTTATAAAACAATTTCACATATATTATCTTACAGTTAAATCCTCACAGAGAATGAGATGGTTGGATGGCATCACCAACTCAATGGACATAAGTCTGAGCAAACCCTGGGAGATAGTGAAGGACAGGGAAGCCCGCCGTGCTGCAGTTCATAGGGTCACAAAGAGTCAGACACAATTTAGGGACTGAAAACAACAATAACAAATCCCCACAACAGTCCAAAAATTCATAGAATTTTTTCATTTTTCCCAAACAAATCAAAAGTGGAGAAAGTCAGAATGGGCCAGGGTCACACAGCTCCTGTACCATCAGGAGCTAGGGTATCAAAAACCCGCCAACTGCTCAAGGCAGTTCTGGTCCGGGGTGAACATGTCTGAGGAATTCTACTGCCGTCACAGATGACCACTTCTCTTGAAATTAAAAATATGCCCCTGAATTTAAACCGTATAACCATGGAAGTAAATGCCCTTGGTTCTGCCAGTGAGCACCTACTTCCTCCTACGTTCTCGGAGGCCCAGTGTCTACGCTGGAACCCCAGCTCCATCTGTCTCCTGCATGTTTGGATGGAGATAGGTCACCTGTTCTTGAGGCTCCATTTAAGTTTAACAGTATCTCCTTCAGATCTTTTTCATCATGAAGTCTCTGTAACAGTGAGGTCATTCACTTCCTCACTGGGATATGACCAGGAAAGGCATGAAGCTTGGTACTCAAGAATGTGTGTCTCATGGCCCTGATCCCTGGATTTCTGAGGGCCCCGCTTATAGAGCTCCCCAAACATACAGAATATATACAAGCACAGAAGTGCTATCACTCTGGCACAGAGTACTGCTCCTGCACTGACTCTTTCCTGGTGAGAGTTGGAAGGTTCTAGATAGTCTTGATGAGAGACTAAAATCTATCTAGACTAAGAGCCTGAACAATTGACATTTTATTTACATGGCTGATACTGAATGAAGTTCAATACTTATTGATTCTTGCTTGTTTGCTAAGGGCTATGGTGTAGAAAATGTGCCATTACAAAAAAAAAAAGGAAAACTTACTTTTTGGACTATAAAGAATAGAGGCAAATGAAAGTCTAACAATCCTACCTAGAGAACAATAGTTTTGTCCCTTTAACTCATGGTAAGACAAATGTTAAACATAGTAAGTTTTGCCTTCTGAGGCAGCCTTGGCTGCACTTAGGAATGCCTAGAGTCATTGCCAGTGGAAGGTGAGTCAACTCAGGAGGAAAGAAAGACAAAGGGAAATGGAGGAGAAAGTATTATCCACACAACAGCTAAATTATGAAAACTAGTAGTGCTATCACCAAGGATCATAAAGCCTAATTCTACCTGTGCTATATTCCAAGCTTGGGCACTGGTAAAGTTTCATGGGCCAATTCATGAGCTTTGGGACTAGAGCAGAGAGAGCAGGTGGCCTGAGCGGCTGTCATATCTGCAGTCATCACTCTTCCTCCAGGAACCTGGGACAGCAGCCCCTCCCACTGGGAGAAGGACACCTGTGATGTGGTGGAAATTAGAAATTTTTACATGCTGCATCTGACAGTGCACTTGGAAAGTTTTTTAATGGAAGAAATCTGATTCTTGCATAGAAAAGGAGTTTTCAAGTTAATTCAGGATCACAGCACAAATGAGCTGAGACAGCAAACTTAGGTTAGCTCCCACACAAGATTCCTGCAACTCCTTAAACTATACCTTTATTTGCTTAAGTTTTTTTTTTTTTCCTGTTATTGTACAATAGAAGAGGAACTCAAAATATCTATGGTGACTTCAAGTTTCACATTCTGATTGAATTTTCAGAGCACCATTCAATATCCGTGAAAAGTAGCACTTGGAAAAATATCTTTACATGATTTCTAAGAAAAGTAGAATACAACACCTCTGAAGGTATTGATTATGTTACTTGGGAAAGCTCTAATAACTGCGGCTTGTCAGGCAGAATGAAGCATCCTTTGGCATCATGTTCAAAGCAACAGTGAAGGAGAGGATAAAATTGAGGCAAAGGAATAACAGGTAATTCCATCCTATTTTAAAAAGCCAGATAACTGACACTGGGAGTTATTTGAAAAGGCAAATACTGGATGGCAGGCTTTCCGTGGCTACTGTAATTCTATACCTTTACCAAAAACTTGTGTATGTATTTATTTCCATTTTCCCATAATTTAAATCAAATCACTGAATATTTATAAAGGAGAGAAAAAAGAAAACTATTTTACCTTGAGCCATAATAATCAAAGAGATTTATTTTAATTTGGTTCTCTACTCTGAATGTTTCCAGTCAACCCCCGCAGTGATTTGATTCATTGTGACTATCTGAGAATAGCTTTTTGAGACAGCAACATCATTTCAGCTAGATTCTCATCTTGCCTTACTCTTGTTAATACCATTTGATAAGCCCATAACTAGTAATTTGTGGATATTATTTCAATTTTATTTTGTAACAATTTATATTTGTTCAGCTTGATTTTAATTTGGAAAAGGCTTATATATATATATTGTTTTTAATTAAAGGAAAACCACTAATGCTGTAAAAGTCTGCTTTTAAAAGAAAATCTTTTACAGAGAATCAGGGAATTGAAAGTATCATTTGTCAGTGGGTCACTTTGGGCAGACTTCATCCATGAGACCTTGAGGACATAAGCTGGGAGGTTTTCTTGAGTCAAACAGCACTGTGAAATCTATAACAACCAACAGTAGGGGGTTACTTCAAAGAGTGTGATTGCACAACTAAAACTATCTTAAAATACACTTATGGATACAAATTTTATTTAATTAATGCCTCTATGTCCTGTACATATCTACCCTTCACACAACTGTTAAACATATTCATTTAATGCCTCCTAGGTGTGTGCACAATAGTCACTGTTAAGGGGATAGAATGATGAACAATATAGGGATCTTGTCCTCAAGGGAAAAGAAAGCTAAAATTTGTGGGACACCTACTATGTGCCATACCTTAAACTGTATCTTTGTTACTACAATCATTCTCAAGAATAATCTTCAGAAGTCATATGACTTTTGTCAGCTAAGTGAGAAAAAGGCTTTTAAGTTTTCTCTTAACGTATCTTCATTACTATATCTCCATACTTGTGAATTTGTATGATTTCTCTATAAATTAATGAGAAAAAGAATCTATGTCCCTTATGTCTTCCCTTTCTCCAGTCTGAAGTTAGGGAGGAAAAGAACCCCACGTTTATCCAATTTCATTTCTCCTTAACCCACCCCCTTCATTATTTTCTTAAAAGAACTCACAGTCAGTTAGAGATCTGCACTTAAGAGGCTATTTCTGGGCTTCTGTTGCTGTATCTGGGGTGAGGGAGTGTGGGTAAGCAGAGAAAACCTGACTCCAGTACAGGCTTTCCTTTGTACCTCGGTGGACAATCAACAGACTAAGTCAGGAAAGGAATTCCAAGTATAGTTGCCTTAATAGGCTAAAATTAGAATGAGGGATAGGACAGAGAAAGAAAGAACAGAAAAGCAGGCAGAGAAGCAAGGAGAGGCTGTATAAATGCATTTTGTAAACTCTTCCTCTTGGAACCTACAATTATTTTTATATTTATTTAAGCAAATTTTTAAATAACCATTTACATGCTAGCTGTCTCTACATTAAATCCTCTTAGTCACGGTGGGGAAAGAGAGCTTACCAATCAAACTGTCCTATGATCAACAACTCAAATGACATTTTAAGAGTCATTCCAATGTATTTGGTTATTAGACAGGTTTACTGGAAAAATAAAATAAAAATGAGTGCCTAATCATTTCAGTTTTTAATCCAACACTACAAGGAACATTTACGCAGATGAAATATACTTGTAATAACAGTGCTTAGAAATAAACACTATTAAGAAAGCTTAGGGAATGATTATATTTTATTCAATAGAAAAAAAAAAAAAAACAGTTGAACTCTGCTCTTGTCTTCTGTTTCAACATTATGCCTCTGTCCCTCCTCCTCTTGTAATAAATATTCTCTTGCCAGCCCTGTTACTGACAATAATGTAGGTGAACTCTGCACCATGGACATCTGTCATTATTAATGACCATGGGAGAGAGAAACGATAACTCACTCTTTTAGGAACCAAGAGAGCAAAACGCTATAGAAATTTCCTTTCACATTTTCTGACGCTAGAGTATTTACATTTAGCCTTTCTAAATTCACCAGTAAGCCTCAGTAGCAGAATAGGAAGGGAAAAAACCTCACATTTTAAAATGTCAACTGAATAATACTGTTGACATAGAAGACACTTGTTGCTCTATGAAAGTTTTTATGAAAACAATGTTACATACGCAATGTTTTAGGTATACAATACATATACTCCTTTTAAAGCTCAGCCTATAAAGAAATGTTATGGTAGGAACATTTTTTTTACTCTCAGGCTTAAATAACTTTTAATATGAGACTAGCCCACAAAATGCTTTTACTAAAATAACAGCATTCCATTTAGTAAGTTTATAAAAGTATATATTTATTTTAAATTAGGCCTTTTAGGTATTTGTACTTGAATGTTGAGAGTATTAAAATACTAAGTTTTTATTATCAAAATATAAACAAAATGCTATAGAAACAAAGTAAAAGATATGTGCTGCTTTAAGAACAAAGAGTCCTTATTCACTTCTCAGAAAAATGAGGATGATTGTGCTAATTCTGTGCTGGAAAATAGCCACACGAATCTGTATTAGCCATTTCTTACTGGAAGGACAGATAACATTCTCTAATAAAATAAAAATATACCAATTCATGCAGACATTGTATTCCAAGCTAATTCTCAGGTAACAACCTTCTGTCTCTTCTCAATTTTTAACCACCTACTCTTAGTATCTTTTGCTTCTTAGTATTGAGGCTGACCAAATGTGTCATGAGGGTTATTTTGACTTTTCCTAAACATAAGGTTTAAGACTTCAGTAGACTGGAGGGCTCAGTTTAAGCCACTACCGTGCTCTGCTGTCTTTCTCTTATCTTCCCACTGCCCCTTGCACTGTTCTATTGACGTGTGAAACTCTAGAAATGTCAGCTTTTGTCAACATTACAGTCTACACTGTTATTAATACCTTTTTAAGAAAGCATAAAGAGATACTAGAAAACAACTTTGTCTTTCAACAGATTTTTAGAAGACAGTAAAATATCCATAAATTTAAAACATTCTCTACTCAAATCCCAAACTGAAATATAGTTTTCCAAATGCAATGCCAAGTATAAATGTAACTGTATATGCCAATGAATACTGTAGTAATAACTCCAGATTTCACATCTGTTTAAATGATAAATCATGCCAAATAATAAGGAAACAAAAAAGTAAGCAATGAAATACAAAAAAAGGATAGTCAGAAGTAGGCCCTACACATCTCCCTGAATTGTCAGACTCCTCCACATACTATACGATAGCAAAAACCAAGACAAATTTTGATCTGAGAGATATTCTACTAGCAACCCTTAAGGAAAACAATCCCTCAATTTTTATGTACATACGTCAATGAATGAATCAATAAATCAACAATAATTAGATTTCAATTATATATTCCACCAGCCACCAAAAGGTACACTTAACTGAAATGTTTGTCTACACTCACTTTCAGAAAAAATTAAATCCAATCAAACATTTGGTTTTTTAAATTATATAACACCAAAATAACCAATTTGAAATTGTCATTTTCCATTTTGTTTTCAGTGCAGATGGAAATACACTAAAGAAAGGCAGCAGGCTCTGTGTTGGGAGAGGGTCTCTTCAATTTTATCAAATGATCCTAGCACTTCTCTTATTAGAGAAGCGAGACTAAGGGTGTGAGGTTTGGGAGAACAAGATGGAGAGAGGATTTTCTCTACAAATTTTCCCTCCTCTGAATCTCCCGTTACAAATTTTCAGGTTGAATCAAACCATTCCACCAAAGCTCACAGAGAATAAAATCTATTTGCCTTCTGGGATGTGGGGAGCTGTGGGAAACACATTTTTCCTCTCCCAACTCCATGCCTGCTCTATCTCTCCCCACCTATTCATGTCAGATGACAGAATCAGGCCAAATGGGTTTGTTTCTATCTCTGGTACTGTTTTTGCTTAATAGACTTCCCTCATCAGAGGCCTAGACCTTATTCCCACTTAAACTTTTAGTCACTAAAACTAAAAAAGAAGCATCAATAAACATTTTAGGGACATAAAATCATTCCATTCTGCCAAGTGTTTGAAATGAAATTAGTTCAAAACACTTTATCCTTAAGATTGCAAAAACATTGTGATACTAAATATTCAATATTATCAGTCAGGCAAATTGGCCCAGGTCAAATGAGCAAATTTTTTAAATGAGATTGCTAAATTTCTCAACTTGATAGCTTCGTAATAAATAATGTGCTTTCTATTCAAGCTGTACATTAAGTCTTTTATGTGGCCTAAGGCACTCTCTGATGGCTATGCCCATTACAATGTAGCCATAGAAACTGACACATTTATTTCTTGGATTAGTGTGCCATTGAAAATATTAATATGATGCAGTAAATGGGGATTTAATCTAATCTACTGATGGTAGGATGAAGTTAGTAAAAGGTTGAGTGCCCTTATGGAGAAAGAAAGATTATATCTGCAGAGAGAAGCTTGTTACTGGTTACAAAGATCAACTAAACAGCCTATGACATATTATGCACTTTCTACGTTTAAACAGACTTTGTCAAACTCAGCATGGAGGCTTTCTGCAGGCCAAAGAATGCTTTTTCACACATATATTAAAGATTTCAACATCCAAGTTGAAACACCTTTTATCTATAAGCATAAACAAAATAGGACTCCTCTCACAACTTACTTTGTGAAACATGGCACACAGGGTGAAACTGACATGCCCAAATCCATTTTGTTAATAGTAAAATTTGTTTTGACTTGAAAGTGTTTGCTTAGCCTTTCACCTCTGCCAAGGGTTACCAAAAAAAGAAAAATAGAAGAACTTCACCAAAGAAAGCCAATTTTATTTAACATGTTCTGAGAAAATAGAAGCTTATCAATTTCACCATTCATTTTGTTAATTTCTAACTGGAAATCAAATACCGATAAATACTCCTTTTGTTGTGGGATAGATCACAGTTGACTCTGATGCTTCCTAATAATTCATAGGATTCCAGGTCTGTCCCCCCCCTTCACTCTGCAGCAAACTACATAAATTTCAAAGATATATTCTGACAGATGAGGCATTATTGAAAAGCAAAGTACAGCACTTTGTCCTTGAAAAGTTAACATGTAATGCCATAAAGTATTCAAATAATAATTTACTCAATCTTTCAGGGTAATTAATTAAAATGCTCGAGATGTTGGAGAAAATCACCTTGAGCTTATAAAACTGGAAAGCCCCCCTTTCCCTCTCTGCATGCAAGCTGCCCCTGCAGACCTACCACATGCTTTCCCAGTTATAGGGTTTGATTTCAGAAGATAATAAATAGCCAGGATCTAATTTTGCCATGTCACAACCGATTATGTTTCACAAGAAAAGGTAGAGTGCTCACCTACCAGATGAAGGTGAAACATAAAACCACTTTTATTTATGTCATGTGTCCAAATTCAACTCAACCTGGCCCTGGGTACTGTGAGTATGTGGACTTCCATTGTCATGTGAATTTATGTACCTCGAGAAAGTGTCAAATATAAACATAAATTTAATCAAAGGTCTGGAAACCTTTATTGCAGAAAAAAATAAAACACACTTTTGACATCTAATATAAATTATTTTAATGTGTTTTGTTACTACATTTCAGAAGGTCACAAAGAAAGAATAAGACATTAAACAGACACAGTCTATGACTATCTTAATTCAGGTGATGATGATAGCCATATAATTTAGACCCAGATTCATTTTTAAAGGCTTTTTTTTTAAACTTTCAGAAGTTCATGTCCACTCACTATCTTAATCAACTGTAGTGGTAAGTTGTTCAACTGTAACAACGTAAAGGAAAATTTATCATAGGAATTTATATTTCCAATGGGAATATAATCAGGCCTGAGTCTTTGATCCTCTGAGTAAAACGAAAGCCTCCAGACATTTTCTGGATGAGCTAGGTCACAAATATGTTTCTCGATCACGAATATAACCATTCCAGCAATACATTTTGGGTACAGAATCGAAGCAAAGTGTAGACATCAGAGCTCCTGTTGATGTTCATGTCAGGAGGATAAAGCAGAAGGCTGATAACAATAGATTAACAAGGCCCTGGTATTACTCAGCCGTTCCCTTCAGTTGGGTAGGCTTTGGACAGAATTTTAATGACTAAAAAAATTGCATATGATGAATAAGGATGTCATTTTCAATTAACGTGAACAAAGGATCATCCCCATATTTGGCAAATGAGGTAGCCGTGGTGTAAGAAAAGCTGGGGCATTCACAGACAATGCATCACCCTCACGAACCAAAACAAGCTCATGACATTTGGGTACCCTTGCTCTGACGCTGCTGTTTGTTTCCAGCAGGTACTTACTACCCATAGGTTAAAGAGGCCCTAAGAGCCTCCCACTAACTAAAAATAATACTGACTTGAATATTGTTACGAGTTAGTGACGGGTCACCCTAAACCTAGATGGCAAAACGCGTCAGCACCCAAGTTTACTCAAGACAAAACACCTTGAAACCTAAAAACAACTTACAACTGGTATCCATGACAAACTGGAAATCCAAATCGCAATAAGCTTTGACCTCGAGGGAACTTACTTTGCAGAAGGATTTCGAAGAGTGCCTCAGGCTGACAGGAAAGGTAACGAGTTCACTCAGGACGCAGAAGGAGCTCCCGGTGTAGCATGTGCGACTCGCTCAGAACGTAACGTACGTGCCTAGGACGTAACATGCGTGCGTGCTCAGGACGTAATACACGTCCCCAGAACGTAGCATGTGTGTGTGTTCAGGATGTAGCATGTGAGGGTTGCATGGGACAGCCCTTATCCTTCCGTCATTTCCTGTTGAATTTCCTCACTAGGCGCCTGCCTTGAGTTCACTTGGTTACGCTACCACCATAGCGACCTCTTTCAGCTCTTCAGTGGTCTGGTGGGAGATTCAGTTAGAGCTCCTGAAAGTCCCTTTCAGTTCAGTTCAGTTCAGTCGCTCAGTCGTGTCCGACTCTTTGCGATCCCATGAGTTGCAGCACACCAGGCCTCCCTGTCCATCACTAACTCCCGGAGTTCACTCAGACTCACGTCCATCGAGTCCGTGATGCCATCCAGCCATCTCATCCTCGGTCGTCCCCTTCTCCTCCTGCCCCCAATCCCTCCCAGCATCAGAGGTTTTTCCAATGAGTCAACTCTTCGCATGAGATGGCCAAAGTACTGGAGTTTCAGCTTTAGCATCATTCCTTCCAAAGAAATCCCAGGGTTGATCTCCTTCAGAATGGACTGGTTGGATCTCCTTGCTGTCCAAGGAATTCTCAAGAGTCTTCTCCAACACCACAGTTCAAAGGCATCAATATTTTGGCGCCCAGCCTTCTCCACAGTCCAACTC
This sequence comes from Ovis aries, assembly GCF_016772045.2. Taxonomy (NCBI): domain Eukaryota; kingdom Metazoa; phylum Chordata; class Mammalia; order Artiodactyla; family Bovidae; genus Ovis; species Ovis aries. The sequence continues at coordinate 38,212,541 of NC_056062.1, forward strand.
TCACATCCATACATGACCACTGGAAAAACCATAGCCTTGACCAGAAGGACCTTAGTCTGCAAAGTAGTGTCTCTGCTTTTGATAATGCTGTCTAGGTTGGTCATAACTTTTCTTCCAAGGAGTAAGCGTATTTTAATTTCATGGCTGCAGTCACCATCTGCAGTGATTTTGGAGCCCCCAAAAATAAAGTCTGACACTGTTTCCACTGTTTCCCCATCTATTTCCCATGAAGTGATCGGAAAGTCCCTTAGGTGTCTCCTGTTTTAAGAATTGGGCTGTCAGAAGTGACTTCTCAGATTCAGTGATTACCAGGGGAGTCCATTCACTCTTTGGTGGCATGTAAGAGCCTCAGGGAAGCGAGACCAGCCTTACTTAATTCGAAGTATTAACCATAAGTTCTGTGACTAATACTACCATCCCCTCTGAGAATGCAAGGCTCTATGATCAGCAATCTCCAGTGACAGCACAACAAACTGAAGACCCCACCAGACTCGATTTACTGGCCATTGATGTGATCAAGTGCTTTCTGTGTACTATGGCCAAATATGAAATCATTTTTCCCCTCGCATCTTCTACTGGGGTACACAAAGTTAAACAATCCAGCAGGACTTCTCAGTCTTTTATAAGCTAACATGTAGTGAATCTTTTGAGAATGTATGCAATTCAGTACAGTTCAGTCGCTCAGTCGTGTCTGACTCTTTGCAACCCCATGAATCGCAGCACGCCCAGCCTCCCTGTTCATCACCATCTCCCGGAGTTCACTCAGACTCACATCCATCGAGTCCGTGATGCCATCCAGCCATCTCATCCTCGGTTGTCCCCTTCTCCTCCTGCCCCCAATCCCTCCCAGCATCAAAGTCTTTTCCAATGAGTCAACTCTTCGCATGAGGTGGCCAAAGTACTAGAGTTTCAGCTTTAGCATCATTCCTTCCAAAGAAATCCCAGGGTTGATTTCCTTCAGAATGGACTGGTTGGATCTCCTTGCAGTCCAAGGGACTCTCAAGAGTTTTCTCCAACACCACAGTTCAAAAGCGTCAATTCTTCGGTGCTCAGCCTTCTTCACAGTCCAACTCTCACATCCATACATGACCACAGAAGAAACCATTATGTTTTCTTTTTTTTTCACCTAGGACAACTTTTCTTTCATGGAGCACCTATTAAAAACTTCATAAAACACTCATATTCTCAGCAAATAGTCTGGAAAACCTTGCTGTAGGTAACTACACTAGAGTTATTATCAGCATATTTATTGCTCTGTTATTCAAGTTTATCCTAGATCTGAGAGCTCTTTGTCTTTGGTAGTACCCATGTTGTTTCCAATGTGTAATATCATCTACATCAAGAGATGGACATTGTGTATCCTTTGTGCATTTCTAATGAAATTTGCAAGGTCAAACTAGAGAATGCCAAGAGCACCCAATAGTAACAGAAGCCTTTCCAAAGAAAGGAAGGGTCCTGGATGCCAAGGAGGATTAGACACAGCTTTCCCAAGGTTATGTGCTCCTTAAAGAAGAAATTGGGATATTCCCAGAACCGCTTGTAGATGAGTCCATAGCATTGTCCACAATTCCTCTTTCTTGTCTTGACTGGCTCCTTCCCTTATTTCACTGCACCTATTCACTCATCTTTTCAAAGCTGTAACCAACTCCATCTCACCCCTCTGAGCATATGACCCTGCTCTGTTCACTAAGTAACCAGGAACATTGGTGGGCACATCTTCAAGTTGGAGACCTGTAAAATAAATCAATCACCTTCTATATTTTTCCTTATTTGCTTTCTCCAGTGGCAAAGCATTGGTGCCCCTTCTTCCACTGAAAGCAGCACCCAACCAGCTCCACTTTAGCCTCAGTGGGTCCTTAGATTGTTTCCACAAGATCTGGCTGCAGCGTTTCACCACCCACTCTGCTTATGCAGCAGCACTACCTTTGCCATATAAATATACTCAAAAATAACCACTCCAGCTGCCTGCCTCCCCCAAGTACAACTCAATCTCTTTCCTTCCTCCTCAGGCAAATGTATTGAAGAGAAACCCACACTCTCAGTCTCGACAGCCTCAATTCTTCTCATTCCTAAATCCATCATTATCTGACTTCAAGACTCATCACTCCATTAAAACTACTTTCATCAAGTTGCTGATGATGTCCATATTGGCAAATTCTGTGGCCATTTATCCATCTTTATCTTATAATAATATTCACTATTGACAATATACTCCCTAGGACTCCTTATTCTCTTGGCTTCAGTGAAATCAGTTCAATTCAGGTCAGTGTCTGACTCTTTGCAACCCCATGGGACTACAGCATGCCAGGCCTACCTGTCCATCACCAACTCCCGGAGTTCACTCAAACTCATGTCCATTGAGTTGGTGATGCCATCCAACCATCTCATCCTCTGTCATCCCCTCTCCTCCCGCCTTCAATTTTTCCCAACATCAGGATCTTTTCCAGTGAGTCAGTTCTTCACATCAGGTGGCCGAAGTATTGGAGTTTCAGCTTCAACGTCAGTCCTTCCAATGACATCCCTCTACCCTAGTTCTGATTCTTTTAAAATCCTTCCTCTGGTCATCACTTAAAACTTGGGCTCCCCCGTGATTCCATTCTTGGTCTGTTATTCTTCATTCACAATAAGCTATTCCTGGATAATACAAACAGACAGGTCTGGGTTTTAATCTTAGTTTTTTGCTTAGTTTTTTAGCCTGTTTTTTTCATCTGTAACTTAATGATAGCAGCTCTTTTATAGGGTTGTTATAATAATTACATAATCCATGTAGAGTATACATACATACCTGGTACATGGTATCAATAAATGTTGTTGTCACGTTAGGAATGATTTTCTTTTGCAGTCACTGTCATCTAACCAATCGTCCATATCTGATTTTCTCTCTTGTATACATCACAAATCTTTCCATTGATTTCTGCCATGTTAGATCAATGTTCCCACTTCATTCTCCCTTCATCTACCTGAAGATCAATGGTTTTCAAAACTTCTTATAAGAACTCCTAGGATTCCTCTTTTTATATCTACTATATTTATTAAATTTCAGTATATACTTTTGAAAAAAGCTTTTGTTGGTACAAAAAGTCAGGAGTCTATCAGGTCTGATAAATTACTAGTTGGCATTCCTGTTTTCCATCCTGTCTTTACAAATCCATTCACTGCATTAAAGCCAGAGTACTCTCTCTACAATCTACATTGGATAGGCTACTTCCTCAATAAAACGTTTAAATGGCTTCTTATAAACATCAACAAATACATGTCAACCTCTCTAACACAACCCATGAGGCCAGAGTCTAAGCCCAGCTTCGATCCCTCTTCTTCTAGCAAAACCAATCTGCAAGCACTTCCCCAAGGGCTCAGGATGAACCACATGAGTGCTGCTAAATCACTTCAGTCATGTTCAACTCTTTGCAACCCTGTGGACTGCAGCCCGCTAGGGCCCTCTGTCATGGGATTCTCCAGGCAAGAATACTGGAGTGGGTTGCCATGCCCTCCTCCAGCATGACCCACACTCTCTGTTTATGTTGGTCTCTTGATCTGGGAAACACTTTCCACCTTTCATCTGGCTAATTCTTACTGGATTCTTCATTTCCCATCTTCTACTCCAGGAAGTCTTAAGTCTAGACTGGATCAGGGCCTCCCTTTGTCCTCTCTATGCATTGTTCTGCTATAGCATCTTCCACAATACAGTGTATTAATAATCACCTATTTATGTGTCTCTACCCTACCAGATTGTGAGCTTTTAGGGAAAATGACTGTATCCTGTTTATCCTGAACTCCCCATGCCTACGTCAAGATAAGTGTACTAGAAATGTTTGTTGTTCTAATATAAACTGTGTATTCTTGAGAAGCAACAAGGTGTAGCAGAAAGAGCATTGGACAGGACCGGCAAACAGGTGGTGAGCGCCTTTTGGTAACCTCACCAAAACCAGTGATCACTGCGTCTAGAAGAGGGATGGAGGCTGCCTCTGAGCTGAGCCAGGAAACCAGAAGACCTATTAGCACTTTCTCCACGGGCATGGAATGGGGTCACAGTAGACCTCCTGTGACTGTGACCTTTCTGCCCTTGCTACATAGGCTCCAAAGGGAAAGTCTCCTTCCAATCCTGGCTTCATCACTTACGAGCTACCAGTTATTTATTATGCCTGAGCTTCATCTCTCTGTAACTGTGTCCACTCTCTATCACAGTTGCTAAGAAATAACGTAGATACAAGCACTTACAGAAGTGGACAGTCCTTGAACAAACTGGATCATAGTATTATTTTAATTCCTAACAGAATCAAGCAATGGTGGTAAATGCTCAGTTAACATCTAATGAATGATTATCTATCACTGTTATTAGCAATCATATATATCTATCATTGTATCTATCATATATATTATTATGATATTCATTATATCTTGCCATTGCCTACGTGCTCAGTCATATTTCAATTACTTCTGACATATTTCAGTTGCTAAAAGTGCTTTTGAGTCAACTATTGGGAATGGTGTTACTTCAGAAATGTTTCTTTTAAGCCTGGCTAAGTAAATAAACATTTACAGTTATCTGTACACCTTCATAATGTGGGAATCCCCATCTAAAAATCTACATAAAGTCTTTTCTTTCTACTGTAAGGTACAAACTTTTCTGCTCAGTTGCACTTGTAACTGGGACTTGTCTGCCTGAAAATACATTCTTGCTTCAGTATATATATGGCTAATTAAATAAAAGAGTTACATGGTAACTTGAGTGTCTTAGCTACAAGTCCTATTTTATTTCAAATAATTCAACCTTTCAAAAATAACTCAGGAGGAATCAATAGATTTGATCAACTTTTATTGGTCTGTTGCTAAGTGCCAATAACAAAATCTCCTTCAGAGAATATCACATCATTTACTCATAGCCTTGTTACACTAAACAAGATAAATAATCATGACATCAAAGTATCAAAAAAGTGATCAGAAATTATTTACTGAAAAATTATGATACACTAAAACACAGTATAACAGAGCATGATTCCCATTTTGGTTAAAATTCCAGATTGTGTAGTACTCGATATATGTTAAATGCATCTCTAATAATATAAACATTCATTCTCAAATAAAAATAAAACATTTATTCTTAAATAAAAATAGTAAAAACAGCAGAAAGTTACATGCTAAACTGTTGGCAGAGGTTATTTCTGGAGGTAGAATTGGATGGGAAGGTGGACCTTTTATTTTGTTTATGTCTGCATAATTTATAACATAAACACAAGAATAAGTTGTATAATTATTACGTAATATTGGGCTTGAAAGATTTATCATCATCATAAAATTCTTAATTATTACTATGGGTGATAATAATAACTGGGTTTGAAAGACGTTGTAATTAAGATTTTAAAACAGAAAACCAATAATTGGCATGAGTCACAGTATAGAAGGATTTGTGAAGCAGTGCAGAATTTGGAAATAAATACACAGACTGTACTTTTAACAGGTTTGACAGTTCTGAAGAATGAACAGTATTCCACAAAGTTATCTATGTCCCCAAGGAGGTATACATTTTTGCGGACAACTTTATAAGGGAAACACATATTTCAGTCACCTTTCATCCTAGTTTCTAAAGAAAGGACACTCAAAGAGCCTTTTTGTCTTACTGATGTCACTACACCAGGTAGCAGCACAAAAAGCCCACCGCTACACTGTGTCCCAAAATAATGGTACAAGTGAAAACTAGATCATAATTTCTTTTCCTAATATCTGAATACCATTATTCACCATTTACTAACATTTGCATTTCTTTTACAGCACCATCACTAACTTATATCCTCATTATGCAAATATCTTATACAGCCTATAATATCCTAAATGCCCAAGGGTAGGAATTATATCTAATCATAATTGTACCTCCCATGGTTTTGTCAATTTTTGTTTAGGTAAGTAATTGAGGTCACTCATTTTAGGACATAATTCAATTTTGCAATTAGATACATAAAGAAAATATTTACTTTAAAAGTCATTTTTTTTAGCTTTCCATAGATGTTTCAGAGATATAGTCTAGCACATGAAAAGAATATACTTAAGATTTCTAATATTTACTTCAAGGGGAGCTTATTGACTTTTCATGTACTTAGTTTTCCCAAGAATACCCTGGAAGAAAAGTTATACTAAATATAATAAAAGAGAAGCAGATTCTTGCACATTCTTTAAAAATAAGACTTCCATAAGATGAAATAAACTAGCATTTCCTTGAGTGTTCTCCCTGAACCATGATTTGACTGTTTAGGCAGACATACTGGTTACCTCCTAACTTCATGAATTCAACAGAACCAGTGGACTATAGAATAGATGTCTGGAGATGGATTTACATCAGCTCACTTATTAGTATATTCCTATTGTGTCAGGTGGCTCTAGGGGTAAAGAATCCACTTGCCAACGTAGGAGATTCAAGAGACGTGGGTTCGATCCCTGGGTTGAGACTAGTCCCCTGGAATAGGAAATAGCAAGCCATTCCAGTATTCCTGCCTGGAAAACTCCATAGACAGAGGGGCCTGGTGGGCCCCAGTCCATGGGGCTGCAGAGTCAGATATCACTAAGCGTGCACATACACAGATACAATTCTGTCATTTACTAGCCACATGATTTTAAATAATTCACTTAAATGCTCCGACCCTCAGTTTCCTTTACTATGTAAGGGATCGCCAACTCCCTCTGCCCCCAAGAATTGTTAAACATTTCAAATGTATATACAAACGCCCTGAAAACAATAAGGGAGAATACCAATTAAAGGATAATCGCTCATTATCAAATTACTTTAAAAGTATAAATGGAATGGTAATGTCTCTTCCACACTCTTATTATCACCTGGTGAGATGGACTAAACGTAGTTTCAAAAATGACTTTAATTAGTTTAATTTTCTAATACCCATTAGCACTCCTAACATTAGGAGTATGAGAGCTTTTGTTCAATCCCTAATAGGCAAGTCATTACTAAGCCATCTTAACTTCCTTGTACTTTTGTCTATTCACTTTTTACCAACTTCATACCAAAGCTGAAAGTCATAACACACACACAGAGTGCATTCCTCTGGTATAAAAGTGAGTGCCTCTCACCTTTCATGGAATGTGTAATAGTCATACTGTGACAATGACACCCAGATTGCCCTAAAGTATCTTAGAAATAGTTCTCTAAGCTCTCTCTCTCTCACACACACAAATAACAATTCTTTATTTTAGTTAAGAAATTAAAACGCCACTAGAAATCCAAAACAAAGATAATCTGGCTCCCACTTTGCAGACAATGGTCATAATATTATTTGAGGTAATTACGGAGAAAATAAAAAAATTGGGAAAGGCATAGAAGATCACAGAAGGAGGGGTGTCCTGTGGACCCTTGTGGGTTTGTTGACACCTCCAGGGGCCACCGCAGGGCAAACACAGCTAAGAGCCAGGCGAAGTGTGTAACTGGTATCTTTGCAACACTTCTTTTCATGAAAGGCCTTTTGTTCTCTCCATCTGCACCCAACTGGTGTGTCCTGGGTACAACTCTAGGGGCATCTTGGGTCAGAACTTCTTTGCCTGACTTCTTGGGGCCTAGTGTGGCAGTTTATTCATGGGATACATTCATCTCAGCAAGTGTATCAGGGCATGAGGCTAGAGCTCCATCCCAGGTGAGACGCACGTTTCACGGTGGCCAGCTACAGCCCTCGTGTCGTCAGCCTCTGTTCTGGGACCTGACCTTGCTGGAAGGTGCCCAGAGCCACATGTGGGGGAGCACCTGGGCTTCAGGAGGCCTGCTAGCACCTTCAGGACTGGTGTCCCTAACAGGATGCCATGTCTGGGACAGTCCTCTTCTCTACGAGGAGAAGTGCACACGTGTGACGGCACTGGTGTGATCTTACAGCAGTGCCACCAGCTTCAACACCAGTTTGAGGTACTCCAAAGGAGCCTAGTCAATGAGTTTCAGAAATGATGTTTACAAGCAGCATGAGGCCCTCTGGCCATGCTGATGCTGCCGGAGTGAGTTTTGAGGCAGTAGCAGTATGTGTTCATTGACCACTTCAGTTCCAGGCTGGCTGGGTGGTGTTTTACAATCTTTATCATTTAATCCTCACTATATAAACTTTATAAAAGAAATAGTATTATGGTTTCACTTTGGTTTTTTTTTTTGACTGCAACATGTGGTATGGCATGCGGGATCTTAGTTCCCTGACTAGGGGTCGAACCCACATCCCTTGCATTGGAAGCACAGTCTTAACCACTGGACCACCCAGGGAGTCCTTATTGTTTCTATTTTGCAAATGAGAAAACTGAGGCCCAGAGAAGAACAAAAACTTGCCCTAAGTGTTCTCTGATGCCTCTACAAAGTTCCCTGCTTAGAATTCTTATTTGGGCACATTCTACACCAGTGTGTTATTCACTCAGTTGTGTCCAACTCTTTGAGACCCCATAGACTGTAGCGTGCCAGGCTCCTCTATCCTTGGAATTTTCCAAGCAAGAATACTGGAGTGGGTTACTATTTCCTTCTCCAATTCTACACCAGAGCTGCTGGGAAAAGCCATGTATGAAATTCAAATAAGTCTACAGTTAGCACTCACTCAATTTCTGCTGTGGCTTTGACTGCATAGCTAGACCGGTTGACACTGAAAGGCTCCAGTGCTTTCTTGAGGAATTGAAAAAACTAATTAAAGGGTTTTAAAATAGGTAAACATTATATTTCAGGAACATATGACTTTACTAGTATGCTTCCACGTGTCTTTTAAACATAAAGGTTATCTTTGGTACTTCTTCAACTACTGGTTGTCAAACCAGTTTGTCAACGCACATTTTAGTTTTCCAGTTTACTTCATTTTGATCAAAGTGTAAAATTCTTCTTTGCCTTAGCTGAGGTCAATTACTTATGGCTCTATCTGGTCAGGGGGCACATTGAGAGGAAAAGAGCACGTGAAGCAACCAGCACAGATGCAGCCCCCCTTATTGCAGCTAAGGTACCTGCTAAGTTGCTTCAGTCATGTCAGACTCTGTGACCCCATGGACTGTAGCCTGCCAGGCTCCTCTGTCCATGGGATTCTCCAGGCAAGAATACTGGAGTTGGTAGCCACTGCCCTTTCCAAGGGATCGTCTCGACCCAGGGATCAAACTCGGGTCTTCTGCATTGCAGGAGGATTCTTTATTGACTGAGCCACCAGGGTAGCCCAAGAGAGCTGTAGAAAATGTTTTTTTCAATTTCCTGAGACTTTTGTCTATAAGACATTGACCTATTCATTCCTTCAAGTACAGCATCAGACATTCTAGAATATGGGCTTGTACATGTGAAGCAAAAGGGTTAAAGATGACTGAAAATCGAGCCCTAAGAATATATTTTCCTTTTATGTTATTCTCTCTAAATGTTTAATTTTTTAAGTATAAACTCTTTTCTTTTTCAAACCAAAAACTTCTTGAAGTCAGGGACTCTGCCTTCTTAAATCTTGCTGATAATTTATTGGTTAAAGAGACAGCAGACTGATAGCAGGCAGGCCCATCTGGATAGCCTGCACACTCTCCACTTAAAATAGGAACTTTCAAGGAGTCTAAAACAGCAAAGCTAGGGTTTGTCCCAGTGATATCAGAACTATGACAATGATGACAACAAGCCTGCGTGAGCCGAGCAAGAAACTGAGTTCAGCAAGACCCCTGACTACAGACGCCAATGCTCACTCAGGTTGAGCTAAGCCTCTGAGAGAAAGTGAAAGTGCTAGTCACTCAGTCTTGTCCGACTCTTTGTGACCCCATGCACTGTAGTCTCACAGGCTCCCCTGTCCATGGAGTTCGCCAGGCAAGAAAATTGGAGTGGGTTGCCATTCCCCTCTCCAGGAGATCTTCCCGAATCAGGGAGCAAACTCAGGACTCCTGCACTGCAGGCAGATTCTTTACCATCTGAGCAACCATTCCCAACTCTCTGGGATTCCTTGACCTGTGATTATCAAATGCCTTTCCTAACTTACCCTATTAATACAATGAAGAATCAGAGAAACATTTGTCAGTTTCCCACTTTAATAGACTCAAGTTCCCATTGAGCCCAGATGGTTCAGTTTTTTTAAAAGAAATCTCAATTTTTAAAAAGTGACATTTTCCTGCTAAGACGTCAAGTTGGAACTGGTTAAAACTATGTTCAAAGTTAGCTCTAAGGTCTGCTCCTTGGAAACTCACTGTGTTGTGTTGTTTAGCCATTATACTGATCAGATTTTAATGAATCCTCATGGTATGTTATGAAGAAAAACCCCATCAAGTTTGTAAGTTTGATGTCTCTGATAAAGAGGCCTCTGGTTGCTTGTAGTCACAGAATCTTTTCATATTATAGAATTTGTTTCTATTGTAGTTTAGTTGCTGAGTTGTGTCCAACTCTTTTGTGACTCCATGGACTTGAAGCCCACCAGGCTCTTCTGTTCATGGAATTTCCTAGGCAAGAATACTGCACTGGGTTGCCATTTCCTTCTCCAGGGGATCTTCCTGACCCAAGGATGAACCTGTGTCTCTTGAATTGGCAGGTGGATTCTATACCACTGAGCCACCAGGGAAGTCCATTATAGAATTTACTGTTTAACAAATCAGCAGATATCCCTGACATTTTAGGCAGGAAAGAATATTGCAGATGATGGAGCTCCTTGTTTTGGAGGAAAGATGAGACGTTAGTAACTTATCCCACACCGAGTGGTTAGCTCTTTAATTAGCATCTACATCCTGGAATTCCTTGTCGATCTCCTTTCTACCACATTAAGCTATAAACAGACCATTTATCCAACTCATTTCATCACCATTACTAATCATCAGAATTATGTAAGAGGTTACCTGGAAGACAGACATCAAACGATTTAGTACCAAATAAATGAACAATTATGTTATTTCAAAAACTATACTGATAAATGTAATCACTGAATAAAATCCAGGCATATAATCAGTTACCTGAGTATTCCTGAACACTTGACATTATAGACTTAAATGAACACACATACCCATAGAGTAGCAGCATTTGGCTCAAATCTCTCTAATTTCTTCAGAGAGGGAAGCAATCAGTCTATGGTGGCATTTGACAGCAGGAAACACATAAGGTGATTATATTTTAACTATTTCCTAGTATATATATTTTAAATGTCATAACTTTAGAAAAGATGCCTAATGTAGTTCTGATGTAAGTACAGTTTGGGAGTGAAATAAAATGATAAAGAAAAACTTCGCTGAAGATGGTAAGAGACCATACCATATGGCTCTCAAAGTCAACCAAATCTCCTTTTGGAAAACTCTCAAAGACCCTAAGAACTGGCTTTCATTTTTTTTAAGGCGAACATTTCTCTTTGTAATGTAAAAGAAAGGTTCTTGATTTTGTCATTAAATGTAAATGTATTCCATATTTGAATACAAGGCATTCCAGTTTCCATTTAAAGACATGGAGTAGAGTTGCGTCTTTTTTTCCCCTAAAATGCAATTACTGAGAAAAGAGCTTTTGAGTGAATTATTTGAAGTAGAAAATCTTAACCTCTCTCAGGAAAAAGGAGCTCTAACATCGGGTGATATGATGCTGAAGTTGTTGCCACAGACACAAACACACACTATGATATCCTGTGTCTTTGTTTCTCTTTCTTTTTGACAAAGACCACAAATAAATATCCCAACATCCTAAAACAGACATGCCAAATTCTGCAAGTGGTTATAATGAAGCCCTTTGAATTATTATAAATGCTCAAATATTAAAAATTCATTGGCAAGGAGAGAGAGGTGCTTTCTATTTGTGGTGCTGAATTCAAACACAACCACTAAGAATGGCTGATTGTCCCAGGCAAGCACGGCTGACAGCCATCAGCAGGTCTGTGCAAACGGTGTATGGAAAAGGTAATAAGAGCTTCAGGAGTATATTTCAACCCATATAATAAAGTAATTGTGAAAGTGTAATTGCAGTCTGCTTCCATACCATATAAGGGGAAGGAATGAGATGTTAAGAAAATACGAGATTCACAGAATTATATTGTAAGAAATTTTGCAATGACTGTCTCCCAGAATATGCAGTATTTGTCAGAAAAATCATTTTCAGTACACAGTAGTGTTTATCTTTGGAAATCCATTATGATGAACCTGAACAAAATGAACACTGATTAGTTTACCATTTTAAAAAAATGCTCCCTGAACTTAAAAGCAACTTCAAATATAAAAGTGTTATTGGATAATACTAAGCAACTGATTTCAGCTCATTAAAAGCACTGATTTAAAAAAAAAGAAGAAGAATTGCACATAAACCCTGTTCTTTATTTCTGAAAGATACCTAGTTTACATTTCCAAAAATTTAAATATTTGTAAGATTAGAATTTCAATTTTAAAAAATTCATTCCTTGGGCTACTTCAGAAACAATCACTATTGGCTTAAGTTACCAAGTTATCATATCCCACAGGCTATCAATTGCTCTCATAGCAAGACTTGAGAACAGGCAAGGAATGCTGGGTCTACTCTCAGTCAAACCATCTGGACTAAATATAGGAAAAGGAGGAGGGAAGGGAAACGCGTGAATGAACATAGGGATATTCAGCACTTAATATGAATAGTACTGAGGTCAAATATGAAAGTTGTCTATTTGGTTCTCACCTCACCCATCTTCTATTAATAGGATTATTCATATCACATCTAAGATTATTACCTCTGTAAGTGACAATTATTTTTTTCTATTCCTACCATTAAGCACAGTTCATGGAGCACAGTAACCACTTGGAAGATATTTAGTGAATTAAATAACCAATGTTTGGAAATGCCATATAGTGGGAAGCTGGGTCTACAGCAACCCTCTGGCATGGGCTCTGAAACCCACGGTGAAATAGGCAATGGAACTGAATATAAGGAATTTGCTTCTTCATTAATTTTGTTCCACTTTTACAGGACCTTGCAAATAACTGTGTGTAAACTGCAGACGTGTATTCCTTCCCCGGCCTACCATTTCAGATAAAACTTCAAAGGACGTTAAATATGGGAAAAGCTCCTTGATTCGGATAAGCGAAACAGCTAAAATGCTCATCTGCCTAAATGAAGTTTCTAGAAGAAAACACATATTTTTGTCATTAAAGAGAATAGCCGTTATTTACATATGCCTGACTGGTTTACAAAGAACTCATTTCAAAGGGAGGTTAAGACTTAAATGAATTTAAGGATAATGAACAAACCAAGCCTGACTTAATGCTATGCTGCGGACATCAAGTAGATCAGTATTTGTTGAAACCTTGCATACACACGTAAAATCTATCCATGTTGTCCTGTGTAACTAGAACTATTGTTTTCCAAGAAGGGGATCCTAATGATGATGGAGAAGGCAGGGAAGGATGGATGCCCCAAAACAGAAGCCCATTTTAGGCAGATGAGAAAACAAGTAAAACAATGTAAGTCTAAAGGAATCTTGAAAATAATGTCAGTCATCTTACAAATTCTCTGAGATGGAAGGAAGGAGGATGGGCAAAAAGGAACCCAAACTTTAGCCATCTGTTATGTTATAGGTCTTGCTCCATCCCAATGCACCCTAAGTCATCACCATAACCATTCAATTTTTCATGATCCTTTTCTTTTCTTGAATTTTCCAAACTCTTCTCAGGTGAGGCTATGTACTAATATCTAACAGCATAGTACCACATCTGACAACCTTTCCCATCACTAAGTATACTCAGGTTTTGCCAGGAACTCCAGGACCATCCTCTTCTGGCTGCGTTCATGCGTGCGAAGTTGCTTCACTTGAATCCGACTCTTTGTGACGCTATGGACTTGCAGCTCACCAGGCTCCTCTGTCCACGGGATTCTCCAGGCAAGAAACTGGAGTGGTTTGCCATGCCCTTCTCCAGAGGATCTTGCTGACCATGGGCTATTCCTCCCTCTTCACCATTCTCTCCCTTTAAGCATAAGGTCACTATGTCCACGGGACCAACAATGATTGAGCCCTAGCCACACTGCTTTCCATTTGAAACCAAGATCAAATACTTTGTCAAGCTTTCTTATCAAAAACAGAATTAGTGGAAGTCAGAAAGAGAATTAAGAGTGAACAAAATATTCTGATCTCTTGGGGAGAGATAACCTAACAAAATCAGCTTGTGCAAGGCCTCCAGTCTATTTCTTAATAAGGACAAAAGACGTTATGCTATTTCATGCTCCCCGAATTCATACCCCTAAGAGCAAAGAGTGATACATAAAGGCAGCAGAACTTTAGAATAACAGAGACTTGGTTTCTGGAACAGAGTAGACTCAGCTGTAAGTCATTTAAAGTATTATACTAACATGAAAACAGACAAGGAATGTGATGTGGAAAATATTATAAAATTTACATATTTCTTAAAGATGAAGCATCATCCTTCTAATAACTCCGTAGATTTCACAGGAACTTCTGGAGTCTTCCTCCACCCTCTCAGGGTGTAATTCCATTAACGTATCTCAGTAGAAAAACTACTTGAAGACTGTGAGATCCCTTTAAAATTACTGATAGACATTTCTGAATATGTTTGGACACTTCACTATATTTTCCCAGTTTACTTATAATGGTATGCCTATCTGTCACTAAACAAGAAATTTCAGCAAAGCAACTACTAACAATTTTAGAAGTTAACTCAAATGGTGCATTTCTGCAACTACACACAAAGCAAAACATTCATATTAATTTCTAATTATCAGGATGATCAGTTTAAAAAAGAACTTGCAGGTAGACTACAAGACTCTAGTGTGTCTCTCAAGAAGTTATATTCAATGTAACTGAATCTTTTGGGTGACATATAAAGCCTCTAAAAGCTTGCGTGCTAAGTCACTTCAGTTGTGTCCCAACTCTTTGAGACCCTATGGACTGTAGCCCACCAAGCTCCTCTGTCCATGGAATTCCCCAGGCAAGAACAGTGGAGTGGGTTGCCATGCCCTCCTCCAAGGGATCTTTCCAAACCAGGGATCGAATCCATGTCTGTCTCCTGCATTGGCAGGTGGATTCTTTACCACAAGCGCCACCTGGGAAGCCACTAAAAAAAGCTTATTCATCTATAACTGAGAAAGTCTTCAAAAAAATAGGTGAATATCTTAAGGTTCATTTTACCACAGAGCTCCCTCTCCAGGCAGTTTTCTCTGGTACGTACCTATAAGCGCTGAGCATAAGCCCACTTTCAAGAAGAACCTGAATTCCACCCCAACTGCTCCCAACCCTCTCTCACGTGGCAACCGTTACCTGCCTGACTTGCGAAGCAATTCCTGTTTGCCTGGGAGTGAAGCTCTCCTCCTTAAGGCCATATTTCTCACTATAGACACCTCAGCCTCAACCCAGGCACCATATGGGGTGGGGCTTCAGACATCCTGTGACGTCACACCTCCATCTATTTCTCATTTGATGTCTTTTGCAATCTTTCATGAGAGGAAAACTTATGAATGATTAGGGTTCACAAGTCTCTCAAATAATCAGCATTCTGTCACTCAGTGGGTTTCCATTCTTTGCTCCATGAATGAGCAAGAGCCAAACTTAATGTTTGATTATTGGGGTAATCTGGGCTTCCCAGGTGGCTCAATGGGAAAGCATCCGCCTGCCAATGTGGGAGATGCAGGTTCAATCCCCAAGCTGGGAAGGAAGAAAAGGAAGAAATGGCAACTCACTCCAGTATTCTTGCTTGAAAAATCCGAAAGACAGAGAAGCCAGGCAGGTTGCAGACCATGGGGTCACCAAGACTCAGACATGACTTAGTGACTAAGCACAGATAGGGATCACACCTGAGCTAAGAAACACCTGGCATCTTTTTTTCCTGGCTACCATAATCTGCATTAATACTGATAGCCTTAAGGTAGGTGTTGGCCTTTTTTTTTTTTTTTTTAGTTGCCTCAAGTCATTCTGAAAAGTGGTAGGAAGTCTAAAAAATAGTTCAAAAAATAGGAGTCCCTTTCCCCCTCCTCACGACATGATTTCTAAGGCCAATTAAAACGCCATTTCCTCCAGGAAGCAACGGGGATTTCCTGAACTTCAATCCATTAGTATTCCTTCTGTACCACCAGCACTTTGACTACAGACTCCATCCGCATCACATCAGTTACACTAGAGCTGGGCTACAGTTGTTTGCATTCCTCTCTTGGCTAGTCACACAGAGGCAGAGTCCAGTGCTTAGAGATCTCTGTACCTGTCTCTGCCCCTGGAACACTCAGCCTAAGGCTCAGCACACAGTTGGGTGTTCAGTAAATGCTTTTCATTTCTAAAAATGAATTAAGTGTGCCTTATTAACAAAGCCTACAGCTTCTTTACAAGTGTATTCCAAAAAAAAAAAAAAAACAAGTCTGCTTCTTAGGCGAGAATATCCTCATCTCATCCCTGTGCAAATATTTGTATAGGGACTGCATTAGAGCTACCTGAAAATAAAAAGTTATAATGGAAACAGTGACACAGCCTTAAGTGAGGCAACCCAAATAGGAATTACTTTAATACTTTTACTGCAATGTTCTCTGCTTGATAAAGTTCATTACCAGAATATCATCTTTTAAAGTGAAATGCATTCAGCTGAGCACTTTTTTTCATTTTGTAAATAGATTTTTCCTGCCTGAGCTCTCAGTATAAAGTACAAAATAGTCTTCCATAACATTAGAAAAATGTCACCCCATACATAAAGCTAAATTTTTAAAAATAGGTTTTCTTCTTTAGCCTTTTAAAGGTACAGCAGTATCTTCCCAGAGCCATAACCCTGTACTGCCTACTATTGTTGCTATTTAGCTGCTGAGTTCCGACTCTGCGACCCCATGGACTGTAGCCCATCAGGCTCCTCTGTCCATGGGATTTCCCAGGCAAGAAAACTGATGTGCGTTGCCATTTCCTTCTCCAGGGGACTTTCCCAACCCAGTGATCAAACTTGTGTCTCCTATCTTAGCAGGTGGATTCTTTACCTCTGAGCCACAGTGGAACCCCACGGCCTTCTATACTAAAGGCTGAGTCATCAGCCTGCAATTTGACACTTTCTAAAAATGTGTTGGGATAACACAATAAGCCTAGAATAAAGTTACATCCCCATGGGATATCCTATGGCTATAAAGTCACCATCTTTTCAACAGGACCCTACTTATTACTAGGGTTATATTTAAAATGACCCTGGCACTAATCTTTTTCTCACCCATTCAAAATGACATAGAAAAGTAGGTAGGTGTTAAATTTACAACCCAAGTGCCAAATTTTCACATCACATCAAATGAAAAATTGTATATATAGCATATCCATTGCTGAGTGTTTTGTTTTTACTTTGAGTTCTTGATCAGTCTGGGGTGACTGTAGCCAGTTACCTCACACAGTAAGTTTGACTCCAAGGATTTCACATGTGTTAGATTTAGACAGCTAACTAAGATAAATAGTTTATCACCACTGTTACATCTTGGCAAAGAGGTGATAGCAGAAATGAAACTTTGACCTTTAAGTTCTCAGTCTAGGAGTTATTTTTCTAAGAACTGAACATTCACATATTCATTCATGTCATTTTACCGTGAACACTGTATTCTTGCTCTTCTTAACCAAAATTCAGATACAGCTTCATGGTCCTTCCCCCCCTCTCAGATATACAGCCTTACTTCTCCTCCCTCCACTAACCACCCCCCAGATTTTTTTTTCTAACGATTTCAAGTTAGAGAGAGGCAATTGACCTCAGTAAATTTTTCCGTCGGCTTACATTTTTTTTTTCTCTTTTCAAAGTACTCCTTAGGGAAAAAGAAAAAAGATAAACACACTTCATATAACAAGTGCCATAAGAAAAATATGTTCTGGCACTTTTCCCAACTTGTAACAGAAAAGAATTTACATCATCCAAGTATAAGTGCAAAGAGTAAAAGAAAGAAATCTCCAAATGGATTTCTGTTCCATTTTCAAACTCCAAGGCTAAGGGAACACAAGTGCTTCACTTCAGAAATGAATAACGAATGACTTCAGTACACATACACCTTTCTCTTTTCGGAGATATTGCACATAAAAGAGCATTTTTGGGGCACGGCTGACCTGCAGAGATGTGGAGCTAAGCAGAGTCATGAATTCACTCGCTCTGATATGCACACATGATACGCAATTAAAATCTCCATTCACATTCCTGCCGGGTTGTCAATCATGAGGAAAGCCTTTTTGACAACATTCAGTGAAGCGTACCAACTAACCGCTCAACAGGAACTTAAACAGTAACAGCTTTTGTTACTAGCAAGAACGATTTTCTTTTTTTTTTTTTTTTTTTAACCAAGATTGGGTTCAGTTTCTAAGAAATCATTATGCTCTGTATTTTATGGGCTTTCATTAAAAATGAAAATGTGTCAAGATTTTGTATAGCAAGCAACGTGATGTAATATCTAGAAAATAGGAGATACATAACAATTTCTAGCCTTTTCAACTGGGCGGGTGTGTCGGGGGGAATCTTTTAACTTTTCCTGTGTAGAACAATGAACAATGATCTTATAAAGCAGAGTTCTGGGAAGAGCTGTGACGTTTCTAATTCACTCTGAAGCTTTTTACTAGAATTTTCAAACTTTTCAAAGAGATCAGGTCTCTATCTCACTTGAAAAGTGACTGACCAGTTTATAAACCAATAGGAAAGTGACATTTTTTTAATCATAAAGAAGAATATTTAGCATGTCAGAAATACTGCATGCATTAAAGCTTTCAATTTATAGCACCCCACAGAAAATATTATGCACATAAATTCTCTACAGATGAACCCAGAAGGTGCTCTGCTCATAACTTAGTTTCTGTTGAACATCTAATCAAAGACTGTGCCCTTCGTAATAGCACATTAGTTTGCTTTAAAGTCATAAATCCATAAAAACAGGGCCCAGTAAAATTGAATACAGGATGCTTGTTAATCGGCTGCTGTGTCTGTTTTGAGCAACTAACCTTGGATTATAAATTTGAAACCAGTTAATACTATCAGATATTGAAATATTTGTCTTTTTACTTATCATGCCCTGTAACTGAGAGAGCAGATGCATTCTGACCATTAGCAGTCATGACAAATTGCCTTGCTAATGAATGTTACACACTGAAAGTGCCATAACTGATTAAACTACAATTTCCCACTACCAGAGAGAGAGAGAGAGAGAGAGAGAGAGAGAGTTGGGGACTCCAGCAGTGGGCAACTCTGATATTCTGCCAACAGGCCTTCAGGCCACTGTGTGATATTTTGAAAAACACTCTAAATTCCATATGAACAGATTCTAGAAGCCTATGTGTATACAACAGGTTTTTAAAGAACATTAGATCAAACAGCTTAGGTTGGAGCTGATGAGCCATGAAAAATGGATGCGGTTTAACTATTTGATATCTTTGCAAGTAGGTATTAAAGAATATTCTCTGGTGTGGGTTTTTTTTCCTCTCTCTCTCCTTCCCTTTCCCCGCCCCCAAAACATCGCGTGTGCTTTGCATTTCACATAAAATCTTTCTTTTGTCAGTTCCTTTGTTGGTGCAAAATTGGCAGCAGTTCAAATTCAAAGTACTCCTATTCATTTACTGACCAATGTCATTCTAGTTCACATCAGCCAGCGAGCTAAGCTCTAAAAACATAAAAGACCTGCTTCACCACTGACGAATAATGTGTACATTTTTACAGAGCTTAAACCTTAATGCTTTCCCTGAAACTAACAATACAGTATATCTTATCATTCCTTTTTCACAAGCAAGCAGCTGCTGAAACGCTTGCCACTTCAAAATATCAATTGCTTGCCAGAATTTTCCTCCACACACCCTGTCAAACTCATGTATATTGTGCAACGAAAATGGTGCAGGACGGAAAGCTAGAAATTGTGTCAAATTCTGCTGTAAGGGTATGATGTGCAAAGAACAATGTATGACAACCGTAGAGACTACAAACAATGGCACTGGAGCCAGGGACTTCATAGATCACAACTGTGCCTGTACATGTTTCATTGTAGGCATTATATATTTAAAGCATGACAAATGTACCGCCCTACATTATGTGCTACACAGAGGCTCCTCCCACAGATCGCCTTTCACGTTTCTCCTGGTGATGGAAACAGTTGAGTTTCATTTCTTTTTCTTTTCTGAAAACATTTAAGGTTCTCAAGTCCTCAAGGAAGAAGACACTCTCACACACGCACACAAGGCTATCCAAATGAATAACAGAAACCAGAAGACAATAATGCAAGATGAGAAAAGGAGATCTTGTTCACTTAACATTTTGGCTGCTGAGGACACAAAGGCAAGGATTATCTTAAACAGTAACCAAGGGGATCAAGAGAACTACACTATCACTATGCCTGTAAACTGTTGTCTGCCTAATTTTAATGCAGATAAGTGCTGGCTTATTGATTTGTGCGATTTTCTAGCAAAATGGAAATCCCACGTGAATATGTTCTTTGTGTGCAGAAAATATGGTTTAAGAAGCTTTTACTCTTATTGCTTCCCTATGCCAAAAGAACAATTAAGCAAATAATATTTCACTACTGGATCAGGTCTATAAACTAACACGGATTCCTGTCTGTTTAGACTTTAAATATCCCTTCTCATTTTCTGATTCGCTCCGTTTACTTTAAAAGCTTCTGGTTATTGAAAAGTTGTTTTTCTTCCAAACGTCTCTTCAAATAACATGTAAAATCTGAAAACAGTCTCCCTTTGGAACACATTTACTTAATTATAAAAGGGTTCATGGCTCTAACAACCTCACACTAATTCAGTCAATGACTGCAGAAAGAGAACCATGTTTATGGGAGATTAGTATGAATCTATATTCATCTCCTCCACAACCTAGCTTAGGTTACAAAACCTTTATCACCCAATTAGCTTGGTGTGGAATTAACTAACTCCAAGTTAAGGAAAACTTCAGATCAGATATGCTTTTAAGGTGTCAATAAATATTTTGGAGAGAGAATAGGCAGTTTAGGTGCTTAGGGGTGCTGACCTTTGCTGTGTTGATTAGTGGGACAATGCTACATTATTAACACACAGCAGCTGTACCTGAACTGTTGCCATGAATATAATAGCCTTTTATAGCCATCAGGGGAGTGAGGTGGGAGGCCTTTATTAACCACTAGACATGATTAGCACATTATGTGAACTTTAGTAGGCAAATTATCTCTTATTGAAATATAATGTTGGTTATAACTAGCTGTAAACATGATTTTTAAAACTTCCCAGTGAACAACTCCAGATTTTACTACCATTCAGTTCATTATTGGCCAGTAATCAATGAAAACAGGTTCTATTGGGGAATGTAGTTATGGGAACTGAATCTCCAAAAGGCAGACCTTGTCACCAAAGGCTGACTTGAAAACCGTTTGGCATTCCAAGTTCAGGGATATTAGCATACATGCAAACTTTCTCTCTTTACTTAACTCAAACTGTTCATGAACTAGAAAAGCTGCTTTGGGATTTCTCTTCTTCTTTATTTCTTTAATCAGTTCTTAAAAGATTAGTTTTGCAGGAAATTTTGGAGAGTTACCTTGAAAAATAACAGCATAATGTATTTCAAAAAGCTTAATTTGGAGAGAGAAAAAGATTATCCCATCAGCCTTAGTAACTGAACACCGTGCAGAGAGTCCATTATGAACAGTCTTTTATGCCCTGGCAGAAAGTCATTAACATAAAATAAATCATTAGCTTTGATATTAAGCTTCTACTATCTGCAGGTTTCTATGATTAATGTTCATGACTGCATCTGCCAAATGATAAAATATACTTTTTGTTGAAAGGTTATCCTGCCTCTTTATTATTAACATTTCTCTTTATACAATTGTTCCTGGCATTTTAGGTGAAGGCATATTGGTGTAGAAGGAAAGAGTTGGTTTTTTACAAGGGCTTGGAGATGCCAATGCATGTAACACTTTATCCATCATTTTTCAAATTAACCATTTAATTGAGTTAAAGGACTTAAGAATATCAGGTGGTGCACAGACATGCTTTCAGTGTAATTGGACTATCTTTAGATCCAGTTGGTCCATTGTTTAATTAATCTTGCACATTATATTGCCCATCTCTGGCCCATATATCAGAGGAAGGGAGTGAGGGGCAAGCTTAGACCCCTGAAGTCAGGAACTACAAGAGGTCATTTCCCTCTGGAGCAGGCATTCTCAACTTTATTTTATCTCCTTACACTGCACCATAGACAACAGATTCCATCCTAACATCTCTCATTAGGTGCACTGACTCACAATGTAGAAAGCGAAAAAGACACTCCCTGGGGGCTTATCAATATCTGAGAGAAGGAGATTACAGGCTGTACAGACACACACCTCATTTTCCCCAATTCACCTCTGACCCGCTAGAAAGGTTATTCCTTTTGCTCCTTTCCTGAAAGAATCACTAATCTACGACTTTGGGAGAAAAAGTCATTCCACTAAGGTAGCAGAAATAGAAGGAATGGGCTTAGAATACAGTATTTTTCTAAGGTCTATCATGGCTTGAATTTTTGAACATCTTTTCTCACATGGTTTCAAAATAATCTACCGCTGTTGACCCCTTGAGGCTCCTAAGGGTGCCTTGATACAAACATAAGTTATTTCCTCTAGTGGATGCAGGCAAGATTGGGACACAGGTGGATGAAAGATTTTTAGTTATCAGAACTTTTACCAGACATAGAACAGAGTCAGGCTTCTAAACAGAATGGGAAACAAGTAGAGGGAACCATATCCTTTCAGGGTTATATTTATTTTGCCTAGGGGGTAAGTCAACACAGGTTCAAGAGCTCAGGTTTTATCTGAAATCTTCAACAAGTCTTTTCTTCAGAGAGGCCTAGGGTTTTCCTCAGAAAAGATCCAGTTCTTTAGTCTTATTAAGGTATAATTTGCCCAATTAAAGCCCTATCATGGTGAAAAACTGTCACATGTGAAATATGGCTAGGTTTCTTAAAAAGGAGTGGTAATGAGGCATTCCTGCTAGCTAGTATGATTGCCTTTGTTGTTGTACAGCGATTCTGCCACTTATGGTAAACTCTCAGGCATTTATGGGAAGAAATATATCCAGGACAATGTGAAACACAGTAAAACACATGCTCACTCAACACATACACACACACATGTGCATGCGTGCCTGCATGCCAATTTCTCTACCAGGTAACTAACTTCCAGAGAGGGGCTCAAAGACTTGAATGGACAAGTATTCCATGCAGCAACTGATAGTGTTATAACTGTGGATCAGATACACGTAACTTATAAGCCCACATAGTAACTCAAAACACTTTTATATTTTCTTGGCCACTAGCAAAGCTTGTTACCAACCAACCATGGCACTAGTTTATTTAGGAGTCCTTTCAAAACAGCTTCATAAAAGCACATAACTCAAGAATGAAAACCAATAAATACTTGGCTAAAGCTGAACCATTAAAAACTCCAAAGTGAAAAATGGACAAACAGAAAAGCATTGAGAGTGACACGGGTTTCATGACCTTTGTTAGCATAAAAATAAATCAGTGATAATGTTTCATAAATACAATGGAAATCTGAAGATAGATTTTAAAAGTCAGGCAAACTCTCACTGTAGATCAAATAAAGAGATCTGGGGAAATATCGGTACCTCTTGATAGAACAGGGGGTTTCTTTCTGGCATCACCCCTCCTCCGATCTTTTTGCTGCATCCAGGCACAGAGCAATATAACATTCTCATTTTCAAAATGAATGCTATAGGGAGGAACATGTTATAACCAGGAAAGACTCATTTCAGGTTAATGTGAATTCCATGTCTCAAAGTTTTATGGAAGAACTGCTATAATTAACAGTCTGTTGGCACTTCCATTATAAACCACATTTCTAAGCAGTTTATAACTCAACTGTTTTTAATGAGAAATTACTCTTTAGGATGAAACTTGGCATGCATGGTTTAAAACAAAAAAATGCTCAACTTCATTAGGGTAGATATATGCTGTAGCATCTTGGTAGGTTGCTTTCCTAGCAGGACAGTCCATTTAACACAATTCACTATCTACTGCTGGCCCTTGGAGACCACAGGCTATCTGATTCTGGGAAGTACATCTTCAAAGAAAATGATCAATTGAATAATAGTTGTTCTTGGGCCTCCTCAGGGGCCTGGGCCCAGAATTCCCCTCGGATACCAAAATCTGAAGTTTCTCAAGTCCTTATATAAAGTGATACAGTATTTGCATGTAACCTACATACATCCTCTGTTACTTTAAATCATCTCGGGATTACTTATAATGCCTAATACAATGTAAATGCTATGCTAATAGCTGTAGGCACTATGTAAATGATATGTAAATAGTTGCTGCTGGTGCAGGGCAAATTCAAGTTTTGTTTTCTGAAACTTTCTGGGATTCTCCATACCGCCCCCACCCAAATATTTTCTGTCTGAAGTTGGTTGACTTGCCAATGCAGAACCTGCATACATGGAGAGCTGCGTGCATGCATGCTCAGTTGTGTCTGACTCTTTGCGACCCCATAGACTACAGCCCATCAGGCTCCTCCATCCACAGGATTCTCCAGGCAAGATTATTGGAGTGTGTTGTCATTTCCTTCTCCAGGGGATCTTCCCAACCCAGGCATTGAAGCAGCATCTCCTACATTGCTGGTGGATTCTTTACCACTGCACCACCTGGGAAGCCCATGGAAAGCTGATGTATATTAATAACATGAAAATGGAAATAAATAAGAAAAAAGAAACTATCTTTAAGACTGGTAAAAGTAAACATTCCCATGTTAAAATTTTGTTTAAATTCAGTTAAACAAGGCAGCTTTCATACATTCAGATGCTTCATTGGGAAGCTTCTTGCAGCCAAGATTATAACTATGTCTTTGGGGCCCACCAGTATTTATAATTATGGTGTATCACAATGTTGTTTTCTCCTAAAGATATACATGTTAGATTCTTATATTTGGCTATATACAACATAAGTTTTATCTTTAACAGTTGATCCAATATTTTTAAAATGCAATTGTTCATAACAGTTCATTGAGTCATGATAAGTACATTACTTTTCCTTGAAAAATATAAGTTAAATATTCTACCTTATGACTTCTCAGAAACCTTGAGATTCACCTTTGGATAAGCTAAGATGGAGGATGACAAGTTACCTAAAAGTGATTAAATAGGTTCTTCATTTCCAACCATTCCCATCTTAGTTATCTATGTACATGCTGATGAGAACACATAAACATGCCAACCCATATAATCACTATAAGTGTAACTACCTAACTTACCATGTGCAACTAAAGATCAGAAGATCATAGTCCCACTTTCATACTATTTTAGAGTCTAAATTAAGATTTCTCACTGATAAGGGATATTCAAGGAGCTGATCCCAAGCTCTAGATACACTGTGCCTAAAATGTGCTAGAAGAAAGGAACAGTGAGAGCTTAGAAATACCCACCATGGCTTTCCTCTCAGAATCACATCTGTTTTCTTAGTCTACTATTCTATGACCCTAGGTCATCCACTCAGCTGGGGAAAAGGACAGCAGCCTAGTTGTGGACCTAAGAAGTGGACCTGGGCCTACGGACTGGAAGTTTCCAATTTCTGTGCCCCAAAAAGGTCAAGTACTGGGAGAAGGATGGACTTGCTAACACGGCTTTGATGGCAATGGTGACAATGAAGATAGGCACCAAAGGCGGCCAAGATGAACACAATGGTGAGCCAAGGATCTGAGCAGAGGGCGTTCAGGTGAGAAAATATAAACCGTTCACGTTCAGACCCAGACTGGGAAGGAGAAAAGCAGGGGAGGGGGAGTTGTTCCAGGACTGGGAGTGTTTGGAAAGGGGATGAGGAGGAGGTAGGGAGGAAGCACCAGACACAAAGACAGACCAGATGCTGAGGGCAGGCTTCCATCAAGATAGGAGGATCTCCAGTAGTAGAGAAATATCCCCAGGTCTTTTTCAGCTTTCTAGTAAGTTAGCAAAATGTTGGAAAGCACGAGAATAAGTCATCTTTCATGGTAAGGTTTCCTCTGTGCCCACTGCCCCAGCCCCCTAACCTACCCCTTCTTGAATTGAGCCCATCACACAAAAAAAGTATGACCACAAGACATAGCCCCACACACCAAAACCAACATTTGAGACCCATTCTGGTCCTAAGAAAACCACTGTTAACTTGGAACTTTCCCTGCTTCTTTCAGATTCAAGTGCCTTACATTTTTCTCCGTTCTCAGTCCCTTGCAATCACGTCACTTATAAAAACAACAATAAGCAGCTGATGAGATAATATTTAAGTATTAGTTTAGTTTTCCCAGCTAAGAGAAATATCAAAATGCTCCTTAATATCATCACGCAGTAATTTTAAAATAAATGGTAAAATGTGAGAATAGTAAATAATGTAAACTATTTTAAAAATAACATTATGAGCTCCAAAGCTCAAAACTAAAATTTTTGCATAGACATTTAAAATTGGAGTTTATGACACTGAGATATCCCACAAAATCAAGATATTAATAGCTACATTTGAGGTTTTAGTATGACATCTGACTTAGTGGCCAAAACCATATGATTGCTTAGCTCAAAGCTCTTACCTATAAATTTAGTTAAAACATATTTAAAGACCTCAAAACTTACAAAAGATGCCAGCTTAATAAAACTCCCATGGGAGTTTTAATTACACTAATGATGTTCAAACTATGAATTTCCCAAAGTCCTAGAAGTTATGGGGGTAGGGAAGGAACTAACCAAGCATGATGCTCTAAATTGCTTATAATCCTCCCCCTCCCTCCTCTCTCCCCTCCTCCTCCTTTTTCTTACAGTTATTAAAGCAGAAATAATGACTCCATCATAATGTGCTTGCAAATCCTGTATTTTAGGAAGGGTGAGTTTTGCTACATTAAAGAAAACACATAATACTCTAAACAGGAAAATAAGCTTGAAGGAGATTCTGCAGAGATGACAATGAATCTTGTTTTTCTCAGAAGTCATCAAATGTCTACTGTTAGATCTGACATTTTAAGTGAGAGTTCATCACAAACAGGTTCTTCCTCCTATGTTTATGTGAAAAGATGATACATTTTCCTTCCTCATTTCAATGACAAAAGCCCAATATTCCAAACGCCCATTATTTTTCACTCTGTATACAGCCAGTATTAAGCATGGGTTTGTGTTATGAACTTCCTTGTGTCTAAATCAGTCAAAGAAAGATTCAGGGCCTGATTCCACAAAAGCAACCGCTGAGAACAGTAAAGACCATTATTTCCTCTCCCACTGCTGGCAGAGGTCAGCATCCCTGTCATTAGCCATGTCATAACATAATTGTATTACTACTCCTTATGTGGGCAGATACTGAGCAATAACTGAACACATCACATCATTGCAGAAATGAAAAAGTGCCACTTCTTTGTCCCAATTTAGCATAAAATCAGTGAAAACAATCTTCAGAAATGACACTGCACTAGAAACTGAAAGGAACTGTTATTACTCTGTGGGTATATATTTAAACTAATGTTCTGACATCTTCAACTAGAACAAAAAAGAGGACTCTATTTTACTACTGAACTCCAATTGGGAGTGCCTATAATCCAATTTCTTTTGGTAATATTCAGTTCAATTAAGGGATACAATGTTACTTAAAATAGCCTTCATCAGATGAAACTCCAGTATGGTACCCATCTCTCAAAGTCTCAAACAAAGCCATGCTTTAAGTTGCCAGAGGTAAACAGTGTTACTTTGAGCCTACATGTTCCTGTCCAGTCTACGAGTTACACTGCTCTTTCAAAGGCTGACCTAAATACAGCAACATGCCATCCAGTTCTGGCTGTTTGTATAAGAAGAGACGCTTCGCACAGTTGCCATAACTAACATCGATGTATTGTTCTCACTTTTCTCCCCCAATGGGCTCTGTGAAAACAGAGGCCACTCTGCCTGATGATGTGCTCATAACCGAACGTGTTCTTGCAACAGAGCGATACTAAATTAAACTGTTTTCCAAAAAACTGCCCCTCCAGAGTTTATTAACTGAACAATATAAGTAGTGTTTTGGCAATCTATAGAGCAGCAGTGCTGGAGAATGTCAGCAAAGTAAAACAACCTCGTTTTAGTTTAGAAAAGCTCCAGGAAGAGGATATTCATTTTCTGGATTAGGGTCTCTCCTGACATTGAAAAAAATAATGTCACTGCAGAAAGTCTAGTCACAGTGCGTGGTGCTGAAGCACAGAAAGATACTGGTTTCTGCTGGGATTTAGCAAACTGACTTCAGTAAAGTGTCGACAGATTTCAAATAAAGACAATTAGTAATTTATGATCTTATCATCCTACTGAAAACAAATAGCCTGACAAAGTGACTGTTCCGTGTAATCAACTACACACTAGTGACACCTCTGAAAGAGACAAGGTTTACTTTGCAATCTTCTCTCTTTGGGGGGAGTCAGAGCTAACTTGTTTTTACTAATGTAGATAAAGATTATTTCACCTCTTTCAAACTTCTGTCCACCTTTCAGATCCCTGCAAATCTACTTGAGTCACTGCAAAAATGAACACTGGCTGACTACACTGTAAGCAGCTCAAACTGTGGAACCGGACAGAAATTTTGTGCCAATGCTAATCACGGTGGAGTAGAAAACATTAGTGCCAGGGCTTTCTGGGGCCTAGCAAATCTACTCAGTACTCTAAATATAATCAAGAATGAGTGACAAATATAGTTGATAGACTGCTACCCAGAGAAGGGCAGGAGCAGACATCCTGAGGCAAACATTTCCATGAAGTCTCTTCCTACTATGAAAAGTGTATCTTATGACTGTGCATCTTTAAAAATCCATTATTCCCTGAATAAGTAAAATAGAAGACTTGCATCCAGTCTATAGAAAGGGTGGCTAATTTGCATTTAAAAAGAACAGTTTGCTCCCTGTACATGGGGTGACTTAAAAGGAACTTCAATGAGCTAGTAAAAAAAAAATTCTGAAGACTTTCTAAATTAATTTATTCAATGCACAGTACAACCCACTAAAATTATTTAAAGCACTTAATTGGAAAATGATTTAATATATTGGACCAATTCTTGATTTTCCAAAGCATTTAACTTTCAAATTAAATCTGACCCTCCTATCAGTAGAATGACGAGTGAAATGTGTATCTAAGACATTATAAAACCACAGATAAACTTTATAAGATTTGTCCAGTTTCAGTGACAAAATGTTTCTGACCTTTTGGTTCCAATTACTACTGCGGAATAGGTCTTTGCTATCAAGAATGCTGCTGCCTTTCTATTATTTTTGTCAGTAGTCGTGTTATATGCAAAAATAAAATGTTACATACACAAAACACCTCCTTGTTAAGGCAAACCAGACTTTAGAGTAAAAGAGCTATGTTACCAACAAATAATGAAACTTCATCACAGAAACTTCTCTGGTCAAAGTTCCCTTACCCTCCAACTTGTCCCTAGCTACAGAGCTGCTTCCTGCGGGATGAAAAGCCCTTCTACCTTGCCCAAGACTAGATTCCTCTGGTTTCTAACTTGCCTAGACATCATCAACACACACACGTTGGTCTTACACACTGTACACAGGGCATCAGGGAACTTCTCCGCGGGATGAGATAACTCACAGCTCTGTGGGGTGTGTGTCTGGAGGGTGTCTGGAGTGTGAGTGTGAGTGTGTGTGTGTGTGTGTGTGTGTGTGTGCGCGCGCGCGCGCGCGAGCCAGTGCGCGCGCGCCTGGACCGACCAGGACTCGGAGTTGCGAGTCTGCAGCGTGCTGGGGCCCGGGGGCTGAGGTTGAAACGCGCTAAATACCTCCGGATCACGTAAAATAGCTGCTTGATGATAACTCGCCACCGGGCAAATGTTACCAGTCCCAACGCTCTATCCAGTGGAATTCACCGAGAGGCCGACACGGAATTGCTGGCAGAGGCACGGTGTCCACCGAGCGGGAGCTGGGCGTCTAAACCGCTCGCCCAGAGTCTCAGAGAACTCAATTCTCCCCGCCACGTTTCACCGGGCGGGACTGCTTAGACTTGTCCAAAAAGCCCGAGGCGAGGACAGCCGTGGCCCTGCGGCTGCTCTCGGACCTGGTCCCCCACGCGTCCTCCTTCCGGGAGGTGAGAGTTCGGGAAAGCTTAGGAGTCGCCCCCTTCCTATGTACCCACAGACTGTTCCATCCTTGGGACAAGCGGAGCTCCGCAGAAACCCCGCTCACTCTCCCGGCCAGCTTCGCCCCGGGCCCCCGCGGCCTGGGCACCTGAGGTCCCCGGGCTTTGGGTACAGTCCAGTTCGGGACCTGTTCGCGTCCCGCAGCGAGTACTGCTGCTCCGAACATGAACGCGGCGCGCCCGCCCAGTTCCTAACAAACTCGCGGTTTCTGCGCGCACCTCCGGGCGGGAGCTGTCCCCGGGACCCGGCGCTCCCGCGGCACCCCGGCCTGCAGACCCGAGCCCGGACACTGGGCTCTGCCGCCGATCGGCTTCGGGAAAACAAAAGAGTTGCGGAGCGCCGTTCCCTGGCGGGGGGCGTCTCCGGGTCCCTGGCACCCCGACTCCCAGCGGCTCCCCTGGCAACTAATCCCGGGCCGGGAAGCGGTGCCACGAGCCCCCACAGCCCGCACAGGAGCGAAGGAGGGAGAAGGGGAAACGAGAAAATCAACGGAATTCTCTCTCTGCCTGCGTTCCGGGACCCCAGACACACCCCCCAAAGTATTCTGCGGATCTTTCTTAATTTTTCCCCCCCCCCCCCAGCGCCCGTGGCAACCCTAGGCAGGGCTACTGAGTCGCGATCAACGGGAAGGGAACGATGGAGCAAAGCGCGTCACTTTCCGCACCACTGCGGTGCAGGGCAAAGCCGGGAGCTGCTCCGCAAAACTGACTCCCCGAGCGCACGCCCCGGCAGCCGCGGGGCTGCGAACCGAGCGCGCCCGGGAGACCGGCCTCCGCGGCCGGCCGGCGGGTCTGCCGCCGCCCCCCTCCCGGGACCAAGCAGCCAGAACGCGGCGGAAACAAAAGCAGAGCGTTCACCTTGTTGCAATAGTAGGGGTCCAGGCAGGGAGAGGGTCCCAAACAGGGCGCGTCGGGCGCAGCGGCGGGCTGGGCTGGAGGTGGATAAAATCTTACGTCCATTTCACTCTCACATCAAGCAAACTCCTTTTCTGTGCCTTAAAAAAAAAAAAAGTGTCCAGCAAAACAAGCTTAGACGGAACAGAGAGAGGTGTCTGGACTCAGGAGTAAAAGAAACACCTTCCTTCCCTCACATCCGTTTGTGGTTTGTTTAAGAAGAAGAGGAGAAAAAAAAAAAAAAAAGAAAGAAAGAAAAAAAAAAAAAAAGAGGGGGGAAAAGCGCTCAACTCTCCCCCAAGCCGCGGCGCGCACCCGTCGGCGCCGAGCGCGCAGCCCGCTCCGCCGCCGGGCAGGTAACTTCATGCGCTCATTGTCCCCCCGCCCGCGTCCCCTCCCCGCCTCCCGCGCCCCTCGCCGCCCGGCACACGCGCTCGGGCTCTAGGTCCTGGGCGTTTTATTGAAGTCTCTGAGTTGCTCTGCTTGGAGTTTATTTTCTCCACCTTGGAGGCCTGGAATGGGGTGGGGAGGACCGGAGAGGGGGACAGGGCGGTGTGTGTGTGTGTGTGTGTGTGTGTGTGTGTGTGTGTGTGTGTGTGTGTGTGGTGTGTGTGGTGTGTAGAGGGGGGCGGTGAGCGCCCCGGGCCCGGTGGGGTGGGGTGCGCGGCGGGACGCGGGCTGCTGGCGGCCCAATGGCGAACGCTCGGGGCCGGGGGCCGGAGGAGGGTGGAGCGGAGAAGGACCAGGAAAGCGCGTCTGGGCCCCGGGAAGCCTCCGCTGCGCCCGGGCCGCGGTCTCCTGGCAGCGGCGCGACGCACACAAAGGGGCCGGCGAGCCCAAGCCCGAGGCGGCCACGGGGCCCGGCGGGGAGCACGCAGCCAGGGGGCGCTGTGGCCCATCCCGCTCCGCGGCCCCGCCCCCGGCCCCGCCCCGCTCCCGCCGCCCCCGCTGCGGCCGTCCCCACCTCTCTCAGGCGCCCAGCACCTCTAGCCGCGCGGCCATCCCCACCCAGCGTTCGCTCCCTACCCCAGTTCCCGCTCTTGGGTGGAGGTGACTGCTCCTGCCTGCACCACTGTGGGGGCCGGGAACCCTCGGGGAGCGCCAACCCTCTGCGCGCTCTAACTGGTCTTCTGTCCCAGGGACCCCGAGGGAAGGCAGGATGGATGGGCTGTAAGAGTCTCCGTTCTCTTGCTGGTTTCTGCCTCCAGCCCTCACCTTCCCCTGGTCTCTGCCCCACTGCAGGGTTAGCGAAGGCTAAGGCTGCGTTGTTGTTGTTGATGTTCAGTCGCTCAGTCGTGTCTGCCTCTTTGCCACCCCGTGGTCTGCAGCAGGCCAGGCTTCCTTGTCCATCACCAAACGCCCAGAGCTTGCTCCAACTCATGCCAGTTGAGTCAGTGATGCCCATCTCCTCCTCTATCCTCTACTCCTCCTGCCTTCAATCTTTCCCAGCGTCAGGATCTTTTCCAGTGAACTGGCTCTTAGCATTGGGTAGCCAAAGTATTGGAGCTTCAGCTTCAGCATCAGTCCTTCCAATAAATATTCAGGGTTGATTTCCTTTAGGATTGACTTGTTTGATCTCCTTTCGGTCCAAGGGACTCTCAAGAGTCTTCTCCAACACCACAGCTTGAAAGCATCAGTTCTTAAGCACTCAGCCTTCTTTATGGTCTAAGTCTCACATCCATACATGACTACTGGAAAAACCTCAGCTTTAACTCTACGGACCTTTGTTGGCAAAGTGATGTCTTTGCTTTTTAATATGTTGTCTAGGTTTGTCTAGTATAAGGAAGGATAAAATGAACATCCCTTGAGGTCTATACATGGCTCCTTTAGGAACATTTTGTTAGGCATTGCTTTATATTTCTTACATCATTTTCATCTTAAGTTATTGTTTTCTTTCTTCCCTCATCATATTTTACGTGGCAAGAATACAGCTTCCTCTCTACCGCCAGATTAACACGGTGTGAATTGGTATACGGAGAGAGAACTGTAAGATAAAAGAATTTTTCTCTACTGGATTCAGAAGAACCTCTGTGTTTCCAGATCCTTCAAGGAGTGGTTGATCGGTCATATGTGATGATGTCTCCATAAAAATCCCAAAGGTCAGGGTTCAGAGAGCTTCCAAAGTGGTGAACAGTAGAGGTGCTGGCCTCTCTCATACCTTGCCCTCTGTAGGTCTTCCATCTATTTGTTCCTCTGTGTCCTTTATTATACCCTTATATAATCAAGTGATAGACAGTAAGCCAACATTTTCCTGAGTTCTGTGAGCCACTCCAGAAAAGTAATCAACCCCAAGGAGGTGCCATAGGGACCCCTGATTTATAACTGATTGGTCACAGGCGGTCCAGTAGCTCAAGACTGCGTTCACAACGCAGGAGACCTGATTTCCATCGCTGGGCAGGGAGCTGGATCCCACATTCCACAACAAAGATCAAAGATCTTGTGTCCTGTAACTAAGACCTGGTACAGTGAAATAAATACTTTTTTTAAAAAGTGTTATGTGCCTGCCTGGATAAAGGGGGAGGGGGCTGGTGGAGAAGGGATACATATATATGTATGGCTGAGTCCCTTAGCTATTCACCTGCAGCTACCAAAACATTGTTAATCAGCTGTACTCCAATACAAAGTAAAAGTTTGAAGTTTGAAAAACAGAAGAAGCACAAGTAACAACCTAGACTTGCAACTGGAAGTGTGTATGTCTTGGGGGGCAGGGTGTTGGGGGGCAGTCTTGTGGGTCTGAGCCCTTACCCTGTGGGTTCTGATGTTATCTCCAAGTACATAATGGCAGAATTGAGTCCAATTGTAGGACACCTAGCTGGTGTTACAAAATTGCTTGATGTGGAGAAAACCCACACGTCTGGTGTCAGAAGTGTTGAATGTCTAGTAGTGTAAGAGCAAAGGAGAAAGACAGGAAGCAGATCAAGTTTTTCCCAACTCAGGTACGAATTTGAGCTGTTGGCAAAAAAAATTTTAAGTTCTTAGCTCTAATCACTCATATATAGAGAGTAGACCAGGAGTGTCATCTCCGTGCAATCTGAAAAAATACTCTCTTGATAATGCTCCACCCAGGATCGGTCATGATCGTGTCCCAAATGGGTGGGTATACTTCCACCAAGAAAAACTTGGGGAAATTTGAAAAGCAAGACCTCTGAGTAAATCTTATTGATTTGAAAGATAAAATAGTAGAGGATCATTATAACTTTTAAAAGAAAACCTTTTTTATTTTATGTTGGAGTTTAGCCAGTTAATAATGTTGTAATAGTTTCAGGTGGACAGTAAAGGGACTCAGCTATACGTATACACATATCCAATCTCCCCCAAATTCCGGCCCAGTCATTACATTACTTTTCAATTTCTGCGGCATTTAACTCTATGTCATGGCTTTTTGTTGTTGTTAGTCGCTAAGTCATATCTTGACACTTTTGTGACCCCATGGACTGTAGCCTGCTGGGCCTCTCTGTCCATGGGATTTCCCAAGCAAGAATACTGGAGTGGGTTACCATTTCCTTCTCCAGTGGATCTTCCTGACCCAGGGATCAAACTCCTACATAGTCTCCTACAGTAGCAGCAGATTCTTTACCACTGAGCTTCCAGTGAGGCACTCATTTATTTGTCCATTTATTCACACATGTGTGCATTCTGCATCAAAGGTTTATGAGCTGGGGGGAAAGCACTATGCTGTATGTTGTGTGTAGGTTAACATATAAAAACAAATTACTTTAAAACACTTTCGTCTTTAAATGACTTTAGAGTCTTACAGTGTTTCCAGTACTGTCTGTTCAGTGAAATCACCTTAGAAGCTTCAGAAAATACTTGTGCCTGGGATCCTCCTGCAAAGAATCTGATTCAGTTCATTTGGGGTAGGGCCTCGGCATAGGACTTAATAAAAGCTCTCAGCTTTTAAAAAGATTGAGGCCAGTTGATCTAGAAGGAAAGATAAGATGGGCAGAGAGGGAATGTTAAATATTTTAGTAAATAAAATTGACTGGCTGCATTTTTCTTGGGGTTGAAAATCACAAGCGGACACTGGGGACGCTGACTCCCAGGATCCTGCGCTGCCTTTCAGAGACTGTGGCAACAAAACATGAGTGAATTGTTGAATAGTTCAGACTACCACTTGGTCATCTGAACTAGGAATTTTACATACCTCATTACCAGAAAATAGGCTTCCCAGTGGCTCAGTGATAAAGAATCTGCCTGTGATGCAGGAGACGTGGGTTTGATCCCTGGGTTGGGAAGATCCCCTGGAGAAGGAAATGGCAACCCAGTCCAGTATTTTTGCCTGGGAAATCCCATGGACAGAGGAGCCTGGCAGGCTACAGTCCATGGTGTCACAAAAGAGTCAGACATGACTGAGCAACTGAGCCTGTGCACCAGAAAATATGTGTCTATAGGCAAAACATCTCCCCACTAGAATTGATGTAATAACATGGATAGCTGCAATTTATAAAATGCCTCCTCTATCATAGACCTGGTCCTCATTTTTATACATTTAACTTCACTGTCTCATTTAGTTTTACAAATGACATTGGAAACCCTAACCAGTAATTACAAACCACACTTAGCATTTGATTTGGTTCTCTAAACATTACCCATCATCATTTTAATTATGGTTTCATACATTGTAATGTTTTCAAATTTGCAGTTGCTTTCCTTGACCACATTTTATGTTTACTGATTCTTTGTACTATGCTAAGTCCTAAATCTTGAAGTAATATCTCCAAATTACACACAAGATGTGTTACTTTAGGGAAAATATCCCCTAGAAAGTTCATCCTATCCATGATATATTAGAGTTTTATTAGAAATTATTCAACAACAAAGTGGTACTTCCTAAGGGACATTTTTTGTTAGTTTGGGCAGTTAGTTTTTCTTTCAGGAAGATCCCCTGGAGATGGAAATGGCAAACCACTCCAGTATTCTTGCCTGGGAAATCCCATGGACAGAGGAGCCTGGCAGGCTATAGTCCACCACAGGGTCGCAAAAGAGTCAGACATGACTTAGCAACTAAACAACAACCACCACCACAACAGACTATCTCTATAGATCGACTATGAAAAACATCTTGTAGGAATTCATTTTGAAATATCAGATTTTAAAGCTAAAATGGAAGTATGCCATACTTTATAACCAAATTAATATTCAGTCTTTCACTGGCCTCTTATGGAAGGGTGAGTTTTCCTGCAAAGCTAATGCCTCAATCTCTCCTATAGAAGAAAATCCTCATTTTTTAAAAAGACCATTCGTTTGAACTTCATTGGGCCACCTTCTATTTTAACCTATCTCATTATGCACACATATATAGATTGACCTTCCTAACAAGGTTATGGGGTGAAATAGCTATGCTTGTCTCCTTAGAACCTACAGTCCTGAGTCCTACATGTTTTAAAGTTTCAGAAAACATCATTAAGGGTTTTGTTGGGAAAGGTTTACATTCTCTCAACTTGCCAGTTAGAATTTAGTGTTGTCCAGAGTCATTCACTATTTTCGAAAGTAATTTAAATGTAAACTAGGCTGATATGCAATACGTAATATAATGCCACAAGAGAACACAAAGTACTGAAGTTTATTTCCTGGGGAGACTAGTGAGAAATGACTAGACTGGAAGCCTTTCAACCAGAAAATAAAGGATTTTGGAATGATGAGGAAAGTTTGAAGGAAATGATAGAGGGTCCACAGATACCTCACATGGTACTCAATGACTCATAAAATGCAGTATTTTTTACATAATATGGGAAGTGCGCCATGCTTGTACATCTCACCATTGAGTCTGGTACAGTACTTTGATCTTCAACAATATACAACATTTGTGGCATAATAGCCATAATAGGACTATTCAGCTATTTCGCACGGCAATAATCCAGTCCTCTCTCATCAGGATAAACTGTGAGGACAAATCCTTTCAAAATCAGAATTAGTTCCTTGTAGAAGAGGGAGGCTACAATTATCCTTTAAATAGGAGCAGCTGCAACATGGTATCGGCCTGGAGCGTGGCAGTGAAGTGTTTTTCCAATGCAATTAAATGGATTTTTTTTAATGCAAACTAATGTTCTATGAAAAGTCAACTGCAAGGTGAGTAGGTGTGGAATTGCTGAGATGAAAGGAACAAGCATGTTGCTTACCTGAGTTAATATCACTACCTTGGTAAGTGATAGTTTGCTGCAAACAAATTATCAAGGCTCCTACTTTCCCATGAAGTGGGCCCACATGGGGACCAGAGTAAACACAAAGGAAAGATAATTCTGGTTCACTTGTACACTGCTGCTGCTGCTGCTGCTGCTAAGTCGCTTCAGTCGTGTCCGACTCTGTGCAACCCCATAGACGAGAGCCCACCAGGCTCCACCATCCCTGGGATTCTCCAGGCAAGAACACTGGAGTGGGTTGCCATTTCCTTCTCCAATTCACTTGTACACTCTGTGTCTTATTTTGAAATGTGTTCAAAGCTACATTTTGTTATTGTTGCTTTTCCAAAAGATATGATGAATCAACATCAACATTTTGATTTAAACAAGAAAGGGAGCCCTTGGATGGGAAAATATAAATACAGGACTTAATGCTAGCCAGCGGCTACCTCCATGGCAAGACAAAGAGGGAAGGGCACTTCAGTTTTGATCATAAAGATAATTAAAGGATTGGAAAATAAGATCTTTAAGCAAGATGAAAGGACCGGAGAGGGTAATATTGAGGGGCAATGTAATATCTTCAAATTGTGTATCTTCAGAGTTCTTTCAGAACCTCCGCTGGAGATATGACATGAGGAATTGTATGTAATTCTAGAACAGTGAGCATTTCATCTCACGTGAAAAAAATTTCCCCCAGTGATCCTGAATGTACTGCCAAAAGAGAGTATGAGCTCTCCTTAGGACTGATTTTAAAATCTTAGTACCCAATGAACACTTGTCAAGTCACCCAAGCATCTCCTGACACCCCTCCTCTTCTTGAAATGTTCCTTCTTTATAAAAGACCCAGTGGGCAGAGGGTTTGAACTTAACTCTAATTATCTGAAGGGTTTCCGTGCTCATAAATTTTAGATAGGATAAAGTTCAGCCAGACAATGAACCAAGATGTCTCCCGTGGCTCTTTGAGATCTGAAAAATGCTTTCTTTAATGTTAGTTCTCGTTCCTGAGTATTGTCAAGGACATTGGTCACAAAGGAAAATAGCAACATCTGATTTTGTAGGCAAAATTTAAGATGTGATGTAAAACTAGGCATTACAATCTTTAATACACTTTTAGAAGTTTACTTTTTTTCAAAGAACACTCTCACATGAGAGAGATGGCCTTTTAAAATGATCCCTGAGCCAAAGATGAGAGAAAAGGAATCCTCCCACTTCACTAGACTGGATTATAATGCGTAGCCTTCAATTCACTAATTCAAAAATCACACATTTTCAAGATAGCAAGAGACTCTTCAGCTCCAAGTTAGGCTGATGGTGGCTGCCAAATCCCTACTCCTCCCATGAAATCTTCCAGGGTTGATTAGGAAAGTGACTCTACCCTCAACCTGCCCTGTTTCCACAGGTAGTCCCTGATCTCTGCCCTGATTAAGTGCACCCTGCTTCCTTCCACTATAAATCTCTTTACACTTGACCTTTACGTAATGCAATTACCTGTCTATCCATGTATTGCTTTAATGTTTCCATTTGTTCCTAGTGGCATTCCAATATACCTGTCTGTATTAATGTGTTTGATGCTGATTCTAAGCTCCTGGAGGGAAGGGACAGAATCTCTTTAGATGGGATTGATGGTCCTCAAATATCAAATGCCTAAAAAATGCTCTCTGCAAGAAAACAACTTAACTTCGCATATTTTTTCCTGGTCTGGAGAGATTTGATTCAGGAAGCTATTGGTAAAGATTCAGGATGTCATAATATATAAACACTTCCATTTTATTAAGACAAGTAGGCAAGAGTTACAATTGTACTATATTACCTATGTTGCCTTGTCTCTATTACTGCATTCGAATATCACCTATAATTAGGGCTTCCTGAGCGGCACACAGTGGTAAAGAATCCTCTTGCCAGTGCAGGAGATGCAAGAGATGCAGGTTCGATTCCTGATCAGGAAGATCCCCTGGAGAAGGAAATGGCAACCCACTCCAGTATTCTTGCCTGGGAAATCCCAAGGACAGAGGAGCCTGGCGGGCTACACAGCCTGGGGTCACACAGAGTCGGGCTGAAGCGACTGAGCATGCACGTCATCTATTAATATAACTAAGGAAACCATTATTAAGGTCCCTTTACATGTTAAGTGCTCCTATGGAATGATACCTTAGTTCTCGTGGCTCCTTCTCCTCCCCTTCCTCCACTCTCTTGACTGCTTTACCCGTTTATGATGTTTATGATGTGGTGTCTTTAAACACCTATAATCTCTAGACTCCCAGAGGATTGGGACCTCTCTGGTGTCCAGCTTTCTGATACCCAAATACACCAAACCATTAACTCTCCTGAAAACAGCCACATGTTGCTGGCCTTATTTTCAAGCATTTACACCTAGTGCTCCCTTGGTCTAGAAACAGTATCAGTAGTAACAGATAATCACATCACTTCCAAAATCCAAATCAATTACCTCCACGTGAAGCCCTGCCTCTCTCCCTACCCGCCCCCGCCCCCCTCCCCAAGCATGATGTGTATTCCTTCATTACTGTGTTGTAGTCATTAGTTTATAAGTGATTTTTCTTCTGCTTTAGATTGTATCTCAATCATCTTTATACTCCTAACCTTTGGTATAGAAAAGAGTACAAAAGGCTAGTATGACAGGGCAAGTTTTTTTTTTTTTTTTTTTTAATGTGACCTGCTTCTGTTAGGTGTTACTTGGAAATAGTGTCATATATTTTATGGTGAATACAGTTTTTAAAAGAAGATTTATCCACTCCCTTAGCAGTGGTTTATCTCTCCCTCAGAGAAAACCAGAATGAGTTTTTTAATAAAATGATTGAAAAGGTACACTGAATCTTCAATTTAATTATTTCAATTCCTGCAAAAAAAAAAAAAAAAGGTCTTTCAGAAAGCCTGCTGCTTGGTAAAATGTGATAAAGTTCCAATACATTCTTAAAAATTGTAAATTAATTTATAAATTTCCATTCAAAGTTTAATCTGCTATTTTCACACAAGAAAACTCATAAGGTTGCTTCCTATTGAGTTGCTATCTTTGCATCTAGAGTTTAAGCCAGTATTTAATCTCTTTCTAGAAGCTTCCAGAGGTGCTTGGTACATTATAGGTGAATGTTGCCCATTTTTATTGCTTTTGGAGTTGAGCAAGAATTCTACACCCATCATTCCAGACCGTGGCTTACTTAGGTTTCCAGTTTATTTCTCTCAATTTTTGTATTTCTCCCAGAGCAGGTCACTTCATTTTTTTTTTTTTTAACGTGCCCTGACTCTTTCTGGCTTCTGCATGTATGTTCCTAAGCAGTGTCCTGCCCTCCACATCCTCCCATCAGCTTCATCACCCTCTTGCTTTTGTTCTTAACAGCCACTGCCCCGCTGAAACTACTACTGATTCTTCTGTCTCGACCTAGGCTTGTCCTACTCTCATTCCTGGAGCAACTATTGGTGATTCTTTCAGGGGACGTCTCTCTTACCCACT
Source organism: Ovis aries (assembly GCF_016772045.2). NCBI lineage: Eukaryota > Metazoa > Chordata > Mammalia > Artiodactyla > Bovidae > Ovis > Ovis aries. The sequence goes on from NC_056062.1 coordinate 38,252,965, forward strand.
GTGTTACGATTCTATGTATTTTATCCCATCTCCCTTCTCAGTAAGTTTTTGGGACAGTATTACCATGCCCTGTTCATCTCTGAGACGCCTGCAATACCAGGCACAATTTCTTGACCATAGCAAGGACTCAATAGCTATTTGTTTAACTGAATTGAATTCAAATATGTTCAAACAACTCTCTCCTCACTATATTTGACAAAATAATTATAACAAGTCCATAATCACATTCAATGGTAAAGCCAGGATTTGAACATGAGTAGCTCACTGCACTTTAACCCCTATAACTTTGTTATCCCTACAATAGACAGAATATGTCTTCAAAATTATTGGCCTGGCTATGTAATTTATCTCTAATCATTAAAGGGTAAACATTTTCCTGATACTACTGAACATACTTTCTCTGACAGTGTGTGACAAAAAATGAGTTTATTTTTCTGTGACACTAGTTTCACAGAATGGGAACATAAAGCAATTTAAGAGCATTCCTTTCCTAAGTTCATTATGATGTCATTTATTGCCTCTGAGTTCTTTCAGGATCTGTAGATAGATGCACAGATGTATAGATACTATCCAGTTTACTATATAATATTGGATTATGCATGCGTGCTCAGTCACGTCCAACTCTTTGAATCCCCATGGACTATAGACCGCCAGTCTCCTCTGCCCATGGGATTTTCCAGGCAAGAGTACTGGAATGGGTTGCCGTGCCCTCCTCCAGGGAATCTTCCCGACCAAGGAACTGAACCTACATCTCCTGCATTGCAGGTGGATTCTTTACCACTGAGTCATCAGAGACGCGCCCATAATAACGGATTGTCTGTCCCCAGTTGGAAGACTGTTTAGACTTCTGTGCACTTCAGTGGCTCAAAGGTAGCACAGGAGTATTTGGAGCCAAGGATGTGGGCTTTATAATAAACTTGGCTTAGCACTCAGGGGTTTATTCTGGGTTTTGGGGCTTCAATGTGCTGGAAGAAATATGGAATCTACAAAACATCTTTTTAATCTCAGTGATGGGACTTGAAAATTTAAAAAACAAGTCTAAAAAAATAACACCAACTTAATCTCTCCCCACATAAAGGAACCACTTGTTCTTGTAGAAAGCACTGTTGAATTTATTTTTAGAATAGGAAGGGGGAAAAAAAAAAAAAAACTGAGGGAAGCAATGAAGCAACAATGAATTACCCTTCTGCTCTGGTGATATATTTGAACTGATTTTTCCTTTGTGGCTAGGCTTTTTCTGGGGGACAGAAACAGCAGAAATTATTTTACAATGCCCTTCAATAGCTGAGTCAAAATCCTCCTGAATTGTTGAAATTCTTCCTTATTTGCAGTTGAGTTTACTTTGTTTAACTTTTACCAGTAGGCGTTTCAGGTCAATGTACATTTCGCCACCACCTTCTGGATGGAGAACTGCCTTTCCGTTCAGCAACCTTCTCTTAAAATATCTTAAGGTTAAGATTTTTTACTTTATAACCATGTCGTTTCCTTTCTAAAATATTTTGAGAATGTGAGGTTCTGGCAGGATCAAGTGACTACAAATCAGATTAAACAGCACCCAGTGCCAAGTGATCAGACAGAAAAAGAATTGTACAGATGAAAACTAATGACCACTCTGGCCACTGCTAGGTGGCACTCTGTGGGATGCTCACAAGGAGGCCAATTCCAGTGGCCATTGAGCACTAGTTCCTAGGCTGTTTGGAGGAATGCTGATCTCCTGCTTCAGTCCAAGAAAGATCCCATCAAGACAATTTCAGCAATTGTCTTGACCTTGATTGCTCTTATATTTGCTCTGTGGAAACTGGCAGATAAATGCTGGTCTAGGGTTTCATTTATCTGCATAATTATATAAGCTTGAGAGAATATATTGTGAACATTTTATTTCTGCCCCCCCCCGCCCCAACTCTTCTTTAGTTTGCATGATGTGGCTTTGCTCTTCTTAACTTGAAAATACCCCAATGCAAGCGATAATTTTTTTTGCCAAGGTTTTGAAAAACCTCCTCTGCTGTCTGGGGTAGTGTGTGTTTTCTGGTGGTGTGAGAGGATGCTGTGGGGATTAGGAGCCTGTGCTTGGGAATCTACCAAGCTAGGTCTAAATGCCAGTTCTGCTATTTGCCCAACTCTGGCAACTGAGTCCATCTTATGCTGCTCAATTTCCTCATCTTGAAGACAAGGATCCCAATAAGAGTAAAAATACCTTATGGTGGTTTTTGTTGTTCAGTCTGTAAGCCGTGTCTGACTCTTTGCCATCCCACGGACTCAAGCACCCATGCCACGTTCCTCTGTCCTCCACTGTCTCCCAGAGTTCGCTCAAGTTCATGTCCATTGGTTGGTGATGGTATCTAACCATCTCATCCTTTGCTGCTCCCTTCTCTTTTTTCCTTCACTCTTCCCTAGCATCAGGGTCTTTGCCAATGAATCCACTTGCTCACAAAGGCTGTAAAATAGTAATTCTGATATGTACTAGGCATAGGCACTGATTAACGTTTCTTATAGATATTATCCCACTTCATGTCTTACCCCATGAGGTTGGCTCTATTAGTAACCCCAGTTCAAGGGAGAAGGGGCTTCCCTGGTGGCTCAGCAGTAAAGAATCTGTCTGCCAACACAGGAGGCACCAGTTTGATCCCTGGGTCAAGAAGATTCTCTGGAGGAAAGCATGGCAACCCCCTCCAGCATTCTTCACTGGAGAATCCCATGGACAGAGGAGCCTGGTGGGCTACAGTCCATAGGGTTGAAAAGAGTCAGACACGACTGAAGCAACTGAGCAGGCACGTGGGTAAGGGAGAAGATATGGGGGCACAGAGGGTAAGGTAGCTGAGTAGGGACGCCCCATTGTAGGGAAGTGCCAGCTGGGATTCTGGCCCAGGCACGATTGTACTACAGGTGTATTCTTCACTATGCAAAGTTAGTCTTTCATGGGTGTGGCCGATGTGACTTATGGTGCCTGCTGGGCAAGTGGACACATATGGTTTAATTCACAGAGTGCTCCTGAGTTGTGCGGCAAAGGGTCTCACGGTACATCACCTGCCTGTGCAGGTCTTGGGTTGGGGTGTTTGGGAAAAGGTGGAGCCCAGAGGCCAGAGTTAGGTCCCTGCTACCTTGCTGAGTCTGCTCTGCTCTGAGATTTTCCTCAAAGCCTGAAGGGGGATCAATTTTCTTTCCTTCAGATTTTTGTTTTTTCCTTAACATTTCTGTTAATTTTTTTTTTTCATTTTATTCCCCTCCCCTCATATTATCCTTAAGCATCACCAGCCAAAGAATTAAAGGAATACTCCTGGGGTTGCTATTTTTAACTCCTGTGGTTGGAGAGGATTCAATAAACATGCCTCTAGTATTAGTTAACATGTTTTATTGGCTCACCGCATGTTTAAATATGCTCCACACACACTGCTCTTTAAGTCTTTCTTCACTTCTTTTGCCCCAGATTGAGTGTATGTTCTCTTTTCATGATGTCTTCCTTACTTGGCTATGGTTTAGGCATATTTGTATACCCTTCTCATCCAGCCAAAAGACTGTAATCTTCCTGAGGGCAAAAATTCTTACATTCTTACAATATTATGTCCTGCAGCAGCTAGCATGTTGTTGTTTGGACACTGAGTTGTGTCTGCCTCTTGTGTGACCCCATGGACTGTAGTCTGCCAGGCTCCTCTGTCCATGGGATTCTCCAGGCAAGAATACTGGAGTGGGTTGCCATTTCCTTTTCCAGGGGATCTTCCTGACCCAGGGAACAAACCTGCTTCTTCTACATTGGCAGATGGATTCTTTACCACTGAGTCACCAAGGAAGTCCAGCATCCAGCATAGTATCTAACAAACAGAAGTTCATGAAGACAGAAAAATGTAAAGCATATTTAAATTTAACCACCTCATAAACCAGCTCAAATTACAAGTACCAGATTGGGAGCCAAAAGATGTGGCCTTAAAATGTGGCTCATTACCCCCTGACCCTAAATTTCTCTTTTCTTGGCAGCTTGTTGAATGCAGAGGACCCAGTGAAGGAATTCTGAGGCCATGCTCTGAGGTGGCAGAGGCACACAGTGAAAGAATCTGGGGTTTCTGAGTATTTCAGAAGGAGAGCAGCCCAAGATGCCTGCCTGACCGATGTCTGACTTTCTTTAAGTCATCATGTTTAAAGGTTATTTGTTGCCTGAACTGGTGTTATCTGATAAATACATCACCAACAGCTTCTTTTGAAAAAATAAATTTTGTCCATTAAAATGAAAAAGGTGTATACCCTTGGAACCAGAAATTACTGTTTTAGGAAACAAATTTTTACAATTAAAACATCATAAGCACACAAAAATGGGCTTGTAAAAATATGCTTGCAACAGGAAAGTAAAAGTCAAGTATATTTTCATCCATTGGGAAATGGTTAAACAAATTATGGCACACTGATTCGTTAAACTCTATACAGACATTTACGGGCTTCCCAGGGGTCTCAGTAGTGAAGAATCCACCTACCAGTGCAGAAGACGGAGACTCGAATTCGATCCCTGGGCTGGGAAGATCCCCCGGAGAAGGAACTGGCAACGCATTCCAGTATTCCTGCCTGGAGAATTTCATGGACAGAGGAGCCTGGTGGGCTATCGTCTATGGGGTCGCACAGAATTGGACATGACTGAGCATGAGACATACAGACCTTGAAAGAAATGATCTGGCTAAATGTGCTAACCTGGAAAGATGCTGGTAGTAGTGCAGTGTTAGTCACTTAGTCGTGTCTGACTCTTTGCAACCCCATGGACTGTAGCCTGCCAGGCTCCTCTGTCCATGGGATTCCCCAGGCAAGAATACTGGAGTGGGTTGCCATGCCCTTCTCCAGGGGATCTTCCTGACTCAGAGATTGAACCTGACCTCCTGAGTTGCAGGTAGATTCTTTACCATTTGATTTCCAGGGAAGAAAGATGCTTATCACATAGTTATTTATATAACAAACTTGGAAATTATTTGTTTTTATTAAAGTTACACTTAAAGATGTGATAAACGAGAAAAATTAGGAAGACTAATGTTTACAACTTTATTCTAAACAAGTGTTATCTATTGGGTAGATAATTTTTTTAAAGTTGCCCCATTTCTTTGCCTCTCTCTTATCCATAGTATTTTGCAGTGGTGGTGGTTTAGTTATTAAGTCATGCCTGACTCTTGCCACCTCATGGACTATATCCTGCCAGGCTCCTCTGTCCATGGGATTTCCCAGGCAAGAACACTGGAGTTCCCTTTCTCTAGGAAAACTTCCCGACCTGGAGATTGAACCAGGGTCTCCTGCACTACAGGTGGATTCTTTACCAAGTGAGGTACAAGGGAAGCCCCCTCAGGAGGTGGAGTCCATTTATTTATTCCTTAAGTCCGGATTAATACTGAAATGGCTTTGGACTATTACAAACAGTGGAGGCTACAACATGCTAGTTTCAAGACTAGGGCTAGAGTGACCTTGGCACACATGTATTATCTTTTTTTTTTTTTTTTTTGTCACTGCGCCACTACCATGAGAGGAAGCTCAGGTTAGCCTGCTGAGACCCCAACATGAGCAACAGGACTGAGTCGAGATGTACTAGCAACACCAGCAGAGACCAGAGGGCTGCCTGGTCACCCAGCAGACTCTTCCTTTACTCCTTCCCTACTTCCTTCCTTCCATTACACCTTTCTTCCCCTCACCCCTCTCTTTTTCAATGTATATAAGATTTTCTTTAAAATTGCCATACTCTGCTAGCCCATCACATCTACTAGGATTATGCCTGCAGTGACTGAGAGTAGGAGAGACACTCCTCCTTTTATTTCACATTTATTTTTAATTGGAGGATAACTGCTTTACAATGTTGTGTTGGTTTCTGCCGTTTATCAACATGAATCAGGCATAAGTACACATCTGTTCCCTCCCTCTTAAACTTCCCTCCCTCCACCTCCCACCCCTTTCCACTCATCTAGGTCTCCACAGAGCACCAGATTGAGGGCCCTGTGTTACACAACAACTTCCCTTTGGCTATCATTTTACACATGGTAATATATATATTTCAATGCTACTCTCTCAATTCGTCCCACCCTCTCCTGCCTCCACTGTGTCCATGATTCTGTTCTCTATGAGGAAAGAGACTTCTTAATTCTGTAACCTTCAAAGCAAATGGATTCTTCATGAAGCTTGTGCACTGGGGAAATTAGTATAATAATTATCCTAACAAAACAAAAGATATTTCCTAAATAAAGCAGCTTTTTGGTTTTAGACGTAGTAGATATACTCTACTTTTTTTTCCTGCATTCAATTTTACCTGGTGCTAGTGTTTGAAGTGGAAATATATATATTTCCCTTTTGTCCTCTGGTGCTGGTCACACAGACGAATGAGCTGTGTGGGCATGTTTTTATTCTTGCCTGAAGCATACATGCTCAACTGACCCTTTGTCTCTGGATGTAAAGGGAATGAAGAGGTGTAAATCCTTTTATCTGGGGTTTGAAGAAATGTCCTGGTGGGACTATCACACAGTTTCATGGAGATGGACAAATTTTCACAAGTGGCCTTCACTAGGATGAAAAATTATGATAAACAGTAATACAACAAGAAGACAAATGAATAACTGTCCCGAGGGATGTAGCCCATGGAAGGAATCTTTTTTGAAGGAAAAGGTTAATTTCATAAGAATGTGACGAATACAACCCAGAAAAAAAAAAAAAGTCAATGGCTTCACCACCGTATTACGTTGTTCATTAAATAATATCTCAGAATTACCTCATTTTTTTAATAGGTGCATTTTTAAACTTTTAAAATAATTATTCACATTAAATGAGACAGAGCAGGTACTAGGGGATCTCTGTTATATATTTAAAATGTAGTCAGGTATGGGTAGAAAACATTGAAGAGCTTGCTGGAGTAGCTCATTTCAAAGTATTTTCAGTTTTACTTTTATTTATATAGTTTTTACTGAAATATAATTGCTTAGGTAACAATCAGCAGATCCCTTCCCAGAGATAATGGAAACAAGTGATAGAGTTGAAATAGATGTTGGTACAGAAAATAGCAAGTGCTGAACGATTCCAAAACAACTCTGGAGTGGAAGAACAATGTTAACTGTAAAATAGCCAAATTAAAAATCATTTAAAGTCAGATTTCAATACGGTGTTTTCATTTTCAATAGAAAGCAAGAGATTATACTAAGGCTCATTCTGATTATTCAAAACAGTGAAATAAAGACATTTCCCTTTGTACAGAAGGTTGGGTGAGTAGAAGTTCTCATTTGCTGCTACAGTTCCTTACATCATTACATAATTGTTCCCTGGTATGCCAGTTATTCCATGGGTATTGAAGTATGCAGGGCTGTTGAGCTAATCCTTAGTTTTAATGCAGTGCTATGCTTATAGTAGATTCACAAATATTTTGAGTGAAAAAATGAACAAATCTCCAAAGTGGATAATTAAAATCACCTGATACTCTTACAAGTGAATTGGCTAAACATATAGCACAGTCAGTTAATGTTTAACCTCATGAGTAATCAGGAAATGCACGTTAAATCATCGATGATACATGGCTTTTCACCTATCACACACTGCAGTGAATTGTAAATTGCTACAAGCTTTCTAGAAAGCAATTTGGCAAAATGCACTGTGAGCCCTCAAAGAGTTCATACCCTTTGTCAGGATAATAACACGTCCAAGAATCTATTCGACAGAAACAATCAGAGATACGAAGATTTTTATTCAAGGATATTCATTGCAGCACTATTTATAACTGTAAAAATATTAAGATTTCTGAGATCTTAAAGTCTGAAAATAGAGTTAGCTAAATTATGCTACATTTCTATGATTAAATGCTGTGGAGCAAAAATAATCACATGCTTGCAGAATATTTAATGACATGCAGAATAGTTCAAGTTAAGTTTGCATTGTGTGTATATGTGGGGGGTTGTGTGTGTGTGAAAAAGAGAAAGAGAGCGATGGTTTAGAAAATCTCTCTTGCTCTGGGCAAAAAATAAGTGCAGATATATATAACATATATGAACAAATATTCTTAAAAGCATGATAAGTCTTCTGTAAAAGATAAAGGATTCTTTCACAAAATCTAAAAACTGAATTTTACAGAGAAGGAAATTATGCAGTAAATAAGCACAAGTGTTAGGTTTCAACTTAGTGTTAAGAAGTCTTGTGTGTAAGGGCTTAAGAAATAAACCTGAGGACTAAGCAGGCTGACTCACTGGCAAAGAATCCACCTTCCAGTGCAGGAGATGGGTTTGAGTCGGGAAGATCTCCTGAAGGAAGGCATGGCAACCCATTTCAGTATTCTTGCCTGGGAAATCCCATTGACAGAGGGACCTGGTGGACTATAGTCCATGGGGTAGCAAAGAGTTGGACATGACTTAGTGATTCAACAACAAAAAGGTCAAATTGCAGCTCCTATAAACAGGGGAATTCCTAAAGGGTTACAACACCTTCTTCAGTGCTAGACAGGAAAAAATATGCCCTAGAGAGATGGTGGGAATGTATGTCTAGCCTATCTTTGAGTGAAAGAGAAAAATAAATGAGGGAGAGAGAGAGAGAAACATTCATTGAGAGAGGTATAAACTTTTCTCAACTTTACTGGAGATTTGGGCCTGAATTTACATTAAAACCCTGGTGGGCTACAGTCTGTGGGGTTGAAAAGAATAGGACATGACTGAGTGACTAATGCTTTACATTACAAGATGCATCTCTAAACTTAGATGAAGTGCATTATATGTTGGTAATGACCTCAGAACCCATGTTTTATTTGCTTCCTCTTCATTCTGTTGGTGAATGAGGGTTTTCTACCTTTAAGGATATGAGGATGGTTGAACACAGGACACTCAACACTTAACGTGAAGATGGGTAGCCACATATATTCACAGCCTTGGGGAGAACACCGTGTCATGCAGGCTCACTCAGAGGCTGTCCTTACAAAGAGAGTGAACACTCAGGGGGTGTGAGAGGCAGTCTCTGAGGCATAAAGAGGCTGAGGGGACCCTTGGCTTTTGTGGGAAGATACCTCAGATATGCAGATGACACCTACCTTATGGCAGGAAGTGAAGAGGAACTAAAGAGCCTCTTGATGAAAGAGAAAGAGGAGAGTAAAAAAGACGGCTTAAAACTCAACATACAAAAAACTAACTCACAGCATCTGGTTCCATCAGTTCAGTTCAGTTCAGTTCAGTTCAGTCGCCCAGTCGTGTCCGACTCTTTGCGACCCCATGAATCACAGCACACCAGGCCTCCCTGTCCATCACCATCTCCCGGAGTTCACTCAGACTCACGTCCATCGAGTCCGTGATGCCATCCAGCCATCTCATCCTCTGTCGTCCCCTTCTTCTCCTGCCCCAATCCCTCCCAGCATCAGGGTCTTTTCCAATGAGTCAACTCTTCACATGAGGTGACCAAAGTACTAGAGTTTCAGCTTTAGCATCATTCCTTCCAAAGAAATCCCAGGGCTGATCTCCTTCAGAATGGATTGGTTGGATCTCCTTGCAGTCCAAGGGACTCTCAAGAGTCTTCTCCAGCACCACAGTTTAAAAGCATCAATTCTTCGGCACTCAGCCTTCTTCACAGTCCAACTCTCACATCCATACATGACCACAGGAAAAACCATAGCCTTGACTAGACGGACCTTAGTCGGCAAAGTAATGTCTCTGCTTTTGAATATACTATCTAGGTTGGTCATAACTTTTCTTCCAAGGAGTAAGCGTCTTTTAATTTCATGGCTGCAGTCACCATCTGCAGTGATTTTGGAGCCCCAAAAATATAAAGTCTGACACTGTTTCCACTGTTTCCCCATCTGTTTGCCATGAAGTGATGGGACCAGATGCCATGATCTTCGTTTTATGAATGTTGAGCTTTAAGCCAACTTTTTCACTCTCCTCTTTCACTTTCGTTGAGAGGCTTTTTAGTTCCTCTTCACTTTCTGCCATAAGGGTGGTATCATCTGCATATCTGAGGTTATTGATATTTCTCCTGGCAATCTTGATTCCAGCTTGTGTTTCTTCCAGTCCAGCGTTTCTCATGATGTACTCTGCATAGAAGTTAAATCAGCAGGGTGACGATATACAGCCTTGATGTACTCCTTTTCCTACTTGGAACCAGTCTGTTGTTCCATGTCCAGTTCTAACTGTTGCTTCCTGACCTGCATACAGATTTCTCAAGAGGCAGGTCAGGTGGTCTGGTATTCCCATCTCTTTCAGAATTTTCCACAGTTGATTGTGATCCACACAGTCAAAGGCTTTGGCATAGTCAATAAAGCAGAAATAGATGTTTTTCTGGAACTCTCTTGCTTTTTCCATGATCCAGCAGATGTTGGCCATTTGATCTCTGGTTCCTCTGCCTTTTCTAAAACCAGCTTGAACATCTGGAATTTCACTGTTCATGTATTGCTGAAGCCTGGCTTGGAGAATTTTGAGCATTATGTTACTAGCCTGTGAGATAAGTGCAATTGTGCGGTAGTTTGAGCATTCTTTGGCATCACCTTTCTTTGGGACTGGAATGAAAACTGACCTTTTCCAGTCCTGTGGCCACTGCTGAGTTTTCCAAATTTGCTGGCATATTGAGTGCAGCACTTTCACAGCATCATCTTTCAGGATTTGAAACAGCTCCACTGGAATTCCATCACCTCCACTAGCTTTGTTCATAGTGATGCTTCTTAAGGCCCACTTGACTTCACATTCCAGGATGTCTGGCTCTAGATGAGTGATCATACCATCATGATTATCTGGGTTGTGAAGATCTTTTTGTACAGTTCTTCTGTGTATTCTTGCCACCTCTTCTTAATATCTTCTGCTTCTGTTAGGTCCATACCACTTCTGTCCTTTATTGAGCCCATCTTTGCATGAAATGTTCCCTTGGTATCTCTAATTTTCTTGAAGAGATCTCTAGTCTTTCCCATTCTGTTCTTTTCCTCTATTTCTTTGCATTGATCGCCGAAGAAGGCTTTCTTATCTCTTCTTGTCATTCTTTGGAACTCCTCATTCAGATGCTTATATCTTTCCTTTTCTCCTTTGCTTTGCGCCTCTCTTCTATTCACAGCTATTTGTAAGGCCTCCCCAGACAGCCATTTTGCTTTTCTGCATTTCTTTTCCATGGGGGTGGTCTTGATCCCTGTCTCCTGTACAATGTCAGAAACCTCATTCCATAGTTCATCAGGCACTCTATCTATCAGATCTAGGCCCTTAAATCTATTTCTCATTTCCACTGTATAATCATAAGGGATTTGATTTAGGTCATACCTGAATGGTCTAGCAGTTTTCCCTACTTTCTTCAATTTAAGTCTGAATTTGGTAATAAGGAGTTCATGATCTGAGCCACAGTCAGCTCCTTGTCTTGTTTTTGTAGACTGTATAGAGCTTCTCCATCTTTGGCTGCAAAGTTTATAATCAATCTGATTTCGGTGTTGACCATCTGGTGATGTCCATGTGTAGAGTCTTCTCTTGTGTTGTTGGAAGAGGGTGCTTGCTATGACCAGTGCATTTTCTTGGCAAAACTCTATTAGTCTTTACCCTGCTTCATTCTGCATTCCAAGGCCAAATTTGCCTGTTACTCCAGGTGTTTCTTGACTTCTTACTTTTGCATTCCAGTACCCTATAATGAAAAGGACATCTTTTTTGGGTGTTAGTTCTAAAATGTCTTGTAGGTCTTCATAGAACCGTTCCACTTCAGCTTCTTCAGTGTTACTGGTTGGGGCATAGACTTGGATTACTGTGATATTGAATGGTTTGTCTTGGAAACGAACAAAGATCATTCTGTCATTTTTGAGATTGCATCCAAGTACTGCATTTAGGACTCTTCTGTTGACCATGATGGCTACTCCATTTCTTCTGAGGGATTCCTGCCCACAGTAGTAGATATGATGGTCATCTGAGTTAAATTCACCCATTCCAGTCCATTTTAGTTTGCTGATTCCTAGAATGTCGACGTTCACCCTTGCCATCTCTTGTTTGACTGCTTCCAATTTGCCTTGATGCATGGACCTGACACTCCAGGTTCCTATGCAATATTGCTCTTTACAGCATCGGACCTCCTTGCCTCTATCACCAGTCACATCCACAGCTGGGTATTGTTTTTGCTTTGGCTCCATCCCTTCATTCTTTCTGGAGTTATTTCTCCACTGATCTCAAGTAGCGTGTTGGGCACCTATTGACCTGGGGAGTTCCTCTTTCAGTATCCTATCATTTTGCCTTTTCATACTGTTCAGGGGGTTCTCAAGGCAAGAATACTGGTTCCATCACTTCATGGAAAATAAATGGGGACAGAATGGAAACAATGACAGACTTTATTTTCTTGGGCTCCAAAATCACTGCAGATGGTGATTGCAACCATGAAATTAAAAGATGCTTACTCCTTGGAAGAAAACTATGACCTATCTAGACAGCATATTAAAAAACAGAGACATTACTTTGCCAACAAAGGTCCGTCTAGTCAAAGCTATAGTTTTTCCAGTAGTCATGTATGGATGTGAGAGATGGACCATAAAGAAGACTAAGCACTGAAGAACTGATGCTTTTGATTTGTGGTGTTGGAGAAGACTCTTGAGAGTCCCTTGGACTGTAAGGAGATAAAACTAGTCAATCCTAAAGGAAATCAGTCCTGAATATTCACTGGAGGGACTGATGCTGAGACTGAAACTCCAGTACTTTGGCCACATGATGCAAAGAGCCAACTCATTGGAAAAGCCCCTGATGCTGGGAAAGATAGAAGGCAGGAGGAGAAGGGCCAGCAGAGGATGAGATGTTTGGGTGACATCACTAACTCAATGGACATGCATTTGAGCAAGCTCCAGGAGTTGGTGGTGGACAGGGAAGCCTGGTGTGCTTCAGTCCATGGGGTCGCTAAGATTTGGACAGGACTGAGCAACTGAATTGAATTGATGATTGGCTTGTTTGAATAATTCTGCAGGCTGGTGGGAAAAGTAAGCCTGCTCTTCAGGGATCAATAAGCACTGTGCCTGGCCTCTATCATAAGCAGGGTTGTTTAGCTAGAGAACCTTTTCTAGACAGTACAGTGGGAAGGTGAATTGTGATTCGTCCATTTGATGCCCTCCAGTCTCAGATGTTAAGGCAATACATACTACTGAATCTTCATTTCAGACTTCAACCATTCCAGACAAAGCAAAAGCAAATCATCTCTAGAAAAATACAGCTAAAACCAGCCCCAGGGAACACCCACAGCTGAAATTCCAGAAGTATTAATATATCTAGAAACAGGAGAAGCCAAGCTATCTAAATGAAGTCATATTAAACAAAGAACTATAGAATCAAATCCTTAATCTCTTAACATTAGAATTATTTAATAGAAATATAAAATGTCTTTTAAAAGATAGCATAGAAACACGACAGAAGAATAAGAGATTATGAAAACTGACCAGGGAAACTGGATAAATAAAGTAAATAGAGATTCTAGAAATGAAATTAGAAACTGAATGAACTGACTAAACAGTGATTTAGAAACAACTGTAGAAGGAGTTCACAAACTGGAAAAGCTCCCTGAAAAAATGCGAGGTTAAGAGACTTGTATGATAGAGTGAGATACTCCAATAAACATGTCATCAAGGTTTCAAAATCTAACAGGAAGAATGAAGGAAAAGAACTATTTAAATGTATAAATGAAACAGATTCAGAAAATTCAGTGGCTCTCAGTGAATCGTAAGAAAAAGAGGTTTAAAAGATTTTTTTAAAAGCCTTAAAAAGCCTAACAGAGAAAGGTTGCTTAACACGAGCCAGACAGAATTCAAAACAATTTACATGTATTGACTCCTCTATCCTCACAATGTAGGAGATTATTTAGACACAGAAAATTTAACTAATATGGCCAGGATTTCATAGCTCACAAATTATAGGAGCAATCTGGCTCCTGGGTTCATGCTATTAATCCTTATATGAAACTGTCTCTTGAAGAGAGCTTCAGGTAGGAACATCTTAATGTGATGGCAGAGCACAAAAAGCAGTGAGATCTTAAAAGCGGTATGAGAGAAAAGTCAGATGACCTATAAAGGAAAGATAACTGCCTTTTCAATGGAAACAGAAACCAAAAGAAAAATGCTTGGAAAAAATAACCCTCAATCTGGAATTATCTTTCAAGAGTGAAGGTAAAATAAGACATTCAGGCCAATAAAAATGAAGAGAATTTATTACTAACAAGCATACAATAAACACACACACAAACCAAAAAAAAAAGCCCCAAGTGACAACACATTCTTCAAGATGGATCAAGGATAATGATGAAAGGTGGTATATTTCTAAACTAGCAGAAACAAAACATGGAGTGAGGGCAGATAGTACAAAAAAAAACTCAATAAATCCAAAATAACCACATGAAAAAAAATTTAAAGATACTAACATTCATTCAGGGATTATCAGACCAACAACAGAAACAAAATTATAGGCAATATAGGATATTGAAAAAAAAAAGTCAGCATCTTAATCAGAAGGCACAGAAAGATGAAAGGACAGAAAAATATATGCCGGGCAAACCTAACAGTGCCAAGAAACAGCTTGTTCGCTCTCACATCTGTTCCTCACTCTGTTGCCCTGCTGTTTATCACAGAGCCCGCTATTCCCAGGTTCCCTTGCCCTCTGGTTTTGTGTAGTTTTGGCCAGTGTGAAGCTTGACAGGACAAGAGGGTAGAAAGAATGGGGAGAGAGCTATTTCTCACCTGTGCTCTAGCAGCTTTCTCTTCTAGGCAACTTCCTTTGGAAAGCCCCTCCCTCTGTGTTTTCATCTCCTGATGGGCAGCTCCTGCTGTGATCTAGCTACTGCTCTCATAGAACCAGCTTCTGGGCTCCAGAGCACCCGCTCCTCTCCTTGTCCTTCCAGCCCTGGGGATGCTAACACCTTCCTGCTGCTGCTGCCCTAAGCTGCCTCACTGGCCCCTCTTTGCTGCGCAGTTCTTAAATCACATGTGTAAACAATTTTAAAGATTAAATATCACTTGATTGGAATAACAAGAATGTTTTTGTTTGCTCATAAAAGTCACGGAGAGTAGCTTTGTTAACAGGAAATAAAAGGACTTTAAGGCTAGAAATGAAGAAATGATAACTAGTGATAGCTACTAAATTTGATTTAAGTAAATTGACTTGAAATAAAAATTATATTTGTATGCACCTAGTAAAACAGGAAAGATTGAAGGCGGAAAGAGAAGGGGATGACAGAAGATGAGATGGTTGGATGGTATCACCGACTCAATGGACATGAGTTTGAGCAAACTCTGGGAGTTGGTGAGGGACAGGGAGGCCTGGCACGCTGTAGAACATGGGGTATCAAAGAGTTGGACACGACTGAGTGACTGAACTGAACTGAATAAAACAGCAGGCTTCCCTGGTAGCTCAGCTGGTAAAGAATCTGGCTGTAATGCAGGAGACCCTGATTCAATTCCTGGGTTGGGAAGGTTCCCTGGAGAAGGGATAGGCTAACCACTCCAGGATTGTTGGGCTTCTCTGGTGATTCAGTTGGTAAAGAATCTGCCTGCAATGCAGAAGACCTGGGTTTGGTCCCTGGGTTGAGAAGATCCCCTGGAGGAGGGCATGGCAACCCACTCTAGTATTCTTGCCTGGATAATCCCTTGGATAGAGGAGCCTGACAGACTGCAGTCCATGGGGTTGCAAAGAGTTGGACATGACTGAGTGACTAAGCATAGCACAGCACAATAAAACAGCATCAAGCGAAATCAAATAAAAATCAACCGAATCTCAAGGAAAAAGTGCAAATCAATTGTTATAATGGGAAGTTTTAACACTCATCTCTCACAATTGGCCAAAACAAAAATTGGATATAGACGATTTAAACAACATTAAGTCATAAGCTTGAGTGAATGAACATTTATAGATTGAACCATGGAGAACAATTACAAAATTTAAGCATGTATTATGCTAAAAAACACGCTTTTGTAAATTTTAAACACCATCTTTTCCTCTCATTTTATAGTTCTGTCTCAATTTACAGTTTTATTTATTTAAATAATTCTGGAATTAATTGAAATTTCAAAATTTTGTTCACTTCCTTAATAATTTGTAGGGAGTCCGTGGACTTTTTAAAACAAAATATAATATTTGAAGAGCACAAAATTTAATACAGACATTCGCTATAAGGGCAAATTCTGTATCACATCAGTTTCATTTGTTTCCTTTGTTTTTTGATCTCACAAAGACCAAGAGAAGAGGTTAAATTCTTCCACAAAATTCATTTTTCAGATTTTTTTCCTCTGAGACAAGAGTCTTACTCTGAAGTGGGATCTGTGGGGAGAGGGACTGGGTCAGGAGGGGGCAGGGTCTACCTATTGAATTGTGGTACAATTCTATTTAATATATAGTGTATCTTGTACATATGTTTTAATATTATGGTCAAGGAGGCCCTCTTGGAAGAGGTGTTGTCTGAACTGGGTCGTGCAAAGGAAGCAGTCACATGAGGATCTGAGAGAAAGGGGTCAAAGCTAGGATCACAATGAGGGAGAGAATTGGGGAAGTTTAAGGAAATGAATGAAATAAATGAATCTAGGAATGAAGCGAAGTCCTACCCTCTTGAAGTTGCCATAAGAGTCATCACCTACTATAGAACACGATCTTTTCCGGTCTATATTAGTGGACTCTCTCCAAAGGCAACTCCAAGAGGGTAGGACTTCGCTTCATTCCTAGCTGTATGTCCAGTACCCGGAACAGGGCCTGACATATAATATTTCAGTAAAAGATATCAATAGATATACATCAAATTGACAAATAAAAGAATGATAGTCTAGGATCCCTGATTTTTTTTCCTATGACTAGTGTGTATTGGGAATATAAGAGTTAATATAATTTTTGAAATGAAGATTCTTCTTTAGCTACAGGGTTCCAGATTGTCAATATGTGTATAAGGCACAGCCAACTCTTTCTTTCTTTCCAGTCATATCTTATCAGTATCACTTCAACACAAAGCCCTATTGTTAAGATATTTTTCAAGACAGTTTGCTTCTAGTGATAACAAAAACATGAAAAGGAGAATTCTATCAACTTCAAGACTTTTCTTTGTGAAAATGCATCAAAGTCTAAGCTTTGTTTCAGTATAATTATTAATTAAAACTTCCAACCTAGGGAGTAATTTTTCCCTTGTTAACCATGATTGAATTAGGAAACATAAGGGAAGCACTTAAACCATAATAAGAATGTCACTTGGTAGTTTATTAAGCTATGGACTCTGATGTGAAGCTCCAAGAAGTCATTCTCTGTCTTCATGGATGAAAGGACTGGAACTGACAGAATTCATGAGCATGAAAGGGTCTGTATCATGCTTTGAGGAAGGCTGGTTACTTTTTCCAATTTCTAGCACTTGTAGGCTTTAGAAGGTAATCATTTTGAGTACCTGCAAACACTCAGCCCTCTGTTCTTAGTATATGCCTGCATTGACCTGTTGTTCAGTCGCTCAGTCATTTGTGATTCTTTGTGACCCCATGGATTGCAGCATGCCAGGCTTCCCTGTCCGTCACCATCTCCCAGAGCTTGCTCAAACTCATGTCGATTGAATCAATGATGCTATTCAACCATCTCATCCTCTGTCGTCCCCTTCTCCTCCTGCCTTCTATCTTTTCCGGTTAGGAAAGAGAGCACGTGACCTAGAAGGAAGTGGAGACAATCTTCACTCTTGGTCTAAGAGGAGTTACATGCCCAAACCTTAAGAAACACATTGTTGTTCAATAAGATTTTTAGCACTTTTGTCTTTAGCCAGATCACTTACAAAATCTTATG
Organism: Ovis aries; assembly: GCF_016772045.2. Lineage (NCBI taxonomy): Eukaryota > Metazoa > Chordata > Mammalia > Artiodactyla > Bovidae > Ovis > Ovis aries. The sequence goes on from NC_056062.1 coordinate 38,270,652, forward strand.
CTGCCCAGTTGGCGGATGTGGTAAAGAACCCACATGTCACTGTAGGAGACACAAGAGACGTGGGTTCAACCCCTGAGTCAGGAAGATCCCCTGGAGTAGGAAACAGCAGCCCACTCCAGTATTCTTGCCTGGTGAATGCCAGGGATAGAGTGTATCGAACTATAGTCCACGGGGCCCCAAAGAGACAGGACAGAGCACACGCACACACTCACATGCATACACATGCTGTCAAAACCAAAAGCAGTCCATTAATGACTGACATTTAAAAGATTTTAGTATTATTTTCAGCACAGCTAGTATTCACTGTGAATCTGCTTTAAAATCATAGTTTTGATGCATTTAAAATAATTTCCATTCTTTTTATTTATACAGATGCCAAGTGAACATGAAATAAATCTTTGCTGATAATGATAAAACCAAAAAAATTTTTAGATGTGAAAAACACTGTCATGACTGTAACGTTAGTTTTAGCATATGAAATTCTACCTGAGAATTAAGATGAAAACTAAACAACCCAACTGGAAAAAGGCAAATGTTTCCAAAAACACACAGACTTGGTAAAAGCAAACTTTTTCAACTTAAATTGAGTGCTGAAATTGGTATAGATGTGAAATGTTCTTTCAAGCATTTTGGGACCTTTTCTTTTGTAATAATAAATGTGGTTCCTATTACATTGCTTCTCTTTTGGGACTGTATCACTATGACTCATGATGAAGTCAAGAAAATACATAATAACTACAGATGGAAAAACACAGAAGCACTCATTATACTGTTAGCAAGTCTATACTGAGAATAAAAGCTTAGCAGTGGAATCTCTTATTCTAAATTTTAATGTTGAGGTAAAAAGTTATCACTTGTCAAAATTTATTTGAATATAATTTTCTCTACTTCTACAGCCAAGAGTCTCTACCACATCCACAGCAAGAGCCATTCAACTTGTCTTTTCCTCCACTCTTGTCTTTCTGCTGTCCATTCTCCAATAGCAACCATGTGGTGGCCATTCAGTCACTCAGTTGTACCTGACTCTTTGAGACCCCATGGACTGTAGCCAGCCAGGCTCCTCTGTCCTTGGGATTTCCCAGACAAGAACACTCGAGTGGGTTGCCATTTCCTCCTCCAGAGGATCTTGCTGACCCAGAAACTGAACCTGTGCCTGCTGCCTCTCCTGCTTGGCATGTGGATTCTTTACCTCTGAGCCACCTGGAAGCTGACTTTTTGCAATCCCATGGACTGCAGCCCACCAGGTCCTCTGTCCATGGGATTCTCCATGCCAGTGTCCTAGAGTGGGTTGCCATTCCCTTCTCCAGGGGATCTTCCTGACCCAGGGATCAAACCCAGGTCTCCTGCATTGCAGGCAGATTCATTACCAACTGAACTACTAGGGAAGCCCCAGTAGCAACCATAGTGGTCACCTAAACACATGGTTTGGAACAAGTCACTTTCCTGCCTCAAACTTCCCCTAATATCCCCTTTATATCAAAACGCAAGCTTATATCCCTGCCCCTGGCCTGGAAAGTCTCATCTGATCTGGCCCCTGGTGATCTGTCTTACCAGCCAGCATCTCCTGCTCACTAGACTCCAATCACACCTACCTTCTAATCCAAAAACACACCAAGCTCTTCTATGCCTCAGGGCCTTTGCACTAACCCCCACACCTGCCTGAGAGATTCTCCTTCTGCCCAGAGAGTCTCAGAACTGTCTCTTTCTCTCTATTTAGCTCTCAGCTTAAACATCAACACTGCACAGGGGTCTCCTGTCTTCTCCATCTCAAGTCACTGCTTTGTCACTGTCTCACATCACCTGGAGATATTTTAGTCATAGCCAGAGTGCTACCTGATTATTTCTTGCTTCTTAACCAGTTTGCTTGTTTACTGTGTAACCCATAAGAGAGAATGAACTCCGTAAGTCCAGGGACATTGTATTCTCTTATGAATCTTCTCAAGGCTGCAAGACTGGTAGTGATATTCTCTATTTAATTCCTGATGCTGGGAATTTATATCTTCTTCGGTTTTGGTCTTGATAGTCTTGCTAGAGACTTTACTTTTCATTGGTTTCCCTCCCTGCCCCCCGCCCCCCAAATATCAGCTTTTAGTTTCCCTGATTCTTTGTTATATTCTTATAATAGAGGATTTCCTATTCCTAACAGGAAATTTTCAGTTCCCCTAACTTCTGCTTTAATCTGTGCTCTTTCCTTTTCCTTTCTTTGAGTTTATTTTGCTCTTTTTCTAGTTTCTTGGTAGGAACTTAGGTTATTGATATAGTTTTCCTTTGTTTTAATGTAAACACTCACTGCTGTAAATTTCCCTCTCAGCACCACTAGAGTTACATTCTATATATTTTGATAAATTTTGTTTTCATTTTCATTTCATTCTATGTATTTTTAAATTTCTTTTGAGACTCCCTCTTTGACTGGGGACTGGAAGTGTGTCTTTGATTTCCAGGGGTTAAAAAATGTCTTCCTGTCTCTCTAGTTATTGATGTCTAGTTTCATCCTACTGTGATCAGAAAACACATGCTTTTGGTTTCAGTTTAAATCTGAGGTGTGTTTTATGGCCCAGACTATGTTCTAACTCAGTGAATGTTCCATGGGCTCTTAGGAAAAAAAATATGTATTCTGTTGCTGTTTGGTGAAGTGTTCTATATATTTTAACTAGACACTGTTGGTTGATTATATTGTTCATATCTTTTGTACCTTTGCAGATGATCTGTCTAGCAGTTCTCTCAGTAGCTAAGAGTGGGTTGGGAAGACTTAGAATTGTGAATTCATGTGTTTCTCCTTTGAGTTCTATCTGGTTTTGCTTTCTGTATTTATTTAAAGATTTTTTTAATGTGATTTACTTTTAAAGTTTATTGAGTTTGTTACAACATTGCTTCTGTTTTTATGTTTTGGTCTTTTGGCCATGAGGCATGTTGGATCTCAGCTCCCTGACCAGGGATCGAACCTGTACCCCATGCACAGGAAGGCAACGTCCTAACCACTGGACCACCAGGGAAGTCCCTGCTTCTTGTTTTTCAAAGCTCTGTTTTTCACTACCTACACAGGATCATTATGTTTTCCTGGAGGGTTAAGCTTTTTAGCATTCTGTAATGTTCCTCTGTGTCTAGCTATTCTCTCTGTTCTGAGATCTATTTTATTATAGATCAGTGTAGCCACTTCTGGGTTTTCTTTCTTCCTTTTTTGCTAATTGCTCTAAGAGATGTAATTCACACATCATACAATTCATTTGATTCAACAGTTTTGGGTATAAACTGTTGTACAGGCATCATCACAATCATTTCCAGAAGATTTTTGCAGTTCCAAAAGGAAATCCCATATCCTTTAGACATCACCACTCAGTAGAAAACCCTTAGTAGAAAACATGGATAAATCTTTGTGACTATGGATTTAGCTCATCTTTCTCTTATCATCTTTTAGAGTTCTCCTCTGGTTGTCTCTTGCACTGTATCAAGGATTTATATTTGTGATTAGTAGAGAGGAGCAGGGGAACCTGGTTTAATGTTATCTAGTCTAAACTGAAAGTTCTACCTGGTAAGTACTTCTAAAGTGACCTAATATGTTCATCTAATCTTTGGGTCTACTTACCTGAGCAGTCTGGGCTGGGTCATTTCAATGTAGTTCTGGGGGCTTGATCCATCCCATTTATCTTCTGCTTAATGGACTTTATCTCAGGTCATGAATGGGGGTAGCAATGAGTTATTAAGAAACATCTCATTTCTAGGTTCCAATCCAGTTAGACTCCTTTGACAAAGGGAAGTGTCATCAGTCACCGCTTTGTCAGGAGCATGGGGAGGGGAAAGCAGTGATGCTCACTCTAGAATGAGAGCTAGGGTTTCCCAATGCTGCGGCTCTTCTCAGGTCCCCATTACAACTGTTAGGAATCTGCACTGCCAGTCAGTGTACTGATTCCCAGGAAGGTATTTGTCAGAGAATCCATTGCCTTAAATTTTGCTGGGCTGTGAATCCCTTATATGCAATGCCGAAATTTTGTAATATGGGTGAGTATTTATTGTATGTGTATTTGACAGGAAGGAATGAGACAGGCGCTTTTGGAATATAAAGACATTATCTTTGCATTATCTGCAGATTAGCATTGTATTCAAAGTCGACATTTTGTGCTATCTTGGGCTTATGCTTCATTTGGAAAAGTGATGCCCCAGTGCAGGATAAAACATTTATTCCTTAGTGTACAAAGGCTTTTGTAATCTAGACTGAGCATATCTCTCCAGCCTCTACTTGTTCATAATCCTATTTTCAGGAACTGTTTCCATTTCCCACACTCTTCTTTAACCTGAATCTTTCCCCCATCCTATACCATTTCCCTGAAATATCCATCTTTATTCAGTCTCAAAAAGGATCTATCTTGCTTTGTATATATTTTGCGTAATTTCCTCATTAACCAGTACATTAACTATCAAAACTTAGAACATTTTTAGTGAAATTTTTTTCTTGGATGACTTTTAGAATCTGGATCATTAATGTGATCAACACTGGCTTATTATACAATGATATGGGGTCATCTTCAGGCAATTGCTACAGCAGACTATCAAATGTTGGTATAATATCTGATGGTTTTCATTCTAATGTATGAGCCAAAAGGAGAAATTGAAGTCTAACAATTCATGGGAAGTCATGAAATCGTATCTGTTTTATGGTAAACTGCATAGATGCTCACCAAACCCATTACTTCTTTTTGAGCACATGGTTAACTGTTAAACTGCACTTCCTAGCTTCCTAACATTTGAGGGGGGAGGGGTAGGTGAATAGTTCTAACCAACTGAGTTTGAGAAGTGACATAATCACTTCTAGACAGAGGGAGATAATAGTGATGGTCCCCCCCACCACCCCATCAAGTCTACTCCCACCACTTTCCAGCTTACTGAAAAGAGGCCAACTTTTAAACTATATGATGAAGATGGTGAAGATATAATATAAAACAACCTTGAATGGATTGGATCGCCCATCCTCCATCCTTTCAGTCCACACTGAAATACACTGAGTTGGTTATTTTCAGCTATTACCAGATTTTCACTAATACATGTTTATTATTTAGCCACGCACCCTCATGATTGCTATCTCCCTGGGCATATAACATGATTTTGAAGAATGATGAATAACCAACAATTCTCTTATTCTTATTTTATAATCTCTGCATGAATGAAGCCATAAATATTTATTAATTCGTAATTCTATGTGGGATAACCAAACTCCGTGTAGTGGGTATGTATTCCCTAAGGAGTTCTTAACTTCTAAATAATAGTGAAAATGTCATAAAAATCTATGTGTGCTCATTAATTTTACCCAGACTTCTCTGAAAATGCCAAAAGTTGCCTGGAAACTAGTGACATACAGCATTTTGAGTCTTTTAGAAAAGTCTCTTGCACTAGACCCCTTTTCCTTTTCCCAACTCATGGATACTCTCCCACCAATTCTCTCCTTTCTCTTCTGCATCATCAGTATTTTGGGACTTGATGGACCTTCCTATCACTAGCTGCTAAGTCACTTCTGTCATGTCCGACTCTGTGCAACCCCATAGACGGTAGCCCACCAGGCTCCCCCGTCCCTGGGATTCTCCAGGCAAGAACACTGGAGTGGGTTGCCATTTCCTTCTCCAATGCATGAAAGTGAAAAGTGAAAGGGAAGTCGCTCAGTAGTGTCCGACTCTTAGTGACCCCATGGACTGCAGCCCACCAGGCTCCTCCATCCATGGGATTTTCCAGGCAAGAGTACTAGAGTGGGGTGCCATTGCCTTCTCCTCCTATCACTATACCAACATGCTAAATTATATTCCCATACTTCAGCTCTTTTTGGAGAGAGAACTTTTCAAAGATTTGCTTATATATGTTTTCCTTCATTTATCCTGTTCTCATTTTCTTTTAAGCTCCCACCAGTCAGGCTTTTGTTCCTACCTGCCCATTGAGCTCTTCTCAAGGTTAGTAATATCCATGTTACTAAATTCAGTTGTCAGCTCTCTGTGCTGTGATTCCCTTCCTAATTGATACACTTGTATTGTATGGTTTAGAGGACATCAGCCTTTTTAAATTTTCTTGTTAACTTATTGGCTTTGTTGTTCCATCTCTCAGTTGTTTCTGACTCTTTGCGACTCCATGGACTGCAGCGCATGAGGTTTTCCTGTCGTTCGCCATCTCCTGGAGTTTGCTCAAACTCATGTCCGTTATGTTGGTGTTGCCATCCAATCATCTTGTCCAACCATCTCCCTTTTTAATTTTTATTTTTTTCCCACAGAGTGAGAGTCAATCTTTTTTTTTTTTTTTTCAAAAAAAAAAAAAAACTTTTTAGTTTGCACTGGGATACAGAATCCACCTGTCAATGTAGGAGACATAAGAGACGTGAGTTCAATCATTGGGTCAGGACGATCTGGAGTAGGAAATGGCAACCCACTCCAGTATTCCTGCCTGGAAAATTCCATGAACAGAGGAGCCTAGCGGGCTACAGTCCATGGGGTAGAAAAGAGTCAGATATGATGGAGCAAACACATGCACTGAGTCATTTAACAGTGTTGTGATAGTTTCAGTTGACCAGTGAAGGGACTCAGCCAAAATATACATGTATCCATTCTCACCCACACTCCCCTCTCATCCAGGCTACTGGCTACTCCTTTTTAGTCTTAGTCATTCCCCACTGAGCTCTACAATGTCTTGGTAGCACAGTAGCTTAATTTCAGTTCTTGATCTTCTTTCCTTCTCCATTTATGCTCACATATTTACTCACATATTTGTAGTTCTCAACTAGTCTCATGTCTTTAAAACCGCCTAAATGCTGAGGCTTCCCAGGTGGACCTAGCAGTCAGGAATCTGCCAGCCAGTGCAGGAGATGCAGGAGACAAGTGTTCAATCCCTGGGTCGGGAAGGTTCTCTGGAGGAGGAAATGGCAACCCACTCAAGTATTCTTGCCTGGAAAATTCTTGAACTTATAATCTTGTAATATACTCTGTAATTTGTCTGTTTAGTATATGTATCATTTATTGACAGCCTCCCCTTCTTCCCATCTCCACTTTCTACAAGAACAGAAATTCTAGCATGTTTTGTTCACTGGTGCATTCGAGAACCTGAGACAATGCCTGGCATAAAATACATTCTAAATATATATTTATTAAATGAGTGAATAAATGAATCTTCCATTTGAAAAAATTAAAATCATCATCAAAAATACCCAAGATGATAATTTCTAATTGTTACAAATTAGTGACTTTGATCTCATTTATATAAAAAAATAATAATAACTCATCATCTAACAGATCACAGAAAGTTTCAGAAAACAAGAAAATAGGTAGACTGACAATAAACTTGTGAATGGCCAGCATTATTTTTCCAATCTAAATCAGAGGAACTTTACTGAAAATAGAAGGTCTTCGATGCTGAGACATAAATAAAAGCCAACCCTCCAGCCTAATTATATTTTGCAATTCAGAGTATAAGCAAGTCAAGTCTTTGTGACTATTTTCAATGGTTATTAAAATACATTATTCATATTAATGTCATAAATCATACTTGGAATGTATTCCTGATTTGCTTTATTAGCCCTGTGGTTGCATAAATGTAACTATTGATTGCTTTTAAATTATTGTCTGAAAATTGCTTAAACTTGTAGCTACTAAGCTCATGTTTCTCAAAATGTTCCAAGAAATGTTAACAGGCATTTCATGAAAATGTGGAGTCCAAGCTCATGTAAGTTTAGGAGCCTCTGAATAAAGCAGGTTTCTTTACTATGGGATTGCATCATGGGTTTCGATTTTCAAATTTGGTGCACAGAATTTCCTAAATGTACTTGATCACAGCACCCTTTAATCAATGATCAGTTTAACTTTGGGAAATCATGCTACCCACAGGTAATGCTGCCATCAAGGATCAGTTTGTGGTCATTTATGATTGAGTCATTAATTTTTTCACAAAGAATTACTTGCCTGCTTGCTAAACTGCTTTACTTGTGTCCGACTCTTTGCAACCTTATGGACCCTAGCCCGCCAGGCTCCTCTATCCAGGGAAGACTACTGAAATGTGTTGCCATGTCCTCCTCCAAGGGATCTCCTGACCCAGGGATTGAACCCATATCTCCTGCAGCTTCTGTATTGGCGGGCAGGTTCTTTACCACTAACGCCACCTCGGAAACCCTAATGATTACTTAGTAATAGCAAACTGTAGAATATCAGCAGTAGAAAAGATTGAGGATGTCTGGATAGAAGACATGTAACCTAGGTGGAAAAATAAACACTTAAATACACTAAAGAAGAGGGCCTGGGGTGTCATGACAGACAAAATTTGAAGGAAATGGTAAATAGAGAAGAAATAGCGATTGAGGAAAGGATGGAGAGATGGTTAAGAAAGAAACATAATTAATGCTTTCATTCCTGATATGCACCCAGAATCCAGATTTGTGTCTTATTGCAAGTGAACAAGAGTGGGAGCCCCTACTCTATTCCTTCCTACACTTGTATGGAAATGATTGAGAGTAAGCAAAATGTACATTTCATACAATACAGTTGCTTTTTTTTTTTTCCTAAGGAAAGAGAATAAAGCCTTAAGAAATCAGATTCCTGTGACATTTGTTCTTCGTTATCACTGAAATAGTGTGCATTCTCAGATTTTAAAGGCCATCCGATTAGCAACACATGGATGACATCATTGAAAAAGCACAACTTATGGGTCATGAAACATTTCTTGAAAACAGTAACAGAAAAAATGAGCATTTTTCATTTGGAGAAAGATGTCAATAAATCTTAGTTACTAGTTGCATTTATTGGCAAAAAGGGACACAATTTTTCTAGTTTTATTTTTATTTCATTTTAGTTTGATTTAGCTTTATTCAGTATTGAATAATTTTGTTTGGAGCTATAAAATCTCACAGCATTGAGATATCACTTAGCTTTTGAAAACGATCACTTATCTTCGGCTATGTTGCTAAATGATCTGTAAATAATTGTAGAAATTTGATGTTTAATATGTTCAATTAACTTACCCTGTTCGTTGCATGTGTGCTAAGTCACTTCAGTCATGTCTGAATCTTTTCCACCCTATGGATGGTAGCCTGCCAGGCTCCCCTGTCCATGGGCTTCTCCAGGTAAGAATACTAGGGTGGGTTACCTCTTCCTCCTCCAGGGGATCTTCCCAACCCAGGAATCAAACCCGCCTCTCTCATGTCTCCTGCATTGATTCTTCACCATGTTCCTTAGGATGATCCATTTTAAGCAGTTGTGCTCAATATTTATGGAGAGAGATTGTTTAGGAGTGAGGTGTATCATTTGAATGAGAGTTCTACTCTGATCAATTCTCTCATCATCATCCTATAGTCAACTATTGTAGTTTAGAAGGTTATTTACTTAGTTTTGATGTCTATTTTTGGTTTAATATCTCACCACTCTGTGTAGATACTAGGGAGAGATAGAGCCAGTTGGGTGCCTTTTCCTGCTTGGGTGCTAGTCTTGACAGTAGCTTCTGCGAAGTCAGAGCTTGCAATGGAATGGAGCGTTTTTCCAGCCCACTGGCTTCTGCTGGGTTGTAAACTGTCGGCTTGCTTTTCAGGGAGGGAGCAGAGCCTATAATGAGGACACTAGTCCCAGCTTAGTTCATTGCTTCTGCCACCTGCCTTCTGGCTTAATGTTGGAAGCAAGAAGCATGCAATTAAGTATGAGGAAATGAAAATAAATGACACCGTTCATTGCACATTACAAAGTGCCTGGCAGAAAGAATGCTGTTTGCAGAGACCCAGTGGCCCTACAGAAAATGCAGTTCTGCCTGAGAAAATGCTGGGGACTGAGAAGTGACCCAGGTTCTCCCTGTAACCTATTGTGACCATAAACCAAATACATTACAGGTGCAACTCTATAAATGCCTAGGACATTCACTGTTTAATGATTTGCAGAGAGTCAATAATTAAATTTGAGTATAAGGGGATATACTCACAGTGACACGTTTCAGCTGATTTTGTAAGGTAAATCCTATAAAAGTAACGACTTTGAGGTAAATAATTGATTCCTTTTGGAAGACCAATCACTTGGAAATTGTTTTATAAAATAACAAATACTGAAGCCCAATTTGTTTTTGAAATCATTTCCTTTTCTTTGAATTTACTGATTTTATTCTTGGTTGTGCTGAGTCTTGCTTGCCATGCACAAGCTTTCTCTATTTGTGGCGCAAGCGGGGGTTGCTGGTGATTGTGGTGCTCGGGCTACTCATTGTGGTGGCTTCTCTCGCTGCAGAGCACAGGCTCTAGAGCTTGGACTCAGTAGTTTTGGTGCAGGAACTTAGTCGCTCCCAGGCATGGGGAGTCTTCTTGGACCAGGGCTCAAACCTGTGTCTCCTGCATTGGCAGGTGGATTCTTATCCACTGGATCACCAGGAAAGTTCCTCCAAATTGTCTCTTAAAAAGCATTTAAGTAAGCTGTATTGAGCTCACTGAGTAAAGGAACATGCAGTTCATTCGTGCTAAATGGACATCAAAGAATAGGTTCAGGATATTGTCCATGGACAGCTCTACCCCCTTTCTAACGAAGAGTTGAGAGTAGAAGGCACATCGCTCTTGGACACGGAGCTTAGGAGAACACCACTGAGCTGGCTGAGAATCTCAGAAGCCTTCAGTTTCATACTAAGATTTAATCTAGTTAATAAAGGCAACTTTTGGATGTGTATATCATTTCAAGAAGAGAAATAGTGTTACAAATCATTCCAGCATACACGTTTAGTACATGCTGCAGAGAAACTGCAGAGCAATCTATTCTATGTGATATTTTAAAAACTCCATGAGGGTTGGGGGAATTTGCAGAGTATTCAAGAAGCTGAGGGATGGTTATTACATCTTTGCTATCTGGAGGAAGCCCAGGTGACAAGAAGGGAGCTGGTAGGTCTTTTCATTTTGTAGAAATCTGCCTTTGGTGGGGTGGGCGGGGCAAGGTGGTGGTGGTGGGGAGGCTGGAAAATAAGCTCTGGCCAGCATTCAAGTGATGACTGGCACGGGAAACTGAACAACATAAGAGGAGAAGAATTACAGGAATTAACTGATGCCTGACTTAAAAAACCTTTTTTTTATAATTCAAATTGCTGATGTTGACCTTGTTCATATAAATAGCAACCTAATAATTTAAGTTATGTCAAATATTGTTTCTTCTAATTCTCATTTTCCTGTCAAATTGCTCAGCAAGTAGTGTTAAGGATCTAGATGGTGGATGCCATTATGGCCAGGGATGCACTGCCCCAGCCCGACCCCTTCATCAATGAAGAACTTATTCCCTCAGCAGCTAGGAATGCTGCAGGAAGAGGGCTCCCTGTATAGCTCCTCATTGGGGTTGCCTTGGTTCAAGACAATGGCCTCCCTGAAGAACGTATCTCCTTCCAATGACTAATCAACATCGGTGCACAAAGACCTGGCTTTCTCACCCTAAGGCAGATCTAGGGATTTGGAAGGAAGGCAATTAGAAAATTGGTGACGACAGTGTTTGGGGAAATATGTGGGTAAATATCTCCAAGTGGTCCCAAGGTGTAAAGACAGCTGTGTCCAGCATGATGTCAGCTAAAGCGGACAACAGGTTTGGTTTTGCTGCTATCAGTCACCTTTCCCTAGCGACTCCCATCACTGCCCAATGGCTCCTGAACAAAATGGCCATCGTAGAAGGGAACAAGGGTTCTCATGGGCACAGCAACATAGGTGTCTACTCACCAAGGCTAACCTGGTCACGGCCGCTGCTGAGCACTCTGTCTGCCAGTGGCAGAGGCCAGTACAGGGCCTGCAATGTGGTACCACTCCCCAGGTGACCAGCCGGCTGCTCAGGCGCAGGATGGTGATGCTGGAGCTCCTCATCACAGGAGGGGCAGTATTTTGTTCTTGCTGGAATAGGTTCTTACTCTGGTTATCGATTTGTTTCCTCTGCTGCAATGCTTCTGCCAAACCCACCTTTTGTGAATGGAATGTCTTATTCACTGTCATAGCATGACACACATTTTCACTTCCCAACAAGGAACTAATTTGCAGCAAAAAAAAGCGTGCCAGGAGGCCCACGATCTGGGCTTTTCTGGTCTTACCATATTCCGCACCTTCCTGGAGCAGTTGGCTTGATCAGATGGTGGAGTAACCTTTACTAGATTGAGTGATGGCCTCAAGTAGGTGACAATGTTGGGGGAGGGGCAGTGTCCTCCAAGAGGTGATATATGACCTAAACTGGCATCCAGTACATGGTGCTGTTTCTCCCATAACCAAAAGTCCTGCATCCGGAATCCAGGGGTGAAGATGGAAATCCTCCACCCACTGTAACACCACAGTGTCCACTAGCAAAAGCTCTGCTTCTCATTCTGCTACTTAAGGTCCTGCTGCCTAGAGGCCTTAGTTTCAGATGGAACAATGCTTTCATAGGGGGTCCAAGAAAGGTTCTCTTGAACCAGAAGTCAATAGTGTCACTTGGTTTAGAAAGGATTTGTGAAATTCTAAATACATGGTCTTATCTAGATGCAAAACTGTCTTCCATCTCTCTGACCTCTAACTAACACGTTTGTTTTCTATAGCTGGACTTACATTTACTTACAGTACAGAGAGACAAAGACGGATGGAGAGAGGACATGAGAGTAACACACACCTTTGTCAATTTTTAAGAGAATGACACGATTTCTGTAACTCATAACAGGCAGCGACATGGCAAGAAAAGCCTAGGCTTTGAGCCAGATGGGCAGCCGTGTTCAAATCCCAATACCTCGATTTACTAAATCACTTAGTTTTGCTGAGACTTTGTTTTCTCATCTGTCAAATAGGGATGACAGTACCTGCTCTCCATCTCTGCTGTGAGTGTGAAATAAATAAATATGGCAAATTGCATCTTGAACTCAGCATAGTGCCTCCAAGGTCATCACAAGGGACAGGCATGACTTATGCTTCTTGTCCTGCAGTTTTTATCCTGAAAGATATTAATTAGTACTTGATTATTATAATAATTGTTTATACATTCTCTTTCAACTTAAAAAATCAGGATGATAAATTGTAGGTTTATTCTAAGCATCATCAAGTTTAGTCTGGTGGGACAAATTGGGAGAGGAGCATTGACATATATACACTATCATGTATAAAATCGGCAACTGCGATGGACGGCAAAGATGGAGAAGCTGTATGCAGTCAGCAAAAACAAGACTGGGAGTGGACTGTGGCTCAGATCATGAACTCCTTATTGTCAAATTCAGACTGAAATTGAAGAAAGTGGAGAAAACCACTAGACCATTCAGGTACGACCTAAATCAAATCCCTTATGATTCTACAGTGGAAATGAGAACTAGATTTAAGGGGCTAGATCTGACAGACAGAGTGCCTGATGAACTATGGACAGAGGTTCATGACATTGCATAGGAGACAAGAATCAAGACCATTCCCAAGAAACAGAAATGCAAAAAAGCAAAATGGCTGTCTGAGGAGGCCTTACAAATAGCTGTGAAAAGAAGAGAGGTGAAAAGCAAAGGAGAAAAGGAAAGATATAAACATCTGAATGCAGAGTTCCAAAGAATAACAAGGAGAGATATGAAAGCCTTCCTCAGGGATCAATGCAAAGAAATAGAGGAAAACAATAGAATGGGAAAGACTAGAGATCTCTTCAAGAAAATTAGAGATACCAAGGGAACATTTCATGCAAAGATGGGCTCAATAAAGGACAGAAATGGTCTGGACTTAACAGAAGCAGAAGATATTAAGATGAGGTGGCAAGAATACGTGGAAGAACTGTACAAAAAAGATCTTCATGACCCAGATAATCATGATGGTGTGATCACTAATCTAGAGCCAGACGTCCTGGAATGTGAAGTCAAGTGGGCCTTGGAAAGCATCGCTATGAACAAAGCTAGTGGAGGAGATGGAATTCCAGTTGAGCTGTTTCAAATCCTGAAGGATGATGCTATGAAAGTGCTGCACTCCATTGCCAGCAAATTTGGAAAACTCAGCAGTGGCCACAGGACTGGAAAAGTCAGTTTTCATTCCAATCCCAAAGAAAGGCAATGCCAAAGAATGCTCAAACTACTGCACAATTGCACTCATCTCACATGCTAGTAAAGCAATGCTCAAAATTCTCCAAGCCAGGCTTCAGCAATACGTGAACAGTGAACTTCCTGATGTTCAAGCTGGTTTTAGAAAAGGCAGAGGAACCAGAGATCAAATGGCCAACATCCGCTGGATCATGGAAAAGCAAGAGAGTTCCAGAAAAACATCTATTTCTGCTTTATTGACTATGCCAAAGCCTTTGACTGTGTGGATCACAATCAACTGTGGAAAATTCTGAAAGAGATGGGAATACCAGACCACTTGACCTGCCTCTTGAGAAACCTGTATGCAGGTCAGGAAGCAACAGTTAGAACTGGACATGGAACAACAGACTGGTTCCAAATAGGAAAAGGAGTACATCAAGGCTGTATATTGTCAATCCTGCTTATTTAACTTCTATGCAGAGTACATCATGAGAAACGCTGGACTGGAAGAAACACAAGCTCAAGATTGCCAGGAGAAATATCAATAACTTCAGATATGCAGATGACACCACCCTTATGGCAGAAAGTGAAGAGGAACTAAAAAGCCTCTCAATGAAAATGAAAGAGGAGAGTGAAAAAGTTGGCTTAAACCTCAACATTCAGAAAAGGAAGATCATGGCATCTGGTCCCATCACTTCATGGGAAATAGATGGGGAAACAGTGGAAACAGTGTCAGACTTTATTTTTTGGGGCTCCAAAATCACTGCAGATGGTGATTGCAGCCATGAAATTAAAAGACACTTACTCCTTGGAAGAAAAGTTATGACCAACCTAGACAGAATATTAAAAATCAGAGACATTACTTTGCCAACAAAGGTCCGTCTAGTCAAGGCTATGGTTTTTCCTGTGGTCATGTATGGATGTGAAGTTGGACTATAAAGAAAGCTGAGTGCTGAAGAACTGATGCTTTTGAACTGTGGTGTTGGAGAAGACTATTAAGAGTCCCTTGGACTGCAAGTGGATTCAACCAGTCCATCCTAAAGGAGACCAGTCCTGTGTGTTCATTGGAAGGACTGATTTTGAAGCTGAAACTCCAATACTTAGGCCACCTGATGCGAAGAGTTGACTCATTAGAAAAGACCCTGATGCTGGGAAAGATTGAGGGCAGGAGGAGAATGGGACGACAGAGGATGAGATGGTTGGATGGCATCACCGACTCAATGGACATGGGTTTGGGTGGACTCCGGGAGTTGGTGATGGACAGGGAGGCCTGGCGTGCTGTCGTTGACGGGGTCACAAAGAGTTGGACACGACTGAGCAACTGAATTGAACTGAAATGATGTGTAAAATAGCTAGCTAGTGGGGAAGCTTGATCTGGGGGTGGGGGCGGGGGATGAAGAAGTGAGAGGGATGCTCAAGGCGGAGGGGATATATGTGTCCGTATAACTGATTCCTTTTGTTGTACAGAAGAAACTAACACAACACTGTAAAGCATTTATACTCCAAAAATAAAATAAAAGTGTTAGTTTGCATTCACCACTATTTTATTGCCTATTGTTGAGACAATTGGCATAAATTTGAATTTAAATGCCATGCTACCTGTTTCTGGTAAACTCAGATTTTAGATGGTGACTGGAACTCCTAGTTTTATTCTTAATAGAAGAGAGTGTATGTATTGAGCTGTGATTAATGTTGAAAGTGCTAATTGATTGTCTCTTTCTAGGAGCTGGCTTTATTCAAAAGAATGATAAAGCAGATACCTTCTATCCCAATAGAGTTCTCGAGGAAGACAAGATAAATACAATGTAGCCCATCACTTAAACATTGTGATGTGAAAGGCTAAAAAATATTCAGGAGAACCATTGTGGCCACATATGTTTAATCACTTTTCACCTGGGATTTCTTGTACATTGCTGCACATGGCATATTCTAGTGGGTAGAGTCTTCAAGGCCTTTCTAACCATACTCACCAGAGATGGGAAGTAGGCTCATGGCCTCCTTTGCAGCCTCTGATGACACATTTCTTGTCCTCTCTTTGTTGGACAATTTAGAGAAGAATGATCTGTTGGAGTATTTATAGAAGCCATTAACATGATGACTGAAGGCTACAAGTAACTGATGTCTCTTTAAAAATATGGCCTTAATAAGAGGAAAGAGAAACTTGTAGGGTGTCTTTTCCAAATAGCAGAGTGCTATATTTGGGTGGTCTGAGGATTATGACAAATGTCAAGGACCACACACTGCAGGAAAGCAGCTCATTAGAGCTGCACACACCGAATGCCACGTTCAAGGTTGAGTGCCTAATTTTGCTGCAAACACTAATTTTCAGATTATACAATTTGAAATTTTTAATTAGCCATGAATCCTTGTAGGGATAACTTCCTACACCTCTTTATAATACTATAAAAATAAGTCGGGCTCTGCGTCAGCAACCTGAGAGCTCAAAATAAGGGTTTTTGTGAGATAGTGACTGTTGCCTCTTCAAATGTTAATTTTGAAAATTCATATTTCAGAAGAATTAATGGCCCAATTCTGTGGCCATTCTGCATTTCTAAATGTCATTAAAGTTAATGAATTCTGAAAATGAAAGGAATAAAGCTGATCTTTTCAATTTGAATGAGTTTTTACTGTTTAATAACATCAGATCCAGTAAATCACTTAAATATGTTGGTTGTTTACACCTTTTAAATGACTATTGGGTTCAGACACAGCACCTTTATTGTTGGGAATGTGGTGTAAACCGTATGGGGGACAAAGTATTAAAGATTCATGTAAATATACTGGGCTATTTAGACTCAGTGTAGATCCTATTTAGTGAATGTGAAAATTCAGTGACTAGCCAAAAATACAATCCTTCCTAAAGGTGGTGGTGTTTAGTCACCAAGTTGTGTCTGACTCTTTTGTGACCCCATAGACTGAAGCCCGGGCTTTCCTGGTAGCTCAGCTGGTAAAGAATCAGCCCGCAATGCAGGAGACCCTGGTTTGAAGGGATAGGCTACCCACTCCAGTATTCATTGACTCTCTTTATGGCTCAGACAGTAAAGATTCCATCTGCAATGCAGGAGATCTGGGTTCAATCCCTGGACTGGGAGGATTCCCTGGAGGAGGGCATGGCAAGCCACTCCAGTATTTTTGCCTGGAGTATCCCCATGGACAGAGGAGCCTGGTGGGCTACCCCCATGGGGTCAAAAAGAATTGGATACAACTGAGAGAATAAGCACAGCACAGACTATAGCCCACCAGCTCCTCTGTCCATGGGATTCTCCAGGCAAGAATACTTGAGTCGGTTGCCATTCCCTTCTCCAGGAGATTTTCTCCACCCAGGGATCAAACCTGCATCTCCTGCTTCTCCTGCATTGGCAGGCAGATTCTTTACCATTGAGCCACCAAGGAAGCCCTTGCCAATGGAGTGTCTGTGTGTGTGTGTGTGTGTGTCTAATCGCTCAGTCATGTCTAACACTTAGGGACCCCATGGACTGTAGCCCACCAGGCTCTTCAGTCCATGGAATTCTCCAGGCAAGAACACTGTAGTGGGTTGCCATTGCCTCCTCCAGGGGATCTTCCCAACCCAGGGATTGAACCCTGGTCTCCTGTGCTGAGGGCAGCTTGACCATCTGAGACACCTGGGAAGCCCTGCTAATGGAGACAGTTCCACAAAATATCGCATTCTTAGAGATGATGCCCTAAGTATATGTGTATGCAATAAAAATACATAAGATAGGGAAACAAAAATTGTAAATATATAAACTATAAGTATGTAAAATATATACTATATATGGATTTATGAATTCATGTTGGTATATGTATGCATGTGAGTGTGCACAAAGTTGCTTCAGTTGTGTCCACTCTTTGAGACCGTATGGACTATAGCCTGGTGGGCTCACCTGCCCATGGGATTCTCCAGGCAAGGATACTAGAGTGGTTTACCGTGCCATCCTCCAGGGGATCTTTCTGACCCAGGGATCAAACCCCCGTTTCTTACCTCTCCTGTATTTGCAGGTGGGTTCTTTACCACTAGGTCCACCTGGGAAGTCCTTTGTATATGTATACATTTCCATATATATTTTTAAGATTAGAGCTTTGCAAAAGACACAGAAAATATGATTCTATGAGCTCTTAGTTCCCCAACCAGGGACTGAACCTGGGTCTTCCCAACTTACATAGGCCACCTCAGTTGTAAAAATATGCAGGATTTTTTTTCTGCCGCAAATGGCATTCAATTTCGGTTTTAAACTATACCTAAACTATTAAAGTTAACTAGTCCTTCAAAAATTTTGCAAAGTTGAATCTGTACTTACCCATGTATTCCAAAAGTATCTATTTGACTCAGCACAATTATTCCCTCTTTTAAAACCATGTGAAATTGAGAGCCAAAGTTATGTAAGTATTGGGAGGCCCTGCGCTTTTGATTTTCTTGTAATTACTTACATGAATTCCCAGCATTGCAGGCAGATTCTCTACTAGCTGAGGCACAAGGGAAGCCCAGGAATACTGGAGTGGGTAACCTATCCCTTCTCTAGCGGATCTTCCTGACCCAGGAATTGAACTGGGGTCTCCTGCATTGCAGGCAGATTCTTTACCAACTGAGCTATCAGGGAAGAATCTTGTAATTACTTAAAATGACTGAAATAATGGAGTATTGCACATTGATTGATTTTACTTAGGGTTTTCATACATTTCCTTAGAAGTGTTAACATTTTGTATGTAGAAAACTTTTATGATAAATAATTCGGATCCACTTACAATCAGAAGAAGAGAATTGCTTTCCTAACCGGATATGTTTTCTGCCATGGTGTAGGTGTCTTATAAGAGCTAAATAAATAACAAGTAACATCTTATATTTACCTTGCTGCAGGTGAATAAATAAAGTGACAGGGAAATAAATTATTTTCCCTGCTAGCTAAGCACAGAGTCAATCTTCCTTAATAAGGTGATGAAACAACAGAGCTATACTTTTATTTACTTTTTACATTTATTGTGGGAGAATCATATCTCAAGGGAAATCAGCTTTCAACTCTAGAACTGAAGGAAATGTAATATCATTGTCTGTTTTTAATTCATATAGTCAACCTACAATTACTGTTTTAGTTCCTACTTAAATATTCCTTGTCTTAAAAATTCTTTAGGTCCAAACAATAAGGCCTTAAGATCAAATTGTAAGACTTTAAAAGATAGTTATTTTAAAGCCTATGGCACATCACATTATATATGTAATATATTTATTAATGTATATGCATATAATCTTCTAGCACATTTTTTTAAATTGTCTTTGGACACAATTTTTAAAAGTTAAGTATTTTTAAAACTTTTTTTAATTTTTAAAATTGTGTCCAAAGACACAATTATGAGAGATAAACCTTTGCATTGTCACATCTGCCTGTGGTTATTATTTTTTTAATGTGCTTTCCAAATATTTTTATTATGATAAAATATATGTAATATAAAATTCACCATTTAAGCCATTTTTAAGTGTACCTTTCAGTGGCATTAAATACATTCATGTTGTGGAAGCATCACCGCCATCCTTTCCAAGAACTTTCTAATCTTCCCAAACTGAAACTTTACATTCATTTAAATAACTCTTCATTTCCTCTTACCCCAGTCCCTGAAACCACCATTCTACTCCGACTGTCTATAAATTTGACTAATATAAGTACCTCAAATAAATGGAATCATAAAGTATTCTTCCTTTCATGACTGGTTTATTTTATTTAGCATAATAGATGAATGTCAAGATTCATCTTTATTGTAGCATGTGACTGAATTTCCTTTCTTTTCAAGGCTGAATAATAGCTAACAATAGTAGACGATTTAAAAATAACTATCAGCGATTTCCATAATGACTTCCAACATTATATTCAGAGGGACATAAGGGAATTTAACAGTTGGATGGAGGTCGGAGGAACATATGCAGAAAATATCTCTTTCATATGCATATTGACTCTCTGACCACCCTGTAAATACCCATAGCTTAGCAATTAGCAAACATGATTTTAATTGCTTATTTACTTGTTGCCTTTGAGCACTGGACAGTCCACTTGGAAGGCAAGATTATGCCTTATTAGCATGATATCTTCAAAATTATAACTGGGCTTGGTACAAAGTGGGCATTTGTTATTTCCTTGCTGAAAGGATGGACCGAGGAAGTCAGAGAGGAACTAGTAAATTTACCTCTAACTGGTGGCTCAGATGGTAATGAATCTGCCTGCCAACGCAGGAGACCTGGGTTTGATCCCTGGATCAGGAAGATCCCTGGCAGAAGGAAATGGCAACACACTCCAGTAGTCTCGCCTCGGGAAAACCCATGGACAGAAGAGCCTGGTGGTCTCCAGTCCATGGGGTCACAAAGAGTGGGAGTCAGACAGGACTTAGTGACTTACACTGTGTTTGCAGTACTTCCTGCTGATATCTTGATCACTGTTAGATTTGAAAATAGTAGCATCTTACTCCAGTACTCTTGCCTGGAAAATCCCATGGACGGAGGAGCCTGGAGGAGGTTGCAGTCCATGGGGTTGCTAAGAGTCAGACATGACTGAGCGACTTCACTTTCACTTTTCATTTTCATGCATTGGAGAAGGAAATGGTAACCCACTCTGGTGTTCTTGCCTGGAGAATCCCAGGGACAGGGGAGCCTGGTGGGCTGCCGTCTATGGGGTCGCACAGAGTCGGACACAACTGAAGTGACTTAGCAGCAGTAGCAGCATCTTATATTTTTTGTATCTGTCAGAATTTATCACATTTTAGAACAATGCTGGTCTGAATAATTATGCTTTGATTCATGGTTTGGGGGAGGCAGTAAAATGTGGGCAATATACTTATTTTATAAGGATGTGATAGAAATTGTGGTTGTTGTTGAGTTGCTCAGTTGTGTTTGACTCTACAATCCCATGGACTACTGAATGTCAGGCTCCTCTTTCCTCCACTATCACCTGGAGTTTGCTCAAATTCATGTCCATTGAGTTGGTGATAGAAATATACACACATAAAACCTACATAAGTGCATATATGAAGCTTTTGGCCTAACCTCTGTACATGTTGTTGTTCAGTACCTAAGTTGTGTCCAACTCTTTGCAACCCCTTCGACTGGAGCCTGTGGATTTTATACCACTGAACGCCCAGGGAAGCCCATCCCCCATATATAGTAACTGTTATTTCTGTTGCAACTGCCGAGTAGGCTGCAATAATGAGAAAACTCAGCTATTTCTATTTTTTACAGTTACCTACCTTAGAAATTTCTACTTGGAACCTTTTGATAAATAATGTAAGGAAAACAAAATCACTTTAGCCCTAACTTCTTTGGGATGCCGGTTCTAATTGTGCCATTTCTTAAAGCAGTAGCAATGAGAATTTTTGGACTAAAGAATCTTATATTTCTCACCCTTTGTTGTTGTCTTCTCAAGGTAGGCATAAAAAGCAGGATCAAGAGATGGAAGTCGGTACCAGTCCACTCACCATCCAGAACCTTGATGTGCCAGATGTTTTTGGTTGGAAGCAGGTAATATGAGAGCATGGACTTGCACCTGTTTTGTTCATTTCCAAGTCCCAAGAGCGTGCCTCAGAGTAAGCCTTCAACTCATAATTTTCCAGCAAATGAGTGCATCACTGTTTTTTAAATTTTAATATTTTATAATATTACCTGCACTAATGTTTGTGGGATTTTTTGGTGGCTCAGAATTAAAGAATCTGCCTGCCAATGCAGGATATGTGGGTTCGATTCTTGGGTCAGGAAGATCCCGTGGAGGAGGAAATGGTAACCCACTCCAGTATTCTTGCCTGGAGCATCCCATGGACTGAGGAGCCTGGCAGGCTATATCCATGGGGTGGCAAAGAGTCAGACATGATCTGGTGACTAACCAATAACAATGACACTTGTAGGTTTTTATTTCAGAAAATGATGTTGTTCAATAAGAAATGTTAGAAAAAAAAAAAAGGAGAGAGAGAGAGAAGAGGGGATTGTAGTGATGGGAGGAGCAGCCACAAAGACGTTTATGTAACCAATAGGGAAAGTATAAAAAGGCATTTTAAAACATTTTGTAAAACTTGTGTTACTAGTATAAAAGTTTGGCTAAATGGCAGTTGTGCCCAGGAGTTGGGAGGAGGGAGAGATGGAAATGCAGAGACATTTTAAAGCAGGGAAAGTACTCTAAATGATAATACAGTGGTGGATGCTGTGCTGTGCTTAGTTGCTCAGTCATGTGTCTGTGACCTTATGGACCATAGCCTGCCAGGTTTCTCTTTCCATGGGAATTCTCCAGACAAGCATACTGGAGTGGGCTGCCATGCCCTCCTTCAGAGGATCTTCCTAACCCTGGGATCAACCCAGATCCCCCGTGTCACAGGCAGATTCTTTATAGTCTGAGCTACGAGGGAAGCCCATGAATACTGGAGTGGGTAGCCTATTCGTTCTCCAAGGAATCTTCCTGACCCAGGAATCGAACTGGGGTCTTCTGCATTACAGGCAGATTCTTTACCAGTTTCCCTGGTGGCTCAGATGGTAAAGAATCTGCCTGTGATGCAGGACGCCTGGGTTTGATCCCTGGGTTGGGAAGATCCTTTGAGAAGGGAATGGCTGCCCACTCCAGTATCGTGGCTTGGAGAATTCCACGAACAGAGGAGTTTGGCAGGCTACAGTCCATGGGGTCGCTAAGAGTCGGACACGACTGAGCAACTTCACTTTCACTTTTTACTTTCATACATTGGAGAAGGAAATGGCAACCCACTCCAGTGTTCTTGCCTGGAGAGTCCCAGGGCCGGGGGAGCCTGGTGGGCTGCCATCTATGTAGTCGCACAGAGTTGGACACGACTGAAGCGACTTGGCAGCAGCAGCAGAGCAACTTTCGCTTCACTTCTTTACCAGCTGAGATACCAGGGAAGCCCCACAATGGTGCGTGTACAGTACCAAGAGTGAACCCTAAAGTAAACTGTGGACTTTGGGTGAAAATAATGTGTCAGTAAAAGTTCATCGATTGTAACAAACTTTCTCCTCAAGTACTGGATGTAGATGGTGGGAAGTTTGTCCATGCAGTGGCAGGGGTATTTTGGGAAATCTGTATTTCCTGTTCAATTTTGTTGTGAATCTAAAACTTCTCAAAAAAATATAGTCTGTTAAAAAAGAAGATAACCTCATGGTAAATCTTCCACTGAACATTATAAAATAAAACCACTTCCCCTGGAAAATTAATAAACAAAGTCTCTTTTGCTTTCCGTCTTTGGTATAATGGCTTAATCATTTCAGCTACAATGGAAAAATTTGTAACTTTTATTTTCCCAGAAATTATAAGTTTCATTTTATAATAAATGAATACAATGGTGTATGAAACTATAGTACATGTTGGCTACATAAATCCAGCTATTAATTAAATAATCAGTTTGTTTCATAAACAATAATTTAGAATCCAGATTGCCCAGGGTCCCATGCCAAGTGCTCTAACAAATGCAGAGATTTTAAAAAATAATAATCTACTTAATTTGTAAGGTCACTTGCCATTTTCAGATATTTATAACTATATTTTTTCACCTGTTCCTCCCAGCCCCAGGCAGTCAACAGGGAAGATCTGAAACTTGCACTCAAGAAGTCTCTATTGCTTGAAAAAAATTGTATTTTTTGCATAATAATAAAAATAAAGCAAAATATAAGTTTAAAATGAAAACAATGTCCTTGTACCCAATTATCTTAAAAAAATCTTTAATGAAAAAAATGAAAAAGAGACTTTCAGACTGTTCGTATATGAGAAGTAATCACTATTGGTTCAAAGGTGGTATTCATAGAAATGACTTACCATGGCAAAAAAAGAGTTATCAAAGTTAGATGCTAAAAATAAAATGTGCTGCTATTCAATTTGGGGAAAGGTGCAGCGATCAGCAAGACCTTAGCAAGTAACAGGACACAGGAATAGATCTGGTAAGAACACAGTTGTTAAAACAACCATAGTGTCTTTTGAAAGGCTGAATTTTGGATTCCTGATGTTGATGGCGTTTCCCTTGTTAAGGCTCCCTTTACAAACCTCTAGCTTATAGAAGAAGCAAATAGGGAAAAGAAGAGTGATCCTGGGTCTAGTTCTGCTCCCGACAAATCCAGGGAGGAGCTTGAGAGGAGTGGGGTCGACTCCCTCTTTCCCTGTGTTTTCACAGCTCTCCATGGTGTCTGGGCTGTGGCACTGCTAACCCTCCTTCTCTGCCTCGTATGTTCCAAGTTCCTGGCAGCCACATTCAGGTTCCAATGATCCAGGATGCACTAGACGCAGCTATCTAGTTCAGGTTCCTTTGCTGCCTGATTTGAGTGGATGCTGTTTCTTTCTTCTTGGCATTTATCTCCTTCACACCCTCTGCAGACTCTCAACCGATTTTATGAGAGCCAAGGCTCTATCTGATGTTGTTTCCCATTGTGTTTCCGGATACCATCTCATTGCCTGAAACTCAGTCACTATTTATTAACTTAATAAATGAATGCATTTCCAATTCAAATGAGATCATGTTCCCCTTACGTTCAAATCCTTTAGCTGACCTTCCATTGTGGTCAGAATAGTGTTCAAATCCCTTAACATGGCTTGTGCTTCACCTCATGCTCTGCTTCCTGGTCCATCCCCAACCTCATCTCAATTCAGTCTCATTACATGCATATTTGCTGAGCACCTAGAAAGTACCACACGGTGCTAGTGAGAGGATTCAACAATGAACAGGACAGATGCTGTGTTGACGCTTATGGAGCTTATGGTCCAGACCAACGTTAAATGAACAATGACAATTTTGATGAACTGAATGTCATATAAGTAATAAAACAGCGCTTCCTTCACACTTTATGTGCCAGCTGCCATCGCAAGTTATTTTTGTTTCCTGCCCACACTGCAGGCATTTGTCTTGTGGTCTTGGCACATGCTCCTCCTTGTCTTCCTTAGATCAGCACACTTGTGCTTTCTTTGTTGTCCTTTCCCCACTTCCCACCCACCTTTGCCTGACTTGCTCTTCTTACTAAAATTAATATCTTTCCAATCTTCTCTTTCCTATGAGTTCCTAGAGCACCATGTGCTTCCACTACCTTCACACCTACAGCTCTGTGTCTCTTACTTGAGCCCTAGGAGGAAAGGCTTGCATCTGCTTTGCTCCTGTGTCAAACACATGATAGGTGCTTATAGGTGTTCAATAAATAAATCTTGATCGAGTGAATGGCTGAGTATCAAATGAATGGGTGAGCAAAGTGGGATGGGAATTCAGAGTCCAGGGATGTTACCATGCGAGGAAAATTTATGAAGCAGATGTCTTATTTTACCAGAAAAAAAAGGTTGCTTTGTGCTATAGCTTTGTCAAAAGCAGATTTACAGTTACCAATGTTTGATTTCTCCCCATTGGAGGCCATTATTACTGTCAAAGAGTCTGCTATCAGCAAACATCCTCTCTATCACATTCCTACCACCACCCTTCCAGGCTGGGTATTAGAAAAAGGCTAGAGATTCCTGGGTAGAAACAATTTAGGGATAAATATTTTGGTGTTCCTATCCCTGACCGCCTAGGGTCACATCATATCTCATTAAAACCAGGTAAGGTAGCAAATTGAGATTTGTTGGAAGGATTCTCACTGATAGAGCCTGAGAGGGTCTGGGAAACTTGAGTGCAATTTCTCACTTGAAAAACACTAAGATACCCACAATAAGGTGTCTATGAGACAGGAAACAGGTCAACACATACCGTATAAGTGTCAGTAAGGAGCCATGGGCAGAGGAGACTTTAAATAGTGCTGGGAGAATTCTTATAGACTTGGGTACCTAGATTTGGGAAACTTGGCTCTTTTCACATTTGTTTTTCCTCTGATCATTTTCACTTTATTCCCCATTGACATTTAATGATGTTCTCTTTGAAAAGAAGTCTTCCCTGGTGGCTCAGATGGTAAAGCGTCTGTTTGTAATGCAGGAGACCTGAGTTCAATCCCTGGGTTGGGAAGATCCCCTGGAGAAGGAAATGGCAGCCCACTCCAGTACTCTTGCCTGGAAAATCCCATGGACGGAGGAGCCTGGTAGGCTGCAGTCCATGGGGTCACAAAGAGTCAGACACGACTGAGTGACTTCAGTTCACTTTGAAAATGGCAGCTGGTCCAAAATGAGGAGCCCCAGAAGAGTGTATTTTGTGTTGTTAAAAGGTAAACTGGGATAACTCAGATTTTGGAGGAGTCTATTTGAGCAAACATTGACTGGATTAAGCAGCACCAGAATGAAAATAGTTAGGGGCCTCAGCTAACAGGAGTCTGGGAAAGGCTTTTACAGAGAGGACAAAGCAGGTGGCGATTTGACTGGCTGCAGCCAGGTCGCCTTCTCTGGGAAAGCTTGGTTGGCTGTGACTGGTTGTTCTTCAGCTATGATTTCTCAGCCTGGAGGCATTTATAGGAATTGACTCTGGCTGAGTTTTCAGTTTGCATGCCTGGGCTGCTGGGGTGTCAGAGGCATGCTGCTCTAAATGACATCCTAATTTAGTTATTTAACAGTGTTTTCTTTTGTTTGTTATGATATGAGTTATCAGATCTGGGCATGATATGAGAAGTGATGTGTTTTCCTGGGTGGTCAAACAGAGGGATGGCAGTGAAAATTAAAGCAAGTGACTAGGACACAGTGAAAGAGTAAAGAAGAGTCAACTTTGCTTGCTCCACCAAAATTTGTTCAATTTGAGATAATTCTTGCCTTCTAGCTGATGAAAAATTTGATCTCTGAAGTCTGATATCGAAGCATAATCTATGAAGACCACATGCTGCAGTTTGCCACCTTATTTTCTTCACTACAAAGAAGGTTCCCAGAATGATGATGATGAAATTAGATGACCGCACAATTGCACTCATCTCACACGCTAGCAAAGTAATGCTCAAACTTCTCCAAGCCAGGCTTCAACCGTATGTGAACTGAGAATTTCCAGATGTTCAAGCTGAACTTAGAAAAGGCAGAGGAACCAGAGATCAAATTGCCAACGTCTGTTGGCTCATAGAAAAAGCAACAGAATTCCAGAAGAAATTCTATTTCTGCTTCATTGACTATGCCAAAGCTTTTGACTGTGTGGATCACAACAAACTGTGGAGAATTCTTAAAGAGATAGGAATACCAGACCACTTTATCTGCCCCCTGAGAGATTTGTATGCAGGTGAGGAAGCAACAGTTGGAAAAAAACGTGGAACAATGGACTGGCTCCAAATAGGGAAAGGAGTACGTCAAGGCTGTATATTGTCACCATGCTTATTTAACTTATATGCAGAGTACATCATGCAAAATCCTGGACTGGATGAAGCACAAGCTGGAATCAAGATTGCCGGGAAAAATATCAATAAACTCAGATATGCAGATGATACCACCCTTATGGCAGAAAGTGAAGAGGAACTAAAGAATCTCTTGATGAAAGTGAAAGAAGAGAATGAAAAAGCTGGCTTAAACCTTAACATTCAAAAAGTGAAGATCATGGGATCCGGTTCCATCACTTCATGGCAAATAGATGGGGAAACAATGGAAACAGTGAGAGACTTTTTTTTTCTTGAGCTCCAAAATCACTGCAGATGGTGACTGCAGTCATGAAATTAAAAGATGTTTTCTCCTTGGAAGAAAAGCTATGGCAAACCTAGACAGCATATTACAGAGCAGAGACATTAGTTTACTGACAAAAGGTCCATATAGTCAAAGCTATAGTTTTTCCAGTAGTCATGCATGGATGTGAGAGTTGGAATATAAAGAAAGGTGGGAGCCAAAAAATTGATGCTTTTGGACTGTGATGTTGAAGAAGACTCTTGAGAGTCCCTTGGACAGGAAGGAGATCAAAGCAGTCAGTCCTAAAGGAGATCAGTCCTGAATATTCATTGGAAAGACTGATGCTGAAGCTGAAGCTCCAATACTTTGGTCACCTGACGTGAAGAACTGACTCCTTGGTAAAGACCCTGATGCTGGGAAAGACTGAAGGCAGGAGGAAAAGGGGATGACAGAGGACAAGATGGTTGGATGGCATCACCAACTGAATGGACATGAGTTTGAGTCAGCTCCAGGAATTGGTGATGGACAGGGAAGCCTGGTGTGTACAGTCCATGGGGTCGCAAAGAGCCAGACAAGACAGAGTGACCGAACTGAAGTGACGACGAAAATTACTAACAAATTACTGATGCTTTTTGTTGCAACTGAAATGTCTGACTAGAGTACGTTTAACTGTCACTTATTCCGCAGTTTTTAATCACCTATCTTATTGCATGCACCAACACGGACGAACATGGGGATGCTGCATCTCATTTGATGTTTTTGATATTTTGGAGGGAAGTTACAAACCATTCAGGAGAAACAGTGTGCCAGTAATTTAAAAAAAGAAGAGGAAAGAAAAAGAAAAAGAAAGGAAAAGGGGAGAACAAGGAAGAAATTGTCTTTCTCCAAAATGAAATGTAGCAACTGTGAGCCAACAGGAGCCTGACAAGGTCTTCACCTTTGGGTTCTTGCTTTGCATTCTAATGCTCATAACTGTTTTAGCAAGCTTAACTCCCACACAGCGGGCTCTTGCTCCCCTTTAATTTTCTCTAATTTGTGTAGTGAATAACCAAATACTCATAATGTAATTAGAAGATAATCAGGCTTGTAATTATGTTAATTGCTGGAGACTTACATCAATCCTCCAGCAAAGTGATAGGATTTCAGGGGAACTATTAACATGGCAAGAGGGTGAGGGTGAGACCGGGATGGGAGCCGAGCAGAGTGATGGGCGCCTGGGCTGGCATCATTTAACCACGTGATGGAGAAGAGGACGGAGCCTTCAGGGGGAGCCGAGCAGAGTGATGGGCGCCTGGGCTGGCATCATTTAACCACGTGATGGAGAAGAGGACGGAGCCTTCAGGGGGAGATGAGCAGAGTGATGGGCGCCTGGGCTGGCATCATTTAACCACGTGATGGAGAAGAGGACGGAGCCTTCAGGGGGAGATGAGCAGAGTGATGGGCGCCTGGGCTGGCATCATTTAACCACGTGATGGAGAAGAGGACGGAGCCTTCAGGGGGAGATGAGCAGAGTGATGGGCGCCTGGGCTGGCATCATTTAACCACGTGATGGAGAAGAGGACGGAGCCTTCAGGGGGAGCCGAGCAGAGTGATGGGCGCCTGGGCTGGCATCATTTAACCACGTGATGGAGAAGAGGACGGAGCCTTCAGGGGGAGATGAGCAGAGTGATGGGTGCCTGGGCTGGCATCATTTAACCACGTGATGGAGAAGAGGACGGAGCCTTCAGGGGGAGATGAGCAGAGTGATGGGCGCCTGGGCTGGCATCATTTCACCACGTGATGGAGAAGAGGACGGAGCCTTCAGGGGGAGCCGAGCAGAGTGATGGGCGCCTGGGCTGGCATCATTTCACCACGTGATGGAGAAGAGGACGGAGCCTTCAGGGGAGATGAGCAGAGTGATGGGCGCCTGGGCTGGCATCATTTAACCACGTGATGGAGAAGAGGACGGAGCCTTCAGGGGGAGATGAGCAGAGTGATGGGCGCCTGGGCTGGCATCATTTAACCACGTGATGGAGAAGAGGACGGAGCCTTCAGGGGGAGCTGAGCAGAGTGATGGGCGCCCGGGCTGGCATCATTTAACCACGTGATGGAGAAGAGGACGGAGCCTTCAGGGGGAGATGAGCAGAGTGATGGGTGCCTGGGCTGGCATCATTTAACCACGTGATGGAGAAGAGGACGGAGCCTTCAGGGGGAGATGAGCAGAGTGATGGGCGCCCGGGCTGGCATCATTTAACCACGTGATGGAGAAGAGGACGGAGCCTTCAGGGGGAGATGAGCAGAGTGATGGGCGCCCGGGCTGGCATCATTTAACCACGTGATGGAGAAGAGGACGGAGCCTTCAGGGGGAGATGAGCAGAGTGATGGGCGCCCGGGCTGGCATCATTTAACCACGTGATGGAGAAGAGGACGGAGCCTTCAGGGGGAGATGAGCAGAGTGATGGGCGCCCGGGCTGGCATCATTTAACCACGTGATGGAGAAGAGGACGGAGCCTTCAGGGGGAGCCGAGCAGAGTGATGGGCGCCCGGGCTGGCATCATTTAACCACGTGATGGAGAAGAGGACGGAGCCTTCAGGGGGAGATGAGCAGAGTGATGGGCGCCTGGGCTGGCATCATTTAACCACGTGATGGAGAAGAGGACGGAGCCTTCAGGGGGAGATGAGCAGAGTGATGGGCGCCTGGGCTGGCATCATTTAACCACGTGATGGAGAAGAGGACGGAGCCTTCAGGGGGAGATGAGCAGAGTGATGGGCGCCTGGGCTGGCATCATTTCACCACGTGATGGAGAAGAGGACGGAGCCTTCAGGGGGAGCCGAGCAGAGTGATGGGCGCCTGGGCTGGCATCATTTAACCACGTGATGGAGAAGAGGACGGAGCCTTCAGGGGGAGCCGAGCAGAGTGATGGGCGCCCGGGCTGGCATCATTTAACCACGTGATGGAGAAGAGGACGGAGCCTTCAGGGGGAGATGAGCAGAGTGATGGGCGCCTGGGCTGGCATCATTTCACCACGTGATGGAGAAGAGGACGGAGCCTTCAGGGGGAGCCGAGCAGAGTGATGGGCGCCTGGGCTGGCATCATTTCACCACGTGATGGAGAAGAGGACGGAGCCTTCAGGGGGAGATGAGCAGAGTGATGGGCGCCTGGGCTGGCATCATTTAACCACGTGATGGAGAAGAGGACGGAGCCTTCAGGGGGAGATGAGCAGAGTGATGGGCGCCTGGGCTGGCATCATTTAACCACGTGATGGAGAAGAGGACGGAGCCTTCAGGGGGAGATGAGCAGAGTGATGGGCGCCTGGGCTGGCATCATTTAACCACGTGATGGAGAAGAGGACGGAGCCTTCAGGGGGAGCCGAGCAGAGTGATGAGCGCCTGGGCTAGCATCATTTAACCACGTGATGGAGAAGAGGACGGAGCCTTCAGGGGGAGCCGAGCAGAGTGATGAGCGCCTGGGCTAGCATCATTTAACCACGTGATGGAGAAGAGGACGGAGCCTTCAGGGGAGATGCTTAGAAACTTGAGCTTTACGTTCCAGAACACCAACCTCTTTAGCTGGTTTTCTTCCTGTAAATAATCACATGGCTCGCCTATGAAATATATTGTAAGAAGCCTATTTCAAAGGAAACAGGAAAACAGATGAGAGAGGAAAAGTGAGAAAGCGAGAGAGGATTACTACTTGCCCTTTATCCTTGTCTTTCAGGTTACTGGAAAAAAAACAAAAACAAAAACAAAACCAAGACATGACTGCCAACCCTTCTGCGCTGGAGGGGTCCTTTCCTCATGCCATGATGATCGGTTGTCACAGCATTACTTAAGCGTAACCATCTTTCGATCGCCATTCACCCATTCAATCTGCACAGCCCTGACAATGAGTTAATCTCCAAATACAATGCATTAAAATATTCATGCAGATCTTCAAATTTCTTTTAGAGTTGGGGAGAGCTAAGCTAGGCACCCAGGAGCCTGCTCTGACTAGCTTTCTTGCTCTCTTCATGAGTACCAAGTCTGAGAAGCTTACCCTTGCTTTAACCCACTTTCTTTTCCTTTCTTTCACCTACATCTGCTGTGTGGTGTGGCAGGTGAGAAAAGCCTGTAGTGTGGTTTAACTGTTACTTAAAAAAGATTTATACCACCACATTTTTACCACCTCATGAAGTTAAAATTAAAATTACCTCACAAACGGAGGCAGAGAAAAGGGAATCCCTGTGCACTGTTAATGGAAAGGTAAATCGGTGCAGCCACTGTGGAAAACAGTATAAGGGAAAAATTAGTTTTCCTGAAAAATTTAAAAATAAAACTACTATATAGATCCAGCAATTCCTCTTCTGGGCATATATCTGAAGGAAATGAAATCACTATTTTGAAGCTGTATCCATACCCGCATGTTCTTCTGAGCATTATTTATAATAGCCAGGACATGATAACAACTTAAGTGTTCATAAACGAATGAATGGAACATGTGAAAAAATACATACACACACACACATATTCAGCCATAAAAAAGGAGGAAATCCTGCTATTTGAACAACATGGATGAAACCTGAGGGCATTATGCTAAGTAAGATAAGTTAGACAGGGAAAGACAAATACTGTATATCACTTATATATGGAATCTAAAAAGAAAAAGAAAAAAAAAATTTCATAGAGAGAGCACAGATTGGTGGTTGCCAGGATAGGCAACCTGGCAACCAAATGAATGAAGGTTGTCAAAAGAACAAACTTTCAGTTATGAATCAGTTCTGGGACATAACGTTCAGCAGTGTGATTATAGTTACCAATACTGTATTGTACACTTGCAAGTTGCCAAGAGAACAGATCTTAAAAGTTGTCACCACAAAAAAGTTTTAACTCTGTGAGGTGACGGATATTAACTAAACTTATTATGGTAATCATTTCACAATATATACAAATCTCAAGTCATTATGTTTTATACTTGAATACAATGCTATATGTCAATTATATCTCATTAAAACTGGGGGAAAATAAACACAGGGAAAAGCAAGAGGACCACAGGGGTCCTCTAGGCATGGAGTAGAGAGCTTGGTTAGAGCTGATGTTAAAATATGTTTAATTACCATCAACTTCCTTTGTCAAAATGGAGGGGAGGAGAATTCTCTCACCCAGGCTTTGTTTATTATCTGTAAATAAAAGGGCCAGGAGACCCTCTGTATATTATTTAATTGAATGCCACCTATGAATTATAAGGTAAATTGAAAAGCCTCTGTTTCACAAATGCACACAGACTAAAATGACCCTGTGCAACAAAAGTAGGATCATAAACATCAAATCTTTACTACTGCTACTTAGTGTGAATACACACAAATGCTCATTTCCATCATAACTTAGATTTTATATCCTTAATGTCAACATTAAAGCGACAAATTTGAATTTGTACTTCACCATATGTTTACTGCTTCTTGGCCATTTGGGAAGCGTATTGAAACTATATGGTATATAATGAAACTGTAAGAATACTGTGAGCTGAGTTAAATAAGGGTGTTACAAAACATTCACTCATTTTCTATTGTAGTTTCAATAATTGTTAACCATTAAAACAAACACAGGTTTTTTTCAGGTTTATGAAAAGTTGAGTCATTAAAATGACCCACATGATTAGATTTCCCTGGCCATTAGAAAGCCAGCCAAACAGGAAAAATCTATGATGAACCCACAACTATATTTAAAGGATGCATGCGTGCTTGCTGCTGCTGCTGCTAAGTCGCTTCAGTCGTGTCCGACTCTGTGCGACCCCATAGACAGCAGCCCACCAGGTTCCCCCATCCCTGGGATTCTCCAGACAAGAACACTGGAGTGGGTTGCCATTTCCTTCTCCAATGCATGAAAGTGAAAAGTGAAAGTGACGTCGCTCAGTCGTGTGTGTGTGTGCTTAGTTGTGTCCAGTTCTTTGCGATCCCATGGACTGTAGCCAACCAGGCTCTTCTGCCTATGTAGTTTTCCAGGCAAGAATAATGGAGCAGGTTGTCATTTCCTTCTATAGGGGACCTGCCCAACCCAGGGATGGAACCTGTGTCTCTTGCATCCTCTGCATTGGCAGGAGGATTCTTTACCACTGCATCACCTTGGAAGCCCATTTTAAAGGAGGTAGTTCCATAAAAGGTGCCAGTCAACCATCAATTTATTTTGCAGTAAAAAGATGATGCTGTCATCAATGAAAGAGTAATCACCAGTTAAAGATATTCAAGAGTAAATGAGGAATTTGAGAAAAGGTCAAATTTCATGATATGGAAGGATAAGAAAATATATTACTCACAGAAACTAGAAATTTTTCCTGTAACTTATTTACAGTTGGCAAATTGTCCAAAAACCTAATTAGACAAGCAAATGTTCTTGGAAGAGATCTCAGACTAGCTCATTACATTAACTCCATAAATTTGTTCTTTCAGTAGGCAACTAATCATACAGAGAGTTTCTTACTTTTTCTCATTCCTTAATTTCAGCTTTTGTCATTGACTAGAATTGTATTTTTACTGAGCATTGGAGTAATTGACCCAGAAAAATTCATTTAGCTTATAAACCATCACTTCAAATCGGATATAGATTTGAAGATAATTTAGTTAACATTCTACTATGATTTTTCATCAATATAAAAATATGAATTTCATCTCCAACCTCTTTAGTTTATGAGAATAGAATTTATGATAGTCTTGTTATATAAGGAAGGAAAAGACATTAATCCTAAAAACTGTACTCCTTAAGATTGAAATTGGTTTTATAAACATTTTTTTTTTCTTTTCAGTCTCTCTCAAGGCCATGGAATGATGGAAATGCTAATGGTGGAAGACGAATCCGGTAATTGTGGTCAAACTCACGATGAATAGACAGCATACATTCTAACTACATGTAGGTAAATGCACCATATACTACTTATAAATAACTTTTATGTATGAGGTAAATGGGATACAGTATTTTCTATACTAAAACATATTTCAGTCCAATTAGTTTCAGAAGATGCTATATAAAGAAACAAAAAACACATTTTTTTCTTTCACATTCCTTCCTTTCCTTTACCAATGTGCTTTTTTCTATGTTCCAATTTCTCTTATAATTAACAAATTTGGGTCTGTGCAGATTTTCCTCAAATTGCATCCAGCTTTCTATTAATTCTGTAGCAAGGTTTTAGTTTATTCCACTTCATGCTGATTTATTTCCTTACTTGTTAAAATACTTCAAATGAGTGATTAATGCAACGAAGAGTAGCTAAAACCTGTATTTAAAATTTAAACGATTATTGGACCCAGACATCCTGAAAGTATTAAAAAATTGAAGGAAAGTGGCTAGACATGAACACTGTAATTACTTTACTTAAGAACAAGTATTTGTCAAAATTCAAGCTTATGGCTCTGGACAGGGACATTCAAAACATGTTTTAAAAGAAAATATTCCAGCTGTATAGCCTGAAGTCCTCTGTGAACACCTTGGAAAGAAATGCCTTAAGGTATAACTAAATTATTAAAGGCTGGTTCATTTTGAAGTTTAATTTGTATCCCTAAATGATATTAACAGTCAACAAGAGATTCAGAGTTGAAAATGGATATATGCCATTTATGTGATGAAAAATCAAAACTAGGAGTATGTTTGTGTAATTACATAAACATAAACTTTACATGCTTTAAGTGGAAAAAACAAACTAAAAGAACTGAGAAAAATAGGGAATTTTGTTTTCACAAGCTCAGTCTTGTAATCATTATTCTGGTTAAGAAAGGCCTCAAGGGAAAAAGCATGATCTGGAAAGAAACATGCACCCCAATTTTCATTGCAGTACTGTTTACAATAGCCAAGACATGGAAGCAACCTAAAATGTGCGTTGACAGAGGAATGGGTAAAGAAGATGCGGTGCATATATACAATGGAGTATTGCTCAGCTATACAGAAGAATGAAATTATGCCATTTGCAGCAACATGGATGGACCTAGAGAGTGTCATGCTGAGTGAAGTTAGAGAGGGAGAAGTATCATATGATATACCTTATATGTGGACTCCAGGAAGAAATGATAGACATGAACCTACCTACAAAACAGAAACAGATTCACAGACTTCCAGAACGAGCTTATGGTTGCAGGGAGGAGGGGCTGGGAGGATGGGATAGTTAGGGAGTTTGGGATAGGTATGTAAATGCTACTATTTATAAAGTGGATAATTGCAAGGACCTACTGGATAGCACATGGAGTCTGCTCAGCTATGTGGCAGCCTGGGTGGGAGGGGAGTTTGGGGGAGAGTGGATACACGTGTGTGTATGGCCCAGGCCCTTCACTGTGAGCCTGAAACTGGCACACCATCATTAATCAGATATGCCTCAGTACAAAATAAAAAGGTGTTTTAAAAAGGAATGCCTCAAAGATTATGTCAAGTATTTGAGTTCTTGAAGAAGAGTATGGTTGATCATCACCTTCTCTATTAGGGCTAGAGAAGAATTAAATATGCGGTTTCCATTTACTGAATAAAAACTGTTTTCAGGAAAAGAATGTAGAAGTAGTAAAACAAACTTTTGAGAATATTTGATAAACTATTGCTACTCTGTGTGTGTTTGTGGAGAATTTTAAAAGTAGTTTAAGCATCCAACTGTAGACAAAGGTCAGCCTTGAAATGAATCTTTAAAAATTTGATTAAAGGGGCATGTTAGTTTAGAGACAGAAACCTTTTAGTGGTTATATGGTCATGGAGGTGAATATATTGAAAGATGAGATAGAAAATTCGATTTGAAAATATACGCAGTAAATGTGAGTTCATTAAATTCACTGTTGATGTTATTGGGAAGGTTGTAAATCTTTGATGAAGGACCATTATTATTAGTACAAAAAGGGCATGTAAAATTAAAAAAAAAAACAAATTTAAACAAAAAATATACATAAGATGGAAATAAATCTTATATACCAAAATTACATATAAAGGCTAATATATAAATCAAATATGATATTTCATTTCACCAAATGTTCAGAATATGCCATTGTGCAAATGGCATTATAACTATGGAAAGGTATACACTCTGCTTTTCAACAGTTAGAGGCTTAAATAACACATTGATTGTTATTAATCATCTGTTGGCCAGTTATGTTACAACCAAATGAATGCTGGGTTACAAAAGTGTATTTTTCACAGAAGTGAAAATAAAAGTGCATTTATCAGTTAGCTATGAAACCATAAGTTATATGGAAGTTATTTAAAGTGAAGTTGCAAATGATACTTAGAGAGAAATTCTAAGAAAATGAAAAATTAAGAAACTAATGAAATAATTAAATTATTATCATGGCACCTTTGAGGAGTAGAAATTGCCAAACAAGCTTCACCATTAACAAGTTCTCCTTAAAGGGACAGAAAAGCCTCCTTGTGGTTATTCAAATGAATACTTTAATTATTATTTTTGTTAAAGCATCATACTGTTATGGGTATGGAATGAAGAATCCATAAAGCATTTTGATTAAGCACACTAAAATTGTGTTTCTTCAGATAATATATGAACCGAATTAGAAATTATTGAAGATAAAAATGTCACTTTAGATATGTAATAACTCCTGCGGTCTCAAATGAATGGTAATATCTCAAATGGATGATAAAAGATTAAGTCCATTTTACATAATAACTCATGTAATTTAGAAAGCAATTGACTGGGTGGAAAAGGGCTCTGTTTTTAATACTTCTGATTTTCCTATAAATGGAATACAGTAGAGGTGCGAATATAATCCCGAATGGTAAATAACTTTCTTGCTTCTCAAATCTATACTTTACTTTTCAGTGAGTTGTGATCTATATGTCACTCCTGATCAAATTTTAGGACAACTGGCAAATGATATCTCCCTTCTCCAATACCTCTGGGTATCTTTTTCCTATCTGATTTGTAATATTCCTAAACAAGTTCATCATAATCATAATATAATTTTATATTTATGGAAGGATCTTCTTTTTCTCCATCTCACCAAAAGTCAGTCACATTTCACACGAAATAAAATCCTTTAAAATGTCTGCAATCTGGCACATGTGGGTATTTAATAAATGTTCACCAAGCAATAATCGATTGAATAAATAATGAATAACATGTTATTTTAGAATTAATTTATTTGGCTGCATTGAGTCTTAGCTGTAGCACATGGCCCATTTGTTGCGGTGCACAGGCCCTAGAGTGCATGGGCTCAATAGTAGCTTCGTTGCCTCATAGAACATGGCATCTTAGTTTCCTGACCAGAGATTGAGCCCTCATCCCCTGCATCTAAAGGCGGGTTCTTAACCTTTGGACCATCAAGGAAGCCCTGAGTAAGATGTTTTCGATCCATGTGACCCTTGCGTAAATCGGATGCTTACTTTGTGAATGACAGTGTGTCAGGTGTTCTAGGTGAAGCAAAGATGGAAAAATTTGAAGCTGTGTCACTCCCTTTGCTCTCTCCAGGTTGTCTCTTGATTTGTCCTTCCTCAGTTACAGAGAACCCCTGATACTGATTATGGGCTTGGTGATCATCATGATTTTCCTTATTCATCTTGGGAAAGATACTTAACTTCTCTGAGCCTAATACTCAGTGGGAATAATGATACCTGTAGCACAGGTTACAGTGAGATTATATGAGGCAAAAATATGGGAAGGGCCAAGTCCAGCACACTACCCTTGGTTTCACTTTAAAGCTTATTTATGTTTAATTCGCACACATTATTACTCCTTTGTCTTCTAGTACCATGGTATCTTTGCGTCCATTTCCCTTATTCTTTATCTTGATGATATCAGTCCGTGTGTCCATTGCAAGCTCTGGTTTATGTATTTTTTAAATATAATAAAACCAAGTTAATTCAGCCAAAACCCTCAAGGATCTAGGATGCCAAATAAAATTATTGACCATGGCTTTCAGAAGAATTGTGAACTTCCAGCTCGCTTTCACCGTTGGTTGGTGATGGCATAAGCCAGATTCTGTAGGCTTACTGAGCAGCTACACGATGAGGAAATGCAAGTAGCCATTGTGGATTACATGTTACAGGTGATCAGAAAAAGGAAGAAAGAAAAGGTGTTAGGAAGTCTCTAAAGAATGAGACTCTACAGAACAAGGAAATGGGAGCCAGGCCGGAAAGTTAGAGCAGGCAAGGTTCACCTGGGAGAAAGGACTGTAAGAAGGAAAAGCGATTTGAAGGCACAAAGAGAGGAAGGTAATTATTTGCTTTGGAAATTCTTACTTAAAAGCTCACTGCAGAAGTCGAGTCAACTTTTTTTTTTTTTTTTTAAGATTCTTCTTTCATAGTAAAATATGCAGACAAAGATGCAACTAACTTACATGAGGACCAGTAACATGAGGAGCCGTCAATTTCTTTTTAGTCTCTCACTTATTTCCTCTTTTTTATTGTAAAATATACATAAAATAGAAAAAGCAAAGTATATATTTGTTGTTGTTCAGTTGCTCAGTCATGTCTGACTCTTCGTGAGCCCATAGACTGCAGCACGCCAGGCTTCCCTGTCCATCAGCAACTCCCAGAGCTTGTTCAAACTCATGTCTATTGAATCAGTGATGCCATCCAACCATCTAGTCCTCTGTCCTCTTCTCCTGCTGCCTTCTGTCTTTCCCAGCAACAGAGTCTTATATATGTGTGTGTGTGTGTGTGTGTATAATATATATATTTAAATGAATAATTATGAAAAGGCTACTCATGTTACTACCATTCACTTTAAAAAATAAAATTTTGCCTCCTCAGGGTTCCCCTGTTCCCTCCCCCATGGAGAAGCAAAGATGTCATTACTTTCAATGCAATGAAAAAGTATTATCTCGCTGCTTAAAAATTTTTGCATCATATTTGGTGTTCGGTAATCTCACTAGCATGCACCTAAGATTGATTTTTTTACTTTTTAAGAACTTTTTGTTAGGGTTTGTTCAGCATTAGAATCTATAAGTTGGTGTTTTTCTATCAATTATTGGAAAATTCTCAGTACTTCTCAAAATATTACCTTAACTGTCCCTCTCTTCCCTTCTCTTTTCTCTTGTTTCATGTTGCCTTCTCCTCTGCCCCCTCGGTGTCTTCTCTTTGAGGAACTTGTATTAAAAGTATGTTAAGTGAAAGGTATTCCATGTTCATCATGGGAAGATTCGATATTGTTAAAATGTCAATTCTTTCCAAATTGATGTATAGATTCAATGCAATCTCAGTCAAAACCCCAAGGTTGTTTTGTTGTTGTTGCTGTGTTGAGTGTGAGTGTGTTTGAAATGATTAAGGTTTTACTGGGGATCAGATGGGCTTCCCAGGTGGTACAGTGGTAAAGAGTCTACTTGCCAGTACAGGAGATGCTGGTTTGATCCCTTGTTCTGAAAGATCCCCTGGAGGATGAAATGGCACCCTACTCAAATATTCTTGCCTGGAAAATCCCATGGACAGAGGCGCCCTCTGAGCTACAGTCCGTGGGATCGCAAAGAGTTAGACATGACTGAACAACTGAGCACACACCCACGGGGATCAGACAGCACCACGGGGATCGGACAGCACTGGGTAGGAACCACACTGGGAAGCAGGGCCTGCACACCAGGCCAGTTCTGTCTGTGCTGGGTGATCGGAGCAGAGTTCCAAGGCCGAAGGTCTGGTTGGGCTCCTCACAGCAGAAGCAGTTAATTCCTCCATTGGCAGTGTACATACTCAGAGCGAAATCAGTCCTTTGGAATTCTTAAAACTTGTTCTATAATGCAGCATATGGTTATTTGGTAAGTACTCCATATGTAGATGAAAAATATGTATTTTGTGGTTGGTGTTGCAATGTTCTATATATTTCAATTAACTTAAATTTGTTAATTTGTTAATTAGGTTTTCTGCCTATTTATATCTTTTCATCTTCCTGTCCTATCAGATATTGAGAATGTTTTGTCTCTCACTATAAGTGTGAATTTGTCTACTCTGTTTTAATTCATTAATTTTGTTGCATATGTTTTCATTTTGTTATGGAATACATACTGATTTTGAATTGTATAACTTCCTGGAGTATTGATGCTTTTATCATTATGACATATTTCTATTCCTCTCTAGAAATGCTTTTTGTACTAAAGTAGTCTCTGATATTAAGACAAAAATAATATATTTCTTTTGGTTAGTGTTGTCATGGCATGTATTTTTCATCTCTTTTCTTTTAAATATTTCATTTTTTATGCTTAAGATATGTGTATCCTAAGGAGCATTCTAAAATTTTAATTAAATGTATCTTCATTTTGTTATTAAAAGTAAGCATCATCAATTTTTTTTAGTATGGTTTTGTTTTTCTACCTAGCAAAAATTTCTCACATTTTGTTTATCTGAAAATATCTTTATTTTCATATTTCTATTGAGAACTTGGCTTTCCGAGTTATTGTTTCTTCTTTGAAGGCAATTTATCTTTATTCTTTTGCTGCTTTTTAAAACAAATTATTTATTTTTAATTGAAGATAATTGCTTTACAATCTTACTGCTTTTAAGATATCACTTTCTTTCCGTCTGTGTCTCTGCCTCTGCCTTCTACCTGCCCCATCTCTCAGCTCTTATATTGTGATACCTCAGGAGAATGTTTTGTTCTTATCCTGCTGAACCTTACAGAGGTTCTTCAACCTGGGGTTGATACCCCTCAACAATTCATAAATAAATTTTTGGCCATTATTTCTTCAATTTGCTGTTAAATCCATGTTAGATATGATACATTTTAATTTTTAATATCCATTTCTTTTATTCTAGACTTCTGGTGAAATTCTCCCTCTTTTTATTTATTTTCTACACCTTTTCCTACATTTTAATGAATATGTTAAACACGGTTATTTTAATATTTTTGTTCGTTCTCCTCAGCATCATGATTGTTTATAAGTCTGTTTCTATTATCTTTTTCCCCCCTCTTGATTTTGGTTAATTTAGTCTTGTCTCTTGGTATGTAAAATGGTAACAGCTCCAGATGATATGAAACACCTCTTTCCTAGCTTGGATGATGATCTTAATCCAATCAGGGATGGTGGGAGTCGGTCCAGGATTGAATTTTGGGTTAGGTTCAGTCTTCTCCTGGCTTCTGCTGCGATTCTAGGGTGTAGCTCTCCAGGATTTTCAATTGGCTAAATGGCGCAATGAATGAGTCCCTCCTACAGTGGGGTCTTGAATCCTATTTTTTCAGTTTATTTATTTGCCTTCTATCTGCACTTCTTCATAATTTTGTAAAAATCCTGAAGGAAAAATGGCCATATGTTTGATGCTTCTCCAATCTTCAGTTGACTCTCTCACCTCATGAAACTGCCCAAAGCACTGGTATTTCTCTCTTTCCAGAGCTGGACTCTGCTGGGATGAAGTCCACATTATTAGCACACAGAATCAGCAAATGCCTTTAGGGAAAAAGAAGCTGCAAGTTAGACATCTCTTTGGTTCTCCATCTTGCTAATCCTTCTTTCTTGGATAGGTCTCTGACATTCTGAAACATTATTTTATAGCACACTCGGTTTTTTCAATGTTCCTGGTAGGTGGCTTGTTGGCAGACTCACAGCACTAATTTCTCATCCTCTCCCAGCCAATGTTTATTCTCCCTCTGCTTAACTCTTCCTCAGGAGTGTAATATGAATGGGATAATACACTTGGAATTTTTGTTTCTTTACATTTACTCCATTTATTGCTTTTTAGAACTATTCTAGAATATGAATTCAACATCTTGTAATAATTACTTTCAAATGCATGACTTTATTTTGCCTTTTTAAAAATTAAAAATCATTCTTTGCACTTTGAATATAATCGCAAAAACAAGCAAATAAGTAACTTTTATGATTACTTATTTAGCTTATAGCAGCACCTGTAATTTCAATAATAATGTCAGGCTAGTTGGATCAGTTCAGTTCAGTTCAGTTGCTCAGTCGTGTCTCCAGAGTTGCCTGAAATGTGTGTAACTAATATAGCAGCTATCTACACCCTTCCCTCTATTTCCCTCCCTTCCAATTTTTTTTTGTTGTTGTTCCACTGCAGCATGCAGGATCTTAGTTCCTCATTAGGGATTGAATCTTTTCCCCCTGCAGTGGAAATTGAGAGTCCTAACCACTGGACTGTCAGGGAATTTCCCTTCCCTTCTAATTCTCTGTTGACCTTGCACATATGCAACAGCAACTTTCAGAAGCCACAAGATATTGGCAGTGAATCATTTTCTAGCATTTGTTTTATTTTTCACAATATGGTTTTTTGCAAGAAAATTTTCACTCACCAGGACTAACTTTTTTTTTTTTTTTCATTATTGAACTTGAGAAAAGTGAAGTGAAATTTGCTCAGTCGTGTCCGACTCTTTGCCACCCCATGGACTATATAGTCTATGGAATTCTTCAGGCCAGAATAATATTGGAGTGGGCAGCCTTTCCCTTTTCCAGGGATCTTCCCAACTCAGGGGTCGAACCCAGGTCTCCTGCATTGCAGTCGGATTCTTTACCAGCTGAGCCACAAGGAGCATGAGAGGTACATGGCAAATTTCCATATCTTTTGCAGAGAGGGGAGATATGATTTATAAA
Organism: Ovis aries; assembly: GCF_016772045.2. Lineage (NCBI taxonomy): Eukaryota > Metazoa > Chordata > Mammalia > Artiodactyla > Bovidae > Ovis > Ovis aries. The sequence goes on from NC_056062.1 coordinate 38,313,538, forward strand.
GATTTTTTTTCTCAGTCTCTGAACTGTGGATGATATTTGGGTCAAGATGAATCCTAGGTCAGTTTGGGTTACACGTACAAATGCCTGGTAGTTGGGAAGATTTCCCATGACAAGCCCAAAGAGTTCGCTTCCAATTAATCCCTGCTTCTCTGGACCACTGTTGGTCTGGCAGTGGTTATTTGATGGTCTGAGATACCTCCTGAAATAGAATCTGAATGTACAAGCCAGGCTGTTGATCTCTACATTTAGGTGGGCAAACCTGATCATGTCTGCATGTTCTCTGAAAGTGGAAAGAGTCAAGTGTCGTGGCTTAAGCTGGGGGTGGGGGTCATGGCACACATGGTTTACTCTCCGAGATTAGGGAAAGCTCCTGGTTCCTCATCAGGAGGTTTGGACAAAGCAGAATTGAGGGTGAGGAAGGAGAGCTTTCAGAGAAGGCAATTGCACCCCACTCCAGTACCCTTGCCTGGAAAATCCCATAGATGGAGGAGCCTGGTGAGCTACAGTCCATGGCATCGCTGAGAGTCTGACACGACTGAGTGACTTCACTTTCACTTTTCACTTTCATGCATTGGAGAAGGAAATGGCAACCCACTCCAGTGTTGTTGCCTGGAGAATCCCAGGGAAGGGGGAGCCTGGTGGGCTGCCGGCTATGGAGTCACACAGAGTCAGACACGACTGAGGTGACTTAGCAGCAAGGAGGGTTCTAGTGGGGGTGTATCTCTAGGGGTAGTGTCATTCTAAATCAGATTATCTATTTGGTGAAGAAGTTTTGTTCCAAAACTTGCGTACAATGCTTGGAATGTAAGCATAAAAAGATCCAGCCACTGTGACCAGAGATTTCCTACCCACACCCTCACCTCCGCCTTTACAGACTTAATGAATTAGGTTTTTGATTGCATGGTTGTTAATGACAACATTTTGAAGACTTTTATCAGAGTTTAGCTTTTTTTCATGCATTTCTCCTTGTCCTGCAATTACTACAAATGGGAAAAATAATATGGTTTCTATTTTTACAGGATTCAGTGTATACCTATGTAGATATCTGTAATTTCCAAATGCATAAATTCAACAGTCTTTACCCAAACTTTTCGTGCCTGATTTTTTTTTTTTTTTGTCTAATGGTTCAGTGGTGACACCATCCACTTAGGTGCTCAAGCCAAAACCTTGGGAGTCCTGTCCCCTTCTACTGTTTCATTCACACACCTGACATCTAATATATTACCAAAAATACATCTCTACCACTAAAATATGTCCCATATTCCACTTGAGTCTAGAGCTTCACCAAGACCTATTGGCTTAATTTAATAACTTCCTTACCTTTTTTCCTAGTTCTCATTCTTGTTTTGATACAATCTGAGGCCTATTAAGAAGCCAGAATGATCCTCTAGAAACTTCCATCAGGTTGTGTTGTTCTTCTTTTTTATCACTGAATTTAGGAAAATAAAAAAAAATCCTACGTCTTTATCACTGCCTTTAATTCTTCTATGAGCTCATCTCTGCCACTCACAGAGTGGAATGCTATTCCTGGATTTGGCCAAGTCCATTCTGAATTTGAAGCATTTATACTTGCATTTTCTCCTGAAATCTTCTCATAGCTAACTTCTACCTGTCAATCAGAACAGAATCAAATCAGAGTTTTCTTTGTTGGAAGATTAACTTTCTGCCTGTTAAATCTACAGTGGCTTCCTCATCTTTTATTATTTTCCCAGTACTTATTTAATATAAGCATATCTATTTTGTTATTGGTTTAGCCATTTACTCATTCGAACTCCATAAGAAGGAGCATCTTGTCTGTGATTGATCAGTGCTTTAACCCCAGCACCATGAAGAGTGTCTGGCACACAAGAGAGGCTCAAGAAACAGTTCTTATATAAATAAATGAATGGGTATCCAGTACACTTATGTGAAAGAGACTTAATTACAGTAGTGGCATTTAATTAAAAAGTGTCCATTGATAGAAACAGGTCTCAAGGAATACAGGAGAAATACAGTGGAAAAAGTGTTTTAAGAGTAGGCTGAGGTTGCGTAAAAAAGAATTCATTTGAATCAGTTCTGATGAGATGGATGAAACTGGAGCCAATTATACAGAGTGAGGTAAGCCAGAAAGAAAAACACCAATACAGTATACTAACACATATATATGGAATTTAGGAAGATGGCAATGACAACCCTGTATGCAAGACAGCAAAAAAGACACAGATGTGTATAATGGACTTTTGGACTCAGAGGGAGAGGGAGAGGGTGGGATGATTTGGGAGAATGGCATTCTAACATGTATACTATCATGTAAGAATTGAATCGCCAGTCTATGTCTGACGCAGGATACAGCATGCTTGGGGCTGGTGCATGGGGATGACCCAGAGAGATGTTATGGGGAGGGAGGTGGGAGGGGGGTTCATGTTTGGGAATGTATGTAAGAATTAAAGATTTTAAAATTTAAAAAATAAAAAAAAATTAAAAAAAAAGAAAAAAAAGAGTAGGCTGAGGTTAATCAGGCAGGATTTAAGGAAGAAATAGTTTTAAGAGTTGGATTTTAAAATTTTGGGCTATAGGAACTATTTATTCTCAACAAAGTGCAGCTTTTGAAAGTTCCCACTTCCAAATTCAATACTATTATTAGTCGTAGTACAATGGTAGACGGTGGAGAAGCAGGTGGTTTTAATTCTATCTGTAATAAACCTCAACTATTAACCATTTGATGAAACAGGGAATCTTTGTGGTGCTGACTGCTCTTACCGATAATAGATTTCATTTTTAATCTTCTCAGAAAATGTAGTCAGCTCTGTCCTTGCTCTTAAGGGTCATTCAAAAGGCTGGATTATAAAGTTACAGCTCCTGCTCTGAGCAACAACAATCGGGTGAACCCTGATTCACTGTTGTCAGGGCAGGCAATTGAGTTGCTGCCATTACTTCTCCCATATGCAGCTGCTGAAAGGTGAAAAGAAACAAACACATTTCTGCTGGAGCACAAAGTTCCAACCCTTTCACTAAGCTTTTCTCTTAAGGGTCTGAGTCATAAGTCCTGTTCAAGTTCTCTTGATCATTTTCCCTCATAGGTAATAGATGAGAGAAAAATGGGTCTCTAGAAGATCAAAATTCAAGAGTAAATAACTAATGAAAAGAGCAGCAGGCTGAGAAAATGAATTAAACTACTATGTGAAGTCCTGCTACATGTCTAGCTTGGGGTATAAAATAGAATAGGGCATGCTACTTTCCCAAGAGAAGTGTAGTTCTTCTTTTTGTCTTTTTTCAAAATTTTAAAATCAATTTTTAATTGGAGGATAATTGCTTTACAATGTTGTGTTGGTTTCTGCCACACACATGTGAATCAGCCCTAAGTATACATATACCCCCCCTCTCTTGAACCCCCCCTCACCCTACCCCATCCCAGCCTGCTAGGTCATTACAGAGCACGAGGCTGAGCTCCCTGTGTTAGACAGCAACTTCCCACTAGCTATCTAGTTTACATATGGTAATGTATATATTTCAATGTTACTCTCTTAATTTGTCCCACATCCCACCCTCTCCTTATTCTGTTCTCTACGTCTGTGCCTCTATTCTTGTCCTGGAAATAGGTTCATCAGTACCAAATTTCTGGATTCCATATATATGTGGTAATATACAATATTTGTTTTTCTCTTTATGACTTACTTCACTCTATATCAGTCTCTTGGTTCATTCACCTCAGTACAACTGACTCAACTTTGTTCCTTTTTATGACTAACATTCCATTGTTTTTGGTACCACAACTTACTTTTCCATTCATCTGTTGATGGACAGAAGTACGTTTATCTTAGGTTAACTAATTTACACTCCTGGATAATGAGCAAATAGGGACTGCCAAATGGATAAGTGACCCCAAATAATTTCTAATCATTTTATACATTTCTACCTTCCTTTCGTTCCTTTTCTGCCTCCCTCCAGCCTCTTTCCCTTTCCACTTCTCTTTCTTCTGCATAAACAACCATCCTGAAAGTACACATAAGAGGACCAATGAATAATATCTGAAAACTGCATTTTGCATTAGCTGTTCTTTTGGCTATTGTTTCCAATGATTTTGTAAAATATTTACAAACAAAAGCCTTCAATGTGTTTCAAAATTTCAGAATGTTTTCCTTCATGATATCCTCTATGGCTTCACAGGTTAGAGAGACATTTATTCTATATAGTTGGAAAATATTCAGAATTATTCTTGTCCATTAGGAAACTTTCTTGGGTACTATGATGGAGTCTGTGAGCTCTCTCATCATTTGCAAACAAGAAACAGTGATCAGCCTAGTAAAGTATTTTGAAGTAGAGTAAGTACTAATTGATAGATGTTATTAGTAAACATGGAGAAGTTACCAAAGCTAGAGGTATCATTTAAAAGTATATTCTTTGGGTTAAACATTGGTACAAGTCACAGAATTAGTAACGGACTTACAAGTCAATTTTTTTGTGTATTTTTAATTGAAAAATTCATGCTTTGAATTATTGTGGTCTTGACATATATTTCCTACATGGGCCAATTTCCTCTCATTTATTTTTCCTTTAGAAATTTCTTAAATATCATTTCCTGTGGGCCCTTCCTTATAAACTTTAGAAATATTCTCCTTTGTGTTAATGAATTTTGTGTGAAGTTTAATTAACTTTATAATTTTATTTGAGAACAGTTGTCAAATAATATTATTTCTTATTCAGCAGAAATTATATATCTTCAAAGTATTGTGACTTTCTTTATAATGTCATACATATTTCTGAAATTTATCCCTAAAATATTTAAAATTTTTTTCCTGTTTCCACGAGTAAGATCTTCTGGGTTCTAACATGTATTTCAGCCAAGTATGTAGAAATTGAAGACTATATTGATTTTTGTATATTTAGCAGCAGTATAACTAGAATGTTACAACTCAACCCCAAAGAACTAACCAAGTGTCCACACTCTGCATTAGTACTGTATTTGTTTTTTAAACAAATTCCTATAGCTCGTTGATACACATTAATGTCATCTGATAATGAATTTAATACTGTGTCTTCTTTCCCAAGATTAAGAATTCTAATTTTTTAATGATGCATGGTATTATGATGTGTGAGTACCATTCTTTGTTGCTGATTTTAAATTTGGTGAAATTACTTTTAGAGTTTTTAATGTTGAAATTTTGGTTTAAGATATTCTTTGTTAAGAAAAAGATTCTGTTCTCATTAAAATTAAAAAGAAATTGGAGTATGTATTTGAATGAACTACTATTCTGATAGTTCTCTTAAAATTGCAGCATTCTTACATTCTTAGGATAAAACTTACCTTCTTGATCATGGTATTACATAGCATTTGGTTGAAAGTAATCTGATGATAAATAAATAATGAAATGTCCATGAAAATAAAATTAGCCATAAAATAAATATCCCCCACCACTCCTATTTTAAGTAGGATTTATCCTGAGTGTCAATGTTCAAATCTGCATCACTTTCAATAAGTCACTTTTAAATTTTTTATGACACTTGCTTCACATGAAATAATTAAAATATTTAGTATGTTTTTAGTTGAGAATAAGAATTTAAAAGAAATTGTTGACAAATTATTAAAAATACTTTTAAAGGGAAAGAAACATAAGTAATTGAAATTAATTGAATTTAAAATGCTTTAAAAATCTTAAAACTTGGAATTATATAGTGTTTTAAATGTCTTTTCATAGATTTTCATTTTTTCCTTAATGCAGAAATAAAAGATGTCATAACCCACCAAGAGTATTTCACTGTTAATATTTTTTGTATGCTTTTCCTGATATTTTTCTTTCCAATGCATATACAGTCACATTATTATTATTTTTTACAAACATGGAATGAATATCAAATGTATATAGTGGTCTGTTTTCATGGTTATCTTTTCAGAGCAATGGGTAAATTTCTCCAGGATACTTATTAATGATTATATGCAAATCCACTCACACATATTGTATTCCATTCTGCCATCATTTATTTAGTCATTCTCCTATTAGTTATTTGTATTTTTCCTGACTTAATTATTATAAACAAAAATTCATATAAGAAATTGATTGTTAACAAGAATGAAATACATTTTGAACCAAACCACATGAAACAATATTAAAAATTAGATTTTAAACAAGCTAAAGGCAGAGGAACCAGAGATCAAATTGCCAACATCCGCTGGATCATGGAAAAAGCAAGAGAGTTCCAGAAAAACATCTATTTCTGCTTTATTGACTATGCCAAAGCCTTTGACTGTGTGGATCACAATCAACTGTGGAAAATTCTAAAAGAGATGGAACTACCAGACCACCTGACCTGCCTCTTGAGAAATCTGTATGCAGGTCAGGAAGCAACAGTTAGAACTGGACATGGAACAACAAACTGGTTCCAAATAGGAAAAGGAGTACGTCAAGGCTGTACATTGTCACCCTGCTGATTTAACTTCTATGCAGAGTATATCATGAGAAACGCTGGGCTGGAAGAAACACAAGCTGGAATCAAGATTGCTGGGAGAAATATCAATAACCTCAGATATGCAGATGACACCACCCTTATGGCAGAAAGTGAAGAGGAGCTAAAAAGCCTCTTGATGAAAGTGAAAGAGGAGAGTGAAAAGTTGGCCTAAAGCTCAACATTCAGAAAACGAAGATCATGGCATCCGGTCCCATCACTTCATGGGAAATAGATGGGGAAAGAGTGGAAACAGTGGAAACAGTGTCAGACTTTATTTTGGGGGGCTCCAAAATCACTGCAGATGGTGACTGCAGCCATGAAATTAAAAGACAGTTACTCCTTGGAAGAAAAGTTATGACCAACCTAGATAGCATATTCAAAAGCAGAGACATTACTTTGCCGACTAAGGTCCGTCTAGGCAGGGCTATGGTTTTTCCTGTGGTCATGTATGGATGTGAGAGTTGGACTATGAAGAAGGCTGAGGGCCGAAGAATTAATGCTTTTGAACTGTGGTGCTGGAGAAGACTCTTGAGAGTCCCCTGGACTGCAAGGAGATCCAACCAGTCCATTCTGAAGGAGATCAACCCTGGGATTTCTTTGGAAGGAATGATGCTAAAGCTGAAGCTCCAGTACTTAGGATACCTCACGCGAAGAGTTGACTCATTGGAAAAGACTCTGATGCTGGGAGGGATTGGGGTCAGGAGGAGAAGGGGACGACCCAGGTTGAGATGGCTAGATGGCATCACGGACTCGATGGATGTGAGTCTGAGTGAACTCCGGGAGATGGTGATGGACAGGGAGGCCTGGCGTGCTGTGATTCATGGGGTCGCAAAGAGTCGGACACGACTGAGCGACTGAACTGAACTGAACTGAACTCTAACTTTCTAGTTAGAGAAAATTTCTATATTTCTCTGTGTGATATATTAATTTTTAATTATATAGATAATTTGTTTGATATCTTTATCAAGCTTGAGGTTTGTATTCATATTTTTTTCATTGAATAAATTAAGTGGTTCCTACTATTTTTCAGTGTTTGTAATTAAGACGAAAATATTTTATTTTCTGTCATTTCAAATAACTATTTAGTAAATTATCAATATTTGGTATATTTATATTATCAATCTTTGGTATATATATCGATTTTTAATAAATGTGTCACAATTTCTTTTATATTTATGGGCTAAAAGTTGGACACTACTGAGCGACTTCCCTTTTACTTTTCACTTTCATGCATTGGAAAAGGAAATGGCAACCCACTCCTGTGTTTTTGCCTGGAGAATCCCAGGGACATGGGAGCCTGGTGGGCTGCTGTCTATGGGTTCACACAGAGTCGGACACGACTGAAGTGACTTAGCAGCAGCAGCAACATATAGGTATTTTAATTTAAATTGTCAACTTTTACACTTTGTAACACTTTATAGAATTTAAGCCATTTGCAGGAGTAATTAAAATTAAGTGCTACTATTACATCATAATACTTTAAAAAAAGTCTTAGGACTTCCCTAGCTGTCGTGGTTAAGACTTCATCTTCCAATGCCGGGAGTGCAAGTTCAATCCCTAGCTGGGGAGCTAAGAACCCACACACCTCATTGCCAAAAACACAGAACAGAGCCAAACACAGAATAGAAGCAATATTATAACAATTCAATACAGTCTTTAAAAGTAGTCCACATCAAGAAAAATCTTAAAAAAAAATCTTATCTTCTTTTGCATTCTTATTTTAACTTAGATTTGTCTTCCTTCCATTATTAGATTCACCATTTAAGTTTTCTATTATTGATTGACCTGCAAAATTACTATCTGGATTTGTCATCCATTATTTTTCTACTGTCTAAATCATTTTATCCTACTATAAGCATCAACATTTCTAGAAATAATGATGTGGCCTGACTATAGATTGCTGGAAAATATTACGATTCTTCAGTAGTCAACTCAAACATTTAAATTTTAAAAACCCTTACTCTGGCCAACAGCACACACACACTGACTTGTAAAAGGAGAGAGAGGTAGCATAGCTAGGAAGCAATATTTTACTAAAAAAAAAAAGTATTGGATTTATATTCAACCATGTAGAAATAAATTCCTCAAATTTCTTCCACCTGTATCTCTTGTGATCAGATTTGTAGTGTTTTCATCTGAAATATTCTATAAAGCAATCTTGCATTTTTCTTTGAATAATTGCTACTGTGGGAAATATGTCTTTATGAATTTTTGTATTTTATGATGTGTGAAATATTTGATTTTATCATGTTGGATCTTGAGACAATTATCTACATAACTTTTGAGTGTTTTGAAGCTATTTATTTTCCCTTTTTGGCATAATACAGTATCAGTGTTTGTGTATTATCTGTGGACACTTGACAATTAGGAAATTGGGGAGGAGGTTGTTACTGATTTTGAAGTACTTACCATAGAAAAAGGTCTTTCCTGGTGGCTCAGTGGGTAACGACAGGAGACCTGGGTTCCATCCCTGGGTTGGGAATATCCCCTGGAGAAGGAAATGGCAACCCACCCCAGTATTCTTGCCTGGGAAATATCATGTACAGAGAAGCCTGTCTGGCTACAGTCCATGGGGTCTCAAGAGTCATATATGACTTAGCGAATAAACCACCACCACCATAAAAAAATCCTTCCAATATTTGTCATTTAATCCCCATAAATGGTAAGAATGATTATGTACACATTTTTTGCAATGGAAAAATAGACTGAAAGTGAAGTGCCCTGCACAGATCACATCTTAGTACAGTGTAGTGCTAGAGCTCAGAGCTGGGTGTGCTAGACGCTTAAGCCTGATGCCTTTTTTACTAAATTAGTGTCTTTCAAGGAGATGTAATTCCTATTAGGGGTGTACAGAGTTTGACATATATCTAATTGTTGAACATTTACTGTATTATTCATTTCTTTGCTGTCCTTATTCAATTTTTAATGGGGGCTTACCCAGGATAATTGGATGCAGTAATTTAATAGTAGAGTTTTTGAAATATGGGTTCCCCAGGCAATCCATCTCGTCTGTGCTGTGCCTTCAACTACCACACTTCTGGCTGTCAGCTTCCAAACTTCTTTAAGCTCCAGGCTTGAGCTCACAAAACGTTTTTAAAAACTCAGATTAAATATTGTACCATTTGGATTCAGTACTAAGAATGATTAATAAACATTTACTGCAGGACATTTGGAAAACAATGAGAAACATGAAAAATATAATAAAAATCATCTCAAATTTCACAAATTTGGAGAACTACTATTTTTATGATTTAGACAATCAATGTCTTTGTCTGTTATAGGCACACATATATTTTATTTATCAATCAGAATCAGGTCCACGATTCTGGTTTTGAACCTACTCTTTTTTTCTACATAAGAATATAATGTGAACATTATCACATTATCAGATAGTATTCAGCAATGTGATTTTTTTATTTGCCATTGTATTGTGTTGTATGGATATACTATAGGGTAATAATTCCATATCATTGGGCATTTATGACTACAATTGTAGATAATTTTTATGCAAAACACAGGATAGATATTGATGTGTACAGTATTTTAAATTGCACCTCATTACACAATGAATGAACTTTTGATAAAATTTCATCAGGCAGGGTGGCCATGGAATTGAGTAGTCAAGAATCAATCTTAGTAAAATCTACAGCATACCTTTGACATTATCACAGTTTCTGTCAATGGTACACTCCATTTTAGGCGGGATTTCATCTTGCGATACCTCTCTAGTAATATCCCAAACCTTTCACCCCACAAAACTTGCATTCTTTAATGCAAATTTAATTCTTTTCTTTCGGAGTTGTCAAATACTGCCAATATTTTTTTTTTCTGCTGATGATAACAGATATAAGAACGAAGGTAACTTCTCTAGATAATGATCGTCTAAAGACAGGTAAACTTAGAGACATTTTAAATGGAATTAAATGCAATAATGTATATCTTGATGCGACTCTTCATTACTAATGTTGCTTCAGTTCTTGGCATCCCCTGCATTTCTTCTCACATGTTCTCAAATCTGTTATCTGTACATTTTTGCCTTCCTGTAAGTGGTTTGTAAAATAAAGAGAACATTTACTTCCCATTTGACTATTTTATAATAGCTTCTAAATAGGAAAGTTGTGAGAAAATGTTCACGTATAATGTGAAGCTATTGAATTTTTTCATAAAGGGCGAGAAAAAGCAGGAAAAAAAATCTCATTTCACCTAATGCATTTCACAGATTGCCATAAACTAAGCATTGGAAAGAAAATGCAGCTTTTCTTCAGTAGGAAACAAACATATTTGCATCAAAACAGAACCGGGAAGCTGTAAATAGACGGGTAAATTTTGGTTGTTGCCAGGCAGACTGAGCTGTCACCACCCTTGGAGACATTTGGAGAATATTTTCACACAAAAGGTGAGAATCTAATCATTTATTCATTGGAATCTATGATTTACTCCCACATAAACATATAAGTAAGGAAATTTTTTTAAAATTAAAATCTCAATAGCTTTAACTTTTCTATCTCATTTCTAATAACCATCTAGGACATCTTCATCATCTGTCTTGATGATCCTTTAAAACCGATTTTACATCTTGTTTCCAGAAATGTCTACATCCACTTGGCTATAGTCAACACTGACCATGCTGTTGATTTCTTTTCTCTTTGACTTGCTCCAAACCCCCTTGCCTTCTAGAGAGCCCATTCTTTATATCCATTGGGTGATACAATCCTGATTCAGTCTTGGTACATTTCCATATGCGCACTGTCACTGTCTCAGTTGTGATGGCTTCTCTTTCCCAGGCTCAATTTGCTGACTTCCTGCCATTCCCACCTTCTAGTAGATTAATAAATGTAATGTAAGTACTCATACTGGGCTTCCCTCATGGCTCAGATTTTAAAGAGATCTGCTTGCAATGTGGGAAACCTAGGTTCAATCCCTGGGTTGGGAAGATCCCCTGGAGGAGGGCATGGCAACCCACTCCAGTATTCTTGCCTGGAGAATCCCCATGGACAGAGGAACCTGGCGGGCTACAGTCCATGGGGTCACAAAGAGTCAGACACGACTGAGCAACTAAGCACAAGTACTCACTTTACAATTTCTATTGTTACTTATTATGCCTGAACTGTTGAGAACTGTACAGTGGCCATGATGTGCTGATGTGCCACCAGTGGGTCACAGGTGTACTGATCATGGGTTGGCCAAAAAGTTCTTTTGGGTTTTTCCATGAGATGGTACAAAAAACCCCCAACAAACTCTTTGGTCAACCCAATATGTGGATTTCCATCAGTCTCAGACCGTTACTCCCAGTCACCAGCTGCCTTTTCTCCAGAGTGCCATCCAAACATGTGTGCTGTGATGGGGTAATGATTAGGAATTGCTAATTGGAGGTTAATAGTTGAATATATGAGCTGATAATTGTTATTTACTAATATTTAACGCTGAGTGAATTGCTTAACTTCTCTGTCAGTTTCCTTGCAGGATTGTTCCCAGGGTGAGTTGATCTTATTCATGAAAGCACTTTGCATTATTTCATTATTATAAAGATAATGATGATCATGCAAGGAATCGTGGTACAGATTATGGATAACACAGAAGAGAGGTACTCTATCCTTACAGAGATGTCAGTAAAGTTGGGAGACAAAAGCACTAAGAACCACCAATGTAGTCCATGATAGGTACCAAATACATATCACAAAGTGCTCAAGGGTTCAGGAGTCAAGTGAAGGGAGGACTGCCCAAGGAATTAAATAGGAGGTAAGTCTTAAAAGATGGTGAAAAAAACAGGGGGAGTAAATGCACTAATGGAGACTGAGCAAACCTTCAGATTCACATTCTGTTGAAATTAGGCTTTGTTAAAATTAGATTCTTGTGTCAAATGTAGCCTGACCAGATGCTGGTTGAAACTGTTTAGTAAAATAGCCATTGATCCGTCAAAAGAAAAAAAAAAAAAAAAAGATGGCAAAGAGTCCTCTAGGTAACTGGGAACCTGCCTGACGTCAGTACTCTAAGGAATTACTCCACTATAGGAAGGCAATTCGTTTCCCTGGTGGCTCAATGGTAAGTAATCACCAATGAAGGAGACTTGAGTTTGATCCCTGGGCCAAGAAGATCCCTGGAGAAGGAAATGGCAACCCACTCCAGTATTCTTGCCTGGAAAATCCTATGGACAGAGGAACCTGGAAGACTACTATCCATGGGGTCTCAAAGAGTTGGACACAAATTAGCAACTAAACGATAACAAGAAGGCAATTAAGACACAAACCAATTTGTATTTCCCAGGCTGGAATCGTCGGCAAGAGAGGCAAATCTCAAAGTTGATTTACTTGAAGTTTTTGACTTATAACTTAAAAATATTTAAAATAATGTGTCCTATTTCTCCCCACTTGAAATGACATGATTTAAAAAGAAGTCTCCATACATTTAATTTCTTGTGTGTGTGTTTACTTTTGGTGGGGCAATGTGGCCTTGGGTGCTTTTGTTTAATGTAGTCTTTCTTGTCTGTTTCTTCTTACTTCTATTTTTCCTCTGTTTATGATCAGAACGACTTCAGATAAAGAAGGGAGAAATCAGGATTCTCAGGCCAGAGACAGAGGGCCCCTCTGTGACAGTAGCCGCTTGCAGTTTTTGATCAGCCATAACAAGGAAAATGAGGCAAAGGGAAAAGTGAGAGTGAGGGCAGTCTGTCGATCCACTCTCCAGCTCCCAACTCAATGACCTCCGTCTACTGGTGTCTTTTCCTCCAAGTACTTAGTCAGGATTTAAAACTAAGGAAAATGAGCCGAAGAACTGGCAAGTAGTACCTGCTTTTTCAAAATTTCCTAAATTGGTCTCAGCAGCAGCAGCATTAATGTGATGCTGGAAATCATTTCCTTCTAAGCAACATTAGCTCTACTGGCTTGTGGTTTATCTTAAAATGAGTCAACCTCACTGATATCTTAAAAAACACTTCAGTATTACAGAATTAGCTCTCTGCTCTAACCTGAGTACACAACATTAGTTTCCTGTAAATTACTATATAAGTTCAAAACCGTTTAGAACACGGAGTACTTGATTCTTTCCAGGCACAATCAATGGAATGCCATTATTCCTCCATGGGAGAGATACAGTCAAGATTTTGTTTCTCTACTCTACGTGATGCATTATTGCATTATAGTCCATGTTATTGTACTAATACAAATAGTACATTAATGAAAACAATATTTCAGGAGTAGGAATAAGTTTTTCCACTTATTAGGAGGGACAATGTCATTGTTGAGAGCTTCCCAGATGACTCAGTGGTAAAGAATCTGCCTGCCAATGAAGGAAACATAGGAGATCCCTGTTCAATCCCTGGGTCGGGAAGATTCCCTGGAGAAGGAAATGGCAGCCCACTCCAGTGTTCTTGCCTGAAAAACCCCATGGACAGAGCAGCCTGGTAGGCTACAGTCTTTGGGGTTTGCCAAGAGCTGGACATGACTGAGCGACTAAGCACACAGCAATGTCATTCTTAGGCAACTGATAGATGGAAAGTTTTCACTGTTGTCTTAAACAGATCAAGGTTTCTGGAAAACTTGATTAGAGATTTTCAGGAAATTGCTTAGAAGACAAGCAAGTTGCTTTCATTTCTCTCTGAACTTTCCCCTGGTGACCTTCCAATTATTTTCAGCAGTATCATGAGATCAGAAACTAGTTCCTTTTTTCAGCACATGATTCCCATTGCCCAGGAGTACCCAGTCCATAGGAGGGTCAGGATGTGTGATGACCAACTACGAGCTGTATTCCTGGAGTTGGTGTGCTTGCTTCCTTTCTGTATCTCCATCAAAATTTATTCATCCTTTACTTGAATCCTACTTGTCCTAGGTTGTGCTAATTAACACTGAGCTAAACAGGTGAAGTCATTGAGAGAACGTTTCAAAGGACAGACCTATAAAAAGACACAGTGGTAAGAATTTTAGACAATGTGCAAGTCTATAGGGAAAATATTTTAATTAATAATAACAATTTACATGAATTGATTAGATAGTTCTCTTGGCATTTCACAGATGACACAGTGTAGACAGGACCTTCCATGGAAGCTGAGAGTTGGAGAAGTTGTGAATGTGACTCAGAGCAACTTCAGAAGGAGCTGCATGGTCAGAAATAGCTTACCTTGGGTGATGTAAAACAGTGGACATAAATTCACAGATTCACAAATATTAATGGTAATAATAAACATGGCAATCAACTGTTGTAAGCACAACTAGATGGCTTAATCTGAATAGACAGGGTATAGATTTTTGAGGACAAATGGAAAAAGTAGAAATGTAGGGATCATCTTAGTTGGCTTCACTATTAGTGGTCACACCATAGGAAAGCTTACAGTTTTTAATAATCTGTACTAAACAGGAGCAAAATGAAAAACACAGAAAAGTAAAAATGGGAGTAATTCAATAATTCACTTAAGAATGCAACCTTTTTAGTCTACCTATCTTAATTTTTGTTATAAGAACTATAAATTCACAGCAGCACACATCGGTTTTGTTTCTTTTTCTTTCTTCTTTATCCAACTTTGGTGATATGTCGTATGAATATCTGAATTATCAAATGTTTCCTTTTATTTATTTTTAAAAATAGTTTTACTTATTCATTTACGCTGTGCTGGGTCTTCATTGCTGTGTGGGCTCTCCTCTAGTTGAAGCAAGCAGGGGATGCTCTCTAGTTGTGGAGCCCTGGGTTCTTATTGCGATGGCTTCTCTTGTTGAGGAGCACAGCAGGCTCTAGGGCGCACGGGCTTCAGGAGTTGCTGCTCTTAGGCTTAGTTGCTCTGCAGCATGTTGGATCTTCCCAGACCCATGAACATGAAATATCTTTCCATCTATTTGTGTCTTCTTCAATTTCTTTCATTAATATCTTTGAAGTTTTCAGTGTTCATGTTTTTCACCTCCTTGGTTAAATTTGTTCTTAGGTATTTCTTTCCTTTTGATGCAACTGCAAATGGGATTATTTTCTTTACTTCCATAGCTTCTTTTTTATTTTTTTTAATTAACTTATTTTTAGTTGGAGGATAATTGCCTTACAGTATAGCATTGGTTTCTGCTATACATCAGCATGAATCAGCCATAGGTATACATACGTCCCCTTCCTCTTGAACCTCCCTCCCACCTCCATAGCTTCTTAACACATGGAAAAAGAAGCAAAACTGTTGTTGTTCAGTCACAAAGTCATGTCTGACTATGCAACCCCGTGGCCTGCAGCACGCCAGCCTTCTCTGTCTTTCATTATGTCCCGGAGTTTGCTCAAATTCATGTCCATTGAGTTGGTGATGCTATCCAATTATCTCATCCTCTGTTGCCCCCTTCTCCTCCTGCCTTCAATCTTTCCCAGCATCAGGGTCTTTTCCAATGAATTCGGCTCTTCACATCAGGTGGCCAAAGTATTGGAGCTTCAGCTTCAGCATCAGTCTTTACAATGAGTATTCAGGGTTACTTGGTGTTAAAGCCAATTTCTAATCCAAAATGATCATAAACAATCTGAATAGTAACAAACAGATGGAAACTAGCATGAAAGGCTTCCCAGTCTTTGAAAGTGCTTCTTGGGTGGCAGTCACACCTTTGGTAATAGCCTGGGGCACAGGAGGCTGAGCCAAGGCACCTGAATTTTGATGCAGTTGTAGAAGTTCTATAGCTTGTCTCTTGCTGGAGCAGCCTGGGATATTTTAAAAAAACTTGTATTTCAATAATTCTCTATCTTGTTAACAGATACTATCTCTATGTAGGGGGGAGTATGATGCATAAGAGAGAGGAGAAATTACTTACATGTTTTTCTTCTTTTAAATATTTCATTTGTTTTCTGGTTATGAAAGCACCATACACTCATTCTAGGGACTTGAAAATATAGACAAAAACAAATAAGGGTTAAAAAAAAACCCTCTTGTCATCATTCTATCAAAGGTAAAAACTTTGATTTATTTCCAATTCTTCCTTTATTTCATATCCCCTCTTTATCTACTGACCTTGTTTTCTGCTTTTCTTTACAGAAAATGTCCTCAAAAGAGTTGTTCCTTCTGTTTCTAAATTCTTTCCTCCCATTCTCTCTGGAGCCCAATCCCGTCATCATTACACTGCACCCTGAACTTCTGTCGTTTGGGTCACAAATGAAGTCCCTGGTTCTAAATCCAGTGACTGGTTCCCAGGCAGGATTTGGTACATCTGTTAATTACTTCCTTCTTGAAACTGTTCTCATTTGAATCCCAGGACACCACTCTCCGGTGTCCTCCCACACTTCTAGATTTTTCTTCCCAATCTCTTTAGTATTTGTTTCTTCATCTTTACAGCGTTTGCACATCAGGATACATCTGGGCTCACTCTCAGTTCATTGTGTGAACTCATCAAGTCTCATGGCTCTACGTGTCAAACTCACCTATGCAGCCAGGATGACTTCTCTGAACACTATGCTTACACTTCCAGTTGACTATCTTGGTAGGCAGCTTCTCTAGTGGCTCGGTGGTAAAGAATCTGTCTGCCAGCGTGGAAGACGCAGGTTCAATCCCTGAGTCAGGAAAATCTCCTGGAGGAGGAATTGGCAACCCACTCCAGTATTCTTGCCTGGGAAATCCCAAGGACAGAGGAGGCTGGTGGGCTACAGTTCATGAGTTGAAGAGTCAGACGTGACTGAGCACACACACATGCAAGTTTCTTATATGATAATATAGCTTGGCTATTTTTGATGAAATAAAATTAAGAAAAGCACATGTTTATAAAATCCAGAGAGAATAGAAATAATAAAATGCAAAGTAAATTTCTTTTTCATTGCCTTAATATATGACCAGGCCCTCTCCCAAGGTTAAATATTGTTATACTTTTTTGGTACTACTTTTTTGCCTTTACTAGAAAGTTTTGATATATCTTTTTATCTCACTGTATTATATTTGTTTATTTAGTTTATTTGATTAGAATAACACATAAATAGTTCTTCATGATTAAATATGTGTAGCTTATTCTATATTTAAATATTAATGATTAATTTCTATTGTAACTTTATTAAATTACCAAATTGAGATTTTTTTTTTCATTCCCTTCATAATGCTGAAATAGTTCCAGGTTCTCAGTTTGTGTTTTAAAATTAGATATATGAAAAACATTTTGGAAATATGCTCAAAGAATATAGATTTTGGTCTTATTAGACTCATTAGCTCTGTGTTTACATTTAGTCATTTAGTCTTTCTGAGCCTTAGTTTTCCCATCTGTCATTAAATTACATTGAATTAGATAATATCTAATATTAATTCCAACTATGAAATTTG
The DNA here is from genome assembly GCF_016772045.2 of Ovis aries. Lineage (NCBI taxonomy): Eukaryota > Metazoa > Chordata > Mammalia > Artiodactyla > Bovidae > Ovis > Ovis aries. The sequence continues at coordinate 38,331,206 of NC_056062.1, forward strand.
AAGTGCATCATTATGTCTCTTCTTTAGGGCATGATAAACACACAAAACAGTTTTGCTGAAAGCCTGGCCTATAGGCCACTGTAAGGGGCATTCACCTCGCCTTCATATTCACCAAGTTCTTAAATTTATGTATTTAATGTTATTTCCAAGTTATGTTAAACACATTGCTGCAGAGAAGCTATGACAGAAATGAAAAAAGTGCTAACCAAGGAGCTCTTTCCCTTTCTCACTACTAGACCACACTCTTTGTAAGTGATGATAGATTCCTAACTTTTCTTTTCCAGGGGATCTTCCCAACCCAGGGATTGAACCCAGGTCTCCCACATTGCAGGCCAATTCTTTACCAGCCAAGCCACAGGGAAGTCCAAGAATACTGTCATGGGTAGCCTATCCCTTCTCCAGAGGATCTTCCTGACCCAGGAATCGAACCAGGGTCTCCTGCACTGCAGGCAGATCCTTCACCAACTGAGTTGTCAGTGAAGCCCTATGATAGATTCTTAACGAATATTATGACTATCCTGTGGAAAGCATATTTAGACTGCATTGCATTTTTTTTTAATTTTTATTTTTACTTTATTTTACTTTACAATACTGTATTGGTTTTGCCATACATTGACATGAATCCACCATGGGTGTACATGCGTTCCCAAATATGAACCCTCCTCCCGCCTCCCTCCCCATAACATCTCTCTGGGTCATCCCCATGCACCAGCCCCAAGCATGCTGTATCCTGCGTCGGACATAGACTGGCGATTGCATTTTTATGTTAAAATGTTAACTTGTTAAATACAAACATTTAAATTAAACTACAAGTTTTGTAACTTTGTTTTGAGATTTATTTACTTAATTATTAATTACTTTTAAGTAGAATCATTTAAGGTAACTCCACTCCAGTATTCTTGTCTGGAAAATTCCACGGACAGAGGAACCTGGTGGCCTACAGTCCATGGAGTTGCAAAGAGTTGGACAGGACTTAGCGCGCGCACACACACACACACACACATCTCTTGGCATGAGGGTCTGTGTTTGGAGTATATGTATCTGATATTAAAGTTAATATACAATACTTAGGTTAAAGGGCTGAGATTGGCCCTTGCGTTCCTACCAGCAGAGGCTGTATTTTGAGTTTGTTTTCCTTTTACTTATATACACATGTACATATGGTAGGCCTGAGATAATGAGATTCTTTTCAACTTAAAATGCCTGTAGCTAGACATATGAACAAAACACCTCCATATAATATGCCTTCCTTAGCGGCGTTTACATGGGAGATGTGTTTTGATTTGCTTTTGTGTAGCAAATACCATGTTATCTGGGCCAAAAACATTTCACCGTCAGAATTAGAGACTGTAAGCACAGCTGATTTTTAAGAGTATTTTGGGCAGCTGCAGATTTCTGATGACTATCCACCAGGCACTTCATCTCTTCACTGCCCAAACTGAGTCACTTTCTATGTTAAGTATAACTTTATATAAAAAGTGTCATCTCTTTCCTACCGATGAAATAAATATACAGAAACAAAACTAAATGAAATAGGAGCTATGTCTAATTTAAAAGCCTTATATTTAAGAAATGCACAAACACTTTGAAAGTAAGCCAATAACTATCCATGTGTCTTTGGGCCAGGGGTTCATCTTTAAGTTCCACAGAAATTGTCATTAATTTTAAAGATTTTCATACACTTAGGTATTTTTCTGCTGTTACAAAAATTAGATGTTTGGGATAAATGTACCTTTAGATAAGGACATGATGAGGGAAATCAATACTTCATTTAAATTTACACTAGGAGAAAATTTAGTCTGAGATGAAAAGTGATGTTTGGCTAAATTTAGGGATATCCGTGAAGACACTTCCTAAACTTTCTGTCAGAGATTATTATGTAGTTTCTCCTACTTGTTAAATAGTATATTAGTTATTTTAAGAAAATTAGTTCATTTTAGTATTTTATAAATCCTACATTAATATTATTCATCTTATGTCACACACAAAAAACAAGACTTAAAGGACATGTTGTATAGCTGGATTTTAATCCAGTCCTGTTTGAGCCAAAATCCCTGTGCTTTCCACTCTAAGATACCACCCCCTGCCATGAATTAGGCGTTTTATTTTTTAATTGAAGTATAGTTGGTTTAAAGTGCTGTGTTAGTTTCAGGTGTACAGCAAAGTGATATTCCCTATGTATATACATATATAAAACATTTTCTATGCATATTATATTTATTGTTTTATATTATATATTGTTTTTCAGACCCTTTATCTATATGAAATTAAAAGACATTGAGTATATCCCGTGTGCTATAACTAGGTCTTTGTTATCTGTTTTATATTTAGTGGTGTGTATATGTTAAACCCAAGTGAGTTAATTGTTTTGATCTGCAGTCCAATCACTCTTTTCAACAATTCCTTTCAGTTTAGGACTGGGGCTCATGCAGACATGGCCATTTGCTTACTCTCGAATGACCAGACGTCCTTCTGTGGAGTTGGTGTTACCTGTCTACTCATAGGGCCACACATCACCATCTGACCCTGCTTGCCCTTCCCAGGAAATGGTCCAGGGTAGGACACACCGTCTTCCTCCTCTCAGTCCAACTCAAAATTCAAGGAACTATTTGACTTGAGGCACAACACCCAGTTGGGGCCTTCTCTGGTGGCTCAGACAGTAAAGGATCTGCCTTCTATGTGAGAGAACTCGGTTCAGCCTCTGGGTTGGGAAGATGCCCTAGAGGAGGAAACAGCAACCCACTCCAGAATTCTTGCCTGGGAAATCCCATGGACAGAGGAGCTTGGTGGGCTACAGTCCATGGGGTCACAACACCATCCTAGGCCTGCTGAGGGCAGCCTGATTTCTTCATGTGCCAAAGTGTTTTGAGGAACTGGCATGTTGCTGATAAGTAGTAGGTCTTGTGATTAAAGAGTTGTGGAAACCATTGGTGAAATGAAGTTCAACAGGGTCCTAGTCTTTAATGTGCTAGCCTGCTTTATGAGTTTCCAAGGGGGAAAGTTCGTGTGCAGAGTGCTCCAGATGTGTTTGACCACATCTCACTGTTCCTTTTTCTAGAGCCCTCTAAAGAGACAGTTTGAACACTGTTGATTTAAACTAATGAAGCGGTGGGATTTTCCTAAGCCCTGGAGAGGTGAGTAGGAGCCATAATCGGAAAGACCCTCCCTTTGTAATATTTGAGTTGTTATCAGCTTAGTTGTTGCTGTTTATTGTTGAGTTGCTAAGCCGTGTTTGACCCCTTTCTGACCCCATGAACTGTAGCCTGCCAGGTTCCTCTGTCCATGGGATTTTCCAGGCAAGAATACTGGAGTGGGATGCCATTCCCTTCTCCAGGAGATTTTCCTGACTCAGGGATCGAACCTGTGTCTTCTGCCTTGGTACGCAGATTCTTTACCACTGAGCCACCAGGGAAGACCAATCAACTTAGGGGGTCTGTTCACAAGGCTGCTCCCATACCCGATACTTTCCTTAGCATCAAACCAGGCAGTCCTTTCAGGGGGACTATGCAGAATAAGCATCATGCTAAGATATGTGAGTGCTCCTGGCTGAAAGCAGGGACAGGAAAGGAAGAACACGAACCTGAAGCCAGGAAGAGAGGCTGAATCTGTGACCGAAGTTCAAAATGCAGGCGTGCATGTCTGTTGTCACGGGTTAAGCAGGTGAATCTTTCTTGTCTTCTGGGGAGGCTTCATGGAAAAGGTGAGTCCTGAGCTCAGTGTTATAGGAGGGGTGACTTTGGCAGAAGTGTGCTAAGAAGTTCTCCAGGCAAGGCAGGGAGCAGGAGGGTGGAAATGGTGAGTCACATCCTGGACACAGCAGATACTTCATTTCTGCTTCCTCTGTCCAGGCAGGTCTAATCAAGTTTATCCTCCTTTATAGCAGAGAGGAAAGGATGGGGCAAAGAAGGCAACCAATTAGTTCCTAAATCTTTCATTCTCCTTCATTTGGACTGACATACTCATTCTGGTTTCCCCTAAACAGACATATTCCTACTTTTCAAAATAAGGTTGATTGAACCAACCACATTAAAATAACCAGACAAAAAAATAATGAAAAAATGAATATTGTTCATTCAAAATCGAGTTCTTGGAAGTTGAAAGAAATGACATCCTGGAGCAGTAGCTCAACCAGCAGAGCCTTAGAAGCAGCCAGATGAGACATGCTTTCTACCTCTGTGCAAGGGGCCCTACAGCCCCCCAGTGGGGGAGGGGTGGAGATCAGGAGTGTTAGCTCACCTGTCCATCTTTCTCAGCCCCACTGCCCCGTTCTCCCCACTTGTTCCCTCTCTCCTGCCCTGTTTCTTCTCTACAGGCTCTGGGGGACCATCCTGCCACAAAACTGATGCTGAGTTTCTGCTTGGGGAGCAAGGGCTCTTTAAAAATATAAATTGGATCGTGTCATCTCCCCTGCTCAAAATTCTTTGATGGCTTCCTCCTGCCTTTACAATAAACTTTAAACTTCTCACTGTGACCGCGGGGCCCGGCCCAGCACACCTCCCCAGCCTCTCTCTCTGTCACTTCACCTAACCTGACCTTGGCTTTCCTCCTTGAGCCTTTCTACAGAATTCTTCTCCAGCCGCCACTGTCCTCTTTTGCAGTCAGAGGTTGGCAAGCTATGGCCCATGGGCTGGTTGGCTTTTGTTGCGCTTCTGTAAGACCCTTAAACAAAGAAAGATTAATTTTTATCTCGTTAAAAGGTTATAAAAATGTGGCAGAGATCAAATGTCATCTGCAAAGCCCAAAGTATTTACTATCTTTTTTCTTAATAGAAAGGATGTGCTAACTCCTGATTTAGATCATTTTTTTCCTACTAGCCCATTCTTGATGTTCTTTACATCATGTACCTCAATTTGCAATTATAAGCTAATGAATATCTTTACTTGCTGTTCATCTGCTTCTTCTCCAGCCCCCACAAGGAACAGGATCATCCCTGTAAAATCTTCAGGAACAGAACCCAGTGCCTCACCTGTGTCTTGCCACTATGAGCATTGAATTCAGCCACTGTTTCCTTGCTGCTCACTTTGATGGTCCCATTTACGGTGGGCTGTCCCTGCTCACATTACACAGGTTAGTTACCATCTTTGCTTTATCTTCCTCTAAATTGTCCCCAGTAATTTCTACATCAGGAAATCCAGTTCAGCTGTGTGAGTAAAGCCTAGAGCCATGCCTTATAACATGTTTATTCAGCCGAGAATCTGATTCCACATCCCCAAATTGCATATAATGGGTTCCTACTGTGGGTTTCACAGGCTGATCGGTATTCTAGGAGATCAGGAGGCTGGCCCCCAGGGTGTTGCAGTTACAGTCTTTCAAGCTGGGGAGGCAACCAGTCTCATGTTCATCTAGGCACAGATGATCTGTCTGGTTGCATCTTCTGTTACTGGAACGTAATAAAGAAGAACATTCCTGAAATTTTAGAAATTGGATTACTATTGATAATTGTCTCTCTCTAACCATGGAAGGACCGTGTTAATAATTCTTTGCAGTGCTATTCAAAGATGACATCTGTTTAAGCATACATTATAAAAGTCAGATTTGCTCAACAGAGACTTTATTAATTTGTTGCTTTCCCTGAGCAAATGTGACTGCACATTTGTTTAAATATTTACAAATGTATGTGAATGAGCAGCAGAAGAAGGTAAAAACTAAAGCCAAATAGGACACATGTTTTTAAAGAAAGATAGGGTTTCATTTACTTTGTTGTCATATGAGTAATAACTTGGTACAGAAAATGTGATCTGTTCAAACCGTGCTTCTCATATTCACTGATTGAAAAGGGACAGTTCCATTTTGTGCAGCGCAAAACCAAGTCATTCTTATTAAAAGGTCACAGGAAACTGAGGAGAAATGTCAGGCACACAGACTGACCTATTCAGAATATAATCAAGCTTGCTTTAAAAAGACAACATCTACATTATGAAGGAGAGAGATCTGATTGTATTCTCTGGGCTTTGGTAATACAGTTAGTGCTGATAAGACCTTGAGACAATCTTGCCCTTCAGAAAATGAGTGTTTGTGGTGGGTGTGGGTGAGGTGGAGGGGACATCATGATGTAATGTGGCTAAGATCATCTCTTCAGCCACTGTTTCCATTTGAATTATTGAACTTTTTTTTTTCTAACGAGACACATGTTTTTTAGTCCAGAGATAGCTTTGCTCCACTTTAGTTTTTCCTTTGATTAATTAATTTCATAAAGAACTGATGAAAGTGGTCCCCTAGATCCAGCAGCAGACTGGGGACAACACAGCGCGTGTCATCTGCTTGCCCAGAGCCTGAATGCCATGCAGAGGTACCATTTCTGCAGCGCATTCTCTGATATTCTCCCGTTTTGTTTTCAAAGACCAGCTGTAAAGGCAAGATGGCAATGCTGTTTTCATGCCAGTTCATCCTTGGCCTCTCTCCAGATTTCTAGCATTCAGGGCTTGATTTTGCTGGCTGCTTCATACCTTGTGTGCACAGAGCTCCCATTGACTTCATTATGATAAACAGAATGATGATAACTTCAATGGTAAACAGAAGGGTTCTTCACTTTGTTGGGAATTCGGCATCTATGAAGAAATGTGGTCCAGTAAAATCAGCCCATTTCAGATCAAGCAAATAAGCATAATAGTATCGGCAGTGCCAAGTTGGCATCATGTGACATATGTCTAAGAGAATATGATCACTAGAGTTTCTACTTGTGCGGCTACCAAGTTAGCGTCTGATGGTACCTACTTGAAACTTCTTCGATGTCCTGATTGAAAACCTGGAGTTGGTTATATTCCTCTCTGACTAGGATGGATCTTTCAGCAGATGTAGACACACACATGTTCCTTAAGAAGTTGATTTTGTTATTGTTGTTGTTATGAAGGTAGATCACAAATAAGGCCCACTGGAGCAAGTAATTTATGAAATTTTGAATATCTGCCATTTCTTCTTCGATTCAAAAAGTCATGGCTAACAATCCAACAACACAATGTTCTATTTATTTCCTCCTGAGCTGGCAGTGTAGCAAAGTAGCATGCTGTGGCTGATTCTGCCAGGTTAAGTATTCAGTTCTAACAGACAGACGTTTTTAGGCATGCATAATCAGTTGAGTCAAAATTGTAGCATGACTTTTTAGTTGTGGCTGATGGTCTTTAAAATAGTATTTTGTTAAAATGACTATAGTTTAGTTCAACTACATTTAAGTAATTATAGTCATTTTAAATAATTATATTTATACTAATTTACTATATTTTAAAAAGATAAAACCCAAATTGGAGTTTGATACAAAGAAATAAAGGAACTAAGATACAGTAAAGTACCTGTTCCACTAATGGTTACATTCTGTAAATACTGGTTAGCCTAGATGTGTTTTCCCACAAGGATTGAATAAATTTAGCTTCCTGTGTATCATTTTTGGCTTAGATGAAGCTTCAAACATTCCAGTTAGCATCTCTGAATAATGAACTATTTATTCAGAGTTTTTTTTCCATTAAAGATTTTTAAAAACTTTTTTTCTTGACTTTAATGAGAGAAACCTTAAGCATTTTTGATGTATAACAATTACAGAAAAGATCCATTTTGGTTTAAGTTTCTTGACTTTCTGCTTTTTCTGTGTCTTTGACTTTTTGATACTCTTTTTTCACATTAGATGTTTTTTAGAAACTAGCTGCTGTTCTTCCTTTTTCCTCCTACCTAAGTACTGTTTCAATGTTACCTTCCTCTTTCTGGTAACTTGATTAATCTAAATGTCACTGGAATATTTACCAACAGTCTAAAATTTTCTGGATCCTTTGCAGATTGGCTTCTGGCATAGATTACATTTTTAGAAAAAAAAAAAAAACCCTATTTTTACTTTTCAAGTATTTAATTTCTGAAAACACATTTGAATAGGTTTTAACAAAGCATTTTTCTCAAGAAATGCAAACTGATTTCTCTACAAAACTATTGTGTGGCCTAGATTCAAAGGATTCAATAAAAGCAACAAGACTATAAATAAATGACTCAAAAAGCAGATATTTTCCATTTTGTATTATATAGTTTGCAAGCTACAATTAAGTGGGAGTAGTAAAAAAAATTGCTGAGTAAATATTAAGAAAGATAACTTGGAAATTTGAGTGTTTTAAGAAAATAGTGGTATAATTTTCTCAAGTGCAAAGACAAACTTTTTTCCTCTATCCATTTGACCTATTTTTAAAGAAAAATTTCACTTGGGAAGCCAATGAGAAAAAACATTGGAAGACATATGGTTCTTTTCTTTAGCTAAAAATGAAATGAACTAAGGAAAAAAAAGGAAAAGAATTAAAATGTTCTGCTACATCAAAAAGATTAATGCTATTTTTAATATAATTTTTAATACCATTTCAAAACATATCACAAATATTTTTATTAGATTTTACAATTCCATTATAAAGCACACAAATAAAAAAAGATCAAAACAACAGCTTTCTGGGTGTGTGTGAGAGAGAAGGAGTAGTTTGAGGCAATGAGAAGTACTATCTTTTGGCAAAACAAGTCCATCAAATAAATGACCACCATGAAAGGTGAGACACCAATGAATAATGACTCATTGCAAACACAACAAAAAGCTCACAAAATTAATTCTCAGTATCTAGCAATTTGCAAAAGTCTAGACAATTCATTACATTATTGCCATATTGAGTATAATAGCTGAAATATGATTTGCTGACAAACCATAGTCAAAGCTATGGTTTTCCTAGTAGTCATGTACGGATGTGAGAGGTGTACCGTAAAGAAAGTTGAGTGCCGAAAAATTGATGTTTTTGAATTTTGGTCCTAGAGAAGACTCTTGAGAGTCCCTTGGAGATTAAATCAGTCAATCCTAAAGGAAATTAATCCTGAATATTCATTGGAAGGACTGATGCTAAAGCTGAAGCTACAATACTTTGGCCACCTCATGTGAAGAGCCAACCATTGGAAAAGACCTTGATGCTGGGAAAGATCCAGGGCAGGAGGAGAACAAGGCAGAAGAGGATGAACATTGACTCAATGGACATGAGTTTGAGCAAACTTCGGGAGATAATGAAGGACAGGGGAGCATGGTGTTCTGCATTCCATGGGGTTGCAAAGAGTTGGACACAACTTAGTGACTGAACGACAACAACATCAAATCATATTTTGATAAATGTACTTTTAATATTTCATATTAAAATTAAATATTTTTATTTTTGGTTGCATGGCGTGAGGGATCTTATTTGCCTGACCAGGGATTGAACCAGTGCCACCTGTATTGGGAGCTTGGAGTCTTATCCACTGGACTGCTAGGGAAGTTCGTAAAATAAAATATTTTAGTAAATATTTTAACAAATCATTTGTCACTGAATGCTTTTTCTTCATTTCAAACTTTATTTTTAAGCAATTTAAATAGAAATGTAAATTTGATAGAAAAGAACTAGCAGAAAGAAAGGTGCTATGTAAATTCATACTGCTGCTTACTTTGTTTTCAGTTCAGTTCAGTCACTCAGTCGTGTCCGACTCTTTGCGACCCCATGAATTGCAGCACGCCAGGCCTCCCTGTCCATCACCATCTCCCGGAGTTCACTCAGACTCACGTCCATCGAGTCAGTGATGCCATCCAGCCATCTCATCCTCTGTCGTCCCCTTCTCCTCCTGCCCTCAATTCCTCCCAGCATCAGAGTCTTTTCCAGTGAGTCAACTCTTCGCATGAGGTGGCCAAAGTACTGGAGCTTCAGCTTTAGCATCATTCCTTCCAAAAGAAATCCCAGGGTTGATCTCCTTCAGAATGGACTGGTTGGATCTCCTCGCACTCCAAGGGACTCTCAAGAGTCTTCTTCAACACCACAGTTCAAAAGCATCAATTCTTCGGCACTCAGCCTTCTTCACAGTCCAACTCTCACATCCATACATGACCACAGGAAAAACCATAGCCTTGCCTAGACGGACCTTAGTCGGCAAAGTAATGTCTCTGCTTTTGAATATACTATCTAGGTTGGTCATAACTTTCCTTCCAAGGAGTAAGCGTCTTTTAATTTCATGGCTGCAATCACCATCTGCAGTGATTTTGGAGCCCCCCAAAATAAAATCTGACACTGTTTCTACTGTTTCCCCATCTATTTCCCATGAAGTGATGGGACCGGATGCCATGATCTTCGTTTTCCGAATGTTGAGCTTTAAGCCAACTTTTCACTCTCCACTGTCACTTTCATCAGGAGGCTTTTTAGTGCCTCTTCACTTTCTGCCATAAGGGTGGTGTCCTCTGCATATCTGAGGTTATTGATATTTCTCCTGGCAATCTTGATTCCAGCTTGTGTTTCTTCTAGCCCAGCATTTCTTATGATGTACTCTGCATAGAAGTTAAATCAGCAGGGTGACAATATACAGCCTTGATGTACTCCTTTTCCTATTTGGAACCAGTTTGTTGTTCCATGTCCAGTTCTAACTGTTGCTTCCTGACCTGCATACAGATTTCTTAAGAGGCAGGTCAGGTGGTCTGGTGGTATTCCCATCTCTTTCAGAATTTTCCACAGTTGATTGTGATCCACACAGTCAAAGGCTTTGGCATAGCCAATAAAGCAGAAATAGATGTTTTTCTGGAACTCTCTTGCTTTTCCCATGATCCAGCGGATGTTGGCCATTTGATCTCTGGTTCCTCTGCCTTTTCTAAAACCAGCTTGAACATCAGGAAGTTCGCGGTTCATGTATTGCTGAAGCCTGACTTGGAGAATTTTGAGCATTACTTTACTAGCATGTGAGATGAGTGCAACTGTGCAATAGTTTGAGCATTCTTTGGCATTGCCTTTCTTTGGGATTGGAATGAAAACTGACCTTTTCCAGTCCTGTGGCCACTGCTGAGATTTCCAAATTTGCTGGCATATTGAGTGCAGCACTTTCACAGCATCATCTTTCAGGATTTGAAACAGCTCCACTGGAATCCCATCACCTCCCCTAGCTTTGTTCGTAGTGATGCTTTCCAAGGCCCACTTGGCTTCACATTCCAAGATGTCTGGCTCTAGATTAGTGACCACATCATCATGATTATCTGGGTTGTGAAGATCTTTTTGTGCAGTTCTTCCGTGTATTCTTTCCATCTCTTCTTAATATCTTCTGCTTCTGTTAGGTCCATACCATTTCTGTCCTTTATTGAGCCCATCTTTGCATGAAATGTTCCCTTGGTATCTCTAATTTTCTTGAAGAGATCTCTAGTCTTTCCCATTCTGTTGTTTTCCTCTATTTCTTTGCACTGATCGCTGAAGAAGGCTTTCTTATCTCTTCTTGCTATTCTTTGGAACTCCTCATTCAGATGCTTATATCTTTCCTTTTCTCCTTTGCTTTGCGCCTCTCTTCTATTCACAGCTATTTGTAAGGCCTCCCCAGACAGCCATTTTGCTTTTTTGCATTTCTTTTCCATGGGGATGGTCTTGATCCCTGTCTCCTGTACAATGTCATGAACCTCATTCCATAGTTCATCAGGCACTCTATCTATCAGATCTAGACCCTTAAATCTATTTCTCACTTCCACTGTATAATCATAAGGGATTTGATTGAGGTCATACCTGAATGGTCTAGTGGTTTTCCCTACTTTCTTCAATTTGAGTCTGAATTTGGTAATAAGGAGTTCATGATCTGAGCCACAGTCAGCTCCCGGTCTTGTTTTTGTTGACTGTATAGAGCTTCTCCATCTTTGGCTGCAAAGAATATAATCAATCTGATTTCGGTGTTGACCATCTGGTGATGTCCATGTGTAGAGTCTTCTCTTGTGTTGTTGGAAGAGGGTGTTTGCTATGACCAGTGCATTATCTTGGCAAAACTCTATTAGTCTTTGCCCTGCTTCATTCTGCATTCCAAGGCCAAATTTGCCTGTTACTCCAGGTGTTTCTTGACTTCCTCCTTTTGCATTCCAGTCCCCTATAATGAAAAGGACATCTTTTTTGGGTGTTAGTTCTAAAAGATCTTGCAGGTCTTCATAAAACCGTTCAACTTCAGTTTCTTCAGCGTTACTGGTTGGGGCATACTTTGTTTTAGCATTTCTATTTTTGTTATTTAATAAGACTTCAAAGTGAGTGAAGACTGTAAGGACCAGCGTTGTCATCTCTGAGCATTTCCAAGTCACCTCCCCTAGTTGAGCCTTCAGCTTCCTCACCTATAACCAATCATAGCTATTATTTATTACTGGAGAAGAAAATGGCAGCCCACTGCAGTATTCTTGCCTGGAGAATTCCATGGGCAGAGGAGCCAGGCGGGCTACAGTTAAGGGTTGCAAAGAGTCAGATATGACTGAGCGACTGGATGCAGATGAGACAAATGCTAAACAGTGCGTGTTATATGCCAGGCATGCTTCCGAGTGCTTTTAAACATAATTTTAATTAGATTAATCCTCATATAATCCTCCACAGAGGTCCTAGTTTTATCTCTGTCTTCACGGTGACGAAACCAAGGCTCAGAGACGTTAAGTACTTTGACAGTAGCAGAGAAGGGATCGCAATCAGGACAGTATGGCTCCAGCATTTCTCCTCTTAAACTCTGCTTTATTCTGCTTCTCAGTCAGAATAATAACATACTGATAATAATAAGATAGAAATGTAAAAATAGTGATCGTACAAGAATATGATAACCTAGACCATGTGCTGTGTGCGGTCATTTTTCTGACATTCCTATTTATTCCCCCAGTACCTCCTAAGAGATCACTTCTAGAATCACTTGTTTCCTGTATCTGCACGTCATGTCCCCACAGAGACAGGACTCAAACCAGGGTGAATCTACAAAGCTACAAAGTAGAGCATGTAACAAGTAGTCCCTGGCACAATGAGGACACTGGGCCAAACAGTATCTAGACCCTCACTTAGCTTCTCTTGTCAGACGGCCTTGGCAAAAGCAATCATGGGCATGCCTGACCCTAGTTCTAAGGACAGCGAGTGAGTTTGGTGACTAGAATTAAGAGTGAGTCTCCATATTAAAACAGGAGAAATCTGATAATTTAAATGTTTCAAAGTCAGATTTCAATATTGCTTCAATATAGTTCGTGTGGGAGAAATTAATCTTACAAAATCATGATGTGTTTCTAGTGCTTTGCAACATAAACGCAAGGGATATTTTGAGAATGAATAAATATTAAGGTTGAAAATTACTTTTTTCCAGGCACTGGCCTCCTTCCACATTCTCTGCTCAGTTGGTAGACATGTGCTAAGATGTTAGGCCTGAAATTTAGTTCTCGTAGGATTACACATTCTACAGATATCCAGCCATGGCTAAAGAAATATCTCAGTCCTTACCATCTTAGTGGAGGTCATAGACTCCAACCTTTACCTTTTTTACCATGGAATAGGCAACAATAAAGCTAAGTCCTTCAGCTGTTTGATCTTTAAGAAATCCACCTTAGAGAACTGACCTTCAGGAATAGAATTTTTAAATGGTTGTACAAGCCCATTGAAAGAAAAATCCTCAATGATATGGTACTCATATATGTGATGCTAATGTCATATACTATGAAAGCAGGCAAGTCCTTTGTCATCTGTAGGGAGAATAGGAGTAAAATAATACTAGAAAATAAGATCTTCTCCCAAAGAATGTTGCTCTGTACTCCATACATACCATCAGGGTGAGGCTGCAAAGGTAATTCTCTGGAGATGAAGTTATTCTTGTACAGTTCATTGTATATGCTTGTGTCTACAAAGAAAGAAATGTCCTTGTATTTGTTACTGAGTGTTCATTTTAATATTTTATAGTATTTAGTTACAATGAAAATAAATATTAAGCATTAATGGAAGTCAGTAGAAATCCTGTTTATAAAAGTCTATTAATAGACCACTTGTGGGGATGTGGGATAGAGATGTGTTGAGTGAAAACATAGTAATTAAGTGGCTTCAGTGTAACCACAATTGGAATTAAGAAGCAGGGCAGTTAAAAAGTCCATAAAACCATTTTTTGGTATAATCTGAAAATAACCTGATAAATTAAGCATGACATATCTGTCTAAATAAATGTATTTATGCACTATTATTTAAACCTCTAATGGCATTTTCACTTAGCAATGGTCCCTGGAACATAGTCTCCGAGATTATCTCAGAGATAAATGCTTAAAAATAAGGTTATTTTGACTTCAGTAACTAATGAATTCTGGCCTCAAATCTTTGTTTTTGCTTTACCATTTAAATTCATATATATATATATATATATATATATATATATATATATATATATTTGCACATTTTCCAGTTCCTTTTTACCTTTCTTGAATTGTGGCCACTAGAACTATGAGAAATATTACAGGCACAGATGCACCAGAATTTGTTTTATTCCAATATTCTATAATGTGATGCCCACCATTTGTTAGCCTTTTGGGCTGCAAAGGTACTCAGAATATTCCTGATATTAAGAACTGGCGTCCCTCCCGGGCAGTTATCACTTGATTGTGAATGCAGCCTTCCTTCCAAAGAACTGAAGTGCTCAGTATTGGCTGGTGGTCCTGTGCCTTAGGATGGAGGTGGTCTCACAGTGATGTGTAAATTGCAAAGCCCTTTGATCAAGGGAACCAGTTCACTGAATTGCCTGGAAAATTTTAAGATGTGCTGCCTGGTAGGAGGCATGGAAGAAATATATAATACTTACCAAAAACCTGCCCTTCTGCACACCCACAAGGCTTGTCTTTGTGGTAGAACTTGGGAAGAATTAGAACTAAAATGTGTCAGTGGGTAATTAGCAAAGCCATGTAAGAATCTCATGGATAGTAATAGAATTACAACTTATTTTCTTGAGTATTTATAATGTCTTAGTTACATTCTGTCTCTATCTATCTACATTGAATCTTTCTCTATACCTATCTATATATCTGTGTATGTATGTATATGTATGTGGGTATGTATTGTTGTTGTTAAGTCACTTCAGTCATGTTTGACTCTGTGTGACCCCATAGACGGCAGCCCACCAGGCTCTCCCGTCCCTGGGATCCTCCAGGCAAAAACACTGGAGTGGGTATGTATAGTCTGACATAAAAAAGCCAGACAAGTTTGCCATGTTATCACACACCTTTTATAGAAGGGAAAATGTGATTTGGAGTTAAAGTTAACTTGCACTAAGTCACAGGCTGAGATTCCAAGGTTTGCATTCTGGTCTGTTTGATAGCAAAAGCTGTATAGCTCCCTTTCATTATATTTGAGAAGACCACAAGTATTAGATTCTGTAACACAGAAGCTGACTCTTGGTTATTGAAACCAATACTTACTGATCTATAGAGGGCAGGCTATCAGTATAGTTGTCCATGTACATGGTTAAACAAGTAATACATTTTTGGGTAAATTACAATCATTATCCATTGTGATCTTGATAAGAATTGAATTGAATCTGTAGATTGATTTTGGGAGATATGGACATCAGATGAGTATTAAGTCTTTCAATCCATAAACACGGGTGCATTTGTAATTTTTTGTCTTTTCTTCAACTTTATTGAGGTATAATTAGCATTTTATGTGTTTTAAATTTCTCTTATTAGTGTTCTTTAGCTTTCAGCATGGGAGTCTTTTCTAATCTGTAAACTCCCATTCCAACAGTGAAAAACCTGCCCCCACCAGCCACCATGCATTCACTTAATCATCCAATTCAACTTATATACTTAACTTTTGATTCAACATGTAACTAAGTTGTTTTCTGCAGTTACATGTATGTTATAAGTTATATATAAATATATATATGTTGTAATATAAGTTATATATTATTCCCAGGAATAATATTCTGATTGGTATGTGAGCTTTTGAGAGGCTGTAGGTAAGATGAGGTTCTTCTCCAGTGCCTCAGTAGTAAAGAATCTGCTGCAATGAGGAGATGTGGGTTTGATCCCTGGGTCAGGAACATCCCCTGGAGAAGGAAATTGCAACCCACTCCAGTATTCTTGCCTGGGAAATCCCATTGACAGAGGAGCTGGGTGGGCTACTATCCGTGGGGTCACAGGGTCGGATACGCCAGAGCATTCACTCACCCACATATCTACTTGTGTGTCAGTCCAAATGATGATACCTTTCTGTATGTACAGGACTTTTTTTCTTGCCCTTAAACAGATGCTAGAGAATCATTTTTGGAATGAGAATCTCACTTTGATCACATGTGTGACTTAGGTATTTTTGTTCCTGTTGGAATTCAGCCTGTAAAACAGTGACTTTTGTTCAATAAGCATTTCAACAACCAAAAGGACATGCTGTCAGAATCTTAATTAGAGCAATGGTGTGGGGCTCTTTCACAAAACAACATGAGTAATTACAGAAAACAATCATCAACACACACAAATATTAACAATGTCCTTGGTACGGCATGTGAAGAACGTAATGAGAATCTCTCCAGATTAATCTAATTTGTTTTTTTTTTCTTTAAAATAAAACTAGAGGGTTAAAGATAATATATTCTACAGATTTTTGCTTTTCAGACTCTATATTGTGAAATGATATGCCAAATAAAAGATACCTTCTGTTGTAGACATTGCAGAATACTCCTGAAAAATTAGGGGAAAGAGAGGCAAGAAAATTAATAGAAGTAGATAAATTATAGGTGGGACATCTATGAAAATTAGTGTAGAAAAACAAATTCTTTCCATGAGTGAAAAATATCATAAGACTTCACTCCAGTGTTATTGCCTGGAGAATCCCAGGGACAAAGGAGCCTGGTGCACTGCTGTCTATGGGGTTGCACAGAGTTGGACATGACTGAAGGGACTTAGCAGCAGCAGCAGCAAAAATGTTAAAATAAATGACCTCTAAGAATTGGATTGTATCAGAACGGAACCCAAATAAACTGCTACTGAATTCAGTGGCAAATAGAGAAACCAAGTTCAGTCCAGTTCAGTTCAGTTCAGTCGCTCAGTCGTGTCCGACTCTTTGCAACCCCATGAATCTCAGCACACCAGGCATCCCTGTCCATCACCATCTCCCCGAGTTCACTCAAACTCACGTCCATTGAGTCGGTGATGCCATCCAGCTATTTCATCCTCTGTCATCCCCTTTTCCTCCTGCCCCCAATCCCTCCCAACATCAGAGTCTTTTCCAATGAGTCAACTCTTTGCATGAGGTGGCCAAAGTACTGGAGTTTCAGCTTTAGCATCAGTCCTTCCAAAAAACACCCAGGGCTGATCTCCTTCAGAATGGACTGGTTGGATCTCCTTGCAGTCCAAGGGACTCTCAAGAGTCTTCTCCAACACCACAGTTCAAAAGCATCAATTCTTTGGCGCTCAGTTTTCTTCACAGTCCAACTCTTACATCCATACATGACTACTGGAAAAACCATGGCCTTGACTAGATGGACCTTTATTGGCAAAGTAATGTCTCTGCTTTTCAATATGCTAGGTTGGTCATAACTTTCCTTCCAAGGAGTAAGTGTCTTTTAATTTCATGGCTACAGTCACCATCTGAGAGGCCAAAGGCAACTGTAAAAAATGAGAATAAATTTATGACTTACAACAGACAGAAAGAATCTTGGAAAAGTATTTTGTAAGCATATTTGTGGGTATACTACACTTCTTTCAAAATGGTGCCATATCCCTGGGTCTTCCTTTAAAAACTCCATCATACCCATGGATTTCTCAGTTGAAGAAAAGGCTTTAAGATTACACATTAGGCACCTTTATATTCTATCATGTAAAAGCTCATTATCCAGCTTGAGCTTGAACGTGTTTACTCTTTACTTTTCCTGTCAAATTTTCTTTGAGTTCAGCAGATAACTACTGTTGGCATTTATTAGTTATTTTTGAGGGACTCTAGATAGGGTTGGCCTTCATATGAGATGGGGCAGTGGGTACTGGTGGGTCATATAGTAACACACACATATCATACCTGTTGTACACTGAAGGAAGGGTTAAAGGAAAAAAGAATGGGAAAGTTAGTCAGATGGGCAGTTTGCTTCCTGAAGGATGAGTATACAAGTGATATGTGAAGGTATTTTAAATTAAAGCTTTCCTAATAGCTCTGTTGGTAAAGAATCTGCCTGCAATGTAGGAGACCCTGGTTTGATTCCTGGATTGGGAAGATCCTCTGGAGAAGGGATAGGCTACCACTCCAGTATTCTTGGACTTCCCTTGTGGCTCAGCTAGTGAAGAATCTGCCTGCAATGTGGGAGGACCTGGGTTTGATCCCTGGGTTGGGAAGATCCCCTGGTGAAGGAAGGGAAAGGCAACTCACTCCAGTATTCTGGCCTGGAGAATTCCTTGGGGTCACAAAGAACTGGACACAACTGAGCGACTTTCAATTTCACTTTTAAATTAAAGGCAATTGCTTCTTGTTTTGCCTTTTGTGGTTTAATGATGAAAGCCTCAGGCTCTCAGTCTTTTAAAAAACACTTTAGAATTGTCACAGTTTTAGGTCTTCCCTGTCGTCCAAATGGGCTTCTCCAGTGGCTCAGCGGAAAAGAATCCACCTGCCGATGCAGGAGATACGGATTTGAACCTTGGGTTGGGAAGATCCCCTGAAGAAGGAAGTGGCAAACCACTCCAGTATTCTTGCCTGGGAAATCCCACGGACAGAGGAACCTGGTGGTCTATGGTCCATAAGGTCGCAAAAGAGTTGGACACAACTGAACAATTAAACGTGTTGATCAGATGTCTCAAACCAGTTAGCTTGGGCCGGATAAGCCTAAGACCCAACATGCAGTGCCCATGGCAGAATTCCTGACTCTATGGAACATACTGGTATGTTGGCCTCGAAGGAGGTTGTTGAGCAATGCAGAGTCAACACTCAAAGCAAAGCAGATGGGTGGACCGTACAGTAGCTGTTGTAATGGATGCTACTCCCTTCTGACCACCGGTTGTGTTCCAGGCACTGTGCTCTACACTTTACATCTAACCTTCAACATAACCCTACGGAGTCTACTAACTCATCAGTCACTCATTCATTTATTTGACACTTATTAAGTGCCTTCTGCCAGGTACTTGTGAAGCAAAGGTGACACAGTCCCTCTTGCTGGTAACTCCCAAGGTGATAGTAGGCAAGTATGATTGTCTATGATTGTTCCAGTCAGCACAGGAACCAAGCGAGGGATGTGCCTGGCAAATTCTGGGTCGTGAACAGAGAAAAATGAGCGTGTTAGGTAACCAAGACTTCCCTGGTGGCTCAGACGGTAAAGCATCTGCCTACAATGCAGAAGACCCAGGTTCAGTTCCTGGGTTGGGAAGATCTCCTGGAGAAGGAAATGACAACGCACTCCACTATTCTTGCCTGGAAAATCCCATGGATGGAGGACCCTGGTAGGCTACAGTCCATGGGGTCGCAAAGCGTTGGCTATGACTGAGTGACTTCCCTTTCACTTTAGGTAACCAAGTAGAGAGACATCACTCTAGACAAAAAGAGTCCTTTGCAATGTTAGAGAAGCAGGAAAGAACACACATGTGATAGGGATGAAAGTGTGTGGTGTGGCCATGGACAGATCCTGAAGACTCTGTGTGAGAGCTGAAAAGTTCTGAATTTTATCTCAAGGTAAGGGAGATCTGAATGCAGAGTTCCAGAGAATAGCAAGAAGAGATAAGAAAGCCTTCTTCAGCGATCAATGCAAAGAAATAGAGGAAAAGAACAGAATGGGAAAGACTAGAGATCTCTTCAAGAAAATTAGAGATACCAAGGGAACATTTCATGCAAAGATGGGCTCAATAAAGGACAGAAATGGTATGGACCTAACAGAAGCAGAAGATATTAAGAAGAGATGGAAAGAATACACAGAAGAACTGTACAAAAAGATCTTCACAACCCAGATAATCATGATGGTGTGATCACTAATCTAGAGCCAGACATCCTGGAATGTGAAGTCAAGTGGGCCTTCAAAAGTATCGCTATGAACAAAACTAGTGGAGGTGATGGAATTTCAGTGGAGCTGTTTCAAATCCTGAAAGATGATGCTGTGAAAATGCTGCACTCAATATGCCAGCAAATTTGGAAATCTCAGCAGTGGCCACAGGACTGGAAAAGGTCAGTTTCATTCCAATCCCAAAGAAAGGCAATGCCAAAGAATGCTCAAACTACCGCACAATTGCACTCATCTCACATGCTAGTAAAGCAATGCTCAAAATTCTCGAAGCCAGGCTTCAGCAATACATGAACCGTGAACTTCCTGATGTTCAAGCTGGTTTTAGAAAAGGCAGAGGAACCAGAGATCAAATTGCCAACACCCGCTGGATCATGGGAAAAGCAAGAAAGTTCCAGAAAAACATCTATTTCTGCTTTATTGACTATGCCAAAGCCTTTGACTGTGTGGATCACAATCAACTGTGGAAAATTCTGAAAGAGATGGGAATACCACAAGACCACCTGATCTGCCTCTTAAGAAATCTGTATGCAGGTCAGGAAGCAACAGTTAGAACTGGACATGGAACAACAGGCTGGTTCCAAGTAGGAAAAGGAGTACATCAAGGCTGTATATTGTCACCCTGCTGATTTAACTTATATGCAGAGTACATCATGAGAAATGCTGGGCTGGAAGAAACACAAGCTGGAATCAAGATTGCCAGGAGAAATATCAATAACCTCAGATATGCAGATGACACCACCCTTATGGCAGAAAGTGAAGAGGCACTAAAAAGCCTCTTGATGAAAGTGAAAGTGGAGAGTGAAAAAGTTGGCCTAAAGCTCAACATTCAGAAAACAAAGATCATGGCATCCGGTCCCATCACTTCATGGGAAATAGATGGGGAAACAGTAGAAACAATGTCAGACTTTATTTTTTTGGGCTCCAAAATCACTGCAGATGGTGACTGCAGCCGTGAAATTAAAAGACAGTTACTCCTTGGAAGAAAAGTTATGACCAACCTAGATAGTATATTCAAAAGCAGAGACATTACTTTGCTGACTTAAGGTCTGTCTAGTCAAGGCTATGATTTTTCCAGTGGTCATGTATGGATGTGAGAGTTGGACTGTGAAGAACGCTGTGAAAAATTGATGCTTTTGAACTGTGGTGTTGGAGAAGACTCTTGAGAGTCCCTTAGACTGCAAGGAGATCCAACCAGTCCATTCTGAAGGAAATCAGCCCTGAGTGTTCTTTCGAAGGAATGATGCTAAAGCTGAAACTCCAGTACTTTGGCCACCTCATGCAAAGAGTTGACTTATTGGAAAAGACTCTGATGCTGGGAGGGATTGGGGGCAGGAGGAGAAGGGGACGACCGAGGATGAGATGGCTGGATGGCATCACTGACTCGATGGACGTGAGTCTGAGTGAACTCCGGGAGTTGGTGATGGACAGGGATGCCTGGTGTGCTGCGATTCATGGGGTCACAAAGAGTCAGACACGACTGAACTGAAGGGAGAGTCAATTAACAATAGACTTCCTCTACTTATTGTACAAGTGAATTTCATTTATTGGGGTGGCTATGGAAAACAAAAAAGAGGACAGTATAAATCATCACAACTCCATCATGAAGATTTAACCCCCTGAAAGAAATATACAGATACAGATATGTTTATATAAAAATAAATGTAAAATACATATGTACTTTTATGAATACAGATAATCCCTGATTTAGACAGTCAACCTAACCATCTTCTGCTTGACAATGGTGTGAAAGTGATATGCATTCATTAGAAACACACTTCAGATTTTGAATTTTCATCTTTCTCTGGGGTAGGGAGATGTGGGTGGGTCCTCTCTCCTGATGCTAGGCGGTGGAAGTGAGTTCCAATCAAGAGAAAACAGCTACTACACTGACAGCCATTCTGTTCTTCACTTTCTGTACAGCATTCAATAAATTACATGAGATATTCAACTCTTCCTTATTACACAGGCTCCCTGTCAGAGGATTCTGCCCAACTAAATGTTGATGTAGTATTCTGAGGGGCTTCCCTGGTGTCTCAGACAGTAAAGAATATGCCTGCGATGAGGGAGACCTGGATTTGATCCCTGGGTTGGGAAGATCCCCTGGAGAAGGGAATGGCAACCCACTCCAGTATTCTTGCCTGGGAAATCTCGCTACAGTCAATGGGGTCACAAAGAGTTGAACACAGCTGAGTGACTAATAGGCATACATACACGCACATACACAGTGTTCTGAACATGTTTAAGGCAGGCAAGCCTCTGCTATGATATAGGTTTATTTCATTAAATGCATTTTCAGCTTATGAGGGCTTTATCAGGAGATGATGTCATCATAAATTGAGGTGGATTTATATGTGCATACATGCATGTTTATGTATAAATGTATTAGCAATTTTTTTCAAGTCTATCTGTGTTAATATATATATATTTACAGATCCCTATTACCAGGCACATAAAGTTTTGGAATCTGCATAATCACAGATATTGAACATTTTTTTGGTCAATAAATATCCTATCTCAAATTTAGTTTTAACTGCTGTGATCCAGGAAGAAGGAAGATACTAGGGTAGGTGTCAGGCCCGATTGGCTGTAGGATGGTAGGGCTGGAAAAGGCTGAAGGGAACAGAGAGAAGTTTAATTCTGAAATGTCAGTCTTAAGAGGTCTGAGTTTGATCGTGTATCTGATTTATCTCTCTTGGCAACACAAGGATTCCCTTGAAGGAGATACTATGTGTTATAGTTCCCTATCTACCTGGCCCTTATTTTTTCTTCTTACTCCTATTTTTATCAGAATGCTTTTCGTTACCAGGCTGTGTCCATGTCTGGCATGCTTTGAACAGTGCCCGCTGCCAAGCTCTATTTCATGTCCTGTCGTGATTAAGATAACCCTGGCAGAATGCCTGTTCTGCAGTCTTTCTTTTTAATGCTATGAATTCATCTTGAGTAAAAGTGGCATTTAAATGCTAGATGAAAAATGATAAAATGAGTAGCAGTGTTTAACTTGATTGTAAACTGATTTGTCTGAAAATTCAGATTAAAAGTGTGATCTCTTGAATCAGGCTCATTGTATGCCATGAGGAAGAATTAGTTTGGTAGAATATCTTTGGTGAAAAATGTTAAACAAGGGTTGATTTTCCTCCTAAATCTACCTATAAGCAGTTATCAGGCTCTTAAATAAAAGTTTTAAAACATACTTCAAAACAGAGATATACTTTATAAAACTTAGAAAATACAGAGAAAGAGGAAAAAAGACAATAAATATTCCACAATGATTATATTTGGGGTTCCAACTGAAAAATAATTTTGTATTAATATAGTCTGATGAAGCTTAGTAATAGCAGTGTCCCAACAGAAGGATTAGCTCGAATTAATTGTCTTCTCTCGTAGATGTGATATCATAAGTTAAGTGGACACAGAATAAGAGGTCTTGAGTGTTGTTGCTCCAGAAATTTTGTTTAGGAGTCCAGGATTGGCTGTCCTTTACAAAAGCATACTCGTTTCTATGACTGAGAATATCAGTCCAATCTAAATGTGAAGAGTTTGTTAACTGTTTCGTGGTGTAAAGAGCTTAGAGGTTTTTGTGGGAGGAAATGTGACATAATTTTCACAGCTTTTTTTTTTTTTTTTTTGCAAGCTCAACACATTCAGAGAAATGTACAACCTATAGTTTGTATAATTTCCATAATGGAAAGTACTGGTTCTTATGTAGAAGCACAAGGAATTTAGTAATATAGACTATTAAAATTCTATGGTTCTGATTTTTCATAGTTCATTCTTGCCCCAACTGAGAGTAATTATCAAAAATTGATGTTCATTGTAAATAAACATAAAATCAAGTTTATACTTAACTGAAAATGACCAGCAAAAATTCTTGAGAAACTGAATGTTTCTGTGAATGTACCCCTATCTCTTAGCAAACTTAGAAATTGACAGCTTATTGCAAAACCACTACTATTAATTATAGACCTGAATAGAGTTCTTAGAGAAAGACACAAGATTTTTCAGGAGGGGAAAAACCAGTGAAAGAATTGAAAGAGCTGTTAACCTAAGTTATAAACCTTAAAAAATAGCGCATCATTAAAATAAATAAATAAATGTGTGTGTGTGTGTGTGTGTGTGTGTGTGCTCAATGTCTCAATGGTATCTGACTCTTTTGTGACCCTGTGGACTCTAACCCACCAGGCTCCTCCATGCATGGGATTTTCCAAGCAAGGAATACTTGAGTGGGTTGCCATTTCCCATCCAGGGGGTCTTCTCAACCCAGGGATCCAAGCTATGTCTCCTGCACTGGCAGGTGAATTCTTTACCACTGTACCACTTGGGAATACAAAGATACCTAGAAATCATGAGACTTGTATATTAACTGATACTTTCATCTAATAGAATGTTTTCTTAACAAATAATATAGCTGATACAAAGGGAAAGCAGTACCTATCACTGTTCCACTTGTGGAATTAAACAGCATACTTCTTACTGTAATTTATGTATAAAACGGTGGTAAGCAAAGATCATAAAATAGAATCTTTGGTAATGAGGTGAAGGAGGAAAGAGAGGAAAAGGAAGGAAGCACAATGAAAAGAAACTTGATTCTAGTTTGTCCTAAAGGGAGGTTCAGTTTCAAATGGAAAACATTGAGTTTTAATAAAAGGATGGTCTTAATTCAACCATAGTTTCATGTTTACTTGGATAAGTGGAGGCTAAAAAGATACTGCTTGTGTTCCATATGTTACTCATTAAGCTGCAACAAAGACTCCAAGCACAATTGTTTTTTGAACCAAGATTTCTACCGAGTGTAAATTATAGCCTCTAAGTGTAGAGCCCACAGCTCACCTGTATCCCCAGGTACCACAGGGGGTGCAATAATAAATCTCAGGTAGACCAATTATGAGCACTTGGAAGCTCTGACTTGCTCATAGATGTTCGGCACAGGAATGTTATCATTCGCTGAGCAACTGTTCCTGGCAATGTTTTCTGTGGTTTCTATATAAACTTGTGGGGAATGATAAGGTCATAAGTTACATATGTGAGTTTGGAGCTCTTAACTTCATGTTATATGTCACACACACCAACCTCTGATAAATCTTAATCTATGGATTACTCAAATATGGAAATTCTGGCACTAAAACCACCGGTAGTGTAGTAATTACAGGTAAAACTAAACACAAGTTTATTAATCCCAAATTAATATCCCACTGAGGAGTATTATTATTGTTTTTATTATTATTATCTTCTACGAATGTGGCCTAAAAATTCTTTTTCTTTTGGTAAGCAAAATTCTTTAGTGTTTTAATACCATAGAAGGAGATTTACAAGATAAGTAATAAAGTTGCATTCATGTGTGTTAAGTCGCGTTAGTCATGTCCAGTTCTTTGCGACCCTATGGACTGTAGCCCACCAGGTTACTTTGTCCATGGGATTCTCCAGGCAAGAATACTGGAGTGGGCTGCCACGTCCTTCTCCAAGGATCTTCCCGACCCAGGGATTAAACCTGTGTCTCTTGCATCTCCTGCATTAGCAGGCGGGTTCTTTACCACTAGTGCTACCTGGGAAGCCCAGAAATAAGATTAGATATACATAATTTATAAATATAGGCAAATTATTTAAAAATCAAGTTATTATTATGCTTAAACAAATATTGTGCTTGTGAGTCATTTCTTTTTAAAAATTTTGACCAGAATCAAAGGTGTTTTTCCCATCCAGAAAAAAAGTGCTCCCCAGAGTCTGCTTTTTTGTGTTCTTGTTTTTTCCCTATTGAGTACCCCTTACATCCTTTAGGTATTTACTGCATGGATTCACTGTTCTCTTGTTTGATTTTGGCTTTTACAACTTATTCATTCATGCTCGCATTTAACCTCTCCTCCCAACCCTGACATAAGTTGGCAACATTTCAATAGTTAAATCCCATCTTATCCTTAAAATATTCCCTGACCCAACAGACAAACCCCTTCCCTCACTATATGGCCAAAATATAATCTGAAATAATTCTCCTCATACTGTAGGACCACATTTTGTTTAGTCAATTGCATAAATACCAAATTATAATTTAATGCATGTAAGAATGTCCTATTTTTAAACTGAATTTCCACTTCTCTGTTTTGAAGATCTTAAAAAAAAAAACTCAGCTGAATTCAATCTGATACATTAGACTCTCTTGACAGTCATATTGATAACAGAAATTGAACAGCCAACTCTATGCCAGATGTTCAGTTCAGTTCAGTTGCTCAGTCATGTCCAGCTCTTTGTGACCTCATGGACAGAAGCAGGCCAGGCCTCCCTGTCCATCACCAACTCCCAGAGCCTACTCAAACTCATGTCCATTGTGTCAGCAATGCCATCCAACCATCTCATCCTCTGTTGTCCCCATCTCCTCCTGCCTTCAATCTTTCCCGGCATCAGGGTCTTTCTATTGAGTTGGCTCTTGGCATCAGGTGGCCAAAGTATTGGAGCTTCAGCTTCAACATCAGTCCTTCCAATGAATATTCATAACTGATTTCCTTTAGGATTGACTGGTTTGATCTCCTTGCAGTCCAAGGGACTCTTCAAGAGTCTTCTCCAACACCACAGTTCAAAAGCATCAATTCTTTGGCCAATGCATCCAATTTGGGCTTCCCTTGTTGCCCAGCTGGTAAAGAATCCACCCGCAGTGTGGGAGACCTGGGTTTGATTCCTGGGTTGGGAAGATCCGCTGGAGAAGGGAACGGCTACCCACTATAGTATTCTGGCCTGGAGAATTCCATGGACTGTATAGTCCTTGGGGTCACAAAGAGTTGGACACGACTGAGCAACTTTCACTTTCATAGTGACCATGCCAGATGTAATACCTGTTAATTTTTCAAAGAATTCCATGAGGTAGAAATTTTCATGCCCTTTTTTTGCATCTGAGGAATTGAGGCTCAGGGAAATCACATACATTGTCTAATGTGACATATCTCCTTTTGAACAGTTCCAGCGTTAGGTGCTGCCATGATAATTTTGCTGCACAACAATGGCTTAGAGTTGTGCAGTGTACAACCTGCACAACTGGACATGGGAAGCTTCCAGGATACAACTCGAGGCTTTTCTTTATGTCCAAACTCCTTTCTAGTTAAGGTGCCCTTGGGAGCAGTATGGAACCCATTCTCCTTTGTGGGAGAGGTGGAAAAAACTGTGACTTCATGTAGTTGTGAGGAAGTATGGTCTGAAGAAGGTCTGAAGAAGAAGTAAGTAAACTTCATTCACAGCACCCTGGAGTAGCCCTAACACCACCATCCCCACAGGCTTACACTTTATCTTCCCTGGAGCCCATTACCTCTTACTATTTCTGTGACTGGAACTTGAAATAACCTATTGCAGGCTTGCTCTCTTTCCTGATACACACTAGATTTCTCTTGAATTGCATTTTGCTGACTGTGGCTCATTTAAGTCTAAGCTTTATCACAATTACTTAGTAGCTTTGTGAACTTGAGCAACTGACATGTCTCTTCTGAGCCTTGTTTCTCATGGGTCAAATGACAATACACTGACACAATTTTTATGGAAGGATTAAATAAGTCAATACACATAAAGATAAGACAATACATGCGAACATAGCTTCCTTGGTGGCTCAGGCAGTAAAGAATCTGCCTGCAATGCAGGAGAGCTGGGTTTGATCTCTGGGTTGGAAAGATACTCTGGAGAAAAGAATGGCTATCCACCCCAGTATTCTTGCCTGGAGAATTCCACGGACAGAGGAGCCTGGCGGGCTACAGTCCATGGGGTCGCAAAGAGTCGGACATGACTGAGCCACTAACACTTTCACTCTCATAGAAAGAAACAGTGCAAAATGACACACAGTAAGCTCCATAAATTATTATCCTCCTTCTTCTCGTCTTCCCTCTCTTTCTCTCATCTTCACATATACGCATTTTAAATATGACAATTCTTTGCAACCAACCTCTGTAGTCTGGTAAAATAGCTCAACAGTGAGAATTCAGGCTAGTTTCCAGGACTGGGGAGAGATAAGTAGATCAAGAGTAGAGAAGGCTTGTGAACACTTGCTTTTTAGCATCTGACAAACGACACAAGGCCTGGCCCCTCATTTCATGGATTTAGGACTTAAATGTTGAGATGCTCACATAGGGTTAGCATTTTCTATGAAGAATGCAACTGAGACCACTTTGCTCATTTATTAGGAAGTTTAGAGAAAGGGATAGACAGGTACGCTCTTTCAGTGACAACACTACCCTTTCCTCAGTCTTCCTTCTGCCCCCTTTCTCTGAGCTTTCCATGCCTTGAGAGCTTCCTTTACTCCCTCCCCTCTTCCTTCGTCTGCCTCCTTCCTCCCTTTATTTCCCCCATCTCTTCCCTTCTGTCCTTTGCTTAGTCTAGTACTCTCTCTCTCCTTGCCTCTGTTCTTGCATCCTCTTTCCCTCCCTCCTTTCTTTCTTTCTACATCAGTTATAAAATGTTATTCTGACTCCCATATGCTCAGTAACTTAAGCCTCGCCCATATTTCTGAGTAATGGTAGTTACATGTCTAGGCTTGAATTCTATGAATATTATATAGGCTAATAAATCCAGCAAAGAACACTTTAAAAAAATAATTTTTCTTATAGAAATGTTGCATACTCAAAGGGTGCCAGAGCATTTTTTTCCCTTCCTCAAACACCTGGTAGTGAAATTTATTGACATATAAACTTAATAGGCTGCTAATTAAGTAATTATCGATTGCCGGAAATGTGTTCTTAAAAGTCACATTAACAATTGGCAGAGAGGCAAAAATAGAACAGACTCGGTTTTCAACTTACTTTATAACATTACCTTAAAATTGTAAAGAGTTAATCTTATCACACTACACATGGCTGAATTTATAAAAGATAAAATCACAAACGAGCAATGCACAGTTACTTGTTACATATTCTTCCCATTACAACTGACAGGTTCATTAATCATACAGTGTATTTTACTATTAGAAGCTATAAAGGAGATCAAATCTCGAGTAATTTTTCTTCTTCTCTTTCATTTGATAAGTGTGTTGTTTCAGTGTGCAGATAAAATATAGTGTCAGTCACCAAGAGTCTCAGGAGACATTCATTTTTCCAGTAAGAATATCCTTGCTTATTTGCAATGTAAAAATTCCCTAGGTCATGCATCATTTTCCCTTAACTTGGCCATCAGATCAGGCAAAGAGTCTGTGTGCACCGATTTGCAGAAGTGGTTGTCCAGAATTAAGTGCTGGGCAGAGAAACAATGTTTTGGGGGACAGTGGGATTGCTTACTGAGTTTTGCTGGTATTAATGACAAACATCTCTACTCATATCGTAACACCGATTCATAATTAAGGCTCTTGTAAATTACACAGATTGCTGACAGATTTCATAAGCTGTTCTGGGGAGAGGTGGCAAATTTTACAGTTTGTCACAGATTGCCAATGAAGCACTTGAAAGCGTAGATGAAATACAAGAATATTTGCCAATAAAGTAAGGGAGTCTATGATATTCCCTTTCATGGCAAGTGATGAAAAATATATTTTAAAAGAATACCTTTCTGCTTGGAAAACAAAAATTTGTGATTTTTCTCCAGTCTAGGAAGAAACCCTGAAAGAGATGCCATCAATCTAAATACCAAAAACAGATGGACACATTTTAATTTTTTCTAATTAGTGAGGAGAATGGAAAAGTGTCTTTCAACTCTCGTCAACTTAGAGGGAAGAAGTCAACCACGAAAATTCTCTGTGTTTCTCTGTGTCCCCATTTTCTGACTTTTAAAAGTATTACTTATAAATAAAATTCTTAGAATTTCTTAGTTTTGGTGATTGGTGTGACACTGATGTACTGTAATTTATACAAGAACTACTTCAGTGTTGTTTTTCAGCGTTTCTTGCCAACCTAAGTATTCTAAATATAAACTGAAGAAATTCGGTCTGGCACGGAACAGCTGATGAAATATTCTGGGCTTGCATTCCACTACTTTCCCAGAAGACCTTCTATGAGAAGCCGGGAATGTAAAGAGCTCTTGATTGAAGTGCAAAAGTGGCGGTAGTCCGGGTGCACGTAGACTCGGTTCAGAGTCCACCCTGAGTGACCCTTCAGCCCCGTCATGGGCACCTGGGTTGCGGCTGGGACATGGCCACGTGTGCGCTCATCATCTATATTTGGGCCACAGCTAATTTTCCATATTATAACTCTCTCCTGTGCATGTGCACGCTCAGTCCTTTATTCGTGTTTGACTCTTTGCAACCCATGGACTATAGCCCGCCAGGCTCCTTTGTCTGTGAGATTTTCCAGGCAAGAACACTGGAGTGGGTTGCCATGCCCTCCTTCAAGGAATCTTCCAGATCCAGGGATCAAACCCACATTTCCTGTGTCTTCTGCATTGGCAGGTGGATTCTTTACCACGGAGCTACCTAGGAAACCCACAACTCTCTCTATTAAAGCCCACCCTGTAGCATACCTGCAGCGGCTGGTATGCTGTCCCTTCCATTCCATGTTTAATTAACTTAAAACTGAATTTTAACATGTGTCCAAGAGCTGAGCAGTCATTTGGTGAATCTGAGCAGAGTAGACAGCCTCTACTTGTTCTTCCCACGGTGTTTCCTTCCCTGTACTGGTGGTCATAAAGATAATTGCTTCATATCTTTTTCTTCCATGGTATAAGTATCATGGTGGTAGCTTAGTCACTAAGTTGTGTCCGACTCTTGGGAAACCATGAACTGTAGCTCTCCAGGCTCTTCTGTCCCTTAGATTCTCCAGGCAAGAATACTGAAGTGGGTTGCCATTTCCTTCTCCAAGAGATCTTCCTGACCCAGAGATTGTAACCAGGTCTCTTGCATTGCAGGCAGTCTCTTGTACATACAGACTGAACCACCAGAAGCCCATAAGTGTCATGCCTTATATTAATATTCGAAATGTGATTCTTACAATGCCTTCGGTTTGCTAAGAATGAATATATAAAATAAGCTTAAAACCTCAACCCAGAGTTTCTAGTCCATGAGGTTGGATGCTCCAGCATCAGGATGTTTGGGGGACCTGGCTGGCACATCACATCCGACTCCACAGCTGGAGTAACTAACTATAGAGTCTTATACCTTGGACACATCCCTTCATTTTCTTCACAAACGTAGAGCATTGTTGCTATGCATATGTGTCTTTAAACACAAGATTATTGAAGAAGAGCATCACTAAGTGTGGCCATTAAAAAAACGAGGAAGGAATTTCTAAATGTGAAGATTGCAAGGATTTCTCTACCTGGTGATGGTTACTGGGCTGAAGGTTTGAAGATGTGATTTAATTTTGCAGGGCTGTCCCAGTCTGAGTGCCTCAGTTTCTCAAAGGCTTGTTGGGATGAATGGGTGAATAGAACTCCATCACTACTCCTGATGTTAACAGTGTCAGAAGTGGTCTTAAGGAACTTAAAAAACACAAAAATTGATATTGTTTTAATACAAGCAGGTTCCTGAGACTTTTGGCATTGCAACCTCTTCTTGCAGAGGGAGATTTGAAATTCTTCACCCATCAATCCCTCCTCCTCACATGGGCCCATGAATTTTGCAAAGAATTTGTAAGATCAAAATTGTCTGTGCAGAGTACCCAGAAAGTAACGCTATACAGGCTCCCATACACACCAGAGGCAACTCTGCTTCAAGTAACACGTATCTAGGATTCAGAGATGTTGAAAAGAAAGCATGGACAGGTAGTACTATTTTGTTGTGGAGGTGGTTGTGGTTTAATTTGCTGTTAATATACACCATTAGCACATTTAATTTTCAACAGAATAATCTCTTCACCCCGCCCCCCAACTTCCGGCGTGTTGAGTCTATTCTTAGATAATCTTCCCTTAAAGGACAAATATTTGTTAATCTATTATCCCCTATTCTGCCAAGTGCGGCAATAATTTAATATGGAGCAATGCCAAAAA
Source organism: Ovis aries (assembly GCF_016772045.2). Lineage (NCBI taxonomy): Eukaryota > Metazoa > Chordata > Mammalia > Artiodactyla > Bovidae > Ovis > Ovis aries. The sequence goes on from NC_056062.1 coordinate 38,362,790, forward strand.
CACCGTGGGTGGTGATAAATTTATTTGGAAGCAGTGAGATGAATGGTATCCATATGTATACAGACATGTAGAAAAGGGTAGAGTCCATTAGTTTTAGCCTCTTTTCTTTCTAAGTCATTGGCGGAGATGGGAATGTGTTCCAGCTCTTTACGTATAAATGTATTTCAATATATTTTCATATCCATTTCTACAACATGATTCGTGCATGCTAAGTCATGTCCGACCGTTTTCAACCCTGTGAACTGCATCCTGCCAGGCCTCTGTCCATGGGATTTTCCAGGCAAGAATACTGGAGTGGGTTGCCATGCCCTCCTCCAGGGGATCTTCCTGACCCAGGGATAGAATCCAGGTCTCTTCCATCTCCTGCATTGGCAGGAGGATTCTTTACTACTAGCACCACCTGGGAAGCCCATATCTACATCAATATCTACAATTTTTTTGCATCAGTTTTGTAGTCTTAGATGAATAGCTCTTTACAACTGGCAAATATGGTGTGAACAGTTCCTAGGAAACTTGCATACTATGAACTAATGGCTTTAGAGAGGAAAGTAACTGCATTATTTAGAGGGATTGCTTGGCATTATTGCAAAGAGAAGTATTTACTTTGACTGTCAAAGCTTGTCATTGTGGACCTAGAAAGAGGAAGAGAAATGATCTAGAAATGTCTAGAGGCATGTTGGCCGCACAGCTCTGTTTTGAATCCTGAGAGATGAAAATATTTCTTCTTGACCCTTCTAAGTACTCTGGGTTCTTGCTTTCATCTCATCCTGCCCCAGACCCTGCTTTAAATAACACACTGGATCATTTGCATCATATGAGTTTTCTCTACCATGACTCTCTTCATACCAGTTTTCATACTTTGAATAATCTCTGATACTTTTCATTCCCCACCCCCTTTCTTCCCCCGTTGACTTATCTTTTCTGCTTTGTGCCCTGCTACAAAGGACATTATGAACTGGTATCAGTGGGTTTCCTGTGCTTAGTGTCTAGTTGGGTTCTGCCAATGGGAGGCACCTTCTGGAGATCAGAGCATGTAAGGGGATCTTGGGTTGGGAAGATCCCCTAGAGGAGTGGATGGCAACCCACTCCAGTATTCTTGCCTAGAGAATCCCATGGACAGAGGAGCCTGTCGGGCTGCAGTCCATAGGGTCACAAAGAGCTGTACATGACTTCAGTGACTGAGCATGCACACATGTGCTCTACCAGTGACTGGCCAATCGTGGCCTCTGGGCCAGATCTGATCCTCCACCTGTGTGTATGGTCCATAAACTGAGAATGGGTTTTACGTTCTTTATTTTTAAGATTTTTTAGTTACCATTAAAAAAAAAAAGTCTTTATTGAATTTGTTTCAGTATTGCTTCTGTTCTATGTTATTTTGGCCATGAGGCATGTGGGATCTTGACTGCCTGGCCAGGGAATGAACCTGTGCCACCTGCAATGGAAGGCAAAGTCTTAACCACTGCATCACTAGGGAAGTCTTCCTGGTTTTTATATTTTTAAATGGTTAAAAAACTCAAAATTTAAGATTTCATGAAACACGAAGGTGGTATGCAATTTGGGTTTCAGTGTCCATGAATAAAGTCATACTGAAACATGCCACCCTCACTTTTTTCTGTTTTACCTGTCGCTGCTCTTAATGGCAGAGTCGAACAGCTGATACAGAGGCCACATGGCCCAACCAGCCCCACGGATTTTCTGTCAGCCCCTTCACAGAGCAAGGTGCTCATTCCCGTGTTTTTCTGTGTTGCCCTAGTGAGCTCTCCTTTCTCTGAACTGCTATCCCATTGATGGTTTCCATCACACAGTTGTTGAGTGTATAAGAAACTCTCATTGAATTGTCATTGTGTGTTGTTCAGTCACTAAGTCTTTTCTGACTCTTTGGGACCCTGTAGACTACAGCACGCCAGGTCTCCCTGTCCCTCACCATCTCCTGGAATTCACCCAAGTTCATGTCCATTGAACTGGTGACGCCATCCTCAAAGTCATCTCATTGAATTAACTGAGTCCAATGTATTACTTTAGTTTCCTGTAGAATCATGAATGCTGTATTAGTTTCTTTGGCTGTCACAGCGCAGCAGCACAGGCCAGGGGCTTAAGAAACAGCATCTGTTTCCTCGTGGTTCTGAGGCTAGAGCTCTGAGGCAAGGTGTCAGTGAGGTTGGTTTCTCAGAAGGCCTCTCTGCTGGCTTGCGGATGCTAAATTCTCTCTGTGTCCTCACGTGGCCTTTTCTCAATGTGCCAGTAGCTATGATATCTCTGTTTCTTATAAGGACGCTGGTCACATTGGATTAGAGCCCCACCCTTACGATAGCCTTTCACCTTAATTACCTCCGTAAAGGCTGTACCTCCAAATGCAGTCACAGTGGGGGTGAGAGCTTCCACATATGAATTTCAGTTCAGTTCAGTTGCTCAGTCGTGTCCGACTCTTTGCGACACCATGAATCATAGCATGCTAGGCCTCCCTGTCCATCACCAACTCCTGGAGTTCACTCAGACTCACGTCCATCGAGTCAGTTCAGGAGGACATAATTCAGTCATAATATGTAACAAGGGATACACTTCTGGGGGACTTCCCAGGTAGCACAAGTGGTAAAGAATCTGCCTGCCAATGCAGGAGATGCCAGAGATGCGGCTTTAACCTTTGGCTGGGGAGGATCCTCTGGGGTAGGAAGTGGCAACTCACTCCAGTATTCTTGCCTGGAGAATCCCACGGACAGAGGAGCCTGGTGGGCTACAGTTTATGGAGTCACAAAGATTCAGACACAGCTGAGCACACACTTTTAAGATGTACCCTTTTAAATCAGATTATGATATCCTGGAGTAGAAAGGGGTGACAAAGCATAATGCTCACTCTTTTATTGTCAGATCGGGCCACACTAGTCTGAGCTTTAATACTTGATTCTCTCCATTATTATTGCTGACTCTAACCACATTGAGTCTGATTGACTGACTGCGTTGCTTTTCTCAGTTCTCATCTCCAGACTGCAAGGGTTTACATCTCTAGAGACAAGTCATATAAAAGAACAAAGTACAACACTGGAGACCTTGAAGGGAAAGCAGAAAAGACAACAAAGAAAGATTGTGTAAAATAGAAGAGCATTTTCAGTACCTTCTAAAGTCGTTAGAACATTCTGCCCTAACCTCAAGTGGGAGTGAGAAGCAGAGAACGTTGAAGATAAACAAACACGCCGTCATCCTGTCTCTGCCAAGCGTTGCCTCTGTTGGCATTGTCTCCCTTTGATGGGACAGTGATTGGAGGCTGTTAATAATCACCACTGCATGCATTTAGGACTGGTCTTCTGGGCTGTGCTAGGTTCAGCAAATGCTTTGTCTAAGTAAGTGTGTCCTACGTAGGGGGCGAACGTGGTGTCTGACTTGTCACAGAAAATTTTGAAATTATATAATTTTCTGAAGGGTAATTGCTTAAGATGTTACAGAAAATTTGGAACTGATATACTTTTATAAAGAATAATTTTTTAAGATGGGGAAAAATAGAATTATTTTTAAATGTAAAAGTGAAAAAAATTGGCCTTATCTAAAGAACATATGGAAGAACACATTTCTGAATCGCATCCTGCTAAAAAAAATCCTTCTCCGGTCTCAGTTTTCTCCCCCCGCCCCCCACTGTTACGCCAGTTCCAGTTCCAAATATGTAAATGGCGCCACTAAGGTGTCCGAGGGTGTGGTTATTCTACCAAAATCACAGAGGGAGATTTCTTATCCTTGTCAACTTCTCATTTCCTCTGGTTCTAGATCTGTCCTGTTAAGCCGATCAAGTTACTCTTTGCTTGACTTGATGGCAGTGAACACGGAGATAGAACTAAGTGTGTGTGTGTGTGTGTGTGTGTGTGTGTGTGTGTGTGTGCACGCCCATGCATAATCTGTGCTTCTGTGATATTGACATGGCTAAAGAGGTGTGTTCTATTTGGAAGAAAGCATCAGATAGGTTAAGCAAAGTTTCCTTTTTTAAGTCTGTTATTGAATCTGCTACAATATTGCTTCTGTTGTTTTTGTTTGGGTCTTTTGGTCAGAGGTGTCAGGGATCTTAGCTCACTGACCAGGGAACAAACCTGTACGCTCTGCATAGGAAGGCAAAGTCCTAACCACTGGACTGCCCAGGGATTCCCTAAGCAAAGTTTCTAAGAATGTCAAAATAGTACTTGATAGGTTACTTGGAAGACTAGATTTAAGCAGGCTTTGTGTCCCTTATGGCAGAAAGTGAAGAGAAACTAAAAAGCTTCTTGATGAAAGTGAAAGTGGAGAGTGAAAAAGTTGGCTTAAAGCTCCACATTCAGAAAATGAAGATCGTGGCATCCGGTCCCATCACTTCATGGGAAATAGATGGGGAAACAGTGGAAACAGTGTCAGACTTTATTTCTGGGGGCTCCAAAATCACTGCAGATGGTGATTGCAGCCATGAAATTAAAAGACGCTTACTCCTTGGAAGAAAAGTTATGACCAACCTAGATAGCATATTCAAAAGCAGAGGCATTACTTTGCCGACTAAGGTCCATCTAGGCAAGGCTATGGTTTTTCTAGTAGTCATGTATGGATGTGAGAGTTGGACTGTGAAGAAGGCTGAGCGCCGAAGAATTGATGCTTTTGAACTGTGGTGTTGGAGAAGACTCTTGAGAGTCCCTTGGACTGCAAGGAGAGCCAACCAGTCCATTCTAAAGGAGATCAGCCCTGGGATTTCTTTGGAGGGAATGAAGCTAAAGCTGAAATTCCAGTACTTTGGCCACCTCATGCGAAGAGTTGACTCATTGGAAAAGACTCTGACGCTGGAAGGGATTGGGGGCAGGAGGAGAAGGGGACGACAGAGGATGAGATGGCTGGATGGCATCACTGACTCGATGGACGTGAGTCTGAGTGAACTCCGGGAGTTGGTGATGGACAGGGAGGCCTGGAGTGCTGCGATTCATGGGGTTGCAAAGAGTCGGACACGACTGAGTGACTGAACTGAACTGTGCTGAAATGATAAAAGCACAGCAGAACTGTGTCCCAGCTGGGTGACCTTGGAGTAAATGGCTAGCTTTTCTAGTTATCTAATCTGGACACACTAGGATAATTGTTTATATCACAGAGTTCATTTCTACAACTTTAACTTTTGCAACAAGAAGTGGAAAAAATAGTGAAAACAGCTCAAGAAAAATCCCACTTATCCTTAATTAGTGCAAAATGAAAAATGTATACAAAGCAATTAAAAAATGATTGCAAAAAGTGAATTTTTTGATGAATAGTTCCATAAACTTTATCTTATGTGCAGATTTGGGTAACTGCCCTCTAACTGGAATTTAACACTGTATCATCATCACTTAGAAACTCCTGAGGATGGTTTTGAATGTTGAATCATTGTAACAGCTAGTAGACTTGCATATTTTCTTTAAGAAGGATGATTTTTTATGATTTTTCCACTTCTGGGAAGCTCAGTTGGGTAAAAAATCTGGTAAAAAAAAAAAGTGGTAAAATCTGTCTGCCAATGCAGGAGATGTAAGAGATGCTGGTTCAATCCCTGGGTTGGGAAGATCCCCTGGACTTGGAAATGGCAACTGGCTTCACTATTCTTGCCTGGAAAAGTCCCGTGGACAGAGGAAGCTGGCAGGCTACAGTCCTTGGGGTCGCAAAACGTCAGCCACGGCTGAGTATCTGAACACAGGGAGTTCAATTATGATAATCAAGTGGCATATTTCTTCTTATAAGACATTTTATCATAATACCTAAGAGGATTTAAGATGATGTTTTTTTTGGAAATGACAAAGAATTTGTTAAAAGTTTCTGAGCTCACTCTTTAACAAGGATAATATTCAATTTACAGTGCTTGAGCAGGGGCATCCCTGGTGGCTCAGTAGTGAAGGATCCACCGTCAATGCAGGAGACGCATAAGACGTAGGTTTGATCCCTTTGTCAGGAAGATCCCCTGGAGGAGAAAACGGCAACCCACTCCAGTATTCTTGTCTGGAGAATCCCCATGGACAGACGACCCTGGCTGGCTACGGTCCATAGGGTCACAAAGAGTTGGACACAATTGCGCAAGTGAGCACACATGCATGTATTCTAGAACAGACTCTGAAGGTTAAGGACATGTTCTGATACAACTAGGGAATTAGATTCAAACCTCATGTCTTTGCTCACACACCAGCATCCTCTTCTGGGTGTTCTGTATCGTCACATCTGTGCTGACGGGACATGTCTTTGACTTCAGGGCTAAGATCTTCTGTCATATGGTTCTTTTCTTTAGTAACCCAAGCTAACCTGCATAGGTTAGAAATTATTCCTCTCCTAAGTTCTTTTGTTCTTCCACAAATATTTACTGGGTACATACTCTCTGGTGAGCCCAGAACATGGTACCTGGACATAGCTGGACCCCTGCCCTCATGGAGGTCCAAACACAGTAGGAGTGGAAACTAGGGGATAAGAAGTTATAATACCAAAGTGAGGTGGTTAGGGTGTCCAAGGGATGTCTAGCTACCAGGAAGAGTAGCTAACCTGAGCCTGCAGAGAGTCTTGAGAGGTTTCATGATAAAATGACATTTAGGGTGAGTTATGAAAAGTCCAAGGAAGTTTTCTAGGTAAAAGAAAAGGACAGAAAAAAAGTGAAGGTGAGACAGAAACAAAGGCACACAGGTGGTATGGAGGCAAACCAGAGGGGACAATGGCAACAGGTGAGCCAGAGACGAGCTCTGTCCAAGTTTGATTTGAGGGCACCGGGTCCCCTTGCCTGCGATGACAAGGGGCCATCTTTCCATAGACTCATGACAACTTTGCAACACCACTCAGCCCAAGCACACCACACAGAGTGGGACCATGGTCCTTATCATATTATCAGGACTCTGGCAAGGCTCAGCCAGCGCAGAGTGGGGGCTCTGACTCTAGAATGTTCCTGCTTTTACTGTGATTATACAGCTGTCACTCTTGTTTTCTTTCTGCTTTGGTTTGATTCCTTTGGACTTGAAACCTCCAAAATGAGTTTGCATTTGTACAAACTGTATTCATTTCTGTGTTTTTTTTTTTTTTCCAAATGTTTTATATTCCTGTTTCTGCTTTAAGACAAATTCAAATTCAGACAAACAAAATACCAAGAACCAGTTTACTTTTTCATTTAATGTAGAAAAGCTATAAAAAGTGACATGGATACTAAGATATCCACATAGGCATTTCAAAATATAACATGGGAAAGAGTAGACTGCTTCAAAAGAGAATATGTGTTTCTAGAGGAACAAGAAAAATGCTGAACTAAAACCACTCTCTGGACATAGATTTTATAACACACCTAAAGGATATTAACTCTGACACCAGTCAGCTACAATAAAGGACTAATTTTATTACAGCCTTTGAAAAGAATCCTACACCCCAAGTGATTATACAACAGCTGTAAAGTTTTGATGTGAGCTCTCTCTAACACAGAAGGTTTTTCCTTATTTCTCATCTGTCTGGTTATGGCTATAGCTTTGACCTTCTATATGTCACTCATCCAGAGAATACATTAACTCTGTCTTGAAGCTCCTACCTCAGAGTATTTGAAGAAACTACATGAGTTAAATGTTACCAGAGGGGTTAAACACCTATGTTACCCTTTGAAAACAAAGATTTCAAAAGGGCACATTTATATACTTCCAGCTACTGTTTTGTTAACGTTTGTTCAATTTAATGGCTCTCTTCTTTGAGAGTCCATGATGGGGAAACATGAATTGGCATTCTGTTCAGCAGACCAAGGAAGGACCAAATCTGAGCTATCCCCTGAACTTATCAAAGCAAATGTTTTCACCTTGTTGTAGGGAGTTCTGTGTGCTAGATTCAGCCAGCAACTGCTTGGATTAAGTACTCATGGTTTGAAATTGGCTCCATTTCCTAAGAATAAAGCTGTGCCTGAGAAGGGCTATTGAACTTTTCTTTACTAAGTCTTCTCCTTATCTTGTATTGAATGCATATTAAACGCATGAAAGGAAGATAACATCTACAGAGTATCAAATATGCAATAAATTCAGTAAATCTGATCAAAATGTTAACTCTGATTTTCTTTAAAATATAGATAAAATGATTTCTTTTGAAATAAAAATATTTCAATGGCTGAATGTCTCATCTTAAAACTGTCTCATAATGGCTCTTTAGATGACTTAGATGATGTCTATATATTAAAAATAAAGGTAAGAATTGCCAATAAATTTGACCAGAAAGTCAGGGAAGACCATCTAAGTCTCCTAGTCTGAGCTGGCCATCAGCGGTGATGACCAGCATTGGCTGACCATATCAATTAAGTTAATCAAAGACATTCCAAATCACAATTTATATAGGCTGCTGGGAAATCAGGCCGACTAGTCAATAATTCTCTCCAGATTGATTCAACCTCAGCAATATCTTTTATTGTCAAATGTTTTATTTCTATCTACTTTTGAGAAAAAAAATTCTGTATCTTTTTTTGGGAGGGAGGGTTTGGTGAATTTAGTCTATTACATGGGTATGATTTCTCTCGAGAGAAGTGTATGAAGTTACAGGTAGATGAGTGGAAATAAAATGATTATGATTCATCTGTGGTTGGTATTTTCCCAAAGTGGAATTCATTTAAATTAATTCACCACTCAAAAAGGAAATTGTCTTGAGTCGATGGAAGATAACTCCAGCTACCGTCATACAGAGCAACAAGTTTCCAGGTTCAAGATGAGAAGAGAAATAGATTGTTTGTACTAGTTCCCGTTCTTGTTACAACTGTCGTTATTAGAATGGATTCATGTCGTGCCATTTTCTGTTCTTTTGCTTTTTTTTTGGTCACAAGAACAAGACATGAGAATCTCAATGGCTAGTGTTATCTGTGAAAGGCAGTAAACTATTCTGCCTCCACCTTTTATGCAGTCTTCTTTTGATTGACTCAGTGTTCTGCCTCTTTCTCCTAAGTTACCAATGGTGCGAAAAGAAAAGACGAGAAATGGCTGCCTAATCAAATGAAGAACATTAGAAAGGTCAGAACTGGAGTCTCGGCCACTGGCTTTCACAGCATGGATGAAACACATTTTTAAAGAAAAAACGTATTCTTGTGACAAAGATTGCCATAAGAATAGAAAATGTCGGATCAAGAATCTATTCATGTGACAATGATTGTGATAGGAATGAAAATAGTGCCCACTTTACCCTTTCTCTTTATAATCATAGTAAAGTAACTTCCTGTGGTGCCCACTTGGGAGCTGAACTTGAGAATTCTGAAACTGGAGGAGAAAAATCAAAGGAAGAATGAAGCATAATGAAAGAAGAATCAACATTTAGGTGACCACCCAAGGTAGAGACAAGTCTCAATTACAGAATGTGGGTGGTTTGAAGTAAAAGTCTGGTAAAATTGGTCTGCAGATAAACCACATAGAGTTAAACAGGAGTCCTATTTCTATACTTCCATTGCCTTTGAAATATCTAACTGTGAACCTTAAATTATGTAAATAACAAAACTGATTTCTAAGTACATGTGAACTTGTAATTAGGTCTTTCAAAAAACACAATATATTGATTATTTTTTTCTGTGACAACAGATGACAAATTACTCATTATTATTATTTTTTTTTCTGAGTCCTTTTCCAGCACAGACTCCTAAGCTGAAGCTTGTAGGGCACTCAAATCCCTGTTGAATTAAACTGAGTTAAGAAAAATTGTTAAGAAGTAGTAGTGGACAGCAGTAGCCCTCCCAAGTTTAAAGTGAATTTAAGTGATATTTCAATATATATGATATTTAAGATATTATTACTAAAGTAATAATTGAATCAGGAAACCAAGTGATATCTCAAGAGTGCTATGCCTTTATTGAGAAACAAGAACAAATAATAAAATAAAAACCTTTGCACTAGCACTCTAAGTTAATAATTCACATCCTTAGATATTTACCATGTACCTAATGTTTACAACTTAGGGCTTCCCTGGTAGCTCAGCTGGTAAAGAATCCACTTGCAATGCAGGAGACCCTGGTTCGATTCCTGGGTTGGGAAGGTATGCTGGAGAAGGGATAGGCTAACCACTCCAGGATTCTTGGTCTTCCGTGGTGGTTCAGCTGGTAAAGAATCTGCCTGCAATGCAGGAGACCTGAGTTTGATCCCTGGGTTGGGAAGACTGCCTTGAGAAGGGAACAGCAACCCACTAAAGTATTCTGGCCTGGAGAATTCCATGGACTCTATAGTCCACAGGGTCTCAAAGAGTTGGATACAACTGAATGACTTTCACTTCACTTTTCACTTAATATTTACAATCAGATGTGTGTTCCTGGCCTCTGCAGTGCTGCTTCTCTCCAGTAACTCTTTGCCAATGCACTGTCCGTTTGCCTGAAGTTTGCAACAACAATAACAAAAAAAAGAGAAAGAAGTGGAGTCATATATATTTATACTTGTATTTATGATTTTTTAAATTGAGATATAATTAAAATATAACATTATATTAGTTTCAGGTGTACAACATAACAATTGGGCATTTGTATATATTGTGGAATGATCACCACAGTAAATCTAGTTGGCATTTATCACTATACATAGTTAGAAAATTTTTTTTCTTGTGCTGAGAATTTTTGACATCTATTCTCTTAGCAATTTTCATATATACACTACAGTACTATTACATATAGTCATCATGCTCTACTTACACCCCCAGGACTTATTTACTTCATAATTGGAAGTGTACAGCCTTTGACTCCCTTCACCTGTTTTGCTCACCCCTCATCCCTCACCTAGGGCAACTACCAAGATATTCTCTGTATCTCTGAATTTAGGTTTTTTTTTTTTAGATTCCACATATAAGTGAGATCATATGGTATTTGTCTTTCTCCATCTGACTCATTTCACTGAGCACAGTGCCCTCCAGGGCCATCCATGCTGTTGCAAATGTCATATTTATGATTTTTTATTAGTCGTATACATATTGGGAAGGGATAATCAATAACAGACTGACTTCTAAAACAAGACTTCAAAAGACAAGGATTTGATTGATTAAGATTTTTCTGTGTGGTTTTATATGAGTATTTGGAACAAAGGGCAGCAGATTTATCATCCACAACTTGAGACCACTAAGTTTACTTATCCCAGACAATGTGGGGTTGCTTTTCCATTTTCAGGAATATCCTCAAAGATCAAGGCTGAATCTTAGCTTTAAGCATAAACATTAGTTCCAAAACGGTTGTCCATATGCTATATCGGTATTTACATTGTGTGATATTATATAACAAAAGAAGCAAGCCCTGCAAGTTCTGGAATACACAGACTTGGAAAAGAACAGTAAAGTTCAGTGCAAACTCCTACATGCATTATACTTTTAAGTTTGCCATCACAATATGAATAAACAGGAAAATTCCTTGGCTGGAATTTGACTGTTAGCTCCTTGAAGGAAGGGACAATGCCTTGGTTTTTTAAATGTTAAACATTTTATTTACGTATAATTGGTATATAATGTGCAGTGGCACTAGTGGTAAGGAACCCACCTACCAATGCAGGGGCATAAGAGATGCTAGTTCAATCTCTGGGTCTGGATGATGCCCTGGAGGAGGATCATGGCAACCCACTCCAGTTTTCTTGCCTGGAGAATCCCATGGACAGAGGAGCCTAATGGGTTACAGTCCACGGGGTCACAAGCGTCAGACACAGCCAAGCACCTACCAGCAACTACCAACTACTCACCCAGCGGTGCTCAAAGCCAGGAAAGTCTAATGTGTGCTATCATTTATCTTTGAAATCTTCCTGCTCTTATAAGGGAGAAGCATTTTTCTCTCTTAGCCTTCTTAAGTGTTGCAAAGAGCATTTATATTCCTAATTGATGTTCTTAAGGCATGTCAGATTTTGTCTTTGTCATTTAGAAACCATGATTCACAAACAAGGTTGGGTACATCAGCTGCCTAAGGGGATATCACTATTGGGGTGGCCCTGGGATTGAGGCAGAAGCAGGAACGCCCATAACATCTTGAGAGTAAGCAGAAAGTAAAACTACATGAAAGAGATTTCGATACGATCTGGAATTCCTTGAGGAGGCCAAGTCCCATTCAATACCTTTAAAGCCAGTATGAATGCTTAGAGATTGTGACTTTTTAGTACGTGCCCATTTGTTTTAATCTCCTGCCTTAATTTTATTTAAATATTCAAATTGACGTTTATTTTTCCACAGTCTTAGAGATTGTCCTTGAAACATAATGTCGAAGAATCTGGCTTATGGGGTAGCTTTTTAGCACAGTAATTTTCACTTTTAAGGGATCTTCATCTTATCATGAAAATGTAAAATCATTTTATAGATTTAATTTGATGAAAAATTTAAAAATTATTAGAATCAAGAACACATTATGTGTAGTCATGGAAGAGGAGCCAGTGATTGAGGGAGGAAAGGCACCATGATCCTCCTCTCATGGACACAGTTTTGAGAAATTTAGAACCGGATGTTAATTTAGGGGCCTGCTCTACCTTTTCAGACTGGGCGAATATTAATCAGAAACTCTTCAGAACAAAACAGGAAAAGATATTTTTCTATCGTCTGTCTCTCTTCAATTCAGCAAAATAATTGACTTAAGTATCTTTTTAACCACAGTGCAGCTGGGAGGTGACACACTTCTATTTTCAGACAATCTTGATTTTTCAGGGACCCATAGCATCCTTTATTGAGCTTGGTCCAAATGGAGAAACTCAACTGATGAAATCCCTGGTACCTGGGGAAACAGCCTCTGCTTATATATGGTCAATGGTATGGAATGATTTACTTTTCAAGGAAATCCATTTTACTTTTCAATAATTCTTTTTGAAAATATTTATTCTCATTTATTTGGCTGCGCTGGTCTTAGTTGCGGCATGCAAGATTTCGAGTTGCAGCATGCAAACTCTTAGCATGTGGGATCTAGCCCTCCAACCAGGGAGCAAGCCAGGCTCCCCACATGGGAAGGTGGAGTCTTAACCCCTGGATCACCAGGGCAGTCCCTTATTTTTGAATAATTGTACTGTTAGAACATTCTTTCTGATCAAACACAAACTGCTTCCCTATAATTTCCAACCCTTACATTTCTTTCCACTTTCTAGAACTTCATCAAATTAAATTTCACATGGAGATCATTCATATGTGTGGCATGCTGAGTTTCAAAATCAAACGCTCTAAGCTTCTTCAGCTGCTCCTCACAGGTAGTGGTTGTGAGACTTCTCTTTTTTGACTCTTTGAATGCTCTCTAGATTGCTATTGTCTTCCTAAGGTACACTGGATAGAACTATGTATCAAAATGTCATCTGAATAACAAAGAGTATGATGGTTCTTTCACCTCCTTTAATCTGAAAACTGTGCTTTTTATGATGTAGCCTAGAATATCTTTCTCTTTTCAGCACTTGCTAAATGAGCTCAAAAGAATCTAAAAATCCAAGTGTTAAACACCAAGAACTTCTGACACATCAGCACCTCTTCCTTCTTCTGTACCATTGCAAGCACTTGAAGGGAAAAATAGTTATTTAAGGACATTGTTCATATTTTTCTAGGGTGATAAAATCATGATATTTTGGAATTAGATGCAACTTTAGAAGTCATCTAATACAATCCTTAAACTTCACAAAAATTTGAAAGTCTGGAGAAAAAATAAGTGCATTGAGCAAAGAACATGTGACTATGTGTTGAGGTAGGACTAGGTCCTCAATCTTTGGTTTTGCTGAGAAGAGAAATGTTGTCTAATACCTCCTTAACTAAGACAGAAGAGTAATAGTCTACTGACCTTTAGTAAAGCAAACTGGTTGAGCCCACAGGTTGACATGAATCATTACTATTTTTAAACAAATGTAAGTGAGTTATATCCAGCTAGAGATCTGCATGGCAAAAGGCAACTTGATTATTTCTTTAACATCAAAGTGTGGAATTATTTTACCATCTTCTAAATGCTCGGCCTCTGGCCACTTTGGGGTCTCCAAGTGATTATGCTACTCTCTCTCTCTCTTTTTTTCTTTTTACTTCTTTCAAGCGGTGCAAGGATAGAGTAGCAGAAAAAGATGTAGTACACCAGGAACAGGAAACCACAGAAGAGAAACTGTTTCTTTATCTTGCTCTCTGGCAGTTATTCCTCTTATAACAGTGAGAGAGGGCGGGAGGTGCATTTCTGTCAGATAAGCAGCAAGATGGGCTTTCACGGGGTTGGGGATAAACTCCCTGCACATTTAGAATTCATTTTCAGGGGAAAGAAAATTTCAGGATTAGTGAGAGAAGTAAAGAATTGTGCCCCAAGTTAGCTGTTAATAGTGGGAAGCAGAAAAGTATAACACAGTTGATTGACAGTCTGTCTGCATAACCCAACTGCCTGTGAAAATGAAGATATTCAGATACTAATTCCATGGGTGTGGAAATCTTCCAGTGCTTTCAAGAAATGCTCCCCAAGACACAGTGGTGTAAAGTCAAGGATAGTAATCACTGATGAGAGTTGAAGGGCTTGGGCTGTGCAGTTAGCCTGCTCATTTGCATCGAAGTTGATCTCTTACTCACTACATGTCTTTGCACAAGTTAGTTAACCCCTCTAAGCTCCATCTCCTGGATGTAAGTTGGAAATAACATTTATTATGAAACAACTTTAGAAACTTGTGTAAGTGAAATAAAATCATGCTTCTAAAGGACTTAGTACAGTGTCACGCCAGGTACCCTGTAAGTCTTCCATGCATATTGATAATCCTGAGTATTTCTTTAGAAGTTTCTCTAAATGCTATCTTTATAAATATGATACTATTTAGATTATACATAGAAATATAATCCAAATGAGAATGAGATAGTTGGATGGTATCACCGACTCAGTGGGCATGAGTTTGAGCAAACTCAGGGAGATAGTGAAGGACAGGGAACGCTGGCGTGCTGCAGTCCATGGGGTTGCAAATAGTCAGATGCAGCTTAGCAACAATAACAGCAGCTATATATATATATATATATATATATATATATATATATGCATGTGTGTGTGAATATGTATATACATACACACATATGTATATATAAAGATATATATTAAGTATTTTGGGGCTTCCCTCACAGCTCAGTCAGTAAAGAATCTGCCTGCAACGCAGGAAACCCAGGTTTGATCCCTGGGTCGGGAAGATCCCCTAGAGAAGGAAATGGCAACCCACTTCAGTATTCTTGCCTGGAAAATCCCATGGGTTGAGGAGCCTGGCAGGCTATATAGTCCATGGGGTTGCAAGAGTTGGACACGACTTAGTGATTAAACCACTGCCATACTAAATATTAGGGCTTTCCTAGTGGCTCGGACAGTAAAAAAATCTGCCTCCAATGCAGGAGCCAAGGGTTTGATCCATGGGTCAGAAATATCTCCTGGAGAAAAGAATGGCAACCCACTCTAGTATTCTTGCCTGGAGAATTCCATGGACAGAGGAACCTGGCAGGCTATAGACCATGGGGTCGCAAAGAGTAAGACACGACTGAGCGACTAACACTTTTGTATTAAATATTAAATATATAATATCTAAATAATATCATATATATCTTATTTTAAAATAGTATCGTATATATTCATACATAAATTATATGCATACACATCTGATTTTGAAATTGGAATGTGGGCAGCAAAGTGTGGGATTTGGCTGAGAGAGGCTGGATTGTATGGGCAGGCAAACAGGATGTAGTATCTCAGAGCAGCAGAAAGGGCTGAAGTATACTCCTTGTTGTTAAAGAATAGTCTGGGATATCGAGTAAACTATTGGATTAAAAGGAGATCAAGTGTTCCAGGAGGTTAATATACACCAAACACTTGTTGTGTCTCTTTATTACATCCGTGTGAGATTAGACTGCTAGCAAGTGGTGGAGTCTTTCAAACACATAGGGTTATTGCCATTTAGATCATGAAGTTACAGTTGAAGACCTCCTGTCACCTAGTGTCGATGTACCCACATTACAGGCTTTGTTTATTTGCTGCTGCTGCTGCTGCTAAGTCACTTCAGTCGTGTCCAACTCTGTGCGACCCCATAGACGGCAGCCCGCCAGGCTTCCCCATCCCTGGGATTCTCCAGGCAAGAACACTGGAGCTGCAATTTCCTTCTCCATTGTTTATTTGAGAACTGAAGAATTTTACATGGTCAAAGTAAAGTCTGATGTTGTAAAGTACAACATTGCTTAGGAACCTGGATTGTTAGGTCCATGAATCAAGATATGGTTAGATAGCATCACCACCTCAATGGACATGAATTTGAGCAAACTCCGGGAGACAGTGGAGGACAGAGAAGCCTGGCGTGCTGCAGTCCATGGGGTCTCAGAGTCAGACATGACTTAGCGACTGAACAACAACAGAAGACATTGCGCATGCAAAGTTTTAGAGGAAACTTACAATTCTGAAGGGAAAGTGACAATATTTGTCACCGCACCAACCAACGCATTTGACCAGAAGATATGCTGTTTTCTCTTCAGAAAAACTTAGGTTGGAACTTTATCAGGTGTGCAATCATGGATGAACTTTTTAACCTCTGGGAAGTGAGCTTTATTTCTTCTTATGCATAATTGTGATAAAGTTTCACAGTTTTCAAAATTTTTAATGCATTAGAAATAACACATGTTCAAAATATCTAGCACAGTTCTTGGTACATATGAGAGGCTCGGTGCGTAAAATGTACTTGCTTCATGTGTATGTTTAACTTAACTAAAAACAACTATGGAGAGAGAAGAGGGGAGAAGAGGAAGTAGGAGGAGGGGTAGGGAGAGGGAGCATGGGGAGGACGGAGAGAAAAGCTTAGACTGAAAGCAAAGAGAGAGAGGAAGTTAATAATGGTTGGTTAAGTGTCTACTCCTAGAAATTACAAGTGCAATTTAAGTGGCTTTATGGGAGTAATTTTGGCTTAATTTCATTCTTACACATTGTCTTAAAAAAAGTGAAAAGTGAAATGCACTTAACTGAATTAGTGGTAACAGAAATATTAAAATAATAGTATAATAACACTACAATAGGAAAGACAGAATAAATGTGTCTCTATTTTAAAAGTATTAATGAGGACTCAGTGAGGCTGAGATGTAGAATGTCTGACCAGTAACTGATGTTCTGAAATGTGAATTCTCTTCTCCATTGTTGCAGACATATCCCCTTCAAATTCCTATAGTGTCACTCACTCGTCAGAACCTTCCAACAGGCCACCGAATTATGATTTACATATCTTAGCTTTTCCTCACCCCCACATTTTGTTGCTGTCTCAGCTGTGTCCGACTCTTTGCGACCCCGTGGACTGCAGCAGCCCAGGCTTCCGTGTCCTTTACCATCTCCTGGAGCTCGTGAAACATGTTCATTGAGTCAGTGATGCCATTCAACCACCTTGTCCTTTGCGGTTCCCTTCTCCTCCTGCCTTCTATCTTTCCCAGCATCAGGGGCTTTTCCAGTGAGCTGGCTCTTTGCATCAGGTGGCCAAAGTACTGGAGCTTCCGCCTCAGCATCAGTCCTTCCAAAGAATATTTAGGACTGATTTCCTTTAGGATTGACTGGGTTGATCTCCTTGCAGTCCAAGGGACTCTCAAGAGTCTTCTCTAACCCCACAGTTCAAAAGCACCATTTCTTAAGCACTCAGCTTTCTTTATAGTTCAACTCTCACATCCATACATGACTACTAGAAGAGCCATAGCTTTGACTATAGAATGTTGATTTGATTATCTGCTTTCACAGAGCACTAACAATTATTTTCTTAGTGATTATGAACTTAGTTTGGGAGGCAGAGGAGTTTTTTAACTTATACTGAAATATGGGAACATTTAAATTACATCTTTTAATTTACTTCAGTTCCAAAGTTAATCATAATCTGTCATTGTTCTGGTCTGCCTGCAATATCTAACTCCCTAAATTTTCATCATCTAAGTTTGTTGCAGTTTTTTGGTTTTTTTTTTTCCGGGGCGGGGAGATTAGCAATTAGATTTTATTTTTTAATTAATTAATTTTTTATTGAAGGATAACTGCTTTACAGAATTTTGTTGTTTTCTGTTGTTTTCTCCCTTTTGAACCTCCATCCCATCTCCCTCCCCATCCCACCCCTCCAGGTTGATACAGAGCCTCTGTTTGAATTTCGTGAGCCATACAGCAAATTCCTGTTGGCTATCTATTTTACATATGACAATGTAAGTTTCCGTGTTACTCTTTCCATACATCTCACCCTCCCCTCCCTTCTCCCCATGTCCATAAGTCTATTCTCTATGTCTGTTTCTCCATTGTTGCCCTGTAAATAAATTCTTCAGTACCATTATTTTAGATTTCATATATATATGTTAGAATACAATATTTATCTTTCTCTTTCTGACTTACTTCACGCTGCATAATAGGTTCTAGGTTCATCCACCTCATTAGAACTGACTCAAATGTGTTCATTTTTATAGCTGAGTAATATTCCATTGTGTATATGTACCATAACGTCTTTATCCATTCATCTGTTGATGGACATCTAGGTTGCTTCCGTGTTCTAGCTATTGTAAATAGTGCTGCAATGAACAATGGGATATATGTGTCTTTTTCAATTTTAATTTCCTCAGGGTATATTCCTAGGAGTGGGATTGCTGGGTCATATGGTGGTTTTATTCCTAGTTTTTTAAGGAACCTCCATATCGCCTTCCATAGTGGCTGTATCAATCTACATTCCCAACAGTGCAAGAGTGTTCCCTTTTCTCCACACCCTCTCCAGCATTTATTGTTTGTAGACTTTTTGATGATGGCCATTCTGACTGATGTGAGGTGATATCTCATTGTAGTTTTGATTTGCATTTCTCTAATTATGAGCAATGTTGAGTATCTTTAAAAAAAATATGGGACGCTTCACAAATTTGCATGTCATCCTGCACAGGGGCCATACTAATCTTCTGTGTATTGTTCCAATTTTAGTATATGTGCTGTGGAAGCAAGCACAAGTTTATTACAGTTTTCATAGTAACTGTTTTTGTTACTGATGTTTTATAGTAAACTATAAAGGGAAAAGCAATGATGGTGTTGCCACGGTTTCAGAAACATAGTGGAACCACCCCAGAACTTTGTCTCTCTTCTCCCTTCCCCAGGATTTAGGCTTTGGAACTTTACTAATTATTAAAGTCATAATTATCTTCCTCTTTCCCCTTTCTTGTCTTTCTTCTTCCATTCCTGGAGTGACATTTTGGGTGGTCAGATCTGAGAGCTCTATCTTAGGTTATATGAGAGTTGATGAGAATGGTCAAATGGACCACGAGTAAAGACCAAGGGTAAAGAGATGCTGTAAGTGTCGTACGTGAAAGGTCAAGGATGGCAGGTGCGTCCATGAAGGTTGCTGTGACTTTACAGCAGACAGGGTTCAGACACAGGTCAACAAAGCTATGGGGAGATCCATGTTAATGGCTACCTTGATCCACTCAAAAACAATTCCCTTAAGTCTTCTCCCCACAGTTGGTGCTTTTGAATTCTTAGGGGAACTAACAGCTGGCACTCAATACACGTCTGTCAATGGTGATAATATAAACAGGCTAACGATTCATTGGGGTGGGCTGGGAAGAGAGCTTTTATTGGTGCAGAATCAGTTTTCTCTCTGACCATCTTACATTTCTTATTGTCCTGTAGCCCCTGCAGTTTTGCTAGGTCCCAGGATTCCTATGGGCTTCCCAGGTGGCACAGGTGGTAAAGAATCTGCCGGCCAACAAAGGAGACGCAAGAAACCAGAGTTCTACCCCTGAGTTGGGAAAATCCCCTGCAGAAGGATGTGGCAATCCACTCCAGTATTCTTGCCTGGGAAATTCCATGAGCAGAGGAGCCTGGCAGGCTACAGTCCATGGGGTCACAGTCAGACGTGACTGAGCACACACATAGGGTTCCTGCTCATGGTTTGGGTGGCCCTGTGCTCTAAACCTCCTCCTGGTGTCGTGACCCAGGGACTCTGCTGTCCTTTGCTTCCTCCTTCAAGCCGCCTCTTGCATTTGGATTTGTGTGTTCTCCTGTAGCCTGCTGGTGGGAAAGGACAGCCTCCTCAGCTCACTGCTTCCTTCCTGGTGCTGAAGATAGGCACCCCAGCCATGTGAGCTCTTAGGTTTTTGATGCAATCACCATGGAGAAGTTGTACATGATTACAAAAACAAAAATTGTGAGTATGATACTAAAGTAATGGAACTCTGTAAAATATTTGCCTGCTAGATTGCTCCTACCCTTCTACAAACATCTATATTGTATGCCCTATCTTCTTCAAAACAAGGCTTAATTTCAAGATTAAAAGAGATTAACATGTGCCCATTTCTCCTAATTTGTCTCTGTTATGGGAAAGATTAGGGTGCTGCCTTTGTTTATTATGGTCTTGACTTAGTTTTAATTACACTGTCCCAGTATTTTGCACGGAGAAGGCAATGTCACCCCACTCCAGTACTCTTGCCTGGAAAATCCCATGGATGGAGGAGCCTGGTAGGCTGCAGTCCTTGGGGTCGCTAAGAGTCGGACATGACTGAGAGACTTCACTTTCACTTTTCACTTGCATTCATTGGAGCAGGAAATGGCAACCCGCTCCAGTGTTCTTGCCTGGAGAATCCCAGGGATGGTGGAGCCTGATGGGCTGCCATCTATGGGGCTGCACAGAGTCAGACACGACTGAAGCAACTTAGCAGCAGCAGCAGCAGTATTTTACAGCATGTTCCCTAATTTGAGGTTGTGTGATGTTTCCTTGTGATTAAAATCAGGGTATGCATTTTTAGCAGGAATAGCATATAAATGATATTGTCCTTTAGAAGGTAGATCATATTACTATACCCCTACCAATTACTGGGCTTCCCAGGTGGCTCAGAGGTAAAGAATCTACTTGCCAATGCAGGAGATGCGGGTTCTATCCCTGAGTCAGGAAGTTTCCCTAGAGGAGGGCGGGACAACCACTTCAGTATTCTTGCCTGGAGAATCCCATGGACAGAGGAGCCTGGCAGGCTACGGCCCATGGGGTCAGAAAAGAGTCAGACATGACTTAGTGACTCAACACCACTGCCAGTTACTAGTGGTAATGTTCACTTTTGTCATTTATTTAAGATGACATCTGCCAGGTTACTCTGTAATTGGCAAGTGTCTTATACAGAGATACCTTGAAATCTCACCTCTCTAAATTTTCAATTTTGTGTTTTATTGTATGTATACTATATTAGCAAAATGGTGAATGTATATAACTTATGAGCAACTTATCTATACCCATAGTGCTCAAATGCTCAATTTTTTTTTTTAATCAATAGGGGATTCTGATGAAATTTGTTTCAGAAACCACTGTTCTATTTCCGTTCCTTCCTTAGGCTTAACAGGATATCTCCCCATTGTTTCTTACAAGAAAATTTTGATTGTTGACTCTTTCCTATTATAATTTCCCCTTATCTACATTTTATACTCTTTTGGACCTACATGTATTTGAAACAGACTGCTTCATCTGTTTGCTAGGTTTTCTCAAATATTTTATTTGATCATTAATATTTTTGTTTTGCCACACCATGCAGCTTATGGGATCTTGTTCCCCAACCAGGGATTGAACCTGGGCTCTCAGCAATGAAAATGCGGAGTCCTAACCACTGGATCGTTAGGGGAGTCCCATATTTGCTGTTGCTGCTGCTGCAAAGTCGCTTCAGTTGTGTCCGACTCTGTGCAACCCCATAGACAGCAGCCCACTAGGCTCCCCCATCCCTGGGATTCTCCAGGCAAGAACACTGGAGCGGGTTGCCATTTCCTTCTCCAATGAATGCAAGTGAAAAGTGAAAGTGAAGTCTCTCAGTCATGTCCGACTCTTAGCGACCCCATGGACTGCAGCTTACCAGGCTCCTCCATCCATGGGATTTTCCAGGCAAGAGTACTGGAGTGGGGTGCCATTACCTTCTCTCCATATTTGCTAGTTTTATTAATAAAAGCACCTTCATTTATTATCGTGCTTCAGTGCCCAGCGTATTTATCTAGATTTTAAGGTAGTCAAAGTTTACCTCTTAAATGTTACATATGTCATATTCTATATATTTTTTATTAGGACTGTCCTCTGAATGTAGCATCTGTGTTTGATTTATTTCTCTACCTGCCATAATATGAACATAATGCCATGCACATAAAAAGCTCTCAATTAGGCTTTGTTTATTGAGTGAGTGAGTAGATAAACATCTGGTACAATGTTTGCACAGTGAGGAATCTGTTACTTTGGTTCAATGACAGTGGCAGACACTCTTGGATGGCTAACCAAGTCACCATTTCCAACTTTTTTCTAGCCAACTTCCAGTTAGTGTTGGGCATATGACATAGTTCTAGCTAATGAAAGAGAAAGGGAAGTCTGATATGCAGTTCTGAGACAATTTTCTGTTTTCTCCTGTAGCCACTGAATTTGTGCTTTCTTCCAGCTCTTTGCCTCGGATGTAGAAGTGATGGCTGGGCTGCAGCAGCCATTTTAATAACATGAAGGATAGATAAGAGAAAAGCACTGCTATTGATCTTTACAGTTTAAACTGAAGAAGCAAAACCAAGGACTATTTACTTTTGAGCATCTTGCTATATAAGAAAACAAATACAAATTGGTGTAAACCATTATATCTGGACATTCTTCTACCTGTTCAGATAAAATATTCTTGACTTATACTCTGATAGATCAGAGAAGCAAATACTGTTCTTTGATTTATTCAGAAATGCTTCTCTGAGAAGTGGGTGTTTCATGATCATTTTTGAGTTGGAGAACTGACCTGGGATATTTGAATTAGAAGAAATTCCCACATGCAGTTTTGCTTCAGATGCTGTCTGGAGATGGGGATAAAATAAGCAATATAAGAGGAGCTTATTTCTGGGATCTGCTGGTGGAGGGGTTATGGGATATCAGAGATGAGGACAGTGACCCGTGCCAATGTAAAACTTGGACAGCTGGCCACAGGAAGGTCCAACTCATAACAGGACAGGGAAACACGGCAGTTAGGTAAAGATAATGCGGCAGGCAGATCAGAAGCAGGGACATCGTAAGAAAGAAAGGGGAAACCTGCCAAAATCACTGGGGATGTTATGAAATTTGGGGCAGTGGGGTATAGTAAGAGCTCAGAGCCTACAAGTTCAGAAAGTTGTAATTAAAACCTTCTGGAATTCAAAACTCATTCTGCTATGTACTAGCTGAACAAGCTGGTGAATTCATGTCCTTTCTGAAGCTCAGGCTCCTGTCTATCTAATAAGAGATGTTTTATTACCTTTTTATGAGGTATGTACCTCAAGAAAGAGATGCAATATTTACTCAAATAGGGAGCGCTGGAAAGTTGTAAACAAATAACATTTATTGATAATAAACTGTAGTCCAACCTGAGGGTGATTTTACATGGCATGGATTTTACATGGATGTGGAAGAGAATTCCTGAAGATATAATCTCCCTTTGAGGGCTAGCCAGAGAAAGGGATGGTTTTTAATACAAGGTGTACCTCAAGCCTCAGCATCTTTTGTAGTTTTGTGTGCTTGAGTCTCAACAAAGTTGAATTAAAACCTCTGGTTTTCTGCCCAGTTTCGGAGGCCATGGTAGGAAAATTCAGTTCCCATAATCTTAGCAGTTTAGACCTCCTGATGGTTTTTAAGCCAATAGAGGTTGATGAATGTTACCTTTTGGTCTTTTCACCTGTTTTAATTGAGGAAACTTCTGTAAAATGCTGGTTTTGGTTCCAGCACACTCACTAGTCAGGGTTACTACTCAAAGCCAAACTCATTCAGCCAACAGCACTAAAAATACTCTTGGTTTCTGCCAGTCAATTTTCTTGTATTTTCACAATTAGTTGTTCTGCCTGGAAACTGCCTGCCAAAATGCAAATATCGTCCAAGGGCTGATGGAAATTTGAGAATGTGCTAAGCTGTGTAAGGTTTAAGAGCAACATTATTCATTCAGTATTTGAAATATTTAAACAAATGTAAATCAAAAAAAAAGAGAGATGAAATCTCATTATAAGAATGAATGGCTGCTTTCCACTCTTTCTACAATATAGGCTTGATCCCCATTTACATACCATTTGTAATATTAATATGATTGTAGTGAAATAAATCACATCCTTCACTTTTACATTTTTAATTACATTCTACTGCATTTGTTCTTTTGTTTATAGTTAACTAATAAAATATTTATTACATCTTACATATATGATAGTGGTTCTGTATTTTAATCAGATTTTACACATAATCTTTTCTCCATCTTTTAGTATCTTTTTATGACCCTATGCACCCCAGGATGTTGTTTTATGGAAACCTCATTATTTTTTAATGCATGGCTATTTATTAATGTATTGTGTATATAACACACTATGCATTTCTTTGAATTGATGAATACATTTACATCCACTTGAGAATAAAAATTCCCTGAAGAGCCAATCTCACATTTCTCTTGCTGTGCCAGAAGCCCATATGATTTTTTTTTTCTTGTTTTGTTGAGGAATGAAGAGTGAAAAGAAGAGAAGAAAAAGGCAGAGAAAAAAAGAGAGAGACAACGAGTAGTTTTTTAAGTTCCATTTTCCGAGAAACCTTTCTCCTGAGGTCAAAAATTAATGCCTCGCTGCAAAATGGAATTTTCAGGGCATGCAAATTAATTTACCCTTTGCAAATTCTTATATTTGATATGCATTTTATGTGGAGCCCTTGACCCACTGTTTCTTCAGTCCTTTTCCATGTGTTTTCTGAATTACCTCCTCCATTGCTCCACCATATTGCACTTAGAGGATTAGATATTAATTGCATGAAGAGTGAAGACCACAGTTAACTACAATAGCAGGTACCACTGAATGTAATCTTACAACTATAAAAAACAACAACAAATGACTATCATCAAAAACCCTGCTACTGACCAGGAACTCAACTCCCCATAACTCAGGGAGTCTTTGTGAACCACAGAGTAAGCAAGACAGAAGCAATCTCTCTCTCTCAGGTTAATTCATCCACCTTTTTGCATTATATGAGAATTTTTCTGGGGGTTGCTGGGTGTAGGCCCTGGCTATGTGTCTTGCTAAGCATCCTCCTCATGACCTTTGAAATCTTTTGAGGATACTACTCCAGGCTCTTTCTGTATTAGCACAGAACAGTGTTCAGGTTAACTGACCGGAGAGACCAGTGACCTTAACAGATTGACTCTTTGTTCTGTGAGCAAGTCAGGT
This sequence comes from Ovis aries, assembly GCF_016772045.2. Lineage (NCBI taxonomy): Eukaryota > Metazoa > Chordata > Mammalia > Artiodactyla > Bovidae > Ovis > Ovis aries. The sequence goes on from NC_056062.1 coordinate 38,387,817, forward strand.
TTAGGTGGAAGACTGGCAGAAGGCTGGGGAGCATGACTGAAGTTTTTTTCCTCTTCCATTCTCTAGACAGAGTCATTTCGGATACTGTAGAGAAAATGTGATAGAAAAAAAAAAAGTTCTCATATTATTTTCTCTCCCCTCCTATCTTATATGGTTTTGTCTGACATCCTCCGTGGACTGCACACTCACAATCCTGTTGGAGGTGTTTCCACGTCAACCTCTATGTTCTAAACGCTTCTCAAGTTCTAAGGAATATATTTAATTTTCATAAGGTATGAACAAGGTGCTGGGCAGGAAATATATTGTGACCTCCAATTTCAATAAGCGAATGTGTCAATTGTTACTGTGCATTTGGGGACTAGGAATATAAAGCGCTTTCTAAGACAGAATGTACTAGATGGAATGTTACCATTGAATCACAGAGAGACCCCCGCATATATTCATCAAGCTTAATGTTTTCTAACCCAGCTGATCTTTCAGGGCTCTTCTTCTGCAAGGGTTGATGCAGGACCCTTTGGCAATTAGGGGGAACTCTGGATACTTTCTTACTATCTGTGGGCAATATTCCCCAGGGCATTCAAGTTTCAGAGGCTTCCCAGGTGTTGTGCTGACATGCCTCTGGCTTAGGGATGCTCAGAGATCTACATGGGTGAGACATGCCACCTCTGTGCTCTTCTCAGACCCAAGTCATGAGAGATAGTTATTTTTTTAATTTTATTGAGTGGCCAACAAATGTTTCAAGATAAATACATAGAATTCTCTCAAAGAATCTAACTGTAGATCAAATGATATGGTTCATTTGCTGTTCAGAGTCACTTAACTTATTAGAATCTCAAGGTCCTCAAGCTGAAGTAGGACTGGTAATAATAAAATCTCCCCCAATTCTAGCTCTCATTATGACTAAACATTAAACATTTTCTGCTCTTATGTCTTTGCTTTTTCCTCCATTTGCCCTCTCCCTTGCCTTTCAATATGCTCTGCTGCTGCTGCTGCTAAGTCGCTTCAGTCGTGTCCAACTTTGTGCGACCCCATAGACGGCAGCCCACCAGGCTCCCCTGACCCTGGGATTCTCCAGGCAAGAACACTGGAGTGGGTTGCCATTTCTTTCTCCAATGCATGAAAGTGAAAAGTGAAAGTGAAGTCGCTCAGTCACATCTGACTCTTAGAGACCCCATGGACTGCAGCCCACCAGGCTCCCCTATTCCTGGGATTCTCCAGGCAAGAGTACTGGGGTGGGTTGCCATTGCCTTCTCCTCAATATGCTCTCAGTTCAGTTCAGTTCAGTTGCTCAGTTGTGTCTGACTCTTTGCGACCCCATGAATTGCAGCACGCCAGGCCTCCCTGTCCATCACCATCTACCGGAGTTCACTCAGACTCATGTCCATCGAGTCTGTGATGCCATCCAGCCATCTCATCCTCGGTCGTCCCCTTCTCCTCCTGCCCCCAATCCCTCCCAGCATCAGAGACTTTTCCAATGAGTCAACTCTTTGCATGAGGTGGCCAAAGTACTGGAGTTTCAGCTTCAGCATCCTTCCTTCCAAAGAAATCCCAGGGTTGATCTCCTTCAGAATGGACTGGTTGGATCTCCTTGCAGTCCAAGGGACTCTCAAGAGTCTTCTCCAACACTACAGTTCAAAAGCATCAATTCTTGGGTGCTCAGCTTTCTTCACAGTCCAACTCTCACATCCATACATCACCACAGGGAAAACCATAGCCTTGATTAGATGGACTTTGTTGGCAAAGTAATGTCTCTGCTTTTCAATATGCTATCACCGGTCATAACTTTCCTTCCAAGAAGAAAGCATCTTTTAACTTCATGGCTGCAATCACCATCTGCAGTGATTTTGGAGCCCCAAAAATAAAGTTTGACACTTTCCACTGTTTCCCCATCTATTTGCCATGAAGTGATGGGACCAGATGCCATGATCTTCGTTTTCTGAATGTTGAGCGTTAAGCCAACTTTTTCACTCTCCTCTTTCACTTTCATCAAGAGGCTTTTTAGTTCTAGTTTCCCACAAAAATAATGTCTTGACAGCTTCTACCATCTCCAATCTTTCAAATTGGAGATGACTCTAAGCTTTTGTTCTCACCTACTCTTCGCCTCTGGTTACTTCACTGGACCACAGCTCCAAGTACTAGTTTCCAGAGCAAATTAAGTCTCCAAGAAATGTTAACTTCCTCCCTATATTTGTTCCCTTGTCTTCTATGCTCCAGAAATTGGCATTTTTAAAATAATTTTTTTGAGTGACTTTAGCTTCACACCAAGATGGAGAAGAAGGTACAGAGATTTCCCCTATACTCTCTGCAACTGCACACGTGTGGCTTCTCCCACTACCAGCATCCCCAGAGGCAACATTTGTTTCAGCCGATGAACCTACAAGGACATATCATCATCACCCAAAGTCCACAGTTTGCCTTCGGGTGCACTCTTGGTGCACATTCTATGGGTTTGAACAGTGATATAAGACATGTATCCATTATTATGGATATGTAGCTCAGTCAGTAAAGAGTCTGCCTGCTCAATTCCTAGGATGGGAAAATCCCCTGGAGAAGGAAATGGCTACCCACTCCAGTGTTCTTGCCTGAAGAATCCCATGGACAGAGGAGCCTGGTGGGCTACAGTCCACGCGGTTGTTAAGAGTCAGACATGACTGAGCAACTAAGCACACATCCGTCATTATAGCATTACGCAGAGGATTTTCACTGCCCTAAAAACCCTCTGTGTTCCTTACCCATCTCCCTGACCCTCGCTGCCCCTGACAACTACTGATGTTTTTTCCCATCTCTATAGTTGTGCCTTTTCCAGAATGTACTATAGTTGAAATCATACAAATATGAATTTTTTCCAGATTGGTTTCTTTCACTTAATAATATGCACTTAAGTTTCCTTCATGTCCTTTCATGGCTTCATAGCTCATTTCTTTTCAGTGCTGAATAATAAATATCCCATTGTCCAGACATACCAGTTTGTATATCCATCCACCTACTGAAGAACAATTGATTGTTTACAAGGTCTGACAACAATGAATAAAGCTGCTATAAACATCCATGTGCAGGTTTTTGTGTGGATATAAGTTTCCAATGCTTTTGAGTTAATTCCAACGAGTGTGACTTCTGGATAGTATGGAAATTCTGTGTGCTCAGTCCAACTTCTCTGGTCCCATGGACTGTAGCCCACCAGCCTCCTCTGTTCATGGAACTTTCCAGGCAAGAATACTGGAGTGGGTTGCCATTTCCTCCTCCAGGGGATCTTCTCAACCCAAGGACTGAACACATGTCTCTTGTTTCTCCTGCAATGGCAAGTGGATTCTTTACCGCTAGCACCACCTGAGAATTCACTTTCTTCCTTCTAAATTTGGTGGTGTCCTCTTAGGATAATCGACACTTATTCTCTGCAGCATCTCCCACTTTCTTGGCCTGTCTCCTTTAGACCATCTGCTGTGGGGCCCCTCCCTTGTGGCTCACGGTTTCTTCATTCTCTTGTCCTCCAGCGTAGAGCACAGAGCTGCATTCTGAATTTTCAGGGCACGGTCTTTCCCTGAAATGCTCTTTATTATTAATAAATGCATACTTATTTATCTCTTTGTATAATATTTTGTCCAGGGACAATGTTTTAGGGCTGTTGTTCACTGCTGGGTCAGTAGCCCAAACTTTCCCCCTAATCCACCTGCAGCTGCTGTATCCTTGCAGCCTGAAAGCAGAAAGTACTGCTCCTGACACAGAGTTACTGGTCAACAATAGGTGCCCAATGAGTGAGGGAATGAATGAGTAAATGACATATATACACTGTTCCTATCAGCATGCTTTTGAGGTTAGCATTTTGAATTGGAAGAGTAGGATTAACATTTGTACACTCAGTTCAGTTCAGTTCAGTTCAGTCCTCAGTCATGTCTGACTCTTTGCGACCTCATGGACTGCAGTACACCAGGCTTCCCTGCCCATTTCCAACTCACGGAGCTTACTCAAACTCATGTCCATTGAGTCGGTGATGCCTTCCAACCATCTCATCCTCTGTTGTCCCCTTCTCCTCCCGCCTTCAATTTTTACCAGCATCAGGGTCTTTTCCAATGAGTAAGTTATACGCATCAGGTGGTCAAAGTATTGGAGTTTCAGCATCATATCAGTTCTTTCAATAAATATTCAGGACTGATTTCCTCTAGGGATGGACTGGTTGGATCTCCTTGCTGTCCAAGAGTCTTCTCCAACACCACAGTTCAAAAGCATCAATTCTTTGGTGTTCAGCTTTCTTTATAGTCCAACTCTCACATCCATACATGACTACTGGAAAACCAAAGCCTTGACTAGATGGATCTTTGTTGGCAGAGTAATGGTTCTGCTTCTTAATATGCTGTCTAGATTGGCTATAACTTTTCTTCCAAGGAACAAGCGTCTTTTAATTTCATGGTTGCAATCACCATCTGCAGTGATTTTGTAGCCTCCCAAAATAAAGTCTGCCATTGTTTCCCCATCTATTTGCCATGAAGTGATGGGACCAGATTCCATGATCTTAGTTTTCTGAATGTTGAGCTGTAAGCCAACATTTTCACTCTTCTCTTTCACTTTCATAAAGAGGCTTTTTAGTTCTTCTTCATTTTCTGCAATAAGTGAAGACCATCTCTTTCATAATTTTCCAGTTTGCTGTGATCCACACAGTCAAAGGCTTTGGCATAATCAATAAAGCAGAAGTAGATGTTTTTCTGGAACTCTTGTATTTTCAATGATCCAACAGATGTTGGCAATTTGATCTCTGGTTCTTCTGCCTTTTCTAAATCCAGCTTGAACATCTGGAAGTTCACTGTTCATGTACTGTTGCAGCCTGGCTTAGAGAATTTTGAGCATTACTTTGCTAGCCTGTGAGATAAGTGCAATTGTGCGGTAGTTTGAGCATTCTTCGGCATTCATTGCCTTTCTTTGGGATTGGAATGAAAACTGATCTTTTCCAGTCCTGTGGACACTGCTGAGTTTTCCAAATGTGCTGGCATATTGAGTGCAGCCCTTTCACAGCATCATCTTTTAGGATTTGAAGTAGCTCCACTGGAATTCCATCACCTCCACTAGCTTTGTTCATAGTGATGCTTCCTAAGGCCCACTTGACTTTGCATTCCAGGATGTCTGGCTCTAGGTAAGTGATCTGCCATGTGTAAGATAGATAGCCAGGGGGAGATGCTGTATATAGCACAGGGAGCTCAGTTCAGTGCTGTGTGTGGGATGCGTGGGTGAAAGGGAGGCTAAAGAAGGAGAGGATATGTTTACCTATAGTTGATTCTGTGTCGATCACAATAAACTGTGGAAAATTCTGAAAGAGATGGGAATACCAGACCACCTGACCTGCCTCTTGAGAAACCTGTATGCAGATCAGGAAGCAACAGTTAGAACTGGACATGGAACAACAGACTGGTTCCAAATAGGAAAAAGGAGTACGTCAAGGCTGCATACTGTCACCCTGCTTATTTAACTTATATGAAGAGTACATCATGAGAAATGCAAGGCTGGAAGAAGCACAAGCTGGAATCAAGATTGCCGGGAGAAATATCAATAACCTCAGATATGCAGATAACACCACCCTTATGGCAGAAAGTGAAGAGGAACTAAGAAGCCTCTTGATGAAAGTAAAAGAGGAGAGTGAAAAAGTTGGCCTAAAGCTCAACATTCAGAAAATGAAGATCATGGCATCTGGTCCCATCACTTCATGGGAAATAGATGGGGAAACAGTGGAAACAGTGTCAGACTTTATTTTTGGGGGCTCCAAAATCACTGCAGATGATGACTGTAGCCATGAAATTAAAAGATGCTTACTCCTTGGAAGGAAAGTTATGACCAACCTAGACAGAATATTAAAAAACAGAGACATAACTTTGGCAACAAAGGTCTGCCTACTCAAGGCTATGGTTTTTCCAGTAGTCATGTATGGATGTGAAAGTTGGACTGTAAAGAAAGCTGAGCACCGAAGAACTGATGCTTTTAAACTGCGGTGTTGGAGAAGACTCTTGAGAGTCTCTTGGACAGCAAGGAGATCCAACCAGTTCATCCTAAAGGAGATCAGTCCTGGGTGTTCATTGGAAGGACTGATGTTGAAGCTGAAGCTCCAATACTTTGGCCACCTGATGTGAGGAGCTTACTCATTTGTAAAGACCCAGATGCTGGGAAAGACTGATGGTAGGAGGAGAAGGGGACAACAGAGGATGAGATGGTTGGATGGCATCACTGACTCAATGGACATGAGTTTGGGTGAACTCTGACAGTTGGTGATGGACAGGGAGGCCTGGTGTGCTGCGGTTCACGGGGGAGCAAAGAGTCAGAGATGAGTGAGTGACTGAACTGAACTGAATAGTTGATTCATGTTGTACAGCAGAAATTAACACAGCACTGTAAAGCAATTATATCCCAATAGAAAAAGATAGCATTTTCTCACTGGTTTCTTTTATTTTTCACTGTGACTATGGAAATATACTTCAAAGCTTTTTTGTCTCATAGATCATCAATTACTTACAAGGCTGCCTGAATCACATGCTTAAATACAAGTTATACATTGTATACTTCCTCCTCTAGAACTTACTATGCCTCTTCCTGCTTTTAAACTGAAGTCTTACATGTCTCCTCCTGAACAAGTGCTCCCCGGTTTCTCAAGATCCAACTCCTCCCTCCGCTCCAGACTTTTGATCCACAGACATGAACTTGCAGTGACCTTCCGGCCATCACAAGACGTGATTCAACACCTGTGGGCAGGCTTAGACTGTTCTCTCATTCCTCATTTCCACTCCCTCTTCCACATGCTTTTGGGTTTCTCTTGGCCTATGTGCTGTGATAGCATGTTTGTAGACTTCTGTTATTTCATGCTTATTTGGTATGTCTGTTTTCTGGTCAACCTCATGCTACCGGTGTCCACTACTGGAGTGTAATGGCCATGAAGGTATGGACCAGCCCTCTTTAGTTTGGCTTTGTTGTCATTGATACAAAATATAATGGCCATTCAAGTCTGTTGAATTATTAATAAACCCAGAAACACCTGCTTCAGACTTTGTAATGAAATGTATTTTGGTATGAGCGTATTCTTAATAGGGACATTTGGACTGCTTTTCAGTGCCTCTGAACAGGTGGAACAGATAACAGTTCAGCCACGTGTGTTGTTTGACATTGTGTAAATTCTCACTATCTTCAATTCAGTAAATGAATTTTGTGTTTAGAAATTGTCTAGAGCCTGACCAATACTCACACAGCTACCACAAATGAAGAGAAAATAATATTTTTATTGGTGAAGAGAGCAATGGCACAGATCTCATATAAGGAATCCAATTCTACAGTTAAATGTGACAACACAAGCAACTTGTTTAAAGGCTCCCACACCATTCAGCCAATCCCATTGTTCTTTGTTCCCAGGTGGACCATCAACAATGGTTTACAGATGGATTTTATTAAAATTTTATAAGCAAAAGTCTTTACCATTATAGAGACGGCTGTTTCAGGAGGAAAGTTTTACCCGATGATAATACGTTTTTCTCTCACTGTTCAAAATATGTAAGAGTAAAGCTCTATATAAAACTATCACAGACTAAAAGTAAATAATCAAGTATATTTTAATCAGTTCAACTCAGTTCAGTTTCTTAGTCATGTATGACTCTCTGTGGCCCCATGGATTACAGCACACAAGGCTTCCGTGTCCATCACAGACTTCTGAAGCTTGCTCAAACTCATGTCCATTGCATCGGTGATGCCATCCAACCATCTTATCCTCTGTCATCCCCTTCTCCTCCTGCCCTCAATCTTTCCTAGAAAAGATTAGGTCAGCTCTTCACATCAGGTGGCTAAAGTATTGGAGTTTCAGCTTCAGCATCAGTCCTTCCAATGCATGTTCAGGTCTGGTTTCCTTTAGGAAGAACTGATTTGATCTCCTTGCAGTCTAAGGGACTCTCAAGAGTCTTCCCCAATACCACAGTTCAAAAGCATTAATTCTTCAGCACTCAGCTTTCTTTATGGTCCAACTCATACCCATATACGACTCTTGGAAAAACCATAGGTTTGACTAGACGGACCTTTGTTAGAAGGTTTGATCCATCTCTTCTCTGAGAGATGCAAAATTAAATCTTCCTTTGTATTTTTAGATATTCACAGTTTATTATTCTGCTTGACACATTAATTTTACCCATTATTCTTGGATTTATGAAGATACTGAAGGCTGGAATTGTTGGAGGCATACTTTGTTCTTCTCCTCTTACTTTTTAGGTGTGTTTTAGCAAAGCTTGTGTTAAATCAATGGAAGAAGTTCCAGAATCTTTGATATCCTTCCCTTCTATTTACTACCTCATCCATTTGTCAAAATTCAAGGATGCAGAACACCAAACTTTATAAACAATATTATGTACATAACATGTAATTAAAATGTTAAAGAGATATCTTAATAATATCACATATAAAGTTTATTTACTATATAAAGTTTAAAATAATGTGTAAATGTATATCATATATTCATAAGTATATTATATTTATATATCTATTAATTTCACAAAAAGGATAGTTCTCTGTGTAATAATAGAAGCAGGCTAAAAAATTTTTTGAATTTTCTTTTACTGAGATAATTTTATTTTATGGAAAGGTGTTTGAGTTTATAAAAACACCAACTATCAAGATGGGTTTCCATTTTTAATGCAGCTTACTTAATATTGCATATCCAATATATCAAGATAATTGCATATTCTCTGACTTATTTACTGTTTCTCCATATTTGTAAATCTCATATAATGAAAATAACATATTGCACATTTCATCTCTTCAAGAACTATCAGAAAAACGTGAAAGATCTTGTCAGAAACATTTTTCTTTGGACTTGGCAACTATTTGAAAGCCAGGAAGGGAAGAAAGAGTCAAAGATGACTAGAACTCAGTTGTCTGGAAGAAAGAGGTGCCAATAGTAGAGATCACAAAGTTGGGAAGAAGAACTTACCTGGAGTAAAATATGACTTAAATTTTGCACCTGTACCTTGAGGTTCAAATAAGGTATCTAAGTGGAAGGGTCTAGAATTCAGTTGGGAATGAAATGAAATAAAGTTAAATAGAAATAAATATTTGTGGCTCCCTTGTATAGAATGGTAACTTCAAAGAGTTTGGAGGATGAAAAAAGGCTGAAGTTAGAATTTTCTAGAATCTGAAATACTCCTTCCCTCTATTTTCTAATTTATTATTTAAATTCGGTTATAGTATATAATTCAGCTAGAAAATAATTACTGTAGATGGCTATTTAAAATACAGTAATCTTAAAAAGCTATAATTTTCTACATCAAGGATATTATATAGCATGAGGGTAATGCATAAAATGATCCATCAGTCATCAATTATGTAGATAGTAAAAGAAATAGGCATTATAAGTGATTGGTTTGGAAATTTTTCCTACAGTTTGACTCTCAAATGTATGTACCCCAGCCAATTTATTCCTTCCTTTCAGACTGTGCTTTTAATCAATGTTTACAGCAAGTAGACCATTAGAGATTAGTTTGAAATGGGAGATTAAATTCTGAAATTTGTCTCAATAAATAGTTGAAGGTTTAATAATTTCATTGACTTTTAACACTGATTTAATGAGAAGATTTTTGGGGATTAAATGTTTAGACAAACAGGCGAAAAAACGAGCGTGAGATGTATGCTTCTAGGCAAATAAATGAAATATTTACATCTGTTTTGCAAGGCTCTTCA